>NC_143488.1:51037518-52490322 GCF_027475165.1 Benincasa hispida | reverse complement strand
TTCTATCTCATAGCAACTTTTATTAAGAATCAAATTATTAATAACCATCAGCAAATATTCAGATATTTGAATGGTTAAGATCGAAGTATAATGAATTTAAGATTTCTAGCTCTAACTGTTAACAAGAGTTGTTAAGGCAGGTCAGACCATCTTAATCAAAGAGTTGAGAGTACCTCAATGTAGTGGGAGGAAAATGTGTTTCCTAACCATTATTGAGAAATAGATAAATTCCCCACAAGAAACCTATTTGTATATTAATATGTTTACAATGATTCTTTTGGCTAAAGTGTTTAAGAATCACCTAGGGCAAGTGGGAGAAATATTAGGTATGAGATACCAAATGGTAAAACCATGGGTATGGGATGTCGTAGTTTATTGTATTTCTCTTTGAAACTCAAAAACTCAGTCTTATATATCGGATATATAAGTTACCACTGGAGTTTTAGTCCAAGTGGGAGTTTGTTGGGTTTTATGTCCTAAAACTCGTGGTTTGTAAACATTAAAACTTATTCTGAGAATTCAATAAAGTTGTTGAATATATTGTTTTTTAGAAATCCAATAAACCTAAGTCCCTTAACTATTATATGAGTACTTGAACTTTGTGAGGAGACATACGAGTGGATCAGGTTCGAGTAAATAGTCAAAATGATCTATAGTATATGAATAAGGTTGGGTACCTTATTCTGGTAACACTATTGGATGCGGCCTACTCTGTAGTTATTACAAAGTGTTGTAAAGTGCTACATACGAAGTGATTATCCTTTTATCTGCAAACGGTGAGAGTAGACCAATTTTCTCTGCTCAATAAGCTTACCATTTTGGGGATAATATCGGATGAATAGCTGGGAACATAAGGTGTAAGAGGGAATTCACTCCTACCCGATTAGGGTTAGTAGAGAGGTTGTTCCCTTCAAGTGCTGATTCTAGGTCTTGAACAAGAGGCCTCACCCTGTCATTGGCCTGAGAGGGATTCGATTTGTTGATTGGATCACAAATCAATTGTTCATTAGGGGATTAGTGGAACTTAAGAAACAAAAGGTAATTTCAGGGGTAAAACGGAGATTTGACCCAGCCGTTATTACGAGCAACCTGTGAAGGGATAACTTACTAATCATGGTTATATCGAGGGGACATCATATATCTATAGTGAGGGTAGTTTAGCTATGGGCTTTAGTGGAATCACCCATTAGTTAACGAATGAGGGTTAGATCGGTCTAATGAGTTTAGCCGTTTAATCTCGGATCGTTGGAGCCCATGATCTGTAGGTCCGCAAGGTCCTCCTACTAGCTCATAAATGGGTACGCTTTAGGGTAGCTTGAGAAATTAATTTGAAACGTTCAAATTAAATAGAACAAGAGAATAAATATTTAAATATGATTTAAATATATAAAGATGATTATTGTGCAAAAATTAATTTAAAATTTGATATTAAATTAATTAATTTTTAAAATTAATTTATGAAATTAATTTAAGAAAATCAAATTTTAAATTAAAATGATTTAAAAGTCCTTTTGTATATTAAAAATAAAATGGAAATTCGTTTGCATGGGTTGCACATAATGTAAAAAGAGTTTTTTCCATTATCATCATCTTTATGCTCACACACAAACCATGATCTTCTCTACCTTGATTCTCCAAGCATGAGCTGCAAGCCATGCACTCCATCTCTTGGCATGTTCATCTTGATATATAAACAAGATTGGAGTTGTTGGAGAAGAAGATGAATGCAGAATTTTGAGAGAAAAAAATCGGTGAAGAAGAAGTTGTCTTCTTCAACTTGCTGTTGTGAGCTTCCCTTATTTCTCTACATCTACAACTTTTTCTTGAGTCCCACAACTCTGCCTAAAGCTCCAAGAGCATAGTAGGAAAGGCTTTGAGGTGGTTCATGTTGATATCAAGTGAAGACGGTAGCTAAACAGACGATTTTCTTGAAGAGTTCTTCAAAGGTATGTTAAGAAAACCCATTTTTATAAACAGCATGCTTTAGTTTTTACCAAAATTAGTGAATTAAAATGCTTATGGATCCTTGATACTTCTGCTGCATGTTGTTTAAGTCTAACAGAAACAACTCCCTGGAATCTTTTTTGCTCTTAATTTGTCCTTATGTTTGTGATTGAGTTTACATTAGTCATAGTTATAGATAAAATTCATTATTTGAGTGGCCTCACTAAAATTAACAAATAATTTTGGTAGCTAAGTTTAGGAAAATTTCGCTCATGCCGGTCCCTGAGGACGATACCCTATTTGGGATTTATTACTTCAATTGTGTACGCTTACGCATCACATCAATTACTTCTATTTTGATCATGATGTTAAGGCTGAGCTTCAGAGTCTAAGTGACCACATCGCTCAAATCATTGGGGTCAATCTATTTCGACCATCCTGTGCGCAATATTGTTATCAGTGGAGGTTTTTTGTTCCCTTGATTTTATTCTTTTTTAGCGTACTTGAGATACATTGGGGACAATGTATTATTTTAAGTTGGGGGTAGGGTACTTGTTAAGTAGTTTTTATTTAGCTTGGGGTCCTTGAGCGTTGTGCTCGGACAATGCTTATGTGTTTTGATTGCCTTGCTTGCTGTTTGCTCTATCATTATTATGATAGTTTATGACGCACTCTTCCTGTAATGAAATTTGCATGAAAGAACGTTAGGACAACATGAACTTTAGCCCAATTTAAAAAAAGAATTCTTATCTCTCATGCATCTTTAAGACATTGTTTTGCAAAATTAAAGCCTTGCATGTTTAGAATTGGGTTATCTGGTTTGTATTTTTATTGTCACCTTGAAAGGTCCACCTTTGACATAGGAGTATGAAGGAACTCCGTTTACAGAAGACCTTTGAGCGGAAGTGGATCGTCCAAATCCCATTGTGAATGAACGCATACATTTACAGTCATACAAGAATAAATTATGCATAAATCTTAAATTACAGCATGCTTTCAAGTAAAAAAAAAAAAAAAAGAGATTATACCTTTTAAGAACACTTCTTCAAGTAATCCCACGATCAAACTCGTTCACGAATGCAGCGAACAAGATACGAACGCTCCTCTCAAACAAGCAGCAAACAGCAACTCGATCCCTGAACCAATTGGACACTACCATTAAGTGACCTTGGTATTCTCGGTACAAGAATCTATTCTCGGTACAAGAATCCATGAGCAGTAGGCTCTGGCTAATTTTGGTTAAAGGGGAAGTTTATTGTGGACGAGGAAGACGATCGAGTAGACGAACAACACAATCGTGTAGATGACGAAGTCTATCGCATAGACAAGTTACTTGATCGTTTAGATAACAAGGTTATCGTATAGTCTCTCAAGCAGTCGTGTAGATATTTGATTATTAATAATGTATGTACCTTGAGATTTGAAATAAAATTTCATTTTATCCCAAATTTTCCATAAAAATAAATAACTATCCACTAAGGGTGGTTATGGAGAAAAATAAGTTAATTATCTAATAATTAATAATTATAAATAAATATGATAATTAACCTATCATATTATATTTATAACCTATAGTTTTAATGTTGCATCATATATAATATATAAAACATAGTTTTTTTCTTTATTTTATGGCATTTAATATAAATCATATTTATATTAAATCTAATAACTGTGAATCTTCTTCATAGAAAATATATTTGAATCATATTCAAATATTTATTCCTCCAATAAAAAAATAATGTATCAATACATTATATCAATTATATCATATATAATCGAATTAATTTAATTATATCATATATAATAAAATTCCCTCTTATTAATTTGAACATTTCAAATTAACCCAAAAAATGATTCTCAACTAAAATTCATTAAACTACCAAGGGGACTTTATGAACCTATAGTTTGAAGCTCCAACGATACGTGAATAACTGACTAAACTCTTTAATCACATTATCCACAATCCGTTAACTGCCGAGCACTCCACTAAAGACCGATAGCTGCATTCTTCGCACTACAGATATATTTATGTGTCCATTGGATATAACCAATCAACAATACGATGACCCTTCATAAATTGCTCATAAGTATGTTGGAAAAAATACCGTTTTGCCCCTCTAGTTACATTTAACTCCTTAAGTACCATTTATCCCTCTAATCAACAATAGATCATAGTCCTACTATGACTAAACCCCTCTTGGACAAAGAGAGGGTGTGGCGTCACATTGTTTAAGACCCGAAATCAGCCCTTAAGGGAGCAATTTATCTACTTACCCGTACTTGGGGGAAGGAGTGAATTCCATCTTGTGTAGCTGAGTTCCCAGCTCCCTAATCAGACGAATCCAAAATGATAGCTTGTTGAGTCGAGATCTGGCCACTCTCACCCATGCAAATCAAAAGACCGCTCTCATATGCAAGAGTTCACAACTCACTCAGAATTAAGGTCATGTTACCTATGCTCATCCTAGTGAAATGAAAGTCTCAATTATGAACAGTGTTATATAACGAGATTAAACATTTCGTGGTTTGGTTTTATACAAACTCCTTTGTATAGAATATCTCCGCTCACATGTCTAATACATAAATGATCAGGATCATATCATTTGTCGCACTTTACAACATTTGTAACACCTACAAAGCGGACCATACTCGTAGTGTCACCACGATAAGGTACCCAGCCTTATCCATATACTACAGACCATTTAGGTTATCACTTAAACATGATCCACTTATATGTCTCCACATACATGTTTAAGTTACAACGATAACCATGGATCTTAGTTTATTGGTTTGTGGTTAATGCAACTAAAATATCATATATTTGATAGACACGAGTGAATAAAATATCATATATTATAAATCACATAATGTTTGTTCATACAAGTGTTTGCAAACTACAGGATCGTACGAGATTTAGGGCATCAACCCCAACAAAGTAACCGTACTTCTTGTAGAGCAAAACTAAACAGTGGATAATATAAGGCCTTCTATGAATTAAAAAAAAAAAAAAGAAAAGAAAAAGAAAGAAAAGAAAATTAGTTGCAATTCTGAAAAAAAAGAATATATAAAAAATGCATATAAAAAACAGGAGGCATTTGTCAACGTGTCTGTAAAAAAAAAAAAGCAAAAAAATAATGTACATGTGTGTGCATGGATAGAGGTGAAAAGAGCAACCTCCGTCATGTCAAGTTAGGGCCCGCGAGAAAAGAGTGATAGGTTCCTTCGGTTGGGTGTGAAAATTCTAGGTAAAACAAATGCCCTTTTTTGGGCGATGCAAGCTTAACTAGTAAAACTCTAGGCTCACTCATGCATAAATAGATTGAGAATCATTCTTAAACTTGTGCTTCATTGATTGATCATAATAGATTTTCATTCTTTATTTTCAAATTTCGTTCGATTTGGCTGTTGAGACTGGAACAATGACATTGTGAATTAAGCTAGCATGTCTTTGATTGTTTTGTATGTTATTTGATTGTTTTTTTCTACCTTGCTCGAGACGAGCAAGAATTAAGTTGGGAGTATTTGATAGCTCTCAAAAAGAGCTATTATTCTTAGCTTAATTTGGGCTCGTTATTGGGTTTTATGTATTTATTTTCCTATTTTGTAAGTATCAAGCAACCAAGAGGTAGAATTGGTAATTTGGAGCTGATCGGGGTTAATTTTAAGCAATTTGGAGTTGATTTGAGCATCTGTGCTTTAAAAGAGTTGAAAGGACCAAAATGCTCTTACCAGAGAGTCACAACGCTCATAATTTGCCTAGGTCTGACACTCGTGCAACGCTTGGAGGTAGTAGATCGTGATGCAGGGGAGCGTTGCAATGCTGTCCTGAGCATCACAACGCTCTGGAGTTAGAACATCGCCACTGTTGCAATGCCACGCAACACTCCAGCCCAATGTTGATGGACAAAATGGTAGCATTGCCATGCTCCCCAACAACGTTGTGATGCTATGGACTTTGACGAATGGAGAGCCAAGCGTGCGTGTAAGTGAGCGTCAGGGGCAGCATTGGACTTCTTAGCATAACACTCCTAATCGATTGCTTCAACGTTGCAACGCTAGTTCTAGCATTGCAATGCTGCCTCAATTTTCTAATCTTCTTCGGTTTTAAGTCAAATTATGCTGAAAATTGTGTTATTTTTCAATGGAGGTCGAGGAGAGGCCATGACCTCTTCCTTTTCCTTTATGTTTTTAGTATCCTTGGGTTAGTTTTTGTTTTATTTTTAGATTATGGACATGTGTTGGAACGTATCTCGTTGGTTGTCTATGAATCGAAAAGGTAATCCTTTCATTTAGTTCTTAGATCGAGCATTCTTGTAATTTGATGAGTTTTCTATTAAACTTTAGGCTTTAAATTAGAATTGTGTTTTTCTTTAAATCTTTCATGATTTAGATTTGCTTTTGTGTGTTGGATTGACGCCCCTATCAAGATTGCATATCTTAGCTAGTAAAGTCAAGCTCGCACGGATCCTTATAATTGTACATGCTTTGAGTTTACACTTGTAGCATCGATTAGATGAGCATGCTTAGATGTATAGGCTGACCTTGGATCTTTACATGGCATATTTAATCTAGATTTAAAGAATAAATTGATTATTTGAACATGGCTTTTCTTGACACTTAATCAACATAGTTGAATCCTGAATCTTAAAGCATGTGTTTCTCGTTATTTATGGCAGCTAAGGACCCAATTTCATCTAAGAGCATGTAGGTTAGTTACAACATGGTCTTTCTAGCCTTAATTACGAATTAGGACGCTTGATTGGTTTCAAATTAATTGATTATTGGCCTTTGTAGAGATGAGTTAATTCGCATTAATTGGGTAGCTATACATGCATAATTCGATAACATGATATTTTGGCGGAAACCAATGATTTAAATTACATTGAATGCCTACGTGATCCGATAACTAGATGAATCCATTACCATTTCATATATCCCTTGCAGTTTCCTTTTATTGAATGTTTTCAATTTTAAAAAAAAAAAAACAAAAACCCCATTTTTACTGTTTCTCCACGGTCAAATCTAACCCAAAAAGAAATTAATTCTTCGCTTCTCTGTGGTTCGACCCCCTGCTTACCACTGTTGCTATGTTTTAGTAGTAATAGGAGTAGTTCGGTGATTTTACAAATTTTCTTTTGATGAAGTTTGAAGTTTATTAATGACGTAAGCTTTGAAGGTGTCAAAGTGCTTGCATGATGGAGTTCAATAAATACGTCAAATTTTCTGAGATTAGATATGATCAATCTATTTTTGAGAAAATTGCTGCAAAAAATAGTTTTCAACAAATTCTCTCCAAACCACTCAAAATTTCATTTCAATTTGGAGTTCCACCACTCAATCCAAGGCTGAGATTAGTAGAAAAGACACTTTTGGTGGTCTATTGAAGAGATTTAAGATCAATTTCGTGAAACTTGCAAGGATTAAGTGAAAATCTACAAAGGTAGTAATGTTGAAACCCTATTGCTTTGAAACTATGTGTTTGCATGCTCATTACTCAAATTAATATAATTAGAGTGCTTAATGATTCTGTTAGCTTCCATATATTGCATGTTTACTCTATTATTTCCAAATTTGACAGGCATGTCGCATATGAATCACCAAAGACTAGGAAATTATCCATAAAGACTTCCATTAGGTGCTCTAGAAAGTTTGAAAACATCGCAATCATGCATCTTTGAAAGATCTCTAGCACATTGCATAGCCTGAATGGCATGCGCCAAAATGGAATGATTTGTGTGGACACGTGAAAGTAGTTTTCTCTTGGTCCTCAAGCACAATCATTATCTGATATCCTGAGTAGCCATTAAGGAAGCATAAAAACTCATTCCCTACAAGCCTGTCCAACATCTGATCGATAAAAGATAGAGGAGAGTGGTCCTTTTTGGTGGCTAGATTCAGCTTTTGGTAATCCATGCATATGCGCCAACCTATCACTGTCCTTGTCAGTATTAGTTCATTTTTGTTGTTGGCGATGATTGTAATTCATCCCTTCTTGGGAACGCATTTCACAAGACTTACCCAATTACTATCGTAGATAGGGTAAATAACTTATGAGTTAAGCCATTTGATTATCTATGTCTTTACGACCTCCTTCATAATGGGGTTAATCTTGCATTGCCGTTTAATGGACCCATTTATTCCTTCCTTATGACGGATTTTGTGCATGCAATAGATGGAACTGATTCCTCTAGTATCTTCAAGTATCCATCCTATCGCCTTGATGTATTTCTTGAGCATCTATAAAAGAAGGTTCATTAGTCAAACTACGCACATATGAGAAGATAATAGGTAGTGTTATTATCTCCTAAATAAGCGTATTTCAAATGTGATGGTAAAGTTTTAAGGTCAAGAGAAGCGGGCTCCTCAAGCAAGGGCTTGATTTTAGCAGTTTCTTTGTTACTTAAGTCAAGCGATTCAAATTCCAGCTTCTTCTCACTCAGCTCATTTACTTGCTCTAACGCATCATTGTCACGTTCCAACTAGGGCATTTTCAATTCCTTTCATTTTGAGTTTTATTTGTAAATCTTAGAATCATGAGTTGGATTTAATGAACAATTGAAGGGACGTTGGTTTTTTAGGTTTGTAGGGATTTTCTTGAACTCTTTGAGATTTCTTATGGATTTATTATTGGATGTTTCTGTTTCTTTATGATTTCCATTCATTGAATTAATTTCTAGTACAAGAATATAGGATTGATGAACTGACGACTCGATTTCTTGTATGTTTGTCTTTACTATGTGTGTTTTTTATGTTCACAATTGCATTGAAAACATGCTTAGTTCAGTAGCAATAGGTTTTAGTTCGATTTATGGCATGATGTCAAGGCTATCTAGGATCACCTAATTGATAATAAAACCTAAAAATTAGAAATGCATTAGGATAGAATTGGCCATTCTTGCTTTATGTCTTAATCAATCCAAGAACATGATGCAATTAGCTAAGTAAATTACCTTTGTAACGAGCTTAGTGAATTTAGGGATTAACGGCATGTTGGTTCTCATCAGGGAGTTTGTATGGGTTGTCCATACATTCAACTAGGCTTAAGAAATAGTTAATTCAACTCTGTTTTCATAATTAATCGATGATTAGATTCATAGAAAACCCTATAATCTCTAAACCTACGAAGGTAATCTTGTGTTCTATCTCTCTCTTTCTCAATCTATCTTACTTTTCCGCACTTTAATTTTTGAATTTTGTTTTCTTGTCAATCAAATAACAAAACCCCATTTTTGTCTCTTTCCATAGTCAAATATCACTTAAGAGAAGATTAAATCCTGGCCTCCCTGTGGTTTGACCCAGTACTTACCATTATTGCTACATTTTTGTAGTGATAGACGTTGCCTAAAATTAAAAATCATAAATTCGACCTGTCTGGTTCTTTTCAAAAGATGGGAGCCTTTATAGCCTTACCAAGTTATATTGACTCATCTAAGAAAAGGCCAAAGATATATGAGAATTTCTTTACGCCTTGACAGGAAACAGGTCACATCAAGCAACCGATGTTAAAAATCTACCCTTCCTGGAGGGAGCTAAGTGATAAAATTTACTGCTTTCTTTATTGGCTTTCTAGATTAGTTTTCTTTTTGTTTTTCTGTTGTAGGTTCCTCTCCTTGGTCCCAAAAACAAGAAAGAAACATCTTTTGAGAGGCGAGCCCTCCTACTACATCTCAAAGACCGTGCACGAGAACACCTACAGAGGAGGTTTTTTATTCCTTTGTCTTTATTTTCATCGGGTTTAGATTAAAGATACATTGGGGACAATGTATCGTTTTATGTTGAGGGTGCTGGTTATATATGTAACACCCCAAATTTTTTAGTAATGGAATTTCAGTAATTTATATTAATTAAGGACATTTTTTAGAATTTTGGAAGTTAAATTTTGATTATTGAGATTTAATGTAAATTGGGATTTAACTTTTAATTTTGGAATTTTGTTTTGAAGAGGAAAGGATTTTATATGTAGGGTATGTCTAGAAGGAAAGAATAAAAGAAAATAAAATGAAATAAAGCAGAGTAAAATCAATTAAAATTTTATTTTATTTTCCATTTTCTTTAAAAAATAAAAAATCTCTCCCTCGCCCCTCTCCTTCGTAACCGAGACCCACCCCCCCCCCACTCTATTTTCTTTTTCCTCTCCGCGTGAACCCTAGCGCCGACCCCGTCTTGCTACTGATCGCCGACCTCGAAGCGCCGCTGTCCACTGCAGTCTGGACCCGCCGGATCTAAAGTGGAACGCCAGCCATTCAATCGACACACCTCAGATCTCGCGGCCGAAGCCTCCCCCTAGCGCGCCGCCTCTCCCTCGCCGTCCCTCTTCTTCACGTTCACAAGCTGCCACCAGTCGTCTGGCCGCTTCGTTCGTGGGTCGCCGCGCCATCCGCCAAGGTATAAAGCCGAACGATCCAGCCCAGTCATCGAAACTTCCACCGTGAGTCGTTCCTCTGCTTCATTCCGCCGATAGTCGTTCGTCCACTCAGTCCTGCACGCCGTTGCCATCAGTTCAGTGTCATCGCCATCGATTTCGATAAGATTTGGTATGTGTGCAGGGTTTCCTTTGAATGCTAATCAAATTGTTGGTGCCGTTTAATGTTTACCCATTATGTTTAAACCATAGATTCGAGCTTTGGAGAAATTTTAAGGTCGAAGTGTGCTATCCAACATTACAAATGATTGATTTTTGTTGCAGTTTTGGTTGGCCAACAAAATTGGATTTTTAGAATTAATTTTGGACCAAGCCACAATTTCGGTGTTACTTCAAGGTCTTGCTTGGAAAGAAGAAGATAAACTTGCTTAGGTTTATTTGGATTTAACTCTGAGGTAAGTAATCTTACTACTGTGTGTCGGGCGATCAATTTATGATTTATTTTTTAGGATTTTAAGACTAGTTACAAGGATAATTTTGACTGTTCTACGATTAATTACGATTAATGGACTATTTAGAAAAGATATATGAGCATGTGAGAATATGTCTGAAGCATTTTAATGTATGAGCATGGTTTACAATTTTATGAGTTATATTAACAATTTTATGAGTTATATTAAAAAATATGATTGAGCATGACCCTTAAATATAAATTAAGTAGCACTCCTTCTAGAATGTCTTAAAGTTAGATGAGGATTCGACATTTGCTGATTCATATAGTTATGTGATTTATTATGAGAATGTGTAGACCGTACTATATATTATGGAATCTCGAATACTTGATTGTTTACATAGTTTAGTGCATGAAAGTGATGTACTAGAGTAAATCCATTAACACTAGATTAATTACGTATGTTGAGGTTAATAAACATGACCTTGATGAGGAGATTTTAGAGAACTCATGATGATGTGAATATTATATGTAATATGAAGTTAGATACAATCTCTTTTCCTTTCCAGACTATGTGACTGTATGAAAGTGATGCACGTCCAAGAGCGCTAGTACATGAAAGAGATGTACTAGAGCTGGTGTGTATGAAAGTGATACATACCTAGAGGGTACTGGGTGTACGTAAGAAGTGCACGCTCAGTGGGTTATGTGTATATGAAAGAGGTGTATACATAACCAGGTGTACGAAAGAGGTACATACTCAGTGGGATATGTGTATACGAAAGACGTGTATACATAACCAGGTGTACGAAAGAGGTACACACTTAGTGGGTTAGATGTATACGAAAGAGGTGTATACTTAATCAGGTGTACAAAAGAGGTACACATTTAGTGGGTTATGTATATACGAAAGAGGTGTATACATAACCATGTGTACGAAAGAGGTACACATTGAGTGGGTTATATATATACGAAAGAGGTGTATGCATAACCCTGCGTACGTAAGAGATTATGTTTCCTTCGGGATTCACTAGGGATTGTGTTTCCTTCAGGATTCACTAGGGATTGTGTTTCCTTCAGGATTCACCAGAGATTGTGGGTTCTACGGGACTTACTAGAGGTAGTGGGCATACTTAACAACAGTAGGATAGAAATCAGATTTTTTCATGTATGTATGTGTCCCATGAGGACTACAGTAGTTTTATGTTCCACCAGAGGTAGGCATCTAGAGGACATAGATGCCTAGCCCGACCCCAATAGTGGAGTTACTTACTGAGTATTTAGACTCATTCTTTCTCATGTTATTGTTTCAAGTAAAGGTAAAGATGCACTGACGATGGACAAGCGGAATTCATGATCGAGCCACTGGGACTAACTTCATGCTTCCGCTCATGAGATTTAAACTTCTTTTCATGTTTTTCTTAGCTTTCAGTGTTGATGTTTAAAACTTACTATTAAGAATCACTTTTAGATTTATTTATTATCATTTATGATTTATAGGTACCCTATCATTGTTTTTAAATATTTGAAATTAAATGCAATGTCTTTTAAATTCACCTTATTTTATTAGCATTTATTTCACCATAACAGAGTGTCGTTTTAAGTTCCACGCATGCATGTATTTAGTAACGGCCTAACTTAAGTCCCAGGGGGTCGGATCGTTACAATATATGCATGTTCGGCATGTCCTTGACCACTTTAGCTTGGACTTTGTGGTTGAGCTGCTAATATGATTCTTGTGATGCATGTATTGTGATAATGACTTTATGTGATAGGTTTTAGATAACTCTCTATTCGCTCTGTTTAGGATTCACAAAATGTATACATGATTTTGGGCCAAATTCAAAAAAAAAAAAAAAAAAAAAAATTCTTGATTCTTTTGCATATTGTGAACAAATAGTCGTCTTATTTATGGTTTTGAATGCGTAGGATTGGGTTATTTGGTCCATATGCTTGTTTTCACCTTGAAAGATCTAGATGATAGTTGTTAAGTAACTAAAGCTCAACTTAGTAATGCTTGCTTAGGTTTTTGCCAAGCTCTTATTTTTTAAAGTAAGAGCCTATTGTATGTTAAATAAAAGGCAAGCATGTTATAGAGTAAAAGTAAGTTTCTATGATATGTTTTAAGGAGATTATTGTTGGGTATGTCCTAAAACTCGAAGTTTATAAACATTAAACATATTATATTCACAATAAAGTTATTGTTAAATTTTTTTTTATCAATAAAGATGTTATTCAATTACATTGTTTTATAAAATCAAATAAACGAACCTATGGCTATAATATGAATACTTAAACTTATGTAGAGACATAAAAGAGGATCAAGTTTTAGTATATAGCCAAAAAGGTTTATAAATATATGGATGAGGTTGGGTACCTTATCTTGGGGACATTATGGATGCGGCCCACTTTGTATATTGATACAAATGATGTGATCCCAAAATCGTTCATGTGGAGACATATGAGTGGGGGCATCCTATGCAAAAGACGTTTGCATAAAATCGAACCACGAAATAGTCGCTTTTCTTTTTAACAACCATTTACTATTAAAACTGGCTATTTCAAAATTGATGACCTAAGATAACTCGATCTTAATCCTGAGCTATGAACTCGTTCAACATCACTGCTTAATATGCTTCCCATTTTAGGATAAGACCAGATAGATAGGTAGAGACACAGTCCTGCAAGAAGAAATTCACTCCTATTAGCAGATATCCATTATAGGGTTAGCAGATGATCTTGAACAAAGAGGCCTCGCCCTCTCATGACAGAGATGTATTACATGGGTAAAATGGTAAATTTGACCTAGCTGTAAATATGAATGACATTTGAAGGATCGACTAACTGATTATGATGAAATCAAGTTGACAGAAATATAAGATATAGTGGTATGTCTTAGTAGTTAACAAATATTTATTAATTCAATTTAAAGAGTTTAGCCAATTAATCTCAAATTGTTGGACCTAGGTCCATTAGGTCCTTATACTAGCTCGTAAAAGGATCAAATCTTATATTAGAATATTGAGTGAATTTGAGATGTTCAAATTCAAATTAGGGTTTGGAAAATTATATTCGATATAATTAATGTTTAAATTTATTAAAATTAAACAAATTCGGAGAGTTCGAGATATTTAAATATTGATTACATGAATAAGGATTCATGTTTGAATTAGGTGTTTTATTAATTTAATATTTTATATTCAATTATTATTTATTAATTTAATTAATTAAATTTGTTTATTTAATTATTTAAAAATAAATTATTTTCAATTTATAATTCAATTTCATAATTTTATTTTATTTAGAAAATTAAAATTAAATAAAAAAATTGAAATTGAAATTTTCATTTTAATTGTAAAGTGGGATTATCCCACTTTTCCCACTAAATTCACACATAATTAGTGGGTCTTGAAGTGTGAAAATGTCAAGTAGTTATTTTGCATGATTAATTTGATAAAACACTGCAAAATCAATTGAATTTAATGGCATGCAAAAATCAATTTTGAAGAGAAAATCAGCTTGAACCGTTTTCTCTCAACTCTCCAAAATTCTATCCAAAATTCCCTCTCAATTGGAGTTCCACATCTCAATCTAAGGTCTAAAATTAGTAAAGAAGACTCTTTTGGAGGTCTACTACAAAGATTGAGCAAGGATTTTATGGGGATTGCAAGGATTTTGTGGAAATCATCAAAGGTATTTTACTTGAAACCATAATGATAAAATCTTTGAATATGCATACTTGTTACTCAAATTAATGGAATTAGAGTGCTTAATCATTTTGTTTGCTTCCATATTATGCATGTTTACTCTAACAATTACTCCTCTTTCTTAGGAATGTGATTAACCTGGGACAGCTATGACACCCGTAGTTTCCCTTTGAGTTAAAGTGCCCTTGAGGAATGAGTAAGCTTCGGCATCTTTAAAGGATACGTTGCTCATAGTTGGATTTCTTTCACGTAACCTGTGTAGGCAAGCCAAAAATAAGGTGCTGTAGTCTGGATAAGAGTTCCTCTTTTGATAAAAATAAAATAAAATAAATAATAATAAAGTAGAACAAAAGTTTGGTTCTTTTAAGTTTTACATTGCCACCTTGGGTCTAGGAAGCCTAATACTTGATCCTTTGAACCAGAGTATGGGAAAACGAGTTGAGGATCGAATAAAACCTTCTCGAGCTACTAAAGACCTAGATAGAATTGGCTAAGCGCACACACACGTAGGGAATAGAGAATTAGTTTTAAATTTCTTGATATAGTGCATGCATTTAGATGACCCTATCTTTGTGAAGAGTTTGCTAATTTTAGCCTTGAGATATGAGTCACTCATTTCCATCACATGATTCATGTCTAGATTTCATTTTACTTTGCTCGGGACGAGCAAGAATTAATTTGGGACTGCTTGATAGCTTAATTTAGGATTGTTAATGAATTTTTACTATTAACTACCTATTTTGTAGGTATTAAGCACAAAAGAGGTAGAACCGAGCAATTAAAGTCAAATGGGGTTAATTTGAAGCAATTTGGAGGTTATTTGAGCATCCAGACTTCAAAGGTTATAGAGTAAACTAACAAGCAATGGAAACAAACATAATCAATAACACTTTAATTACATTTTATTAGAGTACTAACAACATACTAAACCAGAAAATTCGGTAGAGGTTTTCTAAATTAACATACCTTTGATGAATTCTCCCAATTCTAAGTTGTTCTTCATGTGATTTCAGCTCCAATTCAACAGTGAACCATCAAGAGATCTTTTCTACTATTCTCAGTCTTAATTTTGAGTGGTGGAACTCAAATTGGAGTGAATTTGGTGAAGGAAAAAATGTGGATTCTTGTGAAGAAGAAGATGACAGCAGTCATAACAATTTTTCAGAAGCAAAACTCTGATCCAATCTTCAAATTGAAGAGGTTTTAAGTTAAATTCACATGCAAGCACTAAAGCATCATCCTCCATAACACTTAAATCAGCAAATCAAATGGGCAAGGTGTGTAATTAAGAGGAGAACCCTCCTACATAACGAATTTGTGGGAAATTCCCACTAACTTGAATTTCCAATTTTTAAATCCAATTTTAATTAATTCAAAAATTAAATAAAATATAATTTAATTAATTCGAAATGAATTAAACCTAAAATTTCAAAATTCAATTTCTCAAATTGAATCAAAATTGGAAATTAATTTAACATATTTAATTAATTAAATAATAATTTAATATCAAATATTAAATTAATCACATACCTAATTTTAAACATGAATCCTATTCATGTAAATAATATTAGAATCAATATTTAAATATTATAAACTCTTCAATTTTGTTTAATTTCAACAAACTAAACGTTAAATTAATTATATCGAACATAATCATACAAACCTTAATTTGAATTTGAACTATTCAAGTTCAAACCCTAATTTCGATTTGAACATTTCAAATTGAAATTCAATTCGAACACTTCAAATTGAAATCATTCCAAATTCACTCAATTTAATAATTCAAGGTGTTCATGTTTTACGAGCTAGTAGATGGACCTTATGGACCTAAAGATCATGAGCTCCAACTATTTAAGATTAATTGGCTAAAACTCTTTACACCAAATTAATCAGTGTTCGTTAACTATCAAGTCATATCACCATAGCTCGATAGTTGCACTCTTCTCACTGTAGATATATTTGTGTCTACTTGATTTAACCATAATCAGTAAGTTGACCCTTCACAGGTTGTTTGTAATAACGGTTGAGTTAATATGTTGTTTTTACCCCCGATATTATGTCTTGCTCCTTAAGTTCCACTAATCCTTTAATGAACAATTGGTTTGTGATCCAATCACTAAATCGGATCCCTCTCGGGCCAATGAGAGGGTGGGACCCCTTGTTCAAGACCTGGATTCAGTACTTAAGAGAACAACATGTTGTAAGATATGGATTTTTTGACTTATAATATGTCTCAACAATTGAACCATTTCGTAATGCAATTCAACTTTAACTTGTATGACGTTAAGAAGGAAGAGTTGTAAATTGAATTAGGGCTAATTTGGTTTAATATCGAATTTGGCTACAGCATGATTTATTTGGAAAAGCCATTACGAAAGGGTTCAATTGTTGAGACATATTACAAGTCGAAAAAGTCATATCTTACAGCATGATTTATTCTAAATTACATGTAACCCTTTTATTTTAATTTCACGTATTTAACTTTTGCACACCAAAACCCCTCATTCACCGCTCTAGTTAGGAAATTAACTTAATGAAACAAATCGGGCTTCCCTGTGGATCGACTTGGACTTACCACTGTTGCTACATTTCAGTAGTAACAGAAATAGTTTGGTATACACAAATTTTCTTTTGATCAAGTTTGAAGCTTATTAATGACGTAAGTTTCGGCCTGTCAGTTGCCCCTACATTCAATTAGGCTTAAGAAATAGTTAATTCAAGCATGTAACGACCCGACCCCCTAGGACTTAGGTTAGGCTGTTACTAAAATAAATGCATGCATAGAATTTAAAACGACGCTCAGTTATGTGGAAATAAATGCTAATTAAACAAGAGAAGTTCAAAAGATATTTATTAAATGCAATTGTTAAAACAATAATAAGGTACCCAAAATTCGTAAAGGCTAATAAAAGTATATAAAAGAAATAATCCTTAGTAATAAATTTCAAATAGTAAAACTAAATATTAACGGAAGAATAAAGACTCTAAATTTCATGATGCGGAAGCAAGAAAAAAACTAGTCACAGTGGCATGATCACGAATTCCGCTGCGACATCGTCGGTGAATCTCTACCCTTACCTGAAACATAAACATAATAAAAGGGTGAGTATAAAATACTCAGTAAGTAACCCCACTACTGGGGTCAGGCTAGGCATCTATGTCCTCTAGATGCCTACCCCTAGTGGAACATATAAACTATTCTAGTCCTCAGGGAACACATATATACATGAAAACTTATTTCTATCCTAAGGTAATTGAGTATGTCCACTATCTCTAGTAAGTCCCGTAGGACTCACAACCTCTGGTCAATCTCTTACATATGCATGGTTATGCATACACCTCTTTCGTATATACATAACCCACTTAATGTGTACCTCTTTCGTACACATAGTTACGTATACACATAACCCACTGAAGGTGTATCTCTTTCGTACACCTAGTTAAGTATACACCTATTTCGTATACACCTAACCTACTAAGTATGTACCTCTTTCGTACATCTAATTATGTATAACCTCTTTCGTATACATATAATGCACTGAGTATGTACCTCTTTCGTACACCCCAGATCCTCTCTATAAATGTAGGGATGTATACCTCTTTCATACACATGGTTAGGCATACACCTCTTTCATATACACATAACCCACTGAGTATGTACCTCTTTCGTACACCCCAGTACCCTCTAGGTATGTATCACTTTCATACACACCAGCCCTAGTACATCTCTTTCATGTACTAGGTCCTTGGACGTGCATTACTTTGCAGTCACATAGTCTGGAAGGGAAAAGAAAAGGCATCTAACTTCCTATTACATATAACATTCACCTAATCATGAATCCTCTAAAATCTCCTCATCAAGGTCATGTTAATTAACCTCAACATACGTTAATCTAGTGTTAATGGATCTGCTCTAGTACATCACTTTCATGCACTAAGCTATGTAAACAATCGAGTATTTGAGATTTCATAATATATAGTACTTTCTACACATTCTCATAATAATTCACATAACTATATGAATCAGCAAATGTCGAATCCTCATCTAACTTTAAGAAATTCCAGTAGGAGTGCCACTTAACTTACATTTAAGGGTCATGCTCAATCATCCTTTTAATATAACTCATAAAATTCTAAATCATGCTCATACATTAAAATGCTTCAGACATATTATCACATACTGCTGTATCTTTTCTAAACAGTCCATTAAATCTCAGAATAGTCAAAAGTATCCTTATAACTAATCTTAAAATCCAAAAAATAAATCATAAATTTATTGCCCGACACAAAGGCAATTCCAGTAGTAAGATGACTTACCTCTAATTGGAAACTCTAGGAACTAGCAAGCTTAGCCTCTTCCTTGCCCAATGAAACCTTTCACCAAAAATTCGCCAACTAGGCCTTTAGTTGGCTGGACAACAACTTCAATAATCTAAAACCTCATACCAACATCCAAAATACGACGAGTATCAATAAATTAGAGCCGCAAATTTAATGAGTGCTCAATAGTCCTCAAGAAAAACCCAATCAAATCAAGAACCCAAACACCAATAGCAACTTGAAGCAATTTCCCTAATCACAAAAACACATCCTTCAAATTCAAAGCAAAACATTCGATTTTTAAATCTTTAAGCTTAATTCCAAAACACCCAATTTACATCAACCTTTGAGTTTTCCAAATAAATTTCAAACATCCATTTACTCACCCGAATAAACCACACACACCAACAGTTAGTGGGTATTCAACAATCCTCAAGAAACTGCAACCACACTACTCAAATCTTACCTCAACCAATCAATTTGTCCAAAACCAATGACCAAGACAACAACGGCTGTGAAAATGGACTGGACCTACACAGAACCGGCGGCGTGGCGCAACTCCGACCGAGCGGACTAACTATAGCTGACCTGGGACTTGTGGTAGTGGCTGGCCTTTGAACCCGTGCTCGACGCGAAGAACGACGGATGCTCGTGATTGGAATCGACGATGGTGCGGCGAAAAGGCTGCACCACGAACGCGGCTGACCAGAGACACTGGACGGCGAGCGGTGCTAGAGGGTCGACGAGCGACTGCTTCAGACTGCAAACACTGAGCGACCGAAGCATTCCACGAGCGACTAGGATAACGGAACTGACGTTTGGCTGGAGGTGCCCCCCCCCCCCCCCCCCCCCCCCCCCCCCCCCCCAAAAAAAACCCCCCCCCCGTTTGGCTGGAGGTGCGGATGGCTGGCGGCGGACTCAAAGGCGGCTGCTGGTTTCGACGACTAGGGTTTTCACGAAAAAATGGGGGGTAGACGATGAGGTTGAAGAAGAAGGGTTTAATTTGTTTTATATATAAATAATAATAATAATAATAACAATAATAACAACAACAACAACAACAACAATAATAATAATAATAATAATAATAAAACTTAAGACCTAAAAAGGAAATAAAATAAACTCTATTTTATTCCTTTCCTTATTTTCATTTATTTTATTACTTCCTTTCTTTCCCAAAAAGTGAAAATAAAACCTGCCATTAATTTCTAAATTGAACACTTTTGTAAGATCAAAATTCCACTTGAACTCCAAAATTCCAAAAATGCCCCCCTACTAACAAAATTACCGAAATTATATAAAAAGTAAAAATTCGGGGTGTTATATTCTTCCCCCCCTTAAAGAACTTTCGTCCTCGAAAGTTCATTTCTAGAAAAATAAAAACTCTCTGCATAGGGATAACGAAACATACATGGTCTCTTATACTAACTAAGAATAGAAAAGAAGGCAGGCAAACATAGTCTCCAACAAACCTAGAGTGTCAAGGTCTAAAAATATAAATTTATCTTTCACTATAGTGTCCGGCCTCCCCACCTCATGTCAGGTTGTGGCACTGTTCCTGTTCCATTGCTACTGTCCACTTGAACCCACCTGATCTTGACTTGAAGGTTGGTCCCTACCGTCTGTAGTGCTCCTACTAGGGCACTCATATGCCATATGCCCTTTCTGTCCACAACGATAACACACCTCTGCTCCAGCCAATCAACGACCCCAGTGACGCTTTCCGCATGAGTTACAGATTGGGTTTTCCTCTTTAATAGCTACAGGTTTCTTTTGCTGAGACTCAGAAGTCTTCTGGTCTGCTTTCCTTACCTGAGAGTCAGCATCAATCCTCACGGCGGCCCACAGTGCCGCAGCATACGTCTTAAGGTCCAAGGCATATACCATGCCTCGTAGTCCGTTCCTCAAACCCTGGATAAATCTCTCGGTCCTCGATGCCTCGGTGGCTACTAGTTCAGGAGAAAAGTGGGACAACTTATCAAATTCCTGTTCATACTCCTCCACCGACATAGCGTCCTGTTTCAGGTTCAAGAATTCTGCCTGCTTATTGTATCGGATGTTGGCCGAAAAGTACTTCTCATAAAAACGTTCCTTGAACTGTTCCCAGGTTGCAAGGTCACCTCCAATATCGATCATCTTTTCTGCCGAACGCCACCAGATTGCAGCGTTATCAGTCAGCATGAAGACTGGGCATTGCAGTTTGTGCTCTTCTAGGCACCTCATAAAACGGAAAATTGTCTCAATGGATGACAACCACAGTTCTGCCTTGGTAGGGTCTCCTAACGATCCATCAAAGGAGCGAGGGTCATACTTCCTGAAATCCCTCAGATGTTTAGCCTCAAGAGACAGGCCCTGCATGTCTCTATTTTGCGGTCGGGTTTGTTGTAACTGCTCGGGTGGCACCAGTTCCTCCTGAGCCTGGGCCTGGGCAGTCTGTCCTGCCATCGTGCTACGGATTAACTCTTGCAGTTTCCCCATTAGGGAGGATGCAACAGCTTCACTAATTCTGGCTTCCATTGCCTTCTCATCGACTTGGGCCATAGGTGGATTTGGAGCTGTCGGGACAGTCTGGCTACTCTCAGCTCCCTCTTCATGGACTTCTTCTCTAACTATCTTTCTTGTTCCAGGTTTAGGTGCTATGTCCTGTCATGAACTCATACATTAACTATCTCTAGGTCTTTCTCAGAAATCATGCATTTAAAACACTACATCATTATTCTCATATATGTATTGAAACTTTCATTAGTAGGACGTACCTAGAGATGACGAGGGATCCGTTACTGGGCTACAAGGACTATCTAGACTTACGTAGTAAGTCAGTCTACAGAACCCAAAACATGGGCTCTGATACCAACTGTAACGACCCGAACCCCTAGGACTTAGGTTAGGCCGTTACTAAAATAAATGCATGCATAGAATTTAAAACGACGCTCAGTTATGTGGAAATAAATGCTAATTAAACAAGAGAAGTTCAAAAGACATTTATTAAATGCAATTGTTAAAACAATAATAAGGTACCCAAAATTCGTAAAGGCTAATAAAAGTATATAAAAGAAATAATCCTTAGTAATAAATTTCAAACATTAAAACTAAATATTAACGGAAGAATAAAGACTCTAAATTTCATGATGCGAAAGCAAGAAAAAAATTAGTCCTAGTGGCACGATCACGAATTCCGCTGCGACATCGCCGGTGCATCTCTACCCTTACCTGAAACATAAACATAAGAAAAGGGTGAGTATAAAATACTCAGTAAGTAACCCTACTACTGGGGTCAGGCTAGGTATCTATGTCCTAGATCAAAATTAAATTCTCGCACTTACCCTTGAACTCCAAAATTTCAAAAACGCCCCCCACTAACAAAATTACAGAAATTATATAAAAAGTAAAAATTCGGGGTGTTACAAAGCATGTTTTCATAATTAATCGATGATTAGATTCATAGAAAACCCTACGATCTGTAAACCGACGAAGGTAATCTTGTGTTCGATCTCTCTCTTTTTGAATCTATCTTACTTTTTCACACTTTAATTTATGTATTTAGTTTTCTTGTCAATCAAATAACAAAGCCCCATTTTTATTGCTTTCCATAGTCAAATTTCGCTTAAGAAAAGATTAAATCTTAGCCTCTCTGTGGTTCGACCATGTACTTACCATATTGATACGTTTATGTAGTGATAGGAGTAGTTCGATGTATTATAAATTTTCTTTTGATTTTTGGCTCTATTGGGGAATTAACGACATCAGAAAAGGTTGTGAACAGTGAGTTAGCCACATAGATCATGTCTCCATGACACATGCATCGATTATTAAGAGTGTAAAGGAAGCTTTATCTGTAACATTTTAGTTAATCGGGTCGATGAGTTTCACAACTTGCTCTCTCGAGTAGTTAGTTGTTTTCCTATGAATCTAATGGTTAAAAGGACTCATAAGCTGGATTAGTTTCCATCACCCGAATGAACACCCACCTGCTACTAGGATCGCCGGAATGAGGGTTAACTCATCCCAACTCGCTAAAAATTTAGCTATGCATAGTGATATAAGACTAAATAAAATAGAAGAGATGGAAAATGAAGTCAAGATATGATATTAAAAATTAGAAAGTGGTTCGTTACAAGAGTTTAAAATGATAATAGTGTAGAAAATACAACGGAAAACTAAAGTATGAATTAAGCAAGGAGATGAAATGGAAAAAAACAAGTGGAGATTTGTGCTCTTAGTCAATGTTGGGGAAGCTACTCTCTCAGTCTCTCTCTTCGTTAGTGTGTGAATGTCTTGATTATTCCCGTTTTGTATGCAAGCAGTGATATATATATAGAGCCTTGTCGCGGGGACCAGTTCTATCACACAGGACTCTAGCAAATACGCATCAAGGAATGTGCATGTCTGCTCTTGCAGTTGTCTGTGGCCCCCTTTTTCAGATGTGTTGGCTCTTACTCTTGTCATTTTCTTTGTTCTGCCGCATGTCTTTCCCTTGAACTCCTTGGTGTGTTCCTTTCTTCGCGAATTCCTTTTGTCACATATACTTCCCGTCCTATAGTCATTCTGTGATCTCAGTGCAATGCTCATTCCTTTATCTTTTCTCTGTATTCCTGCATTGCAAAATGCATTAGCTATATCATTTTTGTTCAATCCTTCTTTCAGACTTGGTAAATGCATGCAAAGTGATTTTGCTTAATTTTCTTCTACCATTCATGCTTTCTTGTCAAATACTTCTAAATATTCTAATTTCAAGAAGCTATAACTTATAGAAATATAAGTTATCACTCTCCCACTACGATAGAGGTTTATTTTGTTTAATTAGGATTCATTTGAAATTCAAATGTGATTAAATGGTTAATAACAATTATTAACTATTTAGTGGATTTACTTGAAACCAAAATATCGATACTATCGAACCTTAATAAAGGTTTGTAGTCTTTTAGACAACATTTCTTATAAAATTAACACATACATTATTTTAGGACTGCATAAAAGACCGTTTTGTATCTCTATTCGAAGCCTTTTTTGGTGTCGTTTAGTTCTTGAAAATAGCCAAAAATCAAAAGAAATTTTATAAATACACCGAACTACACCTATCACTATAAAAAGGTAGCACGAGTGGTAAGTGTGGAGTCAAACTACAGAGAGGCTAAGGATTAATTCTCTTGTAAGCTAAATTTGACTGTGAAAGCAGTAAAAACTGGGTTTTTGTTTGATTAACAAGAAAATTAAATGCGATAAATAAAATGGCAAGGGATAAATGTAAACAGGAATTGGTTTATCTAGTTCTCAGATCAAGATATACATTCAAAGAAATTTCTATAATCGTTTTCTGCCAATTAGTTATGCAATTGAATTATGCTTACACAACTACTCGCTCGATTCGATCTAACTAGCCCCTACAGTGGCAGACAACTAGTATGAATCTAACTAAGAAAGCGTCCTAATTATTAATTAAGATTGGAAAGGCCATAGCCTAACTAATCTACATGATTCTAAATTCTATTGGGTTCGATAGCGGCCATATAGAACTAATAAAACATGCACTACGATTTAGAATTCAATTGTGTCGATTAATTGTCAGGAAAACCATATTCAATTAACCAATTTTTTCTTTAAACTTAGCAATTAGCACATTCTAGGAATAGACATTCTTATGTAACAATAAATTTAATAAGATATTCATGCAAGATTGTGACAAACTAAGAATCCTAGCATAACATGCTCATGAGTGAAAAGTCATCCACACAACATGCTTTTAGAAGTTAAAGAAGATTCAAAGAAAACATAATTGAATATGCAATCATCAATTAGGAGCAGAAAACTCAAGAAATTAACATAGAATACTTGATCTACGAAACTAGATAGAATTTACCTAAAAAATCCAAAGACAAATCTATGAGATACAACCCAATCCATGCTTACAATTCAAAATAGAACATAAATCTAACCTGATGATACTAAAAATGTAAAGAGGAAGGAAGAAAACTAGGTGTCTTCTCGACCTCTATAAAAATCAACATAAAAATTTGATCAGAGTATTTATAGAAAAAGTCACAATGTCACAATGCTAGGGACAGCATTGCGACGTTGTCTTGCGGCTGGCCCTCGAGCGTTGGGGTAGAGGCGTAATGCTAACCCTAATGTTGGGTTGTGCATGAGGCGTGCATGCTGAAGGCTAGCGTCTGCACCACACGTCCATAATGTTGCAATGTTGATGGCAACGTTGTGTCGCTACCCTGCTTCTTAGCCTACTGCCTTTCAAGGTTGCACTAGCATTGGGCTTATGCTTGTTCCAGCATTGCAACACTGCTAATATGGGCAGGTTGGTCATTTTCACTCCTTTGAAGCTCAGATGCTCAATATTGACTCCAATTTGCTTTAAACTAACCCCGTTTGGCTCTAAATGCTCAGTTCTACCACTCAGTTGCTTAGTACCTAGAAAATAGGATAATTAATGTTAAAACCTTCTAACGAACCTGAGTTAAGCTAGGAATTATAGTTCCTTTTCAGAGCTATAAATCTCCTCAAGAACAACCTACACGTAGGCAGATCTCTAAACATGTATATTCCTCTTGGGTTTGTTTCAACATGTGCATCTTAACATGCCCAAATCTTGAAATGTTGTAAACTAATTTTATTACACTTTCATAATCCAAAATTGTCTCTTAAACTGTTTTGGAGGAAATAATATTCACAATGCGATCTCTATTGCACGTCCTAACTAGAATATGGCAATGATGTGTAATTTATAAATGATATGACTATCTTACATGAAAGGCAAGATTTTTAAACAAGTAAAGTCATTTAACTCTAACTCTTAGCCTATTTTAGTCATTGCATTAAAATTGATGACACACAATTTTAATTACCAAAGACAAGTATCTTTTAAGAGAAAATAATTTGTCTTTGCATTCTAGATTCAATAATCCTAAATGTCTCAGTGAAGCTTTTTGTATGTGTTAAATATTTTAATTCATATTGATTGTACTTATTTGAAGGCTAAACATATTTTCAAACAACTTAAAATATGCTTTATTACGTAAAATATCCATATCATATGAATTAATTAATAATAAAGACATGAAAGATCAAATTTCTCTTATGGTGATAAAAGCACCATTTTCAACATAAGTAACAATTATGACATCTCTCCCACTACACTAATTGAGATGGGCTTCCCAGTGCCAACATAGTGCTACGTCATTAAGTATATTCCAAGAATCACAATCTAATTGTAATGAAGAAAAATTTGATAGTGAATTCCCATTCAACAATCTAGGTGCAAATCTTAATTCTCCACCAAGAATCCAATAAATCTTTTTTTTTTCATTATTATTTTCTTCCCATTAAGGTATTTCCAAAATTCTTCATTGTGCGACTCCGCAAGTTAATTTGGAAACAATTTCCTCATATAACTCTAGTCACACGGTTTATATTCTTGAATCATAATACTTAATCTTGAGATTATTTAGATACATTACAAGAAATTCTCTCTTTCCCAATACTAAAAACCGTCGAAAAAAGCAACAAAACCGTCGGGAAAGGCTTTCTCGATGCCTTTTTACCGTTGACAAGGTCATCGAGATAATCTCATCGGGAAATCCTTATCTTGACGCAAAAAAGTTACTTTGTCGGGAATAAAATATTTTGCAATGGAAAAAGTGGAGAGGCTTTCTCCCGATGCTAGACTATAAGCGTCGGAGATGTTGTTGGGATTGGTGTCCTAAATCTCTCTTATATTCTCGTAGGTTGTAAACTTTGTATAAACAAATTATTATTATTAAAATAATTATTATTTTTTTAGCATACACTCAATCCAATAAACAAAGATCATAGGTTATTTTATGTAATTTAAACATGTATGTAGAGACATACAAGTGGATCATGTTTAAATGATAACCTAAATGGTCCGTAGTAGATGGATAAGGTTGGGTATCTTATCTTAGTGACACTACGGTTACGACCCACTTTGTAGATCTTACAACTGTTGTAAAGTGCTAAAGTGATCTGATCCTGATCATTCATGTGAAGACAAGTGAGTGAGGGTATCCTATACAAAGAGTTTGTATCAGACCGGACCACGAAATGTCTAGTTTCATTATATAACATCGTTAATAGTAGAGACTTACATTTCACCAGGATGATCATAGGTGATATGACCTGAATCCTAAGTGAGTTGTGAACTCCTGCCTATGAAGGTGGTCCTTTAATTTGCATGGGTGAGAGTGGCTAAATCGTCGACTCAATATGCATACCATTTTAGGGATTCGCCTAATTGAGGAGCTAGGAACATAGCTACACAAGACAGAATTCACTCCTTCTCTAATGTCGGGGTAAGTAGATAAATCGCTCCCTTAAGGGCTGATTTTGGGGCTTGAACAATGTGGTCACACCCTCTCCTTGCCCAAGAGGGATTTGGTCATAGTTGGATTATAACTTATTGTTCATTAGAGGGATAATGATACTTAATGAGTTAGATATAACTATAGGGGCAAAACAGTTATTTTGGCCTAGTCGTACTTATAAGCAATTTTTGAAGGGTCATCACACTGTTGACTGGTTATATTTAATGGACACAAAAATATATCTGTAGTGTAAAGAGTGCAGCTATTGGTCTTTATTGGAGTGATCGGTAGTTAATGGATGTTAAATAATTTAATTAAAGGAGTTTAATTAATTGTTCAAGTACCATTGGAGCTTCAATCTATAGGTCCATAAGGTCCCCTCTGTATCACACACTTTGGCTAGTCAGCTGCCTGCTTGTTCTTCATATGCAGTTGCCTACTTGTCTATCCATAGCCTAAATTCATACTTGAATTCTTTTGAACAACATAACTTAAATTCCAGCCATCATTTAACTAAATTTCTTTCCATAAATAGCTCAAAATCTTTTTAGCATGCTTACCTTAGGATTTGCACATCAAATTCCTCTTGCCTCAACTGAAAACTACATAAATCTCCTTAATATTGCTTAAAAGTTTCACGGAACTTCAAGTACTCCCAAGTACTCTCTTCCTTCCTTAATCGTTAGCTAAAATTGGCTAAACCTTCTCCTTCTTCACAAAATCTATTTATGCTTGAGCTTGCATGAGAGGTTTTACCAATTAATTGCCACGTGGCATACTTATCCTTATCTTAGCCTCTCTAAGGCTGCTACATGGTCCCCTAACCGGCAATTAAACTGCATACTTATCTTAATTTCCATCGCATAGAGCTTACGTCCACTTAGAACCCAGTCACTATTTCATCACATAGTCTTGGCATTAACACATTGTCTTACTTCAAGCATCCTCGCAAGACTTACGTGCATAGTCGGGTCCAATCCTTTCCATAACTTACCTCATCCCTTCACATAAAGTTTGCGATCATCCAATCCTTTCATGATTATCGCATGCTAGCCATGATTGCATCTTGCCTTTGGTGTTCCTGGAAAACCTTATGTAGTCAATTTTGGTCGACATCTGCTTGGTCACTAACTTAGCCTCTTTCACAACCTTTCAAATAACTCATGGCCTCTTTTAAGCTTATTTTTCTTTCTTAAAGCAATTGACCGCATAGCATCTGGATGAGTTGGCTATATACCTTAACATGTCTTCCATGCATGGACTTCCATTTCCTCTCTTTCTCTTAGTCATTTTCCTACCCTTTTTTGTTTACCTTTAATAGACTTCTCCACTATTTATGTGTCAACCATTTTTACAACCCGAATATATATAGTCATATCACTTTGAAAATTTTCCTTCTTTTACATTTCAGACGCATTATTTATTATACACATTTAACTTACTCTTCCCATTGACTTTAATTCACATCTTAACTCATAATTAAGAGGTTTTAAACTTAATTAACTAGTAAAAAAAGTTCAAGGGTTTACAATTTACCATCTCCTTAAAGAAATTTCGTCCTTGAAATCTTCCTGGAACTCCTCATGTGAACAAGTGTGGATTTTTATTTTCCATCTGATGTGCAACTTCCCATATAGCCTCCTCAACTTCATGATTTCTCCACAAGAATTTTACTCATGGAATAGTCTTATTACTTAACACCTGCTCCTTTCTATCTAAGATCTAAACTGGTTCCTCTTCATAAGACAAAGTTTCCTTTAATTGTACCAGTTATTTTTAAAGAATATGAGTAGGATCGTGTACATACAAAAGGGAACCAAGATCGAATCTCGGCCGCAGTGAAAGCATTTCTCGTGTGAGATCAATTCTATTTTTATAATAAACAAAACCATTCTACTAGACGGAATAGATAAACACATAAATTATCATGCTATTGGAGAAAGGATTAAAAAGGTTATTACCTTTGTAGATTCCCCAAGTTCCATGAATTATCCTCTCCAAGGTTCAAACGAACGGAACTCCAAATGATCTTGATCACGAACAACTCCTTGAGCGATCTCGAACACTACTATGAGAGTTACCTCGTTATTCTCTAGAATTCTAATAGAGGGATAGGTGGTATCCAACTATTGGGAGAGGGAGGGAAGAATAAGGTTTTTGGAGAATTTAGAGGATTTATGGCTTAGAGAAAAATTTTGCACAATAACACTAAAAGGTTGTGTATTGTCAGAGTTTCTCCGCAATCAAAGTGTGTTGCATGTATTCCCATAGGGCCATGGGGAGGTCTTTATATAAAGAAGGGCCAAGGATCTTTCCCAATATATTTTCCTTTTCTATAATTAAATTGATAGAGTAAAGATGCATAAAACGGAAGCTAACAGAATCATTAAGCACTCTGATTACAACTAATTTGAGTAAAAAGTATGCTGAAAAACAATTTTTCTTAAACAAGGGTTTCTAGAATGTATACCTTTATAGATTCCCTCTTGATCCTTGCTGAACTCCACGAAACTGGATCTTTGTAGGTGTTACAATTGTTGTAAAGTACTACAAATGATCTAATCCTGACCATTCATGTATAGATATGCGAGCGGGGATATTCTATACAAAGGAGTTTGTATAAGGCCAGACCGTGAAATGTTTAGTCTCATTATATAACACCGTTCAGAATAAAGACTTACATTTCACAAGGATGACCATGGGTAACATAACCTGAATCCTGAGTGAGTTATAAACTCCTACCTATGAAGGCGGTCCTTTGATTTGTATGGGTGAGAGTGACCAGATCGTCGATTCAACAAGCCTACCATTTTAGGACTTCATCTGATTGGGGAGATGGTAACACAACTACACAAGATGGAATTTACTCCTTCCCCGAGGTAGGGGTAAGTAGATAAATTGCTCCGTTAAGGGCTGATTTCGGGTCTTGAACAATGTGGCGCCACACCCTCTCCTGGCTCAAGAGGGCTTTAGTCTAATTGGACTATGATCTATTATTCATTAGAGAGATCATTAGTACTTAAGGAGTTAGATGTAACAACAGAGGCAAAACGATAATTTGGCCTAGCTGTACTTACGAGCAATTTGTGAAGGATCATCGTACGGTTAAATTGTTAAAATAATGGACACAAAAATATATCTGTAGTGCGAAGAGTGCAGCTATCGATCTTTAGTGGAGTGTCCAACAATCAATGGATGGTGAATAATGTAATCAAAGAGTTTAATTAATTATTTATGTACCATTGGAGCTTCAAGCTACAGGTCCATGAGGTCCCCTTAGTAGCTCACTAGGATTTAGTTGAGAATCAATTTTTGGATTAATTTGAATTGTTCAAATTAATAGAGGGATTTAATTATATATGATATAATTAAGTTGTTTCAATTATATGTGATATAATTGCCATAATGTATTTGATACATTATAGCTTAATAGGAGGAAATGAGTATTTGAATGAGATTCAAATATAGTTTTAATGAATTGGATTCATAGTTGTTAAATTTAATATAAATATGATTTATATTAAATGTCATATAATAGAGAAAAGAAACTATAGTTTATATTGTATGTGATACAATATTAGAACTATAGATTATATATTATATTTGAAATAACATATAATTAAATATATAAATAATATGATAAGTTAGTTATCATATTTATATTTGTATTATTATTATTTTAATAATAAGGAAGGGAGTTACAACTTCCTTCCCATTCTTTTCTCTCCACCCACGTAAGTGGATAGTGGTTAATTTTGGCAAGGAGAATAAAAGAAAAATGTTATCTTCTTCTTCAAAGAAGTGTTGGACAATTGAGATAGTGGAGAAAAATACATAAGAGTTCTGTGTTTTGTCTTGAGTTTTGAGAGTTCTCAATCTTTCCTCCTATACATTATGTTTTCCCTCTTAACCAAAATAGTCAAAGCCCACCACTCCTGGGTTTTCACCCTGAGAATACCAAATTAAACAAACAATTAGATAAAATTAGTAGCCGGATTTTTCCCATGTTAATTAACCCTACCTAGAACACTTAATGGAAGGAAAATGGGGTATATGATACTTCATTTCTTCCTCCACACGTTTCTCCCTAAAAGTTCACACTGTGAGATCTACTTTCGACCTCGAGGCACCATGGGTGTCCCCTTATGGGTGACATTTGGGTAGGTCAATATCAAGCTGAATGGAGAGAATGTTTATAGTAAGTGGGAGCGGGACGTGTGACAACACATCCCTCGGTCTCTCTCATTAGGTTAAATAAAGTTTTATACATTGCCTCGAGGCATCTAAGTGTCCCTCTAAAGGATGGTTGTATTGCATGACGCTTTACTTGATCTCAAGAAATGGATAAGGTTGCTTTAGTTTCATGTCCCAACCGATTTTTCCCTATGGTTTGCTCATTGGGGCAAAACTCTAAAACCGAAAATGAGGGGTTACACTTGCACAGAATTGTTAAGGATGTTAACAAATTCTAGACCAAACAATGGTGACTATTAAAAGGAGTTTTTTTTGTCTAATGGTTACGTCTCATTTTAGTGAAGAGGCACTTGATCACCCTACGGTGACTTTTGTTCTGCCACACTGAAACATCATTGCAAAATAGATGTCACTTAGGGTACACTAGACTATTTTGCTAAAAATTGATTGGTTTTCTTAAAGTGGTTTAATGCAAGTAGACTAAAATAGTTTGTTCTTTTTCAGCAATTCATTATAATGGCTACCACTACTTTAAGTTTACTAGCCTCAGATAAGTTAACGGGAGAAAACTACTCTAGTTGGAAAAACACAATTAATACTATTTTCCGATCTCCGATTTGTCCTGATGGAAGAGTGTCCTCCCATTCCGCCTGTCAATGCTCCTTGAAATGTTCGGGAAGCATATGAGCATTGGACAAGGGCAAACGAAAAGGTCCGAGCGTATATCTTGGCAAGCCTTAATGAAGTCTTGGCCAAGAAGCATGAGTCCATGCTCCCAACACATGAGATCATGGAGTCCCTGAGAGGAATGTTCGGACAACCGTCTACACAACTCAGGCATGACGCTTTAAGTACATCATCAATGTCCATATGCAAGAAGAGGCATCTGTTCAAGAACACATTCTCAATATGATGATCCACTTTTACGTGGCGAAGATGAATGGGTCGAGCATCGATGAAGCCAGCCAGATTAGCATAATACTGGAATCTTTACCGGAAAGTTTTCTACATTTCCATATCAATGCTGTTTTGAACAGAATTGATTACAACCTAACCACCCTGCTCAATGAGCTATAGACCTTTGAATCCTTATTGAAAAGCAAGGAAAAGAAAGATGAAGCAAATTTTACTTCATCTTCTAAAAAGATCCACAAAGGTTCGACCTCTAGAACGAAGTCTGTACCTTCTTCCTCTGGCACCAAAAAGTGGAAGATGAAGAAGGTGGAAAGTGGAAGGCTAACCTAGTAGTTGCTACACAAAAAGGTAGACAACCTGTCAAGGCTGATAAAGGAAATTGTTTCCATTGCAACCAAGATGGCCACTAAAAGAGGAACTTCCCCAAGTATTTGGCAGAAAAGAAAAAGGCCAAACAAGGTAAATATGATTTGCTTGTATTGGAAACCATTTTAGTGGAGAATGATCATTCTGCCTTGTATTATTCTTCATTTCAGGGAATTAGTTCCTGGCAGCAACTAGATGCTGGTAAGATGACGATGCGAGTTGGAACCGGGCACGTCGTCTCAATTGTGGTAGTGAAAGGTCTCCATTTGACTTTATAGAACAGATTTGTTGTTTTAAAAGATGTATTTGTAGTTCCTAAATAAAAAAGGAACATAGTTTCTATAAAGTGTTTGTTAGAACATTTATATTATATCAAGTTTCTTGCAAATAAAGTTGTTATTATAAAGAATGATGTTGATATTTGTTATGCAAAATTGGAAAATAATTTGTATGTGCTAAGACCGTTAGTAACAAATACCCGCCTTAATACTGAGTTGTTTAAAATTGATGTAACTCAACATAAAAGACTAAAAATTTCTCCTAAGGAAACTGCCCAACTTTGGCACCTAAAACTAGGACATATCAATCTCAATAGGATTGAGAAGTTGGTGAAGAATGGACTTCTAAACAAGTTAGAAGAAAATTCTTTACCTGTATGTGAGTCATACCTTGAAGGCAAGATAACTAAGAGACCTTTTACTGGAAAAGGTCATAGGCTAAAGAACCTCTAGAATATTTCATTACTTTTACTGATGATTATTCAAGATATGGGTACGTTTATTTAATGCAACATATGTTCGAATCTTTTGAAAAGTTCAAAGAATTCAAGGTTGAAGTTGAAAATGCATTAAATAGAACGATTAAAACATTTTGATTTGATCGAGGTGGAGAGTTTATGGATTTAACATTCCAGGACTATATGATAGATCATGGAATTGTATTTGGTGAGAGGAAAATGCACTCTTTTTTATATGCGTTGATGGTTATGCTGTTGGGATTGGTCTCCTAATTCTCCCGGAGTCTCGTAGTTTGTAAATTTTGTACACATTGTTATAAATAAAATAAGAGTTATTTTATTTTACATTTACTCATATCCAATAAACAAAGCTCCATGGTTATTGAATGAAAACTTAAGCATGTATATGAGATATACAAGTGGATCATGCCTTATGTGATAACCTAAAAAGGTTTGTAGTATAAAGATTAAGGATGAATACCTAATCCTGGTGACACTACAGATACGACCCGCTTTGTAGAGGTTTACAAGTGTTGTGAACTACTACAAATGGTCGATCCTAACCATTCATATGGAGACATGAGAGTGGGGTGTCCTATACAAAGAGTTTGTATAAGATTGGACCACGAGATGATTCATCTCTTTATATAACGCCATTGATACTTGAGACTTACATCTCACCTAAACGATCATAGGTGTCATGACCTTAATCTTGAGTGTTTTGAGAACTCCTGCTTTTGAGGCATCCTTTGATTAGTATGGGTGAGAGTGGCCAGATTGCCAACTCAACAAGCATACCTTTTTGGGGATTTTTCTTATTGGGGAGCTGGGAACTCAGTTACACAATATGGAATTTACTCCTTCTCCAAAACAGGGGTAAATAGATAGATTGCTCCCTTAAGGGTTGATTTTGGGTCTTGAACAAAGTGACCACAGCCTCTCTTTGGAAGAGAGGACTCAGTCATAGTAGGACTATGACTTATGTTCATTAGAGAGATCAGTGGTACTTAAGAAGTTAGATGTAACTATAGGGGCATAAAGGTAAATTGGCCCAACTGTACTTACGAGCGATCTGTGAAGGGTTATCGCACTATTGATTGGTTTATATGGACACAAAATATATCTGTAGTAAGGAGAGTGCAACTGTCAGTCTTTAGTGGAGTGCCTGGCTGCTAACGGATGGTGGATCCCGTGACTAAAGAGTTTAGTCAGTTATTCACATACCGTTTGAGCTTCAAGCTACAGGTACATAAGGTCCCCTTAGTATCTCAATGGATTCAAGTTGAGAGTCAGTTCTTGGGATTGATTTGAAATGTTCAAATTGACAAGAGGAAGTTCAATATAATTGGTGTGATATATGAGATACATCAAGTGGAGGATTAATGTAAATATGATTTGCATTAAGTACCATAAAAATAGAAAAAGAACAATGGTTTACATGTTTCATGAGATGAAATATTAAAACTCTAGGTCATAAATATAATATGGTAAGTTAGTTATCATATAAATTTATAATAATATTAATTATTGGATAATTATCTTTTTTTCTCTAATAACCAAATAAGTGGGAGGTTATTGGTGGTTTCATGGTAACTTTGAGATAAAAGGAAAAAGGTTTTTCTAAATTTGGAGAGTTACTTGATTTGGAAAGAAAATCACAGCAGGACTATCAAGTGAAAGTGTTTCACTAAACGATAGCTAGTAGAGAGAATAAACGATTGTGGAGTGTCACTATACGATAGTTCACTCAACTGGTCATAGCTAAACGATCACAGGGCATTATCTATACAATAGGCTACCATCTTCTACACGATTGAGCACATCGTCTATACAATAGACTGTGTCATCACCCACTTGCTCAATCGTCTACACTATTGTTGTTCGTCCAGTCTCTTCCTCTAACCAAGTTTATACAAAGCCCACAACTTCTAGATTCTCACCCCGAGAATACCAAGGTAACCATTATAGTGGTGTCTTCACTCAACTCGATTGAGTTCGAGGTTTTGGAGGTCGTTCGATGAGTTCGTGATCACTGTGTTCATTGTGTTCGTGCTGGCAATTGTGTTGTTATTCCAGTCATTGTGTTCGAGGGTCAAGGTGCTACTCTTGGATGCATTGGAGTGATCGAGGGAGTTTGAAGAATGAATCTTCAAAGGTATGATACTCTATCCCTTGACTATCTTAAAGCATGCTGTAATTTCTAGTTGTTGCATGACCTATTAGTTTCCATTTTGTACCGTAATTGTGAATGTTCAATTTCGAATGAAATTTGGAATGATCCTTTCGCTGCTCATGGAAATCCTCATGTCTGATTTCCTTCAATTGGTATAAGAGCCAGGTTGCTTAGACATTCCAAATTTCACTTCTGTTTTGAACTTCTTTTACAGTCGTGGTCGGTTTTTTGCATTGCGTTTAAGTGTTAAATGCATTTGTGGATGGTATTGATGAATGCTTACGGGTTAATTGCCTATGTTTAAAGCTTTCTTTGTGATTACAAAGTGTTAATTTGTAAGGGCCTCTGCATTTTTTGGCATAATTAACAAGCAATCGAGTCTATAATTCAAAGTGTTTGAGTTAGTTGAGTCGTTCATGATGAAATTTCGAAGCATGGAGATGCAGTTCTCAGCGAGGAAGAAGACAAAAGATTGGTCGTATTTTGTAGCCTAATATAAACAATCGTTAGGATTTGACTAAACAATCGTGTAGAATTTTCTGCGCGATCGTGTAGTATTTACTAAACGATCTTTTAACTAATGCTAAACGATGGGGTAAAGCATTTACTCTATCGTATAGCGTTGGTTGCTCGATCGCAAGGTCGCTGAAGGTAGACAATCGTATAGAGCATATGATGCTCATTGTTTAACAAAAGGCGCACACACTAAACGATCGTGTAGTTAACATGCTTCATCGCATACTCACTGACTACCCAATCACGCAGTATGTGATACCTCGCACTTGCTCAGGGATCGTTTAGAAGATTGTGCTTTACTGCATCGTTGTCTTTTAGATGATCATTTAAGGCTTGCATTCTACGTTGCACTCTACACGATCGTGTGGTTCATGCTTCATCGCATAGTCAAGGTACACGATCGTTGCTAAATGATCGTTTAGCTCAGGACGTTTAGCTCAGGAAGCATTGGTAAACGATTGAGTAAAGAGTTTACTCTTTCGTGTAGGCGATCACATGGAGTTGGCACACGATCAAAGAGATGTGGACTTCGACTGGACGGTTTAAGACTCGGTTCGCCTGTTTGAACCGGTGACTCTTTGCTATTTGTAATAGTTAGCTTTGGTTATTAGGATTTTTAGGCTAATTATCCTAGTTCATCAACTTTTGATTAATATACATGAGATGCATGTGGTTTATATGGCATAGTGTATGACATATAGATTTGATAGATTTGAAACCCACCATGCAAGGGTAATCCCAGCTCGCCACACTAACGCATCGCACACCTCTCGGTGGTCAGCCACATGTTTATATCTCTATAACGTATGGTTGCGTTGAACATAAGATTATTCCTATCTTTAGGAACACTGCTTACTTTTCTTAGAGGGATAATACAATACAAAGGTAAGAAGAGAGGTAAAGGGATAAATGTAGACAATCAGAAGAGAGGTAAAGGGATAAATGTAGACAATCTCTTGCTTCCATCAGATGTACACCAAGGTTGCCTGTGGTGCCATGGATGGGTGGTGGAAAAGTCTCTCTCAAGCTCTATCTCCGGCGAAGCTCCGATCGTCACTCAGAAAGGGTTGTAGAAGTAAAGAACTATCAAAGAATGTCTTGCTCACGCTCTCATCTGTCATCACAAGATTCTTCCTAAGGCAGAAGTCTCGAATGGATTGAAGTTGGGCTCTAAGGCTCTATTTATAAGGCTCAAACACCGACAACATTAGTAGTCCCGTTCTAAATCATTGCCATTTCTGACGCCGTCGGTGAAATATCAACATCATCTTTTCTTTTTTATACTCCCAAGGTATGCGTTCATGATCTTTTCTTCTGAAGTATCAACGCATTCCACCCACCTTGCGATCAACCATCTATCACGGTTATCACTCTGTAGCTGCAGCATTCCATGCGACGAACTAGTCTTCATGAATATTAACGCATGCAATCAACTTTGCAATGGTCTGGGATCAACACATGCAATCGATTCCTACATAGCTACAAAAATGGACATTTTGACGCAGAATAACACATGATATAGGATTAGCAAGGATTTTCAGTGCTCGTCGACGCAAGCTCACTTTTTCACATGATTCTTAGTATTATCAACGTATATTATGCTCATCAACTCTTATAATTCTAAGTAAAAGGCTACAATAGCTTGTGTTTCGACAAGCTATTAGTATCCCAACTCTCAGTACCTAGTACACCTCAGACCCTATTGGACATGGTTCGGTCTATGATGAGTTACACTCCTTTACCTGACTCGTTTTGGGGTTATGCAGTAGAGACTACAGTATACATCCTAAACTGCGTTCCTTCCAAGAATGTCGCCAGAACACCTTTGGAGTTATGGAATGATCATAAAGCTAGTTTATGTCATTTCAAAATCTGGAGTTGCCCAGCATATGTGCTTGAGGCTAATCCTAAGAAATTGGAACCATGTTCAAGGTTGTGCCTATTTGTAGGCTACCCCAAAGGAACGAGAGGTGGTTACTTCTTTGATACTAAAGAAAACAAAGTATTTGTATCAATAAATGCTACTTTTCTTGAAGAATACCACATAAAATGCTACTTTTCTTGAAGAATACCACATAAGGGAGCACGGGCCTAGAAGTAAGATTGTGTTGAATAAGATTTCCAAAAAAAACAAGAGTTGTTGAAGAACCTAGTACCTCAACAAGAGTTGTTGAAGTAGATTCATCTAGTAGGTCAAATCCACCTCAAGTGTTGAGGGAACCTCGACATAGTGGGAGAGTTGCGAACCCACCTATTTGCTATATAGGTTTAACTAAAATCCTAGCTATGATAGCTGATGGTGAAGTTGAGGATCCATTATCTTACAAGAAGGAAATGGAGGATAATGACAAAGATGAATGGATCAAAGCGATGATCTCGAAATGGAGTCTATGTACTTCAATTCCATATGTGATCTTGTAGATAAACCTGATGGGGTTAAACCTATAGGTTATAAATGGATCTATAAGAGGAAACGGGGTGCTGATGGGAAGCTACAAACCTTCAAGGCTAGACTGGTGGCAAAGGGTTATACCGAAGTAGAGGGAGTCGACGATGAGGATACTTTCTCACCTGTTGTCATGCTTAATTCTATCTAAATCCTTCTATCCATTGCCTCATATTATGATTATGAGATTTGGCAAATGGATGTCAAGACTACTTTTTTTAGTGGCAATCTTAAGGAGACCATTTACATGGTGCAGCCCGAGGGATTCATAACCCAAGGTCAAAAGCAAAAGGTTTGCAAGCTTAATCAGTCCATTTATGGAATGAAGCAAGCTTCTCATTCTTGGAACATACGGTTTGATACTGCCATCAAATCTTATGGCTTTGATCAAAACGTTGATAAGCCTTGTGTCTACAAGAAAATCATCAACAGTTCAGTAGTTTTTCTAGTGTTATATGTAGATGATATCCTACTCATTGGGAATGATGTAGGTTTACTGACTATAGTTAAAAAGTGGCTAGAAACCCAATTCCAAATGAAAGATTTAGGAGAGGCTCAGTTTGTTCTGGGCATTCAGATCTTTAGAGATCGAAAGAACAAAATGCTAGCTCTGTCTCAGGCGTCATATATTGATAAGATGCTTGTCAATGTTCGATGCAGAACTCCAAGAAAGGCTTATTGCTTTTTAGGCATGGAGTTACATTGTCTAAGGAACAGTGTCCTAAGCACCTCACGAGGTTGAGGACATGAGACAGATCCCCTATGCATCTGCTGTGGGTAGCTTGATGTATGCAATGTTATGTATTAGACCTAACATCTACTATGCAATGGGAATAGTTAGTAGACATCAATCTAATCCAGGATTAGATCACTGAACAGCCGTTAAAAACATCTTCAAATATCTACGGAGAATGAGGGACTACATGCTTGTGTATGGTTCTAAGGATTTGATCCTTACAGGATACGCGAACTCTAATTTTCAAACTAATAACGATTCTAGAAAGTCCACATCAGGATCAATGTTTACATTTAACGATGGAGCAGTAGTATGGCGAAGCACCAAGCAAGGGTGCATCCTGACTCCCCCATGGAAGCTAAGTATGTAGCGGCATGTGAATCCGCTAAGGAAGCCATTTGGCTCAAGAAATTCTTGATTGATCTAGAAGTTTTCCCGAACATGTCAAAGCCCATTACACTTTATTGTGATAATAGTGGTATTGTAGCAAATTCCCAAGAGCCAAGGAGTCATAAGCGCGGTAAGCATATAGAGCGGAAGTATCATCTCATCCAAGAGATTATGCATCGAGGGGATGTGATTGTCACACAGATAACTTCGGAGCACAACGTTGTTGATCCGTTTATAAAGGCCCTCACGGTTATGGTGTTTGAGGGTCACCTACAGAGTATGGGTCTATAGGACAGGCCATGTCTGGACTAGGGCAAGTAGAAGATATTGTACTAGGCGCATGTTATGACTAGTTTATTATTAGTGTACTTTGTATTTTGATTATATTTTACACCCCACTAGCTTTAGGTCAAGTGGGAGATTGTTGGGATTGATGCCTTAAATCTCGTAGGGTTCTATAGTTTGTAAATATTGTTGAACAAACTCATTATGTATTTAATAAAATATTTCATATTTTATTCATTGTCTATAAAACATATGATATTTTAGTTTCATAAGCCACAAACTAATAAACTAACATCCGAGGTTATCTTTATAATTTAAACATGTATGTAGATATGGGTGGATCATGTTTAAGTGATAACCTAAATGGTCTGTAATAGATGGATAAGGTTGAGTACCTTGTCCTGGTGACACTATGAGTATGGGGTGTTACAATTGTTGTAAAATGCTACAAATGATGTGATCATGATCATTCATGTATACACATTCGAGCGAGGATATTCTATACAAAGGAGTTTGTATAAAACCGGACCACGAAATGTTTAGTCTCATTATATAACACTGTTCATAATAGAGACTTACATTTCACCAGGATAACTATAGGTATCATGACCTGAATCCTGAGTGAGTTGTGAACTCCTACCTTTGAAGGCAGTCCTTTGATTTGTATAGGTGAGAGTGGTCAGATCGCCGACTCAAGAAGCATACCATTTTAGGAATTCGTCTAACTGGAGAGATGGTAACACAGCTACACAAGGTGGAATTCACTCCTTCCCCAAGGTAGGGGTAAGTAGATAAATTACTCCCTTAAGGGCTAATTTCGAGTCTTGAACAATGTGGGCCACACTCTCTCCTGGCCCAAGAGGGATTTAGTCATAATTGGTCTATGATCTATTGTTCATTAGAGGGATCAGTGGTACTTAAGGAGTTAGATGTAACTACAAAGACAAAATAGTAACTTGCCTAGCTGTACTTACGAGCAGTTTATGAAGGGTCATCGTACTGTTGATTGATTATATCCAATGGACACAAAAATATATCTGTAGTGCGAAGAGTGCAGCTGTCAGTCTTTAGTGGAGTGCCCGACAGTTAACGAATAATGAATAATATAATTAAAGAGTTTAATTAATTATTCATGTACTGTTGGAGCTTCAAGCTACAGGTCCATGAGGTCCCCTTGATAGCTCAATAGGATTTAGTTGAGAATCTATTTTTGGATTAATTTGAATTGTTCAAGTTAATAGAAGGATTTAATTATATATGATATAATTAAGTTGTTTCAATTATATGTGATATAATTGTCATAATGTATTTGATACATTATAGCTTAATGGTAGGAAATAAATATTTGAAGGAGATTCAAATATAGTTTCTATGAATTGGATTCATAGTTGTTACATTTAATATAAATAAGATTTATATTAAATGCCATATAAAAGAGAAAAGAAACTATAGTTTATATTGTATGTGATACAATATCAAAACTATAGGTTATATGTTATATTTGATATAGCATATAATTTAATATATATATATATATATATATATATAATATGATAAGTTAGTTATCATATTTATATTTATATTATTATTATTATTTTAATAATATAGAAGGGAGTTACAACTCCCTTCCCATTATTTTCTCTCCACCCACGTAAGTGGGTGGTGGTTAATTTTGGCAAGAAAAATAAAAGAAAAATGTTTTCTTCTTCTCCTTCAAAGAATTGTTGGATGATTGAGATAGTGGAGAAAAATATAGAAAAGTTCTGTGTTTTGTCTTGAGTTTTGAGAGTTCTCAATCTTTCCTCCTATACATTAAGTTTTCCCTCTTAACCAAAATAGTCAGAGTTCACCACTCTTGGGTTCTCACCCTGAGCATACCAAGGTAATTTTTGTGGTAGTGTCCAGTTTTGTTTGAGGTTAATCTTGAAGAAGGTCTTCAAGGAGTTCATGGTTTGTTCGAGCGAAAACATGAAGAAAAGTTCTTCAAATGTGAGGTTTCTTGAAACCCTTTAATTCTTTCTAAAGCATGTTGTAATTTAGAATTAAATGCATATCTTGTTTATTTGTTTACTGTAAATTTTATATTCAATGGGAATGAAATTTAGTCGATCCACTTCCACTCAAGGTTCTCTCTCACTAGAGTTCCTTCATAAATCTGATCCATACAATTATAAACCTTTTTGGCTATGTACTATAACTTAATCCTCTTTTATGATTCTACATAAAGTTAAAGTATTTATACTATAACCATGGATTCGTTTATTGGATTTTATAACATAATGCAATTTTAATTTTAATAAAACTTTTATTGAATAAATTCTTCAACAATACTTTTATTGATAAATAGAATATGTTTCCATGATTACGAACTGCGAGTTTTAGGACATTTCCAATACAAATAACATTTATTTAATAAATTAGTCTATTTAATTAAATAACACTTATTTAATCAAATAGCCCAAGTAAATAACACTTATTTAATTTTTCTAATTAAATAACACTTATTTAATTTTAGTTTGCACAATAATTAAAAAAAAACTTCTTATACATTAAACCCAATTTAATGTATACATTTAATTATCATATGCATTCCATGTATATGTGCAAAACCTTTTTATTAATTAATTCTTTGTGAATCTAATTCACTTGAATTAATTAATTTGAATCTTATTCATATATTGCTTTCCAATTTAATTCATATCATATCCATAATTAATTATATATTAATCTCATTAATATATAGTTTCCTCAAATTAATTTGAACAGTTCAAATTATCCCTCATAAGTATCCTCTAGTGAGCTAACGAGAGGACTTGGTGGACCTGCAGATCAGAAGCTCCAATGATACGAGATTAATTAGTTAAACTCATTAACTAAGTTAATCAATATTCAATAATTATGGGTACACTACACTAAAGATCTACAACTACACTCTTTTTACTACAGATATATTTCTGTATCCACGGATATAGACCAATACTAACAAGTTAGTCCTTCACGAGTGTTCGTAACTTCAATTGGATCAAATTACCGTTATTTCCTTGGGTTACCTCTGACTTTTTAAGTACTAGCGCTCCTCTAATGAACAACCTATTTATGGTCCAACTAATAAACAGAAACCCCTCTCAGGCCAATGAGAGGGTAGGGCCCTTTGTTTAAGTACTAGAGACACCACTTAAGAGAATACTCATCTACTTACCCTTTAGGAGGGAAGGAGTGGACTCCATATTCTATTATTATATTCTAAATTCCTACTTGGTCTTGTCCCCTAAATGGTAGGCTTATAGAGTCAGCGAACTTGCCACTCTCACCCATATAAATTAAAGTGTTAGGATAAGATAACATGCAATGGAAGCAAAAAGAAATTTAAGTAAGCACTCTAATTACATTTAATTTGAGTTCTAAAAACATGCTTAAACAGAAATTTAAGAATAGAGTTTCTTAACAACATACCTTTGATGAATTCTCCCAATTCCAAGCTGCTCTTCACGTGATTTCAGTTCTAATTCAACAGTGAACCACCAAGAGATCTTCTCTACTATTCTCAGCCTTAAATTTGAGTGGTGGAACTCCAAATTGGAGTGAATTTGTGAAGGGAAAAATGGGTTTTTGTCAAGAAGAAGAACACTGCAGCAAGAACTTTTCCAACTACAAAAACTCTAATTCCATCTATCACTTGAAGAGTTTTATATTTAATTCATATGCAAGCACTGAACACTTCAATCACTTGAAATTCAGTATGCAACGTATGTAATTGAAGAGGAAACACCTTCCACTTCACAAAAGTGGGGTGTTTCCACTTTCTATTTTCAAAATTGCATTTTTCCTTTTATTTTTTTTTAATTTCAATTAATTCAAAATTAATTAAAATCAAAATCAAAATTTTAAATGCTGAAATTTGAAATAAAATGAGAAATTAATTTAACATATTTAATTAATTAAATAATAATTCAATATCAAATATTAAATTAACCACACACCTAATTTAAAACATGAATCCAATTCATGTCATTAATATTTAAATCGATATTTAAATATTATAAACTCTCTAATTTCGTTTAATTTCGATAAATTAAACATTGATTAATTATATTGAATATAATTGTATAAACCCTAATTTGAATTTGAACTATTCAAATTCAAACCCTAATTTTAATTTGAACATTTCAAATTTAAATTCAATGAACAATTCAAATTGATATCATTCCAAATTCACTCAATTTAATAATTCAAGGTTTTCATGTTTTACGAGCTAGTAGAGGGACCTTATGGACCTACAGATCATGAGCTCCAACTATTTAAAATTAATTGATTAAAACTCTTTAAACCAAATTAATCAGTATTCGTTGACTATCAAGTCAGACCATTATAGCTCGATAGTTGTACTCTCCTCACTATAGATATATTTGTGTCCGCTTGATTTAACCATAAAGTAAGAGTGATTTATTTCTTGGTCCGATCTTACGAAAACTCATTGCATAAGACATCTCCACTCTTCATGTCAATACATGAACGAATCAGGATCACATCATTTGTAGCACCTTACAACAAATTATAATAATTACAGAGTGGGCCCCATCCGATATTGTTACCAGAATAAGACATCCAACCTTATTCGTATACTATAGATCATTTTGACTATTTACTCGAACCTGATCCACTTTTATGTCTCCACATAAATTTCAAGTATTCACATAATAGCCATGGATTTTATTTTATTAGATTTAGACTTTATAAGTGCAATTTATAGATTCAATAACAACTTTATTGAAGTAATGTAGAATAGCATCTTTATTGATAATAGAATATGTTTAACTTTACAAACTACGAGTTTTAGGACATACAACCCAGCACAAAGGACAATCTCTTATGAACAGGAGTTCATAATATACTCAGGATTAAGACTAAGTCGCCTAGATCATCTATTGAAATAAAAACCTGACTAGTCAATGACGTTACATCTAACAGTTACTATTTCGTGCTACAGTCTTATGGAAACTCTTTGCATATGATACCCCTACTCATGTGACACTTACACAAATGCATTGGATCATTACGTTTATATAAAATACAAAGTGGGTTGTATACATAGTGTTACCAGGATAAGGTACCCAACTTTAACTCTATACTATAAACCCTTTAGGCTATATCTTGAACATTGATCCCTATATGTCTCCATATATAGTTCAAGACTCATAAGGTAGTCTTGGATGTTAGTTTATTGGATTTAGGGTTATTAAGACAAAATAGACAATAGTATAAACAATAACATTTATTGAATTAACATTTATAACTCTTTATTGATGATGGTCAATTAATAACATTTACTATCTACGATGAAAAACATCATGTATCTTGGACAATTCAGTAGGTAAAGCTAACCTGTAGGCTACTGGCCCTACACGTTCAATTATCTCGTAGGCTTTTATATATCTTGAACCCAGCTTCCCTTTCCTGCTAAATCTGAGTATTCATTTCCAGGCGATAACTCAAGGAATACTCGATCTCCAACTATAAACTCGAGTTCTCTTCTTCGCTTATCAGCATAACTTTTCTGTCTATCTTGAGTTGTATTCAAGTTCTCTCGTATTATTTTAACATTCTCATAAGTCATATGAACTAACTTTGGCACTAATAACTGTCTTTCGCCAACTTCGTTCCAGCAAACTGGTGTTCTTACAAGGTTTTCCATATAAGCCTTCATACAAAGCCATACCTATGCTGGTATGGTAACTGTTATTATATGCGAACTCTACTAATAGTAGATGTGTATCCCAACTTCCTTTGAACTGTAACACACAAGTCCTCAGCGTATCTTTTAAAGTCTGTATCATTCACGCTAATTGTTCATCGGTCTGTGGATGGAATGTTGTACTGAAATGCAGTTTAGTACCTAATGCTTTCTGCAAGCTGGGCCAGAACTTAGAAGTGAACCTGGGATCTCTATCTGAAACAATTGATACTAGAGTATCTATTTACATAATCTTCTAACAAATCAAGCATCTATTTACATAATCTATTATTTCTTTCTTCCGTCCAAGCCATCAATAAGACTTAAGTTCTATACATCTTGGTACTACCTGGATGCATAGCATATGTTGAACTGCGAGCCTCTTCCAACACTGCATTTCTCAAAGTCTAGTCATTAGGGACACATAATATGTGCTCCTTCATTAGAGCTTCATCCTGTCTTAGCTCATAATCTTATCTTTGTTGTTCCTTAGCCTCGTCCATTATCTTCCTGAGACTAGAATCTTCTAACTGGGCTCTGAAAATTTCATCCATCAGGGTAGGCCTTACCTGAAAATGTGCTAACAACTCTCCTTGGCTACAAACTATTAATGTTGCGTTAGCACTTCTGAATTCCTGTAATAACCTTCCCCTTAAAGAACTAAGCATCTCCTTGGGGTACCTTGACTTCCTACTAAATGCATTAGCTATCACATTAGCTTTGCCTGGGGGGTAGTTGATGGTGTAGTCATAATCTTTAATCAATTCTACCCACCATCTATGTCTCAGGTTTAACTCCTTCTGATCAAAGATATATTTTAGACTTTTATGATTAGTAAATACATGACATTCCTCACCATATAAATAATCTCTCCAAATCTTTAGATCTAAAAATATAGTTGTCAGCTCTAAATCATGTGTAGGACAATTTCCTTCATACTTCTCCAATTGTTTGGATGCATAAGCTATAACTTTACCATCTTGCATTAACACGCATTCTAATCCCTATCTAGATGCATCGCAGTAAATCTCATAATCTTTTCCTCACACTAGAAGAGTTAAGATTGGGGCTATTACTGCTATTTGCTTCAAATCCTAGAAACTTTGTTCACAATTATCTGTCCATTCAAATGTAGCATCCTTTCTTGTTAAACTGGTCAATCGAAGGGCTATTTTCAAGAAACCCTCCACAAACCTCCTGTAGAAATCTACTAGGCCAAGGAAACTATGTACCTCTGTGGTTGAGGTATGTTGTTCCTATCTGATACAACCTCAATCTTCTGAGGATCAATACTAACACCTACTATAGACACTATATGTCTTAGGAATACCACCGGGTCCAAGTATAACTCACATTTTCTAAACTTAGCATATAACTGTTTCTCACGTAATGTTTGCAATACTATCCTCAAATGCTCTACATGTTCTTCTTTATTTCCTAAATACACCAGGATATCATCTATAAAAACAATCACAAATTGATCTAAGTATGGATGAAATCTCCTGTTCATCAAATCCATATTGTTGGGGCATTAGTTAAGTCAAACGGCATAATCAGAAACTCATAATGCCCATATTTGATTTGAAAAGTTGTTTTAGAGATATCTGACTCTCTAACCTTCAATTAATGGTAGCCTGCTCTTAGATTAATCTTTGAAAAGATTGATGCTCCTTTCAGCTGATCAAACAGGTCATCAATATGAGGTAATGGATACTTATTTCGTATAGTTTCCTTGTTTAATTGCCTGTAATCAGTACATAATCTTTATGCGCCATCTTTCTTCTTCACAAATAAAACTAGTGCTCCCCAAGATAACACACTGGACCTGATATAGCCCTTATCTACTAATTCCTGCAATTGAGCTTTCAATTCCTTCAGTTTAACTGTAGCCTTGAGGGATGAAAACCCTAAGGTACAATGGAAGCCAAAACACAGAACCCAAACGTATTTAAAACAGAACAATTTTACATTGAAATAAAATGAAAAATGTATTAAGCATGCAATTCAAAAACATAATTATATAATAGATGAAACCATACCTTGCAAACCTTTTGACAGTAGAATTTCTCTATTGGAAATTAGGAATTGGGTACCACCACTTAGAGTCCTCCCTATTCTTGTAGGAAAATTGAGGAGATGAGAATTGTGGGATTCTCCTATTTTCTTTTTCCTTTTGGAATCAGGAGGAAGAGGGAAGACAAAATGCAGAGAATTTTGATTATTGATCAGTTGATCTTCTCTGCCTTTTCTTCCTTTTGTTTTGATTCAGAGAAAATTGGAGAAAGAAGGTGAAAGTGAGGAGACGTAGGATTCATCTCACATCTCTAGTAATTCCCCTACATGAGGAGTTACATTTTATTTAATTAATATATTTATTTAATTTAATTATTAAATAAAAAATAATAACTATTTAAATCATATTTAAATGGTTCTCTCTCACATAACCTATAGTTTTAATGCACATTGTTTTAATGTGCATCTAATGTGCATTAATTTTAACTTATAGTTTTGATTTAATCAATTTAATTAAACTCAAAATTCAATGAAATTAAATAATTAATTAATTCTTCAATTAATTAATCATGCAATTTAATATCACATATTTAATTTAAATTTCTAATTTGAATTATATTCAAATATATTTCTCTCGTTTAACCTATAGTTTCAATGGCACATTAGTTTTAACCTATAGTTTTCAATATGAATCTTATTCATATTCAATTAATATGTGAACTCCTTTCAAATATTTCGTTCTCTCATTTATTAATTTTGAATCATATCCAAAATTAATAATAAAGTCTAAAACTAAAATTTATATTAAAATGTATTAACATACATTAAAAATTCCCAATTCTTAATTTGAACATTTCAAATTCAATTTAATTACAGATTACCTCAATACCCTATACAAGCTAGGAAGAGAACTTAATGGACCTGCAGATCAGAAGCTCCAACGATGTGAGATTAATTGGCTAAACTCATTAGCCAAATTAATCAATATTTGTTAACTGTGGGTACACTCTACTAAAGACCCACAGCTACACTCTTCTCACTACAGATATGTTTCTGTGTCTATGGATATAGACCAATAACAACAAGTTATTCCTTCACGAGTGTTCGTGATATCAGTTGGGTCAAATTACCGTTTTACCCTTAGGTTACCTTTATATCCTTAAGTACCAGTGCTCCTTTAATGAACAACCTATTTATAGTCCAACCATTAAAACGAAACCCTCTCGGGCTAGTGAGAGGGTAGGGCCCTTTGTTCAAGTCATGGAGATACCACTTAAGGAACACTCATCTACTTACCCTGAAGTGGGAAAGGAGTGAAATTCATCTTTTATGATTATGTTCCCAGCTACTCACTCGATCTTATCCCCAAAATGGTAGGCATTTTGAGTTGGCGAACTAGCCACTCTCACCCATACAAATCAAAGTACAATCCCTCGTGGATAGGAGTTCATAATATACTTAAGAGTAAGACTTAGTTGCCTAGGTCATCCTATTGAAATAGAAACCTAACTAGTCAACGAAATTACATCTAGCGGTTACTATTTCACGATCCGGTCTTGTACAAACTCATTGCTAGGATACCCTCGCTCGTGTGTCTCCTACACAAGCGCATTAGATCACTTTGTTTGTATCAAATACAAAGTGGGTCATATCCATAGTGTTACTAGGATAAGGTACCCAACCTTACCCCTGTACTATAGACTCTTTAGGTTGTATCTTGAACATTGATCCCTATATATCTCTACATACAGTTCAAGACTCATAAGATAGCCTAGGATGTTAGTTTATTGGATTGTAGGGTTAATAAAACAAAATTAAATAAAATATCAATAACATTTATTAAGAAAAATATTAATAACTATTTATAAATGATGATCATTTAATTACATTCACTATCTACGAGTATTAGGACATAAAACCCAACATAGTCATCCTGTACGATGCCTTTGAGATAGGTGTTATTCCTGATATCAAATCTATGATAAACTTCACCTCTTTATCAGGTGGTAACCTTGGTAACTCTTGAGGAAATACATCAAGGAACTCTTGCACCACATGAACATCTTCTAGTCTTATCTCTTTGGTGAAAAAACTGTTACATGAGTCAAGTATGTTGTATAACCTTTAGTCAATAGCTTCCTGGCCTTAACTGCTGAAATCAGACAAGTAGGGAACATTTTCCTTTCCCTTGCAAACACTATCTCTACCTGATTTGGTACCTGAATCTAACTTCTTTCTTATGAAAATCAACAGATGCATGATATTTAAATAAGAAATTCATCCCCAAAATAGCTTCAAACTCTAACAGTTCTAGGGGTATCAATCATACTCTGCTTCTCAATTACAATCATACAATCTCTATAATAATCATTAGCTATCAACACATCACCAATAAGGGTAAAAATAAATGACTCTTCAGGCATAGTTTCTAGCATCCTATCAATATTCATTGCAAACATACTAGAAATAAATGAATGAGTAACCACTAGATCAAATAATACATGAGCAGGTCTATCATATATAGATACCATACCAGTTACCACATCTGGTGCATCCTCAGCCTCCTGTTGGGTCACTGCTTACTGTCGAGGCTGTCATGCAACACTTTTCTGTTTGGCACTACTAGTGCTCTCATCACCTGTTGTGTCTACCCTGGGCTGACTTACTATCTGTGATATCATTCTTTGTCCAACCTGTATCCCTATATCCAACTGAGGAAAATCCCTCTTATAATGTCTTATTTGGCGCACTGATAGCAGATGTTCTGTCCCACATAACAAGGCCTTGACTGGGGCTTACCACAATTAGCACACTGTGGTCTCCTGCCTAAACTAGTGCCAGCCTCTTCTGTGTGCCCTAAACTAGATCCTCCAACTTGGTCGGATCTCAGTCCACCCTTCCTCTACTGACCTCCCGTTGAACTACACTAGAAAGTTGTTGATCCATTATAACGAGGTTTAAACTCTCTCCCGTATGAGGCTTTTTTAGTAAACCTTCGTCTCTCACCTCTAAAATCTCCCCATGTCTTGTCTAACCTCTGCAAGGCTCTCTTATACTCGTATTTTTGTCCCAACTAACTAGGAAAAAATTTTCCAGTTGGTTGTAGCTATCATGGGAGTCCGTATCTCCCTTCTCTAACCAGTTCCAAAACATTTACATCTAACTTTTTCCTCTGTTATAATCGTGGAAGCATACCTGGATAACTCGGTATACTTCTGATCGTAGTTAACTGCTGTCATATTTTCCTTAACTAGTTTTAGGAACTCATTCCTCTTTGCCTCAAGAAATGAAGCAGGATAATACTTCTCTTCAAAAATTTGCTTAAACTCGTCCCAAGTCATCACCTCTGACCTACTTCTTCTAGAGTCTATTACTCTCCACCGCTGTTCTACTCTTTTTTTTTTTTTTAGCAGAAATACAACTGACTTGACCTTACAGTCTTCAGGACAATATGTTACCTCAAAAAAAATTTCCATCTGAATTATCCATGCTTTGGCATCTACTGGGTCAGTAGTACCCTCGAATGTCGTGGCACTTAGTGCCTTCATCCTCTCTATACCATACTTTTTCTCAGGATCTGCCTGTACAGATCCTACATTGATTGCCAACCTCTGGATAATTTTGTCAAAAACTTTATCCTCCATCTAAGGATCAGCTCTAACTTGAGTTGTACTAGACTCTCCCTCTGATGTAGCTTCCTGCACTACCAGTCCTTTAACTAAATCTGGATCCCTTCAAGCTATGAAATCTCCGGTAAGATCACAATCCCTTCTAGCCACCTGCCAAGTCAGTTCATCACTTTCTCGAAGCTTGGTTCCTATAATGTATACTTTATTAAGCTAATAATATTATACACATGCACCTAATCTAATGCATGACTCTATTCCCAAAATCTTATACTCTGATACCAACTTGTCACACCCGTCCCTAGATTACCCTTTTAATCCGACAAGAAATGTGAAGACAGCAATTGCTAACCCTCTTATGACAACCACCGTCCAACATACTCCTGGAAACATATATTCTTAACACCTATTAAACTTGTTTACCAGTTTATAATTCGATAGAACTTAACACATAAATCCAACAGCAACTTTAAACATATAATTTGCTTCTAGACAGAAATATCAACATTAACATACATAACCGATTTAGAATCCAAACTTAAATATAACACAAACTCTACTTTATTCTCTCCCCTAACATGGACATAAAATCAATAACAAAACGTTATGAGCCACCTAAACTGCAATTTTCCTGAGGGTTTAAGAAGTGACTGGCTAGTAGAATTGCTAGGCCTTGGGACATCAGCCTCTACCTGGGGAGGAAAACATATTAAAAGAGTGAGTTGGAAAGCCCAGTGAGTGACTATCTTAAGTAAAACATACTTTAAATCATAGATAACATAAAAAGTTCTATCAAGAAACATTTATAATTCAGGTTTTTAAAAAGGGAACGGAAATCATGAAAATACATCATGCAAAAACCTTGAAATAATTTAATAGCATCTTTCTGAAACAACCTGAAGATGTGGGAGAGAATTTTGCTCAATCCCTACTAACCTTAGTTGAGAGAGAGCCTTTTTGCTCGATCTCATCAATGTCAATAACATAGTCATACGTGCACGTAAAATTGGATTAGGTCCTGACTACATTACCATACCTTCAATGTTAAGGATCCCTAGCACAATTGTAATCTGGGTACCTTACCATACCTTCTGTACCAACATTGAAGTAGGGTTTGTACAAGGCACAAATATTTAAACATTTAAGAACATATACAGAATATGCATATTTGAAATAATATACTTCATGGTATATTAATGCATAGTGCCTTGTAAAACATGAAATATACTTGATCAATTTCATCATGCAATAAAACATGACATAGGCTTACTGGAAATGCATGTTAAATTCATAAGCATCAGTATCATTTAAAACATGGTTCATGTGATCAACTTCCTTTAAAAGCATGTGATAACAACACCATATCATAAAATTTTAGATAAACTGCCTATGCGTTAAATTATTCATGAAAACTTGTCTTTGAAAACATTTATTAAAACTTGTCACTCACTATCATCCAAAGGGTCTGTAAGTCTCTCCTATTTAAGTTAGCCCTGTGACAAGAAGAGGTCCCTTGATTAGAATCAGAGGTCCCTTGATTAGAATTATTAACTCCCTTTTGAGCTTTACATAATACTTAATTCCTCATTATCGCATACACGACTCTAACGCCTCTTAGCTAAACTAATGCATCACTTTTCCTTAGTCAATTTATCTGTCCTTTGGGTTGTGCTTAGCTCCCCTTTCACTCAAGTACACAATGGTTGCAGGGTTACACTTTAGTGCCTATGCGACAGTCAGCTTTGTGTGCTAACTTCACGCCTATGCATTCATCGCATGCCATTCCACCTCTACATCGACTGTTTCACGTGTCCTCACTTTGCGCCTATGCGCTCTATCACGCATTTTGGCTAGTCAACTACCTTTTTGTTCTTCATATGCAGCCGCCTGCTTGTTCATCCATAGCCTTAATGCAAACTTGAATTCTTTTGAACAACATAACATAAATTCCAGCCATCATTTCACTAAATTTCTTTCCATAAAGAGCTCAAAAGCTTTTTAGCATGCTTACCTTAGGATTTGCACATTGAATTCTTCTTGCCTCGAATGGAAACTACACAAATCTCCCTAATCTTGCTTAGAAATTTTGATGGAACTTCAAGTACTCTCTCCCTTCCTTAGGCATCAGCTAAAATTTGGCTAAACCTTCTTCTTCTTCACAAAGCCTATTTATACTTGAGCTTGCATGAGGAGTTTGCCTAATTAATTTCCACCTGGCGTACTTATCATTATCTTAGCCTCTCTAAGGCTGCCACATGATCCCCTAACTGGCAATTAAGTTGCATGCTTAACTTAATTTCCATCGCATAGAGCTTGTGTCCACTTAGAACCCCTTCACTGTTTCATCTCATAGTCTTGGCTTTAATGCATGATCTTACTTCAAGCATCCTCACCAGACTTGTGTGCGTAGCCAAGTCCCATCCTTTTCATAACTTACTTCATCCCTTTACATAAGGTTTGGGATTATCCAATCCTTTCATGATTATTGGATGCTAGCCATGATCGCATCACCTTGCCTTAGGTGTTTCTGGAAAACCTTATGTAGTCAATTTTGGTCGACATCATGCTTCGCCACTAACTTAGCCTCTTTCACAACGTTTTAAATAACTCATGGCCTCTCTTAAGCTTATTTTCCTTTCTTAAAGCAATCGACTGCATAGCATCGGATGGTTGTATACCTTAGCATGTCTTCCATGCATGGACTTCCATTTCTTCTCTAAGTGTTAACTTGTTTCAACTTTACCTGAGAACTCAACATTACACACTTAACATATTTCCTTGCCTTTTTTCTGGTTTACCTTTAATAAACTTCTCCACTCTCTATACGTCAACCATGTTTACAACCTAAACACATATAGTCAGAACACTTAGAAAATTTTCCTTCTCTTCCATTTCAGACACATTATTCATTATACACACTTAACTTACTCTTCTGATTGACGTTAATTCACATCTTAACTCATAATTAAGAGGTCTTAAACTTGATTAACTAGTAAAAAAAAAAAAGTTCAAGGATTTACAACTACATTGTTATTGCTTAACTCTTTAATATTAGTAGATTATCTTTCCTAGGCACACTGTCTTCAAAAGTAGGTGGTTTATCACTTAACTAGGTTACCAACTCCTTTGTACCTCTACTTTTCTTTCTTGTTGTTAGTATTTTGTTGTTATAATGCTTGTCAACATTTTTCGTTTAACATTTGTATTTCAAATGGCGAGTCATGCTTTCGATTTTTTACACATCACAAGTAATAATTACTATTTGGGCTATACCCAAAGTCATAGATTTAAACATCTAAACTTTTGGTCGACATATTATTTCTCAACTCTTAACCAGTTGTATTTATGTTTAGGTTGGTTATATATCTTTAACTCTTATCCAACTGCATTATATTTATATTGGCAACTTTGTTATATTGTGTGATATGAAAAAAAAAATATGATTATTAAGCTTAATGAAATTAAATATATATTTTAAAGTTAAGAATTATAAAGTTTCAGGAATCACAAACTTTAAAAATGATAAAGCATCTTTTCTAATCATCTATGGGATCGGTGAGTAGAAATTGAATTGAACAAAAGGAATATAAGAGTATGGTATTAAAATGAATAAGCATAAAAGAATTTTGATGGTAAGGGGGAAAGAAACATTAAGAAAAGTGGTTTGAGAGTATATTCGGTGAATATTCTTTGATGCGGAAATGGTGGATGCACATGCTTGGTTTGTTGACAAACTCTATTTTCTCTTTAATTTAATTCTATGTTCAAGTTTGAAGAAACCGAATATGCTCAAATGGTGCACGCTTCGGTTGAATTTTCTCTTGTGAAAGCCTCCTCATCAATTTTCAAAGTCGGTTCCATTTTTTCAATTATTAAATGATAAATTAAATCAATTAGTTTTATAAAAATGAGAACTAAATTGATAGTCGAATGAACAACAAAACTAATAGATTGATTTTTATTCCGTTCGATTTATTACCACTTTAGTTCTTAATCTTTCACATTTTCTTTTTCCTTCTAATTTTTCATTTTTGTCTTTGAATTGGATCCTTTTGCTCTTTTCAAATTAAAAGTTGAGTTTTTTTTTATATATAGATTGAAATTTGATATTTTCTTTTATTTTTCTTCCTAACTAAAAAATATACATCCATCATATTAATGGGTCATTCTTCTAAACAAATACTAAAAGAATATAAGATTGAATTTCTGTTTAAGGATATATATAGTTTTGGTTCGATTTTGACTTATTTTTTATTAAAAAATCGATTTGAATTAATAATTTTTTAATTTCTTTAAATATAAATCAAAATGTCTAATTTTATATTAAAGATATCCGATGAAACTAGTGAATTAGTTTGGTTTAGTTTGATATTTTTTGTTTTTCTTATTTGTTATTGCACTCCTAATTTTGACCAACGTGGAGAAAGAGTCCCAATTCCAACTCTCTTTTTTCTCCTCCTTTTTTTTTTCTTTCTTCTCATTCAAGTCATTTTTATTTTAATATGCCGCCCACACCAACCCACTTGAGACTTGAAATTTACTTTGAATTCTCATTTTTAAATTTAAATTGAAATTAGATTGCATTAATTTTTAATAAAATAAATTATAAGTAGCTTACATCATCTTTTATAAGAATTATAAATGTCTATCTTTCCCAATCAAAATAGATGAGGATTTGTCAACAAGAATTTAACTCGATTGATATCTATATTTACTGAGAAGTATGAGGTCCGTAATTCAAATCACCAATCTCTAATTTATATTAAAAGAATAGAAGAAGATACACGAAAAATTTTCTTATTTTTATTATGATGTATTTTAAATTTCAAATCCCAGTTTAAAATGCAAAATTTTCTATATGTAGATCACAAAGACAATCCTGGCTAAATAAATATTTATAAGAACATATAATAACTTTCGTTCTAAGAAAAAGAAACTTAAATCAAATTATGAGAACATTGAGGAACAAAAATATTAAAAAATTTAGACAAGATATTAACCAATATATTTTGTAATAGTAATATGGACAGTTATTGGAGAAATGAAAACAGAGTAAGTTTGAGAAAGAAGGGTACGTGTTCCTTCATTGTTGTATTATTCTGGAGCTCGATAAATAAGCTTTGGACTTGAAATCAAATCAAATTACAGTGAAAGGGATTGGCAAGAAACCAAACCCAAACAAGAAAAAGAAAAAATATTATTACAAGGTTAGAATACAGAGTCTGTCTGAGGAAGGTAGGACTAGAAATTGGATTTTTTGGGGCTCCTGGAGACAATAGGTTCAGCAACAGGCTTCTTATTGGCGTGGAGGAAGGTTTGGTGGTGGACCGCACCCTTGGACTTGGCGGTAGGATCGTCGGATTTGAGAGGAACGACGGAGACGGCGATGTTGTTGGGGACGTCGGACGGTGGGGGACGAGGGTAGAGGAAGTCGGTAGGGAAGAACTTGTATTGAAGACCTGCCATGGAAGAGAGGGAAAAGAAAAAGAAAGAAGAAGAAGAAGAGTTAGGTGTGATGATATAGATGTGTGCTTATAATATGGGTTATTTATAGCAAACACATCCGAATTTTGGAAAATTTTCTATACCACAAGTGTTTGGAAATTTTCTTTCCATTTATTCTATGCTACGTTAGACACGTTTTTTAAATATAGGGTAATTACAGTAGGTAGCGTTTTTAGAAATAATAACCAAATGTATAATATCATTTTAAAAAATTATAAATATAGACAAATCTATTAGCGATAGGTTTCTATGTTGATAGATCTCCAAGTCTATTAGCAAGAGATTTTTATTGTTGATAGACTATTTCCAATGATATAGTCTATCGTTGATAAACTATTTAATTTTGGTCATATTTGTAATTTTTTTTACATTATGTTATATCTGTTAATATTTTGGGTCTAATGTCTATATTTGCAACCGTCTCTAAAATATATGATAAGAATCTATATTAACATAGGGAAAAGGACTCTCTTAAAAAAAATAATAATAATAATTGAGTCATTGGTGGACGAACTTTTCTAAAAGATGAAAATATTTGTATGTGAAAAAAAGAGAATATGAGATTAGGTACAGTTAATCATTGTTGTTAAGATAAAGTGTAATAATATTTATGAAAATAAAAGTATAGGATAAATTTTGTGGAGAATTTGAAAATAGAATTAGAATAAAGTGGAAGTGGAGTGGGGTCCCATTGTTTAGAAAGGTGAATTAATTGTGGGCTATGGGCGGTTGAGTAGTGACGTTGGTCAGCGCCTCTATACCGACCTTGTGGAACACGCCACACACACACACACATTACGTACATTTATTTAATTGTTTCTGGAAACATGAATGGAGTTTCCGTTTTTAAAAGAATGATGCACCAGAATCTAATGTTCCAGAACTTTTATAACAATTTTTTTTTTTAAATAAATAAATAATGGTTAAATGGTTTTAAATTTGTGTGTTTTTCATTTTTCAATATGGTAAGAGATTTATTAGGTAAATTGCATATATCAGTTTTTCTTTAAAGAAAAAATTGGTAGCTTTCAAACTTATATGTTTCTAAAATTTATTAGAAAAGTATTAGTTTTAAAGGACTTCAAGATGACCTTCTTCAAAATAAATTAAATTAAAAGAGACAAAGTTCATTTTTGTTCAGCATAATATGAAAATCCTAGCAATTTAAAAATTAGAAACCGTAATTTTAAATCTCCCAAGTCAACTTGATGTCATTCCAAAGAAAAGAATTAGATTTGGATTGTCTTTTGATCGAAGATTAAGAGAACTAGTTCCTTACTCTAAGTTCGAACTTTCCACAAGCAAGTTGATCAGACTTACCTGAATGTTCTTGACATGCAACCCTAGTTTAAGAATTTGAAAATGGTGATGAAGCTCTATCAACTTTTAGAAGATTTCCATTCAGAAGAAAAAAAACCCTAAAACTCAATATTTCAAAAATTAAGTTCCCTTTCACCCCTTAAAACATATCCTGTTTAACCAAAGGGACTTAAAAGTTCATTCTACCCCTAATTCAAAATACTAAAATTCCAAATAAGACATATGTAGTTCAAAAATGAAAAATACCAAAATAAAGTATGCTCGCAAATAAAATAAGTGTTACAAACAGACTCGAAATCAAGAAGGACATCATCACTTCGAGCGGTTGAACCACTGTCGACCTCTTTCTGATAAGTGCTGTAACCATCAGAGCTTCATCGTTGACTAAATCGTCTGCACATATATAAAGGAAAACGAATGTGAGATTAATGTAAGAGTGAATAAGAAATCGAGAAAGCAAGACATTCGTTCTGTAATACTTTGAAGAGTAATAAAAGAGAACCACCCAATTTGCACAATGGACGTAGGCCTTTGGCCGAACCACTTAAACTTTTGTGTCTTTTCTTCTTACCTTTACGATCGTTTAGATTTTGTTAAAGTATCGTTTACACGATCTTGTAGTTTCTATCGCATCATATACTCGATTGTTTAGCTCTACATACAATCGTCTATACGATCGTTTAGCTCCTCCGTTGTCATCTACGCAATCGTCTAGCTTCAGTCAACTGTCGTCTACAAGATCATCTAACACTTCATCCAATCGTTTACTTAATTGAACTATCATTTAGTTCTTGGTGCATCGTCTATACGATCGTGTAGCCATTTGGTAAACAACAAAAGGATTTTCAAGCTTCAACATTCTATCTCCCCTGATTCTTGAATTGTTATCGACCGTTATATCTAAGTGTTTTGTGATTGTTAACATGAAGATTTTATCATCTAGGACAACAAGTCAACTGTCGTCTACACGATCGTCTAACGCTTCATCCAGTCGTTTACTTAATTGAACTATCGTTTAGTTTTTGGTGCATCATCTACGCGATCATGCAGCCATTTGGTAAACAACAGAAGGATTTTCAAGCTTCAACATTCTATCTCCCCTGACTCTTGAATCGTTATCGACCATTATATCTGAGTGTTTTGTGATTGTTAACGTGAAAATCTTTTCATCTGGGACAACAAGTGGAATTAGAGCTCAGTGAACAATTCAAGAGTGCTCCAAGATTTGAATTCTTGATTCAAAATAGTCAATTTGAAGACCAAGAATGGCAACTACCAGATATGAGATTGAGAAATTCGATGGCAAGATAGACTTTGAACTATGGAAAGCAAAGATTAAAGCAGTCTTGGGGCAGTAAAAGGCTCTCTTGGCCATTACGGACCCTACAAAGTATCCGGAAACACTCTCTGAGGCAGACAAAGAGACTATTGAATCAAATGCATATGGAACCATTGTTCTCAATGTCATAGACAGTGTTTTAAGACAAATTGTCGACCAGCCTACTGCCTATGCCATGTGGCATAAGTTGAATGAGATATATCTTAACAAAAATCTGTCGTACAAAGCTTTCTTGAGGGAAAGATTCTTCACTTATAAGATGGATGCAACAAAGTCCCTCACGAATAATCTTAATGAGTTTAAGAAACTGTCTTCTGAGTTCAGATCAATCGAAGATAATATTGGGGAAGAGAATGAGGCATTCATACTATTGAATTCTCTACCAGAATCTTTCAAAGATGTGAAGACTACATTGAAATACGATAGAGAAAAAATTACCACAGAAGCTATCATATCAGTTGTGAGAGTCAGAGAACTTGAATTGCAAATGACTAAGAATGATCAACAAGGAGGTGAAAGCTTGTTCTCAAAGGGGAAGCACAAGAACAATGGGAAGGGGAAACAGAACAATGGTGATAAGTCCAAGTTAAAGTGCCATTTTTGTCACAAAATGGGACACATGAAAAGGATTGTTATGCCTTGAAAAGAAAATTGAACCAATAGAACAAAGGGGTAAACAGACCAAGGCTGCTGTAGGAGAGAATTCCCTAGTCTATTCAGATGCTTTAGCTGCTACTGAAGAAGGTGGAGACCAGAATACTATGGAGACTCAAGATTGGGTGTTAGAATATGGTTGCTCAGTCCACATGAACCCATCTAAGGGATGATTTTGCACTTATAAAAAGTGTGATGGTGGGCTGATCTATATGGGAAACAATAACACTTGCAGAGCTATGGAAATAGGGTCTGTGTCCTTGAAGATACAAGATGGTTCAGTCAAATTGAGACGTGTTCCAACTTTGAAGAGGAATCTCCTTCTTTGGGGATGTTTGATGCCATAGGCTGTGAATATAGGGGTGTGGGAGGCACCTTTCAATTATTAAGGATTCCAAAGTGGTTTTTGTGGCAACCAAGGTAAATGGTTTACATGTCATCAAGGATGTGCAAATGGCACACTCGACTTTGTTAGCAACTGATTAGGAACCTACTGAAGATGAGTTGTGGCACAAAAGGCTTTCTCACATCAATGTGAGAGGCTATAAGTGTTATCTAAACAGGGAATTCTACCAAGGGGTGTTGGAGATAGCCTTAAATTCTGTGAACATTGTATATTGGGCAAAGCAAAAAGACAACAATTCCTCAAAGGACAGCACACTTCAAAGGAAATCTTTGAATATGTACATTTGGACTTGTGGGGGCCAGCTCACTTTCCATCTCTTGGTGGAGCAAGGTACTTTCTTTCATTTGTAGTTGACTACTCAAGGAAGAGTTGGGTTTACTTTTTAAAATCCAAAGATGAAGTATTTAGTAGATTTAAAGAATGGAAGACCTTAATTGAGAAGCATACCTCTAAACAAATTAAACATTTGAGATCTGATAACGGTTTAGAGTTTTGTGGAGAGAAGTTCAATTTGTTTTGCAGGGAGCATGGCATAGTAAGACATAGAACCGTGAGGTATACACCTCGACAAAATGGAGTAGCTGAAAGATTAAATAGAACAGTGTTGGAAAGAGTAAGATGTCAGTTGTCCAATGCCTTATTGCCTGAAAAATATTGGGCAAAAGCTGTCTCCTACACTATATACACTCTTAATAGATGCCCTCATAAATCCATAGAGTTGAAGACTCCTAAATAGAGGTAGACAGGGCAGCCACCTAAGCTGGAACACTTAAAGTGTTTGGTTGTGTAGGCTACGTGCACCAAAGCCAATGGAAGTTGAAACCAAGGGCTATAAAGTGCATGTTCTTAGGCTTTACATCGGGAGTAAAGGGCTTTAGGTTGTGGCATCCAGTTGAAAAGAGGTGTGTGAATAGTATAAATGTGGTTTTTAGAGAAAATGAGATGTTCTTGATGTCAGAACAACCATCTTCTATAGTGACAAAGACTAGTAGCACTAGATTTGAAGTGGAGCCTCAAAATGATCATGGAGCTTCTACTTCCTCTCAAAATCTAAAGTTAGAAGGTGATGAGGCTGCTGAAACCAATGAGCATGGGTCAAGTGATCAAGTTGAGGCACATGAGGACTTACACAACTATTCATTGGCAAGAGACAGACCTAGAAGAACAATTGTACCACCACCTAGATACCAAGAGTCTAATTTTGCTAGTGTAGCATTGAGTGCTGCCATTTCTTTGAGTAATAATAAACCTTTCAGCTTTGAAGAAGCAACAAACAGTCTGGATTCTAGGCAATGGATTGAGGCTATGAATGATGAAATGAAATCCCTCAATCAAAATGACACTTAGAGATTAATACCTTTGCCTAAAGGGTACAAACCTATCTCATGAAAATGGATTTACAAATTTAAAGAAGAAATTCCAGGTGTGCAAAATCTAGGTTCAAGGTTACGCTTGTTGCTAAGGGGTTCACTCAAAAGGAATACATTGACTACAATGAGGTTTTTTCTCCGTTGTGAAGCATACTTCCATCCGCTGCTCTTTTCCTTAGTTGTGCAAAAGGATTTAGAGCTAGATCAGTTGGATGTAAAGACAGCCTTCCTACATGGGCTGTTGAATAAGACAATTTGCATGAGATAACCTCAAGACTATGTGAAAAGTGGAGAAGAAAACCTAGTGTGTTTGTTGAACAAGTCCATATATGGCCTAAAATAGTCACCTAGATGCCGGTATGAGAGGTTTGATGAGGTAATCTCCAAAATGGGGTTCAAAATGAGCTCATATGATTGGTGTGTCTACACAAATTCTAGTAGCTTCAAGGAACCGATCTATCTACATCTCTATGTAGATGACATGCTGCTAGCCGGGAGATCCAAAGAGGAATTAAGGCAAGTGGAAATGCTTCTTAATAAATAATTTGATATGGAAGACCTAGAGGAGTCAAGGAGGATCCTAGGCATTAAAATAGAAAGAGACAAAAAAAGGGAAGATTGTTAGTTAGTCAATCTGAATATTGTTCAAAGATATTGCAGAAGTTCAAGATGGAGAGTGCTAAGCCAGTAGGCACTCCTCTTGCACCTCACTTCAAGCTTTCAGCTGCCAATAGTCCAAAGAGCATTTGAACCATATGAAGGTTGTCCCTTATTCCTAAGCAATGGGATCTCTTATGTATCTTATGACTTCTACAAGACCAAACCTGTCCTATGCAATAAGTATGGTCAATAGGTGCATGGCAAACCTTGGTAGAAAACATTGGGAGGCAGTCAAGTAGATACTAGGTATCTATGTTCATCCAAGGAGGCAAGAGTCTTATATAGACAAAATGAGCCATCTAATGATGAAGTTTATGGCTATGTAGATGCAGTCTATGCAAGGGACTTGGATAGAAGACGTTCCCTATCAAGCTATGTTTTCCTATAGGGGAACAATTTGATCAATTGGAAAGCTACTTTGCAGCCTGTTATGGCCCTTTCCACAACAGACGCTGAGTTCATCGCATTGTCTGAGGCTATGAAGGAAGGTTTGTGGCTGAAAGGTTTACTAAATGATTTTGGCGTAACAAAAACAAATGTCATAATCTATTGTGATAACCAGAGCACAATATATCTATCTAAGAATCAACAGTTTCACACCAGAACCAAGCATATTGATATTAAATATCATTTCATCAGACAAGAGATTGAGAAAGGGGAAGTCGAGGTAGTGAAGATTCATACTTCTGATAATGCAACTGATATGCTAACCAAAACTGTTCCATTAAACAAGCTTGGTAGATGCTTGGACCTTCTCAGGTTTGAGTTACCTGAATAAGGTTAGCTCATGTCAGCTCAGTGACGCAAAGAGGGAAGGAAGTCTGGATGCTTACAAAGGTGGAGATTGCTACAGAAAGACTCGAAATCAAGAAGGACATCACTTCGGGCAGTTGAATCGTTGTCGACCTCTTTTTATTAAGTGTTATAACCACCAAAGCTTCATCGTTGACTGAATCACTTGCACATATATAAAGGAAAAAGAATGTGAGATTAATGTAAGAGTGAATAAGATGTTGGGATGGTACCAGCATGCAATGGAAGTGATGAGGATCGATAAGTACTCTAATTGATTAATTTTAATAGAAACGAAAGCATTCTTAAATAGAATTTAATGGGTTTCAAAACAAACCTTTGAAGAACCGTTGAAATCTCGATTTTCAGCTGCTAATTCCTCCAAATCTTTGTGTAGACCACCACAACATCTTCCCTCTAGGTGCTCTAGATTGAGTTGTGAGACTCAAAATAAGCTAGAATCAAAGGGAACTTGGAGAATACTCACTGCAACAGCCCAAAATGAAGAACACATTATTCTCATGAATTTTTAGCTAAAATTCTTTCGATTGCAACCCTCTAAAATCACTCCAATCTCTTCATTATATTGCAGACTATCATGCAAAGAGATTTGTTGCATGGGATGCAGCTCATGTTTGGAGTAATTGAAGGTTGAAGATAATGGGTGGTTTGTGAGCTACTTTGAAGATGAAGTTGAAAAATCCAATTTTTCATTTTTGTGTTTTTCTATTTCCAAAATCCAAAATTGATTTTAAAATCATATTTGATTTCTAAAACCAAAGTTTATTAATTTTATAAATTAATTTCATAAATTAATTTTCTAATAAAATTAATAAATAATTATTTAAACAATTTAAATAATTCTAATTAATTTAATATCCAATATTAAATTAATTTTACACAAATCCATTTTCATATATTTAAATCATATTTAAATATATATTCCTCAATTCCATTTGATTCTAATTTGAACATTTCAAATTAACTTATCACACTACTCTATAACTAATCCATTTCCAAGCTAGTAGAAGAACCTCGTGGACCTACAGATCATGGGCTTCAATGATCCGAGATTAATTGGCTAAACTCATTAGACTGATCTAACCCTTATTCGTTAACTAATGGGTCACTCCACTAAAGCCCATAGTGGAACTCCCCTCACTGTAGATATATTATGTCCACCCAATATAACCATGATTAATAAGTCAACCCTTCACATGTTGTTCGTAATAATGGTTGGGTCAAATCTCTGTTTTACCCCTGAAATTATCTCTTGTTCCTTAAGTCCCCACTGATCCCCTAATGAACAATTGTTTTGTGATCCAATCAACAAAATCGAGCCCCTCTCAGGCCAGTGAGAGGGCGAGGCCCCTTGTTCAAGTCCCAGAATCAGCAATTAAGGGAACAACCTCTCTACTATCCCTAAAAGTGGGTAGGAGTGAATTTCATCTTGCACCCTATGTCCCTAGCTATCTATCCAATCTTACCCCTGAAATGGGAGGTTTATTGAGCCGGCGCTATTGAGCCTACCCTCACCTATGCAAATCTAAGGATAATTCCAAATAAACAAGAGTTCATAGTTAGTTCAGGATTAAGGTGAGGTTACCTAGGTCATCACTTTCAAATAGTCAATCTTAAACAGTAAACATAAGTAAGAGTGACTGATTTTGTGGTCATCTTGTACTAACTCTTTTGCACAAGGACACCCCCACTCCTCATGTCCCAACATGAATGAATTAGAATCACTTCGTTTGTTAACACTTTACAACTCCTTATAACAACTACAGAGCAGGCTGCATCCAATAGTGTTACTGGAATAAGGTACCCAATCTTATTCATATACTATAGATCATTTTAACTATTTACTCGAACCTAATCCACCTTTATGTCTCCACATAAGGTTCAAGTACTCATCTAATAGTCAAGGGACTTTTAGGTTTATTGGATTGCTGTCAAGCAAAACATCTATCCAATAATACCTTATTGAATTTTTAGAATAAGTTCCATTGTTTACAAAAAAAAAGAGTTTTAGGATATAACACCCAACATAAGAAATCGAGAGAGCAAGGCATTCATTCTATAATACTTTGAAGAGTAATAAAAGAGAACCTCTCAATTTGCACAGTGGGCGTAGGCCTTTGGCCGAACCACTTAAACTCCTGTGTCTTTTCTTCTTTCCACTATGATTATTTAGATTTTGCTAAAGTAACATTTACACGATCGTGTAGTTCCTATCGCATCATGTACTCGATCGTTTAGCTTCGTGTACAATCGTCTATACGATCATTTACCTCCTCAACTATCATCTACGCGATCATCTAGCTTCAGTCAACTATTGTCTACATGATAGTCTAATGCTTCATCCAATCGTTTACTTAATTGAATTATCGTTTAGTTCTTAGTGCATCATCTACATGATCGTGCAGCCATTTAGTAAACGATAGAAGGATTTTCAAGCTTCAACATTCTATCTCCCCTGACTCTTGAATTGTTATCGATCATTATATCTGAGTGTTTTGTGATTGTTAACGTGAAGATCTTGTCATCTGGGACAACAATAAGCCTAATGAAATTTAACAATGCTTAATCAATTTCATCTTCTAACATCAAATGAAACCAATTATAGAACTTCTGATCAGTTGTTGTTTAAGTATATCCTCCCAATTGAGTTCATTTCTATTTGTATGTAAAAAAATAATTCAATGCTAACGGTGATTTCTAAACTTTTGAATATGTTGTGGAAACAATATTTGAATGAATAATTTATGTATATTAACTTGAGATTTACATAGGGAATTTATAGAAAGGACGATAATCTAATTATAGCCTAAATATATGCATAATACATAAATTAAGGCCTAAATATCTCAACACTCTCCCTCAAACTCAAGGTGATAGAATCAACCTTAAGTTTGTGAGCAAATAAACTAAAGCGACTGGATAGCAGAAACTGAAGAAGCAATTCTGAATCAACACACGGTAGATCTGGGAGGGAAGCAAAAATCCATGAAGAATTAGAACACAGAGAACTTCTAGGCTGGAAAAAGAAACTCACGAACTTCTAGGTTGGAAACAAAGACGTTCATAAAGATCTAAAACAAAACTCACGAACTTCTGAGCTGAAAATAGAGATCTACGAAAATATCCAAAGATAAAACAAAACAGAGCCTTTGGAAAATCTTAAAACTAAACAAAGACTTAAATAAATAAAAGAATCAACTAAGAACCAAAATTGGCTAACTAAATTAAACTAACTGGGTTGATAAATGAAACCAAACCAAGTTGATTGAACCCGATCAGTCCATCTGAACTGAACCGGTCTAATTGAAGCTGGACCGATTTAAAAACTAATGTATGAAAGACATAGGGAGGGGAGAGGTTTTGGACGACGAAAATCTCGACAGACGAGTGGCAAAGGAGCAACTCATCTGAACCCATGGTAGGTCTTCGTCGGAGCTATCTGGGCAAGGTGGATGTGGAACGGATCGAACAAATCTTGCACGACGAGTATCATGGATTGGAGCAGAGGCGAGCATCGAGTGAGAGAGCATCAAGTGGGGGAGCATCAAGTGGACTTTTTTTTGTGGCAGATCTGGACAAGCATCGAGTGGGAGAGAGGGTTTTGTTTTGCAGCAGATCTGGGCGAGCATCAAGTGGGGAGCATCGAATGGGTTTTGTTTTGCGGCAGATCTAGACGAGCATCAGGTGGGGGAGAGGGTTTGTTTTGTGGCAGGTTTGGGCGAGCATCGAGTGGGGGAGAGGGTTTGTTTTGCAACAGATCTGGGCAAGCATCAAGTGGGGAAGTGGTTGTGCACACGGGTATTTCTGGGTTCTCTATGCTATTCGTTGGGCTATTCGCAGGTATTTCTGGGTAGATCTACATTGGTGCAGCGATTTGGGCTATTCGTTAGAGCTGTCTGGGCAAGACGGATCGAGACTTGTGGCAACGAACGGATCTATGTGTGGATCTTCCTTCGTCGATCAGTCGTCAACAAAGGCAGAGATCGGAAGAATCTAAAAAGTAGAAAACCCTAGTAATTGGGCTCTAATACCATATGGAAACAATATTTGAATTAATAATTTTTGTATATTAACTTGAGATTTACATAGGAAATTTATAGAAAGGACGATAACCTAATTATAGCCTAAATATATGCATAATACATAAATTAAGACCTAAATATTTTACCATATGTGATTGGTCTTGAAGGTAACATGGTACTATCCCTGGCCATATCACGACATCTACAAAATTTTAAAATACTTGATACTTCGGTGCGGTCGTAAGGGAATTGACTATCAACCTTTAGTGATTAGGTTTGATTCTCAAACAATGCAAAAGGGCCTTTTATGAAACAAAATACAAGTTATTTTTTCTTTTCTATCTATTGAAATTAAAACTTAGTTTTTTTACTATTAAAAGTTATAATAACTAAATTATAATTTTAAATATTAAACATTATTCTAGCACAAAATTTAATTAAAATTATTGATTTTTAAAACATAAGATATAAATGGTATATGAAATAAAATTATTAAATTTGTGATGACTTTTGTGATGCAGTTATGAATTTTTTTGAGTCGTGTTACCTACCTTGTGGAGTTAATGCCACTGCTATCATGCTTATTCCTAAGCGAGCTGATATTGAGCATATGGAGCACTTTCGTCCTATCTCCTGTTGTAATGTGGTGTATAAGTGGTGTATAAGTGTATTTCAAAAGTTCTGGCTGAGAGGTTGCGGGTGTGGCTTCCTACTTTCATTAGTGGTAACCAGTCTGCTTTTGTGCCTAGAAAGTCTATTACTGATAACATTCTTTTGTGTCAGAAGCTTGTGGGGGTTATCGGTTAAGCAGGAGAAAACCACGGTGTGTGTTGAAGGTGGATCTCAAAAGGCTTATGATTCAGTGAATTGGGATTTTCTGTTTGGAGTGCTTCTGGCTATTGGTACTCCTGTCCAGTTTGTTAGTTGGTTGCGGGCTTGTGTCACGTCTCCTTCTTTCTCTGTGAAGATCAATGGATCTCTTGAGAGTTTTTTCCTAGGTAGAAAGGGACTGAGATAGTGTGATCCATTATCTCCTTTTCTTTTTGTGATGATAATGGAAGTGATGCGTTATTTTATGCGGTGATAAAATGAAAGGAAATCGTGGTGATGGAAAATGCGTTGTGCAACAAGTTTTCTTAGCAAAACCCAAGTATAAATCCTGCTGAGTTTCCTGGTAAGTCCAGGGTCGAACTCAGGGACTAAGGAAAACAATATGTGGTGATAATTTTTAAGATGACTTTGTGGTAACCAATAAATCAAAGAGTTGTTAGGTTGTTGTTTGCGGTAAAAAAAAAGTGGATGCGACGGAGTTAAGAAAAGAGTTAACACTACAGAAGATGCGATGAATATGCGGGGAATGGGTTGAGAAGGGGTTCAGCTAACACTTCCTAGGATTGCGTTCATGTTATGCGATCATGCTACACACATACAATAGGAAATCATCTCTCAACGCAAATGCTACGGATTCTAGTTTTAGAACGCATGCAATATATGCGATAAGTCTATAGGGCCTACACATAAGCCTCTATTCTTGTCTATGCGATGACGAATGACACACACAGATACAAGGCGACTGCATAATACCATAACCTATCTCTACGGTGCATGCGATACATGTTGGCAAACAGAGCTTATCTCTAAGTCCCTATCTCTTGCTTATGCAGATCTAATCTTGCTCTCTCGAGTCTAGATTCTAACCTAGCTCTCTCAAGTCTTAGGTTCTTTCTTTAGACTCTCTCTCGAGTAGCTCTTAAGGGGTGTCGAGCGCAACATAAGACAAGATGATCGTATGTACTGAAAATCCTACGTCATGTTAGCTAAGTTCTTCTCAACTCATTCGATAGATTTAGCTACTCATGCGTGCTTTTAAGAGAGTGAACAAATGTAGATAAACAAGTTCCATTTTATAGATATGTAATTGAAATACAGAATAACAATGCGGAATAAGAATAAAGAGCATAGTAGCAATCTCTTGCTTCCCAAGGCTTTTACACTGTTCTTCTCTACTCTGCTCAAAAGATAATCTCGCTCTCGCGAGAATCGGCCCTCTCTCTGCTTTCCACGCCTTCTGGGTTCTCTCTCGAGCTGACAAGAGCGATCTTCTGGCGTCTCTTCCCTTCTCTCGCTCTGCCTTCTAAGTAAAAGAAAAAAAACTATGAACAAGGCTACTTCTATCTAAGAGAAAATTATCTAACTGTCGAACTCTCTAACTAGACAAACTATCGAACTAGCCGAACTCGATGAACTAGCGGAACTCCTTCACTAAAGGTGGCCTCTGGTATTTATAGAGCTTCGGGGTGAAAGGTTTCTTCTCTCTTATGATTGCACTGATGGGGTATTAATTCTCTGTCTGATGCGCCGAATATTTGTCACCGAAAATTTGAGTGTAATTGCTACAGTAATTCGTTAACGGCTTGTCAACTTAATTCGGAATCGACCGTCATCAGCTTTCTGTCCCATCGTGATTTACTATGCTTTTCACCCGGATGCGCACACCAAGTTGCGTCGGCTCTATGCGGCAACCTTCTTGAGTAGATATTTGCGAGCACAAATCACCGCATAGCCTTGCGGTGATGCAATCTTTTGATGCGCCTTATGTTAACGCAATTTCTTGATGCGCTTGGCCGTTGATTTTTTTGGAACGCATTTTTCGCCATGCGTCAACGCATATTTTGCACAAAAATATATAAGTTAACTGTTTTAATGCGATTGACGCATGCGACCGCAATATTGTGAACTTAATGCTTTTGGACACAATCTTGTATATTTTTATCAATGCAAACCTGCATTGTTTTATAACTCAGCACTGTAATAACGTGCATTTCTGCCCATTATCACACCTCCAATTTTAAACAATGCTTATCCTCAAGCATAAGCTAAAGATTTCCTTTAGAAAGTCGACCACAATCTCTTTTCCTAGATTTCTCAAGGATGCCTTATTCAAATCCTATACACCAAAATTTCCTTAATTCTCATCCAGGTCTCTTCGTAAAATATTTCTAAAATTTAGGGACCGCAAGTTTAACCTTCAAAAAGACTTTACTGGATTCCAGGACATCGCATGATTTATTTCAAAAAAACTTTTTCACTGGGGTGTTAAATGATTTTTTATCCTTGCGTATTTTAGACATTGTTTTTTTTCTGACCTCGCCTTCGTTTTGGCTTGCCCCCACGTGTGTCATGCAGACATCCAACTACGAGCAAGGCGCTCTTTCTCAGATTAAACTCATGCCCATTTGGCAGCGGAGTTGCGGTCATTTATTTATGCGTTGATCACAATTCCTACCTTCGTTTTGGCTTGCCCCCACGTGTGTCATGTGGACATCCAACTACGAGTAGGATCCAATTGTAACCTTATGATTTTTTTTTTTTTAAGCAAGGCTAAAAATAGCAAGGTCGAAAATGAATACTGCACCCCCAAATTTAAAATGCGGCAATGTCCTCATTGCCAAAAGATTGAAAAAAGTCATGCGATGTTCTTAGGAAGTTCGTAAAGGGCCAATTTCAAAGAAAGCTAGCAGACCACTAACTTCTAGAAATATTTCATGAGGTGACTGTCCTAAAACTAAGATGACTCTAATGTATATGGAAAAATAGAAGTATGTGTTTCATCATTGAAATCATAATTGGCAAAGAGAAATCATGCGGTGACTTATTAAATTGATCACTGTTAAATGATTGTGGTAACCAAAGAGGATGCGGTGATAAAATTTTCAAAACTAAAATGCGATGCGATAACGAAATTTGGAATAAAGTCAAGGAATGATACAACCCTCAAATTTGCGTTGTCGCCCGCATTATTTGTTGACGTATCCTGCTTTGCGGCAATCTACTTTCTTTGGATTGCGGTGATGGAATAAAGTAGTTGCGTCTTCGTGTAGCGCCTCCACAATCGTTTACCTCGATCGTTTGCAAAGAAGCACATCGAGAGGGTCAAATGATAACAACAAAAACACAAAGTTAACAAAATTGTTTACCACGATCGTTCAACACAATCGCATAATTTTTTTTTTTTTTTTTTTTTTAGAAATTAGATAGCAAAATGATAATACTAAGAGGGAGTAAAGATAAGTTTAAGAATTCAGGATTTCAACGGATACTTCACAAATCTTGCGTCCCTGATGAATTTAAATCGCCTGATAGCGCAGGGACCACCCACTTCTTTCTCATTCAGAGTTTCTTAAGTCCACGGAGGCGACCTTGCGATGCCAGTCTTCTCCGCGATATACTTTCACTTGTTGCCCATTAACTTTCAATATGTTGGTTCCGTCGTCATTAGATAGCTCGACCGCGCCATGTGGGAATACCTTTCTGACTATGAAGGGTTCGGACCAACGTGACTTTAATTTCCTAGTGAAGAGTCATAGTCATGAATTAAATAGTAAGACCTTTTGCCCGACTTAGAGGTTCTTGCCGCATATTTTTTTGTCGTGCCAGTGCTTTGCGCGCTCCTTGTAGATCTTTGCTTTCTCGTATGCGTTAATTCTCCATTCCTCCAACTCGACCAATTGAAGTTTTCTCGCTTCTTTTGCTGTCCTTAAGTCAAAGTTTAGCTTTTTCACCACCCACAACGCTTTGTGATCCAGCTCCAGTAGTAAATGACATGCTTTACCAAATACCAACACATACGGGGACATGCCTATGGGTGTCTTATAGGCAGTTTGGTATGCCCACAATGCATCGTCCAGCTTTGTTACCCAATCCTTTTGCGAAGGCCTTACCACCTTCTCCAGTATCAGCTTGATCTCTCGGTTGGACACTTCAGCCTGACCATTCGTCTATGGATGGTATGCGGTGGCCACTTTATGGAGGATATTATATTTGCACAGAAATTCTTTGACAGTGTGATTGACAAAGTGGGACCCTTCGTCACTTATTATGGCACGTGGAGTGCCAAAACGAGTGAAAATGTTTTTCTTTAGGAATTTAGAGACTACCGTCGCATCGCTTGCGGCGCATGCCACTACTTCTACCCACTTGGACACGTAGTCGACGGCTAACAAAATATAGTTTTGACCATTCAATGGTGGGAATGGTCCCATGAAATCAATGCCCCAGACGTCGAGCAACTCTAGTTCCAAAATGGTGTTCATGGGCATCGCATGTTTCCATGAAATATTACCTGTGCGCTGGCACCGGTCACATTTCATCGCGTAGTCATTTGCATCCTTAAATAGTGTTAGCCAATAGTATCCACTTTGTAAGATTTTAGCTGCGGTGCGATGGCCTCTAAAGTGCCCCCCATATGGTGAATCATGACATTGCAATAATATGCATTGTTGAGCAGCATCCGGGACACACAGTCGCAAAATCTGGCCTGCCCCCCTCTTATACAGATTGGGCTCATCCCAATAATAATATCTGCATTCATGCCTGAGCCGTCTCTTTTGTTGGTTGGTATAATCTTCAAGAAATTGGTTGTAAACCAGATAATTTTCCACGTCTGCATACCATGGAAATTCTTCAATCTGAAATAGTTGCTCGTCTGGGAACATTGTGCTCACATCTGACTGATTGCGGTCAACCTCAGGATTTTCCAATCTGGATAAATGATCCGCAACTTGGTTCTCCATCCCCTTTCGATCAATTATTTCCATATCGAATTCCTGAAGGAGGAGAACCCATTTAATCAATCTCGGCTTCGCGTCCTTCTTTGTCATCAGATATTTTATCACCGAGTGGTAAGTATGGATGAGTACTTTTGTTCCCAGCAAATATGCTCTGAATTTCTTCAACGCAAATATTATCGCAAGCAACTCTTTTTCTGTAGTGGTGTAGTTAGTCTGAGTAGGATTCAAAGTCTTACTCGCATATGCGATGGGATGAAGCATTGTTTTTCTCTTCTGCACCAATACTGCTCTCATTGCATACCCGCTCATGTCGCACATTAATTCAAAGGGAAGAGTCCAATCTGGTGCGATCAACACGGGCGCAGTCGTTAACGCGTTCTTGAAAATCACAAATGCATTGAGGCAATTGTCATCAAAGTCAAATTTTCTATTGCCTCCATTTCGCACTCAGTGGTTGTGCTATCTTTGAAAAGTCCTTGACAAAACGTCTGTAAAATCCGTCATGTCCTAAGAAGCTCCTAACAGCCTTTACACTTGTTAGGGGTGGAAGCTTTTCAATTGCTTCAATTTTTGCCTTGTCCACCTCCAACCCATCCCTAGATACCTTATGCCTCAGCTAGACGATTTAACATTTGGTCAATAAAAGGTAAAGGGAAATGATCTTTCTTTGTTGCCGCATTGAGTTTGCGGTAGTCCATACAAATCCGCCACCCGGTGACGGTTCTTTGTGGTATCAGTTCGTTATTTGCATTAGGGACTACCATCATCCATCCATTCTTCGGCACGCACTGCACTAGGCTGGCCCACTGTAACGCTAAAAATGGAATGTTATGTTGTGTTATCGTTTATGCACATTACTGATGAAAGAATGAATCGTACAAGCTCATGTCCCCGACAACGGCACCATAAACTTGTAACGCGAAATTTAATCTCTTTATCTACTTAAATGCATGGCTGATGAATGAAACGAATGATGTGCTAAATATGCGCTAAAGTTTTTTTGCGATAAAAAGAGTTTATATGCGATACTACGTCTAAATATATGCGTTGTTAATGATATATTCGTAGTATGCTATGTAGTAGTGCTTGTCACAAGTTTCCTTGCGCGGAAATCAAGTATAATTCCAACGCAAGTTTCTCAGAATAATCTGAGGTCGAACACAGAGATTGTTTTCGTTAATGCGCTACTATTGTGATATATGCGACCGATTTTTAATAATGAATAAAGAATGTTGATTTATACAGAAATGTAAATTGCGGTGAAAGTAAAAATTGTGTTAATAAAATAAATCCTAAACTAATATGATACACAATACAAGATACATGATACACGATACTGAGGTCGAGAACTGACTGTGAAGTTGTACAAAGATTCGATGTATGCGATGGCAAGTCTTTATGAATGAAGCAGAAAGAGGAAGAGTAAATAGTAAAAACAACGCAAGTTTGTCAATTGTGTTAAAGATGCAACTAAGGTTTCGCTTTCCCTTGGCGTACACCTCTCGGTGATCGGCCGCGTTCCCATATCTCTATAGTGAAACAGGGATGAACGTGATGAATGCAAGGTTGTTTCCATCTCTGGAAATACTTCTTGCTTTAGTTAACGCATTCTTCCAGCCTTCTCTCGATAGGCGGAATAACATCTTCACATCTGCTCTCACAAGTGAAGATGTCGTCGAGCATGCTTTAGCTAAACTTAATTATTTCCTTAACACCAATTAACTTACTTGTTTAATTCTTGCCATTTACCCATGGGATTAATAACACATCATGGAGAAAATGAATTATAGATGTACGAAAAGAGACAAAGAAATGACAATGGAAATTATCATAACATTTAATTCTAAGATTAAGCATTTGATACATGTTGTAAATAAAAGAGTAAAGAAGATGAATACAGATGATGAAATAGAGATTAGAAATGAATACAGAAAGAGTATCAACGTCTTGACACAAATCCTGAATGGAGGTTGTGCTTGCCGGCGTATGGAAGTAGTGGAAAGGAAAGACTCCCTCTCAGGCTTGCTTTCCTGGTAGAATTGACCTTCGCACAAAGCTTCAGCTACGGGGATCGGAATAATTATCTACCCGGAGACTCACCTCTCGGCCTTGTCTCATGGTTCTACCAGATCTACTCTGGACAGTCGCTTCAGACCAGTCTCTCTCTCTCAGAATCAGTATATGCACGCCTCTATGTATACATGTATATCAGTATCTGTATCTGTATGTGTATATCTTTTCAGCGAATTTGAAGATGCTATTTATAGGCAAGGCCTTGGCTCTTTGAATTTTTGGTCCTCACTGTATAGTTATGGTAGTTCCTGAAATGGTGAAATGGAAAATTCCTTCTATTATGCAATCAACCCGTCAGAAATGCACAATTGAAAGCTGTACACTTGTAAGAATCCTCCGCAAATATGTTGCTCTTTACATCATCGATCGATCGCCGCATGCGGTGTTATTTTTTATTACCGCATGCAGTTGAAATTGCGTTGATCACTAGAGCTCTTGATCGATTGTCGCATGCGCCGTCATTATGTTGATCGTTTCTTCGTTCTTGATTTATGGGCGCCATGCGATGTAGATGCATTGTTCACTTTATCTTTCAGCCATGAACGCATGCGATGACTGATTTCCTGCAAACATAAACTAAAACATTCTATTCTACCATCGCAATGGTGTTAGTGGGTGTATTGATGACATTTATAATTTTTGCATTTCTTAGCCAATTTCTATACTATCGACGCAACTTTCCTTTCTTTTAGCCGCAATATCTAAATAAAACAGTATAAATAACTTGTATTTCTACAAGTTATCACACCCCCAAATTTAGATATATGCTTGTCCTCAAGCATATCTTCAACTAAGGCAATATCGTTCAATTCTTATCCTTACTTTGCGTTGATTGGTTGCTCCGAATGCTCCTCCTACACAACATTACTTAACAACGCAATTTTCCTTCCATTCTTTAATAATTCATAAACATGCCCTACTTTATTCTTTTATACAACAAATCTCTATTCAAAAATTCCCTTCTTGTTTTGAAAAGAATGTTTACCTCTTCATGCAAAAACAACTTGGTGCGTCTGTATGCGGTGGTCTAGTTTGCGTCATTCTATTAGAGATTGTTGATCATGGTTACACCCTTCGTTTTTGCTTGTTCCCACAGGTGTCATGCGAACATCCAACTACGGCTGTGTGCCAATCTCAACTTCAACTCTTGATTTTCAACTAAGTTCAACTTTTTCTTATCAGAGGAGTTGTCCCATATATTCTTATTTTTTCTTCTCATTTTTTTCCTTTCATATTGCGTCGATCTTGGAAACCCACCTTTGTTTTGGCTTGCTCCCATGGGTGTCATGCGAACATCCAAATACGAGCAGGTTCTTTTCACAACTTAACTCTTATCAGATTGGGATTTTGATTTTCCCTTGCACTAACATTGGAGTTTGTATGAAAAAAAAATTGAAAATGGACGCATTTTTTCTAATGATCGCATCTGCTCAGACCTTCCCCACCCCCAAATTTAGAGATGTGCAAGGTTCTCATTGCGTTGTTTTGGACAGAATAGATAAACACTTGGTCAAAAGTTTGAAAAGAAGGTTTGAGCAGAGTCTTGAAGGATAAAAGGTAAAGCAGTGCTATTGCTACGAATTATCTAAGTGTTAGTCAGAAAATATTGCTAAAGTGTTAGTCAGAAAATACAAAGTGTGGGAAATGTTGCTAAGGGTATGCACATAACTCATCATGGCAGCGCAATGAATAACGCAAAATAAAATATCAAGAACATCGCAATAATTGACAAATGATGATAAATAAGAGGCTAACGCATACGGAAAGGATTGTTACTTAGTTGTATTAAAATTAACCAAGCATACAAAGAATTACAAATAATGCAATACAAAATTTCAGCATGTACAAAGAATCAAGAAATAGCTTCTATACACAAAAATAATGAATGAATTAAAAAGAAAGAATGACCGCAACAAAAAAATTTGTAGCATTATTGAAGAGGAGGTCTAGGAGGAGGATTTTGTGGAGGAACACGAGGAGCTTCTTCAAAGTACAGATGTTGTTGTAAATGCGGAGGCACCATGGGACCATGTAGATAGGCTGTCAAAAAGTTGAAGTACTCATGGTTGCGCTTTGTCATTTGTCTTTTGTTCAAGTGGATCGTGTAGACATTGCGTTGAATGTTGATCAGCACCTGCCTTGTCATTGCAACATTGCGTTGCAACTCTGCTTGTCGCTCGTGTAACTGCGTTATTCGCTGGCAGAAAAAGTCATGTTGATGAGAGAGGAGAACGCATATCAGCAAGGTCAACAGCTAGGGTGGCAATGGTGGGTTACGCCTGCGATGTTTCACCATCAATGTTTTGGGGTTGGGCAGAAGTGCCTTCACCCAAATCATGTAGGTCATTAACATGCGGTGGTGGAGGAGAAAATTGCAGTGAAGAAGAAGGGGAAGAGGGAGCTGCTGGATATGCGTTGGGTGAAGCAGGAGCGAGAAAGAGGTTAGTAAAATGTACAGGGAGTGGGGAAAGGGTTCTGTAGGAGGGCTTGGAGGGCAAATGATCAAAGGTAAAGGTTCCAAGGGTTCTTGATCTTGCGGTGATGGCTCTTGGACTTTTTCCTTGCCTTTGTCAACCTTGCGCTGTTTCTTGGGCTTTGGCTGCTGCGGCGCATTTAAATCAATGATGGGCCTTTTCAGTGGAAGCTCGGGACAATGAGGGGAATCTTTAAGAAGCATTCTCAAAATCTTGATGTTGATGAGGCCATGGACTTCTGGCATTCATTCTTCCTTAATACCTACACCCAATGAGAGGCATAAGATTGAAACTGTCCAAGGGAAGAAATACTAGCCTCTTATATGCCCCACAAAACCTCGAATCTGTCTTGTGATCAACTGGCCCACATCTATTGGAATGTCGTGTGCGATGCAGTATGCGGCCATGACTCTATCCCTCAAAACTGTTTTGTCATGAGAAGTCGGGATAAGTCGCCTTTCACCAAATAACCCAAAGTCGCGCTTCTGGAAGCAGTTTATTAGACGCAAGGGTTCTGATGCCTTTCATAGATACTAACCACTGAGTGCCCAGTTGTGTTAATATCTTCAGCGCATTTTCCATCTGTTCTTCTGTGGGATCATCAATGATTTTATTATCCGGCACATCTGGGATGTCCTTCGTTTGATATAACTCATTAATGTCCTTTGCACTGAAAGGCACTACCTCTCATTTCATGATCACTGCATCTTTAGTGCCATGAAGTCGTCCATTATAGAAAGCTCGCACTACCATTAGGATTACAATGGATGGGCACTGGCAAAATGCTTCCCATCCATGTTCCAATACAACACTTGTGATAAGTCTGGTAGTGGCGTTGGCGCAGGGAAGAACCCCATTTTCATCATCTGTCGTCATTCTCTTTCTTCTTGGATGGCCGTCCTTTGGCCAATGCAGGCTCACTACTTTCCGTTTTTGCTTTGCCCTTCTCTTTTGTCAACGTAAGGCAGGATCTTTGTTTTTGTCTATTTTCCAATTCCTTGCGTTGTTCCTCCTTTTTTCATTCCGCAATTTATTTACTCTTCTTTTCTCTTATGCGCTGAACATTTGCTTTGCGCCTCTTCTCCTTCTCTTCCTTCTTCTTCTTTTCTTCCTCTTCTTCTTCTCTCATTTCTCTTTCGAATTGCTCTGAGGTCAACAATATGTGATGTTCTTCCTCGAGCCTTATTCTCTCTTCTTCTGCCGATATTGCGTTGTTGCGGTGCACTTCTTCATTGTGTAATTTTCTTCTTAAATCGCCTTCTGTGATGATTTGTTGTGCCCGCAACACCTTCTCTTATTTTTCTTCTTCCTCTTTTCTTCTCCTCTCCTTCTCTTCTACTACACTTTGTAAAAAATGTGGGTCAACTGTTGACCCTTACAGCACATTCTCCTTGCGACGCAACAAAGGAGGGGTGATGTCTGGATTCTCTCCATCGTCAGTCGCAACCGTTTTTATTTGCGTTGATTTCTCTTCAGGTTGTGCTGATTCTCTTTGTTGCGCTAACAGCCCCTCATCCACCCTTACGGTGGTTGATTTTCCATTGACTTCTGGGCTCTCAGCCCTCTTTCTCTTTTCTTCCTTCTTCTTCAGGTGCTTCTCCTCCTACCTGCGTTCCCTCCTCTCACTTCTTTTTCTTTCTTTCTTCTCCTTCCCTGGCTGGGCTTTTACATCACCTTCCGCCCTCTTCTCCTTGATCTTCTTCTTCTTCTTCTCCTCAACCATTTTAGGCTGCTTCTCCACCACCACTTCCTCCAAAGCAACCCTGATGGGTCCCTCATAGAATTCTGTTTGAATAGTTTCCTTAGGATCCGAAACGGCCAGGGCGCTCATTCTTGAAGCTTCCTCCATCTCTTCGTCCGAAGGTAGTGGCTGATTAACAACCTCAGCTTCGGGCAGCCCCCCTTCCTTCTCCATATTACCAAGTATGCTCCCAAACACCACTCTATCGTCTCTTCTCTTCTTTTCACTTTCAGAAGACAGTGTTGGGAATGGGGCACTCTCCGTGCTCTGCCCCTCTCTGATTTGAAGTGGTCTGGCTGCTAAAGGCTTTCGTCGAGATTTTTCGGCGACTCGAGGGATGGGTTTTGGTTGGGCGGCGAGACGGCGGCTTGCTGCTAAGAATGTCGCCTCTCTTGCAATGATTTGGGCTGGTGAGGGTGATGAGGGTAAAGAGGATGAATGGGAAGATTGGTCGGCCATGGCTGTACTGAGTGAACGAATTGGGAAGGTTCTTAGGGTTTTAGGAAGGAAGTTTGAAGTCTGGGTATGCAAAGCTGCGCTTAGGTTTTCGTTTTAGCAAAAAACTCAAATAGACGACCTAAGAAAAGGGAGGACGGAATTTATAGGTTGGGCCTTGATGGGCCCAATGCAAATTCTGCGATGGCAGGCCTCGAGGTACTCAAAAAGTCTGTCGCCACGCTCCTCACATTTATGAGTTAACAGAGAAGTACATCCTTTCATCCACGAAATCATCATTTCCTTGGAAGCCTAAACGATTGGACTACTCTATTTGCAAAAAAAAAATTGTCTTCGGTGTTTTATTCGGTTGAGCGCAAGGTTAAGATTAACGCAATGCATCTATTAACGCAAATGCATATTTGCAGAGGACGAGTAACAACGCATGTATCAGCGCAACACACCCCCCAACTCAATGCATTTCTGGAGGACGGGCCCACTGTATTTCTACTGGCACAACATTACCTCGACATAGTGCGTTTTCGCTAAGGACGGGCGAAAAATACATACGAGCGCATCACACCCCTCAGCGCAATGCATTTTTGAAAGATGAACACAAAGTGTATCTTGTTATCACAAGATGCCCCCATCATCGCAATGCATACCGGATGTTGATTGTTATTATTATGTTTTTTTTTGTTTTTTTTTTTTTCTTCAATGCAAGTCGCTAGGACTTTGCGGTAATCATTTTCTCTTACACAATCATTCACAGAGAATTTAAAATAATGCACTTGATGCAGCAAGTAAGGAAATTGAAATAACGCACGGAATTTAACGTAATTGAATGAAATGAAAAGTAAATTCATAAGGCAATAAATGCTAGTTTAAGAAAACAATAAATAACGCAATGCATAAAGCAATAAAGGAAAGCAATTAAACATAGATTTTAGAGATATGGATTGAAAGACAATTTTCTCATGATTACCGCAATCCACACCTTTGCAGGCGATCAAGCTTGCCTGCGCAATGTCATTAACGACATTGTTCACCTCATTGCCTCATCCCGCAGTGTGTACAGGAAGAGATACAATCTAAATTCTTCGGAAGTCACACCAGGTATGGAGAATGCGTTGCACATATCTACAAAGCTGGTCAAATGAGCATGCAGGTCTTCTCCTTGTATCCGAGTTATCCCCCATTTTAGATCATTTGAAGCACGACCAGCCTTATCTCAAACCTTGCATTCTCCGCAACCCTAGGTCTTGAAATTCCAGCGTTTAATTTGGTTCTGATGTGTTCCTGCACGAAAAATACACTTGATCTCTGGTTAGTTTAGAATTTCTGGATCAATTCCAGTACTCACAAACCATCAGACTGTTCTTCGCGATAAACAGCCAGTACAAAGAGATCTGTCCTACAAAATACCACAAAAGTATTCAACACTAACCGTTACCAATCCCCGGCAACAGAGCCATAAACTTGTAACGTTAAAAATGGAATGTTATGCTGTGTTATCGTTTATGCACATTACTGATGAAAGAATGAATCGTACAAGCTCATGTCTCTGGCAACGGCGCCATAAACTTGTAACACGAAATTTAATCTCTTTATCTACTCAAACGTATGGTTGATGAATGAAACGAATGATGTGCTAAATATACGTTAAAGTTCTTTTGCGATAAAGAGAGTTTCTATGCGATACTACGTCTAAGTATATGCATTGTTAATGATATATTCGTAGTATGCGATGTAGTAGTGCTTGTCACAAGTTTCCTTGCGCTGAAACTAAGTATAATTCCAACGCAAGTTTCTCAGAATAATCCGAGGTCGAACACAGAGATTGTTTTCGTTAATGCGCTACTATTGTGATATATGCGACCAGTTTTTAATGATGAATAAAGAATGTTGATTTATACAGAAATGTAAATTGCGGTGAAAGTAAAAATTGCGTTAATAAAATAAATCATAAACTAATATGATACACGATACAAGATACATGATACACAATACTGAGGTCGAGAACTGACTGTGAAGTTGTACAAAGATTCGATGTATGCGATGGCAAGTCTTTATGAATGAAGCAGAAAGAGGAAGAGTAAATAGTAAAAACAACGCAAGTTTATCAATTGTGTTAAAGATGCAACTAAGGTTCCGCTTTCCCTTGGCGTACACCTCTCAGTGATTGGCCGCGTTCCCATATCTCTATGGTAAAATAGGGATGAATGTGATGAACGCAAGGTTTCCCATCTCTAGAAATACTTCTTGCTTTAGTTAACGCATTCTTCCACCTTCTCTCGATAAGCGTAATAACATCTTCACTTCTGCTCTCACAGGTGAAGATGTTGTCGACCATGCTTTAGCTAAACTTAATTATTTCCTTAACACCAATTAACTTACTCACTTAATTCTTGCCATTTACCTAGGGGATTAAGAACACATCATAGAGAAAATGGATTATGGATGTACAGAAAGAGACAAAGAAATGACCATGAAAATTATCATAACATTTAATTCTAAGATTAAGCATTTGATACATGTTGTGAAGAAAAAGTAAAGAAGATTAATACAAATGATGGAATAGAGATTAAAACGAATACAGAAAGAGTGTCAACGTCTTAACACAAATCCTAAACGGAGGTTGTGCTTGCCGGCGTGTGGAAGTAGTGGAGATGAAAGTTTCTCTCTCATGCATGCTTTCCCGGTAGAATTTACCTTCGCATAGAGCTTCAGCTACGGGGATCGGAATAATTCTCTGCTCGGATACTCATCTCTCGACCTTGTCTCGTGGTTCTCCCAGATCTACTCTGGACAATCGCTTCAGACCAGTCTCTCTCTCTCAGAATTAGTATATGCACGCCTCTATGTATACATGTATATCAGTATCTGTATCTGTATGTGTATATCTTTTCAGCGAATTTGAAGGAGCTATTTATAGGCAAGGCCTTGGCTATTTGAATTTGTGTCCTCACTGTATAGTTATGGTAGTTCCTGAAATTGCAGAATGGAAAATTCCTTCTGTTACGCAATCAACCCGTCAGAAATGCACAACTGAAAGCTGTACACTTGTCAGAGTCCTCCGCAAATGCGTTACTCTTTACATCTTCAGTCGATCGCCGTATGCGGTGTTATTTTTTATTACCGCATGCGGTTGAAATTGCGTTGATCACTAGAGCTCTTGATCGATTGTCGCATACGCCGTCATTGCGTTGATCGTTTCTTCGTTCTTGATTGATGGGCGCAATGTGACGTAGATGCGTTGTTCACTTTATCTTTGAGCCATGAACGCATGCGGTGACTGATTTCCTGTAAACAGAAACTGGAACATTTTATCTCTGGCTTTATCGCTTCTTTTTCTCCTTCTTCTTCTCCAGTCACCGCAATCTCTGGTTTCAGTGCAATTGGAGCAGTCCTGCTTGGCTCTTTCTTTTCCCCTACCACAGTCTTGCCACTTCGCAATGTCACGACTTGACATTGCTCTTTACCCGTACCCCCTGGGTTGCGTGGGAGTTTCGTTGAACTTGGCAGGGCCCCGTACGGTCTGTTCTTAAGTTCGCTCCCAATCTGGCCCATCTGTAGTTCCAGGTTGCGGATAGACGTCGCTTGGTTTTGAAGCACAGTTTCGTTTTTTTCAATATATTGCTCCAACAAACTTTTCAAAGAAGAAGATTGTGGCGTCTGCGAACTGCTGGCTTGATTACTCGTCTGATCATTACTTCGCAGGAAAATTTTGGGTGGCCCTTCTTTTTGCGTTACTTATTGGAAATTTTGCTGCTGATTTTTCCAGCAAAGTTGGGGTGGTTTCTCCACCCAAGGTTGTACGTGTTAGAAAATGGGTTATTCTTCACAAAGTAGATGAACTGTCAGTTTTGCAGACATTCCTCTATCGCATGTCCTTCACCGCAAATAGCACACCTTGCGGTAGTCTGGTTGTGCGTTCACTTGCCCACTATGCGTTTTTTGGGCTATTAATTGTGATTCCCTGTATCAAGTTCATCATCGCAGTCATCTGACTCTGAAGTGATGCGATAGCACCATTGTTTGCGTCAATATCCTTTATTCTCAATCTTTGATTGCTCTCTCTCTCCAGTCTTCGTGATTTTTAGAGATGCGATCAAGGATGTTCTTAGCCTCATCATACATTTTATCTAGCAGACCTCCAGCGGCTGTCACATTGGTAGCGGTCTGCGGAGCAGGGTTTAATCCGTGATAAAAAAATCTCCATTTATAAGCAATCTAGTAATTCGTTGTACGGGCAGTCTCTTACCAGCTTAAACCTCACCCAACCATCGCTGAGGGATTCGTCCATGTCCTGTTCAAAATTGCTTATTAATTTCCTTCTCCTGGCATTCTCAGTTGGTCGGAAATATTTCTTCATAAACTTCTCTACTACTTGTTCCCAAAAAGTAATCTCCCCTGGTTCGAGAAAGTGTGCCCATTTTCGTGTCTGATCACACAAAGAAAATGGAAACAAAGTTAGTCGAACTTCCTCGGTGGAGATATTCGGGAACACAAAAGTGTTGCGGATCTTCGCCACGCCTTCTTCCAAACTGTTCAGCAGTCTGGATCATCTGCAGCATCACCGGTTTCATTTCGAATCTCGATCCATCAAGTGCGGGCCTCATGATTCCTGGGGAGAAATCGTAGAGGTTGGGCAACGCATAGTCCCGAATGGGCCTATTGCGGTCATTCGCCAATAGGATGGGATTCGCCATGACATTGTTTTCGTTTAGTGCTCCATTTCCAAGTTATTTCGTCATATTATCTTTCTCTTGTTGTTGGCGACTATCTCTCAATCTTCGTCGGAACGTTCTTTCAATCTCTGGGTCGTAATTCGCCAAAGATTGAAAGCTGTAAAGAAATCAGAAAAATTACCGTTAGCACACTAAATTTCTGAAGTCCCCGGCAACGGCGCCAAAAACTTGATGCGTTATTTTATGCGATGATAAAATGAAATAAAATCGCGGTGATAGAAAATGCATTGTGCAACAAGTTTTCTCAGCAAAACTCAAGTATAAATCCTGCTGAGTTTCCTGATAAGTCCAGGGTCGAACTCAGAGACTAAGGAGAACAATATGTGGTGATAATTATTAAGATGACTTTGCAGTAACCAATAAATCAAAGAGTTGTTGGGTTGTTGTTTGTGGTAAAAGAAAAGTGGATGCAACAGAGTTAAGAAAAGAGTTAACACTACAGAAGATGCGATGAATATGCGGGGAACGGGTTGAGAAGGGGTTCAGCTAACACTTCCTAGGATTGCACTCATGTTATGCGATCATGCTACACACATACAATAGCAAATCATCTCTCAACGCAAATGCTACGACTTCTAGTTTTAGAACACATGCAATATATGCGATAAGTCTATAGGGCCTACACATAAGCCTCTTCTTGTCTATGCAATGACAAATTGCACACACACATACAAGGCAATCGCATAATACCATAACCTATCTCTAGGGTGCATGCGATGCATGTTGGCAAACAGAGCTTATCTCTAAGTCTCTATCTCTTGCTTATGCAGATCTAATCTTGTTCTCTCGAGTCTAGATTCTAACCTAGCTCTCTCAAGTCTTAGGTTCTTTCTTTAGACTCTCTCTCGAGTAGCTCTAAAGGGGTGTCGGGCACAACATAAGACAAGATGATCGCATGCAATGAAAATCCTAGGTCATGTTAGCTAAGTTCTTCTCAACCCATTCGATAGATTTAGCTACTCATGCATGCTTTTAAGAGAGTGAACAGATGTAGATAAGCAAGTTCCATTTTATAGATATGTAATTGAAATACAAAATAACAATGCGGAATAAGAATAAAGAGTCTGGTAGCAATCTCTTGCTTCCCAAGGCTTTTACATTCTTCTCTACTCTGCTCAAAAGATAATCTCGCTCTCGCAAGAATCGGCCCTCTCTTTGCTTTTCCACGTCTTCTCGAGCTGACCAGAGCGATCTTTCGGCGTCTCTTCCCTTCTCTCGCTCCGCCTTCTAAGTAAAAGAAAAAAAAAACTATGAACAAGGCTACTTCTATGCAACGACTGAATCCTTACATACTATGGTCTGACCGCTACGACATGCATGCTTAGACTTTTCTATTATACATGCTTAGACTGGTCTCGCTCTCGCTCCTGCACCCGCTCTCTCCCATTTTCTTGCTGAGAATCTCGCTCTCTTTACTCTTGCTCTCTCCAATTTCCTAGTTTTCACGCGTGGGTTGCCTTCACTGCTTGTGGATTCCACTTCCCCGTTTTAACTCTTTAAAATTTTAAGAGTATATGGGCAATTAATTCACCTCCATTTCTTTCAATGAGTAGTGCCCAAATAAAAAGTTATCTACTGCCCTTTGTCTCCTGAATTAGCTAGTGTCCAAATTCTAATTAATCCTCTCTGATTTTTCCCCCTTATTCATTATTTTTGGATAATTAATAAATTTCTTATTTTTTCCAATTCTAAATTTCCCCCTAATTTTCCTATTAAGTTTATAAATTTTTCATTCTTAATTATATATTTTATTTTTTTTCCTGCTTTCTAAATTAAGGTTAGGGTATTACATTTACCACCCCTTTAAATAAAATTTCGTCCTGCTTAACATTTGACATTTAATTTCCTGTAGTGTATGTGTACAAATTTAGGTTGTTACAATCTTCCCCCCCTTAAGAACTTTCGTCCTCGAAAGTTTCTTGGTTCTTAAACAGATAAAGGTATTTGACTTTCATCTATTCTTCTCGTTCCCATGTAGCTTTTTCTACTTGCTGATTTCTCCAGAGAACCTTCACTAAACTTATTTTCCGATTACGAAGTGACTTCTTTTCTCTTGCTAGGATGCAAACTAGAGTCTCTTCATATTCCAAGTTTTCACTTATTTGTAGGGGTTCATAATTTACTACATGTGATGGGTCAAACATGTATTTTCAAAGCATCGATTCATGAAAGACATTATATATTGTAGAAATGGTGGGTGGTAATGCTAATTGATAAGCTACTTGGCTAATACGTTCTAATATTTCAAAGGGTCCAATAAAGCGGGGGCTAAGTTTGCCTTAATGCAGGTCTTGCAATTAACTGTGCTATTCGAGTTGTGAAGGTTCCTGGTATTAGTAAGATCTCAGCTCTTTCAAGGTCATCCATTATGTGTTTGAAGATGGTACTTAGGGTTGTTGTATGAGCTGACTTTCTGCTAAGCGCAACAATGTTAGCTTTTCCTAGATGATAGAGGATCTCACAGTCATAATCTTTGACTAATTCTAACCATCTTCGTTGCCTCATATTTAACTCTTTCTGGGTAAAGAAGTACTTAAGGCTTTCATGATCTGTATAAATTTGGATATTTTCCCTATATAAGTAATGTCTTCATATCTTTAAGGCAAGACTACGGCAGCTAACTCCAAGTCATGAACGGGATAATTTTGTTCATAAGGTTTCAGTTGTCTTGAAGCATATGGTATTACCTTTCCGTGTTGCATCAATACATAACTAAACCCCTTCTTTCGATACGTCACTGTACACAATTAAACCCCCTGATCCGTCAGGTATAGTGAGAATAGGGGCTGTGGTCAACCTTTCTTTTAGTTCTTGGAAGCTTTGCTCACATGCTTGGTTCCAGACAAAAGGATTATTCTTCTCGGTGAGGTTAGTTAAGGGTAATGCTATACTTGAGAAATTCTTCACAAATCGTCTATAATATCCTGCTAATCCAAGGAAGCTTCGCACTTCGCTGACTGTTGTTGGGCGAGGCCACTTGCTAACTGTTTCAATCTTAGCAGGATCCACTGAAATTCCTTCTTGCTTTACAATATACCCTAGGTAGGCAACTTGTCGCATCCAAAACTCACATTTGGAGAATTTGGCATATAACTTTTCATTTCTTAATATGGAAAGGACGTCCCTAAGATGTTTTTCATGTTCTGCCTCAGACTTGGAATAGACCAAAATATCATCTATAAATACGATCACGAAGTTATCAAGATAGTCCTTAAAAATTGTATTCATCAAGTCCATGAAGGTTGCTGGGGCATTCGTTAATCCAAAGGGCATTACAACGAATTCATAATGCCCATATCTTGTTCGAAATGCAGTCTTGGGTATATCAGACTCCTTGATTGGTCAAATAGGTCATCAATGCGTGGGAGTGGGTACTTATTCTTTATTTTCAACTTATTCAACTCTCGATAATCTATATATAAACACATGGATCCATCCTTTTTCTTAACAAATAAGACAGGTGCTCCCCATGGAGACACGCTAGGGCGTATAAATCCCTTATCTAACAATTCTTGTAATTGTAGTTTGAGTTCTTTTAATTCCGCAGGTGCTATTCTATATGGTGCTTTAGATATTGATTCAGCTCCGGGAATTAGATCTATACAAAATTCTATTTCTCGACTAGGCGGTAAACCTGGTAACTCTTCTGGGAATACATCTTCAAATTCCCTTATTACAGGAATGGCCTTAATTTCATCCTTTTGGTCTCGTAAATCCACTACACTTGCTAAATATGCCCAAGCCCCATGGTTGAGCAAATGTTTAGTTTTTAAGGCTGAAATTATTCTTGGGTCTGATTGTGCATTAGAACTCTTAAACTTAAACTTGGTTCCTGTTGGAAAGATGAATATGACCTCTTTATTATGGTAATCTATGCTTGCATAGTTTACTGCTAACCAGTCCATACCTAGTATTATGTCGAAATCACTTATGTCTAGGATGATAAGGGTCACCCCTAGTTTATGTCTTGATACTGACAATTCACAGTTTTCTACTACTGAGTGGGCCAACATAGATACTTCGGCAGGAGTAGCTACGGATAGAATGTAGCCTAAGGGCTTTGATGTTAATTGAGCATGTTGTGCAAATGTTGTAGAGATGAATGAATGAATAGAGCCCGAATCAAATAAAGTGAAGGCATAATACCCAAGGATCGGTAATGTACCTGTAAAAACTGCATCTTGATCCTTTGCCTCTTGACGTGTAACAGCAAACACCCGTCCTTTCTGTTGCTGGGTAACCTTATTACTAGTAGGCTGGGTGGTCTGGGCAATTGATACTTGGTTGATGAGCTTTCGGCAAGCCTTTGCATAGTGACCTGTCTGGCCGCAGTTGAAACACACCCCTAAGTTCCGAAGACATTACCCCTGATGGTGTTTTCCACAATTTCTGTACTTAGGATATGTGAATGTTTGACTCTTCTGTTGTGACTGTACGCCCTGAGTGCTTTGGGAAATTTTTGCTTGCTGTTGTGAACGTTGGAAGCCCTGTTGGGCGAATTTCCTCTTTTGATTTGGCATGAATCCTCGTTCAGAAGTTGAGGTTTTGGCAGCAAGATCTACTTCCATGAGTAAGGCCGACTTGAGGGCAAGGGCATACTCTTTGTGTCGGAAAGCAGTAACAATGCCTCGAATGCCTTCTCTTAATCCCCAAATAAACCTTTCCAATTTCTTCTCTTTTATGTCAACTAGTCGAGGGACAAAGTGGGACAAGCGATCAAATTTTCGTTCATACTCTGCCACTGACATGTTCTCTTGACGAAGATTAAGAAATTCCACTTCTTTTTGACATCTCACTGTCAAAGGGAAATACTTGTTGTAAAAAACCTGATTGAATTGCTTGTCCTGATTGAATTGCTGTCATGAGACTGTACCTTTGATTGTTCTTTGCGTGGATTCCCACCAGAACTTTGTATCGCCTCTTAACATGAAGGTGGCACAATTTACTTTCCATTCTTCTGGGATGTTCATATGGCAGAAAATAGTTTCTACTTCTGTTATCCAATTCTCTACTATAATTGGATCCACATATGATCCATCAAATGTTGAAGGATTGAACTTCCTGAATTCTCGAATGATCTTCGAGTCATTTGTATCGTTGGTTGTTGGTGTGGTGGACGAGGTTGTGTTTCCATTACTCATATTTTGTATTAGTATTTGTAGCGCCTCTAGTGTAAGTAACACGTAAGGTGTCTGCCCATGTCCTTCATTTTGATCCCTTGTGGATTCACTTCGAGGTCTGCCTCGTCATGTTGGAGCCCTTTGTGGTGGCATCTGGTACACACATTTTATTTTCATAATAAGGAAGTAATCTAATTTTAATTTTTTTTTTTTAACTCATACCTTATGTTTACTAAATTACTCGTTTGAAAATTCTACTTACCAGCGTATTTGGCATAACTATGGGCATCACTTAACAAGCTGAACCATCAAACACCACGACTCTTCTAATTAGTAGAGCCTAATTGGCTCAAATGCTCTGATACCAACTTGCAACGATCGGATTCTTGCATACTATGGTCTGATCGCTACGACATACATATTTAGACTTTTCTATTATGAGATGAGTTTTGGTAAAAATCTCAAAAGAACATATCTAAGATTTTATTAATTAGATAGAAAACTATAAAAAAAAGTTTATTTTACAAAACGCCAGGATCCATAAAACACTAGCATAGTCATACAAAAATGCATATGCCTATAATAGTGAGTTTGATGGTTGGCTATTTGAGCGACATCCAGTTCTGCCACCTACGTTGTGTCCTTACCTACAAAGTCTGTAAAAATAGGATGAGTATATAATATACCCAGTAAGTAGTTCTCACATAGGGTAGTGACCAAATGCACAATCACATGCAACATGTTTTGAAAAACATATGATCGGGAACGAAAACATATAATAACATGTGGTGGTCGGTTATGCTTCTAACGTAAATTTCTCCGCCTTGATAGGAAGATGAGAACTTAGGCGGAAACTAGCACATCTGATGATTAGCGGGTTATGCAGTCAGTAGGGCCAGAGTCGCATCCAATATCAACCATTAACATAAATGTAAGATTGGACTAGAGGGGTGCAACCATACATACCCTGTTAGTCCCTAACATAATCGTGACATAGAATTGGGTCTAGAGGGGTGCAACCATACATGCCCTGCTAGCCCTAGAATAATCTTGACATAGAATTGGGTCTAGAGGGGTGCAACCATACATGCCCTGCTAGCCCTAGAAGCATAACCTTTATCTAATTAAAATTAACCTTTATCTAATTAAAATTTAATCTTATGAACAAACATAATGCATGGGGTCCCTTGTCAATAAACGTATTTTAAACATGTAATGCAACATAACAATAACATAATTATGCAACATATTAAAGGTACACTACCATAAAACACTGGTGAGATGACTACTTACCTTGACTGATATAATAACATGTGGTGGTCGGTTATGCTTCTAACGTAAATTTCTCCGTCTTGATAGAAAGATGAGGACTTAGGCGGAAACTAGCCCATCTGATGATTAGCGGGTTATGTAGTCAGTAGGGCCAGAGTCGCATCCAACATCAACCATTAACATAAACGTAAGATTGGACTGGAGGGGTGCAACCATACATACCCTGTTAGTCCCTAGCATAATCGTGACATAGAATTGGGTCTAGAGGGGTGCAACCATACATACCCTACTAGCCCTAGAATAATCTTGACATAGAATTGGGTCTAAAGGGGTGCAACCATACATGCCCTGCTAGCCCTAAAAGCATAACCTTTATCTAATTAAAATTTAATCTTATGAACAAACATAATGCATGGGGTCTCTTGTCGATAAACGTATTTTAAACATGTAATGCAACATAACAATAACATAATTATGCAACATATTAAAGGTACACTACCATGAAACACTAGTGAGATGACTACTTACCTTGACTACGATCCTAATTATTCTTTATTATTCCTTATGGTTTGATCAGTAGAGCTTTCCCTCTTAAACTAGAAGGAAATTTGGGCAGCACCTCACCCGAGCTTTATCTCTTCTAACCTCAAGAACTTCCTCACTCACACTTACTCTTTCACACGATTCTTTGTTACTGAGATTTGTTTGAGAATGGGTTAAATCTTCAGGCAAAGGGTCCTATTTATAGTGGTTTTCAGCTCTTCTCAGTGTGACAACTCATCCTACAAATGTCTTCTTTAAAATTACTTAGGTTTAAGAATTTCTCTTAATAAGACACTTAATTTTGGCTAACGTTTGCTCTTACGTCTTCAACCTTTGTTTGTATTCAATTTTAGGGTTCTCCATGTATAATTTATAAGATCGTGGCCAAATTCAACGCATAATTTACGCTTCTATCCAAATCTCGCTCTCTTTGTTCTCAGAATCTCGCTCTCTCCAGCTTTCTCGCTGGTTTGGCTCTCGTGACTCTCGCTCTCGCTCTCGCTCTCGCTCCTGCGCTCGCTCTCGCTTCCGCGCTCGCTCCCGCTCCCGCTCTCTCCCATTGTCTCGTTAAGAATCTCGCTCTCTTTACTCTCGCTCTCTCCAATCTCGCTCTCTCTACTCTCGCTAGTTTTCACGCGTGGTTGCCTTCACTGCTTGTGGATTCCACTTCCCCTTTTTAACTCTTTCAAATTTTAAGAGTATATGGGCAATTAATTCACCTCCAATTCTTCCATTGAGCAGTGCCCAAACAAAAAGTTATCTACTGCCCTTTGTCTCCTGAATTAGCTAGTGTCCAACTTCTAATTAATCCTCTCTGATTCTGCCCCCTTATTCATTATTTTTGGATAATTAATAAATTTCTTATTTTTTTCCAATTCTAAATTTCCACCCGACTTTCCTATTAAGTTTATATATTTTTCATTCTTAATAGGGTTAGGGTATTACATTTACCACCCCTTTAAATAAAATTTCGTCCTGCTTAACATTTGACATTTAATTTCCTGTAGTGTATGCGTACAAATTTGGGTTGTTACATTCTATCTAAGAGAAAATTATCTAACTGTCGAACTCTCTAACTAGACGAACTGTCGAACTAGCCGAACTTCTTCACTGAAGGTGGCCTCTGGTATTTATAGAGCTTCGGGTGAAAGGCTTCTTCTCTCTTATGATTGCACTGATGGGATGGCATTAATTCTCTTTCTAATACGCCGAATATTTGTCACCGAAAAGTTGAGTGTACTTGCTACAGTAATTCGTTAAAGGCTTGTTAACTTAATTCGGAATCGACCGTCATCAGCTTTCTGTCACATCGTGATTTATTACGCTTTTCATCCGGATGCGCCCACCAAGTTGCGTCGGCTCTATGCGGCAACCTTTTTGAGCAGATATTTGCGAGCGCAAATCACCGCATAGCCTTGCGGTGATGCAATCTTTTGATGCGCCTTGCGTTAACACAATTTCTTGATGCGCTCGGCCATTGATTTCTTTGGATCTCATTTTCTGCCTTGTGTCAACGCATATTCTGCACAAAAATACATAAGTTAACTATTTTAGTGCGATTGACGCATGCGACCACAATATTGTGAACTTAATGCTTTTGGACGCAATCTTGTATATTTTTATCAACGCAAACCTGCATTGTTTTATAACTTAGCACTGTAATAATGTGCATTTCTACCCGTTATCAGTTGCTGAATAAGCCTTCTGTGTGGTTTAGGTTCCATAACAGTTGTGAGCATGTTGGTCTGATTCATTTGGCTTTTGCTGATGATCTCATGATTTTTTGTGAGGCTGATCAGGGTTCTTTGGATTTTGTGGGAAAGGTTATGGCGGATTTTGCGGAGTTATCTGGGTTAGTTGCAAATATGAGGAAGAGCTCTATGCTTGTTGCGGGAGTGGATTCTGTTGAGGATGAGGAGCTTACTACCTTTATGGGATTTGCTATTGGTTCTCTACCTATCAGGTATCTGGGATTACCATTGTTGGCTAGTCGTCTTAAGGCTGTGGATTATGCTCTATTGATCCAGAGGATGACTACTCGTATTAGGAGTTGGATGGCCCGTTCGCTTTCGTTTGCTGGGAAGTTGCAATTAATGAAGTCTGTCCTTCAATTCTTTCAGGTGTTCTGGTCCAGCATCTTTGTTTTGTCTACTTGTGTCTCTAATGAGGTTGATAGTCTTCAGTGGGCTTATTTGTGGAGAGGCAGGGTTCAAGGTCGTGGTGGTGCGTGGGTTGCTTAGGATGAGGTTTTCTTACCAAAGGGTGAGAGGGGTTGGGCATTAAGCATGTGGTGTCGTGGAACCAAACGGCTATTATGAAGCTTCTTTGGCTTCTGTTGGTTAAGTCTGGCTCTTTGTGGATGGCATGGATGGATGAGTATGTTTTGAGGGGGCGATCTTTGTGGGCGATTCAATGTGAGGCTGGGAGATCCTAATGCTTGAGGGTTATCTTTCATTGTCGGGATAAATTCAAGCAATTGGTTCATTTTTAGGTGGGTGATGGGAGGAGATGTTTTGTATGGTGGGATTTGTGGTTGCCTGGGGGCGCGATTTTGGATACGTATGGTCCTAGGGTGGTGTTTGATGTAGCGAGTAGTAGGGAGGCACGGTCATCGGATTTTCTAGATGGAGAGGGGGGCTGGAGGTGACCTTCTGTTTCACGGGAGTTGCATGAGATTTAGGGTTTGATTCAGGCAACAGGGCCTAGGGTGAGTGATGAGGATTATTGGGTGTGCGTGTCGAGTGCTAATGGTCGGTTTTTTATTGTGAATGGGTGGGAGAGTTTGCGTCATCGTCACCCTAGGGTGTCTTAGGCGCAACTTCTGTGGTCTGGGGGTGGTATTCCTCGACACTCTTTTTGTGTCTGGCTGGCTGTGAGGGATAGGTTAGGTACTTAGGATTGGGTTAAGAGGTGGGATGTTTCGTCTGATGGTGCGTGTCTCTTGTGTATAGGGGGTTGGGATTCTCAGGATCATTTATTCTTCGAGTGTGGTTTAGGAGAAAGGTATGGTTGGGTATGTTGTGTCTGTCGGGGTCGTCTCATCGGGTGGCTGGGTGGGATGTCGAGCTAAGTTGGGTTTGTCGAGTGGAGGTGGGTAAAAGGGTACGTAGTAAGTTGTTTCGAGTCTTCTAGTGTGCTTCTATTAATTATATCAAGTAGGAGAGGAATCGTCGACTGCATGGAGGTTGTCCAAGGACGACGTCTTCTTTATTCCATCTTATTGTCTCTATGGTTCGTGCTCGTGCTATTTTCTGGCAGGTTGATCTTCTTGGTCTTCTCTAATTTTTATTAATGTTATTTCTTCCTTATTGTGTTCGATCTTTTGTTTTCTTTGAGTCTTGTCCTTGGTTTGTGGGGTTTGTTTTGATTTGTGACTGTTTCTCTGGACGGTTATTTTGTTTTCTTTTACTATGACTTTTGATCTCTGGTTCTATTAAGAGCTCGATCTTTATCGTTGCTTTGTTTGTTGTGGTGCCTTGATTTCGGACGGTAAGATCCTCTTATTGTTGTATAATAATATTATCTATTTAAAAAAAAATAGTATTCTTTCCTTTATAATACAATTAAAAAAGAGAAACTGCATTAGGTATCAAATTAAATATATGATTTAGCAACCATGTTATCAATGTTTCAAATTTTAGAAATATGGCAATACAGTGGAAACTGAAATCACGTTACTTATTATAGGAAGGGAACCTGATTTTAATTTTCTTTATTCCAAAATTACCTTCAATTAAAATTAAGATGAATACGATACATACTGTGGAGAGAGAGGAGCTCAACTATCAGGAGGGCAAAAGCAAAGAATCGCACTAGCTCAAGCAATCTTGATCGAAGAACCCATCAATCCTACTGCTAGAAGAGGCAACAAGCTCACTGGACAGCGTATCAGAGAACTTGGTGTTGGAAGCCCCGGAGAAGATGATGGTTGGCAGAACTTGCATAATCGTAGCTCACTGATTATCGACGATTCAGAAGGCGAACATTATTGCGGTGATCAAGAATGGGAAATTCATCGAACAAGGATCATGGCGACGCAAATGAACTACTAGGCTTGTGTAGCAAATTGATAATGAACATGACATTGATGAGAAAGAAGGTAGAGGCCAACGAAGGAAGCAATGAGCATATTGGCACCATGGTCGCAACAGGCAGAAAATTTGTCACAAATCTTGTTCCATTTGGCGTGCTTATTTTTGTTCTTCCCAAAATGCCAACATGAAAGCCGCCACGCCGTTGCCCGTCAATGCAGAAGCCATCGTTTTCTACTGCCTTGATTAATCGACGGATTAATTAAAATGTTAGTATACTGAAATTTTCAAATTGGGGTGGCGTTTTGGTAAAATGGGAGTACTTTACCATGTCTAGAAAAATGGTGATCATTGGAAGATGAGAGTAACGTGTGATCAACGTGTGAGCTTGAGAAATAGCTACGTGGAAAATTTTGGACCAATCAAGATGTTCACTTGGGCTTTGAAGTTTTAGGTTTAAGCCCAACAAATGCCTATAAGGTATTTGATAAAAGTCTTATACAAACAAAATTATGGGCTATTAATGTATTAAACTATGCCTATAGTTTAAACTATAATGTATTTGATCATGCCTATAAGGTATTAAACTATACCTATGGTCTAACAAAACATCAAGTAAGGATGTATCATAGATTCCACTGTGGAAGCTAAATACATAGCTACTTGTGAAACTGTTAAAAAAGTTGTTTGGTTAAGGAAGTTCCTTACTAAAGGGATCAAATCTCAAGTGAAAGCGTGTGATCGCCTTACAATTTTGTTTTCGATTTTACATAAACACGATATAAAAATAATAACATAATGGATAAACAGTCAAGATTAGCATGTATTTAAGAGAAGAAAAGAGAAAAAAGTTAAACCTTACCTTTGTAGATTCCCAAATTCTTCACAATTCCCTCCACGACTTCTCCAAAACGTCTCTTCAATGATCTAGGATCTCAAGAATTAGATGTGTGGTCTCCAAGACTTGGAAGAGGAAGAAGAAGTAGTAGAGGAAAAAAAAAGAGATTTTGAGAGAAGTAGTAGGAGATTAGGATTCAAAATTCTCAATTCAACTGTGTCACAAACATGACCCATGAAGACCTATTTATATAGAGGATGGATGACCTCCTTCTCCTTTCCTATTCTTACTCTAGTTCTAATTTAATTAAATAAATTTTATTTAATTAATTATTCCAATAACTAAATAACCATATATATTAAATCCAATTTAATATATATAATTAATTAATTAATTAATAAACATCACGTGTTTATTTATCTCTACTTCTCAAAAATCAATTAATCAATTAAACGACTATATTAAATCATATTTAATATAGAATTAATCAAAATCTAATTATCACATATTTATATATATACATCTCTTTAACATTTGAATATTATTCAAATATTTTTCTCTCTTAATTATAGATCACATCTATAATTAATCATATTATATTAATCTCGTTAATATGTAATTGATTTAAACAATTAAAATCATTCCTCTTATATATTCTTTAGTGAGCTAGCAAACGGACCTTATGGACCTATAGATTAGAAGCTCCAATGATATAAGATTAATTAACTAAACTTTTTAATTAAAGTAATCAATTTTCATTAACTACCGATCACTCCACTAAAGACCGATAGCTACATTCTTCGCATTGTAGATTTATTTTTGTGTCCATGAATATAACCAATCAATAGTGAATCGACCCTTCACAGATTGCTCATAACATAGTTGGGCCAAAATACCGTCTTACTCTTATAGTTACATCTAACTCCTTAAATACCATTAATCCCTCTAATGAACAAACAGTTTATAGTCCAACTATAAACTAATACCTCTCAGGCTAGTGAGAGGTTAAGGTCTCAATGTTCAAGACCTGGAATCAGCTATTAAGGAAGCAATTTATCTACTTTCCCTAAGATCGAGAAAGGAGTGAATTCCATCTTGTGTACTTGTGTTCCCAGCTCCCTACTCGGATAAATCCCCAAAATGGTTGGCTTGTTGAGTCGGTTAACAAGGCCATTCTCACCCATACAAATCAAAGGATTGCCCTCATAGATAGAAGTTCACAACTCACTTAGAATTAAGGTCAAGTCACCTATGGTCATCCTAGTAAAATGTAATACTCTTTTAGCAACGATGTTATATAGATAGACTATTCATTTCATGGTCCGATCTTATACAAACTCTTTATATAAAATATCTCCGCTTGTTTTTCTCTACATGAACGATCAGGATCAGATCATTTGTAGCACTTTACAACAGTTATAACATCTACAAAGCAGACCGTATTCGTAGTGTCACCAGGATAAGGTACTCAGTCTTATCCATCTACTACAGAACGTTTAAGTTATCACTTAAACGTGATCTACATGTATGTCTCCATATACATGTTTGAGTTTCATAAAATAACCTTGGATCTTTGTTTATTTGATTGATCTAATGCAATCTAAACATTAATAAAATACTTCTTATTTTATTAGATATATAATTTGTCTTTACAAACTACAAGATACACTCGATTTAGGACATTAACTCCAACATTTTTCTTCATCTCCGTTCGAACCTTCTTCCATTCAGAAGTTGTTGGTTTATACCTCAATTCAAACCTTTTCTTGGCCTTAAGAAGAGAGATCACTTCTGGGTTTCCTTAATTGTTCTTTCTCAAACCTCTATATATCTAATAACCACTCCTTATCATTGTCTTTGCAACCATTATGAATGTTGTCATATAATGACCAATATCCAAACCTTCCATCGAAAATATAGTAGCATTCGCAACTTCAAATGACCTGTACAAGCATTCAAAAGCTTCTTCTGCTGCTTTGACATATGGAAGTACTGATGTCTTTGTGACAAACATGTCTTCCTCTCCATAAACAATGGCCTATGACCACCCTCCACACGAACTTCACCCTTTGATGAAATGAAGATGAGACTATCCCTGCTAAATGGATCCACAATCGTTCGAGCAAACAACTATAAGAAGAGTTAACATCCATAACCTAAAACGACACATTGAAAGTTGTGGATCCAATTTTTAGTGTGATTTCTATATCTTCAATCACCTCCCTACGAGCACTGTCAAAGGCTCTAACCACCATGGAACTTGGCTTAAAGTAGGAGGGGTCTACCTGGAGTGTCATCAAAGTGGTCTCGACATTATATTCAAGGATGATCCATTATCAATAAGGACACTGGCTACATGGTGATCCTTACATTTCACCGATATGTTCAAAGCTTACGTGTGCCCCATACCTTCTGGGGGATCTCTTCATCTGTAAAGGAGATACAATTTGTAGCAGTTATATTCTCCACAATTTCACTAAGTGCATTCACCGAAATATCATGACCCACCTGCGTTTGATTCAAGATATCAAGCAGAACCTTGCAGTATGATTCAGAGTGCATGAATAATGAAGAAATTGATATACGAGTTGGATTATGATGTAACCACTCTATTACTTTGTACTCACTTTGTTTAATCAACTTCAGAAACTCGCGCACTTCTTTTTCAGGGACGGGCTCGAGATTTGTCTTCTTCCTAGCTAGTGTGGCTTTTTCTGCAAAAACTTTGCTCAAATCATTTAGATCATCCTCATTCATCGTCTCAACAGCTTTACCCTTACATTGATGAGCCTCATCTTATTTTGAGCCATTTTTTAGACTATCTGGTGTATAACATCTCTCACTACGAGTCATTCTCCAACTGCTGCATAATTATTACTATTTGTAATGAATTGGCATTCATACCTCCATGGTACAGCTCAATTGTCCTTGTAAGAAAAAGGACATCATACTTCAACGATCATTGCCTTTGATATCTGGATCCAAAGAGTTATACTCGACTTCTCCTTATAATGAATGATTAATGGTTCTTGCATAGATGATGCTTTTTTTGCAGTTTTTTCCAAAGATGAAACACCAAAAATCATATCAACCTCAATTTTCTACATGTCCGCTTAACTTACCATCAAAATTTTTGCACCCATCAATTTCTATATTTCTCTCTGGAACTCAATGCAATTCTCTATAGAATTTCCATCTATCTCAGGGTGAAGCAAACATTCCTTCTTACCAATGCATTCTATTCCATTGGCGCCATTACTGTCAACTCTTGGCCAAATCACGAAGAATTGGGAAAAGAGTCTTCATCAATGTGGCCAAATCATGAACATTATCTTTACAGCATTCCAAAGATGTATCAACAGCATTTATGATAGGATTTTCATGATTTAGGAGCGTGTTTTGGTTGACATCTGGCTCTTCCTCTGTCTTCTTAAATTTCAACCAGCCAGCCTTGACTAAACTTTGCACTTTAGCTTTCAAAGGATAACAATTCTCAATAGAGTGTCCCACTACCCCAGTATGATATTCACATCTCACACTTTGGGTCATATCACTTGGGATATGGTGGTTGTAAAGGCTCTTGAGGCACAATGGTGAACTGGCTAGTGACCCAATTCCAAATGAAAGATTTGGGAAAGGCTCAGATTATTCTAGGTATTCAAATCTTTCGAGATTGAAAGAACAAAATGCTAGCACTGTCTTAGACGTCGTATATTGATAAGATGCTTGTCAAATATTCGATGCAGAACTTCAAGAGGGGTTTATTACCTTTTGGGCACAGAGTTACCTTGTTTAAGGAACAGTGTCCTAAGACATCTCAAGAGGTTGAGAAGATGAGACGGGTCCCCTATGTATCTACCGTAGGCAGTTTGATGTATGTGATGTTATGTACTAGACCTAACATCTGCTATACAGTGAGGATAGTCAGTAGATATCAATCTAATCTAAGATTAGATCACTAGACAGCCGTTAAGAACATCTTCAAGTATCTATGGAGAATGAGGGACTACATGCTTGTGTATGGTTCTAAGAATTTGATCCTTACGGGATACACGAACTCTGATTTTTTGCTCAAAAAATTCTTAACTGATCTGGAAGTTGTTCCAGACATGTCAAAGCCCATCACACTTTATTGTGATAATAGTGTGTTATGGCTAATTTCCGAGAGTCTATGAGTCATGACAAGCACATAGAGCGGAAGTATCATCTCATCTGAGAGATTGTGCATCGAGGAGACGTGATTGTCATAAAGATAGCTTCAGAGCACAACGTTGTTGATCCGTTTATGAAGGCCCTTACGGCTACAGTGTTTGAAGGTCACCTGCAGAGTATGGGTCTATGGGACAGACCACGTCTGGACTAGGGTAAGTGGGAGATATCGTACTGGGCATGTTATGCTCTAGTTTATTGTTTGTGTACTTTGTATTTTATTATATTGTACACCCTACTAACTTTAGGTCAAGTGGGAGATTATTGGGGTTGATACCCTAAATCTCGTAGGTGAAGGAAATCAGACATAAGGATTTCCATGAGCAACGAAATGATCGTTCCAAATTTCATTCGAAATTGAACAAACACAAATACAGTCAAGAAAAGGAAACTTACAGGTCATACATAATACGAAATTACAGCATGCTTCACAAAGATCAAAGGAAATATTATACATACCTTTGAAGACTCATCTTCAAACTCCCTCGATCACGAATGCTCCTTCAATCTCCAAAACTGCAACACATGAATGCTCAAACACAGTGACCGCAATATAACACGATCATAGCGAACACGAGCTGAACAATCTCTCAGATCACGAACCCAACAAACGGCCTCCAAAACCTCAACTTAAGTCGAGTTGAGTAAGACACCACCACAATGGGAGACCGGAGGAATAACAATCGTGTAAACGATTGAGCAAATGGGAGATGACAAAAATCTATCGTATAGAAGAATGCCCAATCATTTAGCAAATGCTTCGCGATCGTACAGCAAATGTTCCACGATCGTTTAGCTACGAACAGCTGAGTGAACAATCGTGTAGTGTCACTCCACAATCGTTTAGTCTCTCTTCAACTATCGCTTAGTGAATCCAAGTCACTTGACAGCAACTTCTTGAGTTTTTTCGAGAATAGCAGCTCTTGCAAATCTCAAAATCTTACTAATTTAGGAAAACATTTTTTCTTTTATCTCACGGTTACCATGAAACCACCAATAATCTCACACTCAATTAGTTATTAGAGAAAAATATATAATTATCCAATAATTAATATTATTATAAATATATATGTGATAACCAACTTACCATATTATATTTATAACCTATAGTTTTAATATTTCATCTCATGAAACATATAAATTATAGTTCTTTTTCTATTTTATGGCACTTAATGGATATCATATTTACATTAATCCTCCACTTGATGCATCTCATACATCACACCGGTCATATCATATATAATCGAATTTCCTCTTGTCAATTTGAACATTTCATATCAACACCAAGAACTGATTCTCAACTTGAATCCATTGAGCTACCAAGGGGACCTTATGAACCTGTAGCTTGAAACATCAATGGTATGTGAATAGCTAAATAAACTCTTTAGTCACGGGATCCACCATCCGTTAACTGCCAGGAACTCCACTAAAGACCAACAGTTGCACTCTTCTTACTACAGATATATTTTGTGTCCATATCAACTAATCAACAATGCAATAACTTTTCACAGATCACTCGTAAGTACAGTTGGGCCAATAACCGTTATGCCCCTGTAGTTACATCTAACTCCTTAAGTACCATTGATCCTTCTAATGAACATAAGTCATAGTTCTACTATGACTGAGTCCTCTCTTCCAAAGAGAAGCTCTGGCCACTATGTTCAAGATCCAGAATCAGCCCTTAAAGGAGCAATCTATCTACTTACCCTTGCTTCGGGGAAGGAGTGAATTTCATCTTGTGTAACTGAGTTTCCAGCTCCCAAATCAGATAAATCCCCAGAAGCCCCGCTCCTTAAAGCGAAATAAAGTAAGCACGTTGAGTTGGCAATTTGGCCACTCTCACCCATACTAATCAAAGGCAGAAGTTCCCAAAACACTCAGGATTGAAGTCATGTCACCTATGGTCGTTTAGGTGAGATGTAAGTCTCAAGTATCAACAACGTTATATAAAGAGACTAGTCATCTCGTGGTCCAGTCTTATACAAATTCTTTGTATAGGACACCCCTGTTCACATGTCTCCACATGAATGGTCAAGATCTACTATCTGTAGTAGTTCACAATACTTGTAAACCTCTATAAAGCAGGTTGTATCCGTAGTATCATCAAGATCAGATATTCCTCCTTAATCCTTATACTATATACATTTTTAGGTTATCACTTAAGGCATGATTCACTTATATATCTCATATACATGCTTAAGTTTACATACAATAACCATGGAGCTTTGTTTATTGGATATGAGTAAATGCCAAATAAAATAACTCTTATTTTATTCATAACAATGTGTACAGTTTACAAACTACAAGACTCTGGGAGAATTAGGACACTAATCCCAACAGTAGGGTCCTATAGTTTGTAAACATTGTATGAACAAACTCTTTATATGATTAATAAAATATATGATATTTTATTCACTTTGTCTAAAAAATATGTGATATTTTAGTTGCATTAACTACGAACCAATAAACTAACATCCAAGGTTATCATTGTAACTTAAACATGTATGTGCAGACATATGGGTGGATCATGTTTAAGTGATAACCTGAATGGTCTATAGTAGATGGATAAGGTTGGGTACCTTATTCTGTGACACTACGAATATGGTATGCTTCGTAAGTGTTACAATTGTTGTAAAGTGCTACAAATGATATGATCCTGATCATTCATGTATTAGACATGCGAGCGAGGATATTCTATATAAAGGAGATTGTTTAAGACCAGACCACGAAATGTTTGGTCTCATTATATAACACCATTCATAATAGAGACTTACATTTCACCAAGATGACCATAGGTAACATGACATGAATCCTGAGTGAGTTGTGAACTCCTGCCTATGAGGGCGGCCCTTTAATTTGTATGGGTGTGAGTGGTCAAATCTCCGACTTAACAAGCCTTCCATTTTGGGGATTCGTCTGATTGGGGAGTTGAGAACATAGCTACACAAGATGGAATTCACTCCTTCTCTGAAGCAAAGGTAAGTAGATAAATTGCTCCCTTAAGGGTTGATTCTAGGTCTTGAACAATGTGGCACCACACCCTTTTCTGGCCCGATAGGGGTTTAGTCATATTGGGACTATGATCTATTGTTCATTAGAAGGATTAATGGTACTTAAGGAGTTAGATGTAACTATAGGGGCAAAACGGTAATTTGGCCCAACTGTACTACGAACAATTTGTGAAAGGTCATCATACTATTGATTGGTTATATCCAATGGACACGAAAATATATTTGTTGTGCGAAGAGTGCAGCTGTCGGTCTTTAATGGAGTATCCGACAATTAACGAGTGGTGAATAATGTAATTAAAGAGTTTAATTAATTATTCATGTACCTTTGGAGTTTCAAGCTACAGGTTCATGAGGTCCCTTTGGTAGTTCAAAAGAATTTAGTTGAAAAGCAGTTTTTTGGTTAATTTGAATTGTTCAAATTAATAGAGAGATTTAATTATATATGATATAATTAAATTGTTTCGATTGTATATGATATAATTGTCATAATGTATTTGATACATTATAGCTTAATGGGAGGAAATAAATATTTGAATATATTTTCTATGAATATGATTCATAGTTGTTAAATTTAATATAAATGAGATTTATATTAAATGCCATAAAAAAAAAACTACAATTTATATTGTATGTGATACAATATTAAAACTATAGGTTATATGTTATATTTGATATAATATATAATTTAATATAAATATAATATGATAAGTTAGTTATCATATTTATTTATAATATATTATTATTATTTTAATAATAAAGAAGGGAGTTACAACTCTTTTCCCCATCTTTTCTCTCCACCTATTTTAGTGGGTGGTTATGTTTTTTATGGCAAGAGGATTAAAAAGAAAAATAGTTTTTCTTTCCCTTCCACTTTACGTAGGTTGATGTTGTTGGACGATTGAGAAACTTACAGAAGCATTTTATGTTTTGTGTTCTTGAGAGTTTTCTCAATCCACCTCCTCCACCCAAAACTTTCCCTCAAACCAAAATAGTCAGAGTCCACCACTCTTGGGTTTTCACCCCGAGAATACCAAGGACTCCTTTGTGGTTGTGCCCGGATTTTGGTTCGAGAAAATCTTGAAGAAGGTCTTCAAGAAGTTGTTGATTCTGTTCGAAGGAGAATTCGTGAAGAAAAAGGTTCTTCAAAGGTATTGTATCTTGAACCCTTTTCTTGTAAAAGCATTATGTAATTTGATTTTAAATGCATATCTGTTGTATGTTTACTGTAAACTTTATATTCGATAATTAATGGAATTTGGTCGATCCATTTTCGCTCAAGGTTCTTCTCATACGAGTTCCTTCATCTTTAATAATTGTGGCAAGAGTTCAGTATATGATATGAGTATAGGATCAAAGCAAGTTTGCTTCCAATTATTCTTTGTATTTCTCTAATTTGATTGAACAAACTGATTCTATCCTCCATTCCCATGGCTAGAAGAATAATTTGCTTATCCAGCAATTGGTGAGGATTTATGTGTTGTTGTTCTTTAGGTCGAGCTCAACTCATGCACCTCTCCTTTTTTCTTTTTTGGGGTCGTCATTTTTTTTTATTCTGAAGCAAAATCAGTAATTCATCCGTTTTCACCCCAAACCCGATATTTTCTCCAATTGTTATGATGTCGAAGTTGGTCGAGGGACTCCCAATCATCCTGTCATAGTACGAGGTTCGAAGGGTATTTATGAACATAGCTGTCAATTCTCTATTGGTCAAAGGGGGGTTATACTTGTGCCTCTCCATCGTTGCGCATACTCTTTAAATATTTCAACACTCTTCTCCATTTTTGGAGGTCTAAACGGTCTAGTGCCATATCAATCTTATATTTGTATTGCTTTAGGAATGAATCAATGAGATCCTTCCACTTATGCACTTGTGAACCATCCAAGTGTATATACCAGCGTGAGGTCGAACCGACTAAGCTATCTTGGAAGCAATGAATCAACACTTCGAAGTAACTATTGTAATCAATTCTATTATTGCAAGACTTACCATAAATGTTGCAACTTAAGTGTTGCAAGAGACATATTTGTTATAGTTTGTACATATGTCGTTCGTGACCAAATGTAATTGAATATATATATCAATTTAAAAAATGTTGTAAACAAATTGTCACAATAAGTAGAAATAGCAATAATTTGGTAATGTGTTGCTAGAAAGAAACTGTTGTAGTTTCATAAATCCTGGTAATATTTACCAAACAGTTGCAAAAAAAAAACTATTGCAATAGACATCTTTTTTTTCGTAGTACATATGATTCATCAGAGAGACAACATTCATTCATTATTAACCCTTCAGCCACCATTAGGTTCAACACATTTTACTATATATTGTATAAAAAAGAGTGATGCAATAGCCTCTACTCACAAGTCGAACATAAAGTCATAAGCATGTCTAAAAACAAGATTAAGGAAAAAGAGAGATTAGAGACAATGGACATAAAGAGTTGGTAACCCAATTCGATGTGACCACACCTACGTCTGAGAGGCACTTGTGCATAAATGAAAAGGTTTCATTAGAATAGGTAAGTGATAACAAGGAAATACTTATTTGATAGACAAGCTATCTTGATAGACTAATAGCTTTCTTCTAATGAACTATTTAGGTTCCCTCTAAACTCGACACTTCTCCTTCAACAGAGTTGTTAGATTTAGGCTCCCCTATATTTGATGTCTTTATGCATGAAGCTTCGATAACCTTTTTCATTCAACAATTGATATGAGAAAGTTTGGGAATTGAAGCCACAAACGCCCCTAAATATAAAAAATAATTTTGTAAAGGGTTATATGAAGTGACATTGTGTAGGGTTTTGAGTGGTTGAGGTGTGCGGCTATTTGCTTTGGGAAATATTGCCAAAACATAGAAGATAAATAGATTGAAGGAAGAGACAAAAACTGATCACGAGATCCATCAAAATGCCCTCTCAATTAATATAAATAAAAACTCCCTCTCTTAACTCTATTCTCTTATTTTGCCTAAGTTTTGTTGGAAAGGGCAGATTTCAAAACAAATCCTTAACCCCCATGCATATCACCTTTCTCTGTCCCTTTCTCTTTGGATCATTTTTCTTCTCTTTTTTTTTTTCTTAGGGTTGGGAACTAAAAACACCAAAAACAAACATGTGAGTTCACATGCATTAGTAATGTGGGGTCATTCTCTCCCATCATTTTCACACGAAATCCCACCTCTTAATCCGATCTCGTTTGATAATCATTTATATTTTGTATATCTCAAGTATAAAAAACCAAAAACCAAAACTAGATTCCATAGGGTTTGCAAATAACACATTATAATTATTAACAAATTTTTTATACTACAAGACTACAAAAAAATACTTTGATGCATCCAGAGCTGCACTCATCTAAATGTAAGAAGTCAGACATTCGATTTCTCATCCCCACCATGATTATTCTAAAAAAAAATTAAAAAAAAGAGAGAGATGACACAATTTATTTTGTACACATTCCAACTCACAAGCATAACACAAACGATGATCCTTTGAAAATTATGAACCGCACAATATTTTATGGCCTTCCTTTCTCCCATCCAATGTGTGCATATATCTATATCTATATATACACATATAATGAACACTCTCAATGAATCATCAATACAATCTCTCTCTCTCACTCTCTTTTCTCTTATCTCTTGTGCAGCTATATTATATTGTAGTTTTGCAATGGCAAGGAAGCAAGTAATGGTGATGTTGTTTCTAGTAATGTTGCTCAATTGTGTTCTCTTAGTACACAATCATGTAATTTTCTCCAAACCCACGTTTCTTACTACCAAGTTTTTTTGGGCTTGTAGCTAAATTTTTTATGTAAATGAATGGTTTTGGTTGGTGTTTTTAGGCTATCAGTGAGGCTCCAACACCACAGCCCCAAAGCAGTGGGAATTATTCTTCCAGTCCCATGGTAATGCTTAAGCCATCAGTTTACTGTCATTTTCTTTATTTTTTTTAATTTGGAAACTAAGGTATGCAATTTTTCTTTTCTTTTTTTTTTTACCCTTTTTAAAATTTCAGCATGGAGTCACTGAAGGCAGCCTTCAACCTCAAGGTAAAAACCAATCAAAGGAATTTTTTTTTCATGTTTTCATGGTAAATTGATTCTATCTTGATGGTTAATTATTTAGTTTTTTTAAAAAAACTAAGCTTATAAACCTTCTTTCCACCTCTAATGCTTTGTTGGATAACTATTTGATTTTTTATTTTTAAATATTAAGTCACTTTCCTTCTAAGTTCTTACAATGATTTGTATTTTTGTTTCTTTCTTTCTTTTCTTTTTATTTTATTTTTTTTTTTTTACAATATATTGGTTGAAGGAATCGAACCTCTTGTTTATATCTTTTTTAAGTAAAAGAGTTTAATACTTTGCCAAATTTTAAATTTTTGAAAACTACTTTTTTTAGTTTTCAAAACTTGACTTGGGTTTTTAAAAATACTAGTAAAAATTAAAGTAGATAATAAAATTAAAAAAAATTTAGAGGTGGAAGGGGTGTTTTTTTTAGAGAAAGATATTATAGGAGTTGTGGATTAGTAGGTGTACTAGAATATCTCAACTAGATTGACATATTTATAACACATGCCTTTATCATATCTTTGCCCCAAATTTCATTAATAATCAATCTAGTACAGAGGAAATCTCGAAAGATCACAAAAGAAGCAAATACAAAACAAAAAAATCTAGAAGGGATAGGGAGAAGGCCGAAATGAAGATCAAATAATGATTATTAAACTGGGATTAAAGTTTTAACTTGTTTGCAGAACTCAAAAAAGATAGTTTTTACAAACCCATTTTTTGTTTTTGGAATTGAGTTAAGAATTCACCCTTTTTTTTACTTAAAAAATACATAAACCACAGTAAATAGTTAAGAAAAAACGGATTTGATATTAAAAAACTAAATGATTATTAAATGGTGTTTATGATTAATTAGTTTGAACTGAGTTGAGGGAGGTTGCAGAATGTGGACCTCGATGCACAGAAAGATGCTTAAAGACAGCATTCAAGAAGCCATGCATGTTCTTTTGTCAAAAGTGCTGTGCCAAATGCTTATGTGTGCCTTATGGGACTTATGGCAACAAGCAAACTTGTCCTTGCTACAATGAATGGAAGACTAAAAGAGGAGGCCCCAAATGCCCTTAGAATTTTACACCCCCCCCTATTTTTTTTTTTTCAAAGATATTGTAATTAAAATGTAGTGGAGAAATCGAACCTCTAACCTCGAGATCGATAGTACGAGCACTATGTCAATTGAGCTACGTTCACATTGACCCTCTCTCTTAATTATGCCAACAAAGAACAAACCATTATTACTTTTCAATTTACTTCTCTCATTTCCTCCTTAGTGTTTGACAAAATTACATATTTACCCTTCATTTTATATATACTAAAGTTTTAAGTTTTTATTACCTAATGTTCACTTTTAAGACTTTGAGTTAATTTTCAAGTGATTAATTAAAAATAACTGGCTAATTATAAATGACACTAGGAAAATTAATTAAGGTTATTTTAGTGCATGTACATGTACTATCAAAACAAGAAAAGATGGTTTTGATTTTTGTGGAAGGTGACTTCTTAGAGGTACATTGAATAAATGGTTTAATGATCGAAGGGTCCTTGTCTAGTCCTTGATCAAATTATATTGAGACAAGCTAAAACTAATTGTAGTAAAAGTAGGACGGGTTGATTACACAAAATCAAACTACTCTCTCTAAATCATCCATCAAATCCCACAGTAACAAGAACGGGTTTTTATTGTAAGGAATTTAAGGGAATTAAATGAAAATAATGAAAGCATAGATTTCAAATGTCGGGGAGATTAAATGGGGTGTTGAACGTTCAAATGACCAATTGCTTAAGTGATCATAGAAAAACAAGAGTAATATCCCAACATGCAAGCACTTGACCTGCTTGTTTAAAAAAGCAAATTGTCAAGACGATTAATCAGTAGGAAAATCTAACTTAATGCATGAAAATCTAAGCATGTGTCGACTAAAACCTAAGCATGCATCACAAACGATTTGGCTAAAAGGATTTCAGTCGGTCTACTCCACTCAATTAGTCGAGAGAAAGAAGCTTCCTTGAACTTGAGGACGAGTTGTTCCTTTTTTCTAAAAGGGGTGAAGGTATTGGATCAAATCTATGGCCAAACAAGAGAAGTTCATCCCCTAGGTTGAGAGAACTCTGTGCAAAAGAACAATATTTTAATTCAAATGATGATCAAAAGCTCTCATTTACAACTTTAAAGTGACTATTTATAGTCTTACAAGGAAATCAGATAATTAACTAATTAATTCTAAAATACTAATTAAAACACACATTAATCTAAATTAACAAGTAAACTAAATATTAACTAAAATATACAAATTATCCTATAATACTCCTCATCACAAAATCTCCAATAACCTTGATGCTTATCTTTCAATTTCATAAACTAAAAAAAGAGTGGAGTCGTAAACTTTTGGAGCTAATAATGTAAAAAGTTAGTGAAGCATAAAATTGATGCTTCAATCAAGTCTTCCTAGATAAGACCTTTGCGACTTTAAATGAAAATATTGAATGGTTCCACAAAATATACTCATTCTACATGTTTAGTTTGAAGTGAAGAAGCAATCATAAATAAATAAATAAGAACACATTATTGCCCAGCTTCAGGGCTGAAAGTTATGCTTACAGGGCCTGCAAATTAATAACTCGCAACAATCTAACATTTCTGAATAAGATCACAAAACCTGGATGGCAATCGAATGCTATATGTTTAAAATGACAAACAGAAAAGAAAAAAAATGTTACTCAAGAAGTCGACAACACGCACATTTGAACCCTTTCTCTGGATGTGTTTGAAACTCATACATAAAATAATATCAACTCAAACTAGTGACATAGAAACTTGGAATCACATGAGAGGCATAATAAAGTGAACAAGATATCTCCCCCATTTGATCTTCCATCTCATTGCGAGTGGCAGAGAATATACATGAAGCAGAATTGCCAAAACCCGTATGTAGTTTCTTTCCCTAATGGCAGGAGGCATATAGTATCAATCTACTATCTGCATTACGCATATGAGAACAGAGAGATTATAGTCATCCTTGTTTGGCATTACGAAACCTCTGTCCCGAGAAAGTACTAGACAGTTGAGATGTCGACTCGGCTTTTATGAAGTTGAAATGCTGGGGTGATCCAACTTCCACAACTACATTGGATGCCTGACCAATTAAAGTAACCAAGACGAGCTTCGCAATGAGCACAAGATAGTTTTCCTTCCAATGCACCTTCTTCAACTGGATAATAGAAGTTTATTCAGCATTGGGTTTTTCATACTTGGAGGTCCTAGAAAATTGGCTCTACCATCATGTGGAGTGTTTCCTAGATCTTAACAGCCTTTTTTTTAACACGACAAACCAGTCTATCCAAAAACAAATATCAGATGATGATTTCGTTAAAATTCTATGTTGAAGGTTCAACAAACTAACAGTCCAAGTAATCTATTGTGTGCTTCAACAAGGCTGTTAATTTGATCCAGCTTTTCAATGAGCACGTCTGAATTATCAGATATTACAAGATAAGGAAGAGATTGCAAAAGAAAAGGTTTACCTCCTGTCATCCACCGAAGGGGCTCGACAAAAATGGATGAACACTCAGGTTCCTCTGACTTGTGAAAAGGGTTTCCACTTTTTCTCTTATACCAGTCAAAGGACGTCTCACCTTCCCCAGGAATGTGATCCACCACATTTTCCATCAAGGCAACCAGTCTTCGACATTTCTTGCAGCGGTATGCACATGCAATGGAACGATCTACCTGTTGGGATGACTGTACCTCGGAAACAACTTCACGGGACAATCCTGGATCTGCTCCAAGTTTAGAAATGTTGATTTTTTCCCCACGGTTATAGGACTCACCTGAAAGTATGGAAAGGCAATAATGCAAAGGAATAAGCAACAAGGAAATGCACCTATAAAACGTCATCAAAATAAATTCAGAAAGAGGAAGAAAAATATCACCCACTAGAGGTCCAGAAGCATGAGACAAAAGGAGGTCAGCCTCTCAAAGCAAAAGCCTAACACAAGTGCGCTCAAACATACATTCCTATTCATATTAATTGGAAAAATCATTAACAAAGTAACATTTTAGTAGAAACTACAAGGATCAATGGAGGTGATGGCTCATCACTCCCTGATATGGGATGCCTCAGGGAGTGATGAGCCATCACCTCCGTTGATCCCTATAGTTTCTACTAAAATGTTACTTTGTTAAGCCTATGGGTAAGGATGTTCATTTCTAAAGTTCTCATCCTTCCGAAGCCTTTTCTTATGGTTCTTTTTGCAGTGTCCTGTGTGAATCTGTCAAATGAGCGCCGTTCTTTTTCATTGTTGTGGAAGGTGAAATTGTCAAAGAAGGTCAAGTTTGTTTGTGACAGATTTTGCTTAGAAGGGTGAACACTCCAGATCACATTTGAGACATTCCTCATTTGTGGTGGGACCACATTGGGACGTATGAGCGATTTGGAGAGTCTGAGTTTGCTCAATCTATCTAAGACTCCTTTCAGCTTTTCAATGTTTGTTCGACTAGGAGCTAAGGTTATAGCTCTATAGTAGAGAAGATTCTTGAACACCCGCCTTTCCGTGATAGGGGCTGGCATCTTCACGGTTTTTTGGAGTATTTGGATGGAGAGGAATAATATAATCTTCCGGGATCAGGAGAGACATTGACCTGGCCTGGCCAGGTCCAGGATTAAATACTATGATGGCTCAACACTCCTCTGTTGATGACGATGCATAATTATTTGCAAGTCCTTTGACATGTAAAGGATCATTTCATTTTTATTTACAGTTCTTGTGATTTGTAAATGAATGTTAGACATTGAATATGACATTGAATATGCAATTTTTTCGCAGGCAAAAATCTGTGATCCATGGCTCCCTATCTTCGCCAAAACAGGTGTCCCTTGCTGTTGTGATCCATAGCGGTTGTGGTATATTGAGATCTGTGAGTGGCAACACCAGCGGCAATGGTATTGCTCTTTCTATGGCCTAAATTCATAGACTCGGTCATATGTTGCTGGACTCAAGACAACTAAAACTCAGAATCTAAAATAACATCCGAACCAAATAAATGTGTCTGTGTGTGTATATATATCCCTGGACTAATCACGGACGAACTATAGAATCCTACAACATACAAACATCAAGAAATTCTAGGATTCTATCCAAGTCCGTTACAAGATAAATAAAAAATATAAAATTGAATGTTAAATCTGGAGGGGAAGAGAGAAAATAGATCAAACAAAGAATGTGTAAAACCAAGATTTTTAAGGAAAATAAATGAATTGTATAACAGCAGTATGCATTCAAACAAATGAACTAGATTGAAACAATTCAGCAGGGGGCAGTAAAACAAGCACTACATACCCAATACTTTCAGGCGAAAACGCTTGTATATAGGGCTGGCATAATCAACCTTGAAACCCATTTCCTCGAACAGTTTTAACTGGAAAGGATATAGATTAGTAATTAGCAAATTAGAATGGCTTAACTACTGCCATGATTTTGCACAAGACCTTTCAGTATCTTATGAATTAACAATATTTCCAAGAGCACCTGCTCCATAAATCCATCATTGGGGCTGACAAATTCACTGCTTTGTCGTAAGGAACCAAGGGCATCTGCATTAACGGATAGTCAAGAAAGAAAACTAGCAATTGGTTGGGACCATAAGCAACTACTTATACACTGGTTCATAGTAGTTCAAGCAAATGATGCTTAGTCACACCTTCTAGAGATAGCTGTTCCTTTCTCATAAGATATGCTGTGATGATGGCAGCACTGCAACGAATAAATGAAAATAAATTATATAAATACTTGATAATAAGAAAATTGAAAAATCATCAAATAGGGCTGGATTAATCTATGCTAGAGCATGAAGTACATTAATCATTCCTAGATTTTAACTTCAAAGAATTTGGTATGCTGCTCTTGAATGGGGAGAATCTTGTCTGCTTCAAAAGCATAAGTTGATTCGTTCCTAGAAGCCTTTACATTTTAGTAAAGAAAACTCTAGTATCAGAGTACCAGGTCATTAAAGATAATCAAGAAAAGACCACAGGATGCTTTTGTCCTTTGCCAATATTCTCAAATCTCAGGCATGTTGGTTGACGAAATTCAACACATTCAAAAATCTTTAGCGCTTCCTTGGAGATGATGAACTATTGTATCAAGTTCTAAGCATTTCTCCTTTAAAATTTAGTTCTCTATAGTTCAATGTCTTTAGAGTCATTCTCTACAGTTTGTGGTTGGAGAAGAATAGGCACATTTTTTCAAAAGATGGAATTAAGAATTTCTTCATGCTACTTCGTACAGACTTCTAAAAGGCCCTCTATATTGAAGACACGTGCAAAAAAGGGTAGTAAAGGAAATTCACCTACTGATGAATAGTAGTGGGAAGTGTCTGTACGGGTAGGCAGTAGTATCAGTAGGGAAAGAATGTGTTTTTGAGGGTGTGGGTAGTGATATGGGCAAGAGAGGTTATCAGCTCTCTCAAAATAAGCTGGCTTTGGGCTATTTTCTGTTATCTTGAAGTTCATGTTGACGAACTGAACTTGGAGATTGCTCCATGATATCCTCCGTTTTGTGTTGTTTTCTCCTTATAATTCAATCGAACAGTAAGTATATTCTTAAAAGAACATATGTTGACTTGTTCCTAGAAATGCTTACAAAGTGGTATTAGAGCACATCCAATCTTGAAGAGGTTAGGAAACATGGCTAGAAAAAAACTTGAAGAGAGGGTAGGAGAAACAGAAAGAGAGATTAATGAGATGAAAGACGCCATAATTACTGGTGAAACTCAAGAGAGTCAACACAGCGGTAATAACCCTCTAACAAGCAAGCGTGAAACCCAACTCCTGTGAGGCCCCTATATTGAAGACATATGCAAGCAAGGGTAGTAAAGGCACTGATGGTCAGCGGTGGGAATATGTTACATGTCTACACGAGAGGGCAGTAGTCTTATTAGGAATTTAAGGTAGTTAAGTTGGTAGAAGAGGTTACCAGCCCTCTCAAAATAAGCTAGGTAGTTGGCTATTTTCTGTTATCTTGAACTTTGGATTGATCTATTGAACTTGAGGATTTCTCTGTGTTTCCTCGGTTTTGTGTTGTTTTTTTCTCCTTATATTTTAATGAAACATTAGGGGAATGCTTACAACTTCCTTGAAAACAGTTTTTGTTGATTAGTCTCTCTTCATCATGGCCAATTGAAGAGAATTCCTTTAGTGACCTCCAGCATAATTTTGGGATATCTCCTCATGTCTTTTCGATATGAACCACAAAATTTTACTAGATGGAAAGATAATAACAATAGGGTGAAAACATTTTGAGAGTATCATCTGTCCCACAATCTTTTATCCAATGTTTGCGTGTCTCACTCAGTTCCTCTTTCCTCTATTCTTTTTTTTTAAAAAATAAGAAACAGAAACTCATATTCAAAAGGAGAAATAAGTACAGCCTAAGGCATGGGGTAGAGGTTGCACCTCCCCGTCAAAACTATCAAAGAAAAGTCTGCCACCTGTTTAAAAAAAAAGTTACAAAAGAATTTTGTATGATTTATACACCACCAAAAGACATTGTATTGCACCGAAAGCTTATCTTTAAACACTTGGTTGTTCCTTCCTTTCAAAGGCCCCAAAGAAGAGAGTGTGTTGCACAACAGCAAAGGACTCTTCCCCTACCACCAACGAAGCTACTGTCAAGCACCTCCAAAAGCCAATCATCAATTTTCTTTGGAGGGAAAAAAGCAATCCCAAACTCCTTAAATAACATATTCCACCCATTAGCCGCAAAATGGCAGTGGAGAAATATGTGATCAAGATTCTCTTCCTCATGTAAACACAAACAGCACACAGAAGGAGGCCTCACCCAATTTCCAAGTTTCCTTTGGAGTTCATGTGGGTGTTCAAATTCCTATAATCCAACAACCAAATAAAAACTGACTTTTTTTGGGATCTTGAATTTCCGTTCACCAAAGGGTAGGACAATGTCGTTTCCCTATTGGTTAGCATCAAAAAGGTGGATTTAGCAATATACAAGCCAAATGAGTCAATCTTTCATCTCATTCTATCTTGATCATTGCTCACAACCCAACCAATTAGGAACTCAATCAAATTAACCAAACTCTCTAATTCTCTATCAAAGAGATGTCTTCTAATCCCCAAGTCCCAAGTTTGCTGCTCACGGTCCCAACAATCAGCAGCAATGGAGGCCCCATTCTTCAAGGTAATTGAATAAATATTTGGGTATTTGATAGCCAAGGATTCCATCCCAGTCCTCACACCAATTGTGTTCCCACATTTTAATTCTTCTACCGTTCCCCAAGGCAAACTCCAGAAAGCTGAAAACAGATCTTTTCCCTTCATGATATTTGACCAAAGCCGCTGTATATCTTTCTATTTTGTAGTTTTATCAATTTTCGTTCTCAAAATTGTGGGAGGCAACTGCGCCAGATATCTTAGAATGTTCCATATCTCACATTCAGCTAGTTTTCTAACAATTCGTGTACAAAATTTGAGATAATTTACTTGTTCTGCACAAACTTTATTTATATGATTGTAGTACCTCCTTATGATGGAAGCCATCATAACATCCATATCCAGTAGAACAAAATAACTAATAGTAACAGAGTTTATTCATAATTAACGATGGAAAAATCACAGTACCCTCACAATAACCTAGCAGAAATAGCATATCACATATCCAAAGCAAAACAACATGATAGTTGGGCATACCTTCTAGATACTCCAGCAAAGCAATGCACCAGAACAGATCCCTCATTTCTACCCCGCTCAATGAAATCGTAGCACACGTTCAAATAATCCAACAGATCCTCATTTTCCATATCTCTCAGTGGCACTGCCATCCTCACCACCTTCAAATCCTTTCCAGCATATTCCAACGAGTACAAGAGCTTCTCAGGTGATAAAGAACTCTTCGACCCATCAACATAGTCACTCTCAGAAGGTGAATCACAGCCCGTCCCACCTACATATACCTTCTTAATTTCTTTGGTGGGGATTGTCAATCCACTGCGCCATTCAGAAAAAAATGAAATCGACGCAGAACTAAGAACCGATAGCATATGTGTGATCTCTGAGCCACCATTTTGTAGAACTTCTGCTGCATCACCAATATTTCCAATGAAGAGCCTCTCACGCACAAGGTCAGGCATGACAATAAATCAATAACAGATGTCACAAACGCCTAATAAACAATGTTTCTGCAAACACAAGTGAAACCCCATTAGTTTCACTCCTTGCCTTCAATTAAGCTTTAACTATATGCATGATACTACCTCCAGACCACTTCAATTCCAATTCAAAATTAACAATAAACACCAAAATGGGTTCGGTATACAATATTTTAACAGGTAAACCATAGCATAAAAGAACTTATTCGACATTGTTCCTCTGTATGGTTGTATAAAGTCGTGAGAGAGAGGAGAGGACATTATTATATCAGTGAGCTCATAGGCTTCGGCCAAACTGAAATTTAACATTAAGCAGCTCGATGAATCGTGATTCAAATGGGAATTTGATGCATCAAGCATGTTAGTTGAATAAATTTCACAAAGAAGAGTAGGTTTTCACAGGAATCGTGGAATTCAAAAGTAAAAATCCGTTACATATTTGAATCAAACATTGAAAGAAGAAAACTTGATTAATTTAGAAGGAGAGAAGGATCACCTGAAATTTGGACGACGTAAAGCCTAGCGTTATGCTGTCTTTGACTCAATCCGTTGTTGCTGCTAATCGGCTTTCTTCTGTTGTCTCTTGAGCTACAACGACGGTATATATACATTGGAGATGAAGAGGGAAGAAGGACCAGGGAAGAGAGAGGTGAGAGAAAAACATTTCTTTTTTTTAATTTTCAAAATGATATATTATTATTAAAGATAATATTAAAAAAATGTCTAAGTACTCTAATTGAGACTTTTTTTTTCACTTATTTATTAAATTTTGGGATTAAAATGATCCCTCTGAAATTTTAGAGAACAAATACGCACATTTCTTAAAATTTAGAGATTAAAAATATATTTTTTCCTTTTTTTTCCTACAGTGAATTATTTTAGAAAATTCAAATAAAATCTGACATAATTTTATTAAAGTGTATTTTTTATACTTTTGTTGTCTCTGTTTTCACTCTCATTTTTATCTTTCTATAATAACGAGAGCAAGAAACGAGAATAACAAGAGTCGAGAGCGAGTACGCATGCCGAATATAGTTGTTTCAATAATTTTTGTTGATGATGATACAAGTAAATGGAAAAAAAAAAAAAACTTAAGTTTTAAAAAGTTTGATAAATTTTATTTTGGACCCAAATTTGATTTAATTGTACAATTATCTTCTACAAGTTCAAAATTTTTAAAACTCATTAATTTATTGCATAAAAGAATTTAAAACTTAGTTTTATTAGAGGTAAAGTTTAATTCTATATTTAATAGGTTAATTGGTTCTAACAAATCTCAAGTTTATATCTATTAAATATAAAATTCGAAGTTCATGTATAGATATAAAAGTGAAAGTCTTAAAACTTATCAGACACTTCTAAAATTTACTAACCAAATAGACATAAATTTCAAAATTTAAGACTACATTTATAATTTAATCTACGGAAAAATACTTTTTAATCCTTAAGTTTTAGGTCTAATTTTTATATGGCCTCTAAGTTTTATAATGCTATACTTTTAGTTTCTAAATTTTGAGTTTAATTTTAATTTAACCCTAAATTTCAGAATGACACAAATTTATTTTTGAAGTTTGAGTTAGGTTTCAATTGATTTTCTAAGGTTAATATATAATAATTAATTTATAAGAGTTAAAATAATTATGTCATATTTAATTTACACTACTTTTTCATCATTAATTTTAAATTTCTAATTAATAATTATTTTAAATTAATCAATAAACATCAATGTCAAAACTAACCAAATTGAGTATTTAGTTAAAAATCAAAATTAAAAAATGTAAATTTTGAAATTAATGATTAAATTGAAATAAAATTTAAACCTCAACGGTAGAGTTACTATATTTTAGAATATGTGGATAATTAAAATGAGAGTCAGAATTTAAGGAAAAAATATTGAACCAAATGAAAATTGTACTAAAGAAATCCAGAACTAAAATGATGTTTTTGTTTTTGTTTTATTTCTAGAAATTGATATTTTTGTTTTTAATCTATTTATAGGTAAAAGTGCCCGCACGTGTAAGCCGAGCTGGAAAGAGTTAGCACGTGCGTTGCTTTAACTATCGGACTTCACTTTCCACGTGGCACAAAATGGCCGTAGTGGATTTATTCGACAGATTGCGGGACCCACCCTTTTCTTTCCTTTCAGTTAAGGAGGTCACCGTCGCCTTTGGAAGCCATTGCCTATTCGCAACAAATATTCCCCTTCTTTTCATAACATATAAAAATATTTGAATTTAATTTACCCCTTTTTTCTAAATTATAAAAAAAAAAATGCCAAACTTTACAATCCGTGAGAATAATATTCTTTCAATTTTCAACATGTTTTAAAAATATTCTTAAACCTTTCAAAAGAATTTAGAAATATTCTTATCCTAGGGTTGAGATGAAAATTATTAATATTTTGTTTCAAAAATATTCTTAAATTTAAAGAGGAGATTAAAAATGTTTTTACGGTTAATATATAAACACGAATCATTAATCTTTATTGCAGAAACTTTCATAAAGTTGTACATTTTTTTTAAAAAAAAAAAGGAAAAAAGCTAAAAATACTCTAATCGATTATCTACATCTCATTATTTCCCTCTCCCATTTCTTCTCCCTCCCCTATTTTGCGACCTAACACTTGTTTCTTTTATCTATTTTTCCTTTTTTTTTTTTAACTAACCGTTTGATCTTTATTTATCTCATACAAAATTTATTTCTAATTAAGGTATATAGATTATAATGCGAAAAGAAAGATACTAATAAAAATACCAAAATGACCTTAAGATTTATATCTTTTTAACAAGATGGTAGGTTAGTGTGTTAATAGTCAGACACGTCATTTTTGTATTTGGCTATTCATTTTGCTAAGATTTAAGGGGAGATTTCGATTTTGGAATTTTATGATATTTTATGGGATTTTATGCTTTAACTTGAAACTTTGGCCTATATTTTGTTGTGAGAAAATTTGTATAATAATTGAAAAGATGAGAGAAAAATGAGACTATTTATCTATTTTGTTTTAAAATTGATTATTTTTTAACTCCAAAAAAAATTCAAACAAATTGATCACTATACTAGTGGTAGGAGTTTTTTTTTTTTTTTTTTTTTTTTTTTGTGAGATGAAGAGTATTAATGCAACTTTTGAAAATTCAAGAATATTTTTTAAATGAGCATTAACTATTTGTGGTCATATAATAACAGTAAATGTATTTTTGAAGTTTTTTTTTTTTAAGTTTAAGGATATTTTCTAAACTTTTGAAAATTCAAATATATTTTTTAAACAAAACATGAACAGTTTTCATCTAAAACTAACAATAAGGATATTTTTTTTTAATTTTTTTAAAGTTTAAAGATATTTTTGAACGTTTTGAAAGTTTATGAGTATTTTTTACACAAAATACAAAATTTAAGGATAATTTGTATAATTTAGCATTTTTTTCCTTATGAGTTTCAACTCGCATGAATGAAAATTTGAAATCTTTAGATAATATTTGAGGCAAAAAGTGAAGTTGTGAGGCTTATGGTGTAAGGGGTTTTTTTTTTTTTTTAAGGAAAAGAAATGAATTTAGGGATTTCTACAAATAAGGTCTTCATATAGACATATATACTCCATTAATGTCATAAATTTTGAATTATTTCATTTGAAGGCTTATAGACATAATTTTGGACAAATCTACCCTTCTTTCAATTATTTTAATATTTTCAGTTTTTTGTTACTGTTAATGAGCTTTTTTTTTTTTTTTAACTTTTTGTTGTTTAATAATAAATTACCTAAAATGTGATTAATGAGATTTTTTTCCTCCAAAATGACATTTATTAATTTCAGTTGACTGCATCTATCGTAAAATCCTAAAATTAGGTAGACTACATTTATGGTAGAATTATAGTTTCAAATATTTGCCTTTTCATTCTTATGTGTATATACTTATTCCAAATATATATAATGGTATTTCAAATATATTTGAGGTTATTTCGAATATAATTAGAAGAAGTACGAATATGTTGTTATATGATATATACTTCATATTTTAATTTTAGCATCATTTCTATTGAGTTATATATTACACATTCTTTTTCATATGTACACAGGTATATTTAGTTATTTTGAGATATATATCAGATATTATATGTTACAAATTAGTTCCTAAACTAAGATAGATGACATCATCAAATTATTTAAAAAACAAACCAAATTCGTAGAGTTCAAATTCTTAAGTTGGTGCTATGAAATGTGTCAATAATCTTCTTTCCCCCTACAATACAAATATTCGATAGTATATTTGATAAGATCATAGGGAAAAATTATATGAATTTACAATATACAATCGAATATCACGTATTAACTATATTTAAACAACAACATATATTTCAACAATAGAGATAGACAATATTGTAGTCGCAATAAATCCATATATATTTAAAATTAAAATTGAAAACAAAATGTCTAAATACATTGAGACTCTTCGTTCATCCATCGCAACCTCAAATCAATTGACTAGATCGATTATATATAGAGAGAGAGATTATTGAAAGTAAACTCATATGTATATAAGGATTTAAAAAAATAAATAAATAAACCTATATATTCCTTGCGACTATATCAAAATTTTGAGATTTTAGGTTTAAAAATCATACATTTGGAAAATTTGAAGGATTTCGGAAAAGGTCACACCTAAGTTATATGTATGTATATATATGTGTGTGTGTGTATGTATGCATGCAATGTATAGATGAATATCACAGAATAACTATATTTAAACAACAGCGGTAGACAATACTGCATCCGCAATAAACCCCATATATATTTTATATTAAAAACAAAACATAATAATACACGTACATTCATCGTCCATCCATCTGGTACCTCAGATTCGTTGATCAGATCGACCAGATATATATGAATTATTTGAAATAAACTTTGAGATTTTCGATTATATACCGCAAGTGTATGCCTCCCTAAATCTAAATAATATAACTAATTATGTTCAGAACGGAACAACCCACAAAAAACAACGGCTTCGACGAGCCTTTGACAAACTTTGAACGAACCTCGTGCACACATCGCTGGAACGGAGCTCTCAAATCTGCTTTAACGGTGCTAGAACAGAGTTCATGAATAGATCCGTGAACATATCTGATAAGAAATGAAAAATGTGAACACGGAAGGAGATCTGCTTTGACGGTGCTCAAATCTAGAATCAGAGCTTTCTCGAACAACGTGAATAACATGAACACGAAGATTGATAAAATTGGAACAGAGCTTGAACGGTTGACGAACGCTTGACAGAGCTTAGATCTGGACCAAAGGAAAACACTTGATGAAGGTCGGTGGTGCACGGCGGTCGACGAAGTTGGAACGAATGCTTGAACGAAGATCCATGGCGAACGAATGCTCGAACGAAGATGGATACTTGAACGAATGCTCAACAGTCAATCCTTCACACAACAGTGGCGAACGAAGATGGATGCTTGAAGATAATTTGTGAAGGAATAGAAATTGGAGACGGAAGAAGAAGGGATGAATATTTGAGGATAAATGATTTTGGAAAGTGAAAGTGTTTTGGAAAGTATAAAGGAGGTGTTTGGCTCACCAACATGAGTTCAGTTGAGTTGGTATAATATACCAACTCATTGTTTGGCCCACCAACTTTAAATGTTGGTGGAGTTGAGTTGGTATATTTTACCAACTCACCCAACTCACCCCAAACTCTCCCACCCATCACCCACTATCATACCCTGAAAACTAACTTTGGGCTCCGACAACCACCTTCGATGACAACTCCGAAGAACAACTCCAGGCTCCGATAATCACCTTCGATGACAATTTTGAAAATCTGGACTCCAACAACCACCTCCGACGACAGCTTTGACGACCAACTCCAAGTTCCAATAACCTTTGCGCTACCAACTCCGACAACCACCTCTGGTGTCCCAACTCCGACGACCACATTCGCATTACCAACTCTGATGACTAATTGGCTCTGATATTAAACACCGATGACCAACTCTGACAACCACCTTCGTAGGTTCCAACAACCACCTTCGACTACAAACTCCGATGAAAATCACCTTCAATGATCACCTTTGAGCGAGCAACTTCGACAACCACCTTCGATGACAAACTCCGACAACCAACTCTAATACCACCTTCATGCGACTAACTTCTAGCTCTGACAGTCACCTCTGACTGCAATCTCCAACGAAAATCATCTTCGATGATTAACTTCAACGATTACTTTCACCCGACCAACTCTAGGATTCAAAAATCACCTCTGATGATAAACTTCGACAACCAACTCCAGTACACCTTCATGCGACCAATTTTAAGCTCCGACAACTACCTCCGACTACAAACTCCAGCAAAAATCATCTTCGATAATCGACTTCGACAACCACTTCCGACTATTATAAGACTGATGACTGTAAAAGTATGATGTAGAGTTGTTGATTATATAAAAAATATTATTTTGTCTACATGAAGTGCAATATTTATACGTAATGAATTCAAATATCAAATGAGTGTTAAGAATATTTAGATGAAAAGTATGTATAAGTTGAAAAGTATGTCACATATAACAAAAAAAACATAAAATGAAAAAAAATTTATTGGAACATTTTCTAGCGAGAACAAATAGATATTTGTTCTCTAATAATCTTCCAAATTTAGAGGAAATGAAAGTGAAACCATTGAAGAAATCCATTGGTTGTTACGATGATGGGGGAGATTTAATTAAAAAAAATCATGATATAGTAAAAATATAGAGTAACAATAGAAAGAAGAAGAAAAAGAAGAAGATGATAATGAAATTCATGGAGAAAAATTAACTAGAATCAAAAGTTTTGATTTTATTTTAGTTTCTCATTTTATTTAACCATATTTCTACAAGACATGTAATGGATTAATTGTTGTTCATTGCCCAAGAAAAAAAAGAAAGAAAGAAAAGATTTAAAGATTAAAAGAAAAAAATTGCAATCCATATTTTATTCAAACAAAGATGGATAGAATTATTGAATAAAAAAGTTTCAAAATAAAAATAGTAATCATAAAAGCATATTATTTATAGTTTAAAAAACTGCATCATATACCCAGACATATGAACTCAATGCTACACCCCAAACACAGACATATGAACTCAGATCAAATAACTTTGTACCCCAAACACAAACATATAAACTTCACAGATATATAAACTCTACGTACATATGAACTCCAGATATCTTATCTCAAAAAATTGTGGAAAGGATAAAAAGGAACTTAGAAAGTGTGAGGGATGTTGGAACGCATAAAGGGTGTTGGAAAGCGTAAAGGATTTTCTTCTCTTATTTTTCCTTTTTTGTGTCTTTTTTTTTTTAATGGAGAAAGTCATAATTGTAAATGGAGCATAATATTTGTGTAAATAATCAATTCATTAAGTTATTTTTTAAATAAATAGAGAATAAAAGATATTATTGCAATATGGACCCATAGTAAAGGTCTTATATGTAGAAATTCCATGAATTTATTCATGCCGCAAGGCTAAACCAGAACGAAGCCAAATCCCAGAGGAAAAGACCTAGCCATTTTTGCAACATTATAGTGTACGGGGTAATAAAACATAAAATTCATATATTTTAAATCGTAGAGCCTACGAACACCTAGGAGTGGATTTCATAACTCTAGTCTTTCAACTCCAATTTTTTGGGCCAAATACCTTTTTAATATTTTCATTTGATATTATAATTTTATCTCTTTAAATATTGGTAAGTATTGCAATTTCTATGGTAGCATAGATTTTTATTCAAAATGGTGTTATGTGAAGAATTAAATGAACATAAAACATACGTTTTGAACGAAATCAATGAAACTTAAAATAAAAATAAATAAATGGTGAGTAAAACATATGCCTTTTATTTGAAATGTGTGAGCTTTTAATAAGCTTTGTTCAATTACCAATTTCTTTATTAGTCATGCTTCATTTTTTGTAAAGTTCAATTGGTGTTGAAATTAGTGAGTTTTGAGTTTTGAAATATTTTTATATTACTTTTTGTTATAATTAGTGGATAAGGTTTTATTTAAATCTTTTGATCTTCTATTGTTTTGCTACAAATTTTTATCTTTACTATTTTAATCAACACAAAACAAAGCCAGAAATCACCCTATAAATCATTGTGTATTTGTTTTATTGGTATCATAGGACTTCCATCACTAAAACTTTATTTATAGTGTAGAACAAAGGTATGTCACACACCCTTTTTTTAAGAAAAATTCATCTCCCATAATTTTCTGCTGCTTCTCCATTTTATTATTTGATTATACCATTTTAACACAAGCATTTGTCTTACTATTTAAAGAGAAAATGTTCCTTCAACCCATTTTTATATTGTACCATGATAGATGTACGAGAAAAATAATCAATGTCTTGACTTCAAAATGGCTCAAGTAGTTATTCCGTGGATTCAATCCTACAACATTTTCACCTATTGTATTAGGGTTATGTTAAATTTCGCCATAAACAAGTAATTGATCGTTTGACTATGTTTGGAGATGACTCTAACAAGTCATATTTCTAAAACATGCAAACAACCTTTTCATAGTTGTCGACCATTGTGAGGTTGATGATGCAAATGTCGACCATTATAGGGTCTACCTAGAATAACATTGTTAACTAATATGATGTCTAAAATAATAATGTTGTTAACAAATACAAAATAATTAAGAAAAGAATTAAAGAGTGTGTTTCACATTTTGGGTATGCAATTATATTCAATGTTATGGGTGATTTTAGACTAAAAGGCATAATTGATATCTAACTAAATTAGAAACAACAAGTCAAGAAGATAACATGATTTGGGGATGAAATCGACAATTTAGGATCAAAATAGGCCTAAAAAAGGGTTGGCTTGGGTCAATATGCTCGGCCTTGGAGCCTCACAAAATGCCTAATGTGCCCGATCCCGGTGATAATCTTAGGCCCTATATATATATTTTGAAAGTTTGATTAAACTTAAAATTCGATAATTTGTTTTTAATGTCTAATCTTTTCAAGAATGTCCAATACGTCCTTATACTTATTGTAATATCATGTTTAATAAATCTCCTATTCAAATTAAAGTCAGTATAAATTTGAATTTTACATGAAATGAAATCAGTTAATATATTAAAAGTTATGACACCACCTCAAAAACAAGAAAAATGGTTACACAAAACCTGTTTGGCCTCTTAGGAAAGAACATGTGGCTATGAGTCCAATCCAATGTCCTTTTAGATTAAAAAAATAAAATAAAATAAAAAAGTCTAAATTATTATAATATTAGCTTTGAGGATCAGAAAAGCAAACAAGTCACATGGTTGTCCACATCAAAATCACCATTATACCTAAACTGCCCACTAATATCATGCCTCCTCACTATTTTCTGATAGTGACTTTCATTTAGATCAACAAATTTGGAGGCCTTGACTCTCTCAACTGTTCCAATATGCCCAACTTTTTTCTCATTTAAGTTGTAAATATAATAATTAAATCTAAAGTATTAGTAAATATAACATAATATATATAAAAAAAAAATTACAAAATGACAAAATTTATATAGTCTATCAATGATATACATATTGTTTATTAGAGTCTATCAACGATAGAAGTCTATCACAGATATTTGTAATTTTTTTAAAAATTTTGTTATACATTTGATTATTATCTCTAAAAATACTACTCATTGCAATTTAGTCTCTTAAATAAATTACTAAATTTTACTATATTAAATTACAAGTTTAGTTTCTGAATATTTTTATTATATTCTAATACATGTTTGAGCTTTTAATGGTGTCTGATACCTACTTGAACTTTTAAAATGTTATCAATAATTTGATTTTTTAAGTTTGCAAAAGTAGCAAAAAGAGAAAGAAAGAAAGAACAGTCCAGCCCAAAAAGTCATAATTGCCCTCAAATTAAAAACTACCTAAAATTCAAAGCTAGTTCGCAAAATTGGAAAGAGAACAGGCCCAACCCAAACATTAAAATTGAAAAGTCGTAAATGCCCTCAAATTAAAAACACACAACATTTAAGTATTGAAACAAGATACAATATGTGTATTTGAGTTTTCTGAGTTATGTTGATTTTTAGTATATATCATTATGCTTGATCTACTTTAATGTTGGTTTATCAATTAGAGCTGATTTATCAAAGTTAACCTCTCTTGAAAGTGAATGCTCATAGATGTCTGATAACTTATTGATGTACTTCCAAATTTAATATTCTAAAAAATGAATGTTGGTTGATCTATGGTAGCTGACTAATTTTCTTCTTCAAAATTTTATATTCTTGAAAATGAATGTTGATTGATGTTTGATAGATTATTGTTGTGCTTCTAGATGCGATTGATATAAACTACACTACAGTATCTATGCGTTAAACTATTTATGCGTCCCGTTGTAGTAAATCATGCGAGCTAGTCACAAGTTTTCTTATAAATTACTAAGTATAAACAACCTATAAGTATCTCAGTGTGAGTCGAGATCGAACACAAGGATTTGTACTATAACTGTTTGGAGTGTGTGAATGCTACAAAGATTGAAATAATTTGAAGGCATCAAATATCATGCAATTAACCAAGCTATGCGATGAAAGAAACTAAACAAGTAGAGAATACTTCAAGATTGGTTCTGAGGAACTTGAGATTAACAACTTAAACATGTGAAAAATATGTGGAGAAGGCAGGGTTTAGAGGAGATCAATATTGCATCTCTAAGTTTAACTCTTAAGGTTAATCTTGGCTCCCATCATCCATTCATAGCACACCTCTTGGTGGCCAGCCACACTTGTCATATTTTTATGACGCATGAGTGGTATTGCATTTGAGCATAGGGTTATTTCTATCTGTAGAAACAGATTTTACTTTGCTTAGTGAGTTCCACAATCACTTACCCTCTCAGGCAGTTAATTATAATTGTTTGACTCAATAAGTGATTATAAGCAAGCATTTAAATCACCATACACTAAGCAAACAGGATTACCCATTAAAGGTTTAACTTAGTTCATAGCATTAATCTTCCCCCTTACCCTGGACAAAGTGAAAGTAAAGATAGAGAAAATTATGAAAGTAGACATGATTAGATAAATGAATAGAAAATAGAATAGTTGATTACAAAACAAATGATCTTTTAGTCAAAGTGCAATACAACTATAAGTAGTAGTAAAGAATAAAGGGAAGGGGCAGTTGTCAACAATTTCTTGCTTTCAATAGATGGAAGTTAAGGCAGCTGGTGAATGAATGGAAGTGTGGAGTGGAGAAGTCTCTCTCAGACTCTTGTTCAGATGAGAAATCGAGGTGAAGTTTGGAAATGGAAGCTCTCAGAAAAATCTCCAATTCTCTGGCCTTCTTCTTTGTGGGTGTCAACTCTATTTATAGAGTCATGCGCTGACAATTTTGGGATTCTCACTTTTGATAAATTGCCATCTCTGATGCAATAGGTGAGATATCAACACTGTAATCATGGTCAACATTCTGAATTTTTCAGCAGAAGATCCACTGGCACAAGCTTAGAGATCCCGAAGCATGCGATCAACTATTTGTTCATCGGGTGGAAGATCAGCGCATGTGATAAATCTTGCGATCAACTACAAAATATACACTTTGGCGCAATAAAGCTCATGAAATGCGGTCATCGGGAAACTCTAAGTGCACTTCAGCCTAGATATAATATTTAGCATGAATTCCTAGCATAATCAATGCATATTTGCATATCTACCCTCATTATTCTCAATAAAAGGATACAATAACTTGTATTTCTACAAGTTATTAGTTATTGATGAAATTTAAAATTTTCATTGAATGATACTTCAATAGTATGTTGATATATTGCTAGAATGAGTATAGTCTAATTAACATAGTGCTTGTACTATCAACAATTTATTGATAGAGTTAAAATTTCAATACATTTGTTAACTGATGTCTGATAGCTTGTTGATTTACTAAAAGGTATAATCTGTTTGCTGGTTGATGTCTTATAGGCTACTGATGTACTATACAATATATAGTTAATTTACTAAAAAAATATAAAAGACTATTGTTGATAAATTTCTGATATACTCATGTCTGATAGCTTATTTTCGATATATTAGCTTTTGTTTTTAAAAGTTTTTTTTTTTTTTTTTTTATTGATATACTTCATCTGTTTACTAGATGAATGATAGGCTTAAAATGAAGCATACCAGTAGTGTATCAAATGTGTAAAATATCTCTATTACACTACTGACTGCATTACATATAGTAGAATATAAATCCACCTAAAGTAGGCTTTTCAAAGCCTCCAAAACTTGAACAAAACTCAATATCAATTTGTTGAAAAATTTCTTGCAATCCTTTTAACTTTTCTTCACTATGAGAACGAAAGAATCGAACTTCCAAAGTCTAGAAAAGGGAGAAAAAACTCAAATTTCTTGGTTATTGTTAGGTTTAACCAATCTAGGAGTTGTCTCTGTGAAGGAGATGATATGAGAAAAGAAATGCTTATGCAGAAAATACATGTTTTAAAGTGATTTTGTTAAAATTATTTTATCGTGTTCAAAATCACTCGTAAACACATTTTTAATTACTCAAAATCAATTAATGGCTTATTTTACCTTTTAAACACAATTTTCATGCTACTAAAATTAATTTTAAATTATCAAAAATACTTTCAGAGTGATTTTGAAATTGAAAAAAAAAAAAAAAACTCTTTTAGGATCACTCCCAAATATGCAAACAAACATGAGAATATGTTTTGATGAAAATTTTTAAAAGATAATATAATTCCCGTCTCCATCCCCATCTAGACATCAGGGAGAAAAATCTCCAGGCTCCCTCCTCCATTCTCCATCTAATTGGGGATTCTCTACCCCATTCGGGGTGGAACCTCACGAGCCTCACCTCACTGGTTAAATGAATATCTCTACTCTCATTCTATCATTTCTATACTAGGTTTTTTCTTCATACTTTTTTATTCCTCTTCTTCCATTTCTCAATCTCTAAAACTACCACATTCAATCATGGTATATTGCTAGAACAAGAAAAAAGGAGAACAACGTAACTACAAAGGGACTTTAGAATTTAAATGTTTTAATAAGATTGTTAGTAGTTGAATGTGAGTTAATATACTTAAATTTAATAAACAAAAAGAGACCCATGTAAATAATTTGAATCATAATTTTGAGAACAATCTATGGGAGTGAAAAGAAAGAAAATATATGTGTTACCAAATTTAGACAGTATCAATGAAAAAATGAGGGTATATATTGAAGGTATTTTCAAATTGGTTATTTTCTAATTCAAAATAAGTTGAAGGAAATTGATTGTGTTGAGATTTATTACATTTATGTTTAGACTTGCTAAAAAAATGAGAATATTTCTTCTGTTCATTAAAATTCTGATATTTAAGAAGAGGGAAAACATAGGAGAATGAAAAAAAGTTTTAGAGACTGAGGAATGAAGAAAAGAGAATTAAGAGTTATAGAAGTGAGGGAGAGAGGCAATGAGGAATATAGATAAATCAATTTTGTCCATATACTAAGGAAAATACATTCTTTTAAACTTTCTTTGGAAAAGTTTGTTGGAAAAATTGATATATAAGAAATGAATGCATTAGCAAATTGATTTAGTACACACATTGTATATAGTAATAATCTTTAAACTCAAAAGTAAACTAGATGATGTAAAAGGCTTATAAATTAAAAAAAAAAAAAAAAAAAAAAACCTAAAAACTTGTGGAGATTCAAAAGGTAGTTGAAACATGCTTTTGATAAACTTGTCCTGAAGACAATTATTTGCTCTACACGACTTCAAGCAGACTACATCGATCATCTCAATATGATATAATGACTAATTCTAGTAGAATTATAATCTCAAACTACTCGAACTCGAATCTAGCAGAATTCTTGAATACTTTCTCTCGACTCAACTCAAGATCAAAATAAAGAAAGAAGAGAACTCTTCCATTTATAATGAGATACTACAAATGAAGAAACAAGTTTTATTTATAGGCCAACAACTAGTAACTCTAATTAAAATATTTGTCAAATTTAACTCAATTGAATTGTTATTTGATTAAAATCAAACATAACTCGTTCAAATCGAAGAAACTACAAATTGAATGTTCAGATATGGTAAACTTATACATGAAACATCATATAATTTGATAGTTTTAATTCAATTTGTAGTCTCTAACTATGAATGGAATCTCCATAATTAAATCCATTTATAATGTTTCAATGTTCAAGAATCTTCCACAATCCAGCCGGAAGCCGGAATGCAAAGAGATGATTGAAAGCACTTACTCCTTCGCCACCATCAATGCCGACCATGCGATGTTTGATTGTTCACACACCCAACGACTAATTGGCTATTTCTTCCTTCTTCTTAATGTTTCCTTTTAAACTCTCATTCATATTCTTCACAGAACTCATTAATTCCATGGAACAAACCCCTTTTTATGTTTCTTCTTCTTTGCAGAGATTTGGAGATGAACGCATGTGAATTTGAACACCTCTTTACTTCTTTTTTTTCTCACTTCATATTGGGATTTTGAAACAAACTCATTTTTATGTTTTTTCCCTATTTTACTGTAGATGAGTAAATGAGAGAGAGGGAGAAACTAAGGACGTAAAAGACGGAGATTTGATTTGATTAAGCTAAATTTAACTGTGAAAGCAATAAAAACGGGGATTTCGTTTGATTAAGAAGAAAACTAAATGCGAGAAATCAACTAGGCCATTTTTTATCTACATTGTCTAGTTTTGCTCTAAAATAAGGGAGGTTACTCCTAAGTCAAAGGTGGACCTTTCGGGGGTAACAATAGAAATACAACCTAGATAACCTAATTCTAAGCATGTAAGACTTTGATTTTGCAAGAAAATGACTTAAAGATGCATGAGAGATGAGGAAAATTTTTAAAAATGGGCTAAAAATCATGATCATGCTCTCCTAACATTATTTCATGCAAGTTTTATCATAGGATGAGTACATCATAAACTATCATCATAACAACCAAGCAACAGAGCAAACAAAACAATTAAGCACACAACATTGTCCGAGCACAACACTCAAGGACCCCAAGCTAAAATATACTACCCAATGGGTACCCCACCCTAAACTTAAAATGATACATTGTCCCTGATGTATCCCTAAATAAAGCTCTAAAATAAAAAGTACAAGGGAGCAAAAAACCTCCCCTTATAGTATTATCGCACACAGGGTGATGGTTGGGTTACTGCTCTCTTCATTTTTGCCTCTTTCTGTTTAGGACTTTGGAAAGACCTACAAAAGATGGGGAAAAAAGGGAAAAAAGAGAAAGAACAATAAACAAAGAAGAAGTTAGTAAAAAAAAACTAAAATAAAGAGAAAAACTAAAAACTACGAAAATAAAGAAAGGGAAAAAAAAATGCAATCGAAGGCAATAAGGGAATGGCTAGTCATCAGTCGGAGTCTGGTGAATCCGGCTCCATCTGCAAATCGCACTGGAAACCAATGATGGTATAGTAAAGGCGGTTTTGTTTACACATGAAGTTAACCGTCCTCTCTATTCACCTAGCATGACAAGTAGTGTCCTGGCTAACCCTCAAAGCTTCAGTAGCCATCCTTAGGGTGCACTCACTAACTGACTCCTCCTCAACCGACACATCGTACTAATTCTGGGAATCAACATGGGGAAGCTTCTCGCCAAGAATCTTCTCGTCATCATGCTCCTCTGCACCATAACCACGAAACGAAGCTACTGAAGACCTGCAAATGGGTACGCAATGTCTCACCCCCTCCTCCTCAGCAGGGATTTCTACCCCTTGACCTTTGGCAAAGCTCGATAATCAAGCTAGGATGCCCTAGGCTACCCGTGGTAGAACAATATTCACAACGGCAGATGGAGGCTCTAATGACCCAACCTACATTGACGGACATATCCTGAACGAGGCAGTACAAGAGTTTTGCTTTATCCCTAGTGACATCGGTTAGGTGTAGCACCGAAATCAGTTTGGAGCAAACAAATGCATGCCAAATCTGACCGGAGACGGACATCCCTGTCCCTTTAAACTGGACTGCAACACCGCGTGAACGGACCCACTCAACTCTAGGCCCATAAAGGGCTTCAATAACCTCCTGTTTTGGGAACTGCTGTGAGCAGAACCTACCATATTCATCGTTGAAGTCAATTAATCCGTAGACTTCGTTGGTGCAAAGAGAGGAGAAGGGCACTCAAATGCCTCTCACCAACAAAAAATCTCTGTCCTCATTAATGTTGGCATAAAACTCTCCGACAAGAGGAACAACCACCTCACTAGGACGGTTGGCAAGAGATTTCCAACTACGTTGTTGTATCTTAGCAGTGATGTGGGGGTAGAAGTCTGGCTATAAAAATAACGCCCTTTCGGGGACTAGTTTCTTAATATATACAACATGGTGGAACCTATCTAAAGCCCATTGGGATACGAAACTAGGGTGTTCGAACTCAGGTTCTAGATCTTGGTGCCTATGACTTGAACTAGCCATATTTTTTCCTTTGTCTTTCCTAGGACCTATTGGAAATCCTAATAAATAAACTCACAACTCTATGAGTGGAAACCTAGGGGAAACAAGAAACTCCACAAAATTCAACCTATCTAACTCAAAAAATATTCCCAAATCTAATCCACCCCACCTGCAAACAGAAAAATTCCAAGCATTCAAATTTAATTCTTCACAAAATTTCAACATTCAATCTCATTTCAATTCAAATTTGAGCAAAACTATCACAATTTCAGAGCATCTCAACCCTAATCGAGCAAATCCACAAAAAAAATCAAGCAAGAAAAGCAAAGATTACCTTAGATTTAGGAGAACCCCAAATGTGAGAAGAAAACCCTAAAAATCAGTATAGGGGAGAAAAACCCACGATTTACAGGATGGGGTGTAAAGAGATGTGAAGAATAGTTGGGATTTTGGAAAGAAAAGCAAGAGATTTAGATTCGTAGGTGAAAAATCAGAGAGGGAAAGTAAAAAAATCGGGAGAAATCGCACTAAAAAAATGGCTTCCTTACGACTGTAAAACTGCTTTAAACGCAGTTCTGCCTCACAGCGTTGTAATGTTGTGCGTGCCATAATTTTTAATAATTTCTTTCAGGAGAAATTCCAAATTAAACTAATTCAATTCTATACCTAAATCAACCTAAACTAATTAATTCTTTTAAAAAAATAAAATAAAGAAAATAAAACAAAGCAATAACATTTTTTGCCTGGCTACCTCTAGGAAGTACAAATTTTTAATGCCAGTTGTTCGACGTGATCTGTCCCCTATCAAGGCATAAAAAGTTCTCATATTTCTCTGGTCCCTTCTTAGATGAGTCAATATAACCCGGTAAGGCTATAAGAGTTACCATCTTTTGAAAAAAACCAAACAGGTCGAATTTGTGATTTTTAATTTTAGGCAAAAAAAAAAAAAGTAAAAACAAAGAATCAAGAGACTCAGATTACCCTATAGAGTCGATATCAAGAAAAGAATCAACTGACTCAACTGACTCTAACTCGCAAAGAAAAGATGAGCAATAATCGAAAATATAAGAATTGTCAGGTGAAAGAACAGGTCAAGGCTTGAAATCCTTTAACTCTTTTACCTGAGACTCCTCAAAGTGAGCCACAAGCTCATACTTAACCTTACTAACTCATTCTGGACATGGCAGAGAATGAACATCATCATCATCACTAAAAGGATAAAATTCCTCTATGAACTCCCCTTCAGTGGTATGAACGATGGGAAGCTCTGGACAGTTCTTCAGCATAAGCACGAGATGTACAAGCTGAGAAGCATGACCAACTTTAACAAGAACAGGGGCTTGAGTCTCCAGGTGAGACTCAATGGAATCTTGCATATACTGAGAAGAACTATCAACAAGTTCACACATTATAAAATCCAACAAGCACAGGATGTACAAGTTGAGGAACATGACCAACTTCAACAAGCACGGGGGCTTGAGTCTCCAGGTGAGACTCAATAGAATCTTTCATATATTAAGAAGAACTATCAGCAAGTTCACACATTATAAAATCCAAAGTCTTACCTTGACCGTCGCTTTGAGGAACCAGCTGCTCAACTTACGATCGATGCTAGTCATTTCACTGCTTAATTTGGTAATCTCAGAAGATGGATGCATCAAGGATTCTTCAAGTCTCCCAACTAATTCAGTAATCTGAGCAATGAAGTCACTCTAATTCTGGAATTCAGTTCTAGCTTCGAATCATCCTACTAGAAACTCGAGTTTTCTTGATGATTATAGGGAGGTTCCTACACAAACTCACCAGAGCTGTTAGAAAGTTCCCTAACTAATTCTTCCAACGAAATATTTGAATTGGCAGAAGAAGCGTCCATTAACGTCAAGCTTGACCTAGGCATCTCCCAAGGGAATAGGTATCGTGCACAAGACCGCGTGAAAATTGGGGGCATGCTTCAGATGAATGACCTTGAAATGAACATGTTCGACATGTCTCAAGTTCTTGCAATTGCCTAATAGACAAAACTTGAACACGAGAGGTTGGTTCAGATCTTTGATATTTAAGCTCGTTAAATTCGCTTACCTCTTGCTCTTGTCGTTGAGCTGCTTGCTTAGCACGAAGCGCATAATAAATATTCAAATCGTCGGCCATGAGAAAACAAGTAGACACAAGAAAAGAAAAAATATTTTTGGGTTTTTAAAGTTTACAAGTCAAATTTATGTAAGAAAGAGATTAAATGTCTTACCTCCTTAGCAATGACGCCATTTTGTTCGAAGCCCTTTTCCAATGTCATTTAATTCTCGAAAAGACCACGAATCAAAAGAAAATTTATAATGCACCAAACTTCTTCTATCACTACAAAAACATAGCAGTAGTGGTAAGTACGGGTTGAACCACAGAGGCCAAGAATTAAGTTTGTCTTAAGCTAAATTTAACTGTGAAAGCAATAAAAATGGGGATTTGGTTTGATTAGGAAGAAAACTAAATGCGAGAAATCAAATTGCAAGGAATAAATGTAGACAAGAATTGGTTCATCTAGTTCTCAAATCAAGATAGGCATTCAATGTAATTTCTATCATTATTTTCTGCCAATTAAATAATGCAATTGAATTATGCATGCACAACTACTCACTCGATTCGATCTAACTAGTCTCTATAATGGCGGACAACTAGCATGAATCTAACCAAGAAAGCGTCCTGATTATTAATGAAGGTTGGAAAGGTCAAACTCTAACTAATCTACACGCTTCTAAATTCTATTAGGTTTGATAGCGGCCATATAGAACTAAAAACACATGCATTACAATTTAGGATTCAATTATGTCAATTAATTGTCAGGAAAGCCATATTCAATTAACCAATTTTATCTTTGAACCTATAAATTAGCACATTCTAGGAATGACCATCAAATGCGTAATTAACTATTGCTACTTAGGTGACCTTAGCTAGACATTCTTATGCAAAAATAAATTTAACAAAATATTCATGCAAGATTGCGACAAACTAAGAATCATAGCCTAACATGCTCACGAGTGAAAAGTCAGCAACACAACCATGCTTTTAGAAGTTAAAGAAGATTCAAAGAAAACATAATTCAGTATGCCATCATCAATAAAGAGCAAAAAACTCAAGAAATTAACATAGAATACTTGATCCAAGAAACTAGATAGAAATTATCTAAAATATCCATAGAAAAATTCATGAGATACAAGCCAATTCATGCTTACCATCCAAAATAAAACATAAATCTAACCTAATGATACTGAAAATGTAAAAAGGAAGGAAGAAAACTAGGCCTCTCCCCGGCCTCCATAAAAATCAGCATAGTTTTTAACCTAAAACCAAAAAAATATTATATAAAAATCGGAGCGCATTGCAACGTTAGTCAGAGTGTTACAACGCTCTTGTTGATAGCAACCCTTGAGCGTTGGCATGGCATTGCAATGTTGCTGCGACGCTCACTTGTGACAGGCGCGTGGGCGGATGCTTGGCGATTCGTTAATATTTGCAGCATTGCAACGCTACCCTATATCTTCAGGTTCTGCCTCTCAGTTTTTCGCAAGCGTTGGACTTATACATGTATGAGCGTTGCTACGCTCCAAACAAGGGCAGTTTGATCATTTCTTCTCCTTTGAAGTTTAGATGCTCAAATTACCTCCAAATTGTTTCAAATTAACCTTTTTTTCATCAAATGGTCAATTCTACACTTGATTACTTACTACCTACAAAATAGGATAATTAACACGTAAAATCTAGTAAATAACCTAAATTAAGCTAGAAATTATAGTTTTTTTTTTAGAACTATCACACTTCCATAAACTTTCGAAACGCAAGCCAATGTGGTAACGACAGACATGTATTGTTTTTTGGTTTTAAAAGGAGAAAAGACATAAGAATGGTAGTTGGAAAGGAAAGAATGGAGGGTGAAAACGAGGGAAGAAGAGAGGAAAGCTTTGGAAGCATCATATGTGCAAACAAGGCAAAAATGGGGCCACTCCTTATTTAGTATTTCCATAATCACATTTCACACTCCATTGGTGGGTGACCAAACCAACTTCCCCTTGTCATAAATGGCCTACAATGGCGGTGGTGGCATTGCCTCTCTCATTGCTTCTTAGCTGCAGCTCCCAGTTTGGTTCCAGTTAGGCAGCTGCTCAGGTCTACCTTTTCATTCAATGCTCCATTTCTTTTTTCCACCACACCTTTAATTCCCTCCCTGTAGGGAACCCTTTTTTAGATTTTGCTAATCCACTCGATTCTACTTCGTCTTCTTCCTCTTTTTTCAGTGTCAATTTGGGACCATTCGAACCTCTGTCTTTATCGTAGAGTTTTGTGGTTTTGAGGATTTTGAGTCTCCATCTCCACTGGGTTGTGGTCCAAATTTGGCGTCTCTTGTGTTTTTTTCCAACATTTGGGCATCTGGGTGTCTCTCTATTTTTGTTTTTTTGATCAATTTTGAGGAGTTTTCATCGATTTCTCAATGAGGGTTTCTAATTAACTATTTCCCATGTCTCTTTAATAAGCTTCATGATGTGTGGATGGAAATGGCAATGGCAATGGCAATGTTTTATTAGCTGTGAAGAAGCATTTAGATTAGTATTTTCCTGTTCTTGAAGTTGTTGCTGTATTGCTGTTTCTTAGTGATAGAAGCTTGTCTGTGGTGATGTCTACAACAATTACTTTCATGATAAAAAATTGTCTTCCCCTCTCATTGGTCCTTTCTTTCTTCAAATTCAAAAGCTAGTGGTTCCAATTACTGTTTTCTTTCACTTTGCCTTTTATGTAGGGGTTTAATTTCCCAGTTTTTGCTTCTTGGTTGCTCTATTTTTGTTTCATTTTCTGTAAGAATTTCACAGAATATACAATGTTTTATCTGCTCATCTCTTTCCTTTCCTTCATCCTTCTCTCTAAGTCCTTCTCTTACAAACGGCTACTGCCATGGGAGGCCAAGATGAGCTTGTTGACTGCTTTACTTCTATCATGGTTCCACAAGAGCAGACTTGCTCTGAATTTCTTTCAAGTTCTCTGGGTCTCAGATCCGCCATTAAATAGCATCATCACATGTAGCACAAAACTGGGGAATTTAGAGGAGGGAAGGGGGATTTCACTCTTGGATTTACCCAAGTTGGCTCTTGAGTCAATTCTCGATCGGCTTTCGCCGTCTGAGTTGTGTAAGATGGCAAATGTGTGCACTTATTTGAGAGATGTTTGTGAAGATGACTATTTCTGGGAGAAGCACATGAAGCAGAAATGGGGGAATTTGATGGGTAATTCTGCTTATAAAGAATGGCATTTGCATATTGCCCTTAAGAGGAGATCGGAGCTCTCAAGTCCATCTCAGAAGAAAGGTTTGTTCAGTTCATATTTTGGAAGTTGGTCTTTGCTGATTAAACCAAAATCAGAAAGTAGAGGCAAAATCAGGAGCTCTTTACCAATTGATTCAATGAAGGCTTGGTATCAATCTCTTGAGAGTGGAAAGTTATGGTTCCCAGCTCAAGTCTACAATAGAGAGGTAAGAAGCTGATGCAGGCTTAATAAATAAAGTCTTCTTGAATTCTCAGTTCATCATTCCTTATTGTAGAATGCATTTAAGACAACGTAGGCTTAGTAGCATCCTTGTTTTATACATCTGTGTCTATTCTTGCAGAGTGGTCATGCTGGTTTCATGTTGTCCTGTTATGATGCCCAAATATCCTACGATTCGCAGACCAATATGTTTAAGGCAAGGTATATCGAAAGACATGCTCACATTGACTCCAAAACTTACTTGAATCCAGCACTTGTCAATGGATTGCACAATATGTTATTTCCCTTTTACTAATGAAGACTTGCTTCTTCTGTCAATGGTGTATTTAATTAAGCTATGCATTGATCTCAGATATCCACCACACGGGCGACGGGCGATAGAGGAAAATATTCTCTGGAACAGGCTAAGAGCTCCACCTGTTGATATTCCTCCCCATGTTCTCCATGTCTCTGAATGCTTAGCTGACTTGAAACCTGGTGATCATGTCGAGATACAATGGAGAAAAAGCAAGGAGTTTTCTTATGGTGTGTTTGTCAACTCCAAATTCTTGAAAATTTTGTAGTTTTACATTATAGTTTTGAGTTGGTTTCCAAGCCTTCAACTACTGTTTTTCCTCCGCAAGTACTGAGATTCGTTGTTGAATCGAAATTTTGTCTTGCAACTTGACATTCCCCTGTTATGGTAGGTTGGTGGTATGGCGTCGTTGGCCACTTGGGGGCGTGTGATGGGAGTGCAAACAACTGCCATTGTTGCTGTAATGGTAAGTGAAAATTTGTAAGATAAATTCAAAGTTATATTTGATTAGAATTGCTAGGATTTCTGAATGAGTGGTGAATGTTATGTTTGATTACATGTTTGGAAGCACCCTGAATAAAAAGTGTTTGATGATAAATCACTTTGCTGACGATTTTTAAAGTGCTTCAGCACTTCACGAGGACTTAAGTCTCAAATCATTTTAGATTACTCTGGAATATGAAGATTTTGAGTGAAAAATGCTTATGGTCTGAACAATGTTGTGGAGTGAGACTGATATGTTGGTTGTGGACAGACAATGTGATGTTGGAGTTCAGTCAGTACAGCGTCGGGTCGCGTTGGAGAAAGACGGTGATAAACCGAAAGAGCCACAAGGAAGTAGGGAATGAAGCAGATGGGTATTATGGAGGATTAAGGAAGCTCTACAAAGCAGAGGAAATTACAAGGTGGAAATGCCTGTGGCCTAATCGAGTTTTGGAATAGAATCATTACATTCTTCATGCTTCTCTGCTTCTGTTTTTATGTACAGATTTAGCTTTTTCTTAACCATTTCTCTCGATCTCTCTGAGGTTTTCTCCCAAATTATGAGTTAAGAGGCGTTGCTTGGAGTCTTTTGGAGGATGTTTTATATATCAAGCTTCTCTAATTTTGTATCTTATATGTAAATTTGGGAATCTTCAAAGAGGTTTTTTGAGTTGTTCAAAAGTTTTTTTTTTTTTTTTTGGGAATGTCTAAGGTTTTAGAAATTTTCATTGCATTTTTCTTGGTGATATTTGCCTGTGTCATTTGGTAAAGACTTTTGGAATGCTTACATCCAGTTTCTCTATCTCTTTATGATTAGGGAACAATCCTTGCTTGGAAATGAGATTTACAATAAAGATTTTTGACACTTTGAAAACATATTAATTTATTTAATTGGTAAATAGTTGAATAATTTAGACATGTTTGGTAACCATTTGGTTTTTAGTTTTTTTTATTTTTTCTTTTTTAATTAAGCTTATAAACACCTCTTCCACCAAGTTTCTTTGTTTTGGTCCGTACTTTCTACCAATATTTTCAAAAACCCAACCAAGTTTTAAAAACTAAAAAATAGTTTTTAAAGACCTGGTTTTACTTTTGGAATTTAGTTAATGATTCAACTCTTTTACTTAGTTGGATAAAAACCATCATAAGAAATTGAAAAGAAACAGGCAAAAATTTTAAAATTAAAAATCAAATGATTACTAAATAGGACTTAATCATTAAAATCTGCGTACAAGGTTTGTTCTTGGTTATAAAAGATGGTTTGGTTCTTCTTCGGTATGAACTCCCAGTCATATTCTAAGAGAATTCTCCCTCTCCTTAAAAACTATTAACATTTTTTCCCCTTCCTTTTTTGCCTAGAAAGAAAAGAAGTTAAAGAAGCAAAAATATTTTCTGATTTGTAAAACTTCTTCGACACCTTTATATCAATCTAAAGCATCTAAGGATCAAGTTGGAACGAATTACGTTATTGTCAATAACTATGAAATAACAAAACTCGTTCTTATCTTAAGATTGGAACACTCTATAATACTTACAAAACTTGATGAAAGAATAATTCCGAGGTATTTCTACTCCAAAAAAAGTTCTAAAACCACTAGAACAAAATTTACATTTATTGTTGAGTATCGACCGACATTACATTTGACATCATTTTTATTGTGATAGTAGGATTGCAATGCAACAACAGAGGTTTGTCGATGTTTGACATTTAAAGACAGCCACCTTTTTTAACTTACAATGGCAGTCATGTATTAGTTCACCTTTGACTGACATGGTAAATACATATTTGACCTTTAAAGTTTGTATATTCGTCAATATATGTATGACATGCAAATTTGCTCTGTCATTAAATGTATTAGGAGTTGGGTTGGGTTAGACTGGATTGAAGAAGATTTTTTTTTTAACCAACCTGTCAGGTTTGCTACCCGAATGGCCCGAATTGGGTCTCTAACCCAATTCTTAAAATTCAAGTTGGGTTGGTGTCAGGTTATTTATTTTTTCTTTTTTCTTTTTAATATATTTTTTATTAACTTAAAATATTTAAGTTTGTTTACAACACATACTATTAACTAAAATTTCATCAAACTCAAAATTTAAAATATATATCACAATCTTCAAACAAACATCATAAAGATGTATATGAGTAATAATATATATATATATTAATAATACTAGAAATTCGGATTGAGTAGTCCAAATTGTTCGGATTGTCATATTATTTCAATACTCCTAAAATGTATAGGTTCATCAATACCCCATTTCATAATATTTTTTGTTTACTGTTTCTAATTCTCTCTCCTTCTTTTTGCATTTTAAAAATGATAATATGTTTAGTAATTATTTTTCTTTTTCATTTTCTTTGAAAAATGAACAAAAACACACAACTTATTTAATAACAATTTCTCAATTTTTGTTTGTTTTTACTTACTTTTGTCTTTTTTATAGTTTATATATAATTTAACTATATAATATGTATTATAAATATTATAAAAAATAAATGTCCATCCCTCCCAAAAAAAAAAAAAAGAGCCATTTACCCTTAAACATGGTTCCCATGTATCACAAATTTATACATGGTTAATATCTTAATAGTCACATCCTAGTTGCCACAAATTCTATAAATATTAAGCTTTTGTGGTCTTTGAAAAGGTGTGAAAGATTGGTGAGAAATCCAAAAGTTTGGGAGAAACTTTCTATTTTCATATATTTTCATAATTTCTTATATTTTGTTGTTTTATTTTATTTTATTTATCATTATTTAATTTAATTATAATTGTAATATATTTTTCTCCATATATGTGTTTCCGTTGTGCTCCATTATGCTCTTCAATTTTACAATACATTATCAGCACGAGCTTCTATTGTTTTCCTTGTGAAAGGTAGGTTATAAAGAAACCTGGATCATTTTCATATGTTGAGTGACTAAAAAATGAATAAAGAATATATATTGAGTGACTAAAAAATGAATAAAGAATATCTATATCTGACAGACAGTGGAACTACACGTATAATACTTACAAGTATAAAATACTTTTCCAAACTGACAATGTTGGAAGTAAAAGTCAATACAATATCAGGTTTTGCAAACCTAATTGAAGGATTTGGAAAAACAAATATGATTTTGCCTAGAGGAACAAAATTTACAATTGATAATACATTATTCTCTAGTCAACCAAAGAGAAATCTACTTAGTTTTAAAGATATACATTGCAATGGTTATCATATTGAGAATAATATGGAGTATCTTTATATCATATCTAGTGTCTCATATGAAAAACATATACTAGAAGAGTTGGTTGCTTTATCTAATGGATTATATTATACTCATATACGAGTAATTGAAACATATGCAACAATGAACTTGAAGTTCATGAATCCAGACATATTTACAATTTGGCATGATAGATTCGGTCATCCAGGGTCTATAATGATGAGAAGAATTCTTGAGAATTTGAATGGACATCCATTAAAGAGCTAGAAAATTCTTCAATCTAATGAATTATCATGTGATGCTTGCTCCCAAGGCAAATTAATCATTAGACCATCACCAGTTAAAGTGGGGACTGAATCACCTATATTTTCAGAACAAATTCATAGTGATATATGTGAACCTATTAACCCACAAGTGGACCATTTAGATATTTTATGGTATTAATAGACACTTCCAACTGATGGTCACACATGTGCTTATTATTAAGTTGAAATCTTGCATTTGCAAAATTACTTGCTTACATAATTAAGTTAAGAGCACAATTTCCTGATTATACAATTAAAACTATTCGTCTTGATAATGTTGATGAATTTACATCCCAAGCTTTTCATAATTATTGTATGTCAATTGGGATAAGTGTTGAACATCTTGTAGCTTATGTTCATATACAAAATGGTTTAGCAGAATTATTCATAAAACGTTTGCAGTTAATTGTTAAACCATTACTTATGAGAGTTAAGCTTCCTACATCTGTATGGGAACATGCTATTTTGCATGCAACGTTACTTGTATGCATCAGGTCAGTAGCTTATCATAAGTAATTACCATTACAATTAGCTTATAACCATGAGCCAGATATTTTTCATTTAAGAATTTTTAAATGTGCAGTATATGTTCCAATTGCTCCACCACAACTTACTAAGATGGGTCCTCAAAGGAGGTTGGGAATATATATTTGATATGATTCCCTATCAATTATCAAAAATCTTGAACTCCTGATGGGTGATGTGTTACTGTACGATTTGCTGATTGTCATTTTAATAAGATAAATTTTTCAATATTAAGGGGAGGAGTTAAGAAGTTGAAAAAAGAAATTACATGGAATGCATCGTTATTGTCTCATTTAGATCCCGTATAGATCAGTGTGAACTTGAAGTTCAAAAAATAATTCATTTACAAAATATTGCACATCAGTTACTAGATTCATTTATAGATGCAATGAAAGTAACTAAATCACATGTTAGAATAAAAAACACACAACAAAAGTAAAATGAATTATTAAGTATTCTAATTCATTAATTTTGGCTTTAAATTAAGCATGCTCATAAACTAATAAGAGGGTTTCATGATATACCTTTGAAGAACAATTTAAATCTCGATTCCAGCTACAAATCTTCTCCAAATCAACTTGTGAACCACCTTAAGGTCTTCCCTATTATTCTCTTTGTGCCTTAGATTGAGTTGTGAAACTCAAAATAAGCTTGAATAAAGGGAATTTGAAGAAGATCACTATTGCACCATGGAAAAAAACCTTCCTCAACCTCAAGTTTTTCAACAAAAACCATCAAGATGCATCAGTTGCATGCTCGATTTTCACTTCAATCTTCTCTATTTATTGCAAGACTATCATGCAAAGAGAATTACTGCATGATTTGCACCTCATGCTTGGAAATTGACTCAATGAAAATAGTGGAGAATGTGTGAGCTACTCGGATAGAAAGTGGAGAAATCTCACCTTTTGGGATTTTTCATTTTCTATCCATTTTCAATTTTAAATTACAAATTTATTTCCAAAATCAATTTTATTTTCAAAAAATGAAATTTTTATTAATTTTACAAAATTAATTCATTAATTAATTTTCTAATAAAATTAATAATAATTAATTAATTAAACAATTTAATTAATTCTAATTAATTCAATATCAAATATTAAATTAATTTAAACTAATTCCACCATCATGAATCTCTAATCATGAATTTAATATTTAAATCATATTTAAATATTAATTGATTCTCCAATTTCGTTTAATTCCAAAATTAAACGCATAATTATGTCACATATAATCACTAATTCCCTTAATTCTAATTTGAACATTTCAAATTAACTTATCATGTTACTCTAAAACTAATTCATTTATGAGGTAGTAGGGAACCTCGTGAACCAACAGATCATGGGCTCTAATGATCGGAGATTAATTGGCTAAACTCTTTACACCGAATTAACCCTCATTCGTTAACTACTGAGTCACTCCATTCGATATAACTATAATTAGTAAGTTAACCTTGTTAGTAATAACGACTAGGTCAAATGGTTGTTTTACCCTCAAGATTACCTCTTGTTCCTTAAGTCCCACTGATCCTCTAATGAACAATTGGTTTATGATCCGATCAACAAATCGAGTCTCTCTCGAGCCAATGAGAGGGTGGGACCCCTTGTTCAAAACCCGAAGTCAGTACTTAAGGCAACAACCTCTCTACTATCCCTGAAAACGGATAGGAGTGAATTCCATCTTGCACCCTATGTCCCTAGCTATCTACCCAGTCAGGGCTGCAAATTTTCCATCGAAAATTAATATCCCAACACAATTTGTCACTAATGAGTCTTGTATACGCCAAAAGTGTGGTAGACCAGTAAGTTCTAAAGATAAAAATCTTCGAAAACGAAAAATAATTAATAGTAAAAAACCCTTGGTCGAGGTTGTAAATACCCACAAAAAAATCATTGACATGACTAGTGAGAAAGGTGAAATACCTAAATATAATAATGAGATTTTAATAAACTATGTCATGACAAGAAAAAAATGGAATCAAACTAATGTAGTTATTGACAATATTTTTGCGTATAATATTTCTCTTGATATCATATCTGAAAATAAGGACCCTGAATCAAAATTTGTTGAAAAATGTTGACATAGAAAATATTGGCTTCGGTGGAAAAAAGCAATCGATGTAGGATTAAATTCACTTTCAAAACGTCATTTTTTTTATCAGTAGTCCGAACACCAAAAGGTGTCAAACCTGTGGGATATAAATGAGTATTGCGGTCACAAGATATAAAGCAAGTCTAGTTGCACAAAATTTCACATAAAGACCTGGTATTGATTATGATGAGACATATTCTCCAATGATGGATGCAATTACACTAAGATATTTAATTAGTCTAACCGTGTATGAAAATCTGAACATGCATCTTATGGATATAGTCACAACATATTTATATGAATCTCTTGATAATGATATTTATATGAGAATCCTAGAAGAATTTAAGGTACCTGAAACATATAAATCGAATTTTCGAGAATTGTATTCAATAAAGTTACAGAGGTCATTATATGGATTGAAACAACCTAGACGAATGTGGTACAATCACCTGAGTGGATATTTGTTGAAAGAAGGATACTAAAATAATCCAATATGTTCGTGTGTTTTTATAAAGAAATCACAGTCAGGATTTGCTATTATAACTGTATATATTGATGATTAAATATAATTAAAACTTTTGAAGAGCTTTCAAAGGTAATAGAATATCTTTAAAAAGAATTTGAGATGAAAGATCCCGAAAAAATAAAATTTTGCATTGGTTTGCAAATTAAGCATTTAGCATATGGGATATTTGTTCATCAGTCAACATATACAGGAAAAGTTTTGAAAAGAATAACTTCTTAGTTCTGAAGTACCATATCTTAGTGCAATTAGTGCACTTATGTATCTTGCTTATAATACAATACCATATATTGCATTTTCAGTAAATTTATTAGCAAGATATAGTTTTTCTCCAATAAAAAGACATTGGAACGGAATTAAGCACATACTCCGTTATCTCCAAGGAACGATTGATATGAGTTTATTTTATTCAAATAAATCAAAATTTGATCTAGTTGGTTAGGCATAGATATTTATCTGATTCACACAAAGCTAGGTCTCAAACAGGTTATCTATTCACACATGGAGAAACTGTTATATCGTGGCGGTCAGTGAAACAAACCATAACGGCTACTTCTTCAAATCATGCTGAAATACTTGCAATCCACAAGGTTAGTCAAGAATGTGTATAGCTAAGATCAATGACTGAGTACATTCATGGGACATATGGCTTGTCTTCAAATAAAAATCTTCCAAAAATATTATACGAAGACAACACAACATGTATAACCCAAATCAAAGGAGAATATATTAAAGGAGATAAAACAAGGCATATTTCACTAAAGTTTTTCTACACTCATTATCTTGAAGAAAATGGTGACATCACTGTACAACAAATTTGTTCGAAGGATAACCTGGCAGACTTATTTACAAAATCATTACCAACCACAATCTTCGAAAAATCGGTGTACAACATTGGAATACGAAGACTCAAAGATCTTAAGTGATATTTTCATTGAGAGGAGTAAATATATTATCTTTTAGGAGTATTTATTATATGAAATGTGTAATTTTTTTCTTCACTAAGGTTTTTCCTAGTAAGAATTTAGTGTGGCATATTTCATATATAATGGACATTAAAGGGGGAATTATAAATATTATAATAAATAGATGTCCATCCCAAAAAAAAGGGACCATGTGTCCTTAAACATGATTCCCCATGTGTCACAAATTTATACATGGTTAGTGTCCAAATAGTTACATCCTAGTTGCCACAAGTTCTATAAATAGTTAACTTTTGTGGTATTTGAAAAGGTGTAAAAGATTTGTGAGAAGTTAAAAAATTTGGGAGAAAATTTCCAGTTTGATATATTTACATAATTTCTTATATTCTGTTTTATTTTATTTTATTTTATTTATCATTATTTAATTAATTTATTATTATATTATATTTTCTTCTTATCTGTGTTTTCAAGGTACTCTATTGTGCTCCTCAATTTTATAACAATATGAAAATATATAACCAGCATTAAAACATACAAAAATAAATCATAAAAAAAACAATATTTACAATAATAATAAAAGTTTTTCCATTCTATAAATGGTACTTAAATTATTAGTCTACAATGATATCTCTTATTTAGTCATTCATTTAAATGATATCGACTCTAATTCAATTCAATTATATTTTTTTAAAATGATTTAGTTGTAAAAGATTAAAATAGTGATAAATGCATGCTTTAATGCACAAAATTTATGTATTGAAAAATTCTATCTAGTTCCAAGTTACTAAAAATTAAAATAAAATACAAATCCGTATACTATAAAATTATAAATATATAAATATATATGATTAAAAAAATAAAACTCAAAATACAAATTATATATACATATGAATATTGCAAAGTTAAATTGCAAACTTAGTCTATAGTTTTGAGAAAGCTAAAATTTAATCTCTATGATTTATAATTAGAATTTAATTCTTATAATTTTATAAATTTTTTATAAATAGTCTCTACAGTAGAGACTATTTATTAGAATTTTATCAAACCATAGAAACTATTTATGAGGATTTATTAAATCATAAAAACTAAATTCTAACTTTTAGAAATCACATAGACTAAACTTTAACTCTCTAATCATAAAGACCAAATTTTCAATCTAACTTATAAAATTTCAATTTTCAAATTCAAATAATACATATTGAAAATTTTAAATATAAATATTGCAAACTTAAGAAAAAATTGTATAACCATGGTATTAAATTCTTCATCGACGTGTTGACATTTTCATCGATATTTTCAAATTTTCTTGGGATTGACATTGACATTATTTTCATTATATCGTTAAAAAAATCCATTAAACGAAAATAACTAACAAAAAAATGTCATTAATGTAAATATAATATAAAAAATAAACATGTTAACTAGTTCCTACTTAATTAGATTCACACGTCAACGTGTTGGTTTCCTATCAATTTTTTAGTTATAATTTCACAAATTCTTAACCAAATTTCAAAATAAAAACAAGCTTTCATTTTTTTTTTTTTTCAAAACTTAACTTGAATTTTGAAATAGTTTTAAGAATAGATGATAAAGTAAAGAAACTTGAACAAGAATGCTTCCTTTTTAACTTAGCTTAAATTTTGAATATAGTCTATTAATTTTGTATTGACCCTCTATTTTATAAATAATTAAACTTCATTCTTAAAACAAGGCTTAAAAGAAGAAATAAATTGCAATGTTTTGTGAGATTAATTTAGAAGTTGTGCAAACATGAACATAGTTTAATTGGCATAATACTCATAGTATCAACCTCAAGATCAAAAGTTCGATTCTTCCACTCCACACTTTAATTATAAAGTTACAACATTTATCACAATCGTATGTCAATTTGATGAAATCGAGAATTTATGATAAAAATGAGTACACATGGAGTTTAGGGGTAAAAACTATTTCCACCTTTTATTATCAAAATTTCTATTTCTTTCTATTTTTTGTTTCATATTATTTAGTTTTTCTGTATGATTACATGTTCCAAAATGTCAAGTTTCCCTCTTTAAAAAATATTTAATCTTAATAATATTCATATTAGTGTAATCAAGTTAACTATAATTATCAACTTGTAGACATCCTATTTTCCCTTTGACTTTTTAATTAGAAAAATTCTACAAAGGGTGATTTTAATTTTTAATTATTCAATCATCTTCATACAATAAATAATAAACCTATTCAATTAAATAAAAATGTGTTATTGATTTTCTATTTGTAGTACAATTGAGGATGAAGAGATTCGAACCATAGATCTCGTGCGTACTAGCATACTTGACAAATGAACTAGGTTCACTTTGGCAAATTTCTTTTGATTTTACTTTTGGATTTGTTTGTCAATAGATATACTCATCATCAAACAATAAATTTGAAATTCTAAGACCTGTTTTGGTAGTCAATTTATTTTTGAAAATTAAGTCTATAGACACTATTTCTACCTCCAAATTTCTTTTTTTGTTATCTATTTTTTACCAATAGTTTAAAAAACCAAGCCAAATTTTGAAAAACTAAAAAAAAAAAAAAAATAGCTTTTAAAAAGTTTCTTTTTAAATTTTGGCTAAGAACTTAACCATTATATTTAAAAAAGATGCAAATCATTGTAAGAAATGTAAAAAAATAGACTTCATTTTCAAAAACGAAAAACCAAAAAATAAAAACCTCATTTGGTAACCATTTGATTTTTTTTGTTTTTGTTTTTGAAAATCAAGTTTATATCATCCCCATTTCTTACAATAATTTGTATCTTTCTTAGGTACAATGGTTGAATTTTTAGCCAAATTTAAAAAATAATAACAACTTTTTGAAAGCTACTTTTTTTAGTTCTCAAAATTTAGCTTGATTTTTTAAACTTCTAATAAAAAATAAATAAAAGAAAAAAAATTTGGTGATAGAAATAATGTCTGTAAATTTAATTTTAAAAAACATAAAAAAAAATAAAATGGTTACGAAATAATCTTAAAATTTAAAATTAAATATATAGCTATCAACATTATAAACTAAAATTTAATATTAAAAAATCAAGTCACATCAACCACCAATAACCACAACTAATTTTCAACCACCAACTCCCTTAGCTTGGTTTGTTTTTCAATCCTACTTTACATTTTCACCTGAAAATTACTCTCTTTTATATTTCTAATAATATGGTTTCTAAAATTCCAATTTGTAGTAAAATACTACACCAACTTTCTATTCGTTAACATCACGCGCATGTTAGCGCGTATTCCTTAGCTACAGCAAGATTTTTTCTTTATTACTCAAAAAAAAAAAAAACAAAAAACAAAAAACAAAACAAAACAAGGTTTTTTTTTTTTTCTTTCTGTCGGTGATCTGCCTTTTCCTTTTGTGACCTTTTATGCATGTGTATAATGTATAAAAGACTTCGATTCTTAATCTTCGAAATTAGGTCACATTTATTATCTAGGAATGAGAATAAAAAATGTGAAATATCCTTAATAGGTGATCGATCTCATTATCATTTCTATTGTTTAGAAGTCGTCGTTTCTTTTGTTATTTTTCACTATATACTCATTTCTCTCTCCTTGACCTTTCTCACACATTTTTACCTCTTCTCTCGAATTCTTCGTCATCTCCATACGAGACTAGGATGAAAAGAAGAATGTTGCGAAACATTATGTTAGCTGCTTAAAGATTAAGTATACTACAGTCTAGAATTATCTCTTTAGTATATTTTACTCTCTTTGTTTGTCTGTAGATATTTTGCATCGAATAGTCGTGTGACATGTATACGGGTTGTCTATCATTGATAGACAGTGATATTTTGTTGTATTTGTAAATAAGTTAAGTTATTTTCTTATATTTGAAAACAATCCATTACATTATCTAATTATGATAAAAATGGATTAAAAGATAGATAAACAACGCGAATCGAAAAAATGAGAAAAATAAATCTAGAAATTTTGTTTTTCCTAGGAAATTCTCCTTCATGTTTGGGGCTAGTCTCTCGGGACCAATCCTCTCCCACGAAAGGAAAAAAAGAAAGAAAAAGCATCCCTTGTACTTTTTTTTATTACTACTTTGATCCTCATACTTTGAAATGTATTCAACTTTAGTCTTTATATTTTCAATTATTTAATTTTAACCCATGTACTTTCAATAAATCTTAAATTTAGTTTTTCAATTTTTTTTTTTTTTTTTACAAAATTGGTTAAATAATAATAATAATTTTCATGAAATGAGATGCAATATGTGAATATATTTTAAAATGAAATTTTTTCACAGATATAAAAATTATCAAGCTATTTATAGAAATAGTAAAAAAATCTATAAAAAAAATAAATACTAATAGATACTGATAGATTTCAATAACGTTTATTAGTGATAGGCTTCTATCCGTTTTATCAATGATGGGCAATGATAGATTTCTATTAACCTCTATTAAAGAAGATTGAAATTTTACTATTTAGTGTAAATAGTTTCATTTATTTTTCTATTTTTGAAAATCTTCTTTTTAAATTTATAGTAAAAATACTAGTAGGTAACAAAGGATTTCAAAAAAAAAAAAATCAACAAAAAAACTAGCCATAGAGATCAAATTTAAAATTTATCGATAGTATAGAGACTAAAAATTAAATAAATCGACTAAAATTAAATAAATGTATTAGGACTAAAAATGAAGATAATTAAGTATATTTTGTGATGCGTAGCCTACTATTAGGGCGAAACTTTTTCACAAGTTGACATAGATATGTACACATCCTAAACAACTTGAGAATCTCAAGCATGTTGGGAATTGGAATGAATGTTGTGTTGGGGATTGGGCCTCTACTCAATTTTATCCTCCATTCATTTTTCTGATTCAAATTCAATATTTTTTTTTTTTTTAGAAAAAAAAATCCTTATTAGTTATTAGATTCGGGTCTAATTTTTATTTGGTCTTTCAGTTTCAAAATATTATACATTTAGTTTTTAAATTTTATTTGATTTCAATTTAGTCCTAAATTTCAAAATGTTACAATTTTACCTTTGATATTTGAGTTTGTTTTGAATTTTGTCCCTAAATTTCAAGATTTACATTTTTAACCTCAATCTTTTACTAAATACTCATTTTTCGTCTTCAGTGTGAATGTATGTTAATAAGTTATAATAAAATGAATTATGATTAATTAAGTTTCACTATTTTTCATTACTTTTAAAATTAAATCTAAAATCTTACTTCATAATTATTTTTAATTAATTAATTGACATTGACATCAATGTTTGGAAGTGAGTATTTAATGAAAATTTTAGGTTAAAATTGTAAAATCTTGAAATCTAGGGACCAAATTCAAACAAAACTCAAATGTCAATGGTAAAATTACAACATTTTAAAACTTAGGGATTAAATTGAAACCAAATTAAAAATATGAAGACTAAAAGTATAATATTTTGAAATTTAAGAACTAAATAGAAACTGGACGTCAAACCTAGGGACCAAACATATATATATATATTAATGCATTCTAAATATTATAATATCGTTTTATATTTCCTTTTTGTAAAAAGTCATCATACGGTAAGTGAAACAAATTTTTAGTATTACAATAGTTATTATTTTCTATTCAATATTTGTAAACAAAATATTGGATAAAATTATAAAAAGAATCTAACATGTAACATACAGAGGTCAAGCATGAGGTTGTAACAAGCTAAAAGATAAATCTATTAACGTAATAAAAAAAATAAACAATAAGTGCAGAATTAGAGAGACACGAAGATTGATAACCTACTTCAATACAATATCACCCATTTTGTAGGGTTGCATGCCGGTTGGAAAGAAACTTCACTAGACTAAGAGTTAAATAATTAAACAAATGACTTAACTGATAGACTCCATTTTCAACACCTCACATAGAGTCTACTCTTCGGTTTCAATTTAGGTCCCCTAAGTTTGAGCTATCTTCACAGCCTCACTGAGTCACCTCCACACACAAATTTCTCTCGAGTTTTGAACGAAATTCCCTTAATACAACATCAAAATACTCGTCACAAGTTTTCGCTTACTCCCTATGTGATTTACTACACTCATAACAATCTAGCCTAGGTTGATTGACGGTTGATAACACTCTCAACAACAAAATATATGAAATTCAATAGTAGTATATAACAATCGAGGCTTAGACAACCTCAAAATTCAAAACTCTCAAAGCACACACTTTCTTTTACACTAACCCTAAAAAGAAACAAATGAGAATAAATAATACCTCATCAAAACATCCTTGAAAAAAAAAGTAAACAAATCAGTGAGTCCGAGTGAAAAACCACAATCAATAAGGGAAAAAGAAACTTTAGGTAGAATCTACGATATACAACACAAGATATTTAACAAATGCAACACAAATTACAAGACATGTTGTCCAAGTTTTATCTATAACAAAAACAATCATAGTAGCATTGAATAATTGAATCTATAAAAGATGATAGTATATCATTTAATGACTTGTCAAATATTTAGTAGAAAGAGTATATACTACTATTAAATATTTACTTGCTTATAAAGTTACAAATAAATAAAGAATTAAAATACCAAAAGTATCTCCTTAATTTTGAAGGAAAAGATATTTCTTAGGTCCCTAGGTATTAGGTCTAGTTTCTATTTGATCTATAGGTTTCAAAATCACTTTTAGTCTTGTTTTGAGTTTGATTTCAATTTACTCTCTAAGTTTTAAAATGTGATTTGAGTTTTTTCCCCGATTTAATTTATAGGTTTCAAGATTTAGACCTTTTACCTCGATTTTTGTTTAATAATTTATAGGTTTCAAAATCACTTTAAAGTCTTTTTTTTTTAATGATCCATCTTTCAAGTGCTTCTTAATAAAATTAGAATAAATACCAATTTTTATTCTCTAAAATCAACTAATAAGCTATACTCGAGGCCATATATTTATTTGGTTTTTGGTGTTTTAAAAATTAATTTCGTACATTCATACATTTACAAAGAAATCAAATGCTAAACAAAAAGTTATTATTTTATTTATTTAATCTTATAAATTTATGTTCACGTTGTTAAAAGCTACTAATTTTAATTTATAAATATTCTTTTGCATTGCATAGCGAAATCCTTGTTATGCAATTGTAATGGATGCTTTCCTCTCTAGTAAAATTGATTCAAAGTTTAATCATTAAAAAAATTATAAGATCCATTTAAAATAAAAGAAGAATTCTTTAAAGCTCAAAGATAAGAGCATTCATGTTTGTACGTATATTTTTTTTTTTCAATTTTTTTTCAATTTTATTAATATTTTTTTAATGTTGTCTTATATTTTTTTAAATAAAAAAAGTGTATGTTAATTATTGTTGAGTTAAACTCATTTCAAATTTATGGAAAGCAAAATAATATTTCAAATAAAAAGACATGTTTTATAACTTAGACTCTGTTCGATAATCATTTTGTTTTTTAAAATTAAGTCTCTAAACATTATTTCTATCTTCAAATTTATTAATTTATTATTTACTTTTTATGAATGATTTAAAAAACCAAGTCAAAATTTGAAAACTAAAAAAAATAGGTCCCATTTGGTAACCATTTTGTTTTTTGGTTTTGTTTTTGAAAATTAAGCCTATGGATATTACTCCCACCTCCAAGTTTCTTCATTTGTTATCTATTTTTCATCAATGATTTAAAAAACCAAGCTAAATTTTGAGAACTAAAAGAAGTAGTTTTCAAAAAATTGTTTTTGTTTTTGGAATTTGACTAAGAATTTGACTATTATACTTAATATAGATGTAAATTCATTATAAGAAATGTGGATGAAATATGCTTAATTTTTAAAAACAAAAACAAAAAATCAAATGGTTACCAAGTAGACCCATAACTTTTAAAAAATTTGTTTTTGTTTTTTAAATTTTATTAAAAATTCAATAATTGTAGTTAGAAAAATGCGAACCATTGTAAAAAATGAAAAAGAAATAGATTTAATTTTAAAAAATAAAAAATGAATAATTACCCAACGAGATTTTAATTATGAGTACATTCAACACCAAACTTATAATATAATAATCACACTTGCGGTCGTATTTTTACTGTGGTTTGATTTACTATCCCACTCGAAAATTAGATTAATCACTTAAAAGATTTATCAAAATTCACCCATATATAAATTACTTTAATTTGACTAAATCTTCCTAAACATAAGCATTTCTTGTGCTGTCACCACCACATGCACAAGACAATATGAAAAAAAAAAAAAGCAATTCAAATTAATAAGAAAGAAAATGAATGGATAGAGAAAAGCCTTTCTCATAATTTTTTAGGATAAAAATATTTTTATCTAAAAATTGAAATAATTTAGTCTTTAAACTTTATCTGCTAACGATTTAGTTCTTATACTTTCAAATCTATAACGATTTAATAACTGAATTTTAATAAGTAATACTTTAATTTTTGTATTTTATAACTTGTAACGATTTTGTTCCTATTATTACAATATTATTCAAAATTTAATTGAATTTCTCACACATGTGAATTGATAAATTGATCGAAAATTGAATTTATTTAACCCAATTTTACTAAATGGAAAAAGGATATAAGATCAGTTCATTAATTCATAATGAAAATTGGTATAATCATTAGATTTATTGATAGATCAATCGTAATGGGTCAGAATCGCGAACATAATTGGATTATCTTTAATCATGTTTGATTAGAATTATGAATTTGACATATTCATACTTCTCATACTATAAAAGTATAATAACGATAATGATAACGTAATTTCAAAACTAGATTGATCACCTTCCGTTCATCAATCAATTTACGTTTTCTATTATAGACTGAGTAGTGATCAGTGAATCCCACGTGTAAGTATAAACATAGAATATAAGATAAAGAACAATATATATTGGAATGCACCTTTCATATTACAATTTATTTACAACTCTGGTAAATCCGAAGGCATTAGCCACTTCACTCCCAATTACACAAAAAAGCAAAAAGAAAAAGAATGGTAGCTAGCCACACCACAGCCACGTCCCTTCAATTTTACGCCTTCTTTTCTCACAATTCACCAACCCCCATTTTTCACACGCGCCTGACTCCACGCGCGTGGCGCTCTTTCATCTCCACCTCAGATTTTCACGCTCAACCATAGGTCCATAGGCATAATAATAACCCATATTCCACAACTCAAAATTAAAATTTTGAATTTAAAATAAAAATAATAAACCCCAATTATTATTATTTTATTGCCACCTCTCTCTCCGCCTTCTAAGATCTGCCACGTCATCATCTCTATGTTCTATAAATAAAACTCCATTTCCACTTCCAACTCGCGCCGTTGTCTCTTCTCTGTGGCTCCACCCTCCTCCTCCTCTCTCTTCTTCTTCTTCTTCTTCTTCTTCTTCACGAACTCTCTTTCTACTCTCTCCGGGGAGCTTCATTTCTCTCAAGGTTTGCTCTACAAAACACAATCTCTCTTTCTGCAATTTCCTTTTAGATCTGATTTCAGTGAAGATTCTTGGTTTCTCTAGATCTGACTCATTTCCTACGGCTTTTGTTTATTACCTTTTCAAGTACCAGATCTGTCTGCTGCTCCGATGGCTTTTTAGTTTTTACTTTTCTTTATGCTTCTATTTCTCGAGGGAGATATGTAATTCTTTTATTTTCTAATTTGTATCGGATCTCCCGTTTACGCGTGCTCCTTGGTAAGCTGAGCAGGGAGTTTTTGTGTTCAAATTCTTGCAATGTTACTTACAGTACTCTATTGAGTTTTCTTATTGTGTTTGAAACCCTATTGATGTTTTTCTTTCGCTTCATTTTCATTTCTTCATGGATTTCATCTTAATTCTTATAAATCAATGCTCCAAATTGGACTGCACGTCTGGTCGATCCATGCATTAGGGAGAATGTAGAATTTTAATGATAACTTGATTCATGTATAAAATTTGTACTTCTTGTTGGATAATTTATAGCCTTCCATTGCAAATGATGCAGAATCAAACAGTAATGGTGTGAAGTGCATGATGGGATTTGTTTTTTAATAGAATACTTCTGTTTTTTATTTCTTGAGCAGAACAATGGCATCCCACATTGTTGGATATCCCCGTATGGGACCCAAGAGAGAGCTTAAGTTTGCTCTTGAATCATTCTGGGATGGAAAGAGCTCTGCCGAAGATTTGAAAAAGGTGGCAGCAGATCTGAGGTCAACCATTTGGAAACAGATGGCTGATGCTGGGATCAAGTACATCCCTAGCAACACTTTTTCATACTACGATCAGGTGCTTGATGCTACTGCAACTCTTGGAGCTGTTCCTCCTAGATATGGCTGGAATGGTGGTGAGATTGGATTTGACACCTACTTCTCCATGGCTAGAGGAAATGCATCTGTTCCAGCAATGGAAATGACCAAGTGGTTTGACACCAACTAGTAAGTAATCATGAATAGGAGAAACGAGATTTGTTCTTATGCAAAGACAATATAATGGAATTGGTATATGAGTATAACTAACACTGTCAAATGCATGCACAGCCATTTCATCGTCCCTGAGTTGGGACCAGAGGTGAAATTCTCTTATGCTTCACACAAGGCAGTGGAGGAATACAAAGAAGCCAAGGCTGTAAGTGTTGTTCTCAAATGGAAATTCTGAAGTATAGATAATGGAAGATTCTATAAAGGGACGTTTAGTTTAGTTAGTTGTAACTGTACTTATAATGATAGATTATGTTAACTCATGCAGCTTGGAGTAGAAACCGTTCCAGTTCTTATTGGTCCCGTGTCATATTTGTTGCTCTCTAAGCCAGCCAAGGGCGTGGACAAGAGCTTCTCCCTTCTTTCCCTTCTCGACAAGATCCTTCCCATCTACAAGTAAAGAACTGTTGCTCTACCTCCGTACGTTGAATGTTCTCCACTAACAATTGTCTCCTCTCATTTTTATTAATAATGGATTGTTTTTCAGGGAGGTTGTGTCAGATCTTAAGGCAGCAGGTGCTTCTTGGATTCAGTTTGATGAGCCTACATTGGTGATGGATCTTGATTCTGACAAATTGAAGGCCTTCTCTGATGCATATGCTCAACTGGAATCAACTCTCTCTGGGTTGAATGTTCTTATTGAGACATATTTTGCTGATATCCCTGCTGAGGCATACAAGACCTTGACTGCTTTGAAGGGTGTCACTGCCTATGGGTTTGATTTGGTTCGTGGAACTAAGACACTTGATTTAATCAAGGGTGATTTCCCCAAGGGAAAGTTCCTCTTTGCTGGAGTAGTTGATGGAAGGAATATTTGGGCCAACGATCTTGCTTCCTCAGTCAGTGTATTGGAGGAACTAGCTGGCATAGTGGGGAAAGGTATCTTCTGCTTATATTTATGATACGTAGTGCATGCTCAGTATGGATTTTGAAATTATTAAAATCACTTTTGTCCTATTCATATTCACAACTTTAATCACTTAAAATTAATTTAATGTTTAATTTTACATCTTTAAATACAATTTTCATATCATCATCAAAATTGGTTATGAAAATGATAAAGGTCATTTTAACTACTTTAGAATTACTCCCAAACATGCCCTTAATACGTATGCAAGCAATACTCGATTGGTGTTATGGTTTGAGGTTTGAGACTGTTTTCTTACCGATCTCTTCTTCCCCCTTCCCGGAAAACAAAAATGCAGACAATCTCGTGGTCTCCACCTCCTGTTCACTTCTCCACACTGCTGTCGACCTTGTCAACGAAACTAAGTTGGACAACGAAATTAAATCGTGGCTTGCTTTTGCTGCTCAAAAGATTGTTGAGGTCAATGCATTGGCAAAGGCTTTGGCTGGTAACAAGGACGAGGTGATTTTTTGAGCCTGATGAAATTCGTCTCGGCTGGGTGTAAAGCTATTTCATAGCATTTCGTTCCTAAACTCTTAAGCTAAGCTGCTTCTGGTTTTGTATTTTCAGGCATTCTTTGCTGCTAATGCCGCAGCTCATGCTTCAAGGAAGTCGTCCCCCAGGGTGACCAATGAGGCTGTTCAGAAAGCGGTGAGCTCATCTATTTCTTTTCCATAAAGTGTTTAGTTTTCTGTTTACTGACACTGCACGTTGATGAATTGCTTCGTGCTTGCTTGCACAGGCTGCTGCTTTGAAGGGTTCTGATCACCGCCGTGCTACAAACGTTAGTGCAAGACTTGATGCTCAACAGAAGAAGCTTAACCTTCCAATCCTTCCCACCACCACCATTGGATCCTTCCCTCAAACTGTTGAACTCAGGAGGGTTCGCCGTGAATATAAAGCTAACAAGTGAGTAATAAACTAATATTACCTTTTCTTTAAAACTCATGCAATTTGATCCTATTTCTGACATTGGAATCGTCGTCATTGGTGTCCTATAGGATTTCCGAGGATGAATACGTTAAGGCTATCAAGGAGGAAATTAACAAGGTTGTCAAGCTCCAGGAAGAGCTTGATATTGATGTCTTGGTTCACGGAGAACCCGAGGTGAGTTTTTTTGGAGCCGTTTGAGGATGAACCGAAGGCTATCCTTCCCTTTCGTGTTTTCTCATTTCACACCTTCTTACATGATCTTTATTTCATTGCACAGAGGAACGACATGGTTGAATACTTCGGTGAGCAGTTGTCAGGTTTTGCCTTCACTGTTAACGGTTGGGTGCAATCTTACGGATCACGTTGCGTGAAGCCTCCAATCATCTATGGTGATGTGAGCCGCCCAAAACCCATGACCGTCTTCTGGTCAACCACAGCTCAAAGCATGACATCCCGCCCAATGAAGGGAATGCTCACTGGCCCTGTCACCATTCTCAACTGGTCCTTTGTTAGAGTCGACCAGCCAAGGTACGGAAGATAATGCCTCCATGAAAGAATAGTTTGTTTGTTTCCCCAATACCAATACCAATACCAATACCATACTTTTGTGTATACTATCGTCTTCCAGGTTTGAAACTTGTTATCAGATCGCGTTGGCCATCAAGGATGAGGTCGAGGATCTCGAGAAGGCTGGTATTAACGTTATCCAGATTGATGAGGCTGCTTTGAGAGAAGGGTTGCCTCTTAGGAAGTCTGAGCAAGCTTTCTACTTGGATTGGGCTGTTCACTCTTTCCGTATCACAAACGTCGGCGTCCAAGACACAACTCAGGTTACTAACAATTTGTGTTACCATTGTTTGTCATACATTGGTTAAATATTTCAAATGGACCTAACATTTCATCATCCAACAGATCCACACTCACATGTGCTACTCCAACTTCAACGACATCATCCAATCCATCATCGATATGGATGCCGACGTGATCACAATCGAGAACTCTCGTTCAGACGAGAAGCTTTTGTCAGTCTTCCGCGAGGGAGTGAAGTACGGTGCTGGAATTGGGCCGGGTGTGTACGACATTCACTCTCCAAGAATACCATCAACTGAAGAAATCGCGGACCGCATCAACAAGATGCTTGCAGTGCTGGAGACAAACATCTTGTGGGTGAATCCTGACTGTGGACTTAAAACTCGCAAGTATGCAGAGGTGAACCCGGCCCTCAAAAACATGGTGGCCGCCGCAAAGCTCCTCCGAAAAGAGCTTGGGAGTGCCAAGTGAGTTTGGTGATGAGTTTTTTCATGGAGAGATTGTTGAGTCTCCAACCGTCAGTTCCTTTTAAAAAAAAAAAAAGAGATGAGTTTGTTTTGTTTTGTCCAAATAACTGAGTTGCGAAATGTTTAGTAGTGTGTAGGTGTGCTCTTGAGAGCATTTCTTGCTTTCAATACTCTCTCTCTATATCTGTTTCTATTTTTCATCAAAGGCACCAAACTGCAATATGAATGGGAAGCGAATGGATTGAAGAAATGGCATTGCTTGTTTTGGGCATTCGAATTCATATGAATAGAATATCTGATTCTCTCTTCGCCAATTCTTTTGTATTAATTGTTGAAATTTGCACTCTCTCCTCAATCTTTTTCAGTTTGGAAACATATAAACCCTTAAGCTTAGGAATTTGGGTCATCAAATTAAACTCTTCACTAATAATTATATTAATTTCAACTTTTAACTTTTTTCTTTTTTATCAATTTATCAATTTACACTCTTTTTTATATTTGGTATAACTATATCAATTAAATTCTTTAAGTTTCATTAGTGAAAAATCATCCATCACTCTTTCATTACACTAATGAGACTTCTTCGAATGAATGGATATATGATTGTTAAAAAAAAATTCTAACACAATGTTTATCTAAAAATTTAATTTACACCTCTAAACTTTGGGTTTTATATCACTTTAAATCTTGAATTAAATTGTATAAAAATAATACTAAACTTCCACAAATGTATCCATCAACACTCTCCAATTTAGACAATTTATTAAGATTACATTTAAAAAATTATCCATGCATTCAATTCTTACGCAGATGAAACTTTTTTAAATGACAGGTTAATAAAATAAATGACCATAATTGATGCATGAAAATTAATTCGCTTATTAAAATTTAGAAATCTAATTGATTAGGTTTAAATTAATACAACTTCCAAAATTTAAGGACTCAAATTGATATGTTTTTCTGAAAATAAAAATAAGTCAATGCTAGGGATAAATCCCTTACCAAGATTGCAATTCAACTGTAGGATTTCATTCCATTGCAATATAGATCATAGGCTCACTCAAATAAACTAATCTTTGGCTCAATTTGGATTGACTTGGAAAAAAAAAGTGTTTTTCAAAAAAATTATTTTTATTTAAACATTTTTTTTATCAAAACGAATTAAAATACACTTGAAAAGCTATTTTAATTGGTTATCAAACACTCCATTTTTTTAAAATGATTTATTTTTTAAATTAAAGACTTGAAAATGTATTCTAAACCCCTTTTTCCCGATCGGTGCTGAGTCTACCTAATCAAAAAAGTCAAATTAAGCTTAATTCTTTTGAGTCTATTGATTCTGACTAAAACCAAGCATCACAATCAAACTTATTGCTCAATCAACTGGGAGCAATAACATTAAGACCGGTGAGAAGATGAAGATTAATTAATTAGTTGAGACAGCTAGTAACTAATCAATCTTTTATTTTCATAAAGTTTATGATACAAGCTATGCAATTATGGAAAAGCCACACAAAAGAAAAAAATAACATAAGAGCCTACCAATCTACGCAAAATTAAAATAACACTTCGACCTATGAATTGGAAAGTTCTAACCTTAGTCCAATCATTGGGGTTAATTAGAAAATTAGGATAGTTTTGAACAAAAATTGGTGAAAAGGGATGGTTTTAAAATTATTTAGGATACTAAGTTAATTTTCTCTGTCTTTTACTGAAAAGCTTCCTTCAAAACTGGAATGAGCCCACACAATGAATGAGATTGACAACGGTTTGATTTTTTTTTTACAAATTCATTTTCTTTATTTTTTTAAGGAAATATAATATTACTATTTTTTTAATAATCATTATCTTATTAAGTTTTTCCCCCCATTTTTTAGCCATATTAAATTTAATTAAGAAATATTACATATGTCCATTTCTAACCCAAAGTTATACAATAACTATATATTCAAATTTACAAATTCATTTCCTTTATTTTTTTCAAGGAAATATAATATCAATTTTTATATATATAATTATTATCTTATTATATCGTATGGTTTTCTTTTTATTTTTTTTAGCAAGATTAAATTTAATGTAAAAAGTATTATATATTTAATCATTTTATTTGTAAAATAATAAACTACAGTATATGGATAAAGATAATACTGCTATTTTTTTTTTTTTTTTGAGTTTTATTTTACGAAAATTGTGAACTATGTAATACCTAAAAAGAAAACTTCAATATAATCAAATAAATTTATTGCATAATTAAGTAAAATTCCAAAACCTTGCTATATGGAAATATCAAAAGTTCTATTTTTCTAATATATTACTGATCCTTCTAAGTAAAATTAGTAGATACTTATATTTTTCGAAAAAAAATACTATTTTGATCTAGGTTTTGGATTTAGTTTTCCTCATGTTTCAAAAATCAAACACATTTGTCCCGGATTTCAATAATCCTTAATTTTAGTCATTTAGATAACAAAACCGTTAAGGGTCGTTTGATTTAAGGTTTTATAGATGCATAAGAATAAAAGATGACTGTATTTAATTGTGTATGAGAAATGCTATTAGGATTTTATGAACAAAAAATCATGTTTGTATTTAATTTATGAAGCTAAGCATGACAATCATATATGATTGTAATAGCTTAATTAATTAAACAATAGATATTATTCAATGCATTGATAAAAAATTAATTAACTAAGAATCAATAATAATCTTAAGTGCTATTTTCAATATAGCAAAATGAGTCAAACTAATTACAAATATAGAAAAATTTCATTGTCTATCAGCGATAGACCGTACTGACTTCTATCACTGGACAATATGTCTATCACTCAGTGATAAAAGTGTCATCGCTGATAGACAGTAAAATTCTTCTATATTTGTAAAAAGTTTGATATTTTTCAATTTATAATAATTTCCCTAATCTTAATCATAAATATTTAAAAATTAGATAATTTATTATTAAATTAATCAATTAATGTATTTAATGAACGTCATATCAATTATAATCTATTACTTAATCATTTTTATAATTAATTAAGTTCAACACTAGTAATTTTAATCTTAATTAAATAATATAAGAAAATATATTTTATTAAACAATAGATTATATAAAAAAAATGAAACAAAGAGATAAAAATATGATATATTAATAAAGAATACTAAAAAAAGTTTTATAAATATAATATATTAATAATGAATGAAGTAATAAAAACTAATCATAATAAATAAATAATTGATTATAAATAATCAATAAATGATGATATGTTCATAATTAAAGATCAAATTAAAATTAATCTCAATCAATAATTGTTTGATTATAAAAAAATAATAAGCAATCAAATATTATCATTGAAAAATGAATTTTTGTTAAATTTAATATTAACTAACTAATTAATTACTATATCCAAAATGAAATCATATATAAAATAAAAAACAGATGGAGAAGGGAAAATAAAACCCTTGTCTGTGGGAAATGAGAATATCTGAGAATAGATTATTTTTAGGCAAAGTGTTGAAAACTGTGAAACAAACATGATTTTTGCAAGGATGTATCAATTCTCATGCAGAAAACTATCCAATCAAATAATCCCTTAGGCCTCATTTGATAACTATTTTGTTTCTGGCTTTTTGGTTTATGAAAATTAAGCCTATAATCATCTCTCCCACCTCTAAATTTTTTGCTTTGTTATCTACTTTTTACCCATGTTTTAAAAAATCAAATCAATTTTTGAAGACTAAAAAAAGTAGTTTTTAAAAACTCGTTTTTGTTTTTGGAATTTGGCTAAGGATGTCACTCTTGTAATTAAGAAAGAATGCAAACCATTGTAAGAAAATATGAGAAAATAGACTTAATTTACACAGAAACAAGAAACTAGGGCATACAATACGCGTCTATTAATATCTCCCCTTGTCCTAGACAAAATGAGGCATGACTCGTAGACCTAGACTCTTTATGTGACCCTCAAATACCTTGACCGTAAGGGCCTTTATAAATGGATCAGCAACGTTATGCACCGAAGCTATCTGCGTGATGATCATGTCTCCTCGATGCATAATATCTCGAATCAAATGATACTTGTGCTCAATACGTTTCCCACGCTTGTGACTTTTGGGCTCTTTAGAATTAGCCACAATACCACTATTATCATAGTAAAGGGTGATAGGTCTTGACATGTCTGGAATTGAACTACTTCTAATTGAGTCAATTTTTTTTTTTTAGCCAAACAGCCTCCTTAACAGCTTCACAAGCCGCTACATATTTTGCCTCCATGGTGGAGTCAACAATGCACCCCTGCTTGGTGCTTCACCAGACTACAACTCCTAAATTAAAAGTAAACACTGATGCTGAAGTGGATTTCCTAGAATTTTTATCAGTCTAAAAATTAGAATCAGTATATCCTATAAGGATCAAATCCTTAGACCCATACATGAGCATGTAGTCCCTCGGTTCTCCTAAGATACTTGAGGATGGTTTTAATGACAGTCCAATGATCTAATACTGGATTAGATTGATATCTACTGACTATCCCCACTGCATAGCAGATGTCATGTCTAGTACAAACATCGCATACATCAGGCTGCTAATAACCGATGCATAGGGGATCTATCTCATTTCTTCAACTTCTTGAGGTGCTTAGGACATTATTCTTTGGATAAAACAACTCCGTGCCTGAAAGGTAGTAAGCCTCTCTTGCATCGAATACTTGACAAATCAATATATGATGCTTGAGACAAAGCTAACAATTTGTTTTTACGATCTCTAAAGATCTAAATGTCTAGAAGAAATTGCGCCTCTCCCAAATATTTCATTTGGAATTGGACCACCAACCACTATTTTATGTCAGTCAGTAGTCCTACATCATTCCCAATGAGTAGGATGAAGGAATCTTTGATGGTTCTTGAGCGGAAGATGGGATCGAACCCAAAAATCTAAAATTTACAGAATGTTTATTTTACAGCAAACCAACAGAAATTATGCATCTAATAAGAAAAAAACAACATGCTTGAGAAAAAAATACATATAGAAAAATGAGTTTCAGAAACCCTTACATTTGAAGATTGATTCTCCAAGAAGAAAAACCTTGAACCAAACGGACACCAACACAATGAAACCTCTGTATTCTTTGAATGAGAGTCTAGGAGGTGTGGGCATTGACTATTTTGAAAGAGGGATCTGAGAGAGTTGAGAAGAGGATAAGATGGGAAAATATTGGAACTTATAGAACGTTTCTGTAACCTTTTTCCACGAGGAAGAAGAAGAAAGAAAAAAAAAATGAATGGTTTTCTTTCCACTCTCACAAGGGAGAGGAACTCCCTCCCTAAAATTTTTTAAAAATAAAAATAAAAAATAAAATAATTTTATAAAAACTTTTATGTATATTTATATGATAATCATTTTATCATATATTATATATTAAACTATATGTTATATCAAATATAACATATAACCTCTAGTTTAATATTGAATTAAATATATACAATATAACATATAGTATAATTCTCTCAACAATGAAATTTAATACAAATCTCATTTATATTAAATTTAATTATATGAATCCAATTCACATAATTAATATTTGAATCATATTCAAATATTTAATTTCTCTTAAATAAACTTTATATTATAATGTATCAAATACATTATAATAATTATATCATATATAGTTAGATTAAATTAATTATATCACGTATAATTAATTCTCTCAATTAATTTGAACAATTCTAATTAATCTAAAAATTGATTCTCATTAATTCTCATTAAGCTATAGAGGGACCTCATGGACCTGTAGCTTGAAGCTCCAACGATACGTGAATAATTAATTAAATTTGGAGTTTAATTAATTATTCACCATCCGTTAACTGTCGAACACTCCATTAAAGACCGACAACTGCATTTCGCACTACAGATATATTTTTGTGTCCATGAGATATAACCAGTCTGTAGTATGATGACCCTTAACAAATTGCTCGTAAGTACAGTTGGGCCAAAATTATCGTTTTGCCTCTGTAGTTATATCTAACTCATTAAGTACCACTGATCTCTCTAATGAACAACAAATCATAGTCCAATTATGACGAAAATCCCTCTCGGTCCAGGAAAGGGTGTGGCGCCACATTGTTCGAGCCTTGGTATCAGCCCTTAAGGGAGCAATTTATTTACTTACCCCGATGTTGAGGAATTCCTTTTTGTGTAGTTGTGTTTCTAGCTCCCCAATCAGACAAATCTCTAAATTGGTAGGCTTGTTAGGTCAGCAATCTGGTCAACTCTCACCCATATAAATCAAAGAACCACCTTCATAGGCATGGGTTCACACTCACTTAGGATTCAGGTCATGTCACCTATGGTCATCCTAGTGAAATGTAAGTCTCTATTATAAATGACGTTATATAATGAAATTAGTCATTTCGTGGTCCCGTCTTATACAAAATCATTTGTAGCACTTTACAACAATTATAATATCTACAAAGCGAGCCATACTCGTAGTGTCACCAGGATAAGGTATCCAGCTTTGTCCATCTACTACAAACCATTTAGGTTATCACTTAAACATGATTCACTCGTATGTCTCTACAAACATGTTTAAGCTACAAGATAACCTTGGATGCTAGTTTATTGGTTTGTGGATTAATGCAACTAAATGTCATATAAAACATCACATATTTCATTAGATAAATAAGATGTTTGTATAATATAATTACAAACTATAAGACCCTATGAGATTTAGGGCACCAACCCCAATACTATATATAACACTTAGAAAGTTATTGAATTATTGATGGTTTTCTTGTAAATACAAGGTTCACCAATATTTTGATCAAAACCATAAGACTTGATTGTAGAATCAAATCTTATGTTCCAAGATCGAGAAGCTTGTTTCAGTCCATAAATGGACCGATTAAGCTTACAAACCTTTTGCTCTTGACTTTAAGTTATGAATCCTTCTGGTTGCTGCATATAAATGGTCTCATCAAGATTACCATTCAGAAAAACAGTCTTAACGTCCATTTTCCAGATCTCATAGTCATAATATGCGGCAATGGACAGGAGTATCCAGATAGACTTTAACATGGCAACAAATGAGATAGGCTCCTTATAGTCAACTCCCTCAACCTTGGTATAACCCTTTGCTAGTAGTACAGCCTTAAAGGTTTGCACTTTACCATATGCACCATTTTTCTCTTGTAAATTCATTTGCAACCTATAAGTTTTACCTTACCAGGTTGATCTACAAGATCCTAGATTGAATTGAAGTACATAGACTCTATTTTGAGATTCATAGCTTTGATCTATTAATTGTTGTCAACATCCTCCATCGCTTTCTTATATGACAATGGATCATTAACTTCACTATCAGATATGATGGTTAGGGTTTCTGTTAAACTCATATAACGAATAGGCAGGTTTGAAACCCTTCCACCATGCCGAGGTTCCCTTAATTTTTGAGGTGGATGTGACCTTCTGGATGAATCGACATCAATAACTCTTGTCGATATACTTGGCTCTTCAACAACTCTTGTTGAAGGTCCAGTAGATTCGTTGGAAAGCTACTATTTTACTGTGTGGTTTATGCTCCCTTATGTGGTCCTCTTCTAAGAATGTAGCATTTGTCTACACAAACATTTTATTATCTTTTGGATCGTAGAAGTTGCCACCTCTCGTTCATTTGAGGTAGCCTACAAATAGGCATACTTTTGAACGAGGTTCCAATTTCTTAGGATTAGCTTCAAGTACATATGCTAAGCAACCTTAAATTCTGAAATGGCGTAAACTACCTTTACGTTCATTCCATAATTCCAAAGATGTTTCAGAAACACTCTTTAATGGAACACAATTCAAAATATAAGCTGCAATCTGTACTGCATATCCCTAGAACGAGTTAGGTAAGGAAGCGTAACACATCATGGACCGAACCATGTCCAACAAGGTTCAGTTTCTCCTTTCTGCTATACCATTTTACTAAGGTATACCAGGTGCTGAGAGTTGGGATAGAATTCCATTTTCCATCAAATAGTCTTGAAATTTTCAATCCATATACTCTCTACATCGATCAGATCGAAGCGTTTTTATTGTTTTACTTAGTGAATTTTCAACTTCAGCCTGTACTCTTTGAACTTTTCAAAAGCTTCAGACTTATGCTGCAATAAGTAAACATACCCATACCTCGAATAATCATCTGTAAAGTCACTCTTTTTTTTTTAGCACTTGATAAACGGATGCCACTTTGCAGCTCTATGACATTTTCCAGTAAAAAATCTCTTAATCATTTTGCCTTCAATGCATGACTCACATACTGGTAATGAATCGTTTTCTAACTCACTTAGAAGTCCGTTCTTAACCAATCTCTCAATCATTGAGATTAATGTGACCTAATCGTAGGTACCAAAGATAGAAATTTTCTTTAGGAGAAACTTATCGTCTTTTTTTTTTTTTTAGTTATCACAGTTCTAAATAATTTAGTATTAAGAAGGAACTTTGATGCTAACGACCTTAACACGTAAATATTACTATCTAACTTTTCAGAATAAATCTCAACACTATTTTTGTAAATAAATGCTTTATTCACATTAAAATTCAGATTGTATGACTGTTCTAATAAGCATTTTATAGAAATCAAGTTCCTTTTTAAGTCAGGAACTACATAAATATTTTCTAATAAAAATGTAAGGTTTTTGTAAACAAAGTTGGAGTCCTCCCACTGCCACAACTGAGACAACGTGCCTAGCTCCAACCAGCATCGTCATCTCACCAGTCTTCAGCTGCTGCCAGGAACTAATTACCTGAAATGAGGAACAAACATGGTTAGTGGCGCTTGAATCAATTATCCCAGTAGAATTGTCATTCTCCACTAAACAAGTTTCCAACACTAGTAATTCACATTTACCTTATTTGACTTTCTTCTTTTCTGCCAAATATTTAGAATAATTCATCTTTTAGTGTCCCACCTAATTGCAATGAAAACAAATTACCTTTGTAGCTTTGATCTTTTTCCCTTTTTGTGCAGCAGCGGGATTAGCTTTCCCCTGGCCTCCTTTCTTTTTCTTCCATTTTTTGATACCGGAAGAAGAAGATGCAGACTTTATTCCAGAGGTCGAACCTTTATAGAACTTTTTGGAGGAAGAAGCAACATTTACCTCACCCTTCTGTTCCTTGACTTTCATCAAGGACTAATATGTCTGCAGCTCATTGAGTAGGGTGGTTAGGTTGTAGTTAGGCTTATTCGTTACAACGTACTATGAAACTGTAGGAAACTTTCAGGTAAAATTTTCCGGATGAATCTAACCTGATTGGCCTCATCACTAACAGACTCGTACATCTCTTCCATGTTAAAGTGGACCATCATGTTCAAAACATGTTCATGAACATATGTTCCTTCTTTCATTCGGGCATTGAAGATATATTTAAGAGCGTCATGCATGAGTTGTGAGGACAGTTGTCCAAACATTCTCTTTAGGGATTCTATTATCTCACGGGCAGTGAGCATGAACTCATGCTTCTTGGCTTTAGACATGCTGGCCAAGATATATGCTCGGACCTTTTCATTCACCTTTACTCATAACTCATATGCCTCACAAATATTTTAGGATGCATTAGCGGCTGGGACTTGAGGATGATCCTCAACTAAGACGAATCGTAGGTCATCGATAATGAGAATCATATTAATAGTATTTTTCCAATTTATATAGTTATCGTATTAATAGACACTGATAAATTACTATCAATGTCAATTAGTAATGTGAATAGACAACGATAGAAGTTTATCAGTGTCTATCAATATCTATCATTGATAGATTCTGAAATTTTGCTATATTTTATATATATTTTCAGTAGTTTTGCCACATGAAATAATTTTTCAATTAAACATCACATATTTAATTTCATTTCATTTGAATCAAATTTAAACCATATTATCTCACATAACCTATAGTTTTAATATGAATTTTAACCTATAGGTTTAATATGAATTTCATTCATATTAATTTTAACCTGTAGTTTTATATAAATCTTATTTATATATTTCATTCTTATTCAAATATTTATATCTATTATATTATAAAGTATAATTTTGAATCTTGTTCAGAATTAACTCTGTATTATAATATATTTATATACATTATATCAATTTGAATTACATTCAAATATTTATTTCTCTCATATATAGTATTATTTATTAATCATATTTATTATTCTATTTATTATAATGTATCTATATACATTATATTAATTGTATCTTATACAATTATTTTCTTTATTTAATTTGAATAATTCAAATTAATCTAAAATTAATTCATTCTCTTTTTTACCCTCAATGTGTTAGCAAAGGGACCTTTGGACCTATAGATTAGAAGCTCCAATGATACGAGATTAATTAATTATACTCTTTAATTAAATTAATCAACATTTATTAACTGCATGTCACTCCACTAAAGACCCACAATTGCATTCTTTATACTGTAGATATATTTCTGTGTCCATGGACATAACCAATCAACAGTAAGTTGCCCCTTCATGAATCGCTCATAATAACAATCGGGCCAAATTATCGTTTTATCCCTATATTACATCTAACTCTTTAAATACCATTGATCCCTTTAATGAGTAAACAGTTTATAGCTTTATAGTCTATCTATAAACTAATCCCTCTTGGGCCAGTGAGAGGGTGAGACCTCATTGTTCAAGATCTGGAGTCAGTACTTAAGAAAGCAATTCATCTACTTATCCTAAAGATGAGAAGGAGAGAGTTCCATCTTCTGAAGCTATGTTTCTAGCTCTCTATTCGGACAAATATCCAAAATGGTAGGCTTATTGAGTGGCAAATCTGTCTACTTTCATTCATACAGATCAAAGGATTACCTACATAGACAGAAGTTTATTACTCATTTGGGATTAAGGTCGAGTCACCTATGATTATCTTATGAAATATTAATATTTTCAATCAACGACATCATACAAAGAAAGTAATCATTTTACGGTCCAATCTTATACAAACTCTTTGTGTAGGACATCTACACTTGCATGTCTCCATATGAACGATTAAGTTCAAATTGTAATAATTACAAAGTGATCGTATTCATAGTGCCACAAGTTAAGACACCCAACCTTTTCTATATACTACAAACCATTCAGATTATTACTCAAACATGATCCACCCGTATGTCAATTACATACATATTTAAGTTACATAAATAACCTCAAATCTTTCTTTAATAGATTATTGCATAAAATAATCAAAAATTATTTTAAATAACATATTAACTATGAGGCCTTAAGATATACATCCCAACACGATATATATATGTATTTATGTATGTATACCTAATATACTTCATATTTGCTATATAAAGTATATTAGTTATAAAATTGATACTAAATTTATTAGTCAACAACTATTTGTGCATTTATTATTATTTGCCGACTTAATTTGAACTTTTATTCATTTATGTAAAAGTATTGATTTTCTAGTATATACATCAACATACAATGATTCATTTCGTCCTATTAGTAATCATTATAAATTAATGTTGATTAACTACTGATACACTAATATTATGTACACTTGAAATTGAATTTTGAATAGTTGATTATATATTAATGATATATTTGAACAAACGTATTTTTTTTATAAGAAATAATTTCATTGATAAATGAAATATCCAACAAGATACAAAGGAGAACTACATAAAATAGTACGACCTAAACCAAGAGTAAAAAACAAGATGAAAATTGGATCGATGATGCAAAGAACCCATCCATCATCGAAGCGATGGGGATGAACAAAACAAAACTCCAATTCAAAGATCGTCAAACAGATGCATCCCATTATAAGAGAAGCAAGAATCTGATTCCATGGCTCCATATAATGACAGAAAAACAATGTTGACAATAACCATGTTGGACGAATCCTATGGGGGAGAAAATAGTCTTCAATGTGGAAGGAAAGTGACCCATCTCAAATGTTGATATACTACGATACACTAATGATATATTCGAAAGTAATTTTTAGTGGCTACTAATATACTATTGATATGCTAAATAGGGGTGGGAGAGTTTGAACTATGGGTCTTTTTATCTTTAGTACATACATATGCCAATTGAGATAAGCTCTTGTTGACTAAATAATATCAAATTTGTTATGTTTTTTCTTCTCAAAATTTGATGTACTAGTCAATTGAAATATGAACTAGGAAGTATATCTATTATACTATTATATATCCATTTATATGCCATCAAAATCACATAAAAAATTCAAAATTTTAAATTACTAATTGATATACTTTATATTCGATATATCAATTAATTTAATATAATTAACGCAATTAAGATGTACCATAAAAATCATATATTTTTTTTGAAAATGACACATAATTTAATCCAAAATCTAAATCAGGCCATCAAAATCGAACTAATCAAATGAAAACAACTTCAAATCATATTCACCTTCATCAAACAAATAATTCCTACCATCACACAATAAAAATCATGATATATGAATGGACTGATATATCAAATATAAATTATGTTAATACGAAAATGAGGGTAAAATTGGAATAAGAAAAACTGTAATAAGATTAAAATTTAAAAAAAATTATAAATAATAGCAAAATATGAATTTATGTGTGAGATATGTATGGCAATATATTTTGCGACACAGAGAAGAAATGAATTTATTAGAGTGTCCGATGTTGGATTTTGGAGAAGTGAAGCGAGTTGAAGAAAGAAGTGAAGTCCCCGCTTGCTGTCCACAGTCACCATCTTCTTCTCAAATTCTAGGGTTCTTCTCCTTTTTCTCTATCTCATCGAACCCCATTGCTTCATCATGTTCAAAACACAGCTTCAAGAGCTCTGCCATCGCAAATCTTACCAATTACCCGAATATTCCGTGGTTAAACAAGGTCAAGACCACGACCCACGTTTTGAAGCCACAGTCACCGTCGACGGCAAGCAATTCAGCTCACTGGTTCCTTGTAAGTCTTCCAAGCAAGCACAGAATGAGGCTGCTAAGATTGCTTTTGACTTCTTTTCTCTTCCTTCTTCACCGCAACCGCCGCTGCAGCCGGACCACTCCTGCCCTCAACCACTTTTGCCAGAATCATCTCCTCCGCCGAAACTAATTCCTTGCATTCCCCCATTTTCTCACTCGTCTCTAGATGTTTCTTCTTTTCCTCAGCCGACCTTGCCTTCGCATTTGGGTATGACTTCAACTCTTTTTGCCACTTTCCATTTACTTGTGTCTGTTCTTTGTTGATGTGTACTTGTTCTTAGTTTCTATTCAACCATGTCTAAAAGTTCATGGTACTAGTTTCATCTCTATGCAAGAAGATTATACGTGGGAGAGGGAAATGCTAGAAGGAATTGTAAGATTGTGTCTGTTCTTCGGGAAGGCTGGTCTAGTTATTGGTAATTTTAGGAACAACCTAGGAATATTTTCCATGTTAAGTAATTTTGGTGGTTCCCTCTCAGAATGAGGAGTGACTATTAATTTTAGTCTGGATCCGTTGTATGGTACAAAGAAGGTTGTTTGGTTGGCCATTATACGTGCCTTTTCTTTTGGACATTATGGGGCGAGCGTATTAAACATCTCTTTCGAGATTCATTTTCTTGTTTTGGTAGTTTCATGGATTTGGTCTTATCTACTGAGCTGTATTGGTGCAAAACAAGGCATCCTTTAAAGCTTTTTACTCTTTCCTATTTAATTTTCAATTGGAAATCTTTTTTGTAATCACCTATAGGTGTTTGGAGTCTCCCTTTATTTCATTTATTCAATGAAATGATTTTTCACTAAAAAAGACTATTAATTTTAGTATGGGTAGTAAATATTAAATAGTAACTTTAGGAACAGGAATATCATCTATGCCTAACCCTCCAAAGTTTAGCAGCCTAGCCACGACCCCCTATTTCACACAATGAGAACCTTTCCCATCATCAGCCCCCTCCCATAAGAATCCCTTATCAACTTCTCAAAAACCTACCTACCTGCTCTAGGGACTCTAAAGAGGGACACAAAAATAGTTCGGGATGTCGTTCAGGACTGAATGAATTGTAAACTTACCACCTTTAGAGAAAAGAACTCTTCCTCCTTGATGCAATCCTCTTTTGAATCTTACATATAACAAGGTCTCACAACGTGAGGCTTGTAGGATTATGACCAAGAGGAAGACCTAAATAGGAAGAAGAAAAGGCCTCAACCTCATACCCCACTCCGGTGAACTGGAAAGTTAATGTTTACATAACCAAAATTTAGAAAAATGTGAGGCAAGTTGGCGTAGAATTGATTTGGGATGGATTGAAAGCCCCAACATGGGAAGAACAAAGGGATGCAAACTTAAATACAAGTTGGTTGAAGGCATGGAGAACTTTTGCTAGGGAAGCTCCAAAAGTATGTTGACTGAAATGACTTCTAAGTTCTATTCCATAAAACGAGCTACAAGTTAAAGGGAGAATTCTAGAGCTTTCCTCTCTCAAAATGACCAACATATTCCTAATAAAAAAATATACCCGCACCTGCCTATTTCCTTATAGGTAAATATAACTTGTAATGATAACACTCCTTAGTGCATGTCATAACCAACTCATGGGCCACTCATACATTACTCACTTCTCCATGCATCATTTCTCTTTTCCCTTACTGATGTCCTATGATGAACTTACGTTATTTGGGCCTATGCCTATCATGTGTGGACTTGGGACCATTGGAGAAATTTGCAGGCGATGGAGAAAGAACTGTCTATGGATATATACAGGGAGGTGTCGATGACGCAAGAGGAATGTGTGTGATTAGTGATGTGAGGTAGAAGAAGAGTACTCTCTTGGTCAAGTTTGTTGATTCTATGAGCACGAAGTTGGATCGTACTTCAGTATATCCCAACTAAAGCCAATATTATTACTTTACCTTGTGTGCAAAGTTAGAACCCTTAAAATCCACAAAATTATGTTGTATTCTTATATCTAAAGACGTGCTTTCATAAAAAAAAAAATTCTCAGATCTAAAGACTCGCCGTAGCCATAGGTATATTATTGGAGAGATGAAATTGTAGTGAGCAAGTATACCAATGGTTTGGCCATAGAGAGATAGTGGACACATTGGTTAGATTATTGAAGATTGATCATGACTAGAAATAGTGGGATGAAAGAGAATGCACCATATGCATCAAAGAGGGAATGAATCTTGGATTGGAGCATGTTCGTTGCAAGGCGTTGGGATAAACTTCTACGGAATGTTTTCCTGAAATGGGCCCTATTAGCAACTGTTTTCTCAAAATCATTTCTGGATTCGTGCCTACCAATTACTAACCTGTTATTGTTATTATGCCTGCATTTTTAGAAAATTAAAATTAAATAAACTGCATCCATCGTACAGTTTTCAGTTTTTTCTGTTCTAATCTTAATGACATTGACATGGTTGTACTAATTACTTCAAATATTTGTCTGCAATTATTTATTATCCTGGGCAACACAAAGTCAAGAAGGTAAGTTAAGTAGGATTTAGACATTAAGTTTATTTTCTTAATATGCTAGAATACTTCAAGTTGTCAGTTTCCTTTTCCTTGTAGGCAGTATTGGTGCAATAACTAACCTGGACAACACTGTTACTTCCCCACTGAGACCAGAAGTAACGCTTGAGGTGGCAAATGAATCTTTTGAACTTGAGAAATCTCCTAAAGGTATTAAAAGCAGAATTTAATCTTTATAAAGCTTTCCAGTACCTATTCACATTCTTAAAAATAATTATTATTGTTTGAGCCAGCAAATTATTTTCTAATTATGTCCGTGTGAGGATACCAATAGTCACATTTGTTAATGTGGTTTGATTCTTCCTGTAGATTCTTCCATTATGAGTAATATGGATGTCAAATTTGCAGCACAGTTGGTTGAACCAAAAATTCAAAACACTGACAAATCTCCCGTGGTTGAAGACTTCGACAAAGAATGCCTTAAATTGACTGGTTAGAAAGGGTTACTACTATATTACTCTACATTAACGACGATATATTGCTTCAATATTATGGTAACATAGTGGCACATATTGGTTTATTTTGACTAGTTATGGCATGCATGTGGTATGATTTAACTCATATCCTAGCCAGTCAAGGTGGTCAAACTTTTTAAATGTCATATGATCAGTAACATTGTGTTGGGTTGGCATGAATATTAGATTGCAATATGAATGTAGATTCCAAGCCTTGCTGTGACAATCAACTTCAATGTGTTTAGTTGTCTCGTGGAATATTGGATTAGATGCGATATAAAGTGCTGTTTAATTATCACACCACGATATGGTCGGTGTTGTGATATCAAATCCCAATTTGATTTATCCAAGCCAATTCATAAATAGGCTGTGCCATTGTTCTATATTTTGATTCATCATTTGAACATGACACCACATTTTGTTTCTTACTCTTCTAGGAAACCAAATCACCACCAACAAATACACAATATCCTAAAGTTGTTTTTGTATCTTCCTTGGATCTTGCCCAATTAGCATCTAAGATGCATTCAATATTAGTATGATCATAATTTTTATATAATAAAACAAAATCTGTTCCAGTGTAGCCCGATGGTCAACTGTTGGACAAGACATATACTGGCTCACAAGCACCCGTTGAATAGATTATGTCTGATTGAGTCACTGTAAGATAATTAAGTTTTCTCACCAACTCCCTAAATCATTTACGAACTTTTAGCAATTCTCCTTCCTTTGCAACTACATTGGGCATCATTGGGGTACTACATGACTTGGCCCCCAACTTTCTTGTTTCAGTCAACAAGTCAAATACACATTTTCTATGTGATAATAGAATTTCCTTCTTGTTTTTTATTATCTCAATTCCTAAGAAGTATTTCAACGGGCTCAAATCTTTTGTATGGAATTGATTATAGAGAAAGGTCTTGAGGGATTGTATAACTAGTGCATCATAGGTGTGATCATCAATCGGTTGGAGTCAATTTTGGGCTAAAACTAGTGACGACCACTGACATATCAGTTTTGGTTGGTCTGTTTCAGAGGATTTTTAAGAGGTTGGTGAACGCTGATTGACCGTCCATATGATTAGTTGGTCGATTTTGGTTGGTTTAGTATCTCTGGCGGACTAAAGAGAAGGGGAAGAAGGAGTGGGGAGAAGATAGGCTAGAAGGAAATAGGTGGGAAAAGAAAAGAGAATCAGATTCTGGGAAATGGAAGGGAAAAGAAGAGTGAGAATCAGATTTTGGGAAATGGGAGGGAGATTGCTGTGTGTGAAAGAAGAGAGAAAGAAAACAAGTTTTTCTTCTAATAATCAATCTTAAATGAATGGCTATAACTTTTTCTTCTATAGGCATGAAGATCCACGCACATTTCAAAGACGTCAATTGAAGTGAGAAGTGGAAAGCTGGAGTCCCTACATTTTTTGCTGAAAAGGTTTTGATGGTGTGATTTTTAGAGGCTTTTTGGTAAATAGCTTGATTCAGGTAGAGAAATTAGACTAATCTAATTTTTTTTTTCTTTTTATTAATTTGGATTGGAGAATTTTCATGTAATAGGTTTCTTCTCAACATCACCTCCTTTCTTATTTTGGGGGGTTGTTGGAAAAGAAGAAAAAGAAATAGAAAAAGACTAGGCTGTAGTTAACTTAGAGAATGTAGTACTCACTTGGTCGGAAGAATGGAACTTGGAAATAGACCAATTTATGATTGGACAAGATTCAAACCACACTTTATTATCAAACTTTTGAATTTGACCCTTTCAAGAGAAAAAGCTGCATATGAGGTTATTGGCTTACCAAGGACGTGTTTGAGTGTTTGGTTGCATCAAAATGTTAGCTACTCATCTAATCTATGTATAATAGTAGGTAGTAGAAAGCAACTTCATGAACGAACCTAAGCTACACACGTGTTGAGGTGAAGATGCTACTGATGGATATTACTTATGAGTGAGGAAGAGGAACTTAAAGTTAGTAAAGTATGGGAAAAAAAGCCGAGTATCAACTGTAGTAGAGTAGTTAATCCCAACGTTGTTAGGAAGATGCAAATGCGACAATAGCTAAGCCTCCAAACTTTCAATTCAACACAAAAGGGTAGTAGTACTGCAAAAGTGATTAGCAGGCCTGCAAATAGGAGAGAACATGGTTTATGCTTTCTTTGTAGTGAGAATTCATTGATGTGAGAACAAAGATTCTACTGGCTCTATTTTTTTTCTCTTGGGGGAATAAAAATACTACTTTTTAATAAAAATGAAAAAGATTGCAAGAGGAATCCAAATAATAAACAGTGCCTTATCAACAAAAATAGAAGCAACTGATGACAAATAAATGTACTACAATCATCTCCTGAGTTTTTCTTCAATTTATAATCTCAATATTTCTATCTTATTATAATCTTGTTTGTAGTGTGTGCACGTGTTTGGTGTTTTGGGAAAAGGCTCATCTTTTTAGTTCTTTCATGTTATTTTTTCCAAAGCATCTCATATTGTTCAGTCAGAATTTGGAGTTCATACTATCCCTCCAATTATGAATATCTATCAGAACTTGGGTACTTCTTTTGATGCTCATAGGTATGCAACATTTGTACAAGAATAAGCTGCAAAATTTAGCCCAGAAGAGAGGCCTCAGTTTACCTATGTACACATGTGAGCGTGATGGCCCACCCCATGCTAGTCGCTTCAGATGTAAAGTGGAAATAGATGGAAAGACCTATGAAAGTCCAGAATTTCATGGCACATTGAAAGATGCTGAGAATGCTGTTGCAAAAGTTGCTTTATTGTCGTTATGTCAAGATGGAGCTCAAGAGGCTAGTACTCTAATTTAAACTTCAATGAAACAAATAATTAATTGCCATGCCATAAATGTGGTTTTGTGCTTAAATGAAATAGGCACCTCTCACGTGTTACTTCTATAAATTTCTGGAGATTTATTTCTTTTGTAAATGATAGGATTCTGGCCTTTACAAAAATCTCTTACAAGAGATGGCCCAAAAAAGAGGTCTAGGTTTACCGATTTATTCAACATCACAGTCTGGTGAAGTTCATGTACCAGTTTTTGTTTCAACGGTGAAAGTAGGAGAAGAAACTTCTGAAGGGAAACCGTCGAGAACTAAGAAACAAGCAGAGATGAGTGCTGCGAAAGTTGCTTATTTTACCATAAAAGAGGGTAAGCGTTGTTGGCAATAGTATATCTGTTGATTACTTTTTTGTCAGTTTCAGTTCCTAGCAAAGCTTTTAATCATGAATGCATCCCCCTAGAATTTCATGGGAGTCAATGGAGTAAAGTGGAATGTGTATCCTAAATAAATGTTTTAACTATCGCTCACTAATTATGAATGGCTTAAACTTGCCTTGAGTTGCTTTGATTAGCTTTATAGCATTTACTATATTTCAGGCAAGATTGCTTCTCCTAGAGAACGAGATTCTCAAGCCATTTCATCTAGCTTGCAATCAAATGTCAGCACTGACCAGGATCTGCAAGTGATCTCCAGTCCTGTAATTTCACATCCAAGCATGTCAATTGAGAAACAACCCAATGATGGAGGTGGTTTTATCCTTTAGACTATTATATCCTGTGCTCTGTTATTTGGCTATTACATAAATTTCCATTTTTCTCATGTATGACACATTACATGAACTGGTGGCATGCAATTAAAACTTTTCAAATTGCATAACTCCATGCATAAATCCTCACCCAAATATGATATTGAAAACTAATTCAAACCTTGAAACATGTCAGAGACATTTCAACCTTAAGCTTCTGATTATTGTCATCTTATATCATAATTTATTGTGCTACATTAGTCACAGTCTTTTATTCCATGGTTAGGATCTCAAAGCATTTCAACAAGAAAGAGAGCTCCATCTTGTGACCTTGGTATTGAAGCTTCTCGTGATATTGCTATATCATCCCATAATGTTGCTCATCTTGGTGAGAGCAATGATTACGTTTCAAATTTATTAGTCTCAAAGCTAGAAGCTGGAAAAAGCTCATCTTCCAAAAGGGTAATTGTTTGTCCTCGTCAACCGAATATGACATTTCCGAAGGGCACTACCGTATTACCAATAAGTGATGATGAATGGGTTACATTCTCGGTCGAAACTGGAACTAGTCAATGAACTATGTCATGAATGACTCACTTTTGAATTGACTGACCTTGCTCAGGACTGAAGTATGTCAACTACTAATGCGTAGGTAGATAATATGTATGTATTAAGTATTTAACTCAAAATAGATGACAATACTTGGAACAGCACTGTTGATCTTTGATTGCTTTTGTGGTTTAGAATTATTGGTAGTGATAAAAATGTTGGGATGTGGAACTGTTGAAGTACTTAGATGTAATGAGGTTAGTTTTTGCTTGTGATTTGATCTTCACTGTAGTAAAGGTCTATTGCAATTATCATATTTTATTGGATGCCACTTTGTTTTTGCTTTAAATCTATTAGGAGTAGGAGGGTGTTATCTCTTGAGTTTTGCACAAGATGAAGTATTCTCAATCTTATACTTAATAAGACACAACATTGAGAATACTTCATCTTGTGCAAAACTCAAGAGATAAAAGACACAACATTGAGAATACTTCATCTTGTGCAAAACTCAAGAGATTACACCCTCCTACTCCTTACATATTTAAAGCAAAAACAAAGCGATATCCAGCATAATTATAATAGACCTTTATTACAGTGAAGATCAAGTCACAGGCAAAAACTAATCCTATTACATATAAGTACTTTAACAATTCCCCACCCCAATAGTTTTATCACCACCAATAGAGTCCTAAACCACAAGGAAATATTGTGAGGGATAACTATCTTTGTTGAATAAAAGTAAGCTTGAATAGTCTTTTAATTTTTTGGGGTATGGGGATTTAAATCTCTGACCTGTGGGAAGGAGGCGTTGTCATTTACTAGTAAGTTATATTTATAGACTTGAAAAGTTTTAATTTGTTTTTTTTACTTCAACTAGATAATTATTGATTGATAAATCACTTTGATGTTAATATGCTTTTATTTATTATGTTTAGAATTATAATTTGCTTGCTATTTTCATAATATTTTATGTAATTTATGCTAGAATTGCACTTACTAACTAATCTGCAAAAGAGGAAGAGGAGACACTTTTACAATTTCCAGTTCCATGTTAGTTCAAGTGAGCCCCAAATATCTTTTCTAAAATAAAGGATGAAAATGGTCATTTATTATGTCATCGTAATACATAATTAATTTTCATAAATTAGTTGCCATGTTAATGCATGTGAAGATGTTAAATGATGTGCGATTTCTGTGGATAGGACAGTTCGTCTTCCGAAGCATTCTTTTCCATTCACATAGCAGCTTCCACTAGTTAGAAAATTCTTTTTACTCAGCACTGGTTGTTACAGGGTATGTATTTCTTTCCTCAATCCTCCCCCCAAAAAAAAAGAAAAACTCAGAAGGTACTATATGGAACAAATTTTAGCCAAATTCCACCAAATATACAAATGGAATCTAACCTTACATGTCCTCCAACTATATTTTCCAAATCGTCAATACATGCCCACGAAAATTTCGAGTGGATGCAAATTCTCCCAATTTAAGAAAAAGTTTCTGTGTTCTAATTCATTTTTTTGTCTACAAATCTAGGCACTTGACACAACTTTTCAATGTTAACCTACTTTGTTTCTGGGAAGAGTGGATGATCTGCCTGCTCTTTGTTGAAGGATAAAAAAAAAGAAACGAAGTCTTATTTGATCCGGTGCTAACTAGATGTAAACCTAACAAAGGGTTGGGGTTGTTTCATTTGTGGAGGTCCTAAACAATGGGTAGAACTCTAACTTGTTAGGAGTAGGGGCTTTCTTGTACGCTTCCCTTTAGTGGAAGAAATAGAAACCTAAGAGAATCTATCAAAAAGTTGAACTTACGTATACGTTAGAGTAAGATGAGATAATTCCAGTCGAACACTTGCTCTCTTCTGTCACTCAATTCTTTTTTTCATGTGTGGAAACTTCAGGACCAGAAGTAGTAGCTTTCAAAGTTAAACATGATCTTATCCCCAAAGTTTAGGAATAATATATATGATTTAACACATATACATGTATAATAAATATTTAAGTGGAAGGATGAAGCTCTAGGTATATAATATACATTGAATATTTCAAGACTTGAGAAGAAAATAAAACCATCGAAGAAAAGTGGCTGTTGAGTATAATCAGTGGGCTTTTTTTGTGGTCAAAGCAACAAGAAAATCTCTATAATCATCAGAAAAAGTTCTCTCACATATTGCTTCTGTTAATTGAATGCCATATTTCCCTTTTAAAGCCCTTTGAATTTCATTCAAATCAACCTCAGCTCTGCTCAACAAAACTCTCTCCAATGCTCCATCACTTTCTCCACCTTTTATGCTTTTGTAAAGCACCTGATTCATTAAACCATATTCATACGCAAAGCTTTTTCACCTCATAAAAAAAATTCTTTTGAAAATAATATGAACTCAAGTTATTGTGTACATATGTAACCTTGGCATAATACTTTGGAGGATTACATATACACTGCATGACCGTCTGTAAAGCATTCTCAAATTCTCCACAATTTCGAAATTTAAGATCCTGTAAAAATATAGGGTAGTTATAATAGATAACACTTTTAGAGCTAATAATTAAGTGTATAACAAAAGAGCTGTAAATATAGCAAAATTTAGATGCAGCTCTAAGAGTCTTTCAGTGATATTGATAGATTCTATTACTAATAGACTCCTATAAGCGATAAGATTCTGAGAATTGAATCTAAATTTTGCTATATCTGCAAATTCTTTTGCTTTGTGCTATATCTACTTATACTTTAAGCATGATTGCTATATTTGCAACTAGGATATGTACTTTGAGAGGGTTGGAAACAAAGTTGATTAACAAAAAGAAAAAAAAAAAAGATAATACCTTGGTAAAGTTATGACCAAAGATGTGTTGGTAGCAAGAAAAAGTGAGCTTTAGCTGTGGAATGCTTCTTTTAGCGAGCATTTCAAGTACAAAAGCTTCTTCTATGGCTCCTGAATTGTCTTTTACTGTTTCATACAGCCTTCTAGCATCACACTTTGCAATATGTTGGCTAATATCAGTATTATGGGCTTTGTGTGAGGCAGCCAATGCTACAAGAATCTAATGCAAAATTTCAGTTTTTGTGCCATCAAAATCAGCATGTAAATAAGAAAAAAAAGTTTGAACTCTTGTGTTCTTTTTCGTGTTGTTTTGCTACTTTACCTTTTGGTATGAATGGGGAGGGTCTATGTTGATGATATCTTGATCTAATTGCTTTTTATATCTTGCCTGATAAGATTGTCTAATAAGAAACATTTGGCTTGATTTTCTCCCCACAAATATTTCAATAAGAGCCTTGAAATTAGTGTCCCCTAGTTCAAGTGCTTCTCGGGCGACAACGGCGTCACGTTCGTGAGAATCACGCATCCATAACGACAAAGCTCGATTTACTGGCTTGACAACAATTGTCTCTAATCTTTCCACCAAATCCTCACCATAGATTGCCTTGTAGATCCCTTTCATTTGGTGTCTTTCCATCGGGTTTCGACCGGCGAGAACTCGAACCAGCCTATTGCTTCTCTGATCCCATGAATCATGAAGTTCTCTACAATCATTTTCGATACCGATGTCGTAGATGGACATGTTGTGAATTTTGGTAGCCATAGCAAACTTTGGTTATCTTGCACATGACAGCCATTGACTGACATATATAAAGGGAGGAGAAGCACCAAAGGGATAAAGGAAAGAAATGAAAGTAAAATTGGTTTGCTTATGTGTACCATTGGATTATGTGTAAGTGTATGTGTGTGTGTGTGTTGTCTTTCAAAGCACAAAAGGAGGAAGTTTCTTTGCCTTTTCTTCTCTCTTTTGAACAAGAAAAGTGATGAGGCACTTACTTGGCTGCATTCAAACTTTGTGGCATGTGACTGAGCTTTGTTTTGTGCAAATTTGTTTGTTGGGTTTCCTTGTAGACAATGAGTATGAATTCAACCCTTTTGTGATATCTTTTTTCTAATGTCCAAATCCCAACCCTTTTACCTAACAACCCTTCTTTTCAATTTCAAAAAATTGCATATTATTTGAGACATTTAGTGGGATCAAGATCAAAAATCAATTTTATTCTAGGCAAAACTTGCCTTTGAAGAACACAAACTTTTTCACACATTGAACCAAAGTTATTTTTTATTTTGCATCAATTTCTAAATATAAATGAAGAAACTTTGAGAAATTCATTAAAAAAAAAAAAAAAAAAAAAGAAAAAGAAAATCTCTAATAAGCACACTACAAAAGAAAAAAAATCTTATTATAGTCCTCCATATTTTATTATGTCAAAAAGACTTTAATCATTTACTTATTTAAAAATAAATGAATAATTGAAGATATTTTATCATATCAAAAGTACTTTAATCATTAATCATTTACTATTTTACTTATTCCCCACGGTGCTTGGAATGCCCTATCACCAATCTTCCAAGAAGACACTAAAGAGTGCTACCATAATTTTTTCCACTTCATTTCTTTATTTCTTTCATATGACAATTGTTCTTTTCTTTCCTCGACCAAGGATCCATAATTTACAAAATTTCAAATTAGTTTAATACCAATAATCTTGATAGTGGGGTCAATCTTTGTGTATGAGAGGCAATATGTGAAAATTTAGAGAATTGCAACCTCCTTTAGATAAGGATAGTTTAAAGGGAAGCTTATGAGTCACAATTTCTCATCGAAAGCCTTGCTTCTAGAGTTCTCAACACATAACAAAGTACGGAGCAAAAATCCAGAATCAACAGTAGGTCGTTAGATTATTGAAAATGAGAAAATTTGTTTCGGAGATCTATGGAGATTTTTCTATCGTTAGAAATCATAGTTGCTCAAAATGTGACCATATTTGAGAAGATCATACTTGTCGATTACTTAGATCATAGTTGCTACTTGTGAGTAAAATATCATGAGTCTATAAAAGCTAATGTTTATAGGAAAAGAACAAATTTGTCAAATTAATGCGGATACTGTGGGATATATCGCTAAAAATCCTTGTAAAGTTGCCAACAACTAGTTTAGTTGTCTTTGTATGTCGTTTTTTTCCAACTTTTTTCAAACTTCAGCTTTTCCAATTTTCTACTTATTCTAATTTTCAGTTTTTCTCAATTTTCAGCTTTATTTTAATCCAAAACTTTCATTTCCAAAGAAATTAAATTTGAGAAGAACCACGAAAAAGAATCTATATTTTTTTTTTATCCTCATTAATTCAAAATTTTCTCATTGAATTTTTATATCATTTCACATCAAACTTGAATTGATAGTACATGCCTGCCACACGCTACCACACAACTACTTTGGAAGAGCCGTAATTAGATCAAAGTCCACAAAATGAAGTGGTGATGGTGACGGTGATGAAGGTGGCCAAGTTCAGAAAAATATCGGAGGAGGCCAACCATATGAAAGACTTAAGACTTGGTCCTTTCATTGGAGAATCTCAATTTATTCATATCTCACAAGACTTGGATCATGCTATAGAAAATCTTAATTCATTTGAGAATCACAATTCATGCATATAACTAAATTTGCTTTTTAGAAGAGACTGATTAGATATATGGATGGTAAAATTTCTCAATCCTTTCAAAATACACTTAATTTTATTTTTCAAAATACATGGTCATATAATCTTGATCAACCACAAATTATTATCACCAACCTATATATATAATGTATGTACTTATAATACCTAAAATTGATGTATTGTCAACCTCAGTGCGGTTGATGTACCCAAGATTGATCCAAAATTCAAATGGTTTATCAGATGGATAATTTTAAATTATAGAGTTAGTACATCACTATACCTATTTAATTTTTCTCAAAAAAAAAAAAAAAAAAAAAATCTTAGGTGCTTTATGGAGTCGATGTACGTGCAAGATTATGATCATCAATAAGAGCCAACGAGACTTCTTCTGAAATTGCCAAGTATTGAGAATTTCAACATGGAAAAAAATCTAGGGACTTACTCCTTAGAAGATAAATGGACTACTTCTCTCAGCCAGTTGATTTTGGTAGTTGCGAATGTTGCCGTTGAGTTGTCTTTGTAGAGCAACAGTACGATCTTGGACTGGCCCCCATTTATAGTTGAGGTTTTGGATAAAATTAAGGCGCCCCTGGTGCACTAGAAACATTGGAGAAAATAGTAAAATTCGATGATTCATTTGGATTTATGGTAAAATCTAAAAATAATAAGATTTTTTGTAAAACATGTGCCAATCACGTGAGGTCAACTTTTATAACGGATTTTCCTCTAATATGGTAGACTTTTATAACGGATTTGTATAACCACTTTTCGAATATTTGAATTTATCTTTTATTATCAAATTTGATTTTATTTAACTAGTTTTTGGTATGTTATTAGATTTTATCTAACTATTTTTTAAATTGATCGCAAGAAACAAAAACTTCATGATTTTTCTCTCTAATATATATTTGAATTTATTTTTTTATTATAAAATTTGATTTTATTTGACTAACTTTCGATTTCTTTAAATGTTTGTTACAAATTCAATTGTATCTAAATCTTTTTTCATCATTTTATGCATATTATTATCAAATTAATTTGATCTTTTTGTGGTTATATTATTATTATTCAACAATCTAAATAAAAAAAATAACAAAAGACCATAAATCTCATTTTTTTTATCATCTACACTCAGCCCCTAATTGAGCTAACGAGTGGACCATATGAACGTATAGTTTGGAGCTCCAATGATACTCGACTAATTAATCAAACTCTTTGATTAAATTAATCAACTTTCATTAATTGTCCGTCACTCTACTAAAGTCTGTCGTTGCACTATTCGCATTACAGATATATTTTTGTGTCTATTGGATATAACCAATCAACTTCGTTGACCCTTCATAAATTGCTTATAAGTACAACTAGGCCAAAATTATTATTTTGCCCACGTAGTTACATCTAACTCCTTAAGTACCATTAATCCCTCTAAATGAACAATAAGTCATAGTCCAACTATGACCAAACATCTTTAGGGTCAGGAGAGGGTGTGACACCACATTGTTCAAGCCTTGGAATCAGCTCTTAAGGGAGCAATTTATCTACAGTCTCTAACTACAGAGAAAGAGTAAATTCCTTATTGTGTAGCTATGTTTCCAGCTCCCTAATCAGACAAATCCCCAAAATGGTAGGCATATTAAGTCGACGAAACTGGCCTCTCTCACCCATACAAATCAAAGGATCGCCTTCATAGGCGAGTTCATAACTCACTAAGGATTCAGGTCATGTCACCTATGGTCATCCCAATGAAATGAAAGTCTCATCTATCAACGATTTTATATAGAGAGACTATACATTTTGTGGTCTGGTCTTATATAAATTCTTTGCATAGAACACCCCTACTCACATATACATGAATGATCAGGATTAAATTATTTGTAACACTTTACAACAATTGTAACAACTACAAAGCAAACCACATTCGTAGTGACACCAGGATGAGGTACCTAGTCTTACTATCTACTACAGATTATTTAGGTTATCACTTAAACATGATCTGCCTGTATGTCTCTACATACATGTTTAAGTTTCAGAAAATAACCCTGAATCTTAGTTTATTGGCTTTTGTGTATAAATAAAACTAAATGATAAATAAAATATCTCTTTATTTTATTAGATAAAAAAATTGTTTGTACAGTATAATTACAATTACAAGACCCACGAGATTTAGGGCATCAACCCCAACAATCTTCCATTTATCCTAAAGTTAGTACGGTATACAAAAGAAAGTACAAATAAGTATAATGTACACAAAACAAGAAACTAGGGTATACAATACATGTCCAGTAATATCTTCCACTTGCCCTAGACAAAATGAGGTATGTCTTGTAGATCTAGACTCTCCATGTGACCCTCAAACACCTTAGACGTAAGGGCCTTTGTAAACGAATTAGAAACGATATGTATCGAAGTTATCTGCGTGACGACCACATCTTCTTAATGCACAATATCTCGAATCAAGTGATACTTGCGCTCAATATTTTTCCCACGTTTGTGACTCATGTGTTCTTTGGAATTAGCTATTACATCGCTATTATCATAGTAAAGGGTGATAGGTCTTAACATATCTGGGACTACTTCTAGTTGAGTCAAGAAATTCCTGAGCCAAATAACCTTCTTGGCAGCATCACAAGCTACTACATATTCTGCCTCCATGGTGGATTCAACAATGCACCCTTGTTTGGTGCTTCACCAGACTACAACTCCATCAAGAATAAATACTGATCTTGAAGTGGATTTCCTAGAATCCCTATCAGTTTGAAAAATCAAAGTCAGTGTATCCTATAAGGATCAAGTCCTTAGACCCATACATAAGCATGTAGTTCCTCGTTCTCCTAAGATACTTGATGATGGTTTTAACGACAGTCCAATGATCTAATCCTGGATTAGATTGATATCTACTGACTATCCCTACTGCATAACAGATGTCAGGTCTATTACATAACATAACATACATTAAGCTGCCAACAGTCCATGCATAAGGGATTCATCTCATTTCCTCAACTTCTTGATATATCTTAGGACACTATTCCTTAGACTAAACAACTTCATGCTTGAAATGTAGTAAGTCTCTCTTGGAGTTTTGGACCGAATACTTGATAAGTATTTTGTCAATATATGATGCTTAAGACAAAGCTAACAATTTGTTCTTATTATCTCTAAAGATCTAAATGCCCATAACAAATTTCGTCTCTCCCAAATCTTTTATTTGGAATTAGGTTTCCAGATACTGTTTTACATCAGTCATTAGTCCTACATCATTCCAAATGAGTAGGATATCATCTACATATAACACTAAGAAAGCTACTGAAGTGTTGATGATTTTCTTGTAAACACAAGGTTCATCAATGTTTTGATCAAAACCATAAGACTTGATTGTAGAATAAAATTTTATGTTTCAAGATCGAGAAGCTTGTTTCAGACCATAAATGGACCGATTAAGCTTGTAAACCTTTTGTTCTTAACCTTGGGTTATAAACCCCTCTGGCTACTGCACATAAATGGTCTCCTCAAGATTGTCATTCAGAAAAGTAGTCTTAATGTCCATTTTCCAGGTCTCATAGTCATAGTATGTGGAAATGAAGAGGAGTAACTGGATAGACTTTAACATGACAACATGTGAGAAAGTCTCCTCATAGTCACCTCCCTCAACTTGGGTATAACCCTTTGCGACTAGTTTAGTCTTGAAAGTTTGCACCATACCATCTGCACCCTTTTTTCTCTTGTAGATCCATTTGTAACCTATAGGTTTTACCCCATTAAGTTGATTTACAAGATCTCAGACTGAATTGAAGTACATAGACTAAATTTCGAGATTCATAGCTTTGATCCATTCAACTTTGTCAACATCCTCCATTGCTTTCTTATACGACAATGGAACCTTAACTTCACCATTAGATATGACGACTAGAGTTTCTGTTAAATCCATATAACGAAAAGGTAGGTTCGAAACCCTCCCACAATATCGAGATTCCCTCAATGTTTGAGGTGGATGTGACCTTCTAGATGAATCAACATCAATAATTCTTGTCGATGTACTTGACTCTTTAACAACTCTTGTTGAAGGTTCAATAGTTTACCTGGAAAGCTCATTTAATACTATTTTACTGCATGTTTTGTGCTTCCTTATGTAGTCCTCTTCTAAGAATATAGCATTTGTCGACATAATCACTTTATTATCTTTTGGATTGTAGAAGAAACCACCTTTCGTTCCTTTGGAGTAGCCTACAAATAGACATAATTTTGAATGAGGTTCCAATTTCTTAGAATTAGCCTCAAGCACATGTGATGGGTAACCCCAAATTTTGAAATGGTGTAAACTACTTTTACAGTCATTCCATAATTTCAAAGGTGTTTCAGAAGCACTCTTGGATGGAACACAATTCAAAATATAAGCTACAAACTGTATTGTATATCCCCAGAACGAGTCAGGAAAGGAAACGTAACTCATCATAGACCGAAGCATGTCCAACAAGGTTCAATTTCCTTTCTACTACACCGTTTTGCTGAGGTATACCAGGTGCTGAGAGTTGGGATACAATTCCATGTTCCATCAAATAGTTCTGGAATTTTAAATCCATATACTCTCCACTCGATCAGATCGAAGTGTTTTTATTGTTTTACTTAGTGCATTCTCAACTTTAACCTTGTACTCTTTGAACTTTTTAAAAACTTTAGACTTATGTTGCAATAAGTAAACATACTCATACCTTTAATAATCATTTGTAAAGGTGATGAAATATTCAAATCTTCCTCTTGCTTTAACATTCATAGGATCACAGAGATCCAAATGTAATAAAATATCTCTTAGTCATTTTGCCTTCAAGGCATGACTCACAAACTGGTAATGAATCGTTTTCTAGCTCACTTAGAAGTAAGTTCATAACCAATCTTTCAATCCTATTGAGATTAATATGACTTAATCCTAGATGCCAAAGATAGGCATTTTCTTTAGGAGAAATTTTGGTTTTTTTTCTTTCTTTTGAGTTATTACAGTTCTAAATAATTCTATATTAAAGAGGGACTTTGCTGCTAATGACCTTAGTACATAAAGATTACTCTCTAACTTCGCAGAATAAATCTCAACACAATTTTTGTAAATAAATACTTTATTCACATTAAAATTCAGAGTGTATGAATGTTCTAATAAACATTTTACAGAAATCAAAGTTTCTTTTTAAGTTAGGAACTATACAAACATTTTCTAATAAAAAGGTAAGATTGATGTAAACAAAGTTGGAGTCCTCCCGCTACCATATCTGAGACGACGTGTCCAATTTCAACCCGCATCATCATCTCACCAGTCTTCAGCTGCTGCTAGGAACTAATTCCCTGAAATAAAGAACAAACATGGTTAGTGGCACCTGAATCAATTATCCAAGCGGAATTATCATTATCCATTAAACAAGTTTCTAACACTAGTAAATCACATTTACCTTATTTGGTTTTTTTCTTTTCTACAAAATATTTAGGATAATTCCTTTTCCAGTGTCCCTCCTCATTGCAATGAAAACAGACTTCCTTTGCACTTTGGTCTTCTTTCTTTTTTGCGCAGCAGTGGGGTTATCTTTCCCCTGGTCTCCCTTCTTCTTCTTCCACTTTTTAGTACCGGAAAAAGAGGGTGCAGACTTTATTCTAGAAGTCGAACTTTATGAAACTTATTGGAGGAGGCAACATTTACCTCACTCTTTTGTTTCTTGGCTTTCATCAAAGACTGATATGTCTGCAACTTATTGAGTAAGTGGTCAGGTTGTAGTCAAGCTTGTTCATAAAAGCGTTACTACGGAATTGTAGGAAACTTTCAGGTAAAGTTTCCAAGATTAAGCTAACCTGACTGGCCTCATCAATGATAGATCCATTCATCTCTGCCACATAAAAGTGGACCATCATGTTCAGAACTTGTTCATAAACAGATGTTCCTTCTTTCACCTGGGCATTGAAGATATACTTGAGAGCGTCATGCTTGAGTTGTGAGGACGGTCGTCGAAACATTCCCTTTAGGGACTCCATGATCTCACGAGTGGTGAGCATGGGCTCATGCTTCTTAGCTAAAACTTCAGACAAGCTGGCCAAGATATACGCTCGAGCCTTTTCATTCACCTTTACCCATTACTTATATACTTCTCGAACATTTCGGGATGCATTAACGGCCGGAGCTTGAGGACGATCCTCAACTAGGACGAATCGTAGGCCATCGATAATGAGAATCGTATTAATAGTATTTTTTTTCCAGTTTATATAGTTATTGTCATTTAACTTATCAGTGGAAAACATGTTTAAAGTAGAGCTCCTCATTATGAAATTGCTGAAACCATACAATTTATTTGTATTAGTTATTAAACGCTTTACCCAATTAATCAACCAATCAATTTAACAAAAATCTAATGTACTCTAAGTGACATCTATTTTGTAGTGATGCTTCAGTGGGAGAGGTTAAAAGCCACCGTAGGGTGGTCAGATACCCCTTCACTAAATTGAGACAATCTCAACCAATAATTACACCAGATCAACTTTTGTCCTTATAATTATTAGTCACCATTGTTTGGTCTAGAAAATATTAACTTGCTTAACATTTTCTTATAAGTGTAACCCTCTCATTTTAGATTCTAGAGTTCCCCCCTCCCCAATGAGCCAACCGTATGGAAAAAATCGATTGGGGCAAAAAATAAAACAATCCTATTCATTTCTGGAGATTTGAGTAAAAAATTCAAGCAAATGCGATCCGCAGGGGGACACAAGCAAAGGTACCTTGAGGCCGAACATGAAAGTTTACTACAAACTAATGAGAGAGACTGTGGGATGTGTTAACACATATCCCACTTCCACTTACTATAAACACTCTTTCCATTCACCTTGATATTGACCTATGCAAACACCACCCGTAGGAGGACACAAGCAAAGGTGCCTTGAGGTTGAGTATAGATCTCCCAATGTGAACATTTAAAGAGAAATGTAAAAGGAAAAAAAATGAAATATCAGATACCCATTTTCCTTCCACTGAGTGCTTTACCTAGGGTTGATAAACTTAGAAAATTTGGTTAATAATTTTACTAAGTGTTTGTTAAAATTTACCCAAAGTAACATTTACGTTGGATAATTTAACAACGTTCATTTATGTTTATTAAATACTTTAATAAACATGAATCACTCATTGCATGCACGTAACAAATCTATCTATTCACCTTCTAAGTCAGTTCCCAAGTAGGTATGTTTTGTTTCCATTAGCTTAAATACCCCAGCCTAGACAGAATTGTCCTTAGACATAGGGATGGCAACGGGGCCGGGCCGGGGCGGGGGGGGGGGGGGGGGGGCGTCCCCCGTCCCCGGCCCCGTGGGGAAAATTCTCCCCCATCCTCGCCATTTGAAGGCAGGGATGGGGGCGGGGATTCCCCGTCGGGGAAACGAGGTCCCCGTGGGGCCTCATTCCCCGTTTTTCCGTGATGATTCCCCATTTTTTTAATTAAAATTTGATTTTATTTAAGTTTTTTAAGTTTGGGCTTGGCTTTTTGGGCTTAGAGTTAGAATTGGGATATTTAATATTGGGCTCTAATCCAACATTATACATTATAAACATATATATAAATAAATTATTTTATATATTATAAATATATATTATAAAAATATAAATATATCAAATCGAGGGTCGGGGATTAATCGGGGTCGGGGTCGGGGCGGGGATACCGTCCCCGGACGGAGCCCCGAAAATTTTTTCTAGTTTGACCCCATCCCCAGTCAAATCAGGGATTCTCCGTCCCGATCGGGGCAGGTCCCTGCGGGGACCAAACTCTAGGGGAATCTTGCCAACCCTACTTAGACAAAGGTTCCAAATAGATACATTTGTTACACATTTAATCTTTTATTCCAAGACTCAATTTAATCCTATTAAACCAAAATAAAAGATTAAGCCTATTTCTAATCAAATTAAACATAGGTCTTATTACGAAGGCATGCAATTTCTTTTCCATTACGTACATAACACTAATATATTTAAAATAATGAAAAAAACATATATATATCTATCCTTACATCTAATCTATATATTATAACAATTATAATATAAATGATACATGAACATGCTTAATTTATCATGAAATTTTATGATATAACATTTACAATAAAAAAAAATGCATAAATGTATGTATATCCTATAGTGGGAATATTCTATATGACATAAATTATGAAGTACAACAAAAAATATCATACATCAAATGTATAAAATAAAAGCTTCGATTTGGACCGAGATTTCCTAAACTTTTAATTAAGTTAATATAAAAAATATTAAAATTAAACAAAAAAATAAAAACTAAAGTATTACAGTTAATAATGAAGAAAAACAGTTGGAATCCGAACCGTCAGAAGATGAATTTTCAAACCGTGTAGTGTTGTAATGCTGTTTGCAATGTCGTGACGCTACGCACAGCTCCTTTGCCCATTCATCCGTAATACTTCATCCTTGCTTTGTTTTCCACCAAATTAAAGCCGGAACTTGACCACCATCAACACAAGCATCAAACACAGACTCGATAGCTTACAAAAAATTGCTCAAAACAACAGGCCCTTTACATATCGAATCTTTAACGAATAGTAAAAATCTAAAACCAATCCCGAAAACATCTAAATGAGCAAACCTCATTCTACATACAATTATGTAGAATTAACAATCCCACCATTATTCTGTATACATTTGAAACTTAAAATTAGGAGGGAAACGCACACTTTGATACCAATTGAAAGGATACACGAGCATCTATTGTGAAAAAGATGGCGTCCTAGTCTTAATTTTACATAACGTTCAAAGAATATATGTGATGGAAACAGAATACACATGATCAATTAAGCATATATATATATATATGTATATGTATATGTATGTATGTATGTGTGTATGTATGTATGTATCTTAAATATATTAAATAGCCAACTTAAAATTTAAATTGGGCAAAAAATCCTCCCCTTTATCTCTTGAATCGTTAGGTTGGAATCTCATAACCGACTCTTCCCATATACATTGTATTTCTATTCAGAATTGATATACGGTATAACAATTACACTGTACTCGAAAATATTGTTATCCGACCATACCAGGGATAACTTTGGAATTATAAAAGTGTTCGTCATGTGAGCGGTACTTGTTTTTCCAAAATTCTTATTGGTTCCAATTTTTGACAAAAATAAAAAAGGATCCCCCGAATGTTCTCATTTCCTCCAATTTCTCAAATTGTGATCTATATGAGTGTTACCTGAAACACATCTAAATATTAGTAGACAAGTTTGAAATATTTAATTTCAAATGAAAAAATCAAAGCAACTCTAAAGGAACAAAAATGTATTTGGAGTCAATTCTATTAAGTCACAAATTCCACACTCATATTAACCTCTCAAACTCATGATTTAGAATATTGATACTTTACATATGAGCTTCACCACCCTATTCCAACTTAAGTGAATTAATAGTTAAAAATAAATAAATATATTTTGGTGCACACAATAAAGTGAAAAAAAAAAAAAAATTAGAGAGTCAGGACTTCATTGTCCAAAATGATAATTTTGGGCAAAACAAAACATGCATGTAGGTTTAAAATAACTAGTTAGAAGAAATGTGCATTGCACATAACTAAAATTTTTTATGACAGAGTTTTAAGAAATAATTTGAATTTGATTGAATATCCATTGAATTTAATTAATAAATAAAGTTTTAAAAAAATTTCATTAAACTAAATATTTCTTATTTTAAGTTAATTTATAATAAATAAGTATGTAAAAATAGATGGATGAATCAAATTAAAATACAAAATTATATACTTGGAATAAAATTTGTGAAGTAAAGTTGGTAAAGAGTGACTTTTATTGTGGGGTAGTTCTTTGATAATTGCTTTTTGGGAAAAAAAGAGTATTTCATAAGAATTATATGCCTTCATTTAAAAAAAGTAAATAAATATAATTGTGATATTGAATGAAGAAAAATTTGTAAACAAAATTGAATGTTGTTTTCTTATTATATTAGGATCCAACCTATTAAATCAATTTTTAAGGAAAATTATAATAATTAAATCTTCGCACGGTTTTAAGATTTTTTTAAGTGATACTCGGATTTATTTTTTAGTTTGTTGAGATTTGATTTTGTGAATCTTTTTTTAGTAGGTCACTAAGATACGAATTTTTGAAAAGAAAACTAGAAAAAAACAACAAAGTCAAAAACTGTGATAAGACTAAAATATTTATTTAGAAAAATAAAAATACCTTCATATTTAAATTTAATTATTCTAAATATAAAACTTCAACAACTTTTAACATTTAAATACAATAAATATATATAAATATTATAAAGATACAAAAAGAGATTGATGAATCAAATCAAAATACACAATGATATAGTTGGACTAGAATAAAACTTGTGAAATATAATTGATATGAAAGTGACGTAATAACATAAAATATTACTTTAATTATAAGGTAGTTCTTTGATGGTTGCTTTTTGGAAGGAAAAAAAGGAAAAAAATATTTCATAAAAGGTATATATCTCATTTTTTTTTTATTAAAGGAAAATCTAATCGTAAACAAAATTTCTTATATGCATGGAACACAATTTTATGGTTATTCCTATTATGACATTTTTTTCTTTTGATGATATGGACAATTTTTGTGAATTTTTCTTGAAAGTTGACAAGTGAAATTGAACATCGTTTTCTTATCATTAGGACCCCAAATCATAATTTTTTTTTTAAAAAACAATTATAACGACTAAATCTTCTCCCATTACTATTTTAATTTTTTGTATTGTTAATCAAATTTACTTTTTGAGTTTATTGATACATGATTTTAATGAATCTTTTTTTTTTTTTTTTTTTGAGTATGCCACTAAGTTAAGAATTTTCAAAAAGAAAATATAAACAACACCAAAAACAATGATTAGAGGAAAAAAACACCTTCATATTTTAAATATTTTAATTTATTTTTCTTAAAATATAACAAGAAATAAATAATTTTATGTATGTTATGAAAGTGGCCAATTTAACCAAAATTTGAGCAACTAAATCAAACCTTAAATTTAAAAAATTAATCAAATAAAATGTGAAAATTTGAACTTACTAATTTTAAAAAAATCAACCAAAGCTATGTCGAAACATAATATACTAGGGTGAATTGAACCAAAACGTCTATAATAATGGATTTCAAATTGAGTCTGGAAAGAATAATTTATAATGCTCATAGAAAAGACTATGTATACGATAATAATAGAGAAATAAATTTGAAAAATTGAACTTACTAATTTTAAAAAATCAACAAAAAAGACTACTAAATTTACATTGAAAACACTTATAATGATAGATTTAGAATTGAGAATGAGAATAATTTATAATGCTCGTAGAAAGAACTATGTATACAAGAATAATATGGATATAAATTTAGAAATTAGCCTCTACAAAGAAAAACAAAAACATGAAATTTGGATTTGGATTTAGATTAGAGATCTCCACAAACTATTCAATTTCAAATCACAAAAACAAAATTACCAGGAAATGTAGACAATACAAAAAGAAAGCCAATGCCATGCTTCAAGATCGTTACGATTCCATTGCATATATTTGAAGGAAAATTTGGAACATGTTATAAATATGGAGAAATCGGGTGGATTACCCATATGAAGAAGGATTGACAAAACACAATCGTAGCAATCACATGAAAGGGTGGGAGTAAGTAGAATCAGTGATAATTAGTAACTAACTTATGAGATGAAATGGTAAAATAAGTAGCAACTAACGTAAGAGATGAACTAATATAAGAGATGAAGGGTATAATAGAAATTTGCTTAAAATTGAAGGATAATATGGGAAGATAAAGATTCTCTCATATACCTCAATTTAATATAGTATAGATAGTTAAGTATAATAAATCCAAAATAAGAACATTAAAGATATTATCCCTTCATTATTGTCTCTTCTTTCAATACCTTGTGAACTGAAATAAGACAGGTAAAAGATCAAAGGGAGCAGACAGAAACAAAAGAGAAAAGAAGACTGGAAATGCTGTGGAGCCCCATGGGTCAAAACATTGACAGGATGGGCTGCTTATTATAAAAATAATAATGATTATTATAGCACGATGATGGTTAAATTAAAGCAATGAAAACTTTTAAAAATTATTATAAATATAACATAAACCTGATTTTTATTCTTTTGTTATTCCAATTCAATCACTGATTACTTTAGGTTGGGTTTTGTATCCTAAAACTCGTAGTTTGTAAACTATTAACTCATTCTATTATCATTAAAAATGTTATTGAGATTTATTCAATAAAGTCATTATTGAATGTCTGAATTGCTCATTTCGTTTTAGAAAGAACTTAAATCCAATAAATTAAGATTCATGACTATTACATGAATACTTGGACTTTATGTAGTGACATAAAAATGGATTAAGTTCGAGTAGATAGCCAAAATGATTTATAGTATATGGATAAGGCTGGGTACCTTATTTTGGAGACACTATTGGATGCAGCCCACTTTATATTTAGTACAAATGATGTGATTCTGAATCGTTTATATGGAGACATGCGAGTGGGGGCGTCCTGTGCAAAGAGTTTGTATAAGACCAGACCAAGAAATAAATCACTCTTACTTTATAATGTTGTTTACTGTTTAAGACTGATTATTTCAAAATGATGACCTAGGTAACTTAACCTTAATCTTGAGCTAACTATGAACTCCTGTTTGTTCGGGATTATGCTTAGATTTGCATAGGTGAGGGTTTACTCAACAGCGCTAGCTCAATAAGTCTCCCATTTTAGGGGTAAGATCGAGTAGATAGTTAAGGACATAGGGTGCAAGATGAAATTCACTCCTACCCATTTTTAGGGATAGTAGAGAGGTTATTCCCTTAAGTGCTGACTCCAGGTCTTGAACAAGGGGCCCCACCCTCTTAATGGCTCGAGAGGGACTCGGTTAGTGATTGGATCACAAGCCAATTGTTCATTAAAGGATTAGTGGGACTTAAGGAGCAAGATGTAATCTCGAGGGTAATGCTTTTGGCCCAGCCGTTATTATGAACAAATTGTGAAGGATTGACTTACTGATTATGATTATATTGAATGGACAGAAATATATCTATAGTGAGGGGAGTGCAATTACTAGGCTTTAGTGGAGCGACCTGGTAGTTAACGAATGTTGATTAATTGAGTTAAAGAGTTTAGCTGATTAATCTTGGACCGTTGGAGCCCATGATCTGTAGGTCCATAAGGTCCCTCTACTAGCTCATATCGGACTAAACCTTAGAATAGTGTGACGAACGAATTTGAAGTGTTCAAATTCAGTTTTTGGAGGAAAGCGTTAAATATATACAATATATTTAACCTAATATTTAAATTATGAATTAGATATAAAGAGAGATAATAAGAGATTTTAAATAAGATTTAAATATCAAGATTATGAATAGAGATTCATATTAAATGGGATTAGAGTTGGATTTAATATTAAATTAATTATTTAATATTAATTTAATTTTAAAATTAATTATTAGAATTAATTTTGAAATTAAATAGATCTGGTCAAAATTGCATTAAAAGTCAAAATAGTTGACTAAGTCAAAATTGTATCTAAAGTCAAAATTGTTGACTAAGTTATTGACTTTGAGAGTCAACAAGTCAAATTATTGAATTTGGACTTTTAAAGTTAAAATTTGATCTTTCGATAAAGTTAGTGGAGCAGATTGGAGCAGATTTGGAGAAGTTTTGAGGCTACAAAGGTTGTGTATTTTCTATCCATTCGTTCTTAATTTATTTGCATACTTATTTTTTGAATTTAATCTAATTAGAATATTTTAGATATTTTATTTCTTCTGTGCATGTGTTCGTTCCATTCCTTTATATTTACTATGTTGGTCGGTTGCTATATTTTATATTTAGTATCGGTCAAATGATATATGAAATATAAAGTTTAAATTATGTTAGAGAGTATGGTGATTATTTGATTATGACGAATATTGTTAATAGGTGTAGAGTTAGTGTAAGTATACATTGCTGACAAATAGTACAAAATGGGACAAAGTCTAAATATATTGAATCCCAAAAAAAGAAGTATAATAATTCAATAAAGCAAATAAAGACCTCATCGAAATTTGTGACAAAAAAGTAACCGAGATAAAATGATTTGATTTGGTGTAAGGTGTAAAAATAAAAATAAAGTCTTGTGGAAAATAAGGGAAGAATGGTGAGAGAGAGAAATTTTGTAAAAAGATAAGTAGAGAAGAGGGATTTGAACTCTTTCAACCTTTAGAGGAGAAGTTGTGCCCACCCACCTTGCTTAACTAGATCTAGACACAACTTCACATGTATTTTAAGTTTTAATATAATGAATTGAATTCAAATATCATCCACATGGATTTGGCTATTGATTCAATTAAGTACCACAATGACTTTTACTTGTTTTTATCTAGAATTTTAATTAGGGGTGTTCAAAAAATTTGATGAACCGAAGAAATCGATCAACCCAATCTAATCCGTGCGGTTTAGATTGGGTTATCAACTCATTTAAGTTGGATTGGGTTCAAATAAATGAAAATTTTATGGATGGGGTGGTTCGTGGGTTTACCTAATATAATCTAAACCAACTCCAACTAACCCGAATTTATTATTAACTTTAAAATATATTTTCTTTTACTTATAACACAATTATTTATACATATATTGATTTTAATTTTATTTAATTTCAATATTTTTTGAATCATTTATTCTTCAACAACTCTTAAAAGTAGTTTCTTTACCTTTTAGAAAGAAAATTTTCACTATATAAATTGAAATTGAGTTGTTATTCTTAATTCAATATATGAAAATAATTAAATTAGTCTTTTACATATTTACGTTTTGCTTTTTTTAGAACAAAATTTTAAATAAATGACCCGATTAATCCGAACCAACTCAACCCAAATATTTCATTGTTGGGTTGGGTTGGATTCATTTTTTAATAAAGGCTATTTGGGTTTAAAAAATTAACAATCTGAACAATTGGATTGGGTCTAAAAAGTCTTTCAACTCAATCCAACCCACAACTCAATTCATGGACACCCCTATCTCTAACATTAAAATTGCTACTAACTAATGAAGATAACATTTGGGAGAAATTTTTTTGGATAGGATTCATGCAATGAAAAAGTAATTGACCAACTAAACGCACTCATTATGAACATGCAATCAATCATAAGCCAAGAAGGTAAAAGTATATAAAAGATCCTCTCGAGCTTAGTTAATTCTCATGGTTAAAAGTAATAAAAACTCAATACCTTTGTGTGATTTTTAAGAACAAGCAAGGTATTAAGCTCCTTCTCTAAATGATCCTTAGATAAATCCTTTATACTACAATTTTCAAGATTTATAGATAGTCATGCAAATAATGTTCTAATCCAAGCTCCACTCTCTCGAGCTAAAACTCAAATAAAAAATCATTTATTAAATGACCAAAATAGTGAAAACATTAAACATACAAATTTGTATGAAATATATTTGTAATATGAAGAGTCTTTAATTAAATCAACTAGCAAAACCAAAACATAAATATCCATGTTTAAAATAATAAAGTTCTATAACTCAAAATCGCCATAAGAAACTAGAACTTTAACAAAAATCTTATAGAAACTGTAGAAAAAAAGAAAAGAAAGAACTCCGAACACATGTCACATTTATTTTCCCATGATAAACTAGTGAAATGGAGATGTTTTTTTAGAGTAGTTTAATCTTTAACCCATTCAATTTAGAATTTCTTATCAATATAGAAATCCAAAACTAAAATAGATTAGGTTTTTATCTTATCCCTTTTGAATAAAGAAAATATGTCTAATTATAACATGCAACTCCATAACTTAATTATATTGAGAATTCATATTCTAATCAAATTAGAAATCCATAGTCTAATTAAATTGAAAATTTATAATTGAATCATATTATAAATTCATAATCTAATTACATTGAGAATTCATAATCTAATCAATTACAGATCCACATTCTAATTAAATAGGGATTCTATAATCTAATCAAGTTGGGAATCCATAATTTAATCAAATTGAAAATCCAAAATCTAATCAAAATTAGAAATAATTTTTTATTCTCAAAGATTATTTTCTCTTAACATCAATTCTTAAATTATTTTCTATTGAGTTCCTGACTTGATTGATATAAATTCATAAGTTCATTTAGCTCTGACTTCTCTATTTCTACAAAATAACCAAATATGTACTTGAAAACATTGATTTTCATTAAAAAAAAAAATATTACACATTTTGTGTGCTATTAAATGTCCCCAAATTTAAGCTTTTGCTAGTCCCCAACAAAATAGAACAAAGAGTTGGATAACCAAATAACATGCAAATGGATGACTCTAGCCTCAATAATTTCAGATGCAAAAAGAGAAATAAAAGAAGTATGTGTTTAAACAAAAACTTTAAGTGAGCAAAATTAAACTTAAGCCTGTGTGTACTAGTCAAATCTATCTCAGTCTTTATAAGTTTAGGAGGTTTTATCACATCTTCTAACTTGTTTTACCTTACTTTGGTTCAAAGCACCAATCATATCAAGCATAAAACATTCAAAAAAGTAATATATAACTTAAGGTGTCCGAAAACAAGTATCGGATTACTAAACTTACACTTATTTTACCTAATGATACTAACTTTCTCACATCTATTGAGACCTATACCGATAACACTAGCTAAATAGGTGGTCCTAACTAAAATCACAATAGAGCTAACTCTTTTTTTACTCTTAATCATGCTACACATTATAATAAAAACCGTAAAAGAAGTCCGGAGAAGTTAAAGCATCTACCCTTTTTTATCCTAAAGAAAAAAGTACCGAAAATTTTACAAAATTTTAAGGTTGGTTTTCAAATTTCTCCATACTTATGGTGTACTTAGAAGGTCAACTTGTTAAGTGCTTGAAAAGGTATCGTTAAGTTAAAAAAAGTTAAGTATTTTAAGCACTTTTAAAATCAATCTAAATAGGCTATTAATGTTTGTAGTTTATAAAAATATTTGGCCCCTTTTAATTTAATTATCAATAAGGCTTCATTTGGGATTGTATTTTGAAGCCTAAGAAGCCATTACGGAGAAATCTTAATGTTTAATAAAATATTAGATAAATTATTTATTAATTTACCAAATATCACTTTTAAATTTATTATAATGTGAAAAAACTTATGATAGATACCATCTTTAGTTTCACATTTCCTAAAATTTTAATTCCTTACCTAACCGTTTACAATCTTAGATTTATCCTTCCATATTAATATACTTTGTCACATCTATTTTTCTAGAGAATTTATCACCTCTATTCTCAAATATTGATTGATTCAAATTTTTATAATAATTATTTTTCTTCATTAAAATTTTATCAAATAATTTAGATTAAGCAATATTAGTTGCAATTCAAATCATACAAAATTTTAAATGATTATATTAAATAAATTATAAATTACATATTATATTAAAATAATTGAAATAAGAAATCTACTTTGATTCATATAATTAAACTACACCAATTTAGTATTAGTCTATCGTTCACTGTAACTATTTTTTTCTAATTTAATTAGACTTTATCACACACTATTTATTACTTCATTTTACAATTGATTTTTCTAAAAGTACAACTACAAAAAAAATAATTATTTTAAAAGTTACGGTAACCCCAAACTAAGTCTAATTCGTTAAAAAGAAATAGGGCAAGGGACTAACTAAATTATTACAAATTCACACACTAAAGTCTAATGATCAAATTACAAAATTGAAAGAACAGTGACTAGCTTGCAATAAAATAAAGTATAGAGATGAAATTGTTAATTTTACTTCCATAAAATATTTAGGGACAAAAAATACGTTCTTCGGCAGGAAAAAAAAAAGTCATTTTGACAAAAGTTAATAGTGTGTTTGGCTTAATTTTCAAGTGTTTGATTTCGAAAATAAATTATTTTGACAAAAGTTAAATGTTTGACAACTACTTAAAATAATTTTTGAAACATTTTCAAAATATATTTTAATTTTTATCAAAAGAATTTAAGTATGTGTTTAGTTTAACTTTTCACGTGTTTAATTTTGAAAATAAATCAATTTAGAAAAAATTGAATTGTTTGGCTATCACTCAAAATAGTGTTTTGAAATTTTTTTCAAAGCATATTTTAAACAATTTTTATCATCAGAGTTTGACTAATATTGACTTTTTTTGAAAAACACTATTTTATTTAGTCAATCAAAACGAACTCTAAGTAAAAAAATGACTTTTAAAATTTTTTTTTTTCTCTAATCAATCCAAACAGACCTGAACACTTCATTAATTCCGTCCAATAACGTTGAACATGTATTATTTATGGTTTGAAAGAGAGAAAAGAAAATATAACTTTGTTCATGGTTTAGTCAACACATTTGGCTATTGTTTTCTTTACTTTCTTTCCTTTTCATGGTAAAACTTGGGATCTCCATCTCACAATTAATAATGAAACAAAGAAAAATGTGCTTAAGACTCGATACACATCTAGGAACATATTAGCAACTTAGGCTTTGTTTAATAACAATTGTTTCCTATATCATGTTTTCTATTTTCTACCGACATAAAATAAAAACGTGTTTGACTAACTATTTTTGTTTCTTATTTCTTATAAAAAATTTGTTTGATAGTTATTTCATATTTCATATTTTTTTTTTTTTTGTATTTTTTCCCTTATATTTTCTCTTATGATTCAAATATTAAAGTTGATTGGAGCTTCTCTTATTTTTTTCTCTTACATTTTCTCTTATGATCCTCTTACAACATATGAAGGTTGATTAATTTAATTAAAAAGTTTAATTAATTAATCAAGTATTATTAAAGTTTTAATCTATAGGTCCATAAGGTCCGCTCGTTAGCTCAATTAGAATTAATGAGAATCAAATTAATTTTGGATTAATTCAAATTGTTAGACTTAATTAAAGGGAATTAATGAAAAGACTCGTTCATCTCCACCAAATAAAGTGGACCATCATGTTTAGTACATGTTCACGAACAGATGTTCTTGAAGGGATTGAAATTCCGCGCAGCAAAAACAATTGAATACAACAATCTCTAAATTTATTTTATAGAACATATAAAAAAAATAGAGTAATGAAAATCATTGATAAACATTATTAATTCAAGCATGCTACTATCGTGAAAATGGAGAAAAGGGATTAAGAAATCACTCACCTTTGAGAACCAATTTTTCACATTCCTCTCCAATTCGAGTCGTCTTCTCCCAGTCTCACGAATTCGACATTCACGAACTCAATGAACTGAAACAGACACCACCAAGGGGTCTTCCCCGTTATTCTTAGGGACGAGAATCGTGCAGAAACCACCAAGGGGTCTTCCCCGTTATTCTTAGGGACGAGAATCGTGCAGAATAGTGAGCTTAAACTCAATCTTGGTGTGAAGGAAGAAGGAGAGATGTTATTTTTTTTTTTAGAGAAAAGAAATCCTTCTTGTAAAAAACATAGAGAGAAGAAGAACCAAAGGAGAGGGAGAGTTTTTTTTGCTTCATTTTCACTTCTAATTTGTTACGTGAGATTCACCCCCCCGGTTTTAATAAATTCAAATTCAAATTTTGATTTTTTTTTTCAATAAATAAATATATTAACTAACTTCATATATATATATATATATATATATATTAAACTATACGTTATATCGCATATAACATATAACCTATAGTTTATATCATATCACATATAATATAACCTATAGTTTTTATATAAATCACATCCATATAAATTTAATATTTGAATCACATACAAATAACGACCTCTCTCATCAAACTATATAAATTTAATATGAATCATAATTCATATTAATTTTAACATATAGTTTCAATGTGAATCATATTCATATAATCAATATTTGAATCATATTCAAATATTTATTTCTCTCATAAATTTAATATGAATCATATTCACACTAAATTTTAACATATAATTTTTATATGAATCATATTCATATAACTAATATTTGAATCATATTCAAACATTAATTTCTCTCACAAAACTATATAAATTTAATCTGAATCATATTCACACTAAATTTTAACATATAATTTTTATATGAATCATATTCATATAATTAACATTTGAATCATATTCAAACATTTATTTCTCTCATAAAATGTATCAACATACATTATATTATATAATATATCAATGTACATTATTTAACTGTATCATATACAATTAATTCCCTTTAATTTATTTGAATAATTCAAATCACACTAAAATTAATTTGATTCTCATCCTCATTGAGCTAACGAGAGAACCTTATGGACCTATATATCGAAGCTCCAATGATACGAAATTAATTGATTAAACTCTTTTAATCAAATTAATCAACATTCATTAACTCATTGTCACTTCACTAAAGACCGATAGTTGAACTCATCGCATTATAGATATATTAATGTGTCCATTGTATATAATCAATCAACAGTGTGTTGACCCTTCACAAATTACTCGTAAGAATCGTTAGGTCTAATTACCATTTTACCCCTATAGTTACATCTAATTTCTTAAGTACCATTGATCCCCTCTAATGAACAATTAGTCATAGTCCAACTATGACCAAACCCCTATTGGGCTAGGAGAGGGTGAGATGCCTCATTGTTCAAGCCCCAGAATCAGCCTTTAAGGGAGCAATTTATCTTTTTACCCTAACTATAGGTAAAGAGTGAATTCCTTCTTATGTAGTTATGTTTCCAGCTCCCCAATCAGATGAATCTCGAAAATGGTAGGCTTATTTAGTCGACGAATTTGGCCACTCTCACCCATACAAATTAAAGGATTGTTCTCATAGGCAGGAGTTCAAAACTCACTCAGGATTAGGTCAAGTCACCTATGATCATCTATGATTATCTTGGTAAAATGTAAATCTCTTCTAGCAACAACATTATAAAGAGAGACTTACCATTTTGTGGTCCAGTCTTTATACAAACTCTTTTGTATAATATACCCCCGCTCACATGTCTCTACAAGAATGATCAGGATCAGATCATTTGTAGCACTTTACAAGGATTGTAACAACTACAAAGCGGACTATATTAGTAGTGTTACCAAGATAAGACACCCAACTTTATCCATATATTACAGACTATTTAAGTTATCACTTAAACACGATCTACCTGTATGTCTCCACATACATGTTTAAGTTACATCATATAACCTTGGATATTAGGTTAATGGATTATTGCACAAATAATATAAAATCAATCAACCATTGATTCAACTAACATAAAACTACTAGGCTTTAAGGTATACACCCTAAAAATCTCCCACTTGCACTAAAATCGAGGAAATATGAGCCGGTGAGACATGTATCCTAGGGCATACACTATACCTTACATGCTCTCCCACTTGCCCTAGCACACTAGAGATATGTCTCATAGTCTTAGACAGTCTAAGAGATCCTCTCACCTTTAGCCTAGAGAATCCTTTTATACAAACAAGCAGTTATGCTAATAAGAACCATCTGTTTACCAACAAGATGCACCCACACTCCATGTGATTCCTTTCACTAGGTGTTTACATATGGTCTCCAACCTAATTCTTGATTCACATTATCATATAAAGTGAATAGATTAAGTTATATCTGAAACCGTTTTCAAATATCTCAAGACACCTTAAACATAGATAAATTATTGCTTCACAAGTAAATACTGCTTCTCAGTCCCATAATGACCATTTAAAAAGGTCGCCGCATAAAGACCATGCATCAAGGTGGCAACATAATAACTCATGATGGGACGGAAAGCTGATAACGGTCAATTCCGAATTTAGTTGACAAACCGTTAAAAGCCACACTGTAGCAAGTACATTCAACTTTCGATGACTATTAAACGGCGCAACAGAGTAGGGAAATTAATGCCGCCCATCATTGCAATCATTAGCAAGAAAAGCTGCTTCATCTTGAAATCTATAAATACCAAAGGCCACAAGAGAGAAAGGGAGTCTTTTTTAGTTAGTTAGTCTGTTCACGCACGTACTCATATATATACATAGCGAATGGAGAAGAGCAAAGAGTGGAGGAAGAAGCCAAGAGAAATCGCTCTCGGTCAGATCGAGAGACTGCTGGAAAGCAATACAAAGGAGAGAGGGCCAACACTTGCAAGAGTAAGAATACACAACTAGAACAAAGTTGAAGTTATAAACAGCAGTGTAAAAGGCCACGGGAAGCAAGACATTGCTTACTAGGCTTCTTATCTCTCAAATCCATTTGTTATTTTGTATTCAACACTTTATTTGCAGAAAATGGAAACCTCATTTCTATCTATGTTTAATCTCTCCATACCACGCATGAGTAGCTAAATTTCTGAATGGGTCGAGAAGTACTTAGCTAGCATGACTTAAGATTTATATTTTATGCGATCATCTTGTCTTATGTATGCATCATTCACCCTTTGGATATACTTGAGAGAGTCAGATTAGAATCTAGGCTTGAGAGAGTCAGATTAGAATCGCATAAGTAAGATGTAGAAATTTAGACATAAGTTCTATTACTATGCACACATCGTATGCGCCCTAGAAATAGGAATGATGGTATGTGGTCACCTTGTGTTATGTGTGCATCATTCATCATCGCATAGGCAAGAATAGAGACTTAGAAATAAGTCTTATCGACTGTTTTGCATATACATCGCATGCGTCCTAGAAATGGGAATCATGGCATTTTGCATTGAGAGATGTAGCACTGATATTTATGTGTAGCATGATCGCATAACTTGTGCACAATCTTAGGAAATGTTAGCTAAACCCTTTCTCAACCCCTTCATTGCATACTTATTGTAACTCTACGCTTTCATCAACTCTGCGTTCAACTCCGTCGTATAGGAAAATCTCAATCAAAACACTATCCACTTCATTTGTTTTTACCACCACAATAGAGTCAAACTGTTTGTCGCATATCTACCTAGTAGTCCCTATGTTCGACCCTGGACTTACCAAGAAACTTAAGGAGGCTTATACTTGGGCCTTGTTAGGAAAACTTGCATGATCATCGTAAAACACACATCACTGTAAACTCACATCATAACACATCATAATTACACGCATCAATAAACTATTTGAAATTGGTTGAACAGTCTAAGCTTGTATATTGATTTTCATTTCATTCGTAATGAGAAAATATTAATATAGAATAGATAAATATCCATGTTTCATTTTCTTGTCTGTACAAAAATACCGTCATCATTTAAAGTCATTGAATATGATACTATATCATAATTTTACTTGAAATTGTATTGATGTTTGAAGTTCTTTTCATAAAAGAATGTATTCATTTTTACACATCTCATATGCAATAATGAATGCACTACGACTCTATTATAAAACTAGGTAAAAAATTGACTCATAATCTATTTTCACCCAACAGCTCTACTGTGGGTTTTCACTTGATACCAAGAGTCTTATTTTGAAGATCTATATCTCCAAATATTACAAGCTTTCTTTTTGTAGACACCTACATATCCTATGAGGTAACCCCATCAATGAAAGTCTACAAAAAAGCTTATTGAGATTAAGTACAATACTTTATCTCATAATTATGACTTTAATTACGTTTGTTAACTTCTTTCAATACTTGTCATCTAGTATGACAGCTTAGACTTCCAATAATTCATAGCGTAGGTTGAGTCACCGTTTGGCTCTCCCACTATTGAAAGATTCATAAATGATCTCCCACTACTAAAAGATTCATAAGTTATCATTTTTGTCATCTTATATGACAATAAAGACTTTAGGTAAGCCTTGTTGTAAAGGTCGATTTATCTCCTAACTCTCCCACTACCATTAAAACTTATCTATTTGACAATTAGAAATTGACGTTCAAATCAAACAAATGGTCAACAACACTTGTTAACATTACATGGTTGTACTTGAAATAAATCCACCAACATAGTCTACACCCTTCAACTTTCCAAATAAACTAGTATTTTTCACACAAACACATCATTTTACTTTGGAATATCCAAAGGACTACTTAGATATCTTTTGAACATTACTTTCAGTAAGGATTTGTTTTGACACAAGTGTCTCAACTTACCCAAAACCTGAAATGTCATAAACAAGTTTTATAACACTTCCATGATGCAACAGTGTTTCACAAACATATTGGCAGAAATAACATTCAAAACAATGCATTTATATCACATTACCTTAGGAGTTAGACACTAGTGTAATTTAAAAACATCAGGACTCAAGTTAACAGAGAACTTAAAATGTACTAAGTTGAACAAGACCATATTTCTCCTGCAGCTAAATATCACACAAATTATACTAAATGCTCCAAGTGAGATCTCATCTCATCTTTGTCAATTAGGCTTAGTACATAAAATATCTGGTGCTAATTCTGATAAGATCATAATATCACAATACATTTGCCTAAGTGATTTAAACTTTAATCTAACTTATTTTGAACATTTCGAAGAAAATAAGATATGAGTTGAATTGGAATGAGATACATTTATTCATAAATACTCATCAATCATATTAGTGGATTATCTATGAATTCAGACTTATGCTTTCTAACATAAGACCACTTGGGTCAAAGAAAGAATGTCTCACATTCGCCAGATAACCTTTTCTAATAAGTTTTAATGAGAAGCAAGGTTTTGACAGGTAATAGTAATTTAACTCTAACTCTTATAGAATTACCCGTAACTGTCATTTCTAAAAACCAAAGTCATGTATCATTCAGAAGAATAAAATTTGTCTTTATTTTCAGATTCATTAATCTTTACACTCTCACTGTTGAGTAGCAAATGTGTTAACTTTTAATACACAAAAATGTGTATATTTAATGCTGCACATATTTTTAAAACAACTTTTAAAAACATGTCTAATTACCAAAACTATTCATATGATATGAAATATTTTAGTAATTTTCCTTGGATAAATTGAATGTCTCTCATGGGGATAAAAGTACCATTCTCGGCATAAATAAATATCATTAAATTTTAACGCAAAAAAAAAAAAAATGCATATAATTAAAGCTGAACATGTTTTCAAAAATAACTTTTGAAAAACATGCCTTGTCACTAACTATTCATACATTATGAAATATTTAGTAATAAAATTTGGGAAAATTGAATTCCTCTTATGGTGATAAAAGCACTATATTCAACAAAATTAATAACATTTAATGCCTCCCACTACTTTAACTGAGTTGAGCATCTTGTTGCCAATTAGTAGAACTATTCCAGTTAAATAAGTATTCACCAAGATTTACATTCTAATTATAATGAAGAAAAATTCTGATAGTGAATCATTATTCAACTATCAAGATGTGAATCTGTATTCTTCACCATGAACTTAGTAAATTAGATTTATTTGTTCTATTTTTTCTCTTTTTGAGACATTTCCAAAATTCCTCAATAATTGAAATCCCAAACTAATTAGGAAACCTTTTCCTCATTAGTTCTAGTCATTATAATTTTCTTGGAACCCCAATGATACTTAACTTTGTAGATCATTTAGCTTGCCATGACTCCAACATACAATATGTTTTGTCATATTTTTATCTACACACATCATATATTATGTAGATAATTACAGTAAGCTATCACTGCAAAGTTTATTCATAAACACTTCATGAAATGACAACAATTCTTTTGAGAGCATTTCCCAAATTAAAAGGCTAAATTACACTACTATTATGTGTTGATGAAATTTTCAATATAAAATAAATTCATCAAAACTTTGACTTATATCGGTAAATAAACTTTTAGAGAAATAGACATAACTTTGAATCATATAAAATATGTTAATCGATTACATACAATCTATTACCCATTCTAATTCAGTAAAGAAATTTAAAGATGAACCCATGAATTTGAATATGAATCTCATTCATATAAATGCAAAATTTCTATTTCTATGATACTCTAGTGAGTCAGAATAGAAGCCACCGCAAGGCAGTTTGTCATTCCTTCACTAGATTGAGACAATCTCAACCAATAGATAAAACAACTCCTTATTACTGTAACTATCAGTCATCATTGTTCGGTCTAGAAATTGTTAAACTCACTTAACATTTCTTGCAAGTGTAACCCCTCATTTTAGATTCTAAAGTTCCACCCCAATGAGCCAACCGTAAGGAAATTGATTGGGACATGAAACTAAAATAATCCTATCTATTTATGGAGTTTGAATAAAGCTTCATGTAACAATGTCATCCGTAGGGGGACACCCAAGGTGCCACGAGGCCGTGCATGAAACTTTACTTCAAACTAATGAGAGAGACCGAGGGATGTGTTGTCACACGTTCCACTCTCACTTACTATAAACAATCTCAATTCACTTTGATATTGGTCTATACAAACACCATCCGTAGGGAGACACTCAAGGTGCTTTGAGGCCGAGTATAGATCTCATGGTGTGAACTTTTAGGGAGAAACGTGAAAAGAAAATTGAAGTATCATATGCATCATTTTCCCCCCATTGAGTGTTTTACAAAAGAGAATTCATAACTTAGGTAAATTAGGTTAATAAATTTATTTAAGTGATTTGTTAACTTGATCCAATATAACAATTATATTGGATAGTTTAGCAATGTTGATTCTTGTTTATTAAACACTTTAATAAACGTAAATAATTCATTGCATGTTTATAACATTATTGTCTAATTCACCTTCCAGGTCAGTTCCCAGGTAGGGTTGTTCCATGTTTGTCAGCTTAAATACCCTAGACAGAACCTTCCTTAGACAAAGGTCCCTTATAGACAATTATGCTATAAATTTAATCTTTTATTTGCTCCAATTTGATCCCATTAAAAGTGAATTAAAAGATTAATCCTATTAAAATTAATTCTATTTCTAAAACTAATCCTAATCATAATTTTCTCAAACTTTCCTTCCAGGTTGGTTCCCAAGTAGGGGTGTTTCGTTTCCGTCAGCTTAAATACCCAAACATTAGACAGAACCTTTCTTAGACAAAGGCCCCTTAGACAAAACTAGTCCAAAACTAATCCTAATCATATTTTTCTCAAACGTTTATATTACTGCATTTATTTTATGCAATTTAATTCTCTCTCTCTCATACACACACATTAAATTTTATGCAATTTAATTTTCTCTTACAATCAAACCAATTTCAAAACCCCTATCGGTTACCCTTGGATTGTGTACAGTTCAATTGAGAGATTCAAAGGTTCCCTGAGTTCGACCCTTTAATGCCCTAATACTACTGAATTATAGTAGAAAACGGAACAATTATTTGACTGAGTCAAAAGCCCCTACAACTTTCGGTTTGTCACTTCTGTCTATGAGAGCTCATCCTTTGATTTGTATGGGTGAGAGTCGTCTGAGACGCTAACTCAATATGCTTATCATTTTGGGATGAGACCGAGTGGGGAGCTGGGGACATAGCTACAGAAGATGAAGTCCACTCATTCCCACCTTTAGGGAAAGTAAATAAGTTATTCCTTTAAATGCTAACTCCGAGTTTTGAACTATAAGACATCACCCTCTCACTAGCCTGAGAGGGACTTTGTTTATGGTTGCACCATAAACAGATTATTCATTAGAGCATTAATGGTATTTAAGGAGCAAGAGCTAACTATAGGGGTGAAATGGTTATTTGATCCAACTGTAATTACAAATAACTTATGAATGATTGACTTACTTGTAATGGTCATATCCATGAATACAATACATTCTACAGTACATAGAGTGCAACTATGAGTTTTTAATGGAGTGTCCCGTAGTTAATGAATGATGATTAATTTAATTAAAGAGTTTAATTATTTACTCTCGAATCATTGGAGCTTATAATCTGTAGGTCCATTAAGTCCCCTGCTAGCTCACTACGGAATACACAAGGACCAAAGTTTGAAAGAACAATTTGAATTGTTCAAATTAGCAAAGGAAATATATGCATTAATTGTATATGATATAATTAATATAAAATATAATGTATAACGATACATTAAAATATATAGTTAATTTTAAGTAGGATTTATAATAATAATTGTATGTCATTTGGGAAAATCAATATATTTGAATTTGATTCAAATATTAAATTAATATAAATAAAATTTATATTAAAATGGTAGGTCATATAAATAATATGAATTAGATTCATATTACAACTATAGACTATGAGAGGAATGCACATTTGAATATGATTCAAATGATCGATTAAATATTGGATATTTAAATTAATTAATTAGTTAATCTATTTATTTTTATTTAATTAAATTAAATTAATTTGTAATTAGTTTAATTTATTTAATTAACCCACTCCCTTTTACATAAGAGAGTAGGTGAGTAAAGAGAGTCGTGTTATATTTTAACTTTGCATTTTTGCAAAAAACTAACTTCACTCAATGATATACTTCTCTCTAAAAAGATTCTCAAAACTACAAACAATTTCTCATTCTATATTTTCCCCAATATTTCCTATTTCTTTTAAATTAAACCACTCCCACAAGTGAAATTCTTGCCCGAAAATAGTCGAGAAGACATTTTGGAGGTATCTAGTACGAATTACAATATTTTATTTGTGATTAGAAAGCTTGGAGAAGATTTAGAAAAAAAATATCTTCAAAGGTATTAATCTTCTCTCCTTAATTGAATGCGTAATCTATTTCACATAGCATGAGATGCATATTAATTATAATGTTGTATTTCTTTTCATCTCCCAAAATCAATAACAAAAGCAATTTTACGTTTTCACTCCGAGATTCAATCGGATGAGTGGTAACATAGAATTTTTCTATAATGGCCGTTATGATATGGACGGTGACATTTTTTTCTTGCCCTCTAATGAACAAAGTCTCATACAATATGTAGCTTTTTGTAAAGAAAGTGGACCATCAACACCAATACCAACAACAAACAACTTCACAATTAATTGAGAGCTCCCAAAATAATTCAAAATACAACTCTATTATGTGCTTTGTAAGTGTATGCTTTGTGGAGGCCCATTTCCTTTTTTTTTTTTTTTTTTTCTTTCTTTTTCTTCCTTCCCTATTCCTTCTTTTCAGAGCTTAGCCTGCAAAGCCCACACCCATTATTCAGAATATATATATATATATATATAAACCCACTAAGTCTATGAGTACTATATATATTCATAAGGTAATTTAGAAGAAGACAATTTAAACCCACCAGCTTTTTCAGTATTTTATGTTTATTATGACCTGTCTTTCATGTGACCTATTTTTTAAATTTATTATTCTTCTCTCTCCTACACATCTTTTCAATATATCACTCACTCCCTCATCTGTGTGCAGCAGAGCAGAGAGATAATAGAGAGGGAGAGAGGACCCTCTTGCTCTGATTGCTCAAATCATGAGAGATTTCTTTTGTGTGTTTGTGTGTTTGTGAAGAAGGTAAAAAAAGAAAAGAAAGAAAGAAAAGAGAGTGTTTGGAATGAAGTTTGTTCCTAGATCCTCCACTTCCCTTTCATCCTTCTCTTCTACTGTCATATCTCTCTTTCTTACCTTCCTTCCCTACTTCATACAAATGAGAGAACATTTAAGAATAAAGGGAAGAAGGGTTTTTTTTTTTTTTTTTTTGGAGGGGGGGGGGGGGGGTGTGTTCATTTAGCTCCCAAAATAATATTACATGCACAAAAAAACCAAATAGTGTTTTGATAAGAATGGGGAATGAGAGTGAGATTCCATTTTGACATCTTTATGTTTGTCTTTTCTTTGGAAGGAAAAAAGAGAGTTTCTTTAGAGAATCAGTGATTCGAATCATAGACTTATCGATCGTTAATACATCTGTAGGCTAATTGAGTTATACTCGATTGTCAAATAGCGAGATGGGGTTTGGTAAACAACGAAATGAAAACATGCATGTATATCTTCTTCACCTATACACTCATAGCTAGTCTCAACCCTAGCTACCCTAAGGTTTCTCCTCAACTCCCACTCAAAACCATGGCAAATTTTGGCCATATGGATAGTTATAAGGGTTTTTTCCCCCTTCTTTTTTTCCTTTTCTATTCACTATGAATACACTTTTTTTGGGATAGTACAAACAATTTGTTCAATTTTGGTAATCTGTTAGGGTTTTGTTCTTAGCCATAAAGTGGTTTTGGATCTCGGACCAGGCTTCATTCCTCACACCAAACTTTTCAATTGCGGACGTTATTTTATTAAAGAAGACTCCATAAAGGTAAGTTCTAACCCTAATCTTGTGTATTTCAAATTTGGCTTATATCATGTAGATTAGTATTTTTCTTATTATGATACATATACTATGTGTTGGATTAATCTAAACTCTTCCTTCTCGTTCTGATATAATTATTAGTAATTTTTGTTCATTTTTATATATTTTAATTAGGATAATTATATTGGATAACACTTTTCGGATAATAATTAAGTATATAACAATATATTTTAAAGAATTACTAATATAACAAAATTTATCACTGATAGACTTCTACCAGTGATATAGTTTATCAATGATAGATCATATCGCTGATAGACCCTTTCTAGCTAAGTAAAATCTATATTTTGCTATATTTGCAAAATCTTTTGCATTATGTTATATGTGCAAAATATTTTGGATCTTTTTACTGTATTTGTAACTGTTCCTGGTTTCACGGATGAAATTATTCTTAAGTGAAGGTCATTTCCTAATTGGACTTTTTGTCTTTAGAATATAATATTACAAATATGGAGTTAGTCACTTAAACATTTTTTTTTTTTTTTACTTTTCTAATTATTAGGAGAGTATAATAATAATGGTCAACATGAGTATAGTTCAACTGAAATGAGATTATACTATCAACTTCGAGGTTAGAGATTCGATCTCACATCTCACATATTATAAAACAAATTGGAAGAGAATTTAGCTTCTGATTTTCTTGGATAATTTTTTTTACATAAATGGTTAAAGGGTAATATAAACTCATGGAGATAGACAGAAATACCCTTCACAGAAACAAGAAATATCTTTGTTGTTGTCAATTAACAAAGACCATACTCAGCTTGAACTTTTGTTTTGAAAAATACGTATTTGCCCTCTTGATGCATTAATTGAAGTACAATAGTCAGATAACAATTTGGTCCAAAGTGTGAACTTGAAATTTAAGAGCTATCTCAATGTGTTTATTTATTTTGTTATTTACTTTTTACCAATATTTTCAAGTCAAAACTAATTCTTAAGAAACCGTAAAAAGTAGTTTTTACAAACTCGTGTTATGTTTTGAAAATTGGTTAAGAATTATACATAGACAAGATGAAAAATATATTCAAGAAAGTGTTAAGAAAACCAAGCACGACTAATTTTTTTAAAAAAATGAAAGGTTAGAATTTTCTTTGAAAAGCACTCATGTATCAATTACGATTTAAGAATTTAATTAATACAATTATAAGTCACACAAGGTATTTTTAATTTAAGGATAATACCAATTAAACTATACTTAATTTTGCAACATAAATACAGTTACCAACATAATTGGGTTTTCTTTATTAAAAGGATAATGTGACACAGGAAAAAAAAAAGCAAAACAAAAACAAGGAAGAAGAATTTAACTCGAGCTCATCATATACCCTCTTATACTAATAATATATGTTCCACCTTTTCACAGTTTTTCTCCCATTAATTGTCAATATTTTACACTTTTAAAAAAAAAATGTCAATATTTTACACTTTTTTTTATAAAAAATGTCAATATTTTACACAAAAATAAAAATTTTCTAATATCCTACCTTTTTTCGATTCATAATATTGGGCATATAATATCAAAAAGTACTTTGAAATTAGAGTTTGAAAAAAATAGTAACTAAATATAACACAACAAATTTCATCTTTGTCGATGAAACTCTTTCCGGACGCTTATAAGTTGAAAAATAATTGCTTCGTTTGATAATCATTTGGCTTTTTAGAATTATGCACGTTTCTTTCAATATCTTTTCATGGTTCTATCTTTCTTAAGTAAAAAAAAAAAAGAATTCTTTGCCAAAATTCAAAAACAAAAAAAGATTTGTAAAAATTATTTATTTTCTTTTAACTTTTAAAACTTGATTTGGTTTTTGAAAATATTGGTAGAAAGTAGATAAGAAATTAAATAAATTTAAAGGTGGATACTTATGAACTTAATTTAAAAAAACCAAATAGTTACTAAATCGAATCTAAACTTTTAAAAAGGAATTTACGAATCGCATATATATGACAAGCACTCGTTCTGGAGTGAGAAACAAAAGTAAAGAGAGGATGAAAAAAAAAACAGAATCTAATTTTAACAATAAAAATGATAGGAAATTTGTTTGCTCCTTAAGTTTTGAGTCTTATCTATTTGGTTTTAGATTTCAAAATGTTATATTTTTAGTTTTTAAGTTTTGAGTGTGGTTTCAATTTAGTCCATTTTGAGTTTCAAAATGTTATAATTTTACTCTTGAAGTTTGACTTTTATTTCAATTTAGTCCCTTGGTCTCAAGATTTATTTATACTTTTAACTTTAATTTTTACAATTCACTAGTAGTATTTGGTATTAATGTCTATAATTAATTTAAAATAATTATGAAGTGAATTTTTAAATTAATTTCAGTAATGAAGTTTAATTATATTTCTTTTAGTTCTTTTAAATTAATCAATAAATTTTAAGACACAAGTTTGACGGTGAATATTTAGTGGGAAAAAAAGATTAAAAATATAAAACTTGAGCTCTAAGAGATTAAATTGAAACAAAACTCAATCCTCAAAGATAAAATTATAATATTATGAAGTTTAGGGACTAAATTGAAATCAATTAAAAGTTTAAAGAGTAAAAATATAGTATTTTGAAACTTAAGGACCAAATTAAAATTAGACTCAAAATCTAGTGAAACTTTCCCTAAAAATTAAAAGGAAATTGTTAGTAAATGGACCTAAGATTCTTTTCTTCTTTTCTCCATAGACATAGAGACCAATAAAGAAGAATACAAATCTATGTAGGGGATTCGAACCACAAATTTCTTGGTCATTAACACATTTGTAATGTCAATTGAGCTATAATCGCTTTGACAACATTCTCTGATTCTCTCTCGTAAAATAGGAAAATATTATTGGCATAAAATAAAATCATATTTAGGTTAAATTACAATTTTGATCCTTATAATTTGGAGAATGTTATAATTTAGTCCCTATTGTTTTAAAAGTTAAAACTTAGTCCATATGGTTTGATAAAACCTCATAAATAGTCCCTATATTTTGATAAAGTCCTCATAAATAATCCCTTACCATAGGGATTATTTATTATCGAACCATAGGTACTAAATTCTAATTATAAATCATAGGGACTAAATTTTTATTGTCTTCAAACCATAGAGACCAAATTTATAACTCAAACTTTCTTTTTTATTAGATGACTGAGGGTGAGTGTAGAATACCTTTTAGTTTAAGCAATTTTTTAAACAATATTTTGAATAAAAGCTATAACTATGTTGCCAAGTGGCAATATCGCATCTGAAGTATATAATTAACTATATTACACTGTATCAATAGGTTATCAATACTAATTCAAAATTCATTTGAAATATAACACTGGTGTATAAATAGTATATCAGTAGCTATTAAAAATTCATTTCAAACATATCATTAGTATACCAACATTATATCAACACTCATTTTAAATCCATTTTAAGTATAGTATTTTTTATCAATAGTATATCAATACTTCATTTTAAATATAATTAAAATATATTAAATCTCATTCAAAATATAATTTTAAATGTATTATTAATGTACCAAAAGTTTATGAGTAATCATCCAAAACCTATTTAAATTATAATATTAGTGTATTAATAATGTATATCAGTATTTATTAAAAACCATTTTCAATTATTTCGTTAGTGTATTAATAATAGAAGAACATTCATTCAAAATTCATTTAAAATGTTATATTGATATAACGTTGGTTTAATATGTCAATACTTTTTAACAACCCATTTGTTCAAGTATATCAATAGTATATAATACCCATTCAAAATTTAATTTCATGTACAACATTGATGTATCAATAGTTTATCAACATTAATTCAAAATGGTTATTAATAGAACAAATTTAATCATATATTATAATTAAGATGATGATAATGTACTAGAAATTTATCATTTATCATTATTATTTTTATTTTTATTGGACATTCATGTCCATATCTATCTCTTATGACATTTTTTTGAAGTCGGAAAGCAGAAAAAAAAAATTGAAAAACCCATTTCTTCCTTAGGAAAAAAAGGAAAAACTATATGAAAAATCATTTTTCTAAAATAAAGAACAACTTCGAAAGGATGTCAAAATCACGATGACATGATATTGAGTATTTTTTATTTTTATTTTTTTATCTACCCAATGTCTTTTTCATTTAGTGTGTTAGTTAGGTTTTTATTTAAATGGTGTCTTAAATTTTTATTCCAAATTTAGATACTTTTTGGTTGGTGGTGATGTTAGTTTTCAACATCTACCATTCTCTTTTTTCTAAAAAAAATAAAATAAAATAAAATAAAATTATACAATATAATGATGTATGAGAAGTGTCAATGGGATGGATGGGACAAGGTTAGGCTTACTTTTTATCTGTTGAAATTCTCTTCTTCCCAATTTTTGTTGAAAAAACTTATGATAGTGGAAAACTTTATGAGAATGACTTCTCTATACCTTTTCTTTTTTGGTTAATTATACAATCTTAACCCTTCAAAATTTGAAATTATTTCAAAAAAGTATGTGTGAAGTTTTTTCAAAAAATAAAAGATATATATGAACATGGTTGATCACTATCATTCACTTCAATTAAAGATATTGCTTATTATGAAATCGATAAGTAAATAACATAACAAAAAAAAAATAAAAGTAGAAAATCGACACAACGGATTTACATAGTTCATTAACAGTATGTTAGTTACGTCTACGGAGTGGAAAGAGGACAATTTTATTAGGGAGAATGATACAGTCTATGAAGCACAGATACTTCATGTGAGGCAAAGAATCAGTATCATACACGTATCGGATACCGATACTTCTCAAATACGTATCTAACACGCAATTTGATGTATCTATACTTTCAGATACTTTCCAGATACGTATCTGACACGCGATTTGACATATCTATTTCTATACGTATTTTTTTTAAAGAAAAAAGACAAGTAACTCATCTAATCTTTCTCAATCTAAAATTAGGCAACCTATTTAAAAAGCTCACTACTCGAGTCTAAAACTAAAAGAAAAAAAAATATTAACGGACCAAACCCTAGATTAGAATCATCTAATCTCCATCTTCACATTTGAGTCCCCACAAAATCCACCAAAATATAAACCATTTGAATATCTTTAACAATATGTTCTTCGTTTATCTTCATACTTCTCTTTATAATATTCTTCTTCTTTCTTTTTTGCAACATGAGTCACTTTTCTGTTGCATTTTATTAACTATTATACTTCAACATCTTAGATGTTGTTTTTTTTGTATTGTATTTCAGTGTTTGTATTCTATTTTGTGTTATTGTTATTAACTTGTATGCTAAATTTATCTATATCCTAGGTTTTTTAAAGAAAAAAATATCTTCCACGTATCAGTATCCTCGTTTTTCTTATTTTTTAGAAATATATATATTTAAAAAATGTATAAAAAAGTGACGCATTCTTAGATGTATCCGTATCTTAGTTTTTTAGAAATTGGCAAATCGCCGTATTCGATCGTATCCGTGTTGTGTAGTCGTATTTGTGTCTGTGCTTCATAGGGTACAGAATGAAGGTGTCTCTAGGGGTTTAGAAAATTTATATAATGCACTTCTCTAAGTCTTAGGGTCATAAACAAAAATAACATAAAGATAAAATGAAAAATAACTTAGAGACCCTAGTACTTGGTCATTTGAAGCGCCAAATACAAATTCAAGGTATTTCAATATTATTCAAAAGTTGTTATGCACGTCAAATTTTTATGAATTGATGACAACTACCATCATCTATTGGGTTCAAGATTTAAAATATCAATGTCTACATCGATATAGAGATTTCAATTTGACGGATATCTCGATAGATATATCAATAATATTGATATCGACAAATATTTATATAAGTTAAAAAATATATAAAAATGATTTAAAATTATTAATAATTTAAGTTGTTTTTACTTCCACACTATAGATGATATTGTTTTTTAATGTTTCTATTCACATAGGACTAAATAGATGACATTTTTTTTTTTATATATTTTACGAGCATTTATAAAAGGTATCGAAAATGTCATTGAATCTTTAATATAGATGTCAAACACTTTGATTTATGGATATATTGATGGATTAATCTTTAGTTGAAGTATATACTCTAAGATTTCTGCATATGCATTACTAGTGAGAGTTTGTACAACTTAGGACTGGTAGGGTTAATTGTATCCACATTAGGCCCAAGATAAAAGGTTTAGAAATTAAAGTAAGGTATAATGATGAAAAGGTTTAGGTCCAAATAAGTTAAAAGTCTTATGATGCATATTGTATGTGTTTCACTATAACAAAATTGACTTCTCATCACACAAAGGGATCTTATAAAAGTTTAGAGTATTTTTTTTCCGCTGAAAAAATGGAGATTTACATATTTTTATAAATGTATGATAGAGGTGCTCATGGGTTAGGTTGGGTTGGGTTGGGTTGAAAGACTTTTTAGACCCAACCCAATTATTCAGGTTATAAATTTTTTCAACCGAACTAACCCTTATTAAGAAATGAACTCAATCTAACCCAACCATGAAATATTTGGGTTGGGTTGGTTCGGGTTAATCGGATCATTTATTTAAAATTTTGTTCTAAAAAGAAACAAAACTTAAATATGTAAAAATCTAATTTAATTATTTTCATATATTGAATTAAGATTAACAACTCAATTTCAATTTATGTAGTGAAAATTTTCTTTCTAAAATGTAAAGAAACTATTCTTAAGAGTTGTTGAAGAATAAATTATTAAAAAAATATTGAAATTAAATAAAATTAAAATCAATATATGTATAAATAATTGTGTTATAAGTAATAAAAGAATATATTTAAAATTAATAATAAATTCAAGTTGGTTTGGATTGGTTTGGATTATATTAGATGAACCCATGAACCAATCCAACCCATAAAATTTTCATTTATATGAACCAACTCAACCCAAATGTGTTGATAACCCAACCCAAATCGCATAAGTTGGGTTGGGTTGATCGATTTTTTTGGATTATCGGGTTTTTTTAACACCTCTAATTCACGACAACTTTTATATGTCTAACCCTTGTAATATTACTGTAGATATTTTTTTTAGTACTTAATTCTTTTTAAAAATATTCGGACCTATCTAGTGAATGACTAGGAAATATAAGAGCATTTTCTTGCCTTATATTGAAATTTGAATTTATATTTTGACAATACTACGATAGTTTGGAAAAAAAATTAGTTGAAATCTTGGAGACGTTCGGCTTATTCCTTGTTATAAAACAATTTTTAGTTTTATAAAGTATAAGAGTTCTTGAATCTAAGTATTTGAAAAGATATTTGATGCTAATATGCTTTGACACACTAACAAAGGAACATTAATGTAAATTAGAATGCGAATGTGCCTAAAATGTTGTGATGTTAGTCAAATTATATGCATAATATCTTTTATTCAATACTTGTGCCATAATAATCTCTTGACTAGTTTTGCATATCCCTCAACATAGTAAGCAAAAACAACGTCTAATTAGCTTTAATGGGATTGGTAGTGAGACCAAATCCAAATGGGAATAGAGGATCATAATGTGAATCTCCAACATTCATTGGTAGTTGATCAACTGTCTTGAACCATGTCCGTGACAGCTTGCCGGTAAAGCCATAATCGCCAAATAATACGTCGGTAATACCTTTGCCTTCAGTTCCTGGAAGCCAAGCAGCAACAAGTGCATCTATTAAAGTGATGTAAGGTTGTAAAAGTACAGGTCGCCCCGAGATTACTATAACAACACATTTGACAGCTCCGCACACATTTGTGATGGTGCTTGGACCAGGATCAGGAATGGTTAAATTTAAGCTGTCACCAAAAGTTTCTGCATATGGATGCTCTCCTACTACAACAATGGCATAAGAAAATTTGTTTGACTTGACAAATTCTTCATTTGGATTCTCTTCAAAGACAACTTTTGTTTTAGGGTCAACTGTATCTTTAATTGCTGAAAGTATTGTTGTACCACTAGTAAGGTTGTTACCACCGAGACCCTGCCACTCAATGGTCCAACCACCACATTGAAAACCAAGGTTGTTCGCATGGCTACCGGCAACAAGTATTTTTGGAACTTTCTTTGAAAGAGGTAATATAGGTTTATCAGCAGATTCTCCATTCTTTAACAACACTAGTGATTTCCTTACAGCTTCTCTAGCCAAGTCTCTATGCTCCTATTGTAAAAGAACATGTGTTATTAAGACAATCATGAAACCTCTTGCTATCTTGTATTTTAATATTGACAACATTGAATATAAATACCTTTTTACCAAGTTCATTGACAAAGCTTGAATCAGCTAACGGATTCTCAAATAAACCCATAATGAATTTTACTCGCAAAATTCTTTTCACAGCATCATCAATTCGACTAATAGGAATTATATTGCTTTTTACCAAGTAGGTAAGCCCATCAATAAACTCTGTGTAATTGTATGGAACCATTATCTGTGATCAAAGAAAATAAATAATTGTTGACCATCATAGTTCAATGAATATAGACATATATATAGTGTTAAATAAAATACTACTAACCATGTCAATGCCAGCGCTAATGCCTGCTATAAGGGAATATGTATAATTAGCATGAGGTGGAGAGGTAATCCTATCAATACCTTGCCAATCTGAGATGACAAAACCCTGAAATGAAATATTCATAAACTCTTCATTTATTATTATTTTAATAGAAAATTAGAAATGAGAGAGGGTCCATAAACTTTCATGAAACAAATTATATTACCCTAAATCGTAGAGTGTTTTTAAGAAAGCCAGTAATAAGATCTCGATTTTCATGCATCTTCTTTCCGTTCCAACTAGAATACGAGATCATAACAGTTGATACACCTTTGATGACTGCGTTATAGTAACCTGGCATATGAATGCTGAGCAATCCATGTCTACTTGCAACTGTGTTGTTTTCATTGATACCTTTGGTTGTTCCACCATCACCTACAAAATGTTTTGCACAAGCTGCTACTTTTTCTCTGTACAAACAAAAGTGAAGTATAGAGCATAAATAAATTGCTCAGTCTATTACTTATTATGTTAATTTTAAAAAGAATGTTTGATGGGCTAGCTACAATTTAAGATAAATTATTTATCAACTTTCTAAAGTTATATATACCTCCCGGCAACATAAGGAACACCTTTGCGGGAGTTAGCTGGAATCTCTCCTTGTAAACCTGATATAATATCAGTCATTTCTTGAACAACCTTAGGGTCTTCGCTATAACTTTCATAACATCTACCCCAACGTGGATCTCTACAGACCTAAGTAATAAAAGAAAATTATATTTTTGCCATTAAGAAATGATAATATTTCAAATGAACCATTAAATTAAATACTTTGTTACCGCAATACAAGGTGCGAATACATAAGAAATGCCAGTAGCTCGAACTTCAAGTGCAGTAGCTGTTCCGATCCTCTTAGCAAGGTTGGGATCCCTACACCATAAAATATATTCCAGCATTAACAAATAAAATTTATAATTTGAGAAGTATTCTCTCCCCTTGAACAATTTTATCAATTAATGTAGCAAACACAACAAGATTAAGCAAGAAGCTAAGCTTTAGTCAAATATAATCTCATTCATTGGACACATTTTATTGGTTTTGTATAGACAAGTAAGTTTGATCATCATCAATATTCTTACCTTGTAGCTCCAAGCCCCACATTATGAGGAAAAATGGTAGCTTTATAAACATTGTTGTGACCATGCACTGCATCAATTCCATAAATCATTGGAATGCCAAGTCTAGTCGACAAAGAACCTTCTTGAAATTCATTGACCATGTCGATCCAAACTTTAGGAGAAGCCTCTTTTGATGGAACACTTCCTCCACCACTTAATACACTCCCTATCAATTGGAAAAATTGTTTCTACCCATTAAAACTTAGAACTTATAACATTTGCTACCTAATCTCTTCTTTTTCATTAATACTTGGAAAGAAGAATAAGATTAAAATACATATTACCAATTAAATACTGCTTCATGACCTCCTTCGATGCAACCGTTCGATCAATTTGTACCATTTGTCCTATTTTTTCTTCTAGGGTCATCCGATCGAGTAGGTCATTGATTCGAACATTCAACGGTTGTTTTGGGTCTTTATATCTCAAATACTGAGGTTTTGCCCAAACTTCGGTCAAGAAAAAAAGGAAAAACCCCATAAAAAAGATGGGAATTTTTGCCATATTGTATGTTAGTTGCCTGCAAATTTCAACATATTTAAAATTTGTCAACATTAATATGCTTATTTTCAAGTAACTTAAAAGTGCATTAAGAGAAGTCATAAGATTAATTGATATTAAATTAGTCAATCCATTACTAACATGAGATTTATCAGAATCTACAATAAAGTTACAATTTAATCATAAATTACTTGACAATGTACCTCAATTTGTTATTGCATTATATTGCACCATTAATCAGATTAAAGATCTCACAAAAAATATAAATTTATCTTTCTTATCCATTTGATGTTAATTTTTCTTTTAAAAAAATGGATAACCAAATATATAATTTTTTTAAAATTCCATTTTGTTTAAAGACCTCATTATTGAGGAAGGTCAAAAAGTACTTTTAATCCCTAAACTTTCATGAAAGTAACAATTTAGTTCTTAAAGTACTTAAATTAGTAGCAATTTTAGTCTCTGTACATTCAAATTTGTAACAATTTTAGTCCCTAAATTTTTATGAGTAACAATTTAGTCCAATTTAGTCCCTTTGTACTTTACATTTGCAATAATTTAGTCTAAAATATAATGTAATGAATAATGATGAGCATTTTTCTTTTTACTTCTAATATTAAAAAAAAAATTAAAAAACATTGGAGGTTCCTCTCACCTACTTTTAAAAATATTTGCAATAAACCATTATAGGGTGAGTAATTACTTTAATTATGTTATGAGGGTAAGTTGTCAATTTGGTGTATTGAGAGTGTCCGAGTAATTACTTGATAAAATGTATTTTGATGTTGCCATTAAAATTATATATTTTGATTTTTAGAAAGGCATCGAAAATTAACACTTAAATGGTAAAATCACAACGATGGAATGAAAGTAATTCAAAATACTAACGGGCTCTTTCCTCAAAATAAAAATAATAATAATAATAATAATAATAATAATAATAATAAAAGGCTAACGAGCTCTTTTTTATAGGACAATTGCAAATATGACCCTGTGACCCAAAAGAAAAAAATAATAAAAATCTAGCACAACAAGTTTAAGGTTAGCGAGATTAAAGCGAGGTTAAAAACAATCCATCTATTTCAATAGTGTAACGATAAAGATCTATCACTAATTATGGGAAGTGATCTATTGATAAATATCTATCATTGATAATTTATATCTGATTTTGTAAGTTGATTTGTTATTATATTTATCTAATATATAGTATCAATCAATACAAAAGACTCTATAAGGGTGTGTTTAGGAGTTGAGTTGAGTTAGTAATGGTTGTCTCTATTATAATGATTATTTGTGTTTGGGATGCAGAGTTGAACTGCATTAGTAATAATTATTTGTATGATGGAGTGCAAAATTAAGTTGAAGTAGTTTAGATAGTTTGTATTTAGTAGGGGTATTCGTGGGTTGAGTTGGGTTGGGTTGAAGAACTTTTAGACCCAACCCAATTGTTCGAGTTGTAAATTTCTTCAACCCAAATAACCCTCATTAAAAGATGAACCCAACCCAACCCAACCATGAAAAATTTGGGTTGGGTTGGTTCGGGTTACTCGGATCATTTATTTAATTTTTTTTTTCTAACAAGAAGTGAAATGTTAATACGTAAAATTCGATTTAACTATTTTCATATATGAATTAAGATTAACAACTCAATTTCAATGTATATAATGTATAATATTTTTTTTAAGTGTAAAAGGAAAAAACTATTTTTAAGAGTTGTTGAAGAGTAAATTATCAAAAAAATCGATAAAATTAAAGAAAACTAAAATAAATATAGGTATCTAATTGTACATAAGTAAAAAAAAAAAAAAAAAAAAAAAAAAAATTAAAGTTAATAATAAGTTCGGATTGGTTCGGGTCGATTTGGGTTATTTTAGGGGACCCATTAAGCAACTCAACCCATAAAATTTTCATTTATTTGAACCCAGCCCAATCCAAAAGAGTTCATAACCCGACCCAAACCTAGCGGGTTGGGTTGGGTTGATCGGTTTTTTCGGATCATCGGGTTTTTTGAACATCCCTAGTATTTAGAGTGCAAAGGGGTTGAGTTGTATGTGTATGCATTTTCTTTGTTTTTTACTTTCCTTTTCTTTTTCTTTTTTTTTTTTTTTTTGAGGTACGAGTTAAGTATATGGTATAGTTTTGTAGCCTAAAAAAGTATGTATTTCTTATGGTTTTTTTTCCCTAACTTTTTGTTCCACCATTCAACTACACATATTTTTCCAAATTCTTAATGCTCATTAATTTGAGATGTGAATTCAATAAATAAAAATATATTTTACAATTTTTATAAAACAATAAATCATTATAATAAAATTTTTAAAAAGGTTAGTGAATGAGAATGGAGAATGTATTCCTCGTCTCCATTCCTGTTTAGCTTACATGGATTTCTTCTCCACACTCTCTCTCAATCTCCACTTTAAGGAGAACCCCCATCCCTCGAGGCGGGACTCTATGGGACAAATGAACATCTCTATTTTTATTATCTATTAAAAATCGGTTACATCTTTACTATTAGGTCAATTGTTAATAACAACTACATTAATAAAATATAAAAACTAAACAAGGTATATAAGTTAGTATTTATAGTTGTTTGCATGTTTATTTATCAGGATGTCGGTTACTAATAAACGTCATAAATAGAAAAAAGTAGTATATTAATGAAAATTATTATTATTTTTTTAAAATTTATAATAGTTTCACGTGCTTATTTGTATTGCTATTACTACTTTTATATTGATATATGATAGGCTTAAAAAGTTGTTTTAGTGATTATTTAACAATTTTTTTCTCTCTTAATGATGGTTTGGATGCCTATTTTGGTCAAAAAGTAGTAGATATGGATTACTTAATATTAATAACAAAATCAAATTGATAATAAATAATACTAATTAAATTATTAATAACCATATTGTATATTGGGTAATTGGGTAATTAGGCTAACAAAAGAACCAATGAAACAACCAATTACCCAACTACTCCCTATTACTATATTTTGTTAGCTTAAGAATTCTTATGCGGTTTGTCCTTTGCAATATTTTTTACAATAATGACATAAACGAGCAACGAAAAACAGCAATCATTCACACCTTTAACTTAATTAAGAACATTAATGATGATTTACAGATTAATACATATTCAAGGATTCAATCATTCAGTGTTACGACAAAAAGATCGATGATGATTCAAATTTGTCGTTGCGATCATAAAAATAAAATTTAAATTACAAGTTAAGTAATTTCGAGGTTCGTGTTCATTGATTTTTTAATTTTGAAAAAATGTCTAATATTTCAACTCCATTTAGTAATTATTTTATGTTTTGTTTTAAAAATTAAGCATATATTTTAACGATAAATTTCATCTTTCTTTGTTGAATTTTTAACCAAAATTTAAAAACAAAAACATGTTATTACAAACTTCTTTTTTAAAAAAATTGACCTAATTTTTGAAAACATTGATAGAAAGTAGGTTAATATATATTCAAGCATTCCATATTTTTATGTTTAAAATACAAGTTAAGAAATTTGGAGTTTGTAGTGTTTAATCCCTAGAACTTATTTGGTAATTATTTGATTTTTGAAAATTAAACATATTTTATCTCAATTTCTTAATGATGGTTTTCATTTTTCTTAAGAAAAAAGTTGAAATTCTTAGCCAAATTTTTTTTAAAAAAATTATTACAAACTATTTTATTTTATTTTTTTTAGTTTTTAAAACTTAGCTTGATTTTTAGAAATAATAGTAAGAAAAAGAATTTAATGGTAGATGGAGTATTTATAGACTTAAGGCAAAAAAAATAAAATTATTACTAAATGGAGCCTAAATTTTTAATTTTTCTATAATAGATCCCTAATAAATTTAAAATTAAAAAAATTTATATATTAAATATAAAAATACATTTTATGTTCAATAATAAAATGGAAATTATTTAAAGTGACAAAACTATTGATTGAAAATATTTACAAATAATAGTAAAATATCAAAATTTATCTGTGATGACTGCGATAGACTACTATTTGTACAACGATATAGTTTATTTTTTCTATATTTGAAAACAACTCATAATAAAACCTTAAATTTTCACTTTTGCATTTAATAAACTCATAAAATTTAAAATATTTTAAGTTTAATGAACGAAATTTATAATTTAAAAAATTTAAAGGTGAAACTGACTTGCATTCTAGAGTTTAGAACTAAATTTATTATTTAACTCGAAAAAATTAAGATAATTAACGGATCATTGTATATCAAATAATTAATTATAGATTCATGATTTGGTTGACCAATGATTTGGCTCTTGGCCCAAAACGACGCATGGTTTCAGTGCTTAAAACCCACTGGCGCACGTCCCCATGGTCAAGCACGTCGTCAAGGTTTAATAGGAAATTTGAAAACTGTACTTAAAAAATATATATATATTCTCAAAACAAGATTTTTTAAATGAAAAATTAAGGAGTTGTTTGTAAGTATTTCGACTATGTTAGGTAATTATTTGATTTTTTTTTAAATTAAATCTATAAATCTTATTTTTATTTTTAAATTTTTTTTATCTGTTATCTACCTTCTATAAAAAAAAAGCAAGTCAAATTTTGAAAATTAAAAAAAAAAAACTTTTTGAAAACTTGTTTTTGTACTCAAGAAAGAATTTAATCATTATACTTTAAAAAAAAAAATGTAAATCATTGTAAGAAATTGGGAGAAAATAAGGTTAAATTTTATAAAACAAAACAAAAACGAAAACAAAAAATGAAATAGATGATACCAAATAGAACTTTCATTTTTGGCTTTTGATTGTTGAAAATTAAGTATACTTTTTCTCAATTTCTTATAATAATTCGCATCTTTTTTAAATACAAAAGTTCAATTCTATGTCAATTTTTTTTTTTAAAAAAAAATCTATAAGAATTATTTTTTAAAGCTCGTTTGCTAACCATTTCGTTTTTTGTTTTTTGGTTTTTGAAAATTAAGCTTATTTTCTTCTTATTTCTTACCATGATTTGCATGTTTATTAAATACAATAATTGAATTTAGTATAATTCCAAAGGTAAAAACAAGTTTGTAAAAGCTACTTCTTTTAATTTTCAAATTTTGACTTGTTTTATAACAAAATAAAAAATTTGGAAGTTGGAGTAATGTCTATAGGTTTAATTTTTAAAAATGAAAAATAAAAAACAAAATAGTTATCAAATGGAACGTAAGATTTCAAATTTTGGCCTAGTTTTTTAAAAATTGATAAAGAATAAATAACAAATCAAGGTAAAATGAGTGTTTTATAGACTTATTTTTCAAAAATAAAACATAAAGAAGTTAAATTATCACTAAACAAATCCTAAATAGTTACCAAATATGACTTTGAATTTTTTTTTTTTTAAATTAAGCCTATAAACAATTAAACATCACTTCCATACATCAATTTAGCGGTAAACGATTTATGCCATATATAAAAAATAAAAAACTTTGTAAAAAATTGTGAAAAAAAACAATTATAATTTTCAAAAGCTAAAAATCTCGATCAAATATGACATGAAATAATCCTTATCAATTAGCGCTACCACACCTAACTGTGCAAATATGCTTTCATTAATTCCCAATTCCCCCACTCTACTCAGCGCAAATCTCAACAACTCTTAACGAATCTTCTCGACTTCAGCATTCGAACAGCAGCCGCCGCCAATCTTCATCTCCGGCCACTTACCGATGACCGAAACCGTCCGATTTACGGCGGCGCTGCTGCTACTTCCGAATTCTCGAGCACAGCAGCACCCTCCGATCTCTGAATCTCTCTCTCTATCAGTCTCATTGTAGGTTCAAAACAGATTTTGCGATTTTCCGCTACTTGTTTTGATTTCCAATTCAAGTTCGGAAGTAGATTCAAGTAAAATTGTTAGATCGCGATAATTCTCTGTTTCATTAGCTTTCATTTCTTTCAATTCTCGATTTGGAAGAAGAAATCGTTTCTAATTAATGAGCAATTTCTATAGATCTAACAATCACACACACAATTCAGAACAGTACAAGTGGAATAATCCTCGCATTTTGCAGAATCAAAACAAACAGAAACAGCAAATTTTAGAAGAGAGAAATGTCAGAGAATCGAACTTACAGAGGGAGAAGATATCTGAAGAACAACACAAGCAACTCGCCAGCTTGAAAAGTCTTAGATGGCGGCTTAGAATATCAGAGAGAGATCTGAATTTGTGAAGAAGAATGTGAAATCAGCGATTGGAACTGCGTGTGTGTGTGTGTTCTGAAGTCCGTAATTTGGGTGTTACTTATAATATAAAAATTTCTTTATTTTCATTTTCCCCCTTTTATTTTGTTTCTATTTTTGTTTTATTAGATAGCTAGAGTTGTGTTTTTTTTTTTTTTTTTTTTTTTTTTTTGTAAATGTTAATTTCCACGTCAGCATATAAATATCCATTTTATATTTGAATCTTATCACAATATAATATGTTGTTAATATGGTAACCAAAAAGGATAGATATATGAGGAATTGAAGTTTTGGATTGAATGAAGAAAAAAGTTGGGTAAGGTTAAAAGAAATGGTGGCTTTTCATACCCCAATTGTTGGTTGATGGGAAAAAAATCAAAAAATCAAAAACAACAAAATGTTTTGACAAAGAAGTAGTAGACAAAGAATCATCATTTGGAAATTTCTAAACAAAAAAAAAAAAAAAAAAAAAAAATCAAAAAAACAAAAAAAAAAAGGAAAAAAAAGAAAAAAAAATGAAAAAAAAAGGTTCTTTATCATTTAGAAGTTTTTGTTCCAAACCTAGATTATAGATAGCTAAATTATAACAAATGTTTTTAAAAAATAAAAAATAAAAAACGGTTATTTTTGAATAGATATGGTTAGTGTTTTATTTAAAAAATACCATTGAAATTTCAAAGTTTCATAATATCATTAAACTTTAAAAAAAGTTAAAAAAATATCCATACCGTTAATATATGGACATAAATCGTTAATAATTCCGTACAAAAATACATTTAAACTTGTAAAAGTTATATTAGTACCCTTAGTATTAGTACCCTTACCTTAAAGAAAATAAATGTTAAAAATGTTATTATTTATCTATACCTCATCATCTCCCTCTTTCGTTTCCTCTCTTTTCCTTACTTCAATAAATATCATACCGTTTTCTATTTTCTCTACTTTTTTTCTCTCCTCTTACTTTCGTTCTTGTTAACTCTTTGACATTTGTTTATGTGATATATAAAAAAACAGTCGTTCATTTCAATTGAAATATATAAATTATAAAAAAAGAAAGAGAACAATGGAAGCACCAACGATATTTTGGTATTTGAATGTTTTATTACAGTTGTACATAAGTAGTTGAGTGTGTTAATAGTCAAATACATCATTTTTTGTATTTGGTTATTTATAATTTTGGTAATTTTAAAGTGGAGATTTCGATTTTGATATCTTGTAAGATTTTGTGGGATTTTATGATTTAACTAAAAATTTTGGTGTATATTTTGTTGTGAGAAAATTGGTGTAAGAATTGCACAAATTAGAGAAAAATGAGAGTATATATATGGAAAAAAAAAGATATCTATATACTTCATTTTAAAATGGATGCCTGTCCCTTTGCAAAGAAAAAAAAAAATATGTTCTTGTCGAACTCAAGAAAGCTTCCAACAAATTGATCACTATACTAACAGTATGAACATTTTTAAACTTTCTTTTTTATAAGGCTAAGAGTATTAATGCAATTTTTTTTTAAAAGTTCAAAGATATATGAAACAAGTATTGACGATTTGTGTTCATATAATAAAAGTATATTTTTAAAAAAGTTTAAGAATATTTTTGAAACTTTTGAAAGTTCAAAGGTATTTAAAAACAAAATCCTAATCTAATGCTTTTTATCTAAAGCTAACTATAAGGATATTTTAAAATTTGTTTTGAAATTTTTGAAAGTTTAAATATATTTTTGGTACAGAACATAAAATTTAGGGATATTTTATATATTTTAGCTTTATTGAAAATACTTTCAACTTCTGTACTTGTTTCAAAAAGAATGGATGAACTAGTAATTCCCTACGTTTTGTATTTGCATTTTTTTAAGTGTTAAAATAAATTTGTTTACAAATCTTCTTAACCTTTTTAAATGACTTAATATGTAAAATCAACAATTTTATTATGACTCTTTTTAAAGATTGTATCAATAAATTTTTTATTTATAAATTAATTTATATCTTTATGTTATATATGTACTGGTCTAAGTTCAAAATTTTCAACCCATATATACATTACATATGTGGTTGAAATAGAAAAAACGTAAAAAAAAAAAAAAAAAAAAAAAACACGAAAAAGAAAAATATTAGGAAAAATAAAGAAAAATATTAGGAAAAATTATTTTTTTGTTCCTAAGTATTAGGAACGGTTTCTATATGATTCATAGATTTCAAAATGTTACATATTTAATCTTTAAGTTTTTAGTTTAGTTTCAATTTAGTCTCTATGTTTTAAAATGTTACAATTTCACCGTTAAGATTTGAGTTTTGTTTCAATTTGGTTATTGGATTTCAAGATTTTATATTTTTACCTAAATTTTTCATTAAATACTCGCTTTCAAACATTCACGTCAATGTCTCTTAATTTATTTAAAGTGAAATTTAAATTTAATTTTAAAAGTGATAAAAAATTATTAAAATTTAATTAATTATAATTATATTAATTAAATTTCAACATACTAATATACATTAATATTAAAGATAGAAAATGAGTATTTAGTAAAAGATCAAAGTTAAAAGTGTAAATCTTGAAATTTAAGGATCAAATTGAAACAAAATTCAAATGTCAAGGGTAAAATTATAAAATTTTGAAATCTAAAGATTAAATAGAAACCAAATTCAAAAATTAAGGATTAAATGAAATATTTTGAAAGATAAAGATCAAATAAAAACTAGATCAAAAAATCGGATAACCAACCAGATATTTTCCCTAAAATGTGAATAGAAAATGGACCGAAAATAAATTAACTAATACGCGTTTCCAGCTGCAGACTCATGAGTCAAGAAAAATGATAAAGCCGACACGTGCATTGAAAATTAATTCAACAGTTTCAAGCATTGATTTTCCTTATTATTATACGGATTTTATTTTCATTATTATTTTCTTTTTTAAGTTAAGCTTTTATTATTAATTCGGATTTCATCAGATTTGGGTTTCTCAATTAAATATTCAAGATCTATTTGTTTGGTAATTATTCTATTCTATGCGGCAAATAACTTACGTTCTGTTTTTTGAAAACTATTTTCAAATGATGTAAATCAAATAATTCAAATTCTAAAAATAATATTTTTATATTTTTATTTTATTTAAATTTCGAAATTTGAATTATAAATACAAAATTATATTAAATATATATTACATAATGTATTATAAATTATATAATATTACAAAATAATAATTATACAATTTTTTTTAACATAAAATATATTCATGAATAAATTAATAATATTTTTTATCAACTAATATTTAATGGGTAACTGCAATTAGTTTGATGATCTATAAATATTGTAGGAACATTGTCGGTTTTGACCCAAAATATTTTTTTCCATTCAAAAGTAATCTCATTTTTAAAATCTATTTTTAACCTCTTTTCCAACTTTCCGGACTTTAAGTGAAGGGATCCACCAAGTAAAAGTACAATTCTGCCCCTCATTTAAATTCATCTTATTGCAAAGACTTTATCTTCCCGTGAAAGTTAGGGTTTTCTACTTCTTCTTCTCGTTGAGTTTTCAACCATTATTGGACTTTCTTCTCGCAAAGACTCCCTTACCTTTATAAAAAAGACCCATCTTTTGTGGATGTTGGATGTCTTCCGTTTCCCCTTTACTCGATCAGATTTTGACAAAAGGTGCACAAGTACCTTTTCCATTTTCTTTCTTTTTAAATGATTAATCAATTCTATAGTTTATAGAGGGAGTCTGCGTGATTTCTGGTAGGAATATGTAGTGAAACACCCAAAACTCTTTTTTTTTTTTTTTTAATCAATGGCATATTTTTCATTTCATCCTTTGAACTTTAACGAATTTAAAAGAATCTATAAAATATGTGGGATAATCAGGTAATTGTTCATCTGGGTTTGATTTAACATTTTTTTGGGTGTATTAAACTTCACGAGACAAATATCTCGTGAAGTTGTTGCGAATATTTGTCTCGTGAAGTATTTGCAACAGTGGGAAGTTTGTAAAATAGCTTGAAAGCTCTTTGTTGTTTGTTTCGTAATGTTGTCTCCTAAAGTTGTGATTTCTGTCTTTTGTCTCGTGAAATAATTTCACAAGATGTTTAGAATATTACGAGACAAATAACATAGAGCACAACTCAAGCTATTTTACAAACCCAAATAACTTTGGCTCTCTAGCTTCGTTCTCGTGAAGTTTGTCCTTTTTTAGGGTCTTTTATTTCACTAAGGATTTTAACATTATACCATGTTTTGTGGCACCTATAGATTATCTTCGTGTTCTCATCTAGCTTAGTCAACTTTACGAGAAAGTTGCCTTAGACAACTTTATGAGAAAGTTGACTTGGTCAACTTTATGAGACAGCTCAATTGGTTCAACTTCACGAGACAAAAATTGAACAAAGGAGTTGTCTCGTAAATTTGAACCAATTCAACATTCGCATAAAGTTGGACAAAATCATCTTCACGAGAAAGACGACTGCACGAGACATCTACTTTGAACTTTATGCGACGAATCACAGAACACCAGTAATAACTTTCCCATGTTCAATCATGTTCCAGTACTTTTCATTTTCAATCTTCTCCAATTTTTCTCCTAAAATGTAAGGATTCTCCTTTATAATGTAAATAAGTGAAAAAGAAGTAAGAATTTCATTGGTTACTAATTTTTTTTTTTGTAAAAAAGTAATTTTATGGCTCCATTTTGCCAACTTTCTGAAAAAAAAATAAAAGACTACTTTTCAACATACCTGTCTCTTTTGAAATTCTCAAAAAGGAAAAAAATTGTTCCTATGAACTTGGGACCCTCTGAAAAGGATTATTCCTCTGAAGTTGGGATCCTCATGTAAAGCATTTTTATATTGAAAACAAAACGTGAAACTGAAGTTGGGATCCTCATGGAAGATATGTGAGTTAGGTAAGTTTGGTGATTTCGTATTGAAGGCAATTGAATGACCATTTATTGAGAGGTAAAATTTTAATTTATGTGGTGGGCCCTCCACTTAAAGTCTAAAAAGTTGGAAAAGAGGTTAAAAAAAAAAAATTTTACAAATGAGGTTACTTTTGAATGGGAAAATTTTTTGGGTCAAAACCAGCAATTTTCCAATATTGTATCAAACACATTTTAAACAATTATTTAAATTTGAATCCAATTTTTAAACCTGCTACCAAACATATATTTGAAAACATAAAATATAACCTTATTTTCATTGAATATTTTGTTTTCAAATTTTTGTTTTTAGAACTGCATCAAACATGCCTTAATTTTTCAAAGTCAATATTTCCATGTAAAGAATAAATAAATAAAATTAATTTCATTGAACTTGAAAAATATTTGATGTGTATCCGAAATGCAATTATTTTTGTGTAACCCAGTCAAATGTTCAATCACAAGTTTGTTGGGATTGATGCCTTAAATCTCTTAGGGTCCTATAGTTTGTAATTGTAATGTACAAACATTTTATTTATGTAATAAAATATGTGATGTTTTATTTTAAAATTAGTTGTATTAACCACAAACCAATAATCTAACATCCAGGGTTATCTTATAGCTTAAACATGTATGTAGAGACATACGGGTGGATCATGTTTAAGTGATAACCTAAATGACTTGTAGTAGATGGATAAGACTGGATACCTTATCCTGATGACACTACGAGTATGACTCGCTTTGTAGGTATTACAATTGTTGTAAAGTGCTACAAATGATATGTTCCTGATCATTCATGTGGAGACATGTGAGTGGGAGATATTCTATACAAAGGAGTTTGTATAAGACCGGATCACGAAATGTTTAGTCTCATTATATAACGCCGTTCATAATAAAGACTTACATTTCACTAAGATGACCACAGGTAAGATACCCTGAATCCTGAGTGAGTTGTGAAATTCTGTTTATGAGGGCGGTCCTTTGATTTATATGAGTGAGAGTGGCCAGATCGCTGACTCAACAAGCCTATCATTTTTGGGATTTTTCTGATTGGGGAGTTGGGAACACAGCTACACAAGAAGGAATTCACTCATTCTTCAATGTCCGGATAGGTAGTTAAATTGCTCATTTAAGGGCTGATTCCGGGACTTAAACAATGTGGCACCACACCCTCTCCTGGCTTGATAGGGGTTTAATCATAATTGGACTATGATTTATTGTTCTTAGATGAATCAGTGATACTTAAAGAGTTAGATGTAACTATAGGAACAAAATGGTAATTTTGGCCAAATTATATTTACGAGCAAATTGTGAAGGGTCATCGTACTATTGATTAGTTATATCCAATTGATACATCAATATATTTGTAGTGCGAAGAATGCAACTATCGGTCTTTAGTGGACTGCTTGACAGTTAACGATTGGTGAAAAATTTAATTAAAGAGTTTAATTAGTTATTCGCGTACCATTTAAGCTTCAAGCTACAGGTCCATGAGGTCCCCTTGGTAGCTCAACGGGATTTAATGAGAATCAGATTTTGGATTAATTTGAATTGTACAAATTAATTGAGAGAATTAATTATATATGATATAAATAATTAATTTTAATTATATGATATAATTACTATAATGTATTTTATACATTATAATTTTAAGTATTTATGAGAGGAAATAAATGTATGAATCTGTTTTAAATATTAATTATATATGATATAAATAATTAATTTTAATTATATGATATAATTACTATAATGTATTTTATACATTATAATTTTAAGTATTTATGAGAGGAAATAAATGTATGAATCTGTTTTAAATATTAATTATATGAATCGGATTCATATAGTTGAATTAATATAAATCTAATTTATATTAAAAGCCATTGGTGAGAGAAAATTGAAACTATAGGCTATATTGTATTTGATACAATATAAAAACTATAAGTTATATGTTATATGTGATATAACATATAGTTATGTATATATGTATAATAAATTAGTTATTATACATATATATTATAATATTAATTAATTTATTTTTTTTAAATTAATCATTTTTATATTTGGGAGGGAATTAACTGCCCTCCCCAATTTTCTCTCTACCCATGTATTATGTGGGTGGTTGACAGAGGGAATGGAGAATTGTTATTTTTCTTCTTCTTCTTTCTGCAAGACAGAGAGATGAGATTTTACACAGAACAGTTCTTGAAAAACAGATCATCTAATCCTCCTTCATTTCTTCCTCTCAATTCTCACTACCCTCAAAATTCCAAAATAGTCATAGTCCACTTCTTTTGGGCTCTCTACCTGAGAATACCGAGGTCATTCTCGTGGTCGTGCCCAATTGGCCATTTCGTAGTTCGTGATTTGTACAAAGGAGAAGGATATGTGAAGAAAGTCTTCAAAGGTAAAAGTTTTCTGAAACCCTAATTTTAATTATCATGTAATTTTTATTTGCATGTTGTATTATTGTATGATTATTTTGTTTCTTTGTAAAATTTTCAATTATGTAAAAATGGGATTTGGGTAGATCCACTTCCGCTCAAAGATCCCCTCACGTGGGTTCCTTCAATTGGTATCAGAGCAACTTGTTTTGATCCCAAATTTCATTTTTTAAAATTAATTTTCTAGTTTTGGTGGGTTTTAGAATCTTCATTCTGTGATTATTTCATATGATGAATTAATGTGGAATGTGATTTTGCATTGATGGATATTTTCAGGTTTGGACATTAGATTTATGGCCCATATTTTGGGGCATTAATTGCTACTTTCGAGTATATAATTATTGTTGAGTCGTTCATGATGGTTCTCGATCGAAATCTAGAGTAAACAAGGCAGAAATAAGTGGTTTTTCGAAGAAGTTCGAAGCAGCACAGTGGGCGACTGTGCTGCAGTGTCACTACACCGTGCCCTAGCGTTGCGATGTTGCGATGCGGCAGGCGGAATGAAATTTCCATAGCGTCGCAATGCTGGGCATAGCATTGCGATGCTCTGAGGTGAAAATTTCATGCGGTTCAACTCTGGTTCGCTCGTGGTTCATGGTATACCGGTTCGGTTCGGTTTGTGGATTCTCTGGTTCGAGTGTTTTAAGGTCATTTGGATCGATTCCTGGTTCGGTTTGAGCGATTCAAGGCCTGGTTCACCTGTTTTGAATCAGATAGATATGTTTTATGTAATAGTTATTTATTCATTTATTTATTTTTATTTTTTTTACCTTGTAGGTGTCTAATCCCAGTCTATTATATGCTCTTTTAATGTACATGTGATGTATGTTTTATTTTTATATTTATATGTCATATAGAATAAAACCCACCATATGTTATGCATTTATTTTCATGCATCATTTATATTATAAGTGTTATAATATATGTTTATGCATGATTTAATTAATATAGCATGCTCATGCATCATATAGTATAAATGTTATAATATATGTATACATGCATTAATGACATATTCATGCATAATTTATATTATAATTGTTATAATATATGGTTTGATGTATGCATGATAGTATGCTATTGTCACACCCCCTTCCCAGAATACCCTCATAATCTGGAAAGAGATGTGACGATAGCAGTTACTAGCCCTACTGCCAGCACTTACCACCTTAACCTTCTAACCTAAGCACCAACCTGTTAAACATTATTAATGTACGCATACAATATGCCTCCAAAAGGTTCTACATAAGTTTATATAATCACATGCAACCAGTCATGACATAACAACTACAGGTAAAATATTTATAGTTGGGCCCAAACATTACTAACAAAGCCCTAGTCCCTCTCAAAACATGTGTGCATAAACAGACCATCAACCTAAGTTCTTCTTAACATGTTGGGCCTTTCAGTGGCAAGCAGTAGCAGGATTAACCTTGAGGAATCTGACTGCTACCTGGAAAAGGAAAACATAGAAAATCTTTGAGCTAGTAGCCCAGTGAGTGACTATAAAATCATATTACACCATGTATTACATCACTATAAACATGTAAATATACCGATGAGCATCTCAAGCAACTTCTTCTAAACATAAACATTGATAACCATTCGTAAACACACTTAACATCGTTATTCCTTAGTTGAGCATGAGCATACAACGCTCTAGCTCCCAACGTATTTTATCGGCCAAGAGACCCATACTTCGGCCTCCCTTTATTGGTATATGGCCTAGGAGACCTATACTTCGGCCTCTCATTCAGAACTACTTATGTGCACGTGGAGTTTTCTAAGTACCATCAACACCTTAGGTACTATTACCCAGATAACTTCTCCGTGTCCTTCAGTACCGGGTTATTTCCTAGCATCAAATTATGTTTCATTGCATGCCATTTACACAAAGACTCATTCTATCATAGCCTTCCTCCAGAACGCATGCTTCAACATAGGAACTTAACTTTTGTAATGAATTCACAACATACCTTGGCATGTGTTAAAACATATACAAACTGGAGGAGATACGCTAAGCTATTCATTAAACACTTGTTGCTTGAGGAAGTATAAATTCATCATCAACATCACTGTAACTTACATGGTCTTTTATGCATAAGTATTGGAAGCATTAAGTTTATTTTAATCACTCACAGCTTGTCGGGGCTCTTAATTGTTTATATGCCTCTCCTAGCTCTTCTTAGCCTGAAAGGATATAATTCCTGGTTAGATTCCTTAGAATTCCCAGTAAAATGCCTCAGATAGTTCGCTTACTATGAAACTTTCATCAACAAAATCAGCATTACTGGCCAGATGATCATCATGAGCAAGATCACCCTCATGAACGAGATCATCCTCATGAGTGAGATCATCCTCATGAGCGAGATTTACCACTTCTAGCAAGATTTGTCACTCTCTAGTGAGATTTGACGCTTCCCAGTGAGATTCGCGACTTTCAGCGAGATTCGACACTTTCAAGCGAGATTTGTGGCTTCCAGCGAAACTCGACACTTTCCAGTGAGATTTGGCGCTTTTAGTGAGATTTGCGGCTTCTAGCAAGATTCAATGCAAAACCAATGAGATTCCCATCCTTAGCGAGATCCACCTCTTCCTTATCTCGCTCTCGCTCTCGCTCTTGCTCTCGCTCATTTTCTTATCTCGCTCTCGGTCACTATGGTGAGCTGCCTGCTTAATCTTCCTAAGCAGCTGCCTGTTTACGCACCGATTTTCTGTTTCAACTTAAAAAATTCATAACTCAAAATCCAGGCCTCTCTTAAAGAAAATTCCTTCTACAAACTTGTTTAAAATTGAGTTAAATTCTTTCTTCAAAATATCAGCCTAAAATTCCTTGTAATTTGGCCTAGAGATTCCAATATTCACGCAAGGCTCTGATTAATCCGAGGATCAACCCCTTCTGCAAACTCTCCACTTTTTGTTCCTCTCCTTTTGAGATCTTTCTCCAGAAAAACAATCACAAAAACTAGATTCTCTAAGATTTCAAATGGCACCGATCTTACTTAATTTTCTCGTGTCATTTTCCGAAACCGAGCTTCTAAATTTCCTCTTCCTTTTATTCTGCCTGTCGCCTCCCACGTTCAGTGGTCAAACCGCCACCGCATCTCGCACTTAGTGCTTCTGGCTAATTCTAATTAGTGAGCTCCTTCAATTAATTTTCTTTTCTTCCATTCCTTCATAACCCCTGTAAGTAACCATGGATTTCCACTTATCAAATAATTAATATAACATTCCTTTGGCTAAACGTGCTTGTATAGGAAACTTAGAGTTTGGGGTTTACAATCACCTCCCCCTTAAAAGAAATTTTGTCCTCAAAATTTACCTGATATATCGTTAGAAAAGTCGAGGATATCTCTTTCTCATTTGCTCTTCAGATTCCCAGGTTGCTTCCTCGATTCCATGATTACACCATAGTACCTTCACTAAAGGAATCGTCTTATTTTTGAGTACCTAGTCTTTCCTGTCTAAAATCTCGATGGCCTCTTCCTCGTAAGATAGATCTTCTTTGAGCTATATTGGTTTTGCTGCTAGTATGTGCATAGGATTAGGCACATACTTTCTTAACATTGACACATGAAATACGTCATGAATACGAGTTGGCTTCATAGGTAACGGTAATCTATATGCTGCTGGACCAACTCGCTCCACAACTTCATATGGTCCAATGTATCGTGGACTTAACTTCCCTTTCCTCCCAAATCGAATTCCTTTCCATGGGGACAATCGAAGAAATATCCGATCTCCGGCTTCAAATTCTAGTTCTCTCCTTCGCTTATCAGCATAGCTCTTCTGTCTATCGCGAGCCGTCTTTAGATTATCTCTGATAAGCTTCACATTCTTTATTGTTTGTTGAACTAATTCTAGAACCAATAATTTTTGTTCTCCGACTTCATTCCGGCATACTGGGGTCCTACAAGGTCGGTCGTACAACGCTTCATAGGGAGCCATTTCGATACTAGAATGGTAGTTATTGTTATATGAAAATTAGATCAATGGCAATTGCATATCCCAACTTCCTTTGAATTGAATCATACAAGCTCTTAACATATCTTCCAGTGTTTGTATAGTTCTTTCTGACTGTCCATCTGTTTGTGAATGAAAAGTTGTACTGAAATGCAGTTTAGTGCCCATAGGCTTCTGTAGACTAGGCCAGAATTTTGAAGTAAACCTCGAGTCTCGGTCTGACACTATCGACACTAGGGCTCCATATTAACTAATTATCCAATCCACATAAATCTTAGCTAGACGGTCTAGTGTAAAAGTAACTTTTACAGGTATGAACTTGGCTGTCTTGGTTAGTCTATCGACTATTACCCAAATTCCATCATATCCTGAGAGTGTCCTAGGCAATCCAAACAGAAAGTCCGTTGTCACATGCTCTCACTTCCACCCAAGCACTGTTAGTGGGTTTAATAATCCTGCTGGTCTTTGTCTCTTAGGTTTCACTTGTTGATAGACTAAACATCGATTAACATATTTTGCTATATCTCTTTTCATCCCAGGCCACCAGTAAGATCTCTTCAAAGTTCTATACATCTTGGTGCTCTCTAGATGCATAACATAAGTGGAACTATGTGCTTCTTCAAAAATAGCTTGCTTAAGCCGTAGCTTATTAGGCACACACATTCTTTCCTCCTTTTCTAGTACATTATCTACTCTCAATTGAAAGTCAACTCTGATTCCTTTACTTACATCATCAACAATCTTCTGAAGATGAGGATCTTTCAACTGATCCTACTTAAGGTCTTCTACTAAGGTAGGCCTTACCTGAAATGTGGCTATCAATCCTCCTGACTGTCTCACTGATAAGGTAGTTCTAGAATTTCTGAATTCCTGCAATAACATTCCTCTCATTGAGCCAATAATGGCCCTGGACCCCGAGGATTTCCTACTTAGAACATCCGTTACAACATTAGCCTTACCAGGGTGGTACTCGATGGAACATTCATAATCTTCGATCAGTTCAATCCGTCTTCTTTGTCTCAGATTCAACTCTTTTTGATCAAAAATATATTTTAAACTCTTGTGATTTGTGAGTATTCTGCAACGTTCTCCAAATAAATAATGTCTCCACAACTTCAGAGCCAACACAACTGCTGCCAGCTTTAGATCATGCGTAGGATAAATTCTCTCGTGCTTCTTAAGTTGACGAGATGCATATGCAATCACTTTTCCATCTTGTATCAACACACATCCCAATCCTTGTCGGGATGCGTCACAATAAATCTCAAATTCCTTACCTAGAACAGGCAAGGTAAGCACTGACGCTGATAGTAGTCTCTGTTTCAGCTTCTGAAAACTATGCTCACACTTCGATGACCACTCAAACCTCACGCCTTTCTTGGTCAGGTTCGTCAATGGAAGGGCTATCTTAGAAAAACCATCTACAAACCTCCTATAATAACCTACAAAACCTAGGAAACTGCGTATCTTTGAAACAGTCGTAGGTCGTTCTTAATTAACTATTGCTTCCGTCTTCTGGGAGTCTACACTAATACCATCTGCTGAAACAAGATGCTCGAGAAATACAACCCGATCTAACCAAAAATCACACTTGCTGAACTTAGCATACAACTGCCTATTTCGCAGCGTCTGCAATACTATCCTCAGATGGGTCATATGATCGTCCCTACTACCAGAGTATACCAATATATCATCAATGAATACTATCACGAATTGGTCCAAGTAGGGATGAAATATCCTATTCATAAGGGCCATGAATACCGCAGGGGCATTTGTCAGTCCAAATGGCATTACTAGAAATTCATAATGTCCATATCTTGTTCTAAATGTGGTCTTAGGAATGTCAACTTTCTTCACCTTCAATTGATGATAACCCGATCTCAGGTCTATCTTTGAAAACACTGTGACTTCTTGTAGCTGATCAAACAAATCATTAATGCGTGGTAACAAATATTTATTTTTAATTGTTGCCTTATTCAGCTGCCTATAGTTGATATACAATCTAAGTGTACCATCTTTCTTCCTTACAAATGATGCCGGAGCTCCCCAAGGTGATACACTAGGTCGAATGTATCCCTTGTCAATTAAATCTTGCAGCTGAACCTTTAATTCTTTTAACTCAATTGGCGCCATTCTGTACGGTGCTTGCGATATAGGAGTTATTCCTGGAATTAAGTCAATAGTGAACTCCACTTCCCTATCGAGTGGCAATCCCGATAATTCCTCAGGAAATACATCCCCAAACTCATTTATCACGGGGACGTCTTCTGGGTTCAACTCTTTCCCTTGAGCAGTCACTACGTGAGCTAGATAGGCCTTACATCTCTTACTTAATAGCTTCCTAGCTTTCACTGCTGATATTAGACTTCCCGCAGTTAATCTTTTACTTCCTACCAGTATTGCGTCCTGGCCACTTGATTTTCTAATCACTACTTCTTTCTTGTAGCAGTCCACTGAAGCACGATATTTGCTTAGGAAATCCATCCTAGGATAGCATCAAACTCTATAAAAGCTAAGGGAAGTAAATCAACATAAAAGTCCTGACCACTGATCAGTAATGCTATTTTGAACATGATTGACTACAACCTAACCACCCTCCTCAACGAGCTACGAACCTTCCAGTCCTTGATTAAAAGAAAGGGACAAAAGGGTGAAGCAAATGTTACTTCGTTCTCTAAGAAGTTCCACAAAGGTTCGACATCTGGGACAAAGTCTGTACCTTCTTCTTCTGACAGAAAAAAGTGGAAGAAGAAGAAAGGTGCAAAGGGGAAAGCTAACCCACCAGTAGCTACTCAAAAGAAAGCCAAGGTTTCAAAGGGAATATGTTACCATTGCAACCAAGAGGGATATTGGAAGAGGAACTGTCCCAAGTAAATGGCAGAAAAGAAGAAGGCTAAGTAAGGTAAATATGATTTGCTTGTTTTGGAAACATATTTAATGGAGAATGATGATTCTGCTTGGATTATAGATTCTGGTGCCAGTAACCACATTTGTTCTTCATTTGAGGGAATTAGTTCTTGGCGGCAACTTGAAGTTGGTGAGATGACGATGCAGGTTGAAAGTGGCATGTATCTCGGCTGTAGCAGTAGGAGGTCTCTAATTGACTTTACAGAATAAATTCATTTTACTAGAAAATGTCTATGTAGTTCCTGGTTTAAAAAGGAATCTAATTTCTGTAAAGTGTTTGCTTGAACAGTCTTATTGTATCAACTTCAATGTAAATAAAGTGTTTATTTTCAAAAATGGTGTTGATATTTGTTCTACAAAACTGGAAAATAACCTTTATGTGCTAAGACCATTAGTAACTAAGGCACTTCATAACAATGAAATGTTTAAATCTGCGGTAACTCAACATAAAAGACTTAAAATTTCATCTACTAACTCTGACACATAAGACTAGGACACATTGATCTTAATATGATTGAGAGATTGGTGAAGAATGAAATTCTAAGAGAGTTAGAAGAAAATTCTTTACTAGCGTGTGAGTCATGCGTTGTAGGCAAGATGACTAAAAGACCTTTTATTGGAAAAGGTCATAGGACCAAAGAACCTCTAGAGCTGGTGTATTCAGATCTTAGTGATCCGATGAATGTAAAAACTAGGGGAGGTTACGAATGTTTCATCACCTTTACTGATGATTATTCAAGATATGGGTACGTTTATTTAATGAAACATAAGTCTAAATCTTTTGAAAAGTTCAAAGAATTCAACTTTGAAGTTGAAAATGCATTAAATAGAACAATAAAGACATTTCGATCTGACCGAGGTGGAGATTTTATGGATTTGGCATTCCAAAACTATTTGATAGAATATGAAATTGTATCCTAACTATCATCATCTGGTACACCTCAGTAGAATGGTGTACCAGAAAGGAGAAACTGAACCCTGTTGGACATGATTCGGTCTATGATGAGTTATGCTTCCTTACGTGACTCGTTTTGGGTTATGCAGTGGAGACTACAACATATATTTTGAAATGTGTTCCATTCAAGAGTGTTATGAGAACACCTTTGGAGTTATGAAATGGTCGTAAAGCTAGTTTATATCATTTCAGAATTTGGGGTTGCCCAGCATATGTGCTTGAGGCTAATCCTAAGAAATTGGAATCTCGTTCAAAATTGTACCTATTTGTAGGCTATCTCGAAGGACGAGAGGTGATTACTTCTTCAACCCAAAATAAAACAAAGTGTTTGTATCGGCAAACACTACTTTTCTTGAAGAAGACCACATGAGGGAGCACATGCCCTGTAGTAAAATTATGTTGAATGAACTTTCCAAAGAAACTATTGAACCTTCAACATATTGAAGAACCCAACACTTCAACAAGAGTTGTTGAAATTGGATCATCTAGTAGGTCAAATCTACCTCAAGTCTTGAGGGAACCTTGACGTAGTGGGAGGGTTACGAACGCACTTGTCCGTTACATGGGTTTAATTGAAATTCTTGCTTTGGTAGCTAACAGAGATGTTGAGGATCCATTATTTTACAAGAAGGCAACGGAGGATGTTGACAAAGATGAGTGGATCAAAACCATGGATCTAGAAATGAATTCAATGTACTTCAATTTAATATAGGATCTTATAGATCAACATGGTGGGATAAAATGTATAGGTTGCAAATGGATCTACAAGAGAGAACGGGGTGCTGATGGGAATGTGTAAACCTTCAAGGCTAGACTGGTGGGAAAGTTTTATACTTAGGTTGAGGGAGTCAAATATGAGGAGACTTTCTCACCTGTTGCCATGTTAAAGTCTATCCAGATCTTCTTGTCCATTGCCTCATATTATGACTATGAGATTTGGAAAATGGATGTCAAGCTTACTTTTCTGAATGATACTCTTGAGGAGACGATCTATATAAAGCATCCCGAGGGATTCATTACCCAAGGTCAAGAGCAAAAGGTTTGCAGGCTTAATCAATCCATTTATGGATTGAAGCAGGCTTCTCAGTCTTGGAATATAAGGTTTGATACTGCGATGAAATCTTATGACTTTGATTAAAATGTTGATGAATCTTATGTATACAAGAAGATCATCAACAGTTTAGTAGCTTTCTTAATGTTATATGTAGACGATATCCTACTCATTGGGAATGATGTAGGTCTATTAAGTTAAGAACTAGCTAACGACTCAATTCCAAATGAAAGATTTGAGAGAGACTTAGTTTGTTCTAGGAATTCAAATCTTATGAGATCGAAAGAACAAAATGTTGGCTCTGTCTCAAGCGTGAGGAATTGTCCTTTGATTTGCATGGGTGAGGGTGGCTAGTTTGCTGACCCAATATGCCTACCATTTTGGGATGAGACCGAGTGGGGAGTTAGGAACATAATAATACAAGATGGAATTCACTTGTTCCCTTTTTGAGATTAAGTAGATGAGTGTTCCCTCAAGTGGTGTCTCCAGGACTTGAACAAAGGGCCCTACCCTCTCATTGACTCGAAAAGTATTTCTATTTATTGGTTGGATCATAAACATATTGTTCATTAGAGAAGCACTGGTACTTAAGGAGTCAGAGGTAACCCAAGGGTATTCGATGTAGAACTCCAAGAGAGGTTTGATACCTTTCAGGCATGGAGTTATATTGTTTAAGGAACAATGTGCTTAGATACCTTTAGAGGTTGAGGAAATGAGACGGTTCCCCTATGCATCGACTATTGGCAAACTAATGTATGCAATGTTATGCATTAGACCTGACATCTGCTATGTGATGGGGATAGTCTAGATATAAGTCTAATCTAGGATTTGATCACTAGACCGCCATTAAGAACATGCTCAAGTATCTACGAAGAACGAGGGACTACATACTCGTGTATGATTCTAAGGGTTTGATCCTTACTGAATACACAAATTCTTATTTTTAGACTGATAAGGACTTTAGGAAATCCACATCAGGATTAGTATTCACGCTTAATGGAGGGGCAATAGTCTGGAGGAGCACCAAACAAGGGTGCATTGCTGACTCCACTATAGAGGCCGAGTATGTAGCAGCTTATGAAGCTGCTAAGGAAGTTGTTTGGCTCAGAAAATTCTTAAGTGATTTGGAAGTCTTTACAGACATATCAAAGCCCATCACACTTTATTGTGATAATAATGGTGTCGTGACTAATTTCCAAGAGCCTAGGAGTCACAAGTGTGGGAACACATAGAGTGGAAATATCATCTCATCTGAGAGATTATGCATCGAAGGGACATGATCTTCATGCAGATAACTTCGGAGCATAATGTTATTGATTCATTTACAAAAACCCTCACAACTAAGGTGTTTGAGGGTCACTTGCAGAGTATAGGTCTACGGGACATGCCACGTTTATACTAGGGCAAGTGGGAGTTTTTGTACTAGGCGGTTTGTGTCCTAATTTAATGCTTCCTGTACTTTGTATTATAGTTTGACTTTTACACCGTATACCCCACTAGCATTAGGTCTAGTGGGAGATTGTCGGGGTTGATACCCTAAATCTCCTAGGGTTCTATAGTTTGTAATTGTAATGTACAAACATTTTATTTATGTAATAAAATATGTGATTTTTTATTTCAAAATTAGTTGCATTAACTACAAACCAATAAACTAATATCCAGGATTATCTTGTAGCTTAAACATGTATGTAAAAACATATGATTGGATCATATTTAAGTGATAACTTCCCTTCCCAATTTTCCCTCCACCTATGTATTATGTGGATGGTTGACAGAGGGAGTGGAGAATTGTTATTTTTCTTCTTCCTCCTGCAAGACAGAGAGATGAGATTTTACACAGAACAGTTATAGGAAAAACAGATCTTCTAATCCTCCTTCATCTCTTCCTTTCAATTATCACTTCCCTTAAAATTCCAAAATAGTCAGAGCCCACTCCTTCTGAACTCTCTATCTGAGAATACCAAGGTCATTCTCGTTGTCGTGCCCAACTGGCCATTTCACAGTTCGTGATTTGTACAGAGAAGAAGGATACGTGAAGAAATTCTTCAATGGTAAGGGTTTTCTGAAACCCTAATTTTAATTATTCTATAATTTTTATTTGCATGTTACATTATTGTATGATTAAATGCATGATCTATTTTGTTTCTTTGTAAAATTTTTCAATTATGTAAAAATGAGATTTTTGTAGATCTAATTCCGCTTAATGATCCCCTCACATGTGTTCCTTCATAGTTGTCATGTGACAAACTTTTTTCTTAAAAAAAGATATTTTTTCTTTTATATTTTTTTCATTTGTGATTGAAAGGGATACATGACGATGAATACAATATGGATTGCACCCAAATATTACTCTTTGAATTATTTTTCACTAGTTTTATTAATTGGATATAAATGTTATCCTTATCATAAACAACTACACGTGCTCACTTTGATCATTTAAATGCTATCTTCATTATTAATTGGATTTTAGCCAATCATACTGTAGCAACAATCTTCTCTTTTGGCTATTTTTAAAGGTAAAAAAAACCAATAATCAAGGCACGACAATGGAAGAAAACCAAAATTAGAATGACCACCACAAACCATCAAGTAAAGAAATCAAACCCAGATTAGAATGAACATACTCATTATATTGTTATTGCAGTCTGATTAACCAATATTATCATAAAATTATAGTGTGGTTGGCTGATTTTATTACAGGCGAAACTACCAACATGTTGTGCAACATGTCAAAGACATTTTTTTTTTTAACATTGTTACATGTCTGGCAACAGATTCTGTAGAATATCTTTTCCATATCTGTCTGCATGATTTGCAGTTTTCGTATCTACCTTCCTTACTTTTCTGTAGAGAATATTTATTCACTCAAAAAAGATATTCCCATAGCTAGCCTTATTTATATTGTACTCTTATTCATTTTTAGGGTTAGCCGCTTAAATAGAAAAGTGTGTATTGGGAGTTTTGAGCTTAGGGTTTGTCTAAGCCTTAACTTCCATGTATTGTTATTAAAAATCTTTGTATTTATCATTGAAAATTTGGTTAGGCAGCCATCGTAGAGCTCAAGAGGAGTTTGATTTGATATTGTATTTAGGAGGAGCCTTAGTATGTTGAAGATGATGAAAACTCATATTTAGTGAGAGCCTAAATATGATGAATGTAAGAGGATCTCACTCTTAGGGAGAGCCTATGTATGTTCTATAGAGGGGATCCTTTTCCTTTCTGCGATATTCTATCGATATCTTTTTCCTTTATGGCTTCTGATTGGTATGAAATTTAGGGTAGACTGTTTCTGCTATTTATATTTAAAGTGTACTTTACTCTTTGAGGACATCAACCATATTATTCTTTTAAGCTCATATTGTGGAAGAACATTCTGTGTGTTTGATTAATTGTGTAATGCATTGACAATCTGGGTTCTCTCATTCTTGAAGACATTCTCTGTATTCCCCTATTTGACGACAAACTTAGAAGAGATAGATATTGCCAGAGATTCTCAAACTTAGAAGGAGCGCAAGTCATTCAAGCAAAAAGGACTTTGCGTTAAAGGGATAGATACAACCAGAGTGGAAATGAGTCTCACGACTTTAGGGGAGCTCAAAATTGTAGAGAGGAAGTCTCAATCTTAGGGGGAGCCTAAGATTATTTCACTAATAATACAACTTAGAAGAGGCCTAAGAGAAGGTGAGAGAGAGTCTCACACCTAGGAGAAGCCTAGAGTATTTGTTTCGTGCCTAAGTTATACAAGAGTAACTGTAATCGTGCATCTATTACAGATAAGTACTGCATTGTAATTTCTTATCATTGATATTAGTGGAGTTATCTTTCCTAGACATCCTCCTTAGACGTAGGTGATTTACACTGAACTGGGTTACCAATCTCTGGTTTTATGATTGTTTATTCTTTCCACATTTTTTTACAACTGTCTTGTGAAATGTTATAACATAACTTATAACATTGTTAACCTGCAGTAGATACCTTCTTGTCATTTTCAAGTTGGTATCAGAGACAGTCACCATTATCTCTGGTGTTGTGATTTGGCCTTGTTCTTATGGAAGGAGAAAAAGAAGGAGGCTCTACGTCTCGTCCACTCATGCTAGATGGAACAACTATGCATATTGGAAAGCAAGGATGACTGCCTTCCTAAAGTCTCCCCAGTTCAAATCCGGGTGTTGCCTCATCAACAAACAAAAGAATCAAAATACCTTCTTCTATTTTGTTGACATAACTTTTTTTTATTTTAAGTTAGTAAATCCAAGAAGTCTATTATAGTCGAGTGGTCTCATCCTCAAGTCTCTAATGAGAAAGGTGAATTGAAGCTCAAGCCTAAAGTTGAGTGGTCTGAGAAAGAAGATGAAGCCTCTCTTGGGAATTCTATGGACTTAAATGCCATACGGTGTAAACAAAAATATTTTTCGCTTGATCAACACTTGTGTGTCTCCCAAAGAAGCTTGGGATATTCTTGCTATTGCTCATAAATGAACATCCAAAGTCAAGATGTCAACGTTGGACCTATTAGCATCAAAATTTGAATCCTTGAAAAGTCAAGATGATGAGACCGTTATAGAATTCAATGTCAGATTGCTTGAAATTGCAAATGAATCATTTGCTATGGGAGAAAAGATTCCTGAAGAAAAGCTTGTATGAAAAATTCTCATATCTTTCCCACGAAATTTGAGAAGAAGTCTGATCAAACTTGCATGCATGTAACTTTAATCAAACTTGCATGCTTGTAACAAATCATTCATGTTCTAAAGACATTTGAGAAGAAGTCTGATTTTTATCCCCCTTAAATGGCAAAAAATGCCAACAAGAGTTTTGAATAAAACATGAAATGGAATGGGTACATTCTCTTACTTACAGTGATTGAATGTATAGGAACTACGACTTACAAGTATTGATATTAGAGACCTTTTAGCTCTAAGAAGGACTCTGAAAAATAAAGAGGGAATGATTCAAACAAAGATAAACCTGTTTCATAGCAGAAAATGCAAAGGCTTTGGCCACTATCAGTAAAAATGTCCTAATTTTCTAAAGAAACAAAATAAAAGCTACGTGATGACCTTGTAAAATGAAGAGTCCGATGTTAGTAGTGACTTTGAAGAAGATGTCAAGGCTTTTGTTAGCTGCAAATCATCAGACAGCTCTAACAATAAACAACTTATTTATGAACTTTCAGAATCAATTGGTGTTGATGAATCTCATAACTCGTTGATTGTAATTGCCTATCGAGATCTTTACAAGCCGTTCTTGATGTTCAGAAGAGTAGAATAGAATCCCTTATTGCTAATAACACTCGTCTCACGTCTATTATCTCTGATTTGAAAAATTAACTCAATAAAGTGAAAGTTGTGAAGGAGTTAATGTGTAAATCCGTACGTATGCTAAATTCTGGAATTGATCAGTTTGATTAAATCCTCTCTGAAAGTAAGGCTTCTAAGGATATTCGTGGTATTTGGTACACTGGTTTCAACATTTCAAAAGGAAGACAATGTCTAGACAAAGGGAAACAAAAAATTATTTTTGTCAGAGAAAATGAGCCTTGAAAGAACTCATAGCTTGAATGTTCCACCAGGAGTCAATTTTGAAACAAGAACCACGTGAGTAGAGTGTTGTGGATCTATCATTTTTGTGGTAAAAAAGGCCATATAAGGCTCTATTGTTACAAGTTATATGGATTTTATAATCATGGGAAACTCTCTAAATTTCCTGAGACTTCCTACAATAGAAAACCAAAGAGTCCCCTATGAAGAAAGAGTGGAAAGTGAAATCCAACTCAAATCTCTGTAATGTTGTTCTCACATCTCTTCGATCTTCTACCAAAGGAGATTGATTTTTTTACAGTGGATGTTCAAGACACGTGACTGATGAAAAGAGCTATGTTTCTAATATTAAGTTAGTTGGATTAGGCCATGTCACTTTTGGTGATGGAGCCATGATGACATGCAGAAATGCACATCATCTTAGGCCTTTTATTTAGAATTATGAAGATTGTTAAATAGAATATACGGTGATTATGTTAGGAATTCATGAGAAAATGAGTTTGCGGCCATCAGCATTAAGAATCTCAGGTAATCCACTATTATGAGTTCACGTGGTTCTTGTTTCAAAATTGACTCGTGGTGGAACATTCAAGCTATGAGTTCTTTCAAGGCTCATTCTCTGACAAAAATATATTTTTGTTTCCCTTTGTCTAGACATTGTCTTCCTTTTGAAATGTTGAAACCAGTGTACCAAATACCACGAATATCCTTAGAAGCCTTACTTTTAGAGAGGATTTAATCAAACTGATCAATTCCAGAATTTAGCATACGTACAGATTTACATATTAATTCCTTCACAACTTTCACTTTATTGAGTTAATTTTTCAAATTAGAGATAATAGACGTGAGACGAGTGTTATTAGCATTAAGAGATTCTATTCTACTTTTCTGAACATCAAAAACCTTAGCATCCTCACATTTCTGCTTGTAGATCTCGTTAGGCAGTTGCAATCAACGAGTTATGAGATTCATCAACACTAATTGATTCTGAAAGTTCATAAATAAGTTGTTTATTGTTAGAGCTGTCTGATGATTTGCAGTTGACAAGCCTTGACATCTTTTTCAGAGTCACTACTAACATCAAACTCTTCATCTGAAAAGGTCATCACATAGCTTTTATTTTGTTTCTTTAGAAAATTAGGACATTTTGACTGATAGTGGCCAAAACCTTTGCATTCTCTGCTATGAAACAGTTTTATCTTTGTTTGAATCATTCCCTCTTGATTTTTCAGAGTCCTTCTTAGAGCAATGAGGTCTCTAAACGTACTATTCAAGATTGTTGGTATTTTTTTCTATTTATGAAGGATGGATGTATTGTCACAGACAATGCTAAATCTCTAGTCATGACAAGTAAACACTCTTCCAACAATTGCTATCTGTGGACTCCTATTGATTCAAAACAAAGGTGCCTTGTTTCTAAGCAGATGAAATTTGTTTTATGGCACAAGCATCTCAGACATATCAACTTTAAAACCGTGCAGAAGGTTGTGATTGGGCATCCAAGTGTCAGCAAATGTGATACTGTGATATGTGGAGACTACTAAGTTAGGAAGCAAATAAGAGTGTCTCATAAAAAGGTACTAATAATCGTTATAAATTACATCCTTGAACTGATTCATGTTGATCTTATAGGACCTATACAGGTAGAAAGCCTTGTGGGAAAATATTATGATTTCTCTAGATACATGTCAGTTAAATTTATAGGAGAAAAGTTTGAGTTCTTTCCGGTGCTAAAAACTCCGTGTCTTCAACTGCAAAGATAGAAATGGTTGAACATTGTCCGTATTTGCACTGATCATGGTAGGGAATTTGAAAACAATCACTTTATTGAATTCTGTCATTCTGAAGGTATCTATCATGAGTTCTCCGCTCCTATCACACCCTAGCAAAATGGGGTTTTCAGATGTAAAAACCACACTCTATAGAAGATGACTCGCGATATACTTCATGCTCACAATCTTCCTTATCACTTTTGGGCTGAAGCCTTGAATACCGCCTGCCACATAAATAATCGAACCATTCTGGCACTGATTGCACAAGTTATGAAATTTGGAGGGGGAGGAAGCCCAATATCAAATACTTTCATATTTTTGACAGCCTTTGCTAAATATTAGCTGATCGTGACCCAAAGAAAAAATGGGATTCTAAAAGTGATGAAGGAATCTTCTTAGGGTATTTAACAAAGAACAGAGTATATAGAGTCTATAACAAAGCGTACAAATAATGTTGTGGAATTTATTAATGTTGTCATAGATGATACATATAGAGTAAAATTTACGACTGAGGCAAATGAAGATGATGATGAATTTTTTGCAATAGATAGTGGTAAATCTAAAACAATTCTTTCCAAATGTTGATGACAACTCTTGTAACAACTCTGAAAATTTTGAAAGCATCACAATCTCAGAAAATGAAGATAATCAGAAAAATTCCAAGTTGCCTTCTAGTAGAATCTTAAAGAATCATCCCTCCAGTAATATCATAGGAGATTTTGGATTTGGAGTTTCCACTAGAAAGAAAGAAAAGGTGGATTATCTCCAAATGATCGGTAACATTTGTTCCATATCCCCTGTGGATCCCAACAATGCAACTGAAGCCTTGAAAGATGAGTGTTAGATTAATGCTATGCAAGAAGAATTGATGCACTTTAAAAGACTTCAAGTTTGGATGTTAGTTCCTCGTCCCGTTTCAGCAAATGTTATAGGTACAAAATGGATCTTCAAAAATGAATCTGATGCTGATGGAACTATTACAAGAAATAAGGCTCGACTAGTGATAACTTGTAGACATACAAGATATTTATATTGTTTTATTTAGATATTGCGACCAAAAGAAAGGAAAGTTGCGTCAATTGTATAGAAATTAGCTAAGAAATGCAAGAATTATAAATTGTCGTCAATACACCCACTGACACCATTGCGATGGTAGAAAAGAATATTTCAAGTCTGTTTTGCAGGAAATCAAGTCACCGCATGCATTCATGGCTCAAGATAAAAAGAACAATGCATCTACGTCGTATTGCGCCCATCATTCAGGAATGAATAGACGATCAACGCAATGACGGCGTATGCGACAATCGATCAAGAGCTTTGCGATCAACGCAACTTCAACCGCATGCAGTAATAAAAAACAACACCGCATGTGGGTAAATGATCAAAGATGTGAAGAGCAACGCAAATGCGAAGAAATCTGACGCGTGTATAGCTGACTGTTGAGCATTTTAGACGGGATTAATTGTGTAACAGAAGAAATATTCACTCCACCATTTCCGGAACTGCCTTAATAATAAAGTGGGGACCACAAGTCAGAGAGTCAAAGTTTAGCCTATAAATAACTCCGGCCATTCCACTGAAAAAGGATGCTTGAATACAGAGAAAAGTGTATATACTGATCTGAGGGAGAGACTGGTTGAGCGACTAATCAGAGTAGATCCGGGAAGAATTAAGAGACATGGCCGAGAGGTGAGTCTCTGGGCAAATAATTCTTCTGATCCTCATCGTTGAAGCTTTATACGAAGGTCACCTCTACCAGACGAGAAAGCCTGAGAGGGAAGCTCTTCTGTTCATTCATTCCACACGCCGGCAAGCAAAACCACCGTCCAGATCTGTGTCAAGACGTTTGCACTCTTCTGTATTTGTTTCTATCTCTTTATCATCACTTGTACTCATCTTCTTAATCTCTATCATTCACACCATGTATTAGACGCTTAATTCTATAATTAATTATTATGATCATTTTCATCTCCATCTTTCTGTCCATTTCCGTTCATTCGTAATTCACTTTCTCCACGATGTTTTCTTAATCCCTTGGATAATTAGCATGAATTAAGCAGGCAATTAATTGGGTCAAGGAAATAATTATGTTTAGTCAAAGCATGCTAGACGACATCTTCACCTGTGAGAGCAGAATTGAAGATGCCATTCCGCCTATCGAGAGAGGGTTGGAAGAATGCGTTAACTAAAGCAAAAGTATTTCCAAAGATGGAAGCAACCTTGCGTTCATCACATTCATCCCTGTTTCACCATAGAGATATGGGAATGCGACCGATCACTGAGAGGTGTACGCCAAGGGAAAGCGGAACCTTAGTTATATCTTTAACGTAATTAACAACCTTGCGATGTTTGTACTAATTATTCCTTCCCATTTCTGATTCATACTTAAAGACTTGCCATCGCATACCATGATCCTTTGTATAAACTTTACAGTCGGTCTCGAACTTAGCATCATGTATATCATGTATCTGTATCTTTCATCACATTAGCTTAGGTTTAAGTTCATCACACTTTATTTTATTAACGCAACTTTAGTTTATCTGTACAATTTTACTTTACCGCAATTTAATTTCTTGTACAAACACAATCTTTATTAATTGTAAAAACATCAGTCGCATACATCACAAATGTAACACACTAACGACAAAAATCCCTGTGTTCGACCTCGGATCAATCCGAGAAACTTGCGTTGGAATTATACTTGGTTTTAGCGCAAGGAAACTTGTGACAACACATTACTCCATTGCATATTACACGCATTTAGTTAACAACGCATATATCTAGAAGTAGTCATGCATAACACAGCATCCACATTCCATTTCCATCTTTATGTCATCAAATTTATGGTAACATGAGCTTGTATGATTCATTCATCCGTATTCATATTCGTCCGCATGCTGTAAGTAGTATGAATAAGCATAAGATACACAACATTTTATGCCACAACAACTAGTTGTCCAAGAGTACTCCCAAATAGAGGGTGTCGACTTTGTTGAGACATTTGCTTTTATAGCTCGTCTGGAAGCCATCCGACTATTGCTAAGTATTTCTTGCTTACTAAAATTCAAACTAGATCAGATGGATGTCAAAAGTGATTTTCTCAATGGGCACTAAAATGAGGAAGTGTATGTTAAGCAATTGAAAGACTTTGTAGATCTTGTTCACTCTGGTCATGTCTACAAGCTTCGAAAAGCTTTGTATGGCCTTAAAGCAAGCACCTCATGCCTAGTATGATCACTTAACTGAATTTCTTCTCAGAAAGGGGTATGTGAGTGGGGGAGTTGACAAAATGCTGTTTGTAAAGAAAGAAAAAGTGAGCTTGGTAATTGCCCAAATTTATGTGGATGATATAGTGTTCGGAGGAATGTCTCAACATCTCATAGATCATTTTATAAATCAAATGCAGACTGAATTTGAAATGAGTTTGATGGGTAAAATTACATATTTCTTGGATCTTCGAATCAAGAAGCTTAAGGATGGAATTTTCATTTCTCAAAGAAAATATGCTAAAAACCTGTTTAAAAGGTTTGTGCTTGAAAAGGCTTATACAAAGAGACCTTCTGCTCCCACTCATGTTAAAATGTCCAAAGACTCTAATGGACCTTGCGTTGATAAGAGCTTGTGTCGAAACTTTATTGAGAGTTTACTTTATGTCACTACAAGTAGGCTTGACATTGTATTTGCTGCAGGAGTCTATGCGAGATATCAAGCAAAGCCAAACGCGAGTCATCTATTGAGTGTTAAACAGATCATGAAATATATTCGTGGTAGATGTAAGTATGGTCTTCAGTATTCTTGATACTAACTGCTCCTCAGTTAGGTACTGTGATGCAGATTGGGCTGGAAGCTTAGAGGATCGAAAAACACTTCGGGTGGATGTTTCTTTTTAGAAAACAACTTGGTTCCCTAGTTCAGCAAGAAGTAGAACTGTGTGTCTCTCTCCATTTCTGATACCGAATATGTTGCTGTTGGAAGCAGTTGTACTCAGCTTCTTTAGATGAAATAAATGCTCAAAGAACATGATGTCCCACAAAATGTTATGACATTGTATTGTGATAACATGAGTGCCATAGATATTTCTAAAAATACTGTCCAACAGAGTATAATAAAACATATTAACATCAGACATCACTTGATCCATGAATTGGCTGAAAGTAGGCAAATTTTCTTGGAACATATTCGATCTGAGAATCAAATTGCTGACATGTTCACAAAAGCTCTTGATGTTAAATAGTTTGAGGCGTTTTAAACTACCCCGGGCCTCTGTAATATTGATTTGTAGCAACTAATTAAGCTTGGAAGTGGGCCATGAAGGAATTAAGGCCTATCTCATCAAGTTTGGACACGTGGAATTATGCATACCATGAGGTAGATCATTGTAAGTTGAAGTATATTTACTATTTATTACTTTCGTTGGTTGTGTTTTGCTAGGAAATTTATTTTTGAATTTTTGCATGCCCACTTTCTTTTCAACTTTCCATGTGATGGTGGGTGCTCTATGGTGATTCCTATCAAAATGGTGAGTACCCAAAAGGGAACTCATACTTCAAAATAAAAAATGGTGCACTATGAAGAAAAGGTGAATTGGAAAAGGTTGATGTTTCTTCTAATGGAAATGCTTAGGCAAATGTTATAGAATCTGAGTCCATTTCAAAACCTAATGTTGAGTCTTCGAAGAGTGTTAACGAATCCGTTTCTTAGTGTAAACGTTTGTGTGTCCCGATATAAGTCTAATCCGTTTTTTAATGAAGCTAGAGTTAAAAAGTCTAGGGTTTCCGTCTCTGATAATTTGTCAAGAACTAGCATGTCTAGAAGTCATTCTTCTGTGGGCACTGAGGAATCTAACAGAAATAAATCTATCTAAAATGATAAAATTATTGAAACTGAAGCTTTAAATGTATTATCAAATTTCATTCCATCTGGTGAGGTGAATGATTCAGAAGATGTTGATAAAGAAGTGAGTCAAGAGGTTTCTGATCAAGAGGATGAGAAGAGCAGCTCGAGTAAAGAGGGTTTGGGGATGATGCTCAAAATGTTTTGTCTGATAAAAGCCAGGAGAATGAAAATTCTTGTGAAAAGGAAGATGGAAGAGATAACTTACCTTACTTGTGAAAAGGAGTCCTTGAAAAAGAAAAAGTTACCATCTACAAAGAACATTCTCCCTAATCGGGCGAGTTGAGAGGGCCTCTAGCATTAAGAGTAACATTTAAGGCTAGAGTGGATCTCCTTGATAAAGCCCTCTACAAAGTTTGAAGACTTCTCTTGAAATGCCATATTTGACAAGGATTGTAAAATTGATAACAACAAACTTTTATTTGGAGGATAAATTTTAATTTAGTTGCAAATGGCGAAACTCTAAAATGAAAATAAAATATTGAATATAATTTTGTTAGTTAAATTTGAAATATAGTACATCATTGACGCGCTTGTTTGTTTAGCACGTTTTTATGAGTTTTTAGACATATATTAAATATCTTGGTTTGTTTTACACAATTTCACTTTTTAAAATTCGACAAATAATTACTTTAAAACTCATCTAACATATAGATTTTCTAATATCTAGATTTTTATACCAAGGAGTGAATGGTACAAATATAACCTGATTAATTAAAAATCAATATCTATTAATCATTACAATTAATTTTAATCAATTATTAAATATAAATATGTTATCTAGTTTTAATAAATATCAACTAATAAATTTATCATTAATATTTTATGTAATCATAACTATTTAATATAAAATTTTATTATTAGTTATTAATATTTTAATTAAATAGTTTAATAGAGTTTATTTAAGGATTGTTTTCTAATATAGAAAAATAAGCTAACTTATTTACCAATATAGTAAAATGTCACTATCTATCAATGATAGACCGTAATAGATATTAATAGAACATCTATCATTGTCTATATTAATAGATAATAACATTTTACTATTCGAAAATATTTCCAGCAATTTTGTCTTTTGAAACAATTATTTTTTATTTAATGCTGAATGTAACCATAAATTTTTTTAAGTGATTAAATGGTTAATTAAATATAACAGTATATTAAACCATAGCAAATTTAATTTATGGCTGCAATAATGCCTCTCTAACATCTACTTAAACAACTATTTAATTTTAAATTCTATATACAACATTAGTAAACAAACATAAACATTTAACTTTTAGACTTTATCTTGCATATTCAAACGTAAATACTAATTATCCCAAACATTTAAATTTCAAGTAATTAATATCCATATTCATGAAATAATATCTATGTTCTAAACAGATGACAAGACTTGCATAGCACATTTGAGGCTTGAAGTTAGTGACGTGAGTTAAAAACATGAAGTATTATAAGGAAAAATGAAAAATATCAATTTATACTTCCAAACCGTAGATGTTATATCAATTTAAACACTGAACTAATAATTGAATCAATTTAAGTCCTGAACTTTTCTAAGTGTATCATTTTATATCCTCTATTATGTTTCGCTTAGAAAAACCACGTATGATACTTATAATTGTATCAATTGCAGCCTTAACTTCATAAATAAATCAATTTAAACTTTTATACATGATTTTAGACATGATTTATTTGAAAATCATACATTTTGTAAAATCGACATTTGAAAAAGTTTACATGTTTGAGAATTAATACATAAATGGTTTTCAAAGGTAATTGAATTGAATGGTCTAAATTGTTTAACTTATAAAAATCTAGAGGTTTAATGTAAAGCGATTATAAATTTCATACGATATTGGACGAATGATATTTGGAGAAAGATATAAATTGATATAATTATTTGTTTAGAATTTTAATTGAAAGGTTAAGTAATATAAATATTGATATTTGTCCCATAATGATAATAATAATAAAAAAAGAGTCGGCACGCGATCATGATTCACAGATTCAACTATGCACTAGAGGATGGACACAACCCATGAGCACGCTTTCTGCGGAAACCCCACCATTTATTATTTTCAACCTTTCAAGATTCCCCTTCATTTTTTTTAACAAGAAAAATATTGATTTAGTTGGATTTAATTTAGGGACCATTACGATAATAGAAATATAAAAAGAGGAAAAGGAAAAAAAATCTTAAATTTATAAATCTAGGAACTCCAAGTACTAGGAATATTTTTGGGTTGGTTGAAATACTTTTTAGACCTAATTCAATCGGATGGTAAATTTCTTCAACCCACACAATGAACCCAACCTAACCCAACTATGAAATATTTGGATTGGATTGATTTGATTTGGATTAGTCGGATCATTCATTTAAATTTTGGTTCTAAAAATTAGTAAAATATTGGAAAATTATTTCAAATGGTAAGACTGTTGAAAATATTTACAAAATATAGCAAAATTTTAGAACTATAAATGATAGATGCTGATAGACACTAATGAACTTCTATCAATGTCTATAAGTGATATTGATAGACATTCATCTATAATTGATTGTTCTAAAATTTTGTTATATCTTGTAAATATTTTGGTTTATTTTTCTATATTTAAAAACAACCCTAAAATATTTATATGTAAAAATTTTAGCTAATTATTTCTATATATTTAATTATGATAAGTAGTTCAATTTCAATTTATATTATAAAAATTTTCTTTCTAAAATGCTAAAGAATTATTTTTAAGAGTTACTGGTGAATAAATTAAAAAAATCCTGAAATAAAATAAAATAATAATAAATATATGTAAACATAATTATATCATAATTAAAAGTTTAAAAGTTGCATGCTAGCACCCAATTCTAAGTTTTTAAAGATGATTCTTAGGTCAAGATCGATTGATGGCCAAAATTATACCACTTCTTGTATTTTGGCGGAGAGAAGAATATCTCGCAACCACCAACCTATAATTAAGAGAGAAAATAGGGGATAGATGTTATTAAAATAACTCCTCATCTTAATTTAAATTCAAATTAAAAAAATAATTAAAACTAATTTTAATTTATTTAATAAATAATTGTATAGTAACAACCTTACTATATAATACACATATTATACTATATGTTATATCTAGTATAATATATAACCTATAGTTTATGTTATATCAAATATAATATAACCTAAGTTTAAAATTCCTTCAGTACTGTACAGTATTTAATATAAATCAAATTTATATTAAATTTAATTATATGAATCTAATCCATATAATTAATATTTGAATCATATTCAAATATTTATTTCCTCTCAAAATAAACTTTATATTATAATGTATCAAATACATTATACCAATTATATCACATGTAATTAATTTAAATTAATTATATCATATATAACGAATTTCTTCAATTAATTTAAATAATTCAAATTAACCAAAATTAATATGGCTCTCAATTATCTCATTTGAGCTACCTAGGAGACCTTATGAACCTTAGATTGAAGCTCCAATGGTACTTGAATAATTAATTAAACTCTTTTAATTAAATTACCCAACTTCTATTACTTATCAACCATTCCACTAAAGATCGACAGCTACACTCTTCGCACTACATATATATTTCTATGTCCATTGGATATAAGTATTGAACGGTGCAATGACCCTTCAAAAATTACTCGTAAATACAGTTGAGCTAACACTACTGTTTTGCCCCCGTAGTTATATCTAACGTCTTAAGTACCATTGATTCTCTAATGAACAATAAGTCATAGTCCAACTATGACCAAACCTCAGAATCAGTCCTTAAGGGAACAATTTATCTACTTACCCTGACATTAGGGAAGGAGTGAATTCCGTCTTGTATAGCTATGTTCCTAGCTCCTCAATTAGATGAATCCCCAAAATGGTAGGCATATTGAGTCGGCGAACTGGTCACTCTCACCTATGCAAATCAAAGGACCGCCTTCATAGTAGGAGCTCACAATTCACACATGATTTAAGTTATGTCACCTATGGTCATCCTGGTGAAATGTAAGTCTCTACTATTAATTGTGCTATATAATGAGACTATTCATTTCATGGTCTGTTCTTATACAAACCTTTTTGTATAGAATATCCCTACTCATATGTCTCTACATGAATGATCAGGATCATATCATTTGTAGAATTTTACAATAATTATAACATCTATAAAGCGAGCCATATTCGTAGTGTCACTAAAATAAGGTACCCAATCTTATCCATCTACTATAGACTGTTCAGGTTATCACTTAAACACAATCCACCTGTATGTCTCCACATACATGTTTAAGCTACAACAGATAACCTTGGATGTTTGTTTTTCGGTTTTGTGGGTTAATGCTATTAAATGTCAAATAAAATATCCCAAATTTTATTAAACCTGTTTGTACAATACAATTACAAACTACAGAACCCACGAGATTTAGGGCATCAACCTCAATAGTCACCATCATCGGTACTCAAGATATTGTGTCTAAAGAGGTAGATAGATAGGACTACTAGTCGCTCGATTAGGTCTGATCCCTAGCTTTATTGGGAGGTAAAAACCTTAGCAGATCCTATAAAGAGAAAGCCTCTCGAAGATAGTTTTTGTCGTCATTAAAGTCGAGAGAGAAGTCTCTAAAGTCGTTATGGTCTGGGCTCTCACTCACTTCTCCCGTCTTGAGGTATCTGTTGCCTTATTAGCTAGCCAGCGACAACTGTGGAAATTCATTGATTTCAGTCTGTCTTGTGTTCTCTATTGTATAGGTCTTGCTAATAATATATATAGGTTTTCTCAGGAACTAGACCTACATGCACGAAGAAGAATATATGTCTCTGGTCACATTCTTATGTAACTTCTTTCGTCCCGTTCATTGTGGTTCCTCGGCCCTACTAGCCATTTTCTTGCTCGAACTGTTCACATTTAAAGAGGGGACAAGCTAAACAAGCAAGCCATCCAAGTTTGTAAAGTCAAAAGTTTGAAAGAAATTTTAAATTTCTCTGTGACTAATTTAGCACACTTCTGGTGGTAGCCATTGGGCTAAGTCTCCAGAAAGAGCCACTCACATATATAGATAGGCAGTATAGAGGATCTTTACTCTTTGCTTCAGTTGGTGCATTATAGTAATGAAAAAAAGAATGAGATTAGTTCGGTCTTAAGCCTTTGGGTGAATTCATTTGGGTATCAAAGTTTTAGTTATTGCAATCCCTTGCTAGGCAGAGATGAGTTTGGTAGTAGTATAGGTCGATCCTCTGCCTGTTTTTTCAGGGCTAGAGCTTGATTCCCACTCCTAGCGGTCTTTTTTCTGTAATTTGCTTGGAAAGTAGTCTTCCATAAGCAGGAGCGTAACACTTCACAAGTGAAGGTGCATGACGTGCTTCTTCCCTTTATAGCAGCTTCTGTCATTTTCACATAGATGTTGTAATAAATCCTATGTCTACTTTTGCTAACTAACTTTAGAATTGGGATATCTTGAAAGAGGGTGGACTGTAGAAGGTTCAACAAAGAAAAGCAAGAAAATATAAGCCCTTATTTGGTTTGTATATATAGGTTGGGCTTACATTTCAACTGCATCATACCATAAGATGGGAAGGGTCCATACCTCCTTTAGATATCTCAAGACCCCATGCTCCTAATGTCGAGCTAGAATGACAACTACCATGGAATTTGTATCACACATGAGTACGCCGCCTTCCAAAAAAAGCAGTTGTTAATTGCTACTAATGCTAATGGGGAGCATCGATCAAGAAGGACTTCGGAGACAACACTCAAATTTAGAAAATAATCATAATAAATATAGGGAAAACTAATATACTTTATATTTGACATATCAATTGATTGATATATACCAAATATAAAATATATCAATTATACAATAGACATCAAGTTTACCATTTATATACTAAATTTATCAATCAACAAATGACTGTGCATTTGCTATTATATATGGACTTAATTTGAATTCTTATTTATTTGTATTATGAATGAATGGTGATATTTTGTTGATATAATAATGGCATACTTGAAATGAATTTTGAATTTGGATATTGTAATTTTTTAATTACTTGTTATAATATGGGCTTCATTTTCGTTTTTTAATTATGTGAATTTTTATTTGGTTTAATATGTTTTACAGGTTTTTAGATCAAATTTTAAAAAATTACAAAAGATAGATTAAATTTTAATACTCCCCATGCATATATTACTGTGTTGGGAGTTCTTGTATCTCCCGATGTATTAAATAAAACCGTTGGAATTTAGGGAACTCTAGACGCATAGAACAACCGTCAGGAGTTTGGAATCTCTCGACGCACGTTAAACAACGTCGGGAGTTATTTGGGAAACTCCTGACGCACATATAGGGCATCGGGAGTTATTCGGGAAACTCTCGACACTTTATATGTGCATCGGGAGTTCTCCGAATAACTCCCGACGCCGTTTTAATGTGCGTCGGGAGATTCTCTCCTAACGGGTTTCTCCCGACCAAACTCCCGATGACCTTTTATGCATCGGGAGAGGCTTTCCCGACACTTTTTCACACTTTTCCGACGAAATGTGACGTCGGGAGAAGTCAGATTTCTTGTAGTGATCATTGTTATACTTTAAGTCTATCATACTAAATGATATATATTTGATATATCAGTTGATTGATACACTTAGAGGTTTTCAAAAAACCCGATAACCCAACTAACTTAGACTACCTAACCCAAACCGTAAGGTTGGATTGGATTAGATTTTTTTTCTTGTGTTGAGGTTCGTTAAAAATTTTAAAAAATATAATTTTGTGTCAGTTCTTGGGTTTTGAAATTTTCCTGATTGGGTTGATCCAACCTGACAGAAAATTCTACATTATATATATATTATTAACTTAAAATTTTCTTGAGGTCTTCCAGTTTTGTCGCTTGCCTCATTCCTCACTCTCAGTTCTCCCTCTATATCTCTCAACTTTCACAGTCTCACTCTCATCTTATTCATGCAATCAGCAGTTCAATTCCATCTTGATCTCAGATTCTCAACTCACGATCATCAGTTCATCTCAAGCCTCACAGTCACACATGGTCTCACCTCAACTTACAGTCATCAGTCCATCTCACGCCTCAGGTTAATTCTCAACTCACATTCATGCCCTTATGTCAGCCTTCAACTCCCATCCAATGCCTGTCGCTCAAACTTCAATCTCCATCTCACGACGTAAAAAAAAAAAAAAAAAGACAAAAAAGAGACCCAATAACCCAACTCGACACAACTAAAAAATACATGAGTTGGGTTGGGTTGGGTTGGGTTGACCTCTTATGTAGAACATAGGGGATTAGAGATTTGACTAGCTTGAATCATTTTGTTGGTCCAGAAAAACCCTAACCTGGCCAAACCGAACCCATGTATACTCCCAGATGCACCAACTATAAAGTATATCAAATATACCTGCTGATACCCAACTGAGGGTAAAAATGAAATAATAAAAATATGGAAATCAAATTAAAACTTTTTGCTCTATTTACAAACGCCCTAATTTATTTATTTATTTTTTTGCTACCCATTATATTTTCCATTTCTAAATGATATATTAATAACCTTTTACCCTCCTATCTCCATTGTGTTAGAAGATAATGAGATAGTTGTTCATTTGACCTAAAATTGGGACCTATAATGGAATTTGCCACATTTTTTAAAACTCAACTTTTTTTTAAAAAACTTTTCACGGGTCATTATCGGTAAAAACTATCAAAATAGTTTTATTGTGCACACGTACTGGACCCTTGACTTTTTGGCAGCTTTTGGTGGTTTTTGGAGTTGTCATAAATGATGTCTTAACATTTTTCTTAGACATTACTAATTCCTACATAATATTTTACTTTCCTAATTTGAAAATTATTTGCTGAATATTCTTATTTCCTATTCTAAAAAATCTTAGTAGTTGTATTTTGTCCAATATTTTCCTTATTTATGGCATAACTTATTTACTCATTTTATTTGGTCACAGTTCTTAAAAAGAAAGTAATGGCTCTCATTGAGGGTTGTCGCATTTGTTAATTATGAGAGAGCGTCTTTATTCTTGGTGGTCGATTTGTGCAACATTGTGTTTTGATCTTTGCTCACTTTATTTTGTTGCAGGTGTCCATAGGTTGAATCATTCAAGAGCTTGAAGATAACTTCTGTCTTAAGGGGGAGCCTAAGGCATTGCTGAAGAGAAGAAATTATTGGTCTTAGAGGAAGCCTAAGGGGGAGTCTAGGAAGGACCTAAGGATCATCTGTGAAAAGAGTTCATTGAAATACAAGGAAGACAATCAAACATAGAGAAGTCTCACACATTGTTGGAAGCTGAAGTGTTAAACACTAACATTATCACGCTTAGGGGAAGTCTAAGTACAATTGAGAGGGAGTCTCACATGTAGGGGGAGTCTAGGTGACTTGTGAGTTAGGCTCTACATGAGTCACTATAGTAGTCGGTGTATTATAGATAAATACTATGTTGTAATTGTTTAACTCTTTAATATTAGTGGATTATCTTTCCTAGGAACACTGCCCCACAGATGTAGGTGGTTTATCGGTAAACTGAGTTACCAACTCTTTAAGCCTTTATCGATTTATTTACTGTTAGTATTTTGTTACTATAGTGCTTTCTAGTGCTTTCTGTTTAACATTTGTATTTCGAGTGACAAGTCATTCTTTTTCAATTCGTATAAGAGAGAGTTACCTTTTATCTCAGGTATTTCGATCATGGACCGAATCAAAGAATGTAGCTCAACCACTCGTCCCTCTATTCTAGATGAAACAAACTATTCATATTGGAAAGCTTGAATAATTGCCTTTCTGAAGTCGATTGATAGTAAAACATGGAAGGCTATTGTTACGAGATGGTCTCATCCAACCACCAAAACTGGTGATGGAAAGTAAATCTTAAAACCAAAATTAAAATGGTTTAAAGTTGAAGATGAGACGTCTTTAGGTAATTCTTGTGCCTTGAATGTCATATTTAGTGGTGTTAATTGCAACATATTCAAGCTGATGAATACGTGTGTCTTCTACTAAGGAGGCATGATATATCTTGTCTATTGCTCATGAAAGCTGCAGTTGTTGACTTTGAAGTTTGAGAATTTCAAAATGAATGCATGATGAATCTGTTGCTACATTCAATGTTTGGTTGTTAGACAATTCAGATGAGTCGTTTGCTTTGCGTTAGAAAATTTCAGAAGAAAGACTTATCTGAAAGGTGCTACCTAATAAATTTGATATGAAAGTTACTTCCATCGAGGAGACTCAAGACATAATATCCTTAAAAATGGATGAACTATTTGGCTCGTTGCTCACTTGTGAGATGTCCTTGAATGGAAAGCTCGAGAAAAAGAATAGAGGAATTGCTTTACAATCCTTAGTTAATAATGAGGATGATAATCCTAACAGATTGTTTGAAGATTACCTTGTTGAATCTATTTCATTGCTTTCAAAACGGTCCAATCGTGTTCTCCAACAATTTGAAAAGAAGCCTGACAATTTCAATTCTAAAAGTAATAAGTTTCTTGGCACTCTTCTCCTCAAGCAAGTCAAAATTCAAAGTAGTAGGAAGGAGGCTGACAAGTCAGGCTTTAAATTATCAATAAGAAAAGTCCTTCAAATAAAAAGAGTGAAGGTTAGAAACTTTCAAGTAGAATGTCTTAATTTTTTGAAGAAGGATGGTAAAAGTTATGTTTTAACTCTATCTGATGATGAGTTTAAAGACAATAGTGACTCAGAGGCGAATGTCAAAGCACTTGTTAGTAACATCTCATCTAACACCTCGTCTTGTGAGATTCTAAGTATGGTGTGTTTGCAGAAAATGTTCATGACACTGAGAAACATAGGTCTACTGATCCCTCATATCAAGCTCTTTTTATCAAATGGCAAGATGGTATGAAAGTCTTGATGTGCAAAAAGAAAGAATTGAGCTTTGATGACTGACAATCAAAGACTTATGTCTACTATTGCATATCTGAAGCGAGAACTTAATTAGGTTTGTGCTGACAAAGACCCTTATGTAAAAATGTCAGAATGTTGATCATTGGTATTGAGCCTCTGAAGAAAATATTGACAAAGGGAAAGACAACTGTTAATAATTCTGGGCTAGGTTTTCCTAAAGTTGAAAATCAACATAATAAATAGTCTCTGTCCAAAGGGAAGCAGAAGATTCAGTTTATTAGTGCTCAGAATCCATAATCTTATGGCTTTACATACAGGCACATCTTCCAGCAATTCCACACGAGAAGTCAACCGAATTTTGAGACCAAGATAGATTTGTCACTTTTGTGAAAGATTGGGCCACAAATGTCCATTTTGCTATCAGTTATTGAAAGTGTTTCACAGGTTCACAAGCTCAGTCGAGGCTCTCTTTTCTCTCGAAATTGTTATCAAAGAGAGCCAATATTAAAACAGGTCTGAAGAGTGAAGAATGTTAAGAATAAATACAATGTTGTACTGATGTCCCTCAGATCTTCTGTTGAAGGAGATTGTACTTTGATAATGGAAGTTCTAAACACATGGTTGGTGAAAAGAACTATTTGTCTGATGTCAAATTTGTCACTTGAAAAAAGGTCACTTTTGGAGATGATGCTTTTGGTAAGATCAATGGGAAAGGTTAACTTAACTTCTTAGGTCTTCCATCCTTGAATGATATAATGTTGGCTGAAGGGCTCACTAACAATCTTATTTGGATCAATCTGCTATGTGATCAAGGTTTGAACCTGAGTTTTACAAAAGACAAGTGTATTGTTACAGACAATATTAAAGCTCTTATTATGATAGGTACACATTGATCTGATAATTGATATATGTGGAATCCTAGCAATGCCTCACAGGTTTGTCATCTCTCACGATAAGATGAAGCCAGCTTATGGCATAAATGCCTAGGCCATTGATGACTAAAATTAGTTGAACGAAATATATGCGATGCATGTCTTAGGTTATGTGTTGGTTCTCATGCGTCAGTTGTCATGCGTTGGAATGGAATGTATGCATTGTTCTCATATGCAATGACCATGCGTTCCTGCCACAAGTTTTCTTACGCTCTCGCCAAGTATAATGAGAACGCAAGTTTCTCAGGTGATCCGAGGTCGAACTCAGGGACTTGTAGCTAAAGGGTGTGCGGTAATGTGTTTGTGGTGAATAAAATAAAAGAATGATGGAGGCTATAAGCTATAAACTACTCCTACTCCTAACTAACAGATTAAGCGGTGGGAATATGACTGAGAGATAGAGACACGACAACTATTGACGCGTAGTAAAATGCATTAAAAAATAGATGAAAAGGCGAGGGTGTCTTCATTGCAACACTAAGCTTGACCGCAAGGGCAACCCCAGCCAATGCAAGTTATACGATCATGCTATACACACTTGACGTAGATGCATGCGATGTATATACGATAGTGTCGAGAAGCCTATTTCTAAGCCTCTATATGACCACATACCACCATATCCTACTTAAAGGGGGCATATACTGTGTAGTAGTAAACAGAGCTTATCTCTAAGTTCCCCATTCTTGCTTATGCGATCCAATCCGATCTCCCGAGACTACTCTCCCAAGTATGCCTAAATGATGAATGATGCGCTCATAAGACAAGGTAATCGCATAAACCTGGCTGATGTAAGATTATTCCTATTCCTAGTGAACACTTACTTACATTCGTAATGCGACCAACCACTTACCCTTCTGGGCAGTTAGTTACTGCTAATTTTACTCATAGACAAGCATTACGTCTGCTTATAGACAAGTGTTGCTACAGCTTCACACTAAACAAATAAGGTTTTCTCACAACACTCACGCAATGCACACCTCCCGGTGGTTTGCTACATGCTTCATATCACTAATCCGCATGATTAAGTATGCGATACTCTAACATTCTCACTAAGTGGTGCAATGAAAGTTAAAGATACTAAGTAAATGAAAATGGAGATGGAATTGAAGGAAATACAGAAATACATTGATCACAAAATGTATTAATTCCTTAAGCCAAAATGTAATACAATACAAGGAAAGAAGAGAAATGGAAGAACTAGCTGGAAGCAACGTCTTGCTTTTAGCAGATGTGTGTCAAGGCTACCGATGGTGTCATGGATGTGCGGTAGAGTAGACTCTCTCGAGCTCTAACTCTGAAGAAGGCTTTGGTCGTCACTCGGAATGGATGAAGGAGGGGAAGAACTCTTAAGCTATCTTCTCATGCTTTCATCTGGATCACAAGGATCTGCCCTAAGGCAGAAAAACTTGGATTAATTGAAATTCTGCTCAACGGCTTCTATTTATGAGCTTGATTGCCGACAACATTAATGGGCCATCTCTGAATTTGACACTCGCGGCATGATGGTTCTGAATCTTTGCTGCTAGCGGCGTGGTAGGTTAAATGTCAACATCATCTTTTATTCTCCCGACGTATGCATTCATGATTGCATTCCACAACCTTGCCGTCATCCCTCTATTATGGTTATTATTCTGTAGCCACAATCTCTCTGTGATGACCGCATTCGTTTGATGGCCGCAACTTCTATGCGATGGACGCATTCGTTCGACAGCCGCAACACCTATACAACTGACGTATGCGATCACCGCATGCGATTAATGGATGCAATATTCATGCATCGAACGTATGCGTTCACCTTTGTGATGGAGAGATTCCCTTCATATGGTTGTCTTTGCGATAGCCTGGCTTCTGCGCATGCGATCGCTTCCTGCGTTAGCTACAAAGATAGACAATTGAACGCATAATAACGCATAATAATTGGTTAGTCGAGATTCTTAATGCCGATCGATGAAAACTCATTTTCTCATGAATTCCTAACATAATCGCCGGGTATTCTACTTAATAACCCTCATAATTCTAAATAAAAGGCTTATAATGACGTGCATTTTTGCCCATTATCAGCCATGTAAGCAAGAAGACTATTAAAAAAGCATTAGCGAAAAATGTTATATCTGGACCTTTATCTTTATCGTCTTCGACTAGAAGTATTTATGGTGATTATCAATCAGCTAAACAAACTCAGACTCCACATTAATAGGTATCCCACTCTGGCTCAACATGTATCCCCGAACTTATTTACTTGGACCTTATGGGCCCTATGCAATCAGAAATTCTGAAGGTAAATGGTGTGTTTTAGTTGTTGATGATGACTTCTCTAGATACACCTGGGTTTGATTTCTTCATGAAAAGTCAAATGCATTTACTACTTTTCATATATTTTGTCTCCAATTACAATGTGAGAAATATCTGAATGTGATATAAATTAGGAGCGATCATGGTAGGAAGTTTGAAAACTCTTAATTTACCATAATACAATTGGAATTCATCATGAATTTTTTCAGCTCAAAACACTTCCCAACAAAACGGGATTGTGGAAAGGAAAAATCAGACCCTTTAGAAGATGGCTCAAGAAATTTTACATGCTAAACATTTTCCATTTCATTTTTGGACAGAAGCTCTAAATAGAGCACGTCATATTCACTATAGAGTTGTTTTACGTCTTAGTAACTCGAGCACAATTTATGAAATATGGAGAGGGAGAAAATCAAATGTTATATATTGTAACGTGATTTGTATGTATGATATTCAATGCTCATGATGATGCGATACTACTACTATTTATGCGTTAATTAGAGATGCTCAAGTTGTATGCCTTGCGTTGTCACAAGTTTCCTTACGATGGAACCAAGTGTAATTCCACCACAAGTTTCTTGGTGTGATCCGAGGTCGAACATGGGGAAGTGGTGCCAGTTATTGTGGTATGTTCATGGTATATACAACCGGGTTTTTCAATTCTTTATAAAAGTGTGTACAGTATGTAAATTACAGTAAAATAAAGGCAAGCAGTAAGATGTGATAAAACATGAAAATACAATAAATGTAAACTAGATGTTACAAGATACAGAGTTTATGTGCAAGAAACTAGGATTAAGGCTGGCTGTGAAGGTTGTGCAAAGACGTTGAATGCGACGACAAGTCTTGTGATTAGATTAGAAAGAGAAAGATAAGTATTACAAATAACCCAAGTTCTTAATCGAACTGAAAGAACAAATACTGCTCTGCTCTTTTCTTGGCGTACACCTTTCAGTGATCGGCCGTGTTTCCCACATGTCTGTGGTGAAACAGAGTCTAACGTAATGAACGTAAGGTTGCTTCCATGTGAAATCTTTTGACCTTTTCTCGATAGATCAGAATGACATCTTCACTTCTGCTCTTATAGGTGAAGATGCCGTCTAGCATGCTTTAGCTAAACGTATTTGATAACTTTAATACATATTAAGTTCTTGGTGATTCATATTGCTCATCAAGAGATTAAGAAAACATCATGGTGAAAGTGACTAATGGGTGAACGGAAATAGACAGAGAATGGTAAATGAAATCTATCGAAACATTTAATATTTCTGCTAAGTGTTATGTGTGGATGTAGAGATAAAGAAAACATGGAATACACTGAAAGAGAGATAGAACAGATACAATCAAGTGCCAATGTCTTGGCACAAATTCAATGGAGATCTGCTTGCCGGATAGGATGGTTTTGATGGCAGGAAGAGCTTCCCTCTTAGGCTTGCTCCACCGGTAGTAGGGGTCTCTGCACAGAGCTTCGATCGGGTATACAGCTGGTCGGATCTAAGTTTTTCCTCTCGACCTTATCTCTTTCTCTTCACGGATTTCTTCTTTTCAGCACTCAGTTCAACCTTTTTCTCTCTAAAATCTTACAACACTTAGCCCAGTATCAAATGACATCATTTTCTCTGAATTCGCTGGGGGTATTTATAAGAGCAGATCCTTTGACTCCGGCCATGTAGTCTCCACTTGATGGTTATGGTAATTTCGCAGATGGAGGGATATTATTCCTTTTGTTATGCAATCAGACCATCAACTATGCACAACCATTAGTTGTACACGTATCTCAATCCTCCGCTTTCGTTTTGCTCGGTTGCATCTTTCGATCATAGGTTCGCATGCGGTGTTTGTTTTTATTACCGCATGCGATCGTAGCATAGCTCTGGACCGACTATCGCATTGCACCATTACGGTCTCTTCAAGGTTGATTGACAGGCGCAATGTGATATAGATGCATTGATTAGTTTCTCATGAGTCTTGAGCGAAAGCGGTGACTTGGTCTCCTGCAAAACAGAGTAAAGTTTGGCTTGTCCTCCATCTTTTTGGCGTTAGTGGGTGTAATTGCAAAATTTATAATTATTGTCATACTAAGTTAATTTTCATATAATTGGTGCATAATTACTAACTTTTGGCCGCAATATCCAGATAAGATGACATAAATAACTTGTATTTCTACAAGTTATCACACCCCCAAATTTAGATATATGCTTGTCCTCAAGCATATCTTCTACTAAGGCAATCATGCTCCATTCCTATCCTATATTTCTGCGACGATTGGTTGCTCCGAATGTTACACTTAGGCACATACCCTAACATCACACTTTCCTTCTATCCTTGCTAATTCTTAGTAAGCCTTACTTTATTTTTCTTTGTAATAAAATCCTGCTCAAAGACACTTTTCTAGTTTTCAAAGTAGTATGCTTATCCTTTCTTTATCAAAACAACTGGATGTAACTATATGTTCTGAACAAAACTTTGCGTCATTTATTCACTTAGAGACAGTTGGTCATGGTTACACTGTTCGTTTTGGCTTGTCCCCACGAGTGTCATGCGAACATCCAACTACGGTAGTATGCCAGTTCTAACTTTAACTCATGATAATCAGAGGAGTTGTCCCTTACCTTTTTTCCTTTTTTGGCTTATACTACGTTGTTCTTGGAATCCCACCTTTGTTTTGGCTTGCTCCTACGGGTGTCATACGAACATCCAACTACGAGCAGACTCCTTTCACAACTAAACTCTTATCAGGTTGGGAACAATTTTGTAATGTTCCCTTGTGCTGACATTGGAGTTTTGCATAAAAATTTTGTTTTTTGTTTTTTGTTTTTTTTTTCAAATGAAAATAGACGCATTTTTTGAAATACTGCATACTTTGAGTTCATATGCTCAGACCTTCCCCACCCCCAAATTTAAAGATGAGCAAGGTCCTCATTGCGTTGTCTGGATAGACTAGACAAACACTTAGAAGAAAATTTCAAAAAGAAGGTTTGAGCAGGACTTTGAAAGGTAAAAGGTAAAGTACTGCTAACCTAAGAGTTAACGAAGTGTTAGTCAGAATTTACTAAGTATGGGAAATGTTTCTAAGTGTAATATATAATATATCATAGCAACGCAATGAAGATCGTAAAAATACAAGAGTACAAATATAGCAAAGATTAACAAAGGAAGATAAAGAAAGAGGCACAGGCTAAGAGTAGAGGGGATTATATACTTTGGTTGTATTGACTATTAACAAAGTATGCAAATATATTACAAATGATCGCAATACAAAATTTTCTCATGCGTGTTACAAGAGTCAAAGAATTTGGTGAAGTTACAATTTAAATCGAAAGGGTGCATGATTCGCAATTCATGTCATGCTTCCAATAAACGCAGATACATTTTTGCTGAGGACGGGCACACGCATCAATCCTCGCAGCACATCCCTTAACTAAATACATTTTTGGAGGATACCTCAACATAGTGTATTTTAATTAAGACCGGGCAAAGGATGCAGATGTGTGTAACACACCCCTCACCACAATGTATTTGGGTGTATTAGATGCATACCTTCTCTTCTGTCTACTTACTACACCCATCCTCTCGTTAGATACAAGTTTATTTTCCTCTCTTCCTAATGCAAGTTAAAAAGGTCTTGTGGTGATTTATCGAACCTTCACAAAGTCATGCATCCATGCTACTACATTTAATGTATGTAAACATATGAAACTTCTAGAACATTTAGGCCTAATCCTATTAAACAGTGATCATAAAATGAGACAAACAGTAAAAGAAAGCTATAAAGAAAGCAAATTCACATAGATGGGAAAGTTAACTGAAAGAAGTTCTTAGGGTTACCGCGATCGCTTTCCCAACAACCATATTAATCCTGGTTGCCCAAATCAATGGTGTCCATGCACCAATCGAAGTCACCCCCATAGTAGGGTTTGATCTGATGACCATTGACTTTGAATGCGCTACTCCTATCCAAAGTAGTTAATTCCACTGTGCGGGAGGAAAGATGGTCTTGATCCGGAATGGCCCGGACCATCGAGATTTTAGCTTCCAAGGGAATAGTCGTAGACGTGCGTTGAATAGCAGTACTTGCTGGCCTTCGGTGTATGTCCGATCGTTTATGCGTTCGTCATGCCATTTCTTGGTTTTCTCCTTATATATCTTAGCATTCTCATAGGCATCCCTTCGCCATTCGATCAACTGATTCAATTGTAACTTTCGAACTTTTCTCGCACTAGCTAAATCGAACTTCAGCTTGCCTTGTGTTCTAGCTCAAGCGGCAGATGACAAGCTTTTTCGAAGACCAAGGCATACGTGGACATGCCAATTGGTATTTTGTAGGTAGTCTGGTAAGCCCATAGTGCTTCGTCAAGCTTGGTTGACATATCCCTCCTGGTAGTATTAACTACCTTCTCCAAGATAGTTTTGATCTCTCTGTTAGAAATCTCTGCATGCCCATTAGTTTGTGGGTGGTAAGCAGTTGCCACTCGATGGATGAAGGAATTTAGTCAGCAGGTTAACAATTATGCGATTGATGAAATGAGAGCCCTCATCGCTGATTAAGGCACTTGGCATTCCAAAAGGCGTAAAAATGTTCTTTTTCAAAAACTTCGCCACTATGGCTGCGTCGTTCTCGGCATATGTGATGGCCTCAACCCATTTCGAAACATAATTAACTGCAACCAGGATATATTGATGACCTTCAGATGGTGGAAACGGGCCCATGAAGTCAATTTCCCATACATCAAATAATTCAACTTCTAAGATTGACGTCAATGACATTTCATTTCTTTTGGACATATTCCCTGTTCTTTGGCACCTTCGCATTGCATAAAATGGGCATGGGCATCTTTGAACAGAGTTGGCCAAAAGTAGCTGCACTTTAAGACTTTTGTTGCAGTCCTTTGCCCCCCAAAATGTCCTCCATATGGGGACTCATGACAGAGTTCTAAAATGCTCTATGCTTCATGCTCAGGGACACATCAACGTATTATATGATCAGGTTCTTGTCGATATAGGAATGGATCGTCCCAGAAATAAAATTTTGCGTCATGTCTTATCTTCTTCTTCTGCTGATAGGTATAATCATCCGGGAGTTGACCACAAACTATAAAGTTTACTATGTCCGCATACCAGGGAACATTAACGCTTACTTCCATCAGCAACTCATTGGGGAATCTTTCGTCAATATCTTTTTCTGTCCTTTGAACCTCGCAATTTTCCAGTCTTGACAAATGATCGGCGACTTGGTTCTCGATGCCCTTCCTATCTTTAATTTCTAGGTCAAACTCTTGCAGGAGCAACACCCACTGTATCAATCTTGGTTTTGTATCCTTCTTTGTCATTAGATACTTAATCGTAGAGTGATCTGTATACACCACCACATTTGTTCCGATCAGGTACTGTCAAAACTTCTCCAATGCAAATAGTACTGTAAGCATTTCTTTCTCTGTGGTTGTATAGTTTTCATGTGCGTCGTTCAGTCTTTTGCTTGCATAATAAATGGGATGCAAAACCTTTTCTCGGTGTTGACTCAAAACAGCGCCCACAGCATATCCGCAAGCGTCACACATTAATGCAAAGTGTTGCGTCCAATCTGACGCAACAAAAATCGAAGCGGAGATAAGTGCATCTTTTAATGTGTTAAATGCTTTAGTTCAGGCATCATCAAAATTGTACTCGCGGTCAACTTCATGAAGTGCACTAAGGGGTCTTGCGATCTGAGAGAAATTGCGAATAAATCTTCTATAAAATCCTGCGTGACCCAGAAAGCTCCTTAGTGTCTTTACATTCGCTGGTGGGGGTAATTTGGAAATTGCGTCGATTTTTTCTTGATCAACTTCCAATCCCGCCTTGGAAATTTTGTGACCTAGAACTATTCCTTCCTCCACTATGAAGTGGCCTTTTTCCTAATTCAGTACAAGATTTGTTTCTACGCATCTCTTCAAGACTTTTTCAAGGTTGGTCAAACAAGAGTCATAGTTACTGCTGAAAACTGAGAAATTATCCATGAAAGCTTCGACTGACTCCTCCAAGTAATCGAAAAATATTGTCATCGTGCATTGTTGAAAAGTGCTTGGTGCATTACAGAGTCCAAATGGCATACGTCGGAATGCGAACGTACCAAATGGTCACGTGAAGGTGTCTTGTCCTGATCCTTTGGCGCAATTACTATTTGGTTATACCCTGAATATCCATCAAGAAAGCAGAAAAATTCGTTCCCCGTAAGTTTGTCCAACAATTAGTCAATGAAGGGAGTGGAAAGTGGTCTTTTTTGGTGGCCAAATTTAGCTTGTGATAGTCCATGCAGATTCTCCACCCCATAGTTGTCCTTGTGGGAACCAATTCATTCTTGTCATTAGTGATGACTGTCATCCCCCCTTTCTTTGGAACACACTACACTGGGCTTTCCCAGCTACTATCGGATATTGGGTAGATGACACTGGCGTCCAGCCACTTCACTATTTCTTTGTTTATAACCTTTTTCATGGCAGGGTTTAAGCGATGCTGTCTTTCAATTAATTCATTCTTTCCTTCCTCTAGACGAATCTTGTGCATGCAATATGAAGGACTGATTCCTCGAATATCTGCCAAGGTCTATCCTAAGGCTTTTGCATTGTTTCTTAGGATCTGTATGAGAGCATCTTCTTTCTCCTTACTTAGTGATGCAGAGATGATAACTGGTAACGTATCGTTACTTCCTAAGTAAGCATACTTTAAGTGCACTGGCAACGAATTTAACTCTAACAGAGGAGGCTCTTCTAAGGATGGCTTAATATGCTGCGAATTTCGTTCAGATAACTCGAGTGATTCGAAATTAGATTCAACATGAATTGCGGTGCAATCTTCCTCTACTAATGTGCCGTCTTCAAAATCTTCCTCCTCCATTTCTTTCAGGGTTTCCTACAGCTGTTCTCCTTGCAGTTCCTCGATGTATTGGCAATTTTCTATATCTCCTGGATATTTCAACGCATTGAGTACGTTGAACTTTACCTCTTGATCATCAACCTGGATGGTCAATTCTCCCTTCTGTACATCGATCAATGCTTGCCTTGTGGCGAGAAATAGGCGTCCTAAGATGATAGGGATTTCTCTATCTGCCTCATAATCTAATATAATGAAATCTACGGGGAAGATAAACTTGTCTACCTGCACGAGAACATCTTCTATCTTCCCCTCTGGAAGCTTTATTGATCTATTGGCTAACTGTAATGTAATCGTGGTTGGTCTGGCTTCGCCGATGTCTAGCTTCTTAACGATTGACAAGGGCATCAAATTTATGCTCGCCCCCAAATCACACAATGCGTTCCTAACCATCTTCCCTCATATGGTGCAGGGTAATGTGAAAGTCCCAGGATCCTTCGTTTTAGTAGGGAGATTATTTTGAAATAAAGCACTATACTCGTATGTTTGTGTAACTGTTTCATTTTCTCCGATCTTTCTCTTGTTGGCTAGAATGTCCTTGAGGAATTTCACATAGCTGGGCATCTGCTCTAATGCTTCTATTATGGGAATATTAATATGCAGCTGTCGAAGAACGTCTAGGAACCTCTGAAATTGCTTATTATCGTCTTTCTTTTTCAGCCTAGACGGGAAAGTTGGAGGATTTCGGCGTGTTTCCTACTCACTTTGCTGCTTAGGGAGGTCCTGTACTTGCTAGCGCTGTTGGTCTGAGGTTGCAATGATTTAGAATTTAAGTCTTCAGAAGCTTCATCTTTCGTAAATAATCTTGCTTCTGAATTAGGGTTGCTTTCGTTATTTTGTACTTGGTCATCATCAATAGTTAACTCAGCTGGTACTGATGCCGCATCTGGTGCCTTCGGTGCAATGTGAGCTGTTGTTCTGCCGCTCCGCAATATCACGGCATGACATTGTTCTTTACCTTTTGGCCCCGATATTCCTGAACTTCCTTGTGATGTACCAGACGTTTTCTTTTTTAATTCTCTTGCAAGCTGATCTATTTGGTCTTCTAATTCTTTGAGAGAGTCAGCTTGCGACTATCTCATTGCCTCGCTCTTTTCAATGTAATGCTTCAGTGACGTTTCCAGAGACAAGGTATTGCAAGAGGTATTATATGCAAACAGTTGGTCGCATGGCTGTGTACCCTGAAAATCACTTGGACTACATTCCGGGGTTGTGAAGACCGGAGGGTTGCCTTGATCCTCTTGATAACTAAATTGATAGAAACTATAGCCTTCGTGGTAGAGATTCTATTCCAAATCGAAAATTGGGTGATTCCCCCAATCATGGTTGTGGTCGTTTCCCTATGATTAATCATAAATAGCATATACGGGTTGTTGATCCTATGGGCAGACGTCTGCTGTGGATGTACTTCTACCTATTGAATGCAATCCATAGCGGTCATATAAGTCACCGCGTTAACATGCGCTGCTCCCTAGGAGAGAGTTTTCTACTGATTAGCCACCGTCTGGAGGAGCGATGTCATCGTGGTCATTGTGTCTGTTGGCATATCGGCCCTCTCTACTCTCTCTGGTTTCAGACATCTTACCTCAAGCCCATTACCAATCCATTCATCAGAATGTCACGATATACGATCCAAGATGCCCTTTCCTTCCGTATATGACTTATTCATTAATCCTTCCTCTGCAAAGGAGTTAGCAACTGCTCGTGTTGATGGGTCTAGGCCATTGTAAAAGGGTTCCATCAAGATACTATCAGGAATCCCAATATGCGGACAGTTTTTTACTAGCTACTAGAATCACATCCAAGCGGTGCTCAGGGATTCATAACTCTTTTGCTCAAAATTCAACACTTATCTTCGCCTCTTTACGTTGACAAATGGAGGGAAGAATCTATTCATGAACCTATCAACCAACTATCCCCATTCATGAATTTCGCCCTTGCTCTAATGCTTGAGCCCACCTTTTTGCTTCATCTTGCAATGTGTAAGGAAATAGATACAGTTTAAAATTTTCTTGAGTTACACCCGATGGAGAGAATGTGCTACATATGTTTGCGAAGTTTGTTAAATGTTCGTGTGAGTCTTCTCCCTGTAATCCTCCGAATTGTCCCACATTCTGAATCATTTGCAGCATGATCGGTTTTATCTCGAAATATGAGAATGGAATATGGAGAGGGAGAAAACAGAATGTTAAATACATTCATATCTTTGGTAGTACATGTTATACTCTAGTTGATAGAGAAGATAGACAAAAATGGAATCCAAATCGAATGAAGGACTATTTCTTGGATATTCAGGATATAGTCGAGCTTACCGTGTGTACAATAAATGAACTTGTTGTGTGATTGAGTCTATTAATGTAGTGATTGATGATGTTGCAGACCCATCAGGGTCCAATTCAATGGAAGAAGAAGATTCCAACACACTTTCATTTGTCAATAGAGATGTCCCTAACATGTCATTTGACATGTCATCTGACATGATTTCTGAAATCCCTATAGAGGACAAGTCAACATTTGAAGAGAATGAAACAAATAACAAACATCCATCTAGTATAATTCGTAAGAATCATCCCCTAGCAACATCATTGGTAATATCGATAAAGAAATGATTACCATGAAGAAAGATAAAGTTGATTATCTAGAGATGAACGCTAATATTTGCTTCACCTCTTCTATTGAACCAAGAAATGTTAAAGAAGTTATTGTAGATGAATGTTGAGTGAATTCCATGCAAGAAGAGTTTAGACAATTTGTGAGAAATAATATCTGAACTATGTTTTTCGGCCAAAATCAATTAATGTGATCGGTAGAAAATGGCTATTCAAGAACAAGTCTAACGAGAATGACAATGTCACTAGAAATAAAGCAAGATTAGTTGCTTAGGTGTATATCTAAATCGAAGGTGTGGATTTTGATGAAACCTTTGCTCTAGTTGCAAGACTAGAGGCTATCAGACTTCTACTCTCAATATCTTATCTTCTAAAATTTAAACTGTATCAGATAGATGTAAAGAGTGCCTTCCTGAATGGATATCTGAATGAGAAAGTGTATGTTGAGCATCCCAAAGGATTTGTGGATTCTTCTCATCCTAATTTTGTGATAAACTCCACAAGGCCCTCTATGGGCTCAAACAGGCACTTAGAGCCTAGTGTGAACGTTTGATTCAATTTCATGTAAATAATAATTATAATAGAGGAGAAGTTGATAAAACCTTATTTGTAAAAAAAATGTTAAGAGAAGTTCTTGTAGTTTGTAAACTGTACACATTGTTATGAATAAAATAAGAGTTATTTTATTTTGCATTTACTCATATCCAATAAATAAAGCTCTATGGTTATTGTATGTAAACTTAGGTATGTGTATGAGATATACAAGTGGGTCATGCCTTAAGTGCTAACCTAAAATGGTCTGTAGTATAAAGATTAAGGAGGGACACCTGATTCTAGTGACACTACGTATATGATCCGCTTTGTAGAGGTTTGCAAGTGTTGTGAACTACGAAGGATGGTAGATCCTGACCATTCATGTGGAGACATGCGAGTGGGGGTGTCTTATATAAAGAGTTTGTACAAGACCGGACCACTAGATGAATAGTCTCTTAATCGTAAGTGACCATAGGTGACATGACCTCAATCCTAATTGTTTTGGGAACTTTTGCCTTTAAGGGCAACCCTTTGATTAGTGGGTGAGAGTGGCCAGATTGCCAACTAAACAAGCCTACCTTTTTGGTGATTTGTCTAATTTAGGAGCTGGGAACTCAGTTAGACAAGATGGAATTCACTCATTCCCTAAAGCAGGGGTAAGTAGATAGATTACTCCCTTAAAGGCTGATTCTGGGTCTTGAATATAGTGGCCACAACCTCTCTTTGGAAGAGAGGACTCAGTCATAGTAGGACTATGACTTATGTTCATTAGAGCGATCAATGGTACTTAAGAAGCTAGATGTAACTACAGAGGCGTAATGGTAAATTGGCCAAATTGTACTTACGAGCGATCTGTGAAGGGTTATTACACTATTGATTGGTTGATATGGACAAAAAATATATCTGTAGTAAGAAGAGAGCAGCTGTCAGTTTTTAATATAGTGTCTGACACTTAACGGATGCTTGATCCTGTGACTAAAGAGTTTAGTAAGTTATTCATGTACCGTTGGAGCTTTAAGCTATAGGTTCATAAGGTCCCCTTGGTAGCTCAATGGATTCATGTTGAGAATCAGTTCTTGGTGTTGATTTGAAATGTTCAAATTGACAAGAGGAAATTAAATTATATATGATATAATCGGTGTGATGTATGAGATACATCAAGTGGAGGATTAATGTAAATGTGATTTACATTAAGTACCATAAAATAGAAAAAGAACTATGGTTTATATGTTTCATGTGATGAAATATTAAAACTATAGGTTATAAATATAATATGGTAAGTTATTATCATATTTATTTATAATAATATTAATTATTGGAAAATTATCTCTTTTTCTCTAATAACCAATTGAGTGGGACGTTATTGTTGGTTTTATGGTAACCGTGAGATAAAAGAAAAACTGTTTTTCTAAATTTAGAGTTGCTATTATGGAAAGAAACTCACGAAATGCTATTTAGTGAAATCGTTTCAATAAATGATAGCTCATAGAGAGACTAAACGATCGTGGAGTCTCACTATACGATAGTTCACTCAGCTGGTCGTAGTTAAACGATCGTATGGCATTATCTATATGATAGGTCACCTTCTTCTACACGATTGAGCATTCATCTTACGATAGACACTTCTCATCTCCCACTTGCTCAATCGTCTACACGATTTTTGTTCTTCTAGTCTCTTCCTCTAACCAAGTCCATACAGTTCTGGATTCTCACACCGAGAATACCAATGTAACCATTGTGGTGGTGTCCTCACTCAATTTGATAGAGTTCGAGTTTTGGAGGCCATTCTTTGGGTTCATGATCTTTGAGATCGTTGGGTTCGTATTCGTTGTTGATCATGCTGTGTTGTGGTCATTATTTTCGAGCATTCGTGTATTTCTTTCTTGGAGACTGTTCGAGCGTTCGTGATCGAGGGAGTTTGAAGAATGAGTCTTCAAAGGTATGATACTCTATCGCTTGATTATTTGTAAGCATATTATAATTTCTAGTTGTTGCATGACCAATATGTTTCTGTTTGTGTACTATAATTATGTATATTCAATTTTGAATAGATTTTAGAACGATCATTCCACTGCTTAAGGAAATGCTCATGTTTGATTTCCTTCAATTGGTATTAGAGCCAGGTTGTTTTGATGTTCTTTTATAGTCGTGGTAGGTTTTCTGCATTGTGTTTAAGTGTTAAATGCTTTTGTGGATGGATGTTGATGAATGTTTACAGGTTAATTACTTCTATTTAATGCTTTCTTTTCGATTACAAAGTGTTAATTTGTAAGGGCACTTGTGTTTTTGGGCATAATTAACAAGTAATCGAGTCTATAATTCAAAGTGTTTGAGTTTGTTGTGTCGTTCGTGATGAAGTTTCGAAGCATGGAGATGCGGTTCTCAGCGAGAAAGAAGACCAAGAGTTGGTCGTTGATAACGGGCAGAAATGCACGTTATTACAACGCAAAGTTATAAAACAATGCAGGCTTTCATTGATAAAAATATACAATATTGCATCCAAAAGCATTAATTTCACAATATTACGATCGCATGTGTCCATCACATTAAAACAGTTAACTTATGTAATTTTGTGCAGAATATGCGTTGACGGAAGGCGGATAATGTGATCCAAAGAAATCAACGGCCGAGCACAATAAGAGATTACGTTAACGTAAGACTATATCTGTGCATTAAGAGATTGCGTTAACGCAAGGCTATGCGATCATCTGCGCTCGCGAATATCTGCTCAAGAAGGTTACCGCATAGAGCAGTCACATCTTGGTGGGCACATCTAGGTGAAAAGTGTAATAAATCACGATGAGACAGAAAACTGATGATGGTCGATTCCGAATTAAGTTGACAAGCTGTTAACTACCTACTGTAGCAAGTACACTTAACTTTTTAGTGACAAATATTCGACGCTTCAGATAGAGAATTAATGCCATCCCATTCGTGCAATCACAAGAGAGAAGAAGCCTTTCACCCCGTAGCTCTATAAATACCAAAGGCCACCTTCAGGAGTTCATTTAGTTAGAGAATTTTCCCTATAGATACTTAGCCTTTTCATAGTTTTCCTATCTTTAGAAGGTGGAGCGAGAGAAGGGAAGAGATGCCGGAAGATCGCTCTGGTCAACTCGAGTGAGAACCTAGAAGGTGTGGAAAAACAGAGAGAGGGCTGACTCTTGCGAGAGCAAGATTATCTTTTGACCAGAGTAGAGAAGAACAGTGTAAAAGCCATGGGAAGCAAGAGATTGCTCCCAGGCTTTTTATTCTTATTCCGCATTGTTATAATGTATTTCAATTATATCTCTAAAATGAACTTGCTTATCTACATTTGTTCACTCTCTTAAAAACACGCAAGAGTAGTGGTTGAGAAGAACTTAGCTAACATGACCTTGGATTTTCATTGTATGCGATCATCTTGTCTTATGTTGCACCCATCACCCCTTTAGAGCTACTCGAGAGAGAGTCTAAAGAAAGAACCTAAGACTTGAGAGATCTAGGTTAGAATCTAGACTCGAGAGAGGAAGACTAGATCTGCATAAGCAAGAGATGAATAATTATAGATAAGCTTTATTTGTCAACATGCATCGCATGCACCCTAGAGATAGGATATAGTATTATGCGGTCGCCTTGTATGTGTGAATGTCAATTGTCATCGAATAGACAAGAATAGAGGCTTATGTGTAAGTCCTATAAACATCATCGTATATATCGCATGCATTCTAAAACTAGAAGCCATAGCATTTGCGTTGAGTGATGATTTTTTATTGTATGTATGTAACATGATCAGATAACATGAACACAATCCTAGGAAGTGTTAGCTGAACGCCTTCTCAACCAGTTCCTTGCATATTCATCGCATCTTCCGTAGTATTAACTCTTTTCTTAACTCCGCCGCATACATTTATATTGTAAACAACAATAGAACAACTCTTTGATTTATTGATTACCGCAAAGTAATCTAAAAGTTATTACCGCATATTGTTTTCCTTGGTCCCTGAGTTCGACCCTAGGCTTACCAGGAATCTCAGTAGGATCTATACATGGGTTCTGTCGAGAGAACTTGTTGCACAACGCATTTTCTATCACCGCAATTCCTTTCATTATTTCACCGCATAAAATAACGCATCAGCCGTATCGTGTAGCCTAAGGTAAACGATCGTTGGGATTTGGCTAACCAATCGTGTAGATTTTTCTACGTGATCGTGAAGTATTTACTAAACGATCATTTAGCTTATGCTAATAGATGGGGTAATGTGTTTACTCTATCGTGTAGCATTGGTTGCCCGATTGCGTGGATGCTGGAGGTAAACGATCGAGTGGGAGCATATGATGCTTATCGTTTAATAAAATGCACGCGCACTAAACAATCGTGTAGTTAGCATGCCTCATCGCATAGTCACTTACTACACGATCACGCGGTATATGATACTTTGGTGCTCGCTCAGCGATCGTTTAGACAATTGTGCTTCGCCACATTGTTGTCATTTAGACGATTGTTTAAAGTTTTCGTTATGCGTTGCGCGCTGCACGATCGAGTACCTCACACTTCATCGCATAGTAAAAGGTACATGATTGCTTAGCTCTTGAGGCGCTAGTAAATGATTGAGTGAAGCGTTTACTTTTTTTTGTAGGCGATCACTCAGAGTTGGTACACGATCAAAGGAGACACGTTCCTTCGCTTGGACGGTTCAAGATTCGGTTTGCCTGTTTGAACCAGAGACTCTTTGCAATTGTAATAGTTAGATTTGTTTTTGAGGATTTGAGGCAAATTATCCCAGTTCATCAACTTTGATTTAATATACATGAAATGTATGTGGTTTATATAGCATAGTGTATGACATATAGATTTAAAACCCACCTTAGGTTGTGCATCTATTCATGCATCATGTATTATAAGTGTTATAATATGCATGATGAAATTACAAGAGAGCATGTGTACGCATCATAAAATATAAGAGTTATATTTATGCATGCAGTAAACATATTCATGGTTCATCTTTATATTATAAGCGTTATAGTATAAGGGTGAATGGAAGCATATTTTGCTTGGTTCATTGCTTGGTTATATAAGTGTTATATAAGAAGAGCAATGAATGAACAATGCATAGAGCATGACACTTAGGCTAATTTATAAAAGTTATGAATGCCTTGTATGTGTTTGCTTCGCATTGTGGATGGTTTTGGTTGTTTCTGTTATAGGCGTTATAATAGAAATTAGGACTCGATAAGAAAGAGTTGCATGCAAACTTAGTCGAACTCATGTTTAAGGGTTTTAAAATTGGATTGAGTTAGACCTAAGTTCAAGATTCTAATGAGATTAGCAACTTAAGTTTAATTTTTTAAAATCGGTTTAATAGGATTAAATTGATTGGCATAAAAGATTAAAATTGTATTAAATCTATCCATAAAGAACCTTTTGTCTAAGGCGAGTTCTGTATAGGTTGGGATACTTAAGCTGATGGAAACGGAACACCCTTACCTGGGAACCTACCTGGAAAGGTGCATTAGATAGGTTTTATACAAGCATGCGATAGTTGGTCGAAGACTTCGTTAAAAAGTTTAAGAGATGATGACCAAAATTGTTCAACTTTCCAAGGTAAATGTTACTCTTGGGCAAACCTAAAAAGTCACTTAGTTAAAATCCTTAGCCATGTTTTTTCTATGTAAACTAAACCCTAAGTTATAAAATACTCAGTGGGAGGAAAAGATATATATGATATGTCAATGATTCCACTCACGTTTCTCCCTGAATATTCACACTGTGAGATTCATGCTTGACCTCGTGGTGCCCTGGAAGAATCCACCTTCAGATGGTGTTTGCACAAGTAAATATCAAGGTGGATGGAGAGAATGTTTATAGTAAGTGGGTGAAGAGTGTGTGTTAACACGTCCTGTGGTCTCCTTCATTGGTTCAAACCGTGAGATCATTTTTGCACTCCTTTGTGGCGCCGTGGGAGTGTCCCTCTTCGGATGGGTTTTCTGTAGTTGGTCAATATCAAGGTGAACTTCAGAAATGGATAGGGTCACTTTAGTTTTTGCCCCAATTGAAATTTTTTCCTTTGGATTGGCTGCTTGGGGCGGAACTCTAGGGCCTAAAATGTTGGGTAACACTTACAGAAAATTATTAAGTAAGTTAATGATTTCTTGACCAAATCAATGATGGCTAGTCGTTATAGAAGCAAGAGTTGTTATGGTATTAATGGCTGGTTGAAAATGTCTCAATTCAGAGGAGGGATAAACTAACTACCTTTTGGTGGCTTTTGTCCTAAACCTTTGAAATGTCATTGTGAAACTAGATGTCACATGAGGTTCATTTCAGTTTTGCTAAGCCATATTGGATGTTGTATGTTGTCAACGAGTATTTGCTAAAATCTAACGTAGGTCAAGTGTTTTATTTTTTCAACAACATGTTTGATTTTCTGTTAAATGCCTCTAGTTTGACCGATTACATACAATGAAAAGAGTCCTCAAAACATATTTCGTGGTAAACGACCTTGGGTTTTTCATGGTTGAGGAAGTCCTAACACTTAATGCACTGCGAATTGTTCATAATGCATATGAGGTGTGGATGAAGGCTAATTCATTGGCCCGACTTCACATTTTGGCTGGCATACCTGATGTTTTGGCCGAAAGGGTTGAGAACATGGTCATTGCACGTGACATCATGGACTCATTGTAAGAATTGTTTGAATGTGTGTTCTTACTTTTTGAGCATAAAGGGATGGATGACAATACAAGTAATGTCAGTTCCCAAGTTAATCTCCAGGAAGAGAAAACAAGTGTTGCTGACTCTGTTAAAATTCATCGACGAGATGTGCCCTCTGACATGGAACTTGGAGCTTATTTAGGTTCTGAAGCTAATCCCCTATTCTCCAAAAGAGAAGGATGTCTAAAGACAGTAAATATGATTTATTGGTCTTAGAGATGTGTTTGGTAGAGAATGATGATTCTTCTTAGATCCTTGATTCAAGTGCTACTTTCCTCTTATCAAGGATTTAGTTCCTGGCAAATGTTGCCACAGGGATACTTGACTCTTCGAGTCGGTACTAGTGAGGGTGTTTCAACTATTGCTGTGGGCAAGTTCTCTTCCTATACCTATAAGTTTGAATAAAGTATCTGCTCTTCCTAGATGCCTTTCATAGTGCCGCGAGTGTGAGGGAATTTCATAATCCTTCAGTCTTTTCTCTTCCCAGAGGCTTTTACAAGCCTTACTAGGGAGGATTAGTATCAAAAAAAGGGTTGGTATCCGTAATAAACTCCCTTTTATGTCGATCTAGGGGCAAGCTAGCTGCATTTCCCGGAAGAAGCTATTCTATTAGCGGTAGGCAAAGAAGAAGACGAAACTCCTCATGATTGGCAAATGTTCTTCGACGGTTCTAAAAAAGAAGATAAGTAAGAAGGGACTTGAACCTAGTTCTTCATTGAAAGCGGGTTAACCATCCAGCCTGATTTTAGCCGATTCAATCCCCATATGAGGATTGACTTGTTAGAGAAGAAATCAAAGAAAAAGTCAAATGCGGAATCCAGGTTGAATATTTTACTCCGGATCCAACATCGGTATGGCTGGTACTACTCTGATTCAATTCCTTTGTATCTTCCATACCGGGTCGATCTATTTATTGAAAATGTTGAAGAATCGATGAAACGACCTTCAACGGTCTCATTTATGCTATGCCCTGCATCGTGTTCGTCTGTGTTTATTGAGCTTTCTTCACTGAAGTGCCATGCGGCTTTGCTTCGCTTTATATTTATAGAAGAGAGAGACTGTTGTCTTTCGAGTGAAAAGCAAGCGCAAGCGATAGAAAGTCTCGTCCCTCTCCTTTCAGTCGAGCTATTTCATTCCTCACCGAAGGCCCCTTTCTGGCAGTGGCCGTTTAGTCCATGTTCCATTAGATGGTCGGTGCAAGGCCAGAAATTTGAACACATTGATTCCGCTCGTTCCTGTCCTTCGCTTCAGGGCCTGTCCCTCGGTGTGGTCAGTACTCCATACTGTCGGGCAGCGAAGCTTACACTTGTTCACTAATTATGACGGTTCGCCAGGGCCTCTTTCCTCCTCCCTTTTCTTCTCACTCGTAGGGTACGGACCCCCACAAATGGGGAGGGAGTCGACTGAACATCTCAGCCATTGGCGGAAATTTCTCTCGCATCCGATCCCCAATTCTTGTTCACCCCCGATGATCACCTGCCTCTTTTCGACGTGGGCAAAGAGCAAGACATGAACAAGATCTTTTGGATAACGAAGTCATCTCAAGGGTTTAGCAACCAGCTCTGAACCATCATAAGTTGTTGACTACATAGATGGAGGATTGCACCTAGATGCCCGACTTCGTATCCCACCCTCTCCTCTTATCTACGCCCTCTTTTAGCTAGACATAAGCCGGATACAAGCTTACCCTTGAAGTGAGCACTGCCATCTCTTTGAATCACCCTTCTAGTTGACAACCTAGGAAGAAAAAAATTATGTTACTTACAAGCAAGGTATTCGCCCCCCCTTGAATAAAATAAAAGTAGCTATCTTGAATCAAAGAGGGGAAGCGGTATTGATTGGATTGACGGATTGAGGACGTTAGTCATGCTTTACCAATTTCCAATACCTAAAGTTGATCCTGCTGATGTAATTTGAGCATAAAAAGCTTCTATTTCTTTAGCACCTCTTTAGCACCTAGTCATGCATGCTGACCGAAGCACCTGTACTTCAATCGATTAACCAAGCACGGGAGATATTCGCTAAAAAGATAACCGGGATATTGAATATGAATAAAAGAAAGAAGGGTCGTAGACAGATGAGCGTTTGCGACCGTTTACAAGAGTGAATACCGAAACAGACAATTCCAGATGCCCTCCGCAGAAAGCCTTCCACCGGCAGGCGACCGTGTTTTTCACAGGATTTCTCGTTACTCATGTCAGCATTCTCACTTCTGATATCTCCAGGTGCGCCCAACTCAACGCTTCCTTGCTCACAACCAATCCCTCAAAGCCCGCTATAAGTACCTCCATATTACGCTAAGTGGGGTTCGCGACGACTAGGGGGCCCGAACATTCCTTTATACACTGGGAGTTTTTTAAGGGACTCTGACTTATTGTTTGCATTGGGATCATTAATCGCCATAATGACTAGAGCAAGCCAAAGCCAGGCCAACCTACGCCTTTTCCTCACCGTCAACCCACGAATAAACTCAAACCTTTCGACCAACTATGCCCAAGCTAAGTCAGTTGAGAGATCAAGATCCAATAGCCTCAACTCAGGCCCAAACCCCTTAGAGAATGCAATACCGAACCGAATTGGGTGACAGATCGGCCATAGCAGTACTCCGGGATATAAACCAGGCAACAAATGTCGAGCATATGACGATGCCGCCTGTTTTCATTTCGTGGAAGTCCCCGACAGAGGAAAGAAAGGGCTGTAGGTGATGGCGCGTTCTGATTCTTATCTAGAGAGGGGCGCTGAAATCGTTCCTATTGGGTCGTGCGTGGCAACTGGTATAGATGAATAAAGGCGGCGGGCCGCTTCAACGGGACCTATTCTCTTAATAGGCGGCAAAGCGGAATAGGAAAGGGGTTGAGCTGACTGATGAGTGAGAGCCTTTTTCTAAAGGCTAAACTCTCATGTGAAGCTAACATGGCTGGCTACATACAAGTATAGCCAAAGAAAGATGAGATGGGACGGACGGTCAGAGGCCACAGCGGGACTATCATAGGAAAGCCCGCTCCCTCCCGCTAACATAGAAAGAGATTCCCGTAACGTTAGAGTCCCTATGTGAATCTCTTTCCGACCAGGCCGAATCGGGCCACCACTTGGGGTGGGAATGGCTCAGCCCACATGCATCATTTGATGAAAGCACTCCAGTCTAGTCCCCTCCTCGAAGTGGCTTGTCAACCACGCTTTCCCTCCCTCAAAACAATGCTCCTCACCAAAAGCCCTTCCTTAGATTGGGGCAACACAGCAATGAGTAGTTCGCAACAGGACTCCACCCCCTCGAGAGCAGAATGCCGGCCGAGATGGAGCTGGAAGCCAACACCTTCCTGGGGCTTGCCCCAACATCTAAATCAAATTGTTGGCGGGCTAGAAAAGGAACCAGCCCAGCCTCTTCAAGAAAGCTTTGCATGGTAGGTGCTGCCTATTCACTCGGACAATGTTCTGAACACGAAATTGTGCAGTTTTGCCTCCTTTGCCCATGCTGAGTCACAGGCAGCGCCTCGGAAAGCACGGACGAGCCACATGCAGGGAAACTTGCACGTGTGGTTCTGGTCGGGGACCCCGGTATACTGTACTAATATGTGTAGGTCCACAATGGAAAGACTAAATCCAAGTAAGCTTTGTTAGGGAAGTTCCCCGTGGAAGTACTATTTTCTTTGCTGAAAGGATAGCAGTCAAGCCACAAGAGAAGAGATCTTTAACATCGACGCTTCCAAGATACAATCTAAAAGAGTAGGGAGTTCGGTCAGAGACTAGAAAAGTACGAAATACTCCTGACTTTCCAGTCTTTTTCTGAAGTTCCTTATAGATTACTGTCAAATAGCTTCTTCTGCCGTTCATTGTAAGATCAGTATACGAAGGTGTCAGCACTAAGAAAGCAAATCTTATAATAACAATAGATCAGTACTAAGTTAGAAGCAAACTAAGCATCAGGCTCTAAGCCAACAAAATGGGATAGTACCGTATGTGTCATCACTAAATCGGGTACATCTGGCTTGGTGGAAACTAGGTTCGCTTGCTGGGAGAGAGGAAGCTTCCGGACCACCTTTTCCAGTCAGATAGCGAGCGATCACTCAGCAATGAACACTAAGAGAAAGCGGCCGGGAATGAGTACCTATCCCTTACGGGAATCGAACCCGTGTCTTCGACATGAAAAGACGATGTCCTAACCACTGGACGAAAGGGACCAAAAAGCCATCACACACTGGCATAAGCCTAAGCCTAAACTGAACTGACTGCAAAAGGAAAAGAGTCACTGTAAAATGGTATTAACTGAAGTAAGTAGACTGCCTAAAAAGAGTCATCTCCTAGCCACCTATTATCCAAAGAGGAATCCTTCCAGTAGTCTCGGCCATTTTCCCACTTCCCTCCCCATTTCATCAAGTGGTCGTGCTAGAGTAGGCTGAAGTTATTTTTGGTCAATAAACGTTATCTGTTATGGATAATGTTTTTGTAGTTCTTTATATCAAGAGGAACTTAATCTCGGTTTCTTGTCTAATTGAACAAGGTTATATCGTCTCCTTTTCTAAGAGTAAAGTGTTTATTTTCAAGAATGGAATGGAGATGGTTTTGGTTCAATGGAAAATAACTTATATGTACTAAGACCGTTAGTCATAAAGACCTTGTTTAATATTGAAATGTTCAGTACGACGACAACAGCTAAACTTTAACGGTTTCTTCTAAGGAAAATGCCCATCTTTGAAATCTATGGTTAGGTCACATCAACCTCAATAGGATTAAGCAGTTGGTGAAATGTGGACTTTTAAAAAGTTTAAAAGAAAACTCCTTACAGGTGTGTAATCATGCCTTGAAGGCAAGATGACCAAACGACCTTTTACTGGAAAAGGTTACAGAGCCAAGGAAGCAGTGGAGCTTATACATTTAGACCTGTGTGGTCTATTTAGTGTTAGAGCTCGAGATGGGTATGAATATTTCATTGCTTTTATAGATGATTATTCAAGGTACGGGTATCTCTACCTAATACAACGTAAGTTTTAAGTCCTTGACAAGTTAGAGTTTAAGGCTGAAGTTCAAAACTTGTTAGGTAAAAGATAAAAACACTACGATCTGATCGTGTGGAAGTATGATAGAACATGGAATTACGTCTCAACGCTCAGCCCTGGGTATACCTTAGCAGAATGGTATATCGGAAAGAAGAAACAGAACCTTGTTGGACATGGTTAAGTCTATGATGAGTTATGCTCATTTTCCAGACTCGTTTTGGGGTTTTTGTAGTGGCAACTACATGTTATATTCTGAACAACGTTCCCTCGAAAAGTGTTTCTGAAACAACTTTTGAGCTGTGGAGAGGCCGTAAAGATAGTTTACACCACTTTAGGATTTGGGGATGTCCGACCCATGTGCTTGTGACTAACTCAAAGAAGTTGGATCCGCGTTCGAAAGTTTGCTCTTTATAGGCTATCGTAGCGAAACAAGGGGTGCATACTTCTATGATTCGAGTGAGAATAAAGTGTTTATTTCTACAAATGCTATCTTCTTAGAAGAAGACCACATCTGGGATCATAAACCACGAAGTAAGCTTTTTTTACGTGAGACTTCTAGTGAGACTACTGAGGGTTCAACAAAAGTTGTTGAACATACTAACAAATCAACAAGAGTATTTGAGGTCGATTCATCTAGTCAACCAACTCAACAGTTGAGATTGCCTCGACATAGTGGAGGGTTATGAACCCACTGGAATGCTACATGGGTTTGACTAAAGCCCAGAACGTCATTTCTAATGATGGGGTCGAGGATCCATTGTCTTTTAAGAAAGGAGTGGAGGATCTTGACAAGGGTGAGTGGATTGAGGTAATGAACCAAAAAATGGAGTCTATGTACTTCAATAACGTCTGGGAACTTGTGGATCTGCCTGATGGGGTAAAACCTATAGGGTGTAATTGGATCTGCATGCAAAAATCAGGTGTAGATGAAAAGGTGCAAACCTTTAATGCTAGACTCGTGGAAAAGAGTTATACCTAGGTCGAGGGAGTGGACTATGAGGAAACTTTCTCACATGTTGTCATGTTGAAGTCTATCAGGATACTCCTATCCATAGCCACATTTTATGATTATGAGATATGGCAAATGGACATCAAGACTACCTTTTTCAATGGCAATCTTGAAGAGACCATCTACATGGCTCATCTAGAGGGGTTCATTATTCTAGATCAAGAGCAAATGGTTTGCAAGCTTAATAGGTCCATTTATGGGATGAAACAAGCGTTTAGATCGTGGAACATTAGATTTGACAGCGTGGTCAAATTGTTTGGCTGTGATCAGAACATTGATGAGCCTTGTGTTTATCCTACTCAATGGGAATGATATAGGGTTTCTGACTAACATTAAAAAGTGGCTAGCCGCCCAATTCCAAATGAAAGATTTGGGTGAGGCTCAGTACGTTCTAGGGATCCAGATCATTTGGGATCGTAAGAACAAGTGGTTAGCCTTGTCTCAGGAATTGTACATAGATCAAATGTTGGTCAGGTACAGGATGCAGGATTCCAAAAGGGGTTTGTTACCCTTCAGGCATGGAATTGTATTGTCTAAGGATCAAAGTCCTAAGACACCTCAAGAGGTTAAGGAAATGAGACGGATTCCCTATGCTTCAGCAATTGGAAGCTTAATGTATGCAATGTTGTGTACCAGACCCGACATTTGCTATGCAATAGGGATTGTCAGTTGTTATCAGTCCAATCTAGGATTAGAACACTGGACGACGGTCAAAATGATCCTCAAGTATCTTTGGAGAATGAGGGATTACATGCTCAAGAGATAAGTATTTGATACTTATAGGATACACAGACTCCGACTTTCAGACTGATAGAGATTCTCGTAAATCGACATCAGCGTCAATGTTCACTCTGAATGGAGAGGCTATAGTGAGGCGAAGCATCAAGCAAAGATACATCGCAAAGTCCACTATGGAAGTTGAATATGTAGCCGCTTGTGAAGCAGTTAAGGATGTTGTTTGGTTGAGGAAGTTCCTTATAGATTTGGAAGTTGTTCTGATCACTCTTTATTGTGATAACAATAGGGCTGTGGCAAATTCGAAGGAACCTCAGAGTCATCGTAGAGGCAAGCATATAGAACAGAAATATCTCTTATTCTTACCAAGTCCATACAGAGTCCACACTTCTGGATTCTCACACCAAGAATACCAAGGTAACCATTGTAGTGGTGTCCTCACCCAACTCGATAGAGTTCGGGGTTTTGGAGGCCGTTGATTGGGTTCGTGATCTTTGTGATCGTTGGGTTCGTGTTCGTTGTTGACCATGCTATGTTGTGGTCGTTGTGTTCGAGCATTCGTGTATTGCTATCTTGGAAAATGTTTTGAGCTTTTGTGTTGGAGAGAGTTTGAATAATGAGTCTTCAAAGGTATAATAGTCTATCTTTTATTATCTATAAGCATGTTGTAATTTCTAGTTGTTGCATGACCAGTTAGTTTCCGTTTGTGTACTGTAATTGTGTATGTTCAATTTCGAATGGATTTTGAAACGATCATTCTGCTGCTCATAGAAATCCTCATGTCTGATTTCCTTCAGGATTATCAAAGCTGTCAGCGTTTGAACTCTATAGAAAGAGCCTTGGAGCCCAAATTCAAAGCATCCGTGACTTGTACCTTGGGTAGATTCCTATGATCACAGACGAGAGCAGGAACAAGAAATTCTTTGAGAGTTCTGCATTTCCACAACTTCCTCCTATTAACGACCAAAGCTTCGCTGGAGATAGATCTCGAGAGGGGCTACTCTACCGCCCATCCATTGCACCACCAACAGCTTTGACACACATTTGATGAAAGCAAGAGATTGCCTATATCTAGCCATCCAACTCTTTTCTCACCTCTATATTGTATTACATTTTGGATTAAGACATTTATATATTTTGTAATCAATACATTTCTTTAATTCCTTCAACATTATTTTCATCATCTTCTTCTACTTTATCATTTTTTTCTTTCACCACAATGAGTTAAGTTAATATTTCGAGAGTTATTGCATACTCAATCATGTGGCATAAAGATATGTCGCATGTAACAAAACCACGAGAGGTGTGCGATACACGAGTATAGTGAGCCAATCCTGTTTGCTTAGTGTGAGGCTATCATAATGCTTGTCTCTGAGCTGAGTGGCTATAACCATCTGTCCGTGAGGGTAAGTAGTGAAACTCACTAAGCAAAGTAAGAAGTGTTCCTAGAGATAGGAATGACCTTATACTCAACGCAACCATGTGTTATAGAGATATAAAGCATGTGGCTGACCATTGAGAGGTATGCGATGCGTTAGTCTGGTGAGCTGAGATTACCCTTCCGTCCAAACTTAAAGACTTGGTGAAATTTTGTCCTCCACAACTCTACTTCTCCATGCATCTTATTACGCATTAACAGTCGCCACATCTCTACTGATTATCATAGTCAAACTTCAACTGTTTAGTCTATTTAGCTAGGAGTAGGAGTAGCGCATAGTAATCAGCTTCTTTCTTTTTATTTTTATTGCCTGCATCAAACATATTATTTTACCATCATCTTTTAGTTGCAAGTCCCCGTGTTCAACCTCGGATCATCCCGAGAAACTTTCAATCTCGTTATACATGGCGAGAGAGCAAGAAAACTTGTGACAGAAACTCATGGTCATCGCATACATGATTAACACATAATGCATATTCTTCAGATTAACGCATGATCATCTCATGACCATCAACGCATATCCATTAGAACAAACACAAAAACAAATATACTTCCCCTTCTCCATGTTTTTTTTTTCTTTTTCTTTTTGCAAAAACATGGTGAGGAGGGAAAGTATATTTGTTTTTGCGTTTAACCAATTAATTGAGCCAATTAATTAAGATTCGAGGAAAAGCTACGCCAATTAATTGATCTGCTTATACTTGGCGAGAGAGCAAGAAAACTTGTGACAAGAATGCATGGTCATCGCGTACACGATTAACACATAGTGCGTATTCTTCAGATTAATGCATGATCATCACATGACCATCAATGCATATCCATTAAAATAAATGCAAAAACTAATATACTTTCCATTCTCCATGTTTTTTTTTTCAAAAACTTGATGAGGAGGGAAAGTAAATTTGTTGTTTAACCAATTAATTGAGCCAATCAATTAAGATTCAAGGCAAAGCTAAGTCAATTAATTGACCTTGTTATACTTGGCGAGAGAGAAAGAAAACTTGTGATAGGAACGCATGGTCATCGCATACACGATTAACGCATAATGCATATTCTTCAAATTAACGCATGATTATCGCATGACCATCAACGCATATCCATTAAAACAAACGCAAAAAAAATATACTTTCCCTTATCCATGTTTTTTTTTCTTTTTTTTTTTTCTCCAAAAACTTGATGAGGAGGGAAAGTATATTTGTTGTTGCATTGAACCAATTAATTAAGATTCAAGGCAAAGCTAAGCCAATTAATTTATTTCCATTGTCTAACTAATTAATTAAGCGAGATTTATCTTGAATCTTAATGCCTATTGATTGATTGATTTAGGATTCTCGCTTTTTTGTTAATTAACATGATTTTATGGACTACAGGGTAGGATTCTTATCGAGTAGGCTAAGTTTTAATTCAAATATCCTCACGCATCTTTTGATTAGTTTGTGATAGAATTGATGAGGAATAAATTAAACTATAATTACCCAAGCTAAGCATTGTGTTCGATTGATTACTTACACATTCATTGCACATTTTTTGTTTTCGCATTTTTATTTCACAACTCTTCACAACCCCCCTCATTTTGGTTACTTCCTACAAGTTCCAACTTTCGAGGAATCCAAATCGGCTCTCTGTGGTTCAACCCCAAACTTGCTACTTGTACTACTAGTTAGTATAAGGGGTTAGTTCGGTGAATACAAATTTTATTCGCGTAGGCATGGGGTCACGGGCGACAGTGAATCCAATAGAGACCAAATTGGCATCATTGTTGGGGAAGCCAATTAGCTCTTCTTAGTTAGTTTTTAGTTAAAGTTTCTTTTGCGTTGAATTGTTTGCTTTTTGTGTCAGTTAAGCATGATAGGATTTCTGAATCAATCTTTAACTAAAAGCTAACTAAGAAGAGCTAATTGGATGACAGGATAACTTTTTGTGTCAGTTAAGCATGATAGGATGATGAGGTAGGTGGCCTTCGCCATGAGCTTACCGAGTTGACTTCCATGGTTGGCCACTTGGTGAAAAGGCGATCACAGCAAACAGAGGTGTGCAAGGGTTGCCTACTTGAGGGGCATTCCACACAAGCATTTATAAGGTTGAAGTGGATGTTATCACCATGTGGATTTGCCGAGGAGGGGTGATATGGTCCTTGGGACTATCGAGGAGGGGTGATATGGTCCTTGGGACTACCTCATTCTTGGGGGGGGGGGAGAGACTTTGACCATGGGTACTCAGTATGGAAACAGAGCTTTGGTGGCGAAGATTTCATAGCACCATACCGGTCTACTCATGCTCAGTCTCCAGGGTCAGGTAAGCCTTTAGAGGCTTTAGTTATGGAGCTTGCTGACAGAGCTTTTAAGATTAAGCAGGACAACCTCCGTAGGCAGCAAAAGTTCAAGTGCATCTAGTAGAAGAGTCTTTGCCCTGAGGCCAAGTGTAGGATTGACTTGCAGAGTCTAAGTGACCTTACTGCTCAGTTTGCAAATTTAGTTGGAAGGCCGGACGAGCCGTTGCCAGACCATTCTTTTGATTTTCTAGAGGCAGTCTATGTCGACACAGTGAAGGAGCAGGAACCACTTCTTGGAGATTGGTGCTCAGGTATGACTTTAGAGTTTTCAATTTCTAAACTTGCTAAGTCTCAACAGGATCTTCAAGCCCGACTACAAGAATTGATTACCCATATTTCCTAGCTAACTGAGGCCATATAGAGACCGCAGAGGATGAGAATGCTCCCACAATAGAGGAAATTCCCCTGTTCGTCCCAGGATTAGAATGATGTTTTAGTAGCAGGGGAGTCTTATGCGGAGCAAACATTTAGGACGTTCACTGAATCGCTCAGGGTGGCCACTGAGTCACTAAGAGTGAGTCAAGAGAAGTTCATTGCTGTGGAGAACCATCTCTACTACGGTAGCATCGATTTCCAAACTGGTCTTTAGAGGGATCTAGACTCTCCAGATTCCAACTGAGGCTAGTCTTTTCTTTCTACTATGTGCCCTTGGTTTTATATTTTCTTTTCCTTTTCTTTTGTTATTTTATTTCTTTTTAATGGGCTAACTTTTTTTTTTGGTTTGTAGGTTCTTTTTTTTTTTTTTTGTAGTTTTTCTTTCTTCTTTTGTAGTAACTTTCCTTTTTCCCTAAAGAAGAAGAAGATCAATGTAACACAGTTCTCTTACCTCCATCCCATATGCATAAATAGCATTAGGGGAGGTTATCTGTTTCCTTATTTTTATTGAGCTTTATTTGAAATACATTGGGCATAATGTATTATTTTAAGTTAGGGTGAGGTATATGGTGATTGTTGGGGTCCTTGAGCACTGTGCTCGGACGATATTTGTGTGCTAAATTTGCTTGCTTGGTTTGTTATGATGAAGTAGTTGATGATGCACCATTTTTGTGATTAGGTTTGCATGAAACTATGTTTAAAGAGCATTGTCATGATTTTTAGCCTGTTTTTTTTAAAAAAATTCTTATCTCTCATGTATCTTTAAGTCCCTTGTCCAACTAAATTAGAGCTTGCATTCTTAGAGTCGTATTATTGGGTTTATATTTTTGTTGTCATCCCAAAAGGACTAGGTGATACGTGTTAAGTGACTAAAAACTCAACCTAGTAATGCATGCCTAAGTTTTTGCCAAACTCTTGTTATGTATTGTAAAAGTCAAGTGTCGAGTATGTAAAAAAGCAAGTTTGTAAAAGGCAGAGTGTGTTGTAAAGTGTGTATGTTATTTTTGAAGAGGAATACCCTTTTTTCTTGAGGTTATGATTAACCTGGGTGACGATGACACTCGTAGTTTCCCTTTGAGCTAAAGTACCCCGAAGAATTAGTAAGCTTCGACACCTTGTTAGGAGACATTGCTTGTATTTGGATGACTTGCATGACACTCATGGTTAATCTAAGATCCGTGGTTATTTAATAAGCATTTACTCAAATCCAAGAGACTAAGATCTGTGGTTATTTAATAAGCATTTACTCAAATCCAAGAGACTAAGATCCGTGGTTCTTTAGTATAACTTAAACATGTATGTGGAGACATACAAATGGATTGTGCCTTAAGTAATGACCTAAATAGTCTGTAGTAGATGGATAAATGAGGGATACCTTATCCTGATGACACTTCGGATACAACCTGCTTTGTAGATGTTACAAGTATTGTAAAGTACTACAAATGATCTAATCCTGACCATTGATGTAGAGACATGAGAGTGGGGATGTCTTATACAAAGAGTTTGTATAAGATTGGACCACGAAATGATTAGTCTCTTTATATAGTGCCGTTGATAATTAAGACTTACATTTTACTAAAATGACCATAGGTGACATGACCTTAATCCTGAGTGAATTGGGAACTCCTACCTATAAGGGCAGTCCTTTGATTTATATGGGTGAGAGGGACCATATTGTCAACTCAACTAGGCTACCATTTTAGGGATTCGTCTGATTGGGGAGTTGGGAACTCAGCTACACAAGATGGAATTCACTTCTTCCTCGATGTAAGGGTAAGTAGATAAATTGCTCCCTTAAGGCCTGATTTCGGGTCTTGAACATAGTGGCCACACCTTCTCCTGACCCGAGAGGACTTAATCATAGTAGAACTATGACTTATTATTTAGTAGAGGAATCAGTTGTACTTAAGGAATTAGATGTAACTACATGGGACAAAACGATGAATTGGCCCAATTGTACTGATGAGCGATTTGTGAAGGGTCATCGCACTGTTGATTGGTCATATGGACACAAAAATATATCTGTAGTGCGAAGAGCGTAGCTGTCGGTCTTTAGTGGAGTGACCAACAGTTAACGAAATGTGGATCTCGTGATTAAAGAGTTTAATAAGTTATTCACGTACCGTTGGAGCTTTAAGCTATAGGTTCTTGAGGTCCCCTTGGTAGCTCAATGGGTTCAAGTTAAGAATCAGATTTTCGGTTAATTTGAAGTGTTCAAATTAACAAGGAAAAATTCAATTATATGTGATATAATTGAATTGATGTATTTGATACATTATCATTGGAAGAATTAATATAAATATGATTTATATTAAGTACCATAAAATAGAAAAAGAACTATGGTTTATATGTTTCATATGATGAAATATTAAAACTATAAATTATAAATATAATATGATAAGTTGGTTATTATATTTATGTATAATATATTAGTTATGTGATAATTAATTATTCTTTATCTCTAATAACCAAATTGAGTCGAAGGTTATTGGAAGTTTTATGGTAACTGTGAAAATAAAAGGAAAATTGTTTTCTAAATCATTTGATGATTCATTCGAAATAATCTCACAAAAGGCTATTGTGTAAAAAGGTTTTACTAAACAATAGCATAGAGAGCGTACACTATCGAGTTACGAGTTTACTATACGATAGTTACGAGTTTACTCGTTGCTACACGATCGAGTAGCAGAGTCTATACGATAGGCTTCATCTTTCTAAGCGATTGAGTATTTTGTCTATACGATAGACAACATACATCTCCCACTTACTCGATCATCTACATCTTGGTTTCCTCAATCCAAAATTATATAGAGCCCACAACTCATAGATTCTCATACCGAGAATACCAAGTAACTATTGAGGTGGTGTTTTAATTCCGTTGGAGGATCGAGTTAGACTCGATTGAGATCGAGGTTCATTCAGATGTTTGTTGAGATCAAGTTCTGATTGTTGTGTTTGAGTTCGTGCTGATTCAACAAGCCTACCATTTTGGGGATTCGTCTGATTGGGGAGCTCGGAACTCAACTACACAAGATGAAATTCACTCCTTTCCCGAAGCAGGGGTAAATAGATAATTGCTCCCTTAAGGGCTGATTCCAGGTCTTGAACAATGTGGTGTCACGCCCTCTCTTGGCCAAGAAGGGGTTTAGTCGTAATAGGACTATGATCTATTATTCATTAGATGGATCAGTGGTACTTAAATATTTAGATACTACAGGGGAAAAACGGTAATTTGCCCTAGTTGTACTTACGAGCAATTTGTGAAGGGTCATTGTACTATTGATTATTTATATCCAATGGACATAGAAATATATCTGTAGTGCGAAGAGTGCAGCTCTCGGTCTTTAATGGAATGGCCGACAGTTAACAGATGGTGGATAATATGATTAAAGAGTTTAATTAATTATTCATGTACCGTTGGAGCTTCAAGCTATAGGTCCATAAAGTCTCGTTGGTAGCTCAAAGAATTTAGTTAAAAATTAGTTTTTGGGTTAATTTGAAATGTTCAATTTAATAAGAGGGAATTTAATTATGTATGATATAATTAAATTATATATGATATAATTGACATAATGCATTTGATACATTATAGTTTAATTGGAGGAACAAATATTTGAATATGATTCAAATATATTTTTTCTATGCATAAGATTCATAGTTGTTAAATTTAATATAAATGCTATAAAATAGATAAAAAGAACTATGGTTCTATGTATTATGGAGTGTATGCTATAGTTTAGTTCATTGCTTCATTATATAAAAGTTATATATTAGTAATAAATGAACATTGCATGAGGCATAACACTACCTTAGGTTTATTTATAAGTGTTATAAATAACTTATGTATCTCTTTCTTTCAATGATTGGTTTTAATTATTTCATTTTTTTTTTATAAAAGCTATATTAATGAAATTAGAATTATAATCAATAATTAAAAGATGCATGCAGACCTTAGGCTTTAATCATCTTTTAAAAGTGTCATAAAATTTGATTGAGATAGACCTATGTTCATATTTTTAATGAGATTAAAAATCTAATTTTTCTTTTAAATTGGTTTAACAGGATTAAATTGATTTCTAATAAAAGATTAAATATGTAAAAAATATATCTTTAAGGGACCTTTTGGCTGTAGCTGGTTCTGGCTATGCTAGGGTACTTAAGTCGATGGAAACGTCACACCTCATCCTGGGAACCTACCTGGAAAAGTGAATTAGATAAATTTGTTACGTGCATGCAAATTTGATGAAAGTCTGTTAAAGAGTTTAATAAGACTTGAATCAAAGTTGTTTAATCATCAAAAGCAAATATTGTTTTTTAGCAAATTAAACAAACCACTTAGTTAAAATTAGTAGTCAAATTTTGTAAATTAATGAACCCCAGGTAGAACATTCAATGGGAGGTAAATGGGGTATATGATACTTCATTTTATCTCTACACATTTCTCCCTAAAAGTTCACAATATGAGATCTATCCTCGGCCTCAAGGTACCATGGGAGTGTCTCCCTACGGGTGGCATTTGGGTAGGTCAATAGAAAGGTGAATGGAGAGAATATTCATAGTAAGTGGGAACGGGACGTGTGACATCCCTCAGTCTCTCTCATTAGGTTGGATAAAGTTTTTGTGCATCGCCTCGTGGCATCATGGGTGTCCCCTTAACGTATGATAGTTTTGCACAACTCTTTATTTGATCTCCGTAAATGATAGGGTTGCTTTAGTCTCTTATCCTAATCGGATTTTTCCTAAGGTTGGCTCATTAGAGCGGGGTTCTAGGACTTACAATGAGAGGTTACATTTATACAAAATTCTTAAGGATGTTAACAAATTTTATAACGAACAATGGTGACTATTAGATTTAGTTACAAGGACTTGTTTCTGTCTAATGTTTAAGATTGTCTTATTTCAGTGAAAGGGCACTTGATTACCCTATGGTGACTTTTGTCTTACCTCACTGAAGCATCATTGCGGAATAGATATCACTTAGGATACATAGACTATTTTGCTAAAACTTGATTGGTTTTAAAAGTGGTATAATGCAACTAGATTTAATTAAGTTGGTTCATTTTTCAGCAATTTTAAAATGGCTACCGCTACATTTTCTTTACTTGTCGTTGATAAACTGACTGGTGAAAATTACGCTAGTGGGAAAACACCATTCATACGATTTTGATCATCGATAATCTTAGGTTCGTCCTTACAGAGGAGTGTCCTTTTATTCCACCTATTACCGCTGCTCGAAACGTTCGAGAAACATATGAGCATTGGACATGGGAAAACGAAAAGGCCCGAGAGTATATCTTGGCTAGCCTTAATGAAGTTTTGGCCAAGAAGCATAAGCCTATGATCATTGCACGCGAGATCATGGAGTCCTTGAGAGGAATGTTCGGATAACCGTCCGCGCAGCTCAAGCACGACGTTCTTAAGTATATCTTTAACTCATGGATGAAGGAAGAAACATCTATTCGGGAACATGTGCCCAATATGATGGTTTACTTCAACGTGGCAGGGATGAATGGGTTGAGCATCAATGAGGCCAGCCAGGTTAGCATAATTCTGGAGTCGTTATCAGAAAGCTTCCTTTATTTCGTTAGCAACGCTGTTATAAATAGGGTTGACTACAACCTTACAACTCTCTTCAATGTGTTGTAGACTTTCCAATCTTTTCTGTAAAGCAAAGAGAAGAAGGTTGGTGAAGCAAACATTGCTTCATCATCCAAAAACTTTCACAAAGGTTTGACCTCTGGAACTAAGTCTACACCTTCTTCACCACTAGAAAGTGGAAGAAGAAGAAGGGTGATAAGGGGAAGGCGCCTGCTAACCCACAACCTGCTGCTTAACGGGGTAGGTAACCAGTGAGGGTTGACAAGGGAAAGTGTTTTCATTGCAACTAGGATGGACAATGGAAGCGAAACTACCCTAGATATTTTGTAGAAAAGAAGAAGGTCAAGCAAGGTAAATGTGATTTACTAGTTTTGGAAACTTGTTTAGTGGAGAATGATGATTCTTCCTGGATTATTGAGTCTGGGGCCACTGACCATGTTTATTCTTCATTTTAGGGAATTAGTTCCTAGTGGGAGCTTGGTGCTGGTGAGATGAGGATGCGAGTTGGAACCGGGCACGTCGTCTCAGATGTGGCAATGGGAAGTCTCCATTTGACTTTACTGGATAAATTTCTCATTCTGAATGACGTAGATGTAGTTCCCGATTTAAAGAGGAACTTAATTTCTGTAGAGTGTTTGCTTGAATATAAATATCAACTCTTTTTCTCTTTTAATAGTGTTTTTATTGCAAAGAATAGTGTTGATATTTGTTCTGTACAACTGGAAAGTAATTTGTAAGTGCTAAGACCATTAGCAAAAAATGCCCTCCATAACATAGAGATGTTTAAAACTATCGTAACTCAAAATAAGCGACTTAAAATTTCTCCTATGGAAAATGCCCAATTTTGGCACCTAAGATTAGGGCACATTAACCTTAATAGGATTGAGAGGTTGGTAAAGAATGGACTTTTAAGCGAGTGAGAAGAAAATTATTTACCTGTATGTTATTCATGCCTTGAAGGCAAAATAACTAAAAGGCTTTTTACTGGAAAAGGTCATAGGGCCAAAGAACGTCTAGAGCTAGTGCATTTAAACCTTTGTGGTCCAATGAATGTAAGAGCTAGGGAAGGTTATGAATACTTCATCACTTTCACTGATGATTATTCAAGGTAGGGTACATTTATTTAATGCAACAGAAGTATGAGTCCTTCGTAAAGTTCAAAGAATTCAAGGTTGAAGTTGAAAATGCATTAAATAGAACAATTAAAAAATTTTGATCTGATCGAGGTCAAGAGTTTTCAGATTCATCATTCTCGTACTATTTGATAGAACATGAAATAGTTTCCTAACTCTCAGCACCTGGTACACCTCAGCAAAATGGTGTATTAGAAAGGAGAAATCGAACCCTGTTAGACATGGTTCGATTTATGATGAGTTACATTTCTTTACCTGACTCGTTTTGGGGTTATGCAGTAGAGACTGTAGCTTATATTCTAAACTGTGTTGCCTCTAAGCATGTTGCTAGAACACCTGTGGAGTTATATAATGGTTATAAAACTAGTTTACGTAATTTCAGGATTTGGGCTTGCCCAGCACATGTGCTTGAGACAAATCCTAAGAAACTGGAACCACGTTCAAGGTTATGCCTATTTGTAGGCTACCCTAAGGGAAAGAGACGAGGTTATTTCATGATCTTAAAGAAAACAAAGTGTTTGTATCGACAAATGCTACTTTTCTTGAGAAGGATCATATAAGGGAGCACAAACCTAGAAGCAGAATCGTGTTGAATGAGCTTTCCAAAGAAACTACTGAATCCTTAACAAGAGTTTTTGAAGAGCCTATTACCTCAATAAGAGTTGTTGAAGTTGGTTCATCTAGTAGGTCAAATCCATCTCAAGTGTGGAGGGAACCTCGACATAGTGGGAGGGTTATGAATCCACCTATTCGCTATATGGGTTTAATTGAAATCCTTGCTATGGTAGCTGATGGTGAGGTTTAGGATCCATTGTCTTACAAGAAGGCAATGAAGCATGTTGATAGAGATGAATGAATCAAAGTCATGGTTCTCAACATGGAGTCTATGTACTTTAATTCAGTTTGGGATCTTGTAGATCAACCTGATGGGGTTAAACCTATAGGTTGTAAATAGATGTACAAGAGAAAATGGGGTGCTGATGGGAAGGTGCAAACCTTCAAAGCTAGACTGGTGGGAAAGGGTTATACCCAGGTAGAGGGAGTCGATCATGAGGATAGTTTCTAGCTTGTTGTCATGCTGAAGTCTATCTGGATCCTCCTATCCATTGACTCATATTATGGCTATGAGATATGAAAAATGGATTTTAAGACTGCTTTTTTGAATTGCAATCTTGAGGAGACCATTTATATGGTGTAGCCCAAGGGATTCATAGTCCAAGTTCAAGAGCAAAGGTTTGCAAGCTTAATCGTTCCATTTATGGACTGAAACAGGCATCTCGATCTTGGAATAGAAGGTTTGATACTGTGATAAAATCTTATGGCTTTGATAAAAACGTTGATGAGCCTTGTGTCTGCAAGAAGATCATCAACAATCTAGTAGTTTTCTCTATGTAGATGATATCCTACTCATTTGAAATGATGTAGGCTTACTGACTACAGTTAAGAACTAGTTATCGATCCAATTCGAAATGAAAGATTTAGGAGAGGTCATTTTGTTCTTGGTATTCAGATCTTTCGAGATCGTAAGAACAAAATGCTAGCACTCTATCAGGCATCGTATATTAACAAGATGTTAATCAAGTATTTGATGCAGAACACCAAGGGGGGAATTTTTCCTTTCAGGCATGGAGTTATTTTGTCTAAGGAACAATGTCCTAAGACACCTCGAAAGGTTGAGGAAATGAGATGGGTCTCTTATGCATCTACCGTGGGCAGTTTAATGTATGTGATGTTATGTACTAGTCCTGACATCTGCTATGTAGTGGGGATGAGTAGATATCATTCTAATATAGGATATGATCACTGGACAGTCATTAAGAACATCCTCGAGTATCTATGGAGAACGAGGGACTATATGCTTGTTTATGGTTCTAAGGATTTGATCCTTACAATATACACGAACTCTGATTTTTAAACTGATAGAGATTCTCGAAAATCCACTTCAGGATCAGTGTTCACTTTTAATGGAGGTGTTGTAGTATGGCGAAGCACCAAGTAGGTGTGTATCACAGACTCCTGGCTTAGGAAAGTCTGATTGATCTGGAGGTTGTTCTAGACATGTTAAAGGCCATCATACTTTATTGTGATAATAGTGATACTATGGTGAATTCTCGTGAGCGTAGGATTCATAAATGCAACAAGAACATTGAGCAGAAATACCATCTCATCTGAGAGATTGTGCATTGAGGGGACGTGATTATCACGAAGATAGCTTCGAAGCACAACATTGTTGATCCATTTATGAAGGCGCTCACGTCTACAGTGTTTGAGGGTCACCTACAAAGTATGGGTCTATGAGACAGACTACGGTTGGACTAGGGCAAGTGGGAGATCTTGTACTTGGCCTATTATACCCTAGTTTATTATTTTGTGTACTTGTAATTTGATTATTTTGTACCCTTCACTAGCTTTAGGACAAGTGGTAGATTGTTGGGGTTGATGCCCTAAATCTCGTAAGGTCCTATAGTTTATAAACTTATTATGAACAAAAATTTATGTGATTAATAATATTTGATATTTTAGTCACTTTGTCTATGAAATATATGATATTTTAGTTGCATCCAAGGTTATTGTTATAACTTAAACATGTATGTGGTGACATACAGGTGGAATATGTTTAAGTGATAATCTAAATGGTCAGTAGTATATGGATAAGGTTGGGTATCTTATCCTGATAACACTACGAGTATGGCTCGCTTTGTAGATGTTACAAATGTTGTAAACTGCTACAAATGATATGATCTTGATCAATTATATATTAGACATGCGAGCGAGGATATTCTATACAAAAGAGTTTGTAGAAAACTAGACCACTAAATGCTTAGTCTCATTATATAATGCCATTCATAATAGAAACTTTCATTTCACTAGGATGACCATAGGTAACATGACCTCAATCCTGAGTGAGTTATGAACTCCTTCCTATGAGGATAGTCCTTTGATTTGTATGAGGTGAGAGTGGCTAGATCGTTGACTCAACAAGCCTATCAGTTTAGGGTATTCGCTTGCTCAACTATACAAGATGGAATTCACGTCTTCGCCGAGTAGGGGTAAGTAGATAAATTACTCCCTTAAAGGCTGATTTCGGGTCTTGAACAATGTGGCGCCACACCCTCTCTTGGGCAGGGAGGGGTTTGTCTACGATCTATTGTTCATTAGAGGGAGCAGTGGTACTTAAGAAGTTAGATGTAACAATAGGAATAAAATGGTAATTTGGCCCAGTTGTACTTACAAGCAATTTGTGAAGGGTCATCGTACTATTGGTAGGCAATTTGTGAAGGGTCATCGTACTATTGGTAGGTAAATCCAATGGACACAAAAATATATCTATAGTGCAAAGAGTGTAGATATCGGTCATTAATGGAGTGCTCGACAGTTAACAGACGGTGGATAATGTGATTGAAAAGTTTAATTAATTATTCATGTACCGTTGGAGCTTCAAGCTATAAGTCCATAAGGTCCCCTTGGTAGCTCAAATGATTTAGTTGAGAATCAGTTTTTAGTTAATTTTAAATGTTCAAACTAATAAGAGGGAATTTAATTATATATGATATAATTCAATTAATTAAATTATATATGATATAATTTACATAATGCATTTGGTATATTATAGTTCAATTGGAGGAACAAATATTTGAATATGATTCAAATATATTTTTTCTATGAATAAGATTCGTAGTTGTTAAATTTAATATAAATATGATTTATATTAAATGCCATAAAATAGAGAAAAAGAACTATGGTTTCTATACTGTATATGATACAATATTAAAACTATAGGTTTTAAATATAATATGATAGGTTATCGATAACGTGCAGAAATTCACATTATCATAGTGCTAAGTTCTTAAACAATGTTAGCTTGCATTGATAAAACATGTTAAATTGCATCCATTAAGCATCAATTTCATATATTGCGGTCGCATGCGTTTAGCGTATTAGAACATTTGATTTTTGTATTTGTATGTAGAATATGCGATGCCGCAAGGCGAAAATTGCGATCATCGGAAAACATTGGTCGAGTGTAGCATTACCGCAAGGCTTTGCGGTGATCGTGTTCGCAAATATTCGCCCGAGAAGGATTTTCGCAACTTGGTCAACGTAACATGGTGGGTGCATCTAGGTGAAAGGATAATTAATCGCGACGGGACAGAAAGATGATGACAGTCGAATCCGAATTAAGTTGACAGCCGATAATGATCACAAGTACATTCAGCTTTCAGTGACAATTATTTGGCGCATCAGTCAGGAATTAAAACCATCCAATCTGTATAATCATGAGAGAGAAGCCGCCTTTCACCCTGGATGCTCTATAAATACCAAGGGCATCCTTCAGAAAAGGGGGTTCAGCAGTTCGAAATTTCATACTTCAATTCGATCGTCTTTGTGCATAGTTTTCTTTTTGTTTTAAAGCAGAGCAAGAGAAGAGTGGTGACGCCGGAGATCACTCAAGGCAACTCGAGAGAGAACCTTGAGGCAAAGAAGCCGAGAGTCGGCCGACACTCTCGAGAGCGAGATTATCTTTTGAGCACGAGTAGAAAACAGGGTAAAAGCCTGAGCAGCAAGAGATTACTACCAGGCCCTTTATTCTATACTTGTATTATTATTTTGTACTTCATCTTTATATTTATAAAATGAGTAGCTAAACTAGTCGAATGGGTTGAGAAAAACTAAGCTAATATGACCTATGAAGTTCGTTGCTTACGATTGTCTTGTTTTATGTTGTGCCAAATACCCTTTAGAGCTACTCGATAGAGAGTATAAAGAAAGAACCTAATGATTCGGGAAAGCTAGGTTAGAATCTAGACTCGAAAGAGCGAGACTTAGAGATAAGCTCTGTTTGTCAGCCTGCATCGCATAGAGATAAGAATGATATTATGTGGTGGCCTTATTTGTGTGTGTCATTCTCACAAACAAAGAAAAAAAGAGATGGAATAAATTCAAGCCAGCAAAGGACTAAGGTAGGGGACGAGAAAGGCCTACCTACTCGTGCTCGTAGCTCGATCGGAGGTCGACGAGTGTGGTCCGGCGGAAAAACATAAGTTAAGAATAGAGGCTTATGTGTAGGTCCTATAGACTTAACGCATATATCGCATGCGTTCTAGCCTAAGAAGCCGTGGCATTTGCACCAAGAGTTGGTTTACTGTTGTATGCATATTGCATGATCGCATAGCATAAACGCATCCTAGGAAGTATTAGCCGAAACTTTTCTCAACCCGTTCACTGCATACTCATCGCATTTCCCGTTTATCAACTCTTTTCAAACTCCGCCGCATTTGTTTCTTTTTCATTAACGCAAATAACAATCCCAACACTTTATTTATTACCCGGTTACCACAAAGTTTTCATAGAAACTACCAACGCAACTTGTTTTCACAAGTCCCTGTGTTCGCCCTTGGACTTACCAGGAAACCTAATGGAATTTACACTTGGATTTCCCTGAGGAAATTTGAGTGTACAACGCAATTTCACCATCGTATATCATCCATAATTCACTTCATAAAAATCAAGCACCAGTTATAAATATAATATGATAAGTTTGTTATCATATTTATTTATAACTATTAATTATTTGATAATTAATTACCTTTTTCTCTCTAACACCTTAGTGGGAAATTTATCAGTTTTTATGGAAAAATGAAATAAAATAAAATATGATTTTATTATTCCGGAGGATGTGTTATACGATAGAAAGTCTTCTACACGAATTTTGAAGAGCCTATGTGATAGACTTGGTTCACTATGTTGGGTTTTATGTCCTAAAAACTCGTAGTTTGTAAAATGATATACATTTTCTATTATCAATATACTTGTTATTGATCTCATAAATTGTATGAAAGTCTAAATCCAATAAACTAAGACCCATGACTATTGTATGAGTACTTGAACTTTATGTGGAGACATAAGAGTGGATCAGGTTCGAGTAAATAGTCAAAATGATCTATGGTACACGAATGAGGTTGGGTACCTTATTCTGGTAACACCATTAGATACGGCCTACTCTGTAGGTGTTATTAAGAGTTGTAAAGTGCTACATACGAAGTGATCCTAATTCGTACATATTATGACATGAGGAGTGGGAGCGTCCTATGCAAGTTGTTAACACTTACTACTCCCTAAGCCAATCATGAATAATTCAAATTTTCTCATCATATTGTTCTAAGATTTAGTCCAATATTAGCTAGCAAGGGGACCTAATGGACCTACAGATCACGAGCTCCAACGATTCGAGATTAATCGGCTAATCTCTTTAACCTAGTTAACTAACATTCATTAGTTATCGGGACACTTCACTATAGCCCAATTGTCGCACCCTCCTCACTATAATTATATTTTCGTCCACTCGAGACAACCATGATTGGTAAGTCGATATTTCATAGGTTATTCGTAATTACACCTGGGTCAAAATTCTCGTTTTACCCCTGTAATTGCATCTTGTTCTTTAAGTCCCACTGATCCTCTAATAAACAATTGGTTGTTGATCTAACCACCAAATCGAGACCTCTCGAGCCAATGAGAGGGTAGGGCTCCATGTTCAAGACTCAGAGTCAGCACTTAAGAGAATAACCTATGTATTACCCCTAGAATCGATTAGAAGTAAATTCTATCTTGCAGAACTATGTCCCCAACTATCTACCCAGTCTTATCCCTAAAATGGGGAAGTTATTGAATTGGCGAACTGAAGTCATTCTGACCCATGCAGATTAAAGGATAATTCCTAATAAATTGGAGTTCATAGTTAGCTCAGGATTAAGATCGAGTTACCTAGGTCATCGTATTGAAATAGTCAGTCTTAATAATAAATGATGTTATAAAGTAAAAGTGAATATTTTGTAGTCCAGTCTTATGCAATCTCATTGCATAGGATGCCCCCACTTACATGCCACCACATAAATAATCATCGTTTGTATCAAATATAAAGTGGGCACATCCATAGTATCCCAAGAGTAAGGTTCCTAGCCTTATCCTTATACTATAGACTATTTTGACTATTACTCGAACTTGAGCCACTTTTATGTCTCCACATATAGTTCACGTGTTCATGCTAAAGCCAAGGGTTCTTAGTTTACTAAATAAACCTATTTAGTTTATTACAAAATAAATATATTTATTGTTTCCATGAGTTTTAGGACATAAATTCCAACTCCTCAATCAATGGGATAAGTGAAAATAAGAGTTGCTTAAGTAATTTTATTGCTTTCATCCAAATCGTTCAATGTGGGGAAAGGGAAAACTAAAGGGGTTGTGACTATTAGTGGAATTTGGAACGACATCAAAACATGTGTCATCTAACAAGGTGACTCCTCGGTCCTCAATAATGCAAAATGATTACGCTGACAAGCATTCTTCATCCCTCAAATCTTCTATGAATTTCCATGCTATAAATTTTATTGAAATGCATAATATTTTTGTTTCTATAAAATTGGGATTCTATGAAAATGATCACATTGGGACCGATCCTCTTCCGCTGCGAACCTTCACCGATTCTTTCATTAACATAGATCATCGATTGCACTTAGCAATTAAGGCACAACATAAGATATTTATTGAATTTTTGATAATCGCTGAATTCATGAACCATTTACAATGAAACAGTGGTTTAGTAAGAAACAAAACGTGTTTCGTTGTTAACAACAGAAGCTGAATATATTGCTGCATGAAGTAGGTTCTTTCAGTTATATGGATGAAGCAAATGTTTCAAGAATATGATGTCCTACAAGATGTCGTGAGTCTTTACTGTGACAACATGAGTGCTATCAATATATCTAAAAATCCTGTTCAATATAGCCTCTCCAATCATATTGACAAACAACATTGTTTTATTTCTGACCTGGTTGAGAGCAAATAAATTGTGTTCGAATGCATTAGTACAAAAAATCAGATCATAGACATTTTTACTAAAGAATTGGATATTACTTGTTTCGAGACCTTAAGAATTGCTTTGGGTCTGTGTGTTCTGAAGGCATAGAAATTAATCCAGTAGGTCCATCTGAGGTGTAACTTGGCCTATCATGCATGCAAGTCCAAGCGGTTAATGAATATTAAAATTTCCTTAATTGTAGTTGTTGAAGGAAGAAGAAGTTTAGTTCCAGTTTAGTTTTGAAATTCTTTTCGTCTTTGAATTGTAGGCAATTGTCATGTGATAGGTTCTCTAGCGATTGTGTGTTTCTTGTGCTCTCAATCGTTATGAAGTATTCCTTTGCTTGTGTTATTTGTGTTAATCTCCAAATGGTAAAAACTAGACAAGGAACACAAACCTTGAACAGTAAGATGGTGAGGATAAAAGTGATGGCTAAAAGGAAGGTGCATGTCAAGGAGGATGCTCTTCCGTCAATCATAAACAAATATGGAGTTCAATTTTGAGGGCTTCCTATTCCAAATAGTGATATTGGAGTTCCCTTTCCTTCGGCTAAACGCAGGCATTTTAGTGCCGATTCTATTGTTGATACAAAGTGAAGGAAAAGATGTCCTTAATGAACTCGTGCAATCTGGTGAAGAGAATGTTAATGCTTTTCTTGAGACAATCATTATGATTGAACAAAAAAACTATGAATGATGATCCTGAAATTTGAATGTTGAGAATCAGAATGCTAAGGTTATGGATTATATTGACCTTGTAACTAGTAAACAAAAAGCTTAGAAAGCCTCTAGGTTTGACAATGAGTTTGATGAAGGTATTGATGATAATACTTCTTTTCCTGAGTCTAATTCAAAGAGAAATGAGGATATTAATGTTGAAGTTGACGCTAATGTTGAAGTTGATGTTGATGCTTCTCTTGAGACATTGGAAATTGTTTCTGAAAGTCTGCTTCAAAGGTTGATTCCAACTAGGGCTTACGAAGCAACTTTGAGATTAGGACACTGGAAATGTTTGTGTCACTCATGCTTTAGTAAATGAAAAAGGAAAACAAACATCCAGTTCCAATGTTTCTCCTATACCCATGGAGTATCTTTCTATCTCGAAGAGGGTGCTATTGTGTTGAAGTATGAGGTGAAGAGAAATATTGTTAATGAAAAGGAATTGTTGGAGTGCACTTAGGAATTTCTTGATCTTATAGAGTTGTTTCTTGCCGCTAATTTAGAAAGAATAGTGTTAAATTTTGAACCTTATTATCCCTAGCTTTTTCGAGAGTTTATTGTGAATATTGTTGGGGATGATGCTCTAAATCTCGTAGGGTTCTATAGTTTGTAAACATTATTGAACAATCTCATTGGGTATTTAATAAAATATATGATATTTTATTCAAATTCATTGTCTATAAAATATATGATATTTTAGTTGCATTAACTAAAAACAAATAAACTAACATCTAAGGTTATCTTTGTAACTTAAACATGTATGTAGAGACATACGGGTGGATCATGTTTAAATGATAACCTAAATGGTCTGTACCAGATGGATAAGGTTGGGTACCTTATCCTGGTGACACTACGAATATAGCCCATTTTGTAGATGTTACAATTGTCGTAAAGTGCTACAAATGTTCTAATCCTGATCATTCATGTACAAACATGTAAGCGGGGATATTCTATACAAAGGGGTTTGTATAAGACCGAACCATGAAATGTTTAGTCTCATAATATAACGCCGTTCATAATAGAGACTTATATTTCACCAGGATGACCATAGGTAACATGATCTGAATCCTGAATGATTTGTGAATTCCTGCCTATGAGGGCGGTCATTTTATTTGTATGGGTGAGAATGGCCAGATCACCGATTCAACAAGCCTACCATTTTGAGGATCCGTCTGATTGGGGAGTTGGGAACATATCTACACAAGATGAAATTCACTCCTTTCCTGAGGTAGGGGTTCTGATAACTGGTAGAAATACAAATTATTATAAGCCTTTTATTTAGAATTATGAGGGCTAACAAGTAGAATATGCGATGATTATGCTAAGAATTCATGTGAAAAGTGAGCTTGCGCCGATCAGCATTGAAAAATATCGGCTAACCCAATATTATGTGTCAATCAGAATTCATGTTAAAGTATGCCAAGTCAAGAGTTGAGTTCAATATGGCACGCAATCGAAGTTGGTTGTCCGCATAACACCCGTGGGGGCAAGCCAAAATGAAGAGCGTAACCAGGTTCAACGCCACATTCTAATAATAAATCGCAAAGCTTTGAATTATTTTAAACGAATGCACTGTTAAAAGCTAAAAGCAAAGTTGTTGGAAATGAGTAAAAAGTTTTTGAGTAGAGGCTTGTCTAATTTAAGCTTAGAAAAATCTCTTTGAAGAAGTAACTAAAGTTGAGAAGAGCGTTGCTAGCAAGGTTAGAGGTATGAGTAAATTATATTCTGAGAGGCTAGTCCTCGCAAAGAAAAGCCAAAGGGTGAATTATAAATTTCCTAAGTATCAGGCATGCTTGAGGACAAGCAGGATTCTAAGTTTGAGGGTGTGATAACTGGTAGAAATGCAAGTTATTATAAGCCTTTTATTTAGAATTATGAGGGCTAACAAGTAGAATATGTGGTGATTATACTAAGAATTCATGTGAAAAGTGAGCTTGCGTCGATCAACATTGAAAAATCTCGGCTAAACCAATATTATATGATATTCTGCTTCCAATTGTCTATTTTTGTAGTTATCGCAAGAATCGATCGCATGCGGTGAATCTCACCATTGCAAAAGTGATCGCATATGTTCGTCGCATGGATGTTGCGGCTATTAACCCATCGCATAGAGGTTTCAGCTACAAAGTAATAACCATAATAGAGGGATGAACCCAAGGGTGGTGGAATACGATGGTACTTCGGAAATCAAGCATGAACGCATACCTTGGGAGTATCAAAAGATGATGTTGATATTTCACCTAACACGCTATTAGTATCAGAGATTCAGAGCAGGCCCATCACGCCGTTAGTAGTAGAAATTCAGAACAGGACCATTAATGCTGTCGGTGGTTGAGCTGTATAAATAGAGCCTTAGATCCCAACTTCAAATCATTCGAGCTTTTGCCTTAGGGCAGATCCTTGTGATTACAGACGAAAGCGTGAGAAGACATTCTGTGAGAGTTCTTCATTCCTCCAACCATTCCGAGTGACGACCGGAGCTTTTTCGGAGATAGATCTCAAGAGAGACTACTCCACTGCCCATCCATGGCACCACCGGCAGTCTTGACACACATCTGATGGAAGCAAGACATTGCCTACATCTGACCCTCCATCTCTCTTCTATCTTTGTATTATATTACATTTTGGCTTAAGACATTAATACATTTTGTGAGCAATGCATATCTTTATTTCCTTCAATTCCATCTTCATTTACCTCTTCTTTATCATCCTTTACTTTCATTGCAATGACTAAGCAAGATTGCTAAAGTATCACATACTTAATCATGTGGCATAGATATATGAAGCATGTAGTAAACCACCAAGAGGTGTGCGTTGCACGAGTATAGTGAGCAAATCCTCTTTGCTTAGTGTGAGGCTGTAGCATCGCTTCTCTATAAGTGGTCGTGGTCGGAATGCTTGTCCATGAGCTTATTAGCGGCGACTAACTGCCTGAAAGGGTAAGTAGTGGAACTCACTGAGCAAAGTAAGCAGTGTTCCTAGAGATATGAATAATCTTATGTCAACCATGTTTTATGTGATCATCTTGTGTTATGAGTGCATCATTCATCATTTGGACATACTTGAGAAAGTAGTCTAAAAACAAACTCTAGGCTTGAGAGAGTCAGATTGAATCGCATGAGCAAGAGTAGAGGCATAGGAATAAGTTCTATTTGCTATTACATAGCGCATGCACCCTAAAACAAGGATATAGTGGTATGCGGTCACCTTGTTTTATGTGAGTAGCTCGCATAAGCAAGAATAGAGGCTTAGACAATTGTTTCTAGCACGATCGCATAACTTGTGTTGGCTGGGGTTACCCTTGCGATCAAGCTTATTGATGCGGTGAAATCATCCCCTCCACCATTTTATCTATTTTTTCATGCATCTTATTACGCGTTATTACTTGCCATGTCTCTACCAACTCTCATAGTCATACTTCCATTACTTAATCTATTTAGTTAGGAGTAGAAGTAGCGCATAGTCCTTAAACTTCATTATTCTTTTATTCTTCGCCGCAAACACATCATTTTGCAACCTTTAGCTACAAGTCCCTGAGTTCGACCTCGAATCACCCTGAGAAACTTACAATCTCGTTATACTTGGCGAGAGAGCAAGAAAACTTGTGGTAGGAACACATGGTCATCACATAGATTGTTAGAAGCATATTGTATTGGATTTTATGTCCTAAAACTCGTAGTTTGTAAATTAATAAACATATTCTGTTTTATTTTTCGATAAAGTTGTTATTGAAATAGTAATCTTGAATCAAATAAACTAAGGTTCTGAGGCTATTTAATGTAGTTTGAACTTTATGTGGTGACGTAAATGTGGATTAAGTTCAAATATATAGCCAAAATGGTCTATAGTATATGAATAAGGTTTGGCGCCTTATTCTGGGAACACTATGGATGCGACCCACTTTGTAGTTAGTACAAACGATGTGATTCTGAATCATTCATATAGAGATATGTGAGTGGGGGCATCCTATGCAATGAGTTTGCATAAGACTGAACCATGAAATAGTCATTTTTTATGTTCTAAATGTCGTTTTATGTATAAAACTAACTATTTCGTTAATTGATGACCTAGGTAACTTAATCTTAATATTGAGCTAACTATAAACTCTTGTTCACTCGGAATTATCCTTAGATCTGCATAGGTGCGGACAGCTCATCATCGCTGGCCCAATAAGCCTCCCATTTCAGAGGTAAGATCAGGTAGAAAGCTAGGAACATAGGGTGCAAGATGGAATTCACTCCTACCCGTTATAGGGATAGTAGATAGGTTGTTCCCTTTAGTACTGAATCCAGGTCTTGAACAAGGGGCCCCACCCTCTCCTTGGCCCAAGAAGGGTTCGGTTTATAGGTTGGACTTTAAACTAATTGTTCATTAGAGGATCAGTGGGACTTAAGAAACAAGATGTAGTCTTGGGGATAAAACCGTTTTTATGACCTAGTTGTGATTACGAAATACCTGTGAAGGATTAGTTTACTGGTTATGGTTATATTAGATGGTTAGAAATATATATAAAGTGAGGAGAGTGCAACTACGGGACTTTAGTGGAATGACCGTTAGTTAACAAATATTGATTAATTAGGTCAAAGAGTTTTACTGGTTAATCTCGGATTGTTGGACCCCATGATCTATAGGTCCATTAGGTTCCCCTACTAGCTTATATGAAATAAACTTAGAATAGTATGTTACAATAATTCGAATTGCTCGAATTAGGTGAAGAGAGAGAAACCGACAAGTATATGTGATATAGTGGTCGGATTTTTCAATTTAGAGATGCAACTTTAATATTTAAATGTGATTTAAATATCAAGAATATGAATACGTTCATATTCGGAAACTCGAAAATGATGGAAATGGTTAAAGATGTAAAAAGTCAAAGAGTTGACTTTTGACTTTGAAAAGTCAAACTTTGACCGACCTTATATTCAAATGTGATTTGAATTTCGAGAAAATGAATGTGGATTCATGCTCGGGAGGTCAAAATTAGTCAATACGAAAAATATCATACAAAGTCAAAAAGTTGACTTTTCGGTCAAAGTTTGACTTTGACAAAATGACTATTTTGCCCTTTGACTAAAGTTAGTGGGAAAATCCAAACTTTTGTTGGATAATTCCACTAACAAAATAGTGGGCTAGGTGTTGGCTTATAGTGGAGATATTAAACCCACTAAGATAATGGATTATAGGTGTTCGGTATGGATTTGATTCATGCAATTATTGAATGGCTTTTTTCTATAATATGGGCTTTTCAATTTGGTTGAAAAACTTTTACCCATTTTGCCAAAAAAAAAATTCAAATTTAGGCTGAAAAAAAACTCTTTTCTTTGAGGAAAATTCATATCCCAAAACCCAACCCAAAGATCCATTTCTTTTTTCATCTCTTTCTCTCTCTCGATTTTCTTTATCCATTGATCCCACAACCCGGTTCTGAGTCAAGAGGATAGTAGGTCAACTTTAGTGGTGGTTCGAAAGAGTTCAGGTCGAGATTCAGCGAGGAAAAGCGATTTTCGGGAGCTTTAAAAGTAAGTTAATTTAATGTTTTTTCTTTCATTTTGCATGCTAAATTCCTTTTGATTAAAAGCAATTAGAGTGTAATTAGATCCTTATTCCACTGCGTATGTCTCGTGTTCCATCATATTGCATATCCGTTAGTCCAACGCATGACTAGCAATGTACGGAGAACGAACACATATCATAAGATGAATGCGTATTTATTTACTCCATTTTCCACGCATTAGGTATGTAGATAAATTGCTTCCTTAAGGGCTGATTCCGAGTCTTGAACAATGTGGCACCACACCCTCTCCTGGCCCAATAAAGGTTTAGTTATAGTTGGATTATGATTTATTGTTCATTAGAGGGATCAGTGATACTTAAGGAGTTAGATGTAATTACAGGAGCAAAACGGTAATTTGGTCTATCTGTACTTTCGAGCAATTTGTGAAGGGTCATCGTACTGTTGATTGGTTATATCCAATGGTCACAAAAATATATCTGTAGTACGAAGATGGTTATATCCAATGGTCACAAAAATATATCTGTAGTACGAAGAGTGCAGCTGTCGGTCTTTAGTGGAGTGCCCGACAATTAACGGATGATGAATAATTTAATTAAAGAGTTTAATTAATTATTCATGTGATGATGAATAATTTAATTAAAGAGTTTAATTAATTATTCATGTACTGTTGGAGCTTCAACCTACAAGTCCATGAGGTCCCCTTGATAGTTCAATAGGATTAATCGAGAATCAGTTTTTGGATTATTTTGAATTGTTCAAATTAGTGGAGGGATTTAATTATATATGATATAATTAAAATTTTTAATTATATGTGATATAACTATTATAATGTATTTGATACATTATAACTTTAGTGAGAGGAAATAAATATTTGAATAAGATTCAAATATAGTTCCTATGAGTTGGATTCATAGTTGTTAAATTAATATAAATGTGATTTATATTAAATGCCATATTAGAGAGAAAAGAAACTATAGTTTATATTTTATGTGATATAATATTAAAACTATAGGTTATATGTTATATTTGATATAACATTTAATTTAATTTATATATATATATATATGAGAAGTTAGTTATCATATTTATATTTATATTAATTATTATTTTAATAATAAGGGAGGGAGTTACAACTCTCTTCCCTTTCTTTTCTCTCCACCCACGTAAATGGGTGGTTGTTATTTTTGGCATGTAGAAAAAGAAAAAAAATTTCTTCTTTTATGAAGGTTGATCGATTAAGAAAGAGAGAAAAACAGACAGAACAGTTATGGGTTGTGAAATCATTGTTGAAAAATCTCCAAACCTCTTTTCTCCTCTCTACACAAAATTCCCTCTTAATTCAAAATAGCCAGAACCACCACTCCTAGGTTCTCACCCTGAGAATACCGAGGAAGTCTTTGTGTTCATGTTCGAAATTGTTCGAGGTTTTTTGTGAAAAAAGTATTCAAGTGGTTCATAGTTGTTTGAGAGAATCTTGAAGAAAGGTCTTTAAAGCTGAGGTTTCTAAAACCCTTTTATTAGCATGCTGCGATTTATATATAAATGCATAGCTTGTTTCTGTCTTTACTGTAAAATCTCGCATTCCGCGAAAAATGGAATTTGGGTCGATGTTTCTTTCACTTATAGTTCCCTTCCATTAGGAATCCTTCAATTATGACCTCAAAGGTTCCTTTTCCCAGAGGCGAGCTTGATTTATTTTAAGCCAGAAAAGGGGACACATGGAATTTGAGAACTAGAGGTGTGCTCGATTTGTCTGTTTTTGGCTTATGTTTGGCTGGTGTTGGTTGTTTGGTTAATTATTTCTATTTTGTTTTGTTTAGCTGGATGAATGACTTCGTTTGTTTTCTTTCTATTGTAAAGATTTTTTCTCATTTGGTTGTTATTGTTGTTGTCTAGACTTTATTTGTAACAACTCTTATTTTGATGATTGGTGATTAAATATTCTACCTTAAAAATTTTTGCCAAATGAAGAGTTTGTTGGAGATTTTCTAATTGTCTTTTTCTAAGGCAACTTCTAGTAGTTTTTATAGTTGTCGCAAATGATGTCTTAACATCTGTCTTAGACGTTACTGATTCCTGCAGAATATTTTACTGTCCTAATCTGGAAGTTATATGCTGAATATGTTTTTTCCTATTCTGAAAAATCTCAGTAGTTTCAAATTATTTTGACCAAAGAGGAAATATTTCCTGAAATTCTTTCCTTAATTGGCCAAGATTTTTTAAAAGGAGAGTAATGATCTCATTGACAGCTACCACATTTGTTCATTGTGAGAGAGTGTCTTTATTCTTGGTGGCTGATTTACGCAGCATGGTGTTTTGATCTTTGCTACTTTATTCCATTGTGCGTAGCCATTGGTTGAATCGTTCAAGAACTTAATGATAATTTTTGTCTTAGGAGGAGACTAAGGCATTGTTAAAGATAAGGAATTTTCAGCCTTAGGGGCCTAAGACTTCATTCTCGCGCTACAAGAAATTTGATCATTGATGTCGGTTGGAAGAACTAATACGGATGTATAATGTTGGTTTCTTAAAAAAAAGTGGAACTCTAATGTTGGTTTTAATCCAACATTAATGATGAGTCTACAATGTTGGTTTAAAACCGACATTAAAGATTCACCCTAATTTTTTAATTTCCAACTCACTTTTCTTTTTGTAAACCCATTCTCTCTCTTACATAACTCTCACTCCTTTCTCTCTCAACTTTCACCATCTTCTCCTTTCTTTCTTAACCTTCACCCATCTTCTCTTTCTCTCTCAACCTTCACCATTTTCTCCTTGCTCTCTCAACCTTCAGCATCATTCTCTCTTTGAAGGAGTGGATGATGCTTTGTGTGGAAAAGATCGATATCCCAAAGTTGATTTATAGAACATATATCAAACAGAGAATGAAAACATAAATATTTGATATAATTCAACATACCATCACACATAAAATGAAAAGGACAATAAGATCGGAAAATCACTCAAATTTGAAGATCGAAACTCTTCACATTCCTTTCGCAGTAACGAACTTTTCAAATTCCCTTCAAACTCTTGAACAACCAGAAAAACGTTGCAATATATCTGTAAAGTCCAAACAAAACCATACGAGAACTTCCATATTCTCAAAGGGTAGAGAACTAGTGAGAGTTTTTTGGGCTTCAAGTTTAATTTATAAGGGATAAAAATTCTCCCATTTGAGAGAGCAATGTGCACCTATTTATACTAGAATCAAAGGGGAGGATGAAAGATTCAACCCTTCCAACTTCTATATGTTTGTTAATGAGAGAATAATGGAGGGAGGGGAAAAGTAATAAAATAAATCCCTTTCCTAATGACTAAATTATTTAATTAAACAAATTTGATTTTTCTTTGATTATATACATACATACATATATATATCATTAAAAAACCATATGTTATATCTAATATAACACATAATCTATAGTTTATATTATATCACATATAGTATAACCTATAGTTTAATGTTCTCTCATTTAACCTATAGTATTTAATATGAATCAAATTCATATTAATTTTAATATTTGAACCATATTCAAATATTCATTTTCTTTCAAATAAAAATTTATATTATTATATCTCACATAAATAATTTATAGTAATTATATCTTATATAATTAATTTCCTTTGTTAATTACATCCCAATTGAGTTAATGAGGGGACCTTATGAACTTATAAATTAACCACTATAGATAAATTTTTTTGTCCATTGGATATAACCAATCAACAATGTGTTGACCTTTCACAACTTGTTCATAAGTACAGCTAGGCCAAAATTACCATTTTGCTCTATACATCTAAGTCCGAAGTATCATTGATCCTTCTAATAAACAATAAGTTATATTCCAACTATAACCAAACCCCTCTTAGACGAGGAGAGGGTGTAACACCACATTGTTTAAGCGTTGGAATCAGCCCTTAAGAGAGCAATTTTTATACTTATCCTTATAGTTGGGAATGAGTGAATTTATTCTTGTGTAGCTACGTTTCAAACTTCCCAATCAGAAGAATCCCCAAAATGGTAGGCATATTGAGTTGGCGAAACATTCCACTCCTATCAATATAAATAAAAGGATTGCCTTCATAGGCAGAAGTTCACAACTCCTCAGGATTTAGGTCAAGTCACCTATGATTATCTTGATGAAATATAAGTCTCTTCTAGTAATAATGTTATATATAGAGATTATTTATTTCATGGTCCGATCTTATAAAAACTCTTTTGTATAGAATACCCCTACTCACATGTTTCAACATGTATGATAAAGATCAAATAATTTGTAGCGCTTTGCAACAATGATAACAACTATAAACCATACTATATTCGTAGTTGAAGGAACTCTTATTCAAGAGTACCTATGAGCGGAAGCTTCCAATTCATTATGATAAAATTACCACATATACATTTAAACATACTAATATGCATTCATAGTGCTAAAGAGATCGATAGATCATACTAGTTGAAGATTTATTCTTCATAGCGAGCCAAAACCCCAACCACTCGAACAAAAGGAAACGGAGATGATACCACCACTCAAAGCCCTCAGTATTCTTGGAGTGAGAATCCAAAGTGTGGGCTTTGTTCGGATTTGGAAGATGGGAGGAGGAAGAGAGGCGATACGCAACGATCAAGCAAGTGGGAGATGAAGTCATCTATCTCATAGATAAGATGCTTGATCATTTAGGTGAAGTATACGATCGTGTAGGAAGAAGTAAGCGATTGCCTAAACGATCATGTAGGAAAGGGTAACCGATTGTCTAAACGATCGTGTAAGGTGAGCGATTGTCTAAATGATCGTGTAGAAAAAACTAAGTGGTCGTCTATACAATCGTTTAGTAAATATCGAGAGCTAAACGATCGCTTAGGAAAGGGTAAACGATCGTTTAGTAAATAGCGGACGAAGGTGTAATTGGTAAGCGATCGCTTAGCAATATTGTCTAGGTAAGCAATCGTACAGGCACTATCGTATAGGCACTGATTTTCTAAGCGATGACACACTCTTTAACACAATGTTTGTGCATCTCATGCTTAACACACCATGAGCTAGTTATGCATCTCAAAGTGATCTTTCATCACACTCATCCATTATTAGAATAGAAGAGACGCCATCCTATTTCCCTTTTCACCGTCCAATGAATGTGATCTCATCATATTCATAACACATAAATTAATATCATATATTAATTATAGTATTTTTTTTTTCCATTAGATATAAATCATATTTATATCCAATTTCTCCCAAATTTATGTATCTCATATATAAAGTTAATTATATCATATTTAATTAACTCGTTCAATTTTATCACATATAATCGAACTTCCTTTTTTCAATTTGTATATTTCAAACTGACCCAAAAACTGACTTTCAATTATATCATATTTAATTAACTCGTTCAATTTTATCACATATAATCGAACTTCCTTTTTTCAATTTGTATATTTCAAACTGACCCAAAAACTGACTTTCAACTTGTATCCAAGCTACCAAGGGGACCTTATAAACCTATGGGTCGAAGCTCGAACAGTACGTGAATAGCTGACTAAATTCTTTAGTCACGATATCCACCATTCGTTAACTACTAGTCCACTAAAGACCGACAGTTAAACTCTTTTTTCCATAGATATATTTCAATGTCCATTGGATATCATTAATCATCAGTACGGTGACCCTTCACAAATGCTCGTAATTATAGTGGGCCAATTTACTGTTTTTTCGCTGTAATTACATCTTTCTCATTAAGTACCACTGATCCCTCCAATGAACAATACAACATAGTCCTACTATGTGTGAACACCTCTTGAGCCATAAGAAGATGCGTGGCACAACATCGTTCAAGGCTCGGTATTAGCCCTTAAGAGAGCAATTTATCTACTTACCCCTACTTTAGGGAAGGAGTGAACTCCATCTTGTGAAGCTGAGTTCCCATCTCCCAAATCAGAGGAATCCCCAAAATGGTAGGTTTGAGTCGGCACTCTAGCCACTCGCACCCATGCAAATCAAACGACCGCCCTCAATGGCAAGAGTTCCCAACTCACTCAGGATTGAGGTCATGTTACCCATGGTCATCCTAGTGAAGTGAAGTCTTGTCATGAACGGAGTTATATGATAAGACATTAATACTTCGAGGTCAAGTCTTATACAAACTCTTTGTGTAGGACGCCTCCGTTCGTATGTCCACTACAGGAATGATCAGGATCAGACCATCTGTGACAAGTTACAAAATTTGTAACAATTCCAAAAAGTGGGTCGCATCCATAGTGTTACCAGGATAAGGTTTTCCTCTTATATCCATATACTACAGACTATTTTGGTTGTCACTTAAGACATGATCCACTTGTATGTCACTACATACATGCTTAAGTTACATAAAGACAACCAAGGATATTAAGTTTATTGGTTTTTGATAAAATAAAAAAACATTTAAATGTGCAAAGTCAAGAAGTGAAGTAAATATCATATATATTATACATCACAAGTGTTCTTACAAAGTTGTTTACAAACTACAGGACACGATACTTTAGGGCACAAACCTCAACAGTAGTGTCACCAGAATAAGTTTTCCAGCCTTATCCATATACTACAGACTGATTAGGTTACCACTTAAACATGATCCATCTATGTGTCTCCACATACATATTTAACTTATAGAATATAATTCTGGATCTTAGTTTAATGGTTTTTGTAAGTTAATACAACTAAATATCGAATAAAATACCTCATACTTTATTAGATAAATAAAATGTTTGTACAATACAATTAAAAATTAAAAAACCATGAGATTTAGGGCATAAACCCCATCAATCTCCCACTTGTCCTAAAGCTAGTGGGGTGTACATAACAAAAGTACAATCAAGTACATATTACAAAAAAAAAAAGAAACCAGGGCATACAATACGCACCCAATAAAATATCCACTTGCCCTAGACTAAATACAACTTGTCTTGCAAACCCAGACTCTCTAAGTGACCCTCAAACACCTTAGCCGTGAGGATCTCTATAAACAGATAAGCAACGTTGTGCTCCGAAGCGATTTTCGTGACTATCGCGTCCCCTCTATACACAATCTTCTATATCAAGCGATACATACGCTCAATATGCTTTCCAGGCTTATGGCTTTTGGATTCCCTTGAATTAACTACAACACCACTATGATCACAATAAAGGATGATAGGCATTGACATGTCTGAAACAACTTCCAGATTAGTCAACTCCCTCAACCTTGGTATAATCCTTTGCCACTGGTTTAGCCTTGAAGGTTTGCACCTTACCATCTATACCCCTCTTCCTCTTGTAGATCCATTTGCAGCCTATAGGTTTTTCCCCATCAGGTTGGATTTCAAGATCCCAGACTGAAGTAAAGTACACAGGCTTCATTTCAAGATCTATAGCTTTGATCCATATATTTTTATCTACATCCTCCATTGCCTATTTGTAAGACAATGGATTCTCAACTTTGTCATCAGATATGACAGTTAGAGTTTCTGTTAAACCCATATAACGAATAGAAAGGTTCACAATCCTCCCACTTCATCAAGGCTCCCTCAACGATTGAGTGGATGTGATCTACTAGATGAACCAACATCAACAACTCTTGTTGATGCACTAGGCTCTTCAACAACTCTTGTTGGAGGTTCAATGGTTTTGGTGGAAAGTTCATTTAATACTATCTTACTGCACGATTTATGCTCCCTAATGTGGTCCTCTTCTACAAATGCAGTGTTTGTTGACACTAGAGATGTCCAATTTCTTCACGAGGACAAGGTCCCACCCCGAACGGGGCGGGGATTCCTCGATTAGGCGGGGAATGGGGGAGGAAGTGGGGAAAAAAAATTTCATGTGAGCTAAACGGGGATGGGGACGGGGAATGCATTCCCCAGCTCCGCCCCTTGCCTCGGTCCCGCCCCGTTCCCCGTCCCCACCCCGATTAGCTTTTACATATTTATTTAGTATAGTTATCTAATGTTATGTTGTTATTATTATTATTATATAAATATTACATTACAATTTCAAATTTGCTTATTTATTGTAAAAAGATAATGAATATGTTTAAATTTAGATTATATATATTAATAATTTTATTTATATTTATTTTTTCTATTAAAAAAATTAATTAGCTTTTTTAGGCCAAAATTTTAGTAATTTATTTTTAAATTCAAAATTTCATATAAAACTAACCATAATAAATAATTTAGTGATAAAGCTCATTATTTAATTAAAATTTTCTCACATTGGTGATTTAAATTAATTGATTTTTTACAAAAAAAAAAAGGTATCGGGGGAAAATTCCCCGTGGGGAACTCGATCCTTGCGAATTTCCCGTGGGGAATCCCTGTCCTATTCCCCGTGGAGAATTTCATGGGGATTGGGAATGAAATGGGGAGTAGGGATGGGATGGGGAATGGTATCCCTTCCCTGCCCCACCCCATAAACATCTCTAGTCGACATAAACAGTTTATTATCTTTAGGATCGTAGAAGTAACCACCTCTCATTCATTTGGGCTAGCCTACAAATAGGCACAATTTTGAATCAGGTTCCAATTTCTGAGGATTGGCCACAAGCACGTATGCTGGGCAACCCAAATTCTGAAATGACGTAAACTACATTTACAACAACTACAAAATTCCAAAGGTGTTTCAGAAACACTCTTCGATCGAACACAATTCAAAATATAGGTTGTAGTCTATATTGCATAAACCCATAACGAATCAGGAAAATGAGTGTAACTCCTTGAACTTTTCAAGGGCTTCAGACTTATGTTGCATTAAGTAAACATACCAGTACCTTGAATAATCTTTTGTGAATGTGATGATGTTAAGGTTGATGCCTAAATCTCATAGGGTCATGTAGTTTGTAATTGTATTGTACAAACATTTTATTTATTTAATAAAATATGAGATGTTTTATTTGACATTTAGTAGCATTAAACATGTATGTATAGACATGTAGGTGGATCATGTTTAAGTGATAACCTAAATCGTCTGTAGATGGATAAGGTTGGATGTCTTATCCTAGTGACACTACGAGTATGATAACTTATCTCGATCATTGATGTAGAGACATGTGAGTGAGGATATTCTATACAAAGAAGTTTGTATAAGACCAGAGTACGAAATGACTAGTCTCATTATATAACACCATTCATAATAGAGACTTACATTTCACCAGGATGACCATATAGGTGACATGACTTGAATCTTAAGTGAGTTGTGAACTCCTATCTATGAAGGCAGTCCTTTACTTTATATGAATTATTCAAATTAATTGGGAGAATTAACTATATGTGATATAATTAATTTAATTTAATTATATATGATAAAATTGCTATAATGTATTTGATATATTATAATATAATGTTTATTTGAGTGGAAATAAATATTTGAATATGATTCAAATATTAATTATGTGAATAGGATTCATATGATTAAATTTAGTATAAATGAGATTTATATTAAATACTATGCATTGAGAGAATTAAACTATAGACTATATTATATTGGATACAATATTAAACTATAGGTTATGTGTTATATTTGATATAACATATAGTTTAATATATATTATATGATAAAGTGGTTATCATATAAATATAGATTAATGTTTTATTAAAATTATTGTTATGATTATTATTATTATTTTGAAAAATGATTTTTACAATTCATTCCCTCTTTTTTCTCTCTATAATGTACGTGAGAGTGGTTAGTAACCATCTTTCTCTTTTAGATTTTTACAGAGAACTCTGTAAAAACTAATCTCTACAAAAAAAAAAAAAAAAAGGGGGGGGGGGGGGAAATTCCATGAGAAAAATTCTCAAGTTTTTTTCTCTCATTCTCTTCTTCTCATCTCATCTTTCCCTCTACTAAAATTCCAAGAGCCCACAAACTCATTGGATTCTCATCCCAGAGAATACAAGAGTTTCTGAATGGTTGTGACCATTTGTGAGTTTTCGAGTTCGTGATTTTTCAGAGAAGGGAATTGGTTTTCTTGAAGAAAAGTTCTTCAAAGGTAAGAGTATTCTTATCCCTTTTCTATTTTTATTTTACATTTATCATGTTGTAATTTAAATTTATTGCATAAAGTTTCTATATTGTTTCTGTAAAATTCATGTTCTATAAAAATTGGGATTTGGGTCCGATCCCCATTTTTGCTCATGAACTTTAACCGATTCCTTTAGATGAAATATTCAAACCCTTCTCTTACTTTAACATTCATAGAACCATAAAGATCCGAATGTACAAGTTCTAAGAGTTCTTTGTCTCTGTGACCTTTTCCAGTAAAAGGTTTGTTAATTTTGCCTTCACGGCATCACTCATATAAAATTAAAGAATTTTCTTCTAACTTACTTAGAAGTCCATTCTTAACCAATCTCTCAATCCTATTGAAATTAATGTGACCTAATCGTAGATGTAAAAGTTGGGCGTTTTCTTTAGAAGAAACTTTTTGTCTTTTGTTTTGAGTTATAGCAGTTCTGAACATTTCAGACTGAAGGATGGCCTTAGATGCTAATAGCCTTAGCACATAAAGGCTAATATCTAAGATTGCATGACAAATTTCAATACCATTTTTTTAAATAAATGTTTTCCTCACTATTTTAAAGTATATGATTGTTCTAAGAAACATTTTATAGAAATCGAGTTCCTTTTTAAAGTCGGAATTATATACATTGTCTAACAAAATATATGATTTCTATACTAATTAAGGTGATATTGTTTGTTATCCTTGAGTTTCTTCTTGAATTTTTGTAGTAGACCACCACAAGAGTATTCTCTACAAATCTCAGGTTTTAAATTGGGTGGTGGAACCCATGTATTGAGAGAGATATGGTGTTTGAGAGTTGGAGAAGAAAAAATGGCAGAGAGTTTTTGCTTCAAAAAAATGGATTTTTTAGACTTTTTCATGTCTAAAAAATCTAAGTTTCAACTTGGTTTTTAGCAAGTGAATCATGCAAAGTAGCTGAGGTGTGGATTAACACTCAATCCTCCACTATTTTTATTATTACGTATAATTAGTGAAAAATCCAAAAATTCCCACTAATTCATCCATTTATATTAATAAAATTTCATAAATGAAATTTGAATTTATTTTATTTATCTATTTATAATGAAATTAATTTAATCAAATTAAATATTTTTATACTTTTGAATTTCAGAAATTCAAATTTTAAATAAGTAAATAAATAAATAAATTATTAATTAAATAATTAATAAAACACCAAATTCAAAAATGAATCACTATTCATGTATTTTAATATCTAAATCAAATTTAAATATCTCCAACTCTCCAAAATCGTTTAATTCGTTAATTAAATGTTTATCATATCAAATATAAGAATCCAAACCCTAAATCAAATTTGAACATTTCAAATCCCCTCAACACACTATTCGAAGGTTTACTTCTTTTATGAGCTAGTAGAGGGACCTAATAGTCCTATAGATCATGAGCTCCAACAATTTGATATCAATTGGTTAAACTCTTTAAACCGAATTAAGCAATATTCGTTAACTATCGAGTCACTCCACTATAGCTTAGTATTTTCACTCTCGTCACTGTAGATATATTTATGTCCACTTGATTTAACGATAATTAGTAAATCAATCCTTCAAAGGTTGTTCGTATTTATAGTTAGGTCAAAATTACCGTTTTACCCATGGAATATATCTTACTCCTTAAGTATCCACTGATCCTCTAATGAACAATTATAGTCCTACCAATAAACCGAGTCCTTCGTAGTCATAGAAAGGATAGGGCCTCTTTATTCAAGACCAAAAATCACTACTTAAGGAACAACATATCTGGTAACCCTAAAAATGGGTATGAGTGAATTCCTTCATGCAGGACTATGTCCCCAACTATCTCTTTGGTCTCACCCCTAAAATGGGAGTTGAGCGGCGATGTTGAACCACTCTCACCCAAGCAGATTAAAGGATAATCCCGAATAAACAGGAGTTCATAGTTAGCTTGGGATTCAGATCGAGTTATCTTAGGTCATCAAATTGAAATAGTCAGTTTTAACAGAAAACGATCGTTATAAAGAAATGTGACTATTTCGTGGTCCGATATTATGCAAACATCTTTTGCGTAGGATGCCCCCACTTGCATATCTCCACATGAACAACTTTAGGATCACATCGTTTGTATCAATATACAAAGCGAGTCGTATCCATAATGTCCTCAGGATAAGATACTCAACCCTATTTATATACTTATAGACTATTTTGGCTATATACTCAACCTTGATTCTCCTTTATGTCTCTACATAAAATTTAAATATTCATGTTATAACCATGGGTTCATTAGTTTATTGGATTTAGGAATCTATAAATGCAATTTATATGTTCAATAACAACTTTCTTGAATAATCTCAATAACATCTTTTTTTGTAAATAGAAATATGTTTAAAGTTTACAAATTGCGAATTTTAGGATATATAACCCAACAATAGATACCTTAGAATTGCCAGTTTCTATCCTTCCACGTTATATGTGAATCTATATGATGTAATGAATGTATTGAAAATAATGTTGGTGATGAGTTGTCTTTAATTTTAATATTGGAACATGTGGCTTATAAATAGTTTTGTTGTTTATAAGTTCATGGCTTTGTGTTTTTAGTTTTATCTTTTGGCTTTGACATCAAGTTCTTTTTTTTATGCTTGGTTTGGTAAATTGTTCATGGTTTCTATTGATGATATTAGTGGTAATCATTGGTTTGTTGAAAAAGAGAGTTGTTGTTATGTTATGTCTTTGTTAGTGAGTTTTGTTATGGTTGGTAGTCATGTTGTTTTTGGATTTATAATTAGTGTGCTAAAAGACTTTAATGAATGTATGGAAAATAATGTTGGTGATAAGTTATCCTTAAGTTTGATATTGGAACATGTAGCTTATAAATAGTTTTGTTGTTGATAAGTTCATGGTTTTGTATTTTTAATTTTGTCTTTTGTTTTGATATCAAATTTCTATTTTCATGCTTGTGTTGTTAAATTGTTACATTGTTCATGGCTTAAATTATTAAATTGTTCATGACTACTATAGCCCAATTTTGTACGATTGTCTTTTCTCTTAGATTTGACAAGCTTAATTGTTTGGTTTCATAAAACTTGTTTATGGTCTTCATTAAGTTGTTTGTGTTTATAAGTTTATAAATTTTCCTAAAGAAATGAAGAAAAAATTTTAAAATATTTCAGTTAGTGAAAAAATTATGTTAAATAATCTATTGATCGTTGAAGATAATTGGCATTAAAATCTTGATCATCTATAATATCGATTTTAAACTGACATTAAAGACAACCGACATTAAAGACCTTTTATAACACGACCTTGAATGTCGATTTTCAACCGACATTGTACCCGGTTTTAAATCGACATTAAAGCCCAATTTTGTAGTAGTGTCGAGAAAGATTTCTCCATCTAAGAGAAGACATAAGATTTGTCAGTGAAGGGAGTTCACTGAGTTACAAGAATGATGATCAAGAGGAGAGGAGTCTTACACACTATCGGAAGTCGAAGTGTTGAACACTAATATTATCACAATTTGGGAGAGCCTAAGTACAATTGAGAGGGAGTCTCACATCTAGGGGAAGCTTAGGTGACTTGTAAGTTGGGCTCTACATGGGTCACTACAGTAGTCGGTGTATTACAAATAAATTCTATGTTGTAATTGCTTAACTCTTTAATATTAGTGAATTATCTTTCCTAGACACACTACTTTTCAGACGTAGGTGGTTTATCGTTGAACTGGGTTACCAACTCTTGTGAGCCTTTACTTGTTTTCTTATTGTTAGTATTTTGTTATTAAAGTACTTGTCAGTGCTTTCCACTCATCGTCCATATTTCGAGTGATGAGTCTTCCTATCGATTTTTCAATTACTTTCAATCGCACTACTTTTGTTATTTGATTTCTTTTATTAAAAAAAAGTAATAACAAGAGCCAAAGAATGAGAGTAATGAACAAAGAAAGAGAGCAAGAAACAAGAAACAAGAATGATAATAAGTAGCAAGAGAAAATGAAAAGAGCCCGGAGTAAGAAACATAAACTCTAATGAACTAGAGTACGTGAGAGTAAATAGCAAGAGTGAGATCTCCCAACACACATGTACAATGTTTTGTTTCCATAATTTCATGTTAATATGACGCAAGCAAAATGTTAAAAACATTCTTTTAAAAAATTGGATAAAATTTTATTTGGATCATTCACAATAGATCATCCATATAAAAAAACTCGAAGATAACCACAACTCAACATCACACTAATTAACTCCATTTCTAAATTTGATTATTAGGAATACTAAGTATTTAAAATGAAAGTATAATAATGGCTAAACAGTTAGTTCTTTTTATAAGCATCATTTAAATCGATACCATAGTCAACTTGAAGATAGTTCAGAGACATCTATATCTGAATAAATAAATGGATAGATAAATAAAATAAAAATGGTAGAATCAATATATAACAAGATTGTGCCCAAAATTAATGAGATTCGTACAGATACACCACACCATAGGTCAGAGGAAGGTGAGAGGGAAATTATAATGTGTTATCAAATGTATCCATCAAATATTGCAACCTAAATTCCTGATCCCACTATTTTTAATTAAATTATAAATTTAATTTCTATAATCTGAAAAGTGAAAATTTAGAATATGTTTGAAATATTTTTAAGTATTTAACTTAGAAAATAAGTTAGAGTATTTGACAACTACTCAAAATAATTTTTTAAATGTATTTTAATTAATTTTTATAAAAATTATTAAAATAAAAATAAATTTTTAAAAAATATTTTTTCTTAAGTCAATCCAAATAAGTCGTTAATTGTTATAATTTATAATCGAAAATTAGTATCTATTATTTAAAGATTATTTATGAAAATTTATCACATGAGAGGGATTACATTTTAATTTTTCTTAAATTTAGATCAAATTTGCAATTAAATTTAGGAGATTGAGGCTGTCGGTTGCTTGAGTCTCCCTCTCGTTGCTGAATGCCAACCAATAAGGACACCAAATTAATGTTTATTCACAAAATTTTCTTTGTCGTATATGTACAATTTTTTCTTTTTAATTACTTCATTTATATATTTTTCACACTAAAGTTATTGGTCATTATTTTTTTATATTTTATTTTAATTGATCCATAATTTAGGGACATATCTACTCATTTAATTCAACACAAAACCACAAGTATTTGGATCATGAATATTTAAAGTTGTGTCCGGTCTTTTCAACATTCAAAAGTGTTTGATATCTCTTTCTAATTCTTGTTACATTTATCAAATCGTAATGAAAATTGATATAATTATATGAAATTATTATGAACTTGAATCGCTAACGTAATTGGATGAATTTTGATCACATTTACATAAAATTATGAATTTTGTCAAATTTACAGTTACCGTTACCTCTACATCTATCTCTGAGGGTCAAACGGTAACGGTAACGATAACGGTAAAGATAACAAAATTGATAATTTTTCGGCTGTAACAGTAACAATAATGATAGTCGTGACGGTAACTATAGTGGTAACGATAATGATAGGACGGAATTCTCAGATGCAATCGGATTGAGTACTCTTTATTCATCCATCAGATTATCTTATTTCATTGTAGATTTGGATGTGATGCTCACGTGTCACCACAAATGCATAACACAAATAAACAATATAAAAAATAATCAAATGAGGTCTATTTTATTTTTAATTTAAAATTAGGTTATTTTATTAACGCCACATGGGCTATAATGGGGGGATACATCAGTTTTAGCCAGATTAATAAAATGGGGTGGGAAATCTTTCTTCCAGACACATATATACAACAATTGATATGGTGAAAGGAGACGTTGCTGAATGATGTTGATAAAGATCTTATTGTTTCTATCCAGCAACTAATTTTACATAGGGCATATGTTGAACCGTTTAGAAGATTGATCAATTGAAGGCAATCAGATTGAACTTTTATCTGGAAAATTTACAATGAAGCTACTAATTTCCCTTCGAGGACCAGCAAATGGGGAACCATAGTTGATGTTGAGATGTGAGGCGTACATAGCTATAATTTATCCGTATGAATTTCGAAGAACAGCTGATATACCAGTTGGTGAAATGGGAAAACTCCAAGCTGCATCAGTGTTTAGTGCAATGACATCAGGAGGAGGAGGTAACCAGTGCTTTATGTTTGATGAGTTTAATCTGATAGATTTTTTAGGATGAGTCATTTTATTTAAAATACCATCCATAATCTCCTTATGGTAATTGTTGATCCATTTACTTTTAAACTCAGGCGGGGGAATTCTTTTTTTGTTGATGAGCGAATTGCAATCATTCCATAAAGACCAACATGTTAAAACTATTAATTCCTGTTTTTCGAGCGAGCAACTATCAACCAGAGCACACTATCTATCTATAAACTTCCATTAAAGTTATCCAAAATTTGCAGATGTTTTAGTATTTGAAGCCAAATTTCCTTAGCTCTTGAGATGAAGAAAATATGATCAGTAGTTTCCTCATGGGTTAAACAAAGCGAACGATTAGGTAAAATGTTTAATCTTTTTTTCAATAGGTTCGTTTTGTTATAATATTTTTAAGGACTCTCCAAATGAAGTGTTTGATTTTTGAAAGAATTTTGAGCTTCCACACATACTTCCATACTATTTCCATGTTGTTACTACTAGACGAGCATTTGCATAATCTAGATCTTTGGAACCATTTGTATCCTAATTTTACTGTATAATAGCCATATTTGTCATAGTGCCAAATCATTCTGTCGTTTAGATTTAAATTTATAGGAATTCCTTTGATTATATTGGCAACTTCTTATGTTGTTTCTTGAGTTAGGAGTTCATGATTCCATGTTCCATTTTCATTTATAAAGTCAGCTACCAAATAAGCATATTCGCTTTAAGGTATATTCTTTGGGAATTCAGAGGTCTGAATTTTTTTTTTTTTTTTTTTTTTTTTTATTTCCCATTAGCAATTTTGTAGTAGATTCCTTATTTTAGAAATGAGCAACCCACATTAAACTAGATCAAAGATAAGATGCTCTTCTTCTCACAGTAGCCTTAGTAATATAACAACCTTTAAAGTATATACTCTTAAGGAGTCTTGAGACAAGTAAGTTTGGATTAATAAGGAACCTCTATATTTGTTTAGCAATTAAGATTCTATTAAATCCTTCAAGGTCACGAAAGTTTAGGTCTCCCAATGCTTTAGGAAGATATAGGTCCAACCCATTTAATCCAGTGAATTTTCTTTTACTGTTAAGTGCCCCACCAAAAACGGGAGAAATTTCTTGTAATTTATGTGTGAAACTTCTTGGGGAGTTTGAATAAACTCATCCCATAAATTGGTTTTGCTTGGCCAATGCTTTCTATTCAAATTTCCTTGCCACCTATAGAAAATAAGGATGTCTTCCAACCTTGTACTGCTTTCCATACTTTATCCATAATGAAATTGAAATCTTTGCATTTTTTTTTTGAAATGGCTGAAAGGAGACCAAGATAATGGCCAAGGTCTTCAACATTTTGAACACCCAGGATAGAACTAAGATAGGCCTCTCTATCTTGGTAAATATTTGGTGAGAAGAGCAGGGCTGATTTATCATAGTTAGTTTTTATTACTAAATTGTTTATCATAGTTAGTTTTAACTCTGGAGGAATCTTCAAACATCTGAAATGTGTTCTTTAGTGTCATTAATTCTTGATCCGAGACTTTGCAAAAAATTAGGCTGTCATCAGCAAATAGTGAGAATGAAATGATTGGACTTGAGGGTTTGATTTTTAGAACTGACAGAGAACCAGAAGAGTGGTTAGATAAAAGTAAAGCTGAGAGGCCTTCAGTAAATAAAAGATACAAGTAAGGTGAGAGAGGATCCCCTGACGAATGTCTGGGGAGAAATATTTTGTAGATTCACCATTTAATAGTATAGAGAACCTAGCAGAAGAGATATAGTTATAAATGAGTGAAGTAAAATTGTTATCAAGTCCAATGTAGATGATAATTGCTTTTAAAAAAACCCATTACACTCTATCATAGGGTTTACAAATTGAATTGATTTTTAAAGTTGTAATTCCCTGGTTTCCAGTTTTTTTGTTCTTTATGAAGTGAATACATTCATGGCCTATCATTATGTGTCTTCCTAGAACAAAAGCATTTTGAAATTTAAAAATCACATCATTTCAAATACATTTAAGACGATTAGCTATAGTCTTTGTTACAATTTTGTATATGACATTACAAAGACTAATAAGTATGTAATCATTAACAGTACAGGGTTCTGAATTTTAGGAATAAGAACAATGTTTGTTGAGTTCCGATAATTAATATTATTGTTTTGATTAAGGATATTAAGGTAACTTTCAATTGTATTTTGTCCAACCAGATTCCAATAAGTTTGGAAAAAAACTAGCAGAAAATTTATCCTGGTAGCACTTTCGACCTCATCTTTTGTATATGGAGCACTGAGGCTTGTGTTCACTGTTAGGGTGACTTTAGGATGGATATGTTGTAGGATGATATTCCATTGATCAAGATTTAGGTTAAAAGATGTGAAAAGGTTTTGGTAATGGTTAAGAAATGTTTTTTGGATAATATTTTCATCTTCTGACCAAGAGCCATTATCAGTTATTATTCCATGGATTTCATTTATTTTCCTTCTCATTGAGGCTTTTTTTATGAAACCATTTCGTATTCTTGTCACCCCACTTAATCCAATTTTCTCTAGATCTTTGATGCCAATAGATTTCTTCTTTTTCGAGTAAATGATCTAATTCAAACTCAATTAGGTGTATATGATCAAAGTCAATAGTTAAAAAATCCCTAATTATTAATCTTTTTCTATTCCCATATCAGGTGTAAGGGGAATCATTGTAGCAAATATCATTTAGTTGGCAATTATCCAGAGCTTCTGTAAAGTTGGAAAGGAGATTTGGAGCCTTGAGAAGACCTCTATACTTTTCTTTGTTCTAAAGAATTTCACTGAGGTCACCACTATAAGCCATGGGTATTTATCATTATCATTAAATCAAGAAATAAGCTCCCAGGTAAGATGTTTTTTTATGTGATTCAGGGTAGCCATAGATGATAGAGTTGACATTCAACATGTGGAAGAGATTTTGATCTTAACCATTCTAATTACATTGATTTTAGTGAATTAGTAAGCATGTTCATGGTTTTTTCAGGAGTATACCTTTGAAGATTCCTCCAAATTGCTTCAAATCTCCTTGAGTTTCTTCTTGAATTTTTATTGTAGACCAATACAAGAGTCTTCTCTACTAATGTCAGGTCTTAGATTAGATGGTGGAACCCAAATATTGAGAGAGATATGGTGTTTGAGAGTTGGAGAAGAAAAAATGGCAGAGAGTTTTTGCTTCAAAAAAATGGATTTTTCATGTCTAAAAAATCTAAGTTTCAACTTGATTTTTAGCAAGTGAATCATGCAAAGTAGCTGAGGTGGTGGATTAACACTCAATCCTCCACTATTTTTATTGATTACGTATAATTAGTGAAAAATCCAAAAATTCCCACTAATTCATCCATTTATATTAATAAAATTTCATAAATGAAATTTGAATTTATTTTATTTATCTATTTATAATGAAATTAATTTAATCAAATTAAATATTTTTATACTTTTGAATTTCAGAAATTCAAATTTTAAATAAATAAATAAATTATTAATTAAACAACTAATAAAACACCGAATTCAAAAATGAATCACTATTCATATGTTTTAATATCTAAATCAAATTTAAATATCTCCAACTATCCAAAATCGTTTAATTCGTTAATTAAATGTTTATCATATCGAATATAAGAATCCAAACCCTAAATCAAATTTAAACATTTCAAATCCTCTCAACACGCTATTCGAAGGTTTAATTCTTTTACGAGCTAGTAGAGGGACCTAATGAATGTATAGATCATGAGCTCCAACAATTTGAGATTAATTTGTTAAACTCTTTAAAACCGAATTAATCAATATTCGTTAACTATCGAGGCACTCCACTATAGCTCAGTAGTTGCACTCTCTTCATTGTAGATATATTTATGTCCACTTGATTTAACGATAATTAGTAAATCAATCCTTCAAAATATTTATAGTTAGGTCAAAATTACCGTTTTACCCATGCAATACATTTTACTCCTTAAGTCTCCACTGATCCTCTGTGGTCCTACCAATAAATCTAGTCCTTCTCAGTCATAGAAAGGGCAGGACCTCTTTATTCAAGACCAAAAATTACTACTTAAGGAACAACCTATCTGCTAACCATAAAAATGGGTATGAGTGAATTCCCACATGCAGGACTATGTCCCCAACTATCTCTCCGGTCTTATCCATAAAATGGGAGTTGAGCGGCGATGTTGAACCACTCTCACCCATGCAGGTTAAAGGATAATCTCGAATAAACAAGAGTTCAGAGTTAGCTTAGGATTCAGATCGAGTTATCTTAGGTCGTCAAAATGAAATAGTCAGTTTTAACAGAAAACGATCGTTATAAAGAAATGTGACTATTTCGTGGTCTGATATTATGCAAACATTTTTTTGCATAGGATGCCCCCACTTGCATGTCTCTACATGAACAACATTAGGATCACATCGTTTGTATCAATATACAAAGCGAATCGTATCCTTAGTGTTCTCAGGATAAGATACCCAACCCTATCTATATACTTATAGACTATTTTGGCTATATACTCAATCTTGATTCTCCTTTATGTCTCTACATAAAGTTTAAATATTTATGTTATAGCCATGGGTTCATTAGTTTATTGGATTTAGGAATCTATAAATGCAATTTATATGTTCAATAACAATTTTCTTGAAATAATCTCAATGACATCTCTTTTGTAAATAGAAATATGTTTAAAGTATACAAACTACGAGGTTTAGGATATATAACCCAATAATAGATACCTTAGAACAGCCAGTTTCTATCCTTCCAAGTTATATGTGAATCTATATGATGTGATGAGAATGTTTTAATCGTTACATTAACCGAATCTTTCCAAAAAAATACACAAACCTCTATTTGAACCATTACTATTAACATCTAAGCATCCACTAAAATGACATTTGATCTTTTTTTTTTTTTTTATTGCAGACATCTTGATTACTCTTTGTTTCTAATATAAACATGATTTCAGGATTGATAGAATAGGCAAGATTATAAAGAGATCTAACTGCTCGGGGATTGCCCAGTCCCTAGCATTCCAACATATAATTTTCATAATCCAAGGAAGGGTTGCTATAGCCTCTGCCAAAGCGATATTAACTTCAAACAAAATTTATTCTGATCTTGATTTTTTCTGTCTTTTGTCTCCTTTTCTTTCAAAGTTATCATTTATGATTAATTTCCTTTTTTGGTTTTTGGTAGTGGCTTCTATGTCGAGATCCATCTGTTGCTTGGTTCTTCTTTTCAAATATTTTAATTATTTAGGTGGAGGGGATAGATTGGTATTTCCAATATTAAAAGGTTGTTGATTATTTTGGTCTTTCTCAATTGAGGTTTTTTTTTTATATATAATGTAGTTTCTTTTTTGTGAATTCGTTTTCAGACTCCATTGTCCTTATAAAGTCAGGTAGAATATTCAGATGTTGTTCTATATCAGGATGACTTGTAGGTCTTTGAGGTAAGTTCAGGTCAAGAATTTTGGGGTCAATTGGCATTTGTCCTTGTTGATTCTGCGGTTTTTTAAAAAATATAACATTTGTTATCTGGTCTGGTTGAGGTATAGAAGACATTTTTTGTGGAGAATCAAATCTTTGTCATCTGCAGGGTTATCTGAGAATTTTCTAATAAGTTTTGGAGAGCTTTGAAACCTCAACCAAGGGCCATATTGTGTTGAACAGTCATTGAGGCTATAGGGGAAAGCTTATAGTAAATTGCATTATTTTGAAACATGTCCAATTATTCCACAAGAATAATAAAAATCAGGTAATCTTTCATATGTAATTGCAACCCATTTTTCTTATGTTGATTCTGAAAGTTGAACTTTCACTAGTCTTCTGTGGGGTTTTTTTTGACGTCCATTAAGATTTTTATTCTCATTGTTTCCCTAGCATAAGTCATATTCATCACACTCAATGTCTAAAATTTTTTCTATGTGATTACAAATCTTTCTTGCCATTATTTTTTTCTGGAAACCAAGTGGGGGACACATGAGTCGTCTCAAAAGACCCACTTTATCGAATTTGAGATCAATAATTTGTTTATCGGCTCCTAGTTCTTCTAAAATTAAAAGATGATCATAAAAAACGCCACGGGCCAAATCAAAAAATTCATTCTTTATCAAGAGATCTCCCAAATTTTAAAATAAAGAGGTTTTCCCCAATTGTCTGGATACTTATTCCATTCTTTATTTTCCATGTGTCATTAAAGGGATTTTTTTCGGGCATTTCCAGCTACAATTCTTTGTGATTGCAATTTTTCGATTAGGCTGTGGTTGAGTTAGCCATTAACTTCGTGACTTATTTCAGGGTAAAGTATGATTATGGATCTGTCTTCTTCATTAGAGAGTTGGAGATGTTTCAGGTTAGTTAAAATTTCCTCTATAACCATTTGAGTTTCACAATTTCCTCTATATCCATTTTAGTTTCACTTCTCTATCACTTTGATTATAGAGGAAGATGAATTTTTTGATGTTTCCAAGTTCTTCAAGGTGGAGAAGTATGGTGGAGATCTTGGGGGGATGGATAAATCTATGAGTGGTTTCGAAGATTACTTCGAACAGAAAGGGAAGAAAGCTTCTACAACGATATTCTATCAACTTTCAAATTTGTGTTTATAATATATTTCTTAAATTTTTAGAAAATTTTTAAAAATTACTTGATCTATTAAATATAAAAGTAAGTTTGTGTCTAAAGAAACTCCAAATTTTCAATTTTATTTTTAGTAGGCAGATAATTTTAAAATATCAAAAGGAACTATTGGATTTAATTAATATTAAGAGTTTAAGTACATATTGAATAATTTTTTTAAGGTAATATCTATATTTGATACAAAATTCAAAGTTTCAAAATCGGCTAGACATTTAAAGTTCATGAACTAACAATAGACATAAATTCAAAAGTTTAAGAATTAGATAGGTAATAATTAAACCATAAATATAATATCAACACATTTTTGTAAATAATTATTAAAATTATCCAAATTTTACATTTGTTATCAAATATATATCAAAAAACTCAAAATATGATATACTCATATATTATGTTTTTAATAGATTATCCATTTCTAAATTTCTATTATCAAATTTCTACTATAAAAATATTTATCATTTATTGCTTGATTATGTATATTTTCTTTAGTTATGACATTTTTGTGGATCAGCTACGTTTTGGAGAGCAACACATTCATGTGGTGCTTGTCACACCGACAATAATGTTTTAATTAGATTAGATTCTTAAGAATGGATTCTCCTAGTTTCAAGAAAATTTTCTATACTTTAGGAGTTTGGAAATTTTTTCATACTTCATTTATTGTATCTCATTTTAGCCTATTTTTAAAAGTAAGGTGGTGTCTATTATGTGTAATTAACTAGAATTTAAAAAAAATAAATTTATGATGTGAATAAAGTCCTGGTATTAAAAATTTTCTCCCTAAGTATGGATGTGTATTGTCAAAATATATTGTTTTATGAAATGATCAACCATTCACCACTACAAAAATCAAGTACTAATACATATATAAAAGTGAAGTCTAATACATCAAAAGTAATTACATCTTTATTAATATGGTCAAAACTTGCTTTGAACAATATGATAATTTTCAATATGGTAAATTTAATTTTTTCCCATATGAAAAACATCTATCTCCAAATTTAACATATACCCAAATGAAGTTCTTTTAATCTCCTTCCTCCAATTTGATAGCAACACCAAACTTAAACTAAGAGAGGATCATAATATGAATCTTCAAAATTCATCAATAGTTGATTAGTTGTCTTGTACAATATTTGTGGAAGCTTATCAAAGAATTCGTAATCACTAATTAATACATTAGTAACACATTTTCCATCGGTATCAAAAGGGTAGGTAGAAAATAACAAGGTTTTTAGGTGGGTTTTATTAGGTTTTTTGAAAAATGAAAGGCCCAATGGCATTATCGTAATTATTGAGTAGTGGTAAACTTGTAATTTTTTCTTCTTCTTCAAAATTAGGACCTTTTTCGTGGGTCTCCCTTTGCTGAAGAAACAGTTGCAGCCGCCCAAGGAGTTGGACTAACGCAAGACCAAAACGAGAGAGTCGCCTGGGACACTAATCGGAGGCCGCCGGTGAAGTAGACCACGATCGATCGGTGAGGGTGGTGCTTGCAGATCAACAGACAGCGTGGGAGGTTTCCGTCAGGCGGTTCGGTCTTGGAAGTTCACGGCTTGGGCAGCGGTTCAAGCTGTCGCGGTTCGGTCTGGGAGGTTAGCTGATCTGAGTAGCAGGCAGTTCGGTTTCGCCGTGGAGGTTACTTCTGGCAGTAGTGAGAGATACGCGCGGACCTGCACGTGATTCGCCGGTCAGAGGTGATAGCACACTGTTTTGAGCTGTTTTGCAGCGAGTTGTTCTTAGTTTTCAGAGGCGAATTTGTGTGTAGATCTCTCGGTATCAGTGATACAAAAATTACAGATTGGTGATTTCATTGATTATCTGTAATTTGTAAAATTCCTTTATTACTTATTAATAAATTAATTCAAGTTGGTTCTCAAAGTGGATATAGACCAAACTGGTCGAACCACTATATATCTTGGTGTTCTTTTCTTCTTTCAATTTATTTCTGCTGATTGTTTGCGTTCTATTTAGCCATCTAAGTTAGGTTCAAAAACTCTCACAAGTGGTATCAGAGCTCCAGTTGATCCAAAGAGGTTGTGTGCTAGTGTGTGCTGACATATTCTTTGTTCAGGATTTTTGTTCGAATTTTGACAGATGGCTTCGATGTCTACACAGTTCGAAGTTGTTAAATTTGATGGGAAAGGTGATTTCGGGTTATGGAGAAAAAAGATTAGAGCTATTATGGTACAACAAAAGGTAGCCAAAATCTTAGACGAAGATAACCTTCCACCAACAATTACAGAAGCTGAAAAAAAGGATATGGATGAGATGGCCTATTCGACAATAATTCTGTATTTATCAGATGGAGTGCTTAGGCTAGTAGATGAGGCTACTACTACAGCAGAGTTGTGGAAGAAACTGGAAAGTCTTTATTTGACTAAGTCCTTGCCAAATAAATTATATCTAAAGGAGAAATTCTTTGGATATAAGATGGACTCAAGTAAAGGCTTAGAAGAGAACCTAGATGAATTTTAGAAGATTATAGTTGATCTCAATAACATCGGTGAGAAGATTTCGGATGAAAATCAAGCAGTTATTCTTCTGAATTCTTTGCCAAAATCGTATCGAGAAGTTAAGATAGGTATTAAATATGGACGAGATTCATTGTCCATGGATATAGTGTTGGATACCTTGAGAACAAGAAATCTCGAGATTAAAAAGGAACGCAAGGATGGAGAGTTACTCATGGCCAGAGGTAGAAATGAGAAAAAGAACGAAAAAGGAAAAGAATCGAGATACAGGTCGAAATCAAAGGGGAAAAGCAAAAAGTGTTTCCTATGTCATAAAGGACACTTTAGAAAGAATTGTCCTTTGAATAAGAGCAAGGAAGCATCAAGTAGTAAGCATACGGGGGATTCTAGTGCAGCAAATATTACTGATGGGTATGATTCAGGAGAGGTTTTGATGGTATCCAGCAGGGACATTCAGAATGCTTGGATCATGGATTCAGGGTGCACGTTTCACATGACTCCTAATACAGATTTCTTGATTGACTTTCAGGAAAATGATGGGGGATCAGTTCTGCTTGGTGATAATGGTGCTTGTGATGTAAAAGGAATTGGGTCAGTTCTAATTGCAACACGTGATGGTATGATCAGAATTCTTACAAATGTAAGGTATGTTCCAGAACTAAAACGAAATCTAATTTCTCTGGGTGAATTAGATAGAGCAGGTTATTCTTATAAATCTGAGAATGGAGTTCTTAAGGTTATCAAGGGTTCTTTGGTTAAGCTGAAGGGGACCTTGAGGAATGATCTTTATGTGTTGGAAGGTACTGTAGTTTCAGGTAGTGCTGCTATTGCATCTGGAAAAGAAACAGATAAATCTATGTTATGACATAACAGATTGGCTCATGTGATTGAAAGAGGTCTGCAAGCTCTTTCATAACAAGGTTTGCTTGGAGGAGTTAAAGACATTGAACTCCCATTTTGTGAACATTGCATAATAGGAAAGTCTACTAGAGTGAAGTTTGAGAAAGGGAAGCATTCTATTAAAGGAATTTTAGATTATATTCATTCAGATTTGTGGGGTCCTACAAAGGTACCTTCTATGGGAGGTTCGAGATACTTTATGTCAATCATTGATGATTTTTCAAGAAAGGTGTGGATGTATCCACTAAAACAGAATGATGAAGCTTTTGGAAAATTTCTTGAATGGAAAAAGCAGGTTGAGAACCAGACAGGCAGAAAGGTAAAATATCTGAGGACAGATAATGGTTTAAAATTTGTGAATCATAAATTTGATAAATTTTACAAATCTGAGGGAATTACGAGGTATTTCACTATTACGTACACTCCACAGCAGAATGGTTTAGCTAAGAGGTTCAACAAAACAATTATGGAGCGTACAAGATATCTCTTGACAAATGCTTTATTACCCTTGAAATTTTGGAGGGAAGCTGCCAAAACAGCTTGTTATCTTATTAATAGAAGTTCGTCTTCCGCTTTAGGCCTAAAGACTCCTCAGGAGATATGGACAAGAAAAGCTCCAAGCTTGGATCATCTCAGAGTGTTTGGATGTTCAGCTTATGCTCATGTTAAGGAAGGGAAGCTAAACAAGAGGGCACTGAAATGTATGTTTATTGGCTATCCTCAGGATGTTAAAGGATATAAACTTTGGTGCTTGGAAGAGGGCAGAAATAAATGCATTATCAGCAGAGATGTGACCTTTAATGAAACAGAGATGCCATTTCGTGTCAAAGAGCAGCAGAAACAGCAGACAGTTGATCAGGTTGAGGCAGAGGTTAGAATTGATTCTAAAGCACAACCATCAGTTAGTTCAGGTGATTCTAGTGATCAGTCATCCAGTTGTGATGGTAAACAGCCTCAACTGCAAAGAACTTTGATTGATGAGGGAGCTTTTGGTAAAGAAAGCTCAAGTGGCAGTGACCTACAAAACTATCAGCTTAAACGTGATAGGCCTCAACAAGTGAGGTAATCTCCTACGAGGTATGGTTATGCTAATTTAGTTGCTTATGCTCTTACTTGTGCAGCTGACAGTATTAAAGCAGAGCCTCTTACTTTTGAAGAGGCTATTGTATCTAATTCGAAGGAAAAGTGGAAGGATGTTATGGAAGTAAAGTTGTTCTCGTTGCAGAAGAATCAGACATGGTCATTGGTTCCAAAGCCTCCTAATCAGAAACTCATTCAGTCAAAGTGGATTTATAAAATCAAGCCAGGTATAGGAGGTGACAGCAAGCCTAGGTATAAGGCTAGACTGGTAGACAAGGGCTACACTCAAAAGAAAAGAGTTGACTTTCATGAGATTTTCTCTCCGATGGTGAGGATTCGTCCATTCGATTAATTTTATCTATTGCTGTTCACTTTGATATGTTTGTTGAACAAATGGACGTCACCACAGCTTTCCTTCATGGTGAATTGGAGGAAGTGATCTACACGGCTCAACCTAAGGGCTATGAGGTGAAAGGAAAAGAAGACATGGTTTGTCGTCTTCATAGGTCCATCTATGGACTGAAGCAATCGCCAAGACAATGGTATATTAGGTTTGACACCTTTATTCTGAAGCAGGGGTTTTACAGGAGCTCATATGATGCCTGCATGTACTGGAAACTATCTCAGAAAGATACATATACTTATCTACTTTTGTATGTAGATGATTTGATTTTGGTGTTTAAGGATTATTCTAAAATCTGTGATCTCAAGAAACGATTGAGTAGTGAATTTGAGATGAAAGATTAAGGTGAACTAAAAAGGATCCTAGGCATGGATGTGAAAAGAGATAGGGAGAAAGGTTTGCTAACCATTTCGCAGGAGAGTTATGTGCATAAACTGCTTGAGAAATATAATATGTCTGGTTGTAAGGTAGTTTCAACACCCTTAGCATCTCATTTTAGGCTTTCTTCATCTCAGTGTCCTGTTACTGAACAAGAAAGATTAGAGATGGCTAATATTGCCTATTGTAATGCTGTTGGAAGTATTATGTATTTGATGATTTGTACTATGCCTGACTTAGGATATGCTATGAGTATGATAAGTAGGTTTATGTCAAATCCTGGGAATGAGCATTGGAATGTAGTTAAATGGGTGCTTCGATATTTGAAAGGTAGTGCCAGTATATCATTGTGTTTTAACAGGGATTATGATAAATCAGCATTGTTGGAAGGCTTCACAGATGTAGATTATGCTACAGACCTTGACAAAAGAAGGTCTCTATCAGGTCACATTTTTCGTTTGTTTGGTAATGTGGTCAGTTGGAAAGTTGTTCTTCAGTTAGTTGTTGCCTTGTCTACTACTGAGTCAAAGTATATTTCAGTGGATGAAGTTGTGAAAGAGGCAGTATGGTTGAAAAGGATAGTTGGTGAGTTGTTGTCGTAAGAGTTCATTCCTATCGTCTGTTGTGATAGCCAGAGTGTTATTCGTCTTGCAAAGAATCCATCTCATCATGAACGATCTAAGCATATCAATGTCAAATTTCACTTTATCAGAGAAGTTGTGGTCCAGAAAGATGTTGAATTGGTCAAGGTTCATACAGTTGAGAATTTGTCAGATATGTTAACCAAGGTTCTTCCAGCCCATAGGTTCAAATACCTATTAGATGGGTTGAATATTAAATCTGGATGATAGGAAGATTATAGAATCAGCTTGGCAATTAAATACTCTTGTTATGAGGGAGATTTGTATAAAATAACAAGGTTTTTAAGTGGTATTGGGTTTTTTGAAAAATTAAAGGCCCAATGGCATTAACGTAATTATTGAGTAGTGGCAAACTTGTAATTTTTCCTTCTTCTCCAAAATTAGGGCCTTTTTCGTGGGTCTTCTTTTGCTGAAGAAACAGTTGCAGCCGCTCAAGGAGAGTTGGACTAATGCAAGACCAAAACAAGAGAGCTGCCTAGGACACTAATCGGAGGCTGCCGGTGGAAGTAGATCACGATTGATCGGTGAGCGTGGTGCTTGCAGATCAACGGGCAGCGTGGGAGGTTTCTGTCAAGCGGTTTTGTCTTGGAAGTTCACGGCGTGGGCGGCGGTTCAGACTGTCGCGGTCTAGTCTGGGATGTTAGCCGATCTGAGTAGCATGTGATTCGCCGGTCAGAGGCAATAGCACACTGTTTTGAGCTATTTTGCAATGGGTTGTTCTCAGTTTTCAGAGGCGATTTTGTGTGTAGATCTTTTGGTATCAGTGGATACAAAAATTACAGATTGGTGATTTCGTTGATTATTTGTAATTTGTAAAATTCCTTTATTGCTCATTAATAAATTAATTCAAGCTGGTTCTCAAAGTAGATGTAGACCAAACTGGTCGAACCACTATATATCTTGGTGTTCTCTACTGCTTTCGATTTATTTCTGCTGATTTTTTGCATTCTATTTGACCATTTAAGTTAGGTTCAGAAACTCTCACAGAGTAAGTAGCAACAACTGCATCTATTGAAAAGATATATGGTTAGACCATCAAAAGCCACCTAGAGTTCATAATAACAACATATTTTACCATTCCACACGTTAAAAAATAACTTATGTGACACATTACTTTTTAATCTTATCATTTACACGTGTTGGATGACAATTAAATTTACCTTCACCCACTAGTTTAAGCTTTTGGATCAATTGTTGATTTAAAATGGTATCAGAGCTGGTGACATAGGGAGGTTCTGTATTCAAGCCCTTACTGTAACAACCGGATCCTTACATACTATGGTCCGATCGCTACGACATGCATACTTAGACTTTTCTATCATGAGATGAGTTTTGGCAAAAATCTTAAAAGAATATATCTAAGATTTTATTAATTAGGTAGAAAACTATATAAAAAGTTTATTTTACAAAACACCAGGATCCATAAAACATTAGCGTAGTGATACAAAAATGCATATGCCCATAATAATGAGTTTGATGGTTGGCCATTTGAGCGACGTCCAATTCTACCACCCATGCAGTTTCCTTACCTACAAAGTCTGTAAAAATAGGATGAGTATATAATATACCCAGTAAGTAGTTCTCACATAGGGTAGTGATCAAATACACAATCACATGAAACATGTCCTGAAAACATATGATTGGAACCAAAAACATATAATAACATGTGGTGGTCGGTTATGCTTCTAACGTAAATTTCTTTTTGTTTGGGCACTGCTCATTGAAAGAATTGGAGGTGAATTAATTATAAGAAAGTGGAATCCACGTGTCACAAGCGGTAAAACTAGCGAGATTGGTGGAGAGAAACTTGGAGAAAGCAAGATTAGAGAGAAATAGTGGAGAGAAATATTGGAGAGACAATTGAGAGAGAGCAAAGTTGGAGAGAAAAGATGGAGAGAAAGAAGGAGAGAGCCACACTGGCAAGATTGGAGAGAGCTAGAGTGGAGAGAAAATTGGAGAGAGCGAGAGTGGAGGTAGCGAGATTCTCAGCGAGAAAGTGGGACAGAGAGAGCCACAAGATTAAAACCAGCGAGAGAAAGAGCGAGAATGAAGAGAGCAAGATTCTCAGCGAGAAAGCGGGAGAGAGCGAGAACCACGAGAGTAAAACCAGCCAGAGCAAGAGTGGAGAGAGTGAGATTCTCAGCGAGAAAGTGGGAGAGAGCGAGAGCCACGAGAGTAAAACCAGCGAGAGCGAGAGCGAGAGTGGAGAGAGCGAGATTCTCAGCGAGAAAATGGGAGAGAGCAAGAGCCACGAGAGTAAAACCGGTGAGAGCGAGAGCGAGAGCCACGAGAGACAAACCAGCGAGAAAGCTTGAGAGAGCGAGATTCTGAGAACAAAAAGAGCAAGATTTAGACAGAAGCGTGAATTATGTTTTGAATTTGGCCACGATCTTATAGATTATACATGGAGAACCCTAAAACTGAATACAAACAAATGTTAAAGACGTAAGGGCAAACGTTAGCCAAATTTAGGTTTCTTTTTAAGAGAAATTCTTAAGCCTAAGTAATTTTAAAGAAGCCATTTGTAGGATGAGTTGTGACACTGAGAAGAGCTAGAAACGGCTATAAATAGGAGGCTTTGGGCTGGAAGTTAAACTCATTCTCAAACAAAACTCAGTAGTAAAAATTGTGTGAAAAGGGTGAAGTAATTCTATTAGTTAGAAGGAGGAAACGCGAGGGAAGTGCTGCCCAAATTTCCTTCTGGTTTAAGAGGGAAAGTTTTACTGATTAAACCATAAGGAATAATAAGGAATAATTAGGATCACAGTCAAGGTAAGTAGTTTATCTCACTCTCTCTTTAAGTATTTCATTGTAGTGTACCTTTAATATGTTGTATAATTATGTTAGTGTTATGTTGCATTACATGTTTAAAATACGTTTATCGACAAGGGACCCCATACTTTATGTTTGTTCACAACGATGAAATAAGATTAAATTTTAATTAGATAAGGGTTATGCTTCTAGGGCTAGTAGGACATGTATGATTGCACCCGTCTAGACCCAATTCTATGTCAAGATTATGCTAGGGACTAACAGGGTATATATGGTTGTACCCCTCTAGTCCAATCTTACGTTATGTTAATGGTTGATGTTGGATGCGACACTGGCCCTACTGACTGAATGACCTACTAATCATCAGCTACCCTATATGAGAACAACTTACTGGGTATATTATATACTCATCTTATTTTTACGGACTTTGTAGGTAAGGACACAGCGTAGGTGGCAGAACTGAACGTCACTCAAATGGCCAACCATCAAACTCACTATTATAGGCATATGCATTTTTGTATCACTACGCTAGTGATTTATGGATCCTTGTGTTTTTTAAAATAAACTTTTTATATAGTTTTCTACCTAATTAATAAAATCTTAGATATGTTCTTTTGAGATTTTTACCAAAACTCATCTCATAATAGAAAAGTCTAAGTATGCATGTCGTAGCAGTCGGACCATAATATGTAAGGATTCGGTTGTTATAGCATGCTATTAGAAGAAAAGAGTTCAAGAAATATCACCTTTGAAGAACCTTTTTCTTCACGAATCCTCCCTCGAACGGACAAGAATCTTTTTTAAGACCTTCTTCAAAATAACCTCGAACAAAAATCTAGGCACAACAACAATGGAGACCTCGGCATTCTTGGGGTGAGAATCCATGAGTGGTGGGCTCTGACTATTTTTGTTTTAGAGGGAAAGGTTAATGTATAGAGGAAGAAGATTGAGAGCTTTCTCACAAACACTCAAAATAAACAAAACTCTTATGTAAAACTCAATCGTTCAATACTCTTGCAAAAAAACGTGAAAGAAGAAGAAAAACAATTTTTCTTTTATTTCTTCTTGTCATAAAAAACATAACCACCCACTAAAGTGAGTGGAGAGAAAAGATAGGGGGGAGGGGGGAGTTGTAACTCCCTTCCATATTATTCAAATAATAATAGTTTAATATAAAAAAATATGATAACTAACTTACCATATTATATTTATGTTAAATTATATGTTATATCAAATATAACATATAACCTATAATTTTAATATTGTATCACATATAATATAAATTATAGATTCTTTTCTATATTATATTGCATTTAATATAAATCATATTTATATTAAATTTAACAACTATGAATCACATTCATATAAATTATATTTGAATCTCATTCAAATATTTATTTTCTCTATTAAACTATAATGTATCAAATACATTATGATAATTATATCACATATAATTGAAATAATTTAATTATATCATATATAATTAAATTCCTCTATTATACTAATTCTCAACTAAAATATATTTAAGCTACCAAGGGGACCTCATGGATATTGGGGATGATGCCTTAAACTCTCATTTGGTCTTGTAGTTTGTAAACACAGTATTGAACAAACGTTTATGATGTAATAATATATGATATTTTCTTCACTTTTGTCTATAAAACATTGGATGTTTTAATTGCTTTACCACTAACCAATAAACTAAGATCACTGGTTATCGTTGTAACTTAAGCACGTATGTGGTGACGTATAGGTGGATCATATCTTAAGTGATAACCAAAATTGTCTGTAGTATATGGATATAGGAGAGAAATCTTATCCTGGTAATGCTACGGATGCAGCCCGCTTTGTAGAATAGTTACAAGTGTTGTGACTTGCTACAGATGGTCTGATTCTTTAAAGTTCTAGTCTAACCGAGTTTATATGGATCTAAACAAGCACAATGTATTCTTTTAAAGTTCTAGTATAACCGTGTTTATACTGTCATTTTACTATTTTAAAAATAATTTCTATAATTAGGAGTTATTTTTAGAATCTTAATTGATACATTACTTTGGCTATTTTAGGGTATATTTTACACTCTTTCAATTTAAAGTTTTACAAATACAACTATAAATTACTATATCTTGGATTTAGAAAATTCACCCCTCTCAATTAATAATTTCCCACACCCATACACATTCAAACCAAGTGATATAGAAACTCATTATTTTTTTACCCTATCTATTGGTGTCATGATCATACTTGTCTGCTTTGTTTCATCAGGTATTATTCTATCTCTCAACTATTATAATTTTATAAGGGTTTTCAAAATAGAAAAATAAATTAAACTATTTACATAAAATAACAAATTTTAATCTAATGTAATAGATAGAAGACTGATAGATGCTAATAGAACTCTATTAGTGTCTATCAATGTTTTTTTTGCTATATCTATAAATAGTTTGACATTTTTATTATCCGTGAAATTTTTTCATTTTATAATGTATTTTCTTTTTTCATTTTTCTAAATTTAAAACAACATTATTAATATGTTAATTCTTGGTCACGTGACAGTAAAAGGGGATGGTTTCTGGACTTTTATGATACCATGTTCTAAGATTGACGGAGATGTGTCATGTAGTACTGCATGCATTGAACATGAACGAGGTGGTGGCTTTTGTATTCCCAAAATACCTGGCGTTTCTGATGAAAAAGTTTGTTGTTGCAATAATTGATGAGCAAAGAAAGACATTTGTATAATTTTTCATTTAAACTTTGAAATAAATTTTTATTTCTAATTACAAATTTTATTTAATTTTATCTTAACCATTCTTTTTTTCTTATGATAACAATAAATATTCCTGATAACAATAAAATTTTATTTAATTTTATCTTAACCATTTGTATTTCTAATTAAGAATATATTAACCAGTTTTAAAAAATGTCAGAGAAATGTTGTATAGTCACAATTATAATAATACACTAATATGTTATAATTTGATTGTATCACTACTCTATAAAATGCTATTACATGTATGTTCCATCTATGCTAAAATGTTTAAATTATAATATTACATCATTATTAAATGCATTTTAAATTTTAAATTTTAAATTTTAAAATGTTTTGTTGTAAAAAATAAGTCAAAATTATGTCCACAACTTCTTGATAGTAATCGATGAAAAAGCTTATGAAGCCAAGATTAACTAAAGGAATAAGAACCAAGAATTACCAAATTTTGTCAAATTACAAAATTAATGGTAGCTAGATATAATTATCTAACTGTATAGTCTTGAATTCTATCTAATTAACTAAACGAAGTATTTTCAATCCCAACAAAACACTATTTAATTAATACCACTTTTTTTATACTTAGTTTTACCTGATTATTATAGTCATGATGATAGTTCTTAAATTATGTTAATAATCAAATCATTGGAAACTTGGTTTGAAGAACATAGTTAAACCACACAATTAGTTTCCCTACTTTGGCAAGCCAAAATTATGTCTATATCTATTCCACATGATATTAAGAGTTTTATGTATGTTTTGAGCTCTTTTAAAAGTTTAAGGTAATTAGATATTTTAATGTTCATGAACTAATAATAGACACAAATCTAAAATTTTAGGAATGAAACTTCTAATTAAACTATAAGTATAATATAAAATATATTTTTGTCAATAATTGTTTAAATCATCTTATTTCTGAATTTGTTATCAAACACATGTTGAAAACATTGAGATATGATATATATTTATATATTTTGTTTTTCATTGAATATCCTCATTTCTATATTTCTATTATAAAATTCACTAACTAAACATAAGATAAAACTACTAGTGCTTGTATAATCTTCTATAATCTAAAAGATTATATAAACTTGCAAAAGCATTAGTTGTTGCATTTAAGTTGTATGAGCTACATTTTGGAGAGTAGCACATATCAACGTAGTGCTTGTCATACTGTGCTTGCTTATGTCAGATTAGATTTTCAAGAATGTAGAAAGAAGTTAGAAAAATATTCAATGACAATTTCAAGGAGGTTTAATAATGTATTTATATAGATATTGAGCGAGCAAGGGTTCAAGTTGTTTTCTTGTTGAATAAGACTAAAAGGAAGTTGAACTGGATTGCCTTAGTTTTGGGAAAATTTTCTATGTTAGGAATATGAAATTTTTGTCATATTCCCATTGATTATGTCTGACGTTATCATGCTTTTAAAAATAAGGTGAGATCGACTACAATTATAAAAATAAAGTTATACTGTGAACAAAAGAAATATGGCACTCCGTTGATGTTAATTGATCTCCCTTGATTTTGTTTTTACTATATGCGTGTGTATGATCTCCACATTATTGTTAAAATATATTTGTTTCATGAAATGATGAATGATTGGAACTACGACAACATCAAATTCTAATATCTCAAAAAAAGAAAGTACGAAACTAATAAAACAAAATTACATCTCTATTATTATGGACAAAACTTGGGCAGAACAAGATGAAAATGTTCAACATGGTGAATTAAAGATTCCATATTGAAAAACATTCATCTCCAGATATAACATATACCCAAATGAATTTCATATAGGACACAGGTAAGAATAGTAAAAATATATATATATAAATATAAATAAATAAATAAAAACAAATTTACAAATTTAACAATAATTTCTCAAATTTTGCAGACATAGCAAAAAAAAAACATAAAAGTAAATTTCCTCTTTTATTATGGGGCACTAATAGCAAAAAAAAAAACTTTACAAATTTAGCAAATGTTTTTCAAATTTGCAAATTTAGCAAAAAAGACATAAATGCATATTTCCAATTTTATTATTCCAAATTTATTCTTATTAGTATATTAGCATGTATATCAATAGTATATCTGATATGCTTTATATATGATATATATATCGGTCATCTGATGTATTTTATACTTGATATATCAATTGGCTAGTATACCAAAAGAAAAGAATATAAATTGAGGAAGTAGCATTGTATGGCAAATACATTTTAAGAAACCAAAGCTATGACTTAAACTTTTTTGTAATTCCAAGTGTGACAATCACATAACAATCATATAACACTCACATAGAAATCAGATAGCAATCACATAATAATCATATAGAAATCAGATAGTAATCAAATTTTCACGCGGAAGTCATTTGCCATGTTTGCAAAAAAGTAAAACATAGGGACACACCCCGAATTTTTAATTTATTTGCCCCTATAAATTATATCTATTGGTGTTTCAATCCATTAGGTTGGTAACCATTTTGAATGAATGTTGATAAACTAATGGTACACCAATGTTACACATGAAATTGAATTTTGAACATGTGTTGTTATATAATTGATATACTTGAACAAATATATTTTTAAGAAGCACTGATATACTAATGATTTACCAACGTTTTATACTTGAAATGAATTTTGAGTTAATATTGATATAATACCAATATACCAATGTTATGCTCAAAATTTTATTTAAAATAAACGTCGATATATTACTAATACACTAATAATACGCTTGAAGTTAGTTCTTTTTTGAGCATTGATACAATATGGATAAATTAATTTATACTTTAAATGAACTTTTAATAAATTCCTAATTGATCGAACGAAAGAGGGGACATCGTAAACCTCTCTTCGCCAATCAAATAAATTTATAATTCTTCGCACCAACTACTTATACTATTGGGTAGCACAAATGGCAAGTCTGAGGTTGAACCATAGGGAGCCTAAGATAGAATCTTTCTAAGTTAAATAAGTCTTTGGAACGCAGCAAGAACAAGAGGGTTTTGATTTGATTTGATTTGATAGGAAAACAAAATATGATAATTTAAAGTGTGGAAAGTAAAATAGGTTGATAAAGAGAGAAAGCGAACACGAGATTACCTTCACCGATATAGAAACTGTCGGGCTATCTATGGACCAATTCATTGATTTATCATGTAAATGTTCAAGGGTTATCTACTTCTCAAGCCCAATCGAATGTACGAAAATTCTGACGAACTCACAAAGGAAAACCAATATGATATTGATTCCCAAATTATCTAAGTAGTATGACGCAAGCCTTAGCTACTCTTGGATTGATTAGGACATTAAATTAAATTTGCCAAATCATTATTTCAAACAAACCTAACTACAAAGAGGGTGTGTGATCAACTCATCATTATAACAAACCAAAAAAAAAAAAAAAAAAAGTAGGCAAGCAATTCAAGCACACAATCATTATCCAAGCAGAACACTCAAGGACCCCAAGCTATCACAACATACCCCACCTCTAACTTAAAATGATACATTGTCCCCAATATATCTTTAATTTAAGTCTAAAATAAAAAAGGCAAGTTAATAGAAAACCTCCCTTGATAATGTTTTGTGCTCGAGATGGTGGTATGAAAGCTCTAATCTTTTTCTACTTTTAGGATCAAGAAGAGAAACCTACAAATATATATATATATATGAAGCTAAACTATGTAAGCAATAAAAGAAAGCAATAAAATTTGACACTTGGCTATCTCTAAGAAGCACAATTTTTTAATGTCGGTTGTTCGAGTTTGTTTTCCTGCCAAGATACGTAAAATTTCTCATATCTCTCTGGTCCCTTCTTTCTTGAATTCACGAAGATTTGATATGTTAGGAGAATGGGTACATAATCCTCTCCTAGAAATCAAATAATATTTATAATTCACTGAACCAACTACTTATAATACTAGGTAGCACAAGCGTAAAGTCCGAGGTTGAACCACAAGGAGCCTAAGATAGAATTTCTTTTAAGCTAAATTCGCCTGTGAAAAGCAATAAAACGGGGGTTTTGTGTTTGTTGATAGGAAAAACTAAATGCAAAAATTAAAATTGTGAAAAAGTAAGATAGATTGAGAAAGAGAGAGATCGAGCACAAGATTACTTTTGTCAGTTTAGAGATCGTCAAGTTTTCTATGAATCTAATCATCAATTAATCATTAAAACAATATTGAGTTAACTATTTATTAAGCCTAATCGAATGTAGGAAAAGCCCTAACAAACTCCCTAATGACAATTAACATGTCATCGATTCCTAAATTAACTAAGCTCATAACAAAGGCAACTTAGTTAACTCTATTAAGTTCAGGGATTGATTGGTGTTGGGAATATTCTAAACTCGCAATTCTAAATATTGTTAACATATTCTATATATCAATAATGTGTCATGAAGTATCTTATTCAATAAATTATTATTGAAATTGCATTCTATTATAAATCAATTGAACAAATCCATGATTATAATATGAATACTTTAACTTTATGTGGCAACATAAAAGAGGATTTAGTTTTAGTATATAGCCAAAAAGGTCTATAAGTATATGGATGAGAATGAGTACCTCATCCAGGTGATATATTATTGGATTCGGACCATTTTGTATACTGATACTACTGATGTGATCCAAAAATCATTCATGTAGAGACATGTGAGTGGGGGCATCTTATGCAATGAGCATGCATAAGACTGGACCACGAAATAGTCACTTATTTATAACGACCGTTTACTGTTAAAACTGATTATTTCAAATTTCAAAGACCTAGGGTAACTCGATCTTAATCCTAAGCTAACTATGAACTTCTATTTATTCGAGATTATCCTTTGATCTGCATAGGTGAGAGTAGTCCAACAACACTGCTCAATAAGTCTCCCATTTTGGGATAAAGTAGGATAGATAGTTGGGGATAAAGCTCTGCAAGATGAAATTCACTTCTACCCGACTTAAGGTTAGTAGATAGGTTATTCTCTTAAGCACTGCATCCTCGTCTTGAACAAAGGTCTCCCGCCCTCTCTTGATCAAGACAGTCATGGTTTATAAGTCAGACTATTAACCAATTGATCAATGGAGGATCGGTAGGAGCTTAAGGAGCAAGATATGTTTATAGGGGTAAAACGATAGTTTTGACCTAGCTATAAATACGTATGACTTGTGGTGTGTCTTAAATTTATTTTCTTAAATTGGACATAAATATATCTACAGTGAGAAGAGTGCAACTATGGAGATATAGTGGTGTGTCTTGATAGTGAACAAATAGTGATTAATTCAGTTTAAAGAGTTTAACCAATTAATTGCAAATCATTGAAGTTCATGATCTGTAGGTCCATAAGATCCCTCTAATAGCTCGTAAAATTATTTTGGATTAGTGAATTGAGTAAATTTGACTCGATAAGATTTGAAATTAGGGTTTTGACTTTAATTCAATCAGGGTTTCTATTAACTTTATTTGATAAAATTGAAACGTTTATTTTTTATCGAAATTGAATGAAATTGAAGAGTTAAAAATATTTAAATAATGATTTAAATATTTGATGAGTATAATATAATACTTAATATTTAATATTAAATTTAATTAATTAAAATTAGTTTAATTAATTATCCAATTTCTTGAAATTGTTCAAAATTAGTAATTTAATTAATTGTATTTTGAATTTATTCAAATTATTCAAAATAATAAAACTAAAATTGAAATTTTTTTAAATTGTTTTAATTAAAATTAGATTAATCAAATTAAGAAATATAAATTAGTTATAAACTAAAAGTGGGAAATTCCAATTGGATTTTTTACTTATTTTAGCACCTCATGCCACATCAATTTCAATTAAAGTGTTGAACTTCAATTAATGTCATCAAATCATTTTTTTTTTTTTTTTTTGCATGATCTTCATGCATAAATTGAAGTGTTGAACTTCAATTAAGGTCATGCAATAAATTTTTAAACTAGAAATTCCGTAGAAATTAAGGATCCTAAAAACTATCTTCAATCTCATTCAAATTAAACTCAATTCAGTATTTCCACCACACAATTCAAGCTAGAGAATAGTAAAGAAGGTTTTTGTGATGGTCTATTGAAATATTGAAGCATCAATTCGTGGATCTTAGCTAGTTTTGAAGTATTATCATCAAAAGTATTGTGTTTTAAGAACCCTCTTCAAAAATTATGTTTCAATGCATGGTTTAAACTTAAATTAAATGTAATTAGAGTACTTATTGATTCTGTTTTTTTTTTTTTTTTCCGTTGCATGTTAGTTTACTCTATCAATTAGAACATTAAGCAAGACTGGCCACATCCAAATGAACGGAAGAAGAGTTCAAAATTAATCTCATAAAATTCAAAGAAAAGCCTATTAACCTTAACAACCGATGTTGTGGCCTTCAATCGTTCATCAGATCCAAATCATGGTGCCAAGATTTAACATTAAAGATCAAAATACAAGGAAATATCATGAGTTTTAGCCTAGAATGGCCAAAATCGAGCAAAATACTCTGCAGGTCGGTCTAACTCTCTTCTTCCTTTAACTTAATTTGGAAAGAATTGCTTTTATTTAATTTGGCAAGATTATAAAGAGATCTGAATGCTTGAGGATTGCCCAGTCCCCTGGCATTCCAACACATAATTTTCATAATCCAAGGCAGAACTGTTATGTAGCCCAAAGCGATATTAACTTCAATCAAAGATGATTCTCAACTTGATTCTTTATGTTTTTTGTCTCATTTTCTTTCAAAGTTATCACTTATGATTAATTTTCTTTTTTGGTTTTTGGTAGTGGCTTCTTCAATATTAAGATCCATCTGTTCCTTGGTTCTTCTTTCCCACGATTTTAATTAAGTAGGTGGAGGGGATAGATTGGTATTTCAAATATTAGAGGGTTGTTGATTATTTTGGATTTTGGTCTTTCCCAATTGAGGTTTTTTATTTATATAATCTATTTTCTTTTTTGTTGAATTAGTTTTCAGACTCCTTTTTCCTCATAAAGTCAGGTACAATATTAAGATGATATTCGGTATCTGGATGACTTGTAGATCTCTAAGGTAAGTTCAGGTTAAGATTTTTGGGTTAGTTTGCATTTGTCCTTGTTGATTATGTGGTTTTTTAAAAAAACATAGCATTTGTTGTCTGGTCTAGTTGAGGTGTAGAAGATATTTTTTGTGGAGAATCAAATCTTTGATCATCTGAAGGGTTATCTGAGAATTTTCTAATAAGTTTTGGAGAGCTTTGAAACCTCAACCAAGGGTCATATTGTATTGAACAATTATTGAGGCTATAGGGGAAAGCTTGTGGTACATTGCATCTTTTGAAACATGTCCAATTATTCCACAAGAATAACAAAAATCAAGTAATCTTTAATATTTAATTGCAATCCATTTTTCTGATGTCGATTATGAAAGTTGAACTTTCACTAGTCTTCCGAGGGGTTTTTTGATGTCCATTAAGATTTTTAAACTCATTGTTTCCCCAGCACAAGTCATCTTCATCACACTGAACGTCTAAAATTTTTTCTATGTGATCACCAATCTTTCTTGCCATTACTTTGTTCTGGAAACCAAGTGGGGGATTTATGAGTCGTATCCAAAAGCCCACTTTATCGAATTTGAGATCAGTAATTTGTTTGTCGGCTCCTGGTTCTTCTAAAGTTAAAAGGTGATTATCAAAAAGCCATGGGCCAGTCAAAGAACCTATTTTTTATCTAGAGATCTCCCAAATTTGAAAATAAAGAGGTTTTTCTCAATTATTTGGATACTTATTCCATTGTTTATTTTCCATGCGTTGTTAAAGGCATTTTTTAGGACATTTCCAGCGATAATTATTTGTGATTGCAATTTTTCGCTTAAGCAGTGGTTGAGTCGGCTATTAACTTCATGAGTTATTTTAGAGTAAAGTATGATCAGGGATCTGTCTTCTTCATGAGTTTCACTTCTTTATCACTTTGATTATAGGGGAGAAGATGAATCTATTGATGGTTCCAAAGTTCTTGAAGGTGGAGAAGTATGGTGGAGATCTCAAAGGTTCTCTGGGATTTCGATGTTCACGACTTTCGAGGGGGAGGACGGATCTATGAGTGGTTTCGAAGATTACTTCGAATAGAAAGGGAAGAAAGGTTCTACAATGAGACTTTGTTGATATTTCCTCACGAAAGAGGAATTTGAGGGGATCATTGAGGTCAACTTTTTTTTTTATTCCCATGGATTTATTAAGTTTTCAATGGGGTAAACATGACCTGAATTTAGTTTTTAATATGTCAAATTTTTTTCATTTAAATATCTAATAGATTCAAACATTTAATTTTGTGTTGTATAAGATCATTTTATTTTAATATTATATTTAATAGGTCCGGTTAACTTTTTGAAAAAATGGTCAAATATGATTAAAAAAATTATTAGATTTTTTTAAGTAAAATTTATTACATTTAAAATTGAAACTTCACTTATTATATTAAATTATTTAAACAATATGGATATAAAAATTTTAGTCAACTAAATTCCCTCTAAAACAAATAGCGGAATTAATGTTGTCATTTTCATACCAAAAAGTTTGTCTCTATCTTTAATTTTCGAATTTTAAAAATATCTAATAACTTTTTCAACTTTCAAATTTGTGTTTATGATAGATTTTTTTAAACTTTTAGAAAATTTTTAAAAATTACTTGATCTATTAAATATAAAAGTAAGTTTATGTCTAAAGAAACTCCAAAATTTCAATTTGATTTCGAGTAGGTGGATAATTTTCAAATGTTAAAAGGACCTATTGAACTTATTTAATATTAAGAGTTTAAGTACACATTGAACAGTTTTTTTAAGATAATATCTATATTTGATATAAAATTGAAAGTTTCGAAATGGGCTCATTTTAAAGTTCATGAACTAATAATAGACACAAATTCAAAAGTTTAAGATTTAGACAGGTAATAATTAAACCATAAATATAATATCAACACATTTTTATCAACAATTATTTAAATTATCCAATTTTTTACATTTGTTATCAAATATACATCGAAAACGTCAAAATAAGTATACTTATATATCATTTTTTTTCATTGATTATCCATTTCTAAATTTCTATTGTCAAAGCCCTAAGATAAAAGTATTTATCACTTATCGCTTGAATATGTACACTTGCATAATCTTTAGTTATGACACTTATGTTGCATTAGCTACATTTTGGAGAGCAACATACTTTTATGTGATGCTTGTAACACCGACTCTAATGTTTAAGTTAGATTAGATTTTTAAGAATGGATTGTCCTAGTTTTAAGAAAAACTATACTATAGGAGTTTGGAAGATTTTTCATACCTCATTTATTGTATCTTATTTTAGCATACTTTTAAAACTAAGGTGGAATCTATTATGTGTAATTAACTTGAATTCAAAAAGATAAATTTATGGTGTGAATAAAGGGCATATGGTACTCCTGTAGTACTAGAAATTTTCTTCCTAGTTATGGACATTTATATCTCTACTTTATTGTCAAAGTATATTGTTTTATGAAATGATCAACGATCCACCACTACAAAAATCAAGTTCTATAATATATATATATAACAAGTGAAATGTAATACAACAAAAATTAAATACGTCTTTATTATGATCAAAACTTGCTTTGAACAAGATGATAATTTTCAATACGGTAGATTTAAGTTTTTCCCATATGAAAAACATCCATCTCAAAATTTAATATATACCCAAATGAATTTCTTTTAATTTCATTTCTCCGATTTGATAGCAACACCAAACTTAACTTATGTGACACATTACTTTTTAATCTTATCATTTACATGTGTGTTGGATGACAATTAAATTCACCTTCACTTACTAGTTTAAGTTTTTTGATCAATCAGTGATTTAAGATGGTATCAGAGCAGGTAGTCTAGGAAGGTCCTGTATTCAAGCCCTTACATTATTCTTTCCTCCTCAATTAATATTGATTTTCACTTGCTGGGTCTATTTCATACTTCAAGCTCACAAGTGCGAAAGAGTGTTAGATGATTGTAACGACCGGATCCTTACATATTATGGTCCGACCACTACGACGTGCATGCTTAGACTTTTCTATTATGAGATGAGTTTTGGTAAAAATCTCAAAAAAACATATCTAAGATTTTATTAATTAGGTAAAAACTATATAAAAAGATTATTTTACAAAACACCAAGATCTATAAAACACTAGCGTAGTGATACAAAAATGCATATGTCTATAATAGTGAGTTTGATGGTTGGCCATTTGAGCGACGTCCAGTTCTGCCACCTACGCTGTATCCTTACCTACAAAGTTTGTAAAAATAGGATGAGTATATAATATACCCAGAAAGTAGTTCCCACTTAAGGTAGTGACCAAATGTACAGTCACATACAACATGTCATGAAAACATATGATTGGGACCCAAAACATAAACTTATAATAACATGAGGTGGTCTGTAACAACCCAGATTTGTACGCATATACTACAGAAAATTAAATATTGAAATTTATTGGATGATAAATATAAATACCGTAATCTTAATTTAGGAAGCAGAGAAACAATTAAAAAAATAATAATAAAATAAATAAATAAAAATAAAAATAAAAGAAAATTGGAAAAAACGAAGGTGGAGAGAGCGAGACACTAATTGAATAATAAATAAATAAATAAATAAAAGAAAATTGGAGAGAGAGAGCGAGATTCCCGAAGAGAACGAGATTTAAAGAGAGAATTGGAGAAAGCAGAGAGCGAGATTGAAGGAAAATTGGAGAGAGCGAGAATTGCAGCGAGAAAACTGGAGAGGGAGAGATACTGATAAGAGAGTTGCGCGATCGAAGAGGGAATTGGAGAACGAGAAACCCTAGCAACCGAGGCTAGTGAGATTGAGGTTGGCAAGAGTAGAGAGAGCAAGATCCCTGAAGAGAGCAAGATTGAAGGAAAAATCAGAGAGAGCGAGAATTATAGCGAGAAAGCTGGAGACGAGAATTATAGCGAGAAAGCTGGAGAGAGTGAGACGGAAGAGAAAATTTGAGTTCGAGAGTGGAGAAAGCAGGATTCCCAGTGAGAAAGCTGGAGAGAGCGAGATTCCTAGCAAGAAAGCTGGAAAGAGCGAGATTCTGAGAGCAGGGAGAGCGAGATTTGGACGGAGCGAGATTTTGACAAAGCGAGATTGGACAGAGCGAATTCCTAGCGAGAAAACTGGAGAGAGCAGGATTCTGAGAGCAGAATGAGCGAGATTTGGATAGAAGCGTGAATTATGCATTGAATTTAGCCACGATATTATAGATTATACATAGAAAAACCCTAAAATTGAATACAAACAAAGAATGATGACGTAAGGGAAAACGTTAGCCAAGATTAGGTGTCTTATTGAGAGGAATCCATAAACCATAAGTAATTTTAAAGAAGCCACCTGTAGGATGATTTGTCACACTAAGAAGAGCTGAAAACTACTATAAATAGGACCCTTTGCCTAAAGATTTAACCCATTCTCAAACAAATCTCAATAACAAAGAATCGTGTGAAAGAGTAAGTGTGAGTGAGGAAGTTCTGTAAGATTAAAAGAGAAAAGCTCGGGTAAGGTGTTGTCCAAATTTCTTCCCAAATTTCCTTATAGTTAAAAAAGGGAAAGCTCTACTGATCAAATCATAAAGAAAAAAAAAAATAAGGAATAACTAGATCACTGTAAGTAGTTTATCTCACCCTCTCTTTAAGTTCTATGGTAGTGTACCTTTATTATGTTACATGACTATGTTAATTGTTATATTGCATAACATGTTTAGAACACGTTTATCTAAAAGGGACCCCATGCATTATGTTTGTTCACGATTACGTTAAAATCAAGTTTTAATTAGGTGTAAGTTATGCTTCCAATCTAATCTTAAGTTTATGCTAATGGTTGATATTGGATGCGACTCTGGCCCTACTGACTGCATGACCCGCTAATCATCAGATGGGTTAGTTTCCGCTTAAGTCCTTATTTTCCTATCAGGGCGGAGAAATTTATGCTTCCAGGGCTGGTAGGGCATGTATGGTTGCACCCCTCCAGGCCTAATCTTACATTATGTTTACGCTAGGGACTAGCAGGGTATGTATGGTTGCACCCCTCTAGTCTAATATTACGTTTATGCTAATGGTTGATGTTGGATGTGACTCTGGCCCTACTGACTGCATGACCCACTAAACATCAGATGGGTTAGTTTTCGCTTAGGTCCTCATCTTCCTATCAGGGTGGAGAGATTTATGTTGGAAGCATAACCGACCACCACATGTTATTATACGTTTTCGGTCCCGATCATATGTTTTCATGACATGTTGCTTGTGATTGTGCATTTGGTCACTACCCTACGTGAGAATTACTTACTGGGTATATTATATGCTCATCCTATATTTTTACAAACTTTGTAGGTAAGGACATAGCGTAGATGGCAGAATTGGACGTCGCTCAAATAGCCAACCATCAAACTCACTATCATAGGCATATGCATTTTGTACCACCATGCTAATGTTTTATGGATCCTGGTGTTTTGATAAATACACTTTTTTTTTATATAGTTTTCTATCTAATTAATAAAATTTAGATATGTTCTTTGAAATTTTCACCAAACTCATCTCATGATAGAAAAGTCTAAGTATGCATGTCATAGCGGTCGGATCATAATGTATGAGGATCCGGTCGTTACATGGTCGGTTATGCTTCCAACGTAAGTTTCTCCGCCTTGATAGGAAGATGAGGATCTAAGCGAAAACTAACCCATCTGATGATTAGCAGATCATGCAACCAGTAGGGCCATAGTCGCATCCAACATCAATCATTAGCATAAACGTAAGGTTGGACTAGAGGGGTGCAACCATACATACCCTACTAGTCCCTAGCATAAACATAACGTAAGATTGGGCTTAGAGGGGTGCAACCATACATGCCCTATCAGCCCTGGAAGCATAACCTATACCTAATTAAAACTTGATCTTAACATAATTGTGAACAAACATAATGCATGGGGTCCCTTGTAGAGAAACATGTTTTAAACATGTGATGCAACATAAGAATAAGAACATAATAAAGCAACATTTCAAAAATACACTACCATAAAGCACTTTAACGATAAGGTGAGATAAACTACTTACCTTGACTGCGATCCTAGTTATTCCTTATTATTCCTTATGGTTTAATTAGTAGAGCTTTCCCTCTTAAATCAGAAGGAAATTTGGGCAGCACTTCCCTTGCGTTTCCTCCTTCTAACTAACAGAATCACTTCACCCTTCTCACACGATTTTTACTACTGAGTTTTGTTTGAGAATCCGTTTAACTTCCAACCTAAAGCCTCCTATTTATAGTCATTTCCAGCTCTTCTCTATGTGACAACTCATCCTACACATGGCTTCTTTAAAATTACTTAGGTTTAAGAATTTCTCTTAATAAGACACCTAATTTTAGCTAACGTTTGCCCTTACATCATCCACCGTTGTTTTGTATTCCATTTTAGGGTTCTCCATGTATAATCTATAAGATCGTGGCCAAATTCAATGTATAATCCACGCTTCTGTCCAAATCTCGCTCTCTTTGTTCTCAGAATCTCGCTCTCTCCAGCTTTCTCACTGGTTTGGTTCTTGTGACTCTCGCTCTCGCTGGTTTGGCTTTCGCTTTTGCTCTCGCTCTCGCTCTCGTTCTGTCTCTCGTTCTCGCTCTCGCTCTCGCCCACTTTCTCGTTGAGAATCTCGCTCTTTCCACTCTCGCTCTCTCCAATCTCGCTCTCTCTAATTTTCTCTCCAATCTCACTAGTTTTTCACGCGTGAGTTGCCTTCACTGCTTGTGGATTCCACTTCCCCTTTTTAACTCTTTCAAATTTTAAGAGTATATGGGCAATTAATTCACCTCCAATTCTTCCAATGAGCAGTGCCCAAACAAAAAGTTATCTACTGCCCTTTGTCTCCTGAATTAGCTAGCGTCCAACTTCTAATTAATCCTTCCTGATTCTGCCCCCTTAGTCATTATTTTTGGATAATTAATAAATTTCTTATTTTTTTCCAATTCTAAATTTCCACCGGTTTTCCTATTAAGTTTATATATTTTTCATTCTTAATTATATATTTTATTTATTTTCCTGCTTTCTAAATTAAGGTTAGGGTATTACATTTACCACCCATTTAAATAAAATTTCGTCCTGCTTAACATTAGACATTTAATTTCTTGTAGTGTATGCGTACAAATTTGGGTTGTTACAATGATAAACAATTAAATTTATATTCACCCACTAGCTTAAGTTTTTAGGTCAATCGGTAATTTAAGAAAGTGGGTTCCTTTTACATTTTGTTTTATTTGTTATCCTACTATTTTTTTTAATTGAAATTTAATACAAGCTTGGATTCATACATAAATGTATTTGTAGTCATATTCATTTGTAAATGATCCAAATTGTATGACATGCACAATGTATTCCTTTTAAAGTTCTAGTATAACCGAGTTTATTACTGTCATTTTACTTTTTTAAAATACTTTCTATATTTGGGAGTTATTTTTAGAATCTTAATTGATACAGTTACTTTGGCTATTTTATGGTATATTTTTACACTTTGTCAATTTAAAGTTGTTACAAATACAACTATAAATTACTACAACTTGGATTTTAAAAAATCCACCGCTCTCAATTAATAATCTCCCACAAACATACACATTCAATCCAAGAGATATGGAAACTCCGAAGTTTTTTATCCTGTCTATTGGTGTCATGATCATACTTTCCTGCTTTATTTCATCAGGTATTATTCTCTCTCTCAACTATTATAATTTCATAAGGGGATTTTCAAAATAAATAAATAAATAAAACTATTTTAATAAAATAACAAAATTTTAATCTTATGTGATAGACGTTGATAGAAGACTGATAGATGCTATAGAACTCTATCAGTGTCTATCAATATTTTTTTGTTATATCTGTAAATAATTCCGTGAAAATTTCCCATTTTATAATGTATTTTTTTTTTTCATTTTTCTAAATTTAAAGCAACATTATTAATGTGTTAATTCTTGGTCACATGACAGCAAAAGGGGATGGTTTTTGGACTTGTGTTATACCATGTTCGAAGATTGATGGAGATGTGTCATGTAATACTGCATGCATTGAACAGGAACGAGGTGGTGGGTTTTGTATTCCCAAAATACCTGGTGTTTCTGATGAAAAAGTTTGTTGTTGCAATAATTGATGAGCAAAGAAAGACATTTGTATACTTTTTCGTTTAAACTTTGAAATAAATTTATACGTCTAATTATAAATTTTATTTTATTTTATCTTAACCATTCTTATTTTTATTTTTGTTTTTTTCTTATTTTTTATGATGACAATAAATCTTCGTCATAAAAATTTTTTGTTGCCAACATATAAAGAATATATTAAACATTTTAAAAAAATGTCATAGAAATGTTGTATAGTTACAATTATAATAATACACTAATATGTTATAATTGGATTGTATCACTACTCTATAAAATGCTATTACAAGTACGTTACATCTAAGCTAAAATGATTAAATTATGATATTACATCATTATTAAATACATTTTCAATTTTAAAATTTAAAATGTTTTGATGTCAAATAATTCAGAAAGTTCGTAAATCGGCTTCTTGATAGTAATCAATGAAGAAGCCTAATTATGAAGCCAATATTAACTAAAGGAATAAGAACCAGGAAATACCAAATTTTATTGCCAAATTACAAAATTAAAGGTAGCTAAATATAATTATCTAACGGTATAGTCTCGAATTCTATGTAATTAACTAAACTAAATATTTTCAATCCGAACAAAACACTATTTAATTAATACCACCTTTTTTATACTTAGTTTTGCCTGATTATTATAGTCATGATGATAGTTCTTAAATTATGTTCATAATCAAATCCTTGGAAACTTGGTTTGAAGAACATAATTAAACCACACAATTAGTTTCCCTACTTTGGCAAGCCAAAATTATGTCTACATCTATTTGACTGATAATTAAGACTTTTAAGTATGTTTTGAGCTCTTTTAAAAGTTTAAAGTAAAAAGTTGTCAAACATTTTAATGTTCATGAACTAATAATAGACATTTTAATGTGCTACATTTTGGAGAGTAACACATACCATCGTAGTGCTTGTCATACTTTGCTTGCTTAGTCAGATTAGATTTTCAAGAATAAATGTCGATATACTACTAATACACTAATAATACACCGGAAATTAGTTTTTTTATGAGCATTGATACAATATCGATAAACTAATTTATACTTGAAATGAATTTTGAATAAATGTCTAATTGATCAAGTGAAAGAGGAGACATCGTAAACCTCTCTCTGCCAATCAAATAAATTTATAATTCACCGAACCAACTACTTATACTACTGGATAGCAACGGTAAGTCTGGGGTTAAACCGCATGGAGTCTAAGATCGAATCTCTAAGAAAACAAAATGCAATAATTTAAAGTGTGGAAAGTAAAATAGGTTGGGAAAGGAAGAGAGCAACCACGAGATTACCTTCACTGATTAAGAGATTGTTGGGCTATCTATGGACCAATTCATTGATTAATCATGAAAATGTTCTAGGATTATCTACTTCTCAAGCCCAATCGAATGTACGAAAATTCTCACAAACTCACTAAGGAAAACTAACATGATATTGATTCCTAAATTAACTAAGTAGTATCGCGCAAACCTATCTACTTAGCTAATCACATTAAGCTCTTGGATTGATTAGGACATTAAATTAATTTTACCAAATCTAATCTAACGTATTTTCATTCCTTAGGTTTCGCTATCTTTTGCTACTGAGTGATCCTAGAATACTAGCAATTGAACCATCTCATAACTAAAACCTATTGCTACTCAAATTAAGCATGCTTTGGATGCAATTACGGACACCGAAAATATACATAACATTGACGAACCAACTTACAAGTATTAACGATTAAGTTGTCAATTTAATCTACCAATATATTCATCCTAGACATTCAAGCAAGAAAAGAAAATCAATAAGAAGCAGAAAAACCCAAGAAGAATACATTAAAATCTCATAGTGTTGGGGTGGATGCCCTAAATCTCGTAGGGTCCTATAGTTTGTAAATATTGTATGAACAAACTCTTATGTCATTAATAATATATGATATTTTATTCACTTTATCGATAAAATATGTGATATTTTAGTTTCATTGACCATAAACCAATAAACTAACATCCAAGGTTATCATTGTAACTTCAACATGTATGTGGAGGCATACAGGTGGATCATGTTTAAGTGATAACCTAAATAGTCTATAGTATATGGATAAGGCTGAGTACCTTGTCTTGGTGACACTACGAGTATGACCTGCTTTGTAGGTATTACAATTGTTGTAAAGTGCTACAAATGATCTGACTCTGATCATTCATGTATTAGGCATGCGAGCCGGGATATTCTATACAAAGAAGTTTGTATAAGACTAGACCACGAAAATTTTAGTTTCATTATATAACACCGTTCATAAAACAGGGTTACATTTCACCAAGATGATCATAAGTAACATGACCTAAATCCTGAATGAGTTGTGAACGAGCCTATGAGGGCAGTCCTTTGATTTGCATAGGTGAGAGTGGCTAGATCACCAACTCAATAAGCCTACCATTTTGGGGATTCGTCTTATTGGGGAGTTAGGAACATAGCTACACAAGATGAAATTCACTCCTTCCCCGAAGCAAGGGTAAGTAGATAAACTGCTCCCTTTTAAGGATTGATTCCGGGCCTTGAACAATATGGCGCCATACCCTCTCTTGAACCGAGAATGGTTTAGTCACAGTGGGACTATGATCTATTGTTCATTAGATGAATCAGTGTTACTTATGGAGTTAGATGTAACTATAGAGGCAAAACGGCAATTTGGTCGACCTATACTTACGAGCAGTTTGTAAAGGGTCATCGTATTATTGATTGGTTATATTCAATGGACATAGAAATATATTTGTGTTGCGAAGAGTGCAACTGTCGGTCTTTAGTGGAGTACCCGACAGTTAACAGATGATGAAAAATGTAATTAAAGAGTTTAATTAATTATTCACATACTATTGGAGCTTCAAGCTACATGTCCATAAGGTCCCCTTGGTAGCTCAAAAGAATTTAGTTTAGAATTAGATTTTGGGTTAATTTGAATTTTTCAAATTAAAAGAGAAATTTAATTATATATGATATAATTAAATTAATTAAATTATATATGATATAATTGTCATAATGTATTTGATACATTATAGTTTATGGGAGGAAATATATATTTGAATGAGATTCAAATATATTTTCTATGAATGAGATTCATAGTAGTTAAATTTAATATAAATATGATTTATATTAAATGCCATAAAATAGAGAAAAGAAACTATAGTTTATATTGTATATGATACAATATTAAAACTATAGATTATATGCTATATTTGATATAACATATCGTTTAATATAAATATAATATGATAAGTTAGTTATCATATTTATTTATATTATTTTATTATTTTTTAATAATAACTTTCTTCTTTTCTCTCCAACCACCCTAGTGGGTGGTTATTCAATTTTGTGGCAAAAGAAATAAAACGCATTCTTCCTCGAGATGATAAAACGCATTTTTGAATGATTGAGTTTTGCAGAACTGTTCTCTGAATTCTCTCAATCTTATTCCTCCAAACTCAAACAATCCCTCCTAACCAAAATAGTCAGAGCCTACCACTCCTAGATTCTCGCCCTGAGAATACCAAAAGCTCATTGTGGTTGTGTCTCCGTTTGATTCGATAAGTTCTTGAAGAATGTCTTCAAGACGTTGTTGTGTTCGAGGCTCGTGATTATTCGAGGGAATTACATGAAGAAAGGTTTTTTAAAGGTAATATCTCTTGAACCCTTTTTCCTTGTAAAAAGCATGTTAATACTAATAATACAAGCATACATGGTTCTTTAAAGGTAAGCAACTTCTTAGAGTTTATTTCAACTCATAATAATACAAGCATATCATCAATACGAGATTAATACTCAAACCTCAGCTTTTGAATGAGTCTGATCTCTACCTACACACACGATAGATAGCTAAATGTTGCAAATCTTAAATGTTTACTCTCTTGCATTCCCCTTGTTCCCTATGTGCACATAGCTCCCCGCTTATGGGCTCAGAAGGTAGGCCTACCGGCCCTTGACCATCCCATACGAGTTTCCTCTCACAGGCTCAGAAACTAGATCTCTCGTTCCCCTAACCATCCCGTGAGGTTCCATTCGAGGCTCAGGAACTAGGTCTATTGATCCCCTGACCATCCCGATCATATAATCTCATTCTCATGCTTAATTAATCATTCATAACATAAGAATATATAATTTACTCTAGTAGATATGCTTAAGACTTAAAGGAAAGTACCACTCACCTTGGTAAGGTAGGAATCTTCCTCTCTAGAAGTTCCTTAGTCTTCTCGGGCTCCCTTTTGAACCCTAGAATCCATATTCAACTTAAAGCACAGATTACTCATAGTTCTAAGCCTTATTTCGAGATACTTCAATGTAAAATGGCTCTAAAATGTCTCAGAAAGCTTACCTTAACATCTTAGCTCAGAACTCCTCATGGTTTGGCCTGAATCCTCAAACCATCATGACTGGCCCAAGCTTACCCGACGACTCGACCCTTCTATCTTTTCCTCACTATCCAGCTCGATTCCTCGAAACTTTTTCTCCTGCAGCCCAACCTTAAAAGCTAGACTCTCAGAGCTTTCGGGTGGCTTTAAAATCACTCCAAACGCATGAGTATTCTGGGAGAAATCCTCGTCCTAAGTTGATGCTACTTTTAGACTTCACTGTTGGGCAATAACTCTTCTATTTGGAACTTCATGATTGACGCATGGTTATCTCTGAAACTACTCTTAAACATTCTTCTTATTATAGTTCAAGAGGATTTCAAGTTATGTACTGAAGAAACCTCTTGTGGTGGTATTTATAGGCCAAAGGAAACAATCCTTCTCACCTTTACTAAGCCTCAATGCAAGACACCTCCTACTCTTGAAGTATTTGCACCATGTTTTGCTACCACCTACTTCTTTGCCATTCACCTACTCTTATACCACGCACTTACTTGAGTTGTCTTCCTCATACATAATACTTCCAATTAAATTCAAAACCCTAATTTCAAATCTCATCGAGTCAAATTTACTCAATTCACTAATCCAAAATAATGTTACAGGGTTTCAATTAATTGTATTTGATATAATTGAAACGTTTAATTTTTGTAGAAATTGAATAAAATTAAAAGTTCAAAATATTTAAATAATGACTTAAATATTTGATGAGGCGTAATATAATATTTAATATTTGATTTAAATTTAATTAATTAAAATTACTTTAATAGAATTAAGAAATAAAAATGAGTTTTTAATTGAAAGTGAGAAAATCCAAATCTTGGAGTTTACCACTCATTTTAACACCTCATGGCACTTCAATTTAAAGAAACTGAAGTGGCATCAGGTATGCTAAGTTTTTTGCATGATCTTCATGCACAAATCGAAGTTTTAAATTTGAATTAAGGTCATGCAACCAGTTTTTAAACTAGAAACTCTGCAGAAATTAAGAACTCTCAAAACCATCTTCAATCTTATTCAAATTCAACTCAATTCAGTGTTTCCACCACACAGTTCAAGCTAGAGAATAATAGAGAAAGTCTCTATGGTGGTCTATTGAAAGATTGAAGCATCAATTCGTGGATCTCAGCTAGTTTTGAAGTGTTTTCATCAAAGGTGTAGTGTTTTAAAAACCTTCTTCAGAAATTATGTTTCAATGCATATTTTAAACTCAAACTAAATGTAATTAGAGTACTTATTGATTCTGTTTTTGTTTTTTTTTTTTCTATTAGAACATTAAGCAAGACTAGCCACATCTAACTTAATGCATTTCTAATCTTTCGGTTTTGTTATCTTTTAGGCGAACCTAGAAGCCAAGAAACCAAGTCATGATTCAAACTAAAAACTATTACTACTGAATCAAGCATGCTTTCAATGCAATTACGGACATTAAAATCATGCATAACAAAGATAAACATACTAAAAATTGAGTTATCAATTGAATTTACCTATATGCTTGTTCTAGAAATTATATCAAAGAAAGGAAATTAATAAGAAACAACAAGATTCAAGAAGAATTCATAATTAATCTCATAAAATTCAAAGAAAAACCCTGCTAACCTAAAAAACTGACGATGTGGCCTTCAATCGTTCATCAAATCCGAATCATGATGCCAAAATTTAACATTAAAGATCAAAATACAAGGAATTCTCATGAGTTTTAGCCAAGAATGGCCAAAATCAAGCAAAGTACTCTCCATGTCAGCCTAACTTTCCTCTCCTTTGTACCTAATTTGGAAATAATTGCTTTTATTTAATTTGGCAATATTATAAAGAGATCTAAATGTTGGGTGATTGTCCAGTCCCCTAGCATTCCATCACATGATTTTCATAATCCAAGGCAAGGTTGTTATGCAGCTTCTGCCAAAGCGATATATTGTTATGGATGTGTATTGTCGAAATATATTGTTCTATGAAATGATCAACCATTCACTATGAAGCACATATACTTCATGTGAGGCAAAGAATCAGTATCAGACACGTATCGGATACCGATACTTCCAGATACTTCACAGATACATATCTGACACACGATCTGACATATCTATATTTTCAGATATTTTTCAGGTATTTATCTGACACGCGATTTGATGTATCATTTCTATGTGTACCTTTTCTTTTTAAGAAAAAAGACAAGTAACTCATATAATCTTTCCTAATCTAAAATTAAGCAACCTATTTAAAAAGCTCACTACTCGAGTCCAAAACAAAAGAAAAATAAATAAATAACGGACCAAACCATAGACTAGAATCATCTAATCTCCATCTTCACATTTGAGTCCCCACAAAGTCCACCAAAATATAAATCATTTGGATGTCTTCAACAATAAGTTCTTCGTTTATCTTCATACTTCTCTCTAATCTTTTCTTCTTCTTCTTCTTTGCAATATGAGTCACTTTTCTATTGTATTTTATTAACTATTGTACTTCAACATCTTAGATGTTGCTTTTTTTATATTGTATTTCAGTGTTTGTATTCTATTTTGTGCTATTGTTATTAACTTGTATGCTAAATTTATTTATATCCTAGATTCTTTTAAAGAAAAAAATGTATCTTCAACGTATCAGTATGCTCGTTTTTTAGAAATATATATATTAAAAAATATATATAAAAAAGTGGTCGATCCTTAGACGTATTCATATCTTAATTAGTTTTTTAAAAATTGACGAATCGTCGTATCCGATCGTATCCGTATCGTGTAACCGTATTTGTATCTATACTTCATAGACCATTCACCACTACAAAAATCAAGTACTAATATATATATATATATAAGTGAAGTCTAATACATCAAAGGTAATTACATCTTTATTATTATGCTCAAAACTTGTTTTGAACAAGATGATAATTTTCAATATGGTAAATTTATGGTTTTCCCATATGAAAAACATCTATCTCCAAATTTAACATATATCCAAATGAAGTTCTTTTAATTTCCTTTTTCCAGTTTGATAGCAACACCAAACTTAACTAAGAGAGGATCATAATATGAATTTTCAAAATTCATCAATAGCTGATTAGTCGTCTTGTACTATATTTGTGGAAGCTTCTCAAAGAACTCGTAATCACTAATTAATACATTAGTAACACATTTCCCATCGGTACCAAAAAGGTAAGTAGCAACCACTGCATCTATTAAAAAGATATATGGTTCGACGATCAAAACCGACCTAAAGTTCATAATAACAACATATTTTACCATTCCACACACATTAAAAAATAACTTATGTGACACATTACTTTTTAATCTTATCATTTACATGTGTTGGATGACAATTAAATTTACCTTCACCCACTAATTTAAGTTTTTGGATCAATCGGTGATTTAAGATGGTATCAGAGCAGGTGGTCTAGGGAGGTTCTGTATTCAAGTCCCTATATTATTCTTTCCTCCTAAATTAATATTGATTTTCACTTGCTAGGTCTTTTTCATACTTCAAGCTCACAAGTGAGAAAGAGTGTTAGATGATACACAATTAAATTTACCTTCACCCACAAGCATAAATTTTTATATCAATCGGTAATTTAAGAAAGTGGATTCCTCTTACATTTTGTTTTATTTGTTATCCTTCTATTTTTTTAATTCAAATTTAATACAAGTTTGAAATTCATATATAAATGTCTTGTAGTCGTATTTATTTGTAAATGATCCAAATTGTATGACAAGCACAATGTATTCCTTTTAAAGTTTTAGTATAACCGAGTTTATTACCGTCATTTTACTATTTCTAAAATACTTTCTATAATTAGGAGATATTTTTAGAATCTTAATTGATACAGTTACTTTGGCTATTTTATGGTATATTTTTACACACTGTCAATTTAAAGTTGTTACAAATACAACTATAAATTACTACAACTTGGATTTTAGAAAATTCACCCCTCTCAATTAATAATCTCCCACAAGCATACACATTCAAACCAAGAAATATGGAAACTCAGAAGTTTTTTACCTTGTCTATTTGTATCATGATCATACTTGCCTGCTTTGTTTCATCAGGTATTATTCTATCCCTCAACTATTATAATTTCATAAGAAGATAGATGTTAATAGAACTCTATCAGTGTCTATCAATGTTTTTTTGTTATATCTGTAACTAGTTTGACATTTTTTCTATCTGTGAAAATTTTTCATTTTATAATGTATTTTCTTTTTTCATTTTTCTAAATTTAAAGCAACATTATTAATGTGTTAATTCTTGGTCACATGACAGTAAAAGGGGATGGTTTCTGGACTTGTGTTATACCATGTTCTAAGATTGATGGAGATGTTTCATGTAATACTGCATGCATTGAACAGGAACGAGGTGGTGGGTTTTGTATTCCCAAAATACCTGGCGTTTCTGATGAAAAAGTTTGTTGTTGCAATAATTGATGAGCAAAGAAAGACATTTGTATAACTTTTTATTTAAACTTTGAAATAAATTTATACCTCTAATTACAAATTTTATTTAATTTTATCTTAGCCCTTCTTTTTTTTTTCTTCTTTATGATAACAATAAATCTTCCTCATAAAAACTATTTGTTGCCATCGTACAAAGAATATATAAAAAAATGTCCTAGACATGTTGTATAGTTACAATTATAATAATACACTAATATGTTATAATTGGATTGTAGCATACTCTATAAAATGCTATTACAAATACCTTATATCTACGCTAAAATGATTAAATTTTAATCTTACATTATTGTTAAATAAATTTTAAATTTTAAATTCTAAAATTTTTTGATGTCGAATAATTGAGAAAATTAGCAAATCGACTTCTTGATAGTAATCGATGAAGAAGCTTATGAAGCCAATATTAACTAAAGGAATAAGAACCAAGAATTACCAAATTTTATTCCCAAATTACAAACTTAAAGGTAGCTAAATAAAATTATCTAACTGTTTAGTCTTGAAATCTACGTAATTAACTAAACTAAGTATTTTCAATCCCAACAAAACACTATTTAATTAATACCGCCTTTTTTATACTTAGTTTTGCCTGATTATTATAGTCATGATGATAGTTCTTAAATTATGTTAATAATCAAATCTTTGGAAACTTGGTTTGAAGAACATATTTACCCCACAATTAATTTTCCTACTTTGGCAAGTAAAAATTATGTCTACATCTGTTCGACTGATATTAAGAGTTTTAGGTATGTTAGACATTTTAATGTTTATGAACTAATTTTAGACACAAATCTAAAAGTTTATAAATGAAACTTCTAATTAAAATATAAATATAATATCAAATATATTTTTGCCAATAATTGTTTGAATCACCTCATTTCTAAATTTGTTATTAAATACGTATTGATATGATATATACTTATATATTTTGTTTTTCATTCAATATCCTCGTTTCTATATTTCTATTGTCAAATTCACTAACTAAACATAGATCAAAATACTTATTACTTGGGGCTTGATCATATAAACTTGCAAAAGCATTAGTTGTTGCATTTAAGTTGTATCAGCTACATTTTGGAGAGTAATACATACCAACGTATTGTTTGTCATACTGTGCTTGCTTATGTTAGATTAGATTTTCGAGAATGTAGGAAGAAGTTAGAAAAGTATTGAGTGAAAACTTCAAGGAAGTTTAATAATCTATTTACATAGATATTGAGCTAGCTAGGGTTCTAGTTGTTTTTTTCATGAATAAGACTAAAAGGAGGCTGAATTGGATTGTCTTAGTTTTGGAAAAATTTTCTATCTTAGGAATATGAAAAGTTTTTCCTATTCCCATTAATTATCTCTCACACGTTACAATTTATAAAAATAAAGTAATCCGGTGAACAAAAGAAATATGGTACTCCATTGGTGTTAATTGATCTCACTTGATTTTGTTTTTACTATATGCGTGTGTATGATCTCCACATTGTTAAAATATATTTGTTTTTGAAATGATAAATGATTGGAACCACGACAACATCAAATTCTAATATCTCAAAAAAGAAACTACGAAACGAATAAAACAAAATTACATCTCTATTATTATGGTCAAAACTTGCGCAGAACAAGATGAAAATGTTCAACATGGTGAATTAAAGATTCCATATTGAAAAACATTTATCTCCAAATATAACATGTACCCAAACAAACAAACAAATAAATAAATAAAAACAAATTTACAAATTTAACAATAATTTTTCAAAATTTGCAGACATAGCAAAAAAAAAAAAAACATAAAAGCAAATTTCCACTTTTATTATGGAGCACTAATAGCGAAAAAAAATATTCTTAAATTTACAAATTTAGCAAATGTCTTTCAAAATTTACAAATATAGCCAAAAAGAAAAAAACATAAATGCAGATTTCCAATTTTTATTATTCCAAATTTATCCTTATTGGTGTATTAGTATGTATATCAATAGTATATCTGATATATCAGTCATCTGATGTATTTTATACTTGATATATCAATTAGCTAGTATACCAAAGGTAAAGAAAATAAGTATTGTATGACAAATATATTTTAAGAAACCAAAGTTATGACTTAAACTTTTTTGTAATTCCAGGTGTGGCAATCAGATAACAATCATATAACACTCACATAGAAATCAGATAACAATTACATAAGAATCATATAGAAATAAGATAGTAATCATATACCAGAAAATAAGTTACATAAGTCTTTGGAGTGCAGTAAGAACGGGAGGGTTTTGATTTGATTTGATTTGATAGAAAAACAAAATGTGATAATTTAAAGTGCGGAAAGTAAAATAGGTTGAGAAAGAGAGAAAGCAAACACGCGATTACCTTCATCAATTGAGAGATTGTCGGGCTATCTATGGACCAATTCATTGATTAATCATATAAATGTTCAAGGGTTATCTACTTCTCAAGTCCAATCGAATGTACGAAAATTCGGACAAACTCACTAAGGAAAACCAACATGATATTGATTCCTAAATTATCTAAGTAATATGACGCAAGTCTATTTACTTAGCTAATCACATTAAACTCTTGAATTGATTAGGACATTAAATTAAATTTACCAAATCATTATTTCAAACAAACCTAACTACAAAGAGGGTGTGTAATCAACTCGTCATCATAACAAACTAAAAAAAAAAAAAAAGAGCAAGCAAGCAATTCAAGTACACAACCATTGTCCAAACACAGCATTCAAGGACCCCAGCTATCACAACATACTCCACCTCTAACTTAAAATGATTCATTGTCCCCAATGTATCTTTAATTTATGTCTAAAATAAAAAAGTCAAGTTAATAGAAAATCTCCATTGATAATGTTTTGTGCCCGAGATGGTGGTATGAGAACTCGCAACTCCATTTAATCTTCTTCTACTTTTAGGATCAAGAAGAAGAACCTACAAAATAAATAAATAAATAAGAAGCTAAACTACGTAAGCAATAAATGAAAGCAATAAAATTTGGCACTTGGCTACCTTTAAGAAGCATAAATTTTCAATGTCGGTTGTTCGAGTTTGTTTTCCTGTCAAGATACGTGAAAATTCTCATATCTCTCTGGTCCCTTCTTCCTTGAATTCACGAAGATTTGATATGTTGGGAGAATGGGTACGTAATCCTCTCCTAACAATACTAATAATATTTATAATTTACTCAACCAACTACTTATAATACTAGGTAGCACAAGCGTGAGCCTAAGATAGAATCTCTTTTAAGCTAAATTCGCCTTTGAAAAGCAATAAAATGGGGGTTTTGTGTTTGTTGACAGGAAAAACTAAATGCAAAAATTAAAATTGCGAAAAAGTAAGATAGATTGAGAAAGAGAGAGATCAAGCACATGATTACCTTTGTCAGTTTAGAGATCATCGGGTTTTCTATGAATCCAATCATCGATTAATCAAGAAAACAATATTGAGTTAACTATTTATTAAGCCTAATCGAATGTATGGAAAGCCCTAACAAACTCCCTAATGACAATCAACATGCCATTGATTCCTAAATTAACTAAGCTCATAACAAAGGCAACTTAGTTAACTCTATTAAGTTCAGGGATTGATTGGTGTTGGGAATATTCTAAACTCGCAATTCTAAATATTGTTAACATATTCTATATATCAATAAATGTGTCATTGAGTATCTTATTAAATAAATTATTATTAAAATTTCATTATATTATAAATCCAATAAACAAATTCATGACTATAATATGAATATTTTAACTTTATGTGGCGACATAAAAGAGAATTTAATTTTAGTATATAGTAAAAAATGTCTATAAGTATATGGATGAGAATAAGTACTTCATCTTGGTGATAAATTATTGGATGCAGACCACTTTGTATACTAATACTAATGATGTGATCCAAAAATCATTAATGTAGAGATATGTGAGTGGGAGAATATCATGCAATCAGTTTGCATAAGACCGGACCATGAAATAGTCACTTTTATTTATAATGACCCTTTACTGTTAAAACTGACTATTTCAAATTTGAAATACTTAAGATAACTCGATCTTAATCCTGAGTAAACTACGAGTTCATGTTTATTTGGGATTATCCTTTGATCTATATAGGTGAGAGTAGTCCAACAACATTGCTCAATATGCCTCCAATTTTTGGATAAAACAAGATAGATAGCTGGGGACAAAGCTCTGCAAGATGGAATTCACTTCTACCCGACTTAGGGTTACCAGATAGGTTATTCTTTTAAGCGCTGCATCCTGGTCTTGAACAAAGGTCTCTCGCCCTCTCTTGATCAAGAGGGTCATGGTTGATGAGTCGAACTATAAACCAATTGTTGAATGGAGGATCGGTAGGAGCTTAAGGAGCAAGATGTGTTTACAGGGGTAAAACGATAGTTTTGACCTACCTGTAAATACGAACGACTTGTGAAGGATCGACTTACCGATTAGAGTTAAATTGGACATAAGTATATCTACAGTGAGGAGAGTGCAACTATCGAGCTATAGTGGTGTTTTTTGGTACTTAATGAATGGTGATTAATTAAGTTTAAAGCGTTTAACAAAAATTAGTTTAACGAATGGTGAAAATTTTCCATTTTATAATGTATTTTCTTTTTTCATTTTTCTAAATTTAAAGCAACATTATTAATGTGTTAATTCTTGGTCACATGACGGCAAAAGCGGATGGTTTCTGGACTTGTATTATACCATATTCTAAGATTGATGGAGATGTGTCATATAATAATGCATGCATTGAACAGGAACGAGGTGGTGGGTTTTGTATTTCCAAAATACTTGACGTTTCGGATGAAAAGGTATGTTGTTGCAATAATTGATGAGCAAAGAAAGACATTTGTATAATTTTTCGTTTAAACTTTGAAATAAATTTATACGTCTAATTACAAATTTTATTTAATTTTATCTTAACCATTCTTGTTTTTTTTTTTTGTTTTTTTTTTATGATAACAATAAATCTTCCTCATAAAAATTCTCTGTTGCCATCGTATAAAGAATATATTAAAAATTTTAAAGAAATGTCATAGTAATGTTGTATAGTTACAATTATAATAATACACTAATATGTTATAATTGGATTGTATCACTACTCAATAAAATGCTATTACAAGTACGTTACATCTACGCTAAAATGATTAAATTATAATGTAGATGTCCAATTTTTATTGTTCCAAATTTATCCTTATTGGTGTATCAACATGTATATCAATAGTATATCTGATATATCAGTCATCTGATGTATTTTATATTTGATATATCAATTGGCTAGTATACCAAAAGAAAAGAATATAAATTGAGGAGATTGCATTGTATGACAAATACATTTTAAGAAACCAAAACTATGACTTAAACTTTTTTGTAATTCCAAATTTATCCTTATTGGTGTATCAGCATGTATATCAATAGTATATATGATATGCTTTATATCTTATATATCAGTCATCTGATGTATTTTATACTTGATATATCAATTGTCTAGTATACCAAAGGTAAAGAAAATAGGCATTGTATGACAAATACATTTTAAGAAACCAAAGTTATGACTTAAACTTTTTTGTAATTCTAGGTATGGCAATCAGATAACAATCATATAACACTCACATAGAAATCAGATAACAATTACATAAGAATCATATAGAAATAAGATAGTAATCAAATTTTCACACAGAAATCATTTCCCATGTTTGCAAAAAAGTAAAACTTAGGGACACACCCCGAATTTTCAATTTATTTTTTATTAAAGTTGCAATTGCCCCTATAAATTATATCTATTAGTGTTTCAATCCATTAGGTTAGTAACCATTTTGAATGATTGTTGATAAACAATTGGTACACCAATGTTATACCAGAAATTGAATTTTGAACATGTGTTATTATATAATTGATATACGTGAACAAACATATTTTTAAGAAGCACTGATATACTAATGATTTACCAACATTTTATACTTGAAATGAATTTTGAGTTAATATTGATATAATACCAATATACCAATGCTATGTTTAGGATTTTATTTAGAATAAACGTCGATATACTACTAATAAACTAATAATACGCCTGAAATTAGTTCTTTTATGAGCATTGATACAATATTGTAAATTAATTTATACATTAAATGAATTTTGAATAAATGCCTAATTGATCGAACGAAAGAGAGGGCATCGTAAACCTCTCTCCGCCAATCAAATAAATTTATAATTCAACGAAACAACTACTTATACTATTGGATAGCACAAATGGCAAGTTTGAGGTTGAACCATTTGATTTGATTTTATAGGAAAGCAAAATGTGATAATTTAAAGTGTGGAAAGTAAAATAGGTTGAGAAAGAGAGAAAGCGAACACGAGATTACCTTCACCGATTAACAGACCGTCGGGCTATCTATGGACCAATTCATTGATTAATCATGTAAATGTTCAAGGATTATTTACTTCTCAAGTCCAATCGAATGTACGAAAATTCGGACAAACAAACTAGGGAAAACCAACATGATATTGATTCCTAAATTATCTAAGTAGTATGACACAAGATTATTTGCTTAGTTAATCACATTAAACTCTTGGATTGATTAGGAAATTAAATTAAATTTTCCAAATCATTATTTCAAACAAACCTAACTATAAAGAGGGTTTGTAATCAACTCATCGTCATAACAAACCAAAAAAAAAAAAAAAAGAGTAGGCAAGCAATTCAAGCACACAACTATTGTCCAAGCACAATACTCAAGGACCCCAAGCTATCACAACATACCCCATCTCTAACTTAAAATGATACATCGTCCCCAATGTATCTTTAATTTAAGTCCTAAATATAAAAGTCAAGTTAATAGAAAGCCTCCCCTGATAATATTTTATGCCCGAGATGGTGGTATGAGAGCTCACAACTTCATTTAATCTTCTTCTACTTTTAGGATCAAGAAGAGGAACCTACAAAAAAAAAATATATGCTAAACTACGTAAGCAGTAAAAGAAAGCAATAAAATTTGACACTTGGCTAATTCTAAGAAGCATAAATTTTTAATGTCGGTTGTTCGAGTTTGTTTTCCTGCCAAGATATGTAAAAAATCTCATATCTCTCTAGTCCCTTCTTCCTTGAATTCACGGAGATTTGATATGTTGGGAGAATAGGTACATAATCATCTCCTAATAGTCAAATAATATTTATTATTCACTGAACCAACTACTTATAATACTAGGTAGTGTAGGACTGTATCAACAACAGCAGAAGCACAAGGATCATCTAAGGACTCAAATTCACTAATTTTGGCAAAATATAAAGCATGCTTTTGTAGAAACAAGTGAGGTTCAAGACATACCTCTTGTAGAACTTCTTCAAAGCTCTTTCACTAGCTGATATCTTCTCCAAATCTTGTTGTAGACCACCTCAAGATCTTCCCCACTATTCTTTTGGTGCTCTAGATTGAATTGTGAAACTCAAAACAAGTTTGAATCAATGGAAGAAGGAGGAATGCTCACTCCAGAAAACTAGCTGAAGAACTCTTTTTTCAAATCAAAATTTCTCTCAAAATCTCTATAGATTGCATTTCCGATTTTTACTCCAATCCCTTCATTATATTGCAGATCAACATGCAAAGAAAAGAGTTGCATGAGTTGCGACTCATGCTTGGAGAAGACAAGGCCAAGAAGATGCATTATGTGTGAGCTACTTGAAAGATAGATAATGGAAAAACTCTTTTTTCTATTTTGTTGTATTTTGTTTTCTAATTTTCCAATTTTATCTAAAAGTCAAAATTTGATTTTATAAAATCTATTTTGATTTTAAAAATGAAAAATTTAATTAATTTCATAAATTAATTATTAAATAAAACTTAATTAATTTAATACCAAACATTAAATTAATTTTAACACATATCCATCTTATATATTTAAATCATATTTAAATATATATAAATTCTCCGTTTAATACTCAAATTAAACATGTAATTATATCTCATATAATTACTAATTCCCTTAATTCAAATTTGAATGTTTCAAATTAACTTATCATTGTCACACCCCGCTCCAGACCACCTTCTTAGCCTAGAGAAAGGCGTGACTGCAGCAGTTACCAACTCTTGGGCTGACACTTACTGCCTAATAACTCTTGTGGAATAACTCTGATACCAATTATAATTCATATGCAACGGGACGTCTTTAGGCCCACAGTTTATTAACTTAGAAACTTAATATGTTTAGAGTATTTACAACATTAAATTTACAAGTCCCAAAACCCACAAACCCTAGTCCCTATATGAACAATAGCAACATGTGTACAATATTAACCGTAATCACCTAGCAAACGGTTACAAGTCTTTTAGTCCTTTAGTAGCAGAGCGGATACTAAGCTATCTTCAGAGGATTTGACCGCTACCTGTGGGGGGGGGGGGGGAACAAAAACATTTGAAAACGAGTTGAGCTTACGCCCAGTAAGTGACCGAGAAAACATAGTAAATTCTCATGCATAATTTCAGAAAATAGTTTTATCTGAAATATAAACTTTTGCAGCATAAATATTTTCCAAGCATAAGTTATATAAAGTTGTTTTAAACATAAAACAGTAAAATCATTTCTCAAATCAAGGTACTGTATAACTGGTAAAATAATCCCAACACCAACTACTAGTCCAGAGAGAACCCTTTTGCTCAATCTCTGACTTTATTCACCTGTAGCCACATTAGGTACTACTGCTCAGATACCTTCTCCTTGTACTTCAGTATCGAGCTACTAGGATACCTTCTTCAACGTACTTCAGTATCCCATTGGCTTGGTACCTTCTCAAACGTACTTCAGTACCAATAGATACCTTCTCCTTGTACTTCAGTATCTAGTTGGGTGGATGTCTTCTCCTTGTACTTCGGCATCGCATTTTACCAAAACTATTTATAAACAACTTTTCTCTTTAAAGCATGTACAGTATAACACATATACAACATGGCTTTAAAGATGGTAACGCATGCTGGATAAAATAAATACATATACATATGTAAATAGTTTTTCAACAATATGCATGCGTTTAAATCACAGTTCAAACTTGCTTGGAAACCACTTTATAAAACTAGTAGGCATGAGAATTATTTTTGCAAACATGCTTTCTATAAAATATTTGTAATCAAAACAGTTTAAAACGTTTTAGTTCAAACACATTTTAGCCACTCACCTCGAACTCTTAGGAACTTTTCACTCTAGTAGCTCCTCGGGTCCCTTTTTCACCCCTAGAATCCAGATTCAATTTATAACTTAGATTACTCATAGTTCCGAACCTTATTTGAAAATACTTCCTTCTACAAACTTATTCTAAAATGTCATAAGAATCTTACCCTAAACTTTCAGCTCAGAATACCTCGTGGTTTGGCCGGAATCTCAAAATCTTCAAGACTGGCTCAAACTGATCTGACAGTCTGAACCTTCTATCTTCTTCTCAACCTCCAGCCTAGTTTCTTTGAGATTTTTCCTCCAACACTGAAAACTAGACTTCCAGAGCTTTCAGATGGCTTTGGAATCACTCCAAACGCATGAGTAGATTGGAAGATCTCCTCGTTCAAAGTTTACACATTCCTCTGAACCCTCACTGCCCTCTACTTTCTCTACGAAATTTATGATTTTTGTGTGATTTGAAAATGAAATCCCAACTCCCTATTTATAGGCGTTCAAATTACTCGTGGGATTGACAGCACCTACTTGGCTGCATGGCCAAATGTTTAATCCTCCCTTTATCAACGTAAGCTGACTTCACCTTGGTTCAATGTGTTCTTCCCAAACGCATCCAAAATAATTTCTTAAGGTTTAAGAATTTCTCTTAATCAAACATCTAGATTTTAATTGACGTTTGTCCTTACTTCTTCAAGTATTTTTTGTATTCAAATTAGGGTTTTTACATGCATAATCCACCCCAATGCGTCCAAATACATCACCCAGAAGCTTGCTCGACCGTTCAATGCATAGGCGAGGCGTGGGCATGACGTTCGAATCGGACAAAGCAAGGCTAATGCATAGGCGCTCTCACTCTTTCCGCTCTCGGCAGTGTCGCTTTCTCCACTCTCGGCAGTATCACTCTCTCCAACTTTCTCTCCCATTTTCTCTCCAATCTCGCTCTCTCCCAGTTTCTTTTCAATTTTTCTCTCCACTCTCGCTCTCTCCAGCTTTCTCGCTGGTCTTGCTCTCTCCACTCTCGCTCTCTCCAGCTTTCTCTCCCATTTTTCTCTCCACTCTCGCTCTCTCCAGCTTTCTTGCTGGTCTCGCTCTCTCTCTTTCTCTCCAACTTTTCTCCACTCTCGCTCTCTCCACTTTCTCGCTCAAAATCTCGTTCTCTCTACTCTTGCTCTCTCCAACTTTCTCGCTCTCAATGATCTCGTTGGTCTCGATCTCACTGATCTCGCTCTCAACGATCTCGCTGATCTCACTCTGAACGATCTCGCTCTTAGCTACTGCGAACATTGTTTGTCTCCGTGCAATTTCTACACGATTGTGCCACTAGTCACTTGCCTTCCAGTGCTTTGTGCACAACACGCATTACACATAACTTCCATATTTTTCTCGGTCCTTCGGCTATAACGCATTCACATAACTTCTTTATACTTAGCTGAAATTTCCCCAAATTTTCCAAACTTAATTTCCATATTATTCCACACTAGTTCAACCTACTTATTATTTTTCCCTAACTTTCCCAACTCAATTCCTTACTTTTCTTTTTAAATCCCCATTCTTTCTTCACCATTCCACACTAACTTTCTCATCAACATACTTATTATACAAATTTCATTACAATTTTACCAATTTAAGCACAACTTAATTTATTCAAAGAAAATCTACTTAACACTTAGAAATTTCCTTCCCCTTAACTTAGGATTTAACTTTCACTTAGTTAATTCCTTTTATCACTTGCTTAAGTAAGGAAAATAGAAATCTGGGTTTCATAATCACGCTATTCTAAAGCAAGCCCGTTACGAGCTAGTAGGGGGACCTCGCGGACCTACAGATCATGGGTTCCAACGATCCGAGATTAATTAGCTAAACTCATTAGACCAAATTAATCTCCATTCGTTAACTAATGGGTCACTCCACTAAAGCCCATAATTGCACTCCCCTCACTGTAGATATATTATGTCAACATAATTTAACCATAATCAGCAAGTCGACCCTTAACAGGTGTTGGATTTTATGTCCTAAAACTCGTAGTTTGTAATATCATATTCTTGTTCAATAAAGCTGTTATTGAAAATCTTTAGTAAATTTAAATTCTATATTCATGAATCCAATAAACTAAGGATCTGAGGCTATTAAGTTTAAGTTTGAACTTTATGTAGTGACATAAATGTGGATCAAGTTCAAATATATAGCCAAAATGGTCTATAGTATATGAATAAGGTTGGGCGCCTTATTCTGGGGACACTATGGATACGGCCAATTTTGTAGTTATTACAAACGATGTGATCCTAAACCACTCATGTGGAGACATGAAAATGGGGGCATCCTATGTAAAGAGTTTACATAAGACTGAACTATGAAATAGTCACTTTTTACGTTCTAAACGCCGTTTAATATATAAAACTGACTATTTCGTTAATTGATCACCTAGGTAACTTAATCTTAATCCTGAGCTAACTATGAACTCCTATTCACTCGAAATTATCCTTAGATCTACATAGGTGAGGGCAACTCATTATCGCTGGCCTAATAAGTCTCCCATTTCAGGGGTAAGATCAGGTGGATAGCTGGGAACATAAGGTGCGAGACAGAATTCACTCCTACCAGTTATAGGGATAGTAGATAGGTTGTTCCCTTTAGTATTGAATCCAAGTCTTGAACAAGGGACCCCACCCTCTCCTTGGCCCAAAAGGGGTTCGATTTATAGGTTGGACCTTAAATCAATTGTTCATTAGAGGATCAGTGGAACTTAAGGAATAAGATGTAGTCTCGGGGGTAAAATGGTTTTTATGACCCAGCGGTGATTACGAATAACCTATGAAGGATTAACTTACTAATCATGTTATATCATATGGACACAAATATATCTATAGTGAGGGGAGTGCAACTACGGAACTATAGTGGAATGACCCGTGAGTTAACGAATGTTGATTAGTTCCATCTAAAGAGTTTAGCCAGATAATCTCGGATCGTTGAAGCCCATGATCTATAGGTCCATTAGGTTCCCCTATTAGCGCATATGGAATAACTTAGAATAATATGATAGAATAATTCAAATTGTTCGAATTAGGTGAAGAGAGAGAAACCGACAAGTATATGTGATATAGTGGTCGATTTTTTAGTTTAGAGATACAGCTTTAATGTTTAAATGTGATTTAAATATCAAGAATATGAATACGTTTATATTCGGAAGCTTGGAAATAATGGAAATGGTCAAAGATGTAAAAAGTAAAAAAGTTGACTTTTGACTTTGAAAAGTCAAAATTTGACCGACCTTATATTCAAATGTGATTTGAATTTCGAGAAAATGAATGCGGATTCATGCTCGGGAGGTCAAAATTAGTCAACACGAAAAAAATCATAAAAAATCAAAATGTTGACTTTTCGGTCAAAGTTTGACTTTGACAAAATGACTATTTTGCCCTTTGACTAAAGTTAGTGGGAAAATCCAAACTTTTGTTGGATAATTCCACTAACAAGATAGTAGGTTAGGTGTTGACTTATAGTGGAGACATCAAGCCCACTTAGATAGTGGATTTTGAGGTGTTGGGTTTTTATGAATTTGTTTCATGCAAATTTTGCATGGTTTTTTCTATAAATTTGGGCTTTCAATTTGGAGAAAAGACTTTTAGCATTTTGTCAAAATTGGTTTCAAATTTGGACTGGAAAAAAATCACTATTTTTGAGAAAAATTCAAAACCCAAACCCAACCCAAAAATCTATCTTCTATTTCCATCTCTTTCTCTCTCTCGGGTTCTTCATCCATGGAGTCCCACAACCCGGTTCTGAGTCCAAAGGATAGTAGGTCAGCTCTAGTAATTGTCCGGTTTGTGTTCGAGCGGAGATAGAAGAGTTTCGAGAGCTTCAAAGGTAATGTTTCAAAAAAACCCTAATTATTTAATTTAGGATTATATGTTTAATTTATGTAATTAGAGTAAAATTGATCCTCATTTTCGCTACGCATGCCTATTTTTCCATTAATAGGTTGTTCGTAATAATGGTTGGGTCAAATATCTGTTTTACCCCCGAGATTAGATCTTATTCCTTAAGTCTCTACTGATCCTCTAATGAACAACTGGTTTGTGATCCAATCATTAAAAAAAATTCTCTCAACCCAGTGAGAGGGTGCGGTCCCTTGTTCAAGACTTGGATTAAGTACTTGAGAGAACAACCTTTCTCCTACCCTTAAATCGGGTAGGCGTGAACACCGTCTTGTACCCTATGTCCCCAGCTATCTATCCGGTCTTACCCCTGAAATGAGAGTCTTATTGAGCAAGCGCTGTTGAGCCAACCCTCAACTATACAAATCTAAGGGCAATCTCGAATAAACAGAAGTTCATAGTTAACTCAGGATTAAGATCTAGTTACCTAGGTCATCTAGGTGAAATAGTCAGTCTTAAATAGTAAACAACATTATAAAGTAAGAGTGACTTATTTCTTGGTCCTGATCTTATGAAAACTCATTGCATAGATCACCCTCACTCCTCATGTCATAACATGTACGAATTAAGATCACATCATATGTAGTACTTTATAACTCTTCATAACAACTACAGAGTAGGCCGCATCCAATGGTGTTACCAAAATAAGGTACCCAACCTCATTCATGTATCATAGATCATTTTGAATATTTATTCGAACCTGATCCACTCTTATGTCTCCACATAAAGTTCAAGTACTCATACAATAGTCATGGGTCTTAGTTTATTGGATTTAGACTTTCATACAATTTATGAGATCAATAAAAAGTATATTGATAATAGAAAATGTTTATTATTTTACAAACTGCGAGTTTTTAGGACATAAAACCCAATAGGTAGCACAAGCATCATGTCCGAGGTTGAACCACAGGGAGCCTTTGAAACTGCAAAAAAGTAAATGCAAAAATTAACTATTTATCTAGAGAAAGAGAAAGATCGAGCACAAGATTACCTTTGTCAGTTTAGACATCGTCGGGTTTTCTATGTATCTAATCATCGATTAATCATGAAAACAATATTCAGTTAACTATTAATTAAGCCTAATCGAATGTAGGAAAAATCCTAACAAACTCTCTAATGACAATCAACATGCCATTGATTCCTAAATTAACTTAGCTCATAACAAAGGCAACTTAGTTAATTGCATTAACTTTTGGATTGATTAGTGTTGGGAATGTCCTGAACTCACAATTCGTAAATATTGTTAACATATTCTATATATCAATAATTTTTTCATTGAGTATCTTATTCAATAAATTATTATTGAAATTGCATTCTATTATAAATCCAAACAAAAGTAGTGACATAAAAGAGGATCTAGTTTTAGTATGTAGCCAAAAAGATCTATAAGTATATGGATGAGAATGAGTACCTCTTCCTGGTGACATATTATTAGATGCGAACCATTTTGTATACTAATACTAATGATGTGATCCAAAAATCATTAATGTAGAGACATGTGAGTGGGAGCATCTTATGCAATGAGTTTGCATAAGACCGAACAATGAAATAGTCACTTTTATTTATAACGACCGTTTACTATTAAGACTGACTATTTGAAATTTGAAAGACTTTGGATAACTCGATCTTAATCCTGAGTAAACTATGAATTCCTGTTTATTCAGAATTATCCTTTGATCTATATAGGTGAGAGTAGTCCAACAACACTGCTCAATAAGCCTCCCATTTTGGGATAAAACAAGATAGATAGCTAGGGACAAAGCTCTGCAAGATGGAATTACATCTACCTGACTTCGGGTTAGCAGCTTGTTAAGCGCTGCATCTTGGTCTTGAACAAAGGTCTCCCGCCCTCTCTTGATCAAGAGGGTCATGGTTTACGAGTCGAACTATAAACCAATTATTCAAGGGAGGATCGGTGGGAGCTTAAGGAGCAAGATGTGCTTACAGGGGTAAAACGATAGTTTTGACCTAGCTGTAAATACGAACAACTTGTGAAGGATCGACGTACCGATTATAGTTAAATTGAACATATATCTATAGTGAGGAGAATGCAACTATCGAGCTATGGTGGTGTGTCTTGGTAATTAACGAATGGTGATTCATTCAGTTTAAAGAGTTTAACCAATTAATTGCAAATCGTTGGAGCTCATGATCTGTATGTCTATAAGGTCCCTCTACTAGCTCGTAAAATTATCTTGGATTAGTGAGTTAAGTAAATTTGACTCGATGAGATTGGAAATTAGGGTTTTGAATTTAATTCAAACAAGGTTTCTATTAATTGTATTTGATAAAATTGAAACGTTTAATTTTTGTTGAAATTGAATGAAATTGAAGAGTTAAAAATATTTAAATAATGACTTAAATATTTGATGAGTGTAATATAATACTTAATATTTAATATTAAATTTAATTAACTAAAATTAGTTTAATTAATTATCTAATTTTTTAAAATTATTCAAAATTAGTAATTTGATTAATTGTATTTTGAATTTATTGAAATTCAAAATAATAAAACTAAAATTGAATTTTTTTAAATTTTTTCTAATTAAAATTAGATTAATCAAATTAAGAAATATAAATTAGTTTTAAATTGAAAGTGGAAAATCCAATTGGATTTTTTCACGTATTTTAACACCTCATGCCACATCAATTTCAATTGAAGTGTTAAACTTCAATTAAGGTCATCAAATCAATTTTTTAGCATGATCTTCATGCATAAATTGAAGTGTTGAACTTCAATTAAGGTCATGCAATTAGTTTTTAAATCAGAAACTCTGTAGAAGTTAAGAACTCTAAAAACTACGTTCAATCTCATTCAAATTAAACTCAATTCAACGTTTCTACCACACAATTCAAGCTAAAGAATAGTAAAGAAGGTCTCTGTGGTGGTCTATTGAAAGATTGAAGCATCAATTCGTGGATCTCAGCTGGTTTTGAAGTGTTTTCGTCAAAGGTATTGTGTTTTAAGAACCCTCTTAAAAAATTATGTTTTAGTGCATGTTTTAAACTCAAATTAAGTGTAACTAGAGTGCTTACTAATTCAGTTTTTTTTTTTTTTTCGTTGTATGTTAGTTTACTCTATCAATTAGAACATTAAGCAAGACTAGCCACATCCAACTTAATGAAAGAAGAGTTCATAATTAATCTCATAAAATTCAAAGAAAAACCCTACTAACCTAAACAACCGACGTTGTGGTCTTCAATCGTTCATCAAATCCGAATCATGATACCAAGATTTAATATTAAAGATCAAAATACAAGAAAATTAATATCATGAGTTTTAGCCAAAAATGGCCAAAATCGAGCAAAATACTCTCCAAGTCGGCCTAACTCTCCTCTTCCTTTTACCTAATTTGGAAAGAATTGCTTTTCTTTAATTTGGCAAGATTATAAAGAGATCTGAATGCTCGGGGATTGTCCAGTCCCGTAGCATTCCAACACATAATTTTCATAATCCAAGGCACGGCTGTTATGCAGCCTCTGCCAAAGCGATATTAACTTCAATCAAAGTTGATTCTCAACTTGATTCTTTATGTTTTTTTGTCTCATTTTCTTTCAAAATTATCACTTATGATTATTTTTTTTTTTGGTTTTTGGTAATGGCTTCTTCAATGTTGAGATCCATCTGTTCTTTGGTTCTTCTTTCCCAAGATTTTAATGAAGTAGATGGAGGAGCTAGATTGGTATTTTCAATATTAGAGGGTTGTTGATTATTTTGGTCTTCCCAGTTGAGGTTTTTGATTTATATAATATATTTTTTTTTTGTTGAATTAGTTTTCAGACTCCTTTGTCCTTATAAAGTCAGGTAGAATATTCAGATGATATTCTGTATCTGGATGACTTGTAGATCTCTGAGGTAAGTTCAGGTCAAGATTTTTGGGCTAGTTTGCGTTTGTCCTTGTTGATTATGTAGTTTTTAAAAAAATGTAGCATTTGTTGTCTTGTCTAATTAAGGTGTTGAAGACATTTTTTTGGAGAATCAAATCTTTGATCATCTGAAGGTTTATCTGAGAATTTTCTAATAAGTTTTGGAGAGCTTTGAAACCTCAACCAAGCTTGTGATGTCCAATTATTCCACAAGAATAACAAAAATAGGGTAATCTTTCATATTTAATTGCAATTCGTTTTTCTGATGTCAATTCTGAAAGTTGGACTTTCACTAGTCTTCTGAGAGGTTTTGTGATGTCCATTAACATTTTTAATCTCATTGTTTCCCTAGCACAAGCCATCTTCATCTCATTCAACGTCTAAAAATTTTTCTATGTGATCACCAATCTTTCTTGCCATTATTTTGTTCTGGAAACAAAGTCATGGATTTATGAGTCCTATCCAAAAGCCCACTTTATCGAATTTGAGATCAGTAATTTGTTTACCAACTCCTAGTTCTTCTAAAATTAAAAGGTGATTATCAAAAATCCACAGGCCAGATCAAAGAACCCATTTTTTATCTAGAGATCTCCCAAATTTAAAAATAAAAAGGTTTTTCTCAATTATTTGAATACTTATTCCATTCTTTATTTTCTATGCATTGTTAAAGGCATTTTTTAGGGCATTTCCGGCGATAATTCATTGTGGTTGCAATTTTTCGCTTAGGCAGTGATCGAGTTGGCTATTAATTTCGTGAGTTATTTTAAAGTAAAGTATGATCAGGGATCTGTCTTCTTCACCAGAAAGCTGGAGATGTTTCAGGTTAGTTAAAATTTATTTTGTGTACATTTGAGTTTCACTTCTTTATCACTTTGATTATATGAGAGAAGATGAATCTGTTGATGGTTCCAAAGTTCTTGAAGGTGGAGAAGTATGGTAGAGATCTTGAATGTTCTCTGGGGTTTCGTTGTTCACGACTTTCGAGGGGAGGGTAGATATATGAGTGGTTTCAAAGATTACTTCGAACAGAAAGGAAAGAAAGCTTCTACAACGATACTTCGTTGATATTTCCTCACGAAAGAGGATCTTGAAGGGATCTTGAAGAGCCTATTCTTCTCATTGAGGTCCATTTTTTTATTCCCATTGATCAATTACATTTTCAATGGGGTAAACATAACCTGAATTTAATTTTTAATATGTCGATTTTTGTTTTAAATATCTAATAGATTCAAACATTTAAATTTTGTATTGTATAAGACCATTTTATTTTAATATTATGTTTAATAGGTCCGGTTAACTTTTTTAAAAAATGGTCAAATATGATTTAAAAAATTATTAGATTTTTTAAGTAAAATTTATTACATTTAAAATTGAAACTTCACTTATTTAAACACCACTTTGAAAGTGTTTGTTATATTAAATTATTTAAACAATATGGATATAAACATTTTAGTCAACTAAATTCCCTCTAAAACAAATAGAGGAATTAATGTTGTAATTTTCATACCAAAAAGTTTGTCTCTATCTTTAATTTTCGAATTTTAAAAATATCTAATAACTCTTTCAACTTTTAAATTTGTGCCGATGATAGAATTCTTAAATTTTTAGAAATTTTTTAAAAATGACTTGATCTATTAAATATAAAAGTAAGTTTATATCTAAAGAAACTCCAAAATTTCAATTTGATTTCTAGTAGGTGAATAGTTTTCAAATGTCAAAAGGACCTATTGAACTTATTTAATATTATGAGTTTAAGTACACATTGAACAATTTTTTTAAGGTAATATCTATATTTGATACAAAATTAAAAGTTTCGAAATCGGCTACACATTTTAAAGTTCATGAACTAATAATAGACACAAATTCAAAAGTTTAAGAATTAGACAGGTAATAATTAAACTATAAATATAATATTTACACATTTTTGTCAACAGTTATTTAAATTATCCAATTTTTACATTTGTTATCAAATATATATCGAAAACGTCAAAATTTTTATTGTCAAATCCCTACGATAAAGATATTTATCAGTTATCGCTTGAATATGTATACTTGCATAATCTTTAGTTATGACACTTAAGTTGCATTAGCTACATTTTAGAGAGTAACATACATTCGTGTGGTGCTTGTCACACTGACTCTAGTGTTTAAGTTAGATTAGATTTTTAAGAATGGATTCTCCTAATTTTAAGAAAAACTATACTATAGGAGTTTGAAAATTTTTTCATACTTCATTTATTGTATCTTATTTTGGCATACTTTTAATAATAAGGTGGGATCTATTATGTGTAATGAATTAGAATTTAAAAAGATAAATTTATGATGTGAATAAAGGGAGTATGGTCCTCCTATAGTAATAGAAATTTTCTTCCTAATTATGAACATGTATATCCCTACCTTATTGTCAAAATATATTGTTTTATGAAATGATCAACGATCCACCACTACGAAAATCAAGTTCTAATACATATATATATATGTGTGTGTGTGTAACAAGTGAAATGTAATACAACCAAATTAGTTACATCCAAGACTTGCTTTGAACAAGATGATAATTTTCAATATGATAGATTTAAGTTTTTCCCATATAAAAACATCTATCTCAAAATTTAACATATACCCAAATGAATTTCTTTTAATTTCCTTTCTCCGATTCGATAGCAACACCAAAGTTAACTTATGTGACACATTACTTTTTAATCTTATCATTTACATGTGGGTTGGATGACAATTAAATTTATCTTCATTTACTAGTTTAAGTTTTTGGATCAATCCGTGATTTAATATGGTATCAAAGCAGGTGGTCTAGAAAGGTTCTGTATTCAAGTCCCTACATTATTCTTTTCTCCTCAATTAATATTGATTTTCACTTGCTGGGTCTTTTTCATACTTCAAGCTCACAAGTGAGAAAGAGTGTCAAATGATACACAATTAAATTTTTATTCACCCATTAGCTTAAGTTTTTAGGTCAATCAGTAATTTAAGAAAATGTGTTCATTTTATATTATATTTTATTTGTTATCTTTCTATTTTTTTTTCAATGAAATTGAATACAATCTTGGATTTCACATATAAATGTATTTCATAAGTTTTTTACCCTGTCTATTAGTGTCATGATCATACTTGCCTGCTTTGTTTCGTCAGGTATTATTCGATCTCTCAACTATTATAATTTCATAATTGGATTTTCAAAATAGAAAAATAAATGAAACTATTTACATAAAATAACAAGATTTTAATATTATGTGATAGACATTAATAGAAGACTGATAGATGCTAATAGAATTCTATCAGTGTTTATAAATATTTTTTTTTGCTATATCTGTAAATAGTTTGACATTTTTACTATCCGTGAAAATTTTCCATATTATAATGTATTTTCTTTTTTCATTTTTTTAAATTTAAAGCAACATTATTAATGTGTTAATTCTTGGTCACATGACAGCAAAAGGGAATGGTTTTTGGACTTGTGTTATACCATGTTTGATTGATGGAGATGTGTCATGTAATACTGCATGCATTGATCAGGAACGAGGTGGTGGGTTTTGTATTTCCAAAATACCTAGCGTTTCTGATGAAAAAGTTTGTTGTTGCAATAATTGATGAGCAAAGAAAGACATTTGTATAATTTTTCGTTTAAACTTTGAAATAAATTTATACGTCTAATTATAAATTTTATTTTATTTTATCTTAACCATTCTTGTTTTTATTTTTGTTTTTTTCTTATTTTTTATGATGACAATAAATCTTCGTCATAAAAATTGTTTGTTGCCAACATATAAAGAATATATTAAACATTTTTAAAAAATGTCATAGAAATGTTGTATAGTTACAATTATAATAATACACTAATATGTTATACTTGGATTGTAGCACTACTCTATAAAATGCTATTAAAATATGTTACATCTACGCTAAAATGATTAAATTATAATATTTCATCATTATTAAAATACATTTTAAATTTTGAATTTTCAAATATTTTGATGTCAAATAATTCAAAAAATTAGCAAATCGACTTCTTGATAGCAATCGATGAAGAAGCTTATGAAGCCAATATAAACTAAAGGAATAAGAACCAAGAATTACCAATTTTTATTGCCAAATTACAAAATTAAAGGTAGCTAAATATATCTAACTGTATAGTCTCGAATTCTATGTAATTAACTAAACTAAGTATTTTCAATCCGAACAAAACACTATTTAATTAATACCACCATTTTTATACTTAGTTTTGCCTGATTATTATTGTCATGATGATAGTTCTTAAATTAGTTTAGAAACTTGGTTTGAAAAACATAGTTACCCCACAATCAGTTTCCCTACTTTGGCAAGCCAAAATTATGTCTACATCTATTGGGGCATGATGTTAAGAGTTTTAAGTATGTTTTGAGCTCTTTTAAAAGTTTAAAGTAAAAAAGTTAGACATTTTAATGTTCATGAACTAATAATAGACATAAATCTAAAAGTTTAGGAATAAAACTTCTAATTAAACTATAAATATAATATCAAATATATATTTGTCAATAATTGTTTAAATCATCTCATTTCTAATTTTATTATCAAATACATGTTTTCAACATTGAGATATGATATATACTTATATATTTTGTTTTTCATTGAATATCGTCATTTCTATATTTCTATTGTCAAATTCACTAACTAAACGTTAGATAAAAATACTTATCACTTGGGGTTTGATTATATAAATTTGCAAAAGCATTAGTCGTTGCATTTAAGTTGTATGAGCTACATTTTGGAGAGTAACACATATCAATGTAGTGCTTGTCATACTGTGCTTGCTTATGTCAGATTAGGTTTTCAAGAATTTAGTAAGAAGTTAGAAAAATATTGAGTGAAAACTTCAAAGAGGTTTAATAATGTATTTATGTAGATATTGAGCTAGCTAGGGTTCAAGTTGTTTTCTTCTTGAATAAGACTAAAAGGAGGCTGAACTGAATTGTCTTAGTTTTGGAAAAATTTCTATCTTAGTAATATGAAATTTTTTTCATATTCCCATGGATTATGTCTCACGTTACCATGCTTTTAAAAATAAGATGAGATCTAATAAAATTTATAAAAATAAAGTTATACTGTGAACAAAAGAAATATGGTATTCTATTGGTGTTAATTGATCTTCCTTGATTTTGTTTTTACTATATGCGTGTGTGTGATCTCCACATTATTATTAAAATATATTTGTTTTATGAAATGATGAATGATTGGAACCACGACAACATCAAATTCTAATATCTCAAAAAATAAACTACGAAACTAATAAAACAAATGTACATCCCTTGCGCAGGACAAGATGAAAATGTTCAACATGGTGAATTAAAGATTCTATATTGAAAAACATTTATCTCCAAATATAACATATACCCAAAGAAAGAAAGAAAGAAAGAAAAACAAATTTACAAATTTAACATAATTTTTCAAAATTTGCAGACATAGCAAAATAAAAAAATAAAAGCAAATTTCCACTTTTATTATGAGGCACTAATAGCAAAAAAGAAAAAAAAAAAAAAAAAAAATTAAATTTACAAATTTAGCAAATGTCTTTCAAAATTTACAAATATAGCAAAATAAAATAAAATAAATGCAGATTTCCAATTTTTATTATTCCAAATTTATCCTTATTGGTGTATTAGCATGTATATCAATAGTATATTTGATATATTAGTCATCTGATGTATTTTATACTAGATATATCAATATGCTAGTATACCAAAGGTGAAGAAAATAAATTAGGGAAATTGCATTGTATGGCAAATATATTTTAAGAAACCAAAGCTATGACTTAAATTTTTTTGTAATTCCAACTGTGGCAATGACAAACAATTATATAACACTCACATAGAAATCAGCTAGTAATTACATAATAATCATATAGAAATCAGTTAGTAATCAAATTTTTACGCAGAAGTCATTTGCCATGTTTGCAAAAAAGTAAAACTTATGGACACACCCCAAATTTTCAATTTATTTTTTATTAAAGTTGCAATTGCCCTTATAAATTATATCTATTAGTGTTTCAATCTATTAGGTTAGTAACCATTTTGAATGATTGTTGATAAACTATTGGTACACCAATGTTACACCTGAAATGAATTTTGAACATGTGTTGTCATATAATTGATATACTTGAATAAACATATATTTACGAAGCCCTGATATACTAATGATTTACCAATGTTTTATACTTGATATACTTAAACGAACATATTTTTACGAAGAACTGATATACTCATGCGCAACGGATCTCGTGGTTGCATTTGCATGCGCGTGGGCACCTTTCTCTTTCGTCAAAATTCAGAGCACTACGACACTGTGCTGCTGTGCCTCTAAGGGCATTTTCGTCACATTTGCTCCTTTGAAGCCCAATTTCTCATTTAGCTTCTACTTGCTCCAAATTTATCCCGAATGACTCGTAATGGTCGTATCTACCTCCTGGGTGCTCAAAACCTATAGAAATGCTAAGTAAACACATTAAATACAATAAAGACCTTGAATTAAGTGGAGCGAGATAGCACATTTTTTTATGCTATCAAACACCCCCAACATAATTCTTGTTCGTCCTCGAGCAAGGTAGAATCACACATTCACACAAAATTTACTTGCTCAATATGTAATTACTCTAGTCTCAACAGTCTCATAGTATAGATTTGCAATAAAAAATAAAATATGATCACAATCAATTAATGAAGTGCATTTTTCAGAATGATTTTAAACCTATACATGCATAGATGAGTCCCAAGCCCTACTAATCAAGCCCACGCAACTCGGAGAGGCTTTATATAGCTTTCAACTCGTTTTTTTCCTACTCTGGCTCAATCATCAATCATCAAGCATCAAAACACTCAAAATAGTAATATATATAGTGAGATGTTTAAAATGAAATTAAGGGCCCTAAACTTGCATTCTTTTACCCTAGAGGCATTAGCTTTCACACTTCCTCTGTTGGGAGCCATACCCACTATTTTCTCGTGGATACCCTAACTAGTCACAGCAAAAGGCAGTTGTTTTTACCACTAGTCATGGATACATATTGCAAGCTTATATTTTTTTCGTTCTCATTATTCTTTTGATATTCTTGTTAGCACACATCTTTTTCTTTTTCTATCGGCCGACTCTTTATTTCTTTCTTTTTTTAGCACGAAAATAAGCATTCTTTTTCCCTCGCAGTATAACATTACTACCTATCATGCTAGACACTATCTAATCAATGGGGCCTTTTGGAATGACACAGAAATTTAAGCCAAATAATATAACTCTAACCATGCAAGACTCAATTTCATTAGACAAATGACTTAAAGATGCATGAGAGATAAGAAATTTTTTTAAAACAGGCTAAAAATCATGATTATCATCGTCAAACAATATTTCAGACGAATCTAATCACAAAGAAGGTTTGTAGTCAACTCGTCATCATAATAAACAAAACAAAAGAGAAAGCAAGCAATTTAAGCACACAAACATTGTCCAAGCACAGCACTCAAAGACCCCAAGCTATCACAACATACCTCACCTTCAACTTAAAATGATACATTGTCCCCATTGTATATTTAATTTAAGTCTAAAATAAAAAAGTCAAGTTAACAGAAAACATCCCCTGATAATGTTTTGTGCACGAGATGGTGGTATGAGAGCTTGCAACTTCATTTAATCTTCTTTTACTTTTAGGATCAAGAAGAGGAACCTACAAAAGAAAAATAAAAGCTAAACTACTAGCAAGATTGGTGAAGAGAAACCTGGAGAAAGCGAGATTGGAGAGAAATAGTGGAGAGAAATATTGGAGAGAAAACTGGGAGAGAGAAAAGTTGGAGAGAAAAGATGGAGGAAAAGAAGGAGAGAGCCACACTGACGAGATTAGAGAGAGCGAGAGTGGAGAGAAAATTGGAGAGAGCAAGAGTGGAGGGAGCGAGATTCTCAGCGAGAAAGTGGGAGAGAGCGAGAGCCACGAGATTAAAACCAGCGAGAGCGATAGCGAGAATGGAGAGTGCGAGATTCTCAACGAGAAAGTGAGAGAGAGCGAGAGCCACGAGAGTAAAACCAGCCAGAGCGAGAGTGAAGAAAGTGAGATTCTCAGCGAGAAAGTGGGAGAGAGCGAAAGCCACGAGAGTAAAACCAGCGAGAGCGAGATTATCAGCGAGAAAGCTGGAGAGAGCAAGATTCTGATAACAGAAAGAGCGAGATTTCGACAGAAGCGTGGATTATGTGTTGAATTTGACCAGGATCATATAGATTACACATGGAGAACCCTAAAATTTAATACAAACAAAGGTTGAAGACGTAAGGGAAAACGTTAGCCAAAATTAGGTGTCTTATTAAGAGAAATTTTTAAACCTATGTAATTTTAAAGAAGCCATTTGTAGGATGAGTTGTCACACCGAGAAGAGTTGGAAAAGGCTATAAATAGAAGGCTTTGAGCGAGAAGTTAAACTCATTCTCAAACAAAACTCAGTAGTAAAAATCGTGTGAAAAGGGTGAAGTAATTCTGTTAGTTAGAAGGAGAAAACGAGAGGGAAGTGCTGCCCAAATTTCCTTCTAGTTTAAGAGGGAAAGCTCTACTGATTAAACCATAAGGAATAATAAGGAATAACTAGGATCGCAGTCAAGGTAAGTAGTTTATCTCACTCTCTCTTTAAGTATTTCATGGTAGTGTACCTTTAATATGTTGCATAATTATGTTATTGTTATGTTGCATTATATGTTTAAAATACGTTTACCGACAAGGGACCTCATGCATTATGTTTGTTCACAACGATGAAATAAGATTAATTTTTAATTAGATAAAAGTTATGCTTCTAGGGCTAGCAGGGCATGTATGGTTGCACCCTTCTAGACCCAATTCTATGTCAAGATTATGCTAGGGACTAACAGGATATGTATGGTTGCACCCCTCTAGTCCAATCTTACGTTTATGTTAATAGTTGATGTTGGATGCGACTCTAGCCCTACTGACTGCATGACTCGTTAATCATCAGATGGTTGGTTTCCGCCTAAGTCCTTATCTTCCTATCAGGGCGGAGAAATTTACGTTAGAAGCATAACCGACCACCACATGTTATTATATGTTTTCGGTCCCAATCATATGTTTTCAGGACATGTTGCATGTGATTGTGCATTTGGTCACTACCCTATGTGAGAACTACTTACTGGGTATATTATATACTCATCCTATTTTTATAGACTTTGTAAGTAAGGACACAGCGTAGGTGGCAGAACTGGACGTCGCTCAGATGCCAACCATCAAACTCACTATTATAGGCATATGCATTTTTGTATCACTACGCTAGTATTTTATGGATCCTAGTGTTTTGTAAAATAAACTTTTTATATAGTTTTCTACCTAATTAATAAAATCTTAGATATGTTCTTTTGAGATTTTTACCAAAACACATCTCATAATAGAAAAGTCTAAGTATGCATGTCGTAGTAGTCGGACCATAATATGTAAGGATCTTGTCGTTACAGGTTGGTATCAGAGCATTTGAGCCAATTAGGCTGTACTAATTAGACGAGTCGTGGTGTTTGATTGTTCGGCTTGTTAAGTGATGCCCACAGTTATGTAAAATCCGCTGGTAAGTGGAATTTTCAAACGAGTAATTTAGTAAATAATTTAGTAAACATAAGGTAGGAGTTAAAAAAAATAAAAAAATTATTAAAATCAGATTGCTTCCTTATTATGAAAATAAAATGTGTGTACCAGATGCCACCACAAAGGGCTCCAACACGACGAAGCAGACCTCGAAGTGAATCCACAAGGGATCAAAATCAAGGACATGGACAGATGCCTTACGTGTTACTTACACCAAATGCGTTACGAACACTAATACAAAATATGAGTAATGGAACACAACCTCGTCCACCACACCAATAACCAACGATATAAATGACTCGAAGATCCTTCGAGAATTCAGGAAGTTCAATCCTTCAACGTTTGATAACAGAAATAGAAACTATTTTCCGCCATATGAATAGCCTAGAAGAACAGAAAGTAAATTGTTCTACCTTCATGTTAAGAGGCGATGCAAAGTTCTGGTTGGAATCCACACAAAGAACAATCAAAGGTTCAGTCTCACAGCAACAATTCAATCAGGCTTTTTACAACAAGTATTTTCCTTTGACGGTGAGATATTAAAAGGAAGTGCAATTTCTTAATCTTCGTCAAGAGAACATGTCGGTGGCAGAGTATGAACGGAAATTTGATCACTTGTCCCTCTTTGTCCCTCGACTAGTAGACACAGAAGAGAAGAAGGTAGAAAGGTTTATTTGGGGATTAAGAGAAGGCATTCGAGGCATTGTTACTGCTTTCCGACACAAAGAGTATGCTCTTGCCCTCGAGTCGGCCTTACTCATGGAAGTATATCTTGCTATCAAAACCTCAACTTCTGAACGAGGATTTATGCCAAATAAAAAAAAAAACAAAAATTCACCCAACAAGGCTTCCAACGTTCACAACAGCAAGCAAAAATTTCCCACAGCACTCAGGGCGTACAGTCACAACAGAAGAGTCAAACATTCACATATCCTAAGTGCAGAAATTGTGGAAAACACCATCAGGGGCAATGTCTTCGGAACTTAGGGGTGTGTTTCAACTACGGCCAGACAGGTCACTATGCAAAGGCTTGCCCAAAGCTCATCAACCAAGTATCAACTGCCCAGACCACCCTGTTTATTAGTAACAAGGTTACCCAACAACAGAAAGGATGGGTGTTTGCAGTTACACGTCAAGAGGCAGAGGATCAAGATGCAATTGTTACAGGTACATTACCCATCCTCGGGTATTATGCCTTCACTTTATTTGATCCGAGCTCTAGTCATTCATTCATCTCTACAACATTTGCACAACATGCTCAATTAACATCAAAGCCCTTAGGCTATATTCTATCCGTAGCCACTCCTGCTGGAGTATCTATGTTAGCCCACTCAGTAGTAGAAAACTGTGAATTGTTAGTATCAGGACATAAATAGGGGTGACCCTTATCATCCTAGACATAAATGATTTCGACATAATACTAGGTATGGACTGGTTAGCAGCAAACTATGCAAGCATAGATTGTCATAATAAAGAGGTCATATTCATCTTTCCAACAGGTACCAAGTTTAAGTTTAAAAGTTCTAATACACAATCAGCCCCAAGAATAATTTCAGCCTTAAAAATTAAACATTTGCTCAACCATGGGACTTGGGCATATTTAGGAAGTGTAGTGGATTTACGAAACCAAAAGGATGAAATTAAGGCCATTCCTGTAATAAGAGAATTTGAAGATGTATTCCCAAAAGAGCTACCAAGTTTACCACCTAGTCGAAAAATATAATTTTGTATAGATCTAATTCCCAGAGCTGAACCAATATCTAAAGTACCATATAGAATGGCACCTGCGGAATTAAAAGAACTCAAAATACAATTACAAGAATTGTTAGATAAGGGATTTACATGCCCTAGCGTGACTCCATGGGGAGAACTGTCTTATTTGTTAGAAAAAGGATGGATCAATGCGTTTATGTATAGATTATCGGGAGTTGAATAATTTGACCATAAAGAATAAGTACCCACTTCCACGCATTGATGACCTATTTGACCAACTACAAGGAACCTCAGTATTCTCCAAAATAGATTTACAATCTGGATATCATTAACTACGAATCAAGGAGTCTGACATACCCAAGAGTGCTTTCCAAACAAGATATGGGCATTATGAATTCGTTGTGATGCTTTGGATTAACGAATGCCCCAGCATCCTTCATGGACTTGATGAATAGAATTTTTAAGGACTATCTTGATAACTTCGTGATCGTATTTATAGATGATATTTTGGTCTATTCCAAGTCTGAGGCAAAACATGAAAAACATCTTAGGGACGTCCTTTCCATATGAAGAAATGAAAAGTTGTATGCCAAATTCTCCAAGTGTGAGTTTTGGACGCGACAAGTTGCCTACCTAGGGCATATTGTAAAGCAAGAAGAAATCTCAGTGCATCCTGCTAAGATTGAAACAGTTAGCAAGTGGCCACGCCCAACAAAAGTCAGCGAAGTGCGAAGCTTCCTTGGATTAGCAGGATATTATAGACGATTTGTGAAGAATTTCTTAAGTATAGCATTACCCTTAACTAACCTAACCAAAAAGAATAATCTTTTTTTCTGGAACCAAGCATGTGAGCAAAGCTTCCAGGAACTAAAAGAAAGGTTGACCACAACCCCTATTCTCACTATACCTGACGGATCAAGAGGTCTAACTGTGTACAGTGACGTATCGAAGAAGGGGCTTGGTTGTGTATTGATACAACACGGAAAGGTAATAGCATATGTTTCAAGACAACTAAAACCTTATGAACAAAATTATCCCGTTCAGTACTTGGAGTTAGCTGCCGTAGTCTTTGCCTTAAAGATATGGAGACATTACTTATATGGGGAAAAGATCCAAATTTATACGGATCATAAAAGTCTTAAGTACTTCTTTACCCAGAAAGAGTTAAATATGAGGCAACGAAGATGGTTAAAATTAGTCAAAGATTATGACTATGAGATACTCTATCATCCAAGAAAAGCTAACATTGTTGCTAATGCTCTTAGCAGAAAGTCAGCTCATACAGCAGCCCTAAGTACCATCTCCAAACACATAATGGATGACCTTGAAAGAGCTGAGATCTCACTAATAGCAGGAACCTTCACAACTCGAATAACACAGTTAATTGCAAGACCTGCATTAAGGCAAACTTAGCCCCGCTTTATTGGACCCTTTGAAATATTAGAACGTATTGGCCAAGTAGCTTATCGATTAGCATTACCACCCACCCTTTCTACAATACATAATGTCTTTCATGTATCGATGCTTCGAAAATACGATCCATCACATGTAGTAAATTATGAACCTCTACAAATAAGTGAAAACTTGGAATATGAAGAGACTCCAATTTGCATCCTAGCAAGAGAGAAGAATTCACTTCGTAATCGGAAAATAAGTTGAGTGAAGGTTCTCTGGAGAAGTCAGCAAGTAGAAAAAGCTACATGGGAATGAGAAGAAGAAATGAAAGCCAAATACCCTTATCTGTTTAAGAACCAAGAAACTTTTGTGGACGAAAGTTCTTAAGGGGGGAAGAATGTAACAACCCAAATTTGTACGCATACACTACAGGAAATTAAATGTCAAATGTTAAGCAGGATGAAATTTTATTTAAAGGGGTGGTAAATGTAATACCCTAACCCTAATTTAGAAAGCAGGAAAACAAATAAAATATATAATTAAGAATGAAAAATATATAAACTTAATAGGAAAATCGGGTGGAAATTTAGAATTGGGAAAAAATAAGAAATTTATTAATTATCCAAAAATAATGAATAAGGAGGCAGAATCAGGGAGGATTAATTATAAGTTGGACGCTAGCTAATTCAGGAAACAAAGGGCAGTAGATAACTTTTTGTTTGGGCACTGCTCATTGAAAGAATTGGAGGTGAAATAAGTATACGGTTAAAATTTGAAAGAGTAAAAAAAAAGGGAAGTGGAATCCATGTGCCACAAGTGGTAAAACTAGCAAGATTGTGGAGCGAAACTTGGAGAAAGCGAGATTGGAGAGAAATAGTGGAGAGAAATATTGGAGAGAAAACTAGGAGAGAGCAAAGTTGGAGAGAAAAGATGGAGAGAAAGAATGAGAGAGCTACACTGGCGAGATTGGAGAGAGCGAGAGTGGAGAGAAAATTGGAGAGAGCGAGAGTGGAGATAAAATTGGAGAGAGCGAGAGTGGAGGGAGCGAGATTCTCAGCGAGAAAGTGGGAGAGAACGAGAGCCACGAGAGTAAAACCAGCGAGAGCGAGAGGGAGAGTGGAGAGAGCGAGATTCTCAGCGAGAAAGTGGGAGAGAGCAAGAGCCACGAGAGTAAAACTAACGAGAGCAAGAGTAGAGAGAGTGAGATTCTCAGCGAGAAAGTGGGTGAGAGCGAGAGCCACGAGAGTAAACCAGCGAGAGTGAGAGCGAGAGTGGAGAGAGTGAGATTCTCAGCGAGAAAGTGGAGAGAGCGAGAGCCACGAGAGCCAAACCAGTGAGAAAGCTGGAGAGAACGAGATTCTAAGAACAGAAAGAACGAGATTTGGACAGAAGCGTGGGTTATGTATTGAATTTGGCCACGATCTTATAGATTATACATAGAGAACCCTAAAATTGAATACAAACAATGGTTAAAGACGTAAGGGCAAAGGTTAACCAAAATTAGGTGTCTTATTAAAAGAAATTCTTAAACCTAAGTAATTTTAAAGAAGTCATTTGTAGGATGAGTTATCACACAGAGAAGAGCTAGAAACGACTATAAATAGGAGGCTTTGGGCTGGAAGTTAAACTCATTCTCAAACAAAACTCAGTAGTAAAAATCGTGTGAAAAGGGTGAAGTAATTCTATTAATTAAAAGGAGGAAACGCGAGGGAAATGCTGCCCAAATTTTCTTCTGGTTTAAGAAGGAAAGCTCTATTGATTAAACCATAAGGAATAATAAGGAATAACTAGGATCGCAGTCAAGGTAAGTAGTTTATCTCACTCTCTCTTTAAGTATTTCATGGTAGTGTACCTTTAATATGTTGCATAATTATGTTATTGTTATGTTGCATTACATGTTTAAAATACGTTTATCGACAAGGGACCCCATACATTATGTTTGTTCACAACGATGAAATAAGATTAAATTTTAATTAGATAAAGGTTATGCTTCTAGGGCTAGTAGGGCATGTATGGTTGCACCCCTCTAGACCCAATTCTATGTCAAGATTATGCTAGGGACTAACAGGATATGTATGGTTGTACCCCTCTAGTCCAATCTTAAGTTTATGTTAATAGTTGATGTTGGATGCGACTCTAGCCCTACTGACTGCATGACCCGCTAATCATCAGATGGGTTGGTTTTCGCCTAACTCCTCATCTTCCTATCAGGGCGGAGAAATTTACGTTAGAAGAATAATCGACCACCACATGTTATTATATGTTTTCGGTCCCAATCATATGTTTTCAGGACATGTTGCATGTGATTGTACATTTGGTCACTACCCTATATGAGAACAACTTACTGGGTATATTATATACTCATCTTATTTTTACGGACTTTGTAGGTAAGGACACAGCGTAGGTGGCAGAACTGAACGTCACTCAAATGGCCAACCATCAAACTCACTATTATAGGCATATGCATTTTTGTATCACTACGCTAGTGATTTATGGATCCTTGTGTTTTTTAAAATAAACTTTTTATATAGTTTTCTACCTAATTAATAAAATCTTAGATATGTTCTTTTGAGATTTTTACCAAAACTCATCTCATAATAGAAAAGTCTAAGTATGCATGTCGTAGCAGTCGGACCATAATATGTAAGGATTCGGTTGTTATAGCATGCTATTACAAGAAAAGAGTTCAAGAAATATCACCTTTGAAGAACCTTTTTCTTCACGAATCCTCCCTCGAACGGACAAGAATCTTTTTTAAGACCTTCTTCAAAATAACCTCGAACAAAAATCTAGGCACAACAACAATGGAGACCTCGGCATTCTTGGGGTGAGAATCCATGAGTGGTGGGCTCTGACTATTTTTGTTTTAGAGGGAAAGGTTAATGTATAGAGGAAGAAGATTGAGAGCTTTCTCACAAACACTCAAAATAAACAAAACTCTTATGTAAAACTCAATCGTTCAATACTCTTGCAAAAAAACGTGAAAGAAGAAGAAAAACAATTTTTCTTTTATTTCTTCTTGTCATAAAAAACATAACCACCCACTAAAGTGAGTGGAGAGAAAAGATAGGGGGGAGGGGGGAGTTGTAACTCCCTTCCATATTATTCAAATAATAATAGTTTAATATAAAAAAATATGATAACTAACTTACCATATTATATTTATGTTAAATTATATGTTATATCAAATATAACATATAACCTATAATTTTAATATTGTATCACATATAATATAAATTATAGATTCTTTTCTATATTATATTGCATTTAATATAAATCATATTTATATTAAATTTAACAACTATGAATCACATTCATATAAATTATATTTGAATCTCATTCAAATATTTATTTTCTCTATTAAACTATAATGTATCAAATACATTATGATAATTATATCACATATAATTGAAATAATTTAATTATATCATATATAATTAAATTCCTCTATTATACTAATTCTCAACTAAAATATATTTAAGCTACCAAGGGGACCTCATGGATATTGGGGATGATGCCTTAAACTCTCATTTGGTCTTGTAGTTTGTAAACACAGTATTGAACAAACGTTTATGATGTAATAATATATGATATTTTCTTCACTTTTGTCTATAAAACATTGGATGTTTTAATTGCTTTACCACTAACCAATAAACTAAGATCACTGGTTATCGTTGTAACTTAAGCACGTATGTGGTGACGTATAGGTGGATCATATCTTAAGTGATAACCAAAATTGTCTGTAGTATATGGATATAGGAGAGAAATCTTATCCTGGTAATGCTACGGATGCAGCCCGCTTTGTAGAATAGTTACAAGTGTTGTGACTTGCTACAGATGGTCTGATTCTTTAAAGTTCTAGTCTAACCGAGTTTATATGGATCTAAACAAGCACAATGTATTCTTTTAAAGTTCTAGTATAACCGTGTTTATACTGTCATTTTACTATTTTAAAAATAATTTCTATAATTAGGAGTTATTTTTAGAATCTTAATTGATACATTACTTTGGCTATTTTAGGGTATATTTTACACTCTTTCAATTTAAAGTTTTACAAATACAACTATAAATTACTATATCTTGGATTTAGAAAATTCACCCCTCTCAATTAATAATTTCCCACACCCATACACATTCAAACCAAGTGATATAGAAACTCATTATTTTTTTACCCTATCTATTGGTGTCATGATCATACTTGTCTGCTTTGTTTCATCAGGTATTATTCTATCTCTCAACTATTATAATTTTATAAGGGTTTTCAAAATAGAAAAATAAATTAAACTATTTACATAAAATAACAAATTTTAATCTAATGTAATAGATAGAAGACTGATAGATGCTAATAGAACTCTATTAGTGTCTATCAATGTTTTTTTTGCTATATCTATAAATAGTTTGACATTTTTATTATCCGTGAAATTTTTTCATTTTATAATGTATTTTCTTTTTTCATTTTTCTAAATTTAAAACAACATTATTAATATGTTAATTCTTGGTCACGTGACAGTAAAAGGGGATGGTTTCTGGACTTTTATGATACCATGTTCTAAGATTGACGGAGATGTGTCATGTAGTACTGCATGCATTGAACATGAACGAGGTGGTGGCTTTTGTATTCCCAAAATACCTGGCGTTTCTGATGAAAAAGTTTGTTGTTGCAATAATTGATGAGCAAAGAAAGACATTTGTATAATTTTTCATTTAAACTTTGAAATAAATTTTTATTTCTAATTACAAATTTTATTTAATTTTATCTTAACCATTCTTTTTTTCTTATGATAACAATAAATATTCCTGATAACAATAAAATTTTATTTAATTTTATCTTAACCATTTGTATTTCTAATTAAGAATATATTAACCAGTTTTAAAAAATGACAGAGAAATGTTGTATAGTCACAATTATAATAATACACTAATATGTTATAATTTGATTGTATCACTACTCTATAAAATGCTATTACATGTATGTTCCATCTATGCTAAAATGTTTAAATTATAATATTACATCATTATTAAATGCATTTTAAATTTTAAATTTTAAATTTTAAAATGTTTTGTTGTAAAAAATAAGTCAAAATTATGTCCACAACTTCTTGATAGTAATCGATGAAAAAGCTTATGAAGCCAAGATTAACTAAAGGAATAAGAACCAAGAATTACCAAATTTTGTCAAATTACAAAATTAATGGTAGCTAGATATAATTATCTAACTGTATAGTCTTGAATTCTATCTAATTAACTAAACGAAGTATTTTCAATCCCAACAAAACACTATTTAATTAATACCACTTTTTTTATACTTAGTTTTACCTGATTATTATAGTCATGATGATAGTTCTTAAATTATGTTAATAATCAAATCATTGGAAACTTGGTTTGAAGAACATAGTTAAACCACACAATTAGTTTCCCTACTTTGGCAAGCCAAAATTATGTCTATATCTATTCCACATGATATTAAGAGTTTTATGTATGTTTTGAGCTCTTTTAAAAGTTTAAGGTAATTAGATATTTTAATGTTCATGAACTAATAATAGACACAAATCTAAAATTTTAGGAATGAAACTTCTAATTAAACTATAAGTATAATATAAAATATATTTTTGTCAATAATTGTTTAAATCATCTTATTTCTGAATTTGTTATCAAACACATGTTGAAAACATTGAGATATGATATATATTTATATATTTTGTTTTTCATTGAATATCCTCATTTCTATATTTCTATTATAAAATTCACTAACTAAACATAAGATAAAACTACTAGTGCTTGTATAATCTTCTATAATCTAAAAGATTATATAAACTTGCAAAAGCATTAGTTGTTGCATTTAAGTTGTATGAGCTACATTTTGGAGAGTAGCACATATCAACGTAGTGCTTGTCATACTGTGCTTGCTTATGTCAGATTAGATTTTCAAGAATGTAGAAAGAAGTTAGAAAAATATTCAATGACAATTTCAAGGAGGTTTAATAATGTATTTATATAGATATTGAGCGAGCAAGGGTTCAAGTTGTTTTCTTGTTGAATAAGACTAAAAGGAAGTTGAACTGGATTGCCTTAGTTTTGGGAAAATTTTCTATGTTAGGAATATGAAATTTTTGTCATATTCCCATTGATTATGTCTGACGTTATCATGCTTTTAAAAATAAGGTGAGATCGACTACAATTATAAAAATAAAGTTATACTGTGAACAAAAGAAATATGGCACTCCGTTGATGTTAATTGATCTCCCTTGATTTTGTTTTTACTATATGCGTGTGTATGATCTCCACATTATTGTTAAAATATATTTGTTTCATGAAATGATGAATGATTGGAACTACGACAACATCAAATTCTAATATCTCAAAAAAAGAAAGTACGAAACTAATAAAACAAAATTACATCTTTATTATTATGGTCAAAACTTGGGCAGAACAAGATGAAAATGTTCAACATGGTGAATTAAAGATTCCATATTGAAAAACATTCATCTCCAGATATAACATATACCCAAATGAATTTCATATAGGACACAGGTAAGAATAGTAAAAATATATATATATAAATATAAATAAATAAATAAAAACAAATTTACAAATTTAACAATAATTTCTCAAATTTTGCAGACATAGCAAAAAAAAAACATAAAAGTAAATTTCCTCTTTTATTATGGGGCACTAATAGCAAAAAAAAAAACTTTACAAATTTAGCAAATGTTTTTCAAATTTGCAAATTTAGCAAAAAAGACATAAATGCATATTTCCAATTTTATTATTCCAAATTTATTCTTATTAGTATATTAGCATGTATATCAATAGTATATCTGATATGCTTTATATATGATATATATATCGGTCATCTGATGTATTTTATACTTGATATATCAATTGGCTAGTATACCAAAAGAAAAGAATATAAATTGAGGAAGTAGCATTGTATGGCAAATACATTTTAAGAAACCAAAGCTATGACTTAAACTTTTTTGTAATTCCAAGTGTGACAATCACATAACAATCATATAACACTCACATAGAAATCAGATAGCAATCACATAATAATCATATAGAAATCAGATAGTAATCAAATTTTCACGCGGAAGTCATTTGCCATGTTTGCAAAAAAGTAAAACATAGGGACACACCCCGAATTTTTAATTTATTGTTTATTAAAGTTACAATTGCCCCTATAAATTATATCTATTGGTGTTTCAATCCATTAGGTTGGTAACCATTTTGAATGAATGTTGATAAACTAATGGTACACCAATGTTACACATGAAATTGAATTTTGAACATGTGTTGTTATATAATTGATATACTTGAACAAATATATTTTTAAGAAGCACTGATATACTAATGATTTACCAACGTTTTATACTTGAAATGAATTTTGAGTTAATATTGATATAATACCAATATACCAATGTTATGCTCAAAATTTTATTTAAAATAAACGTCGATATATTACTAATACACTAATAATACGCTTGAAGTTAGTTCTTTTTTGAGCATTGATACAATATGGATAAATTAATTTATACTTTAAATGAACTTTTAATAAATTCCTAATTGATCGAACGAAAGAGGGGACATCGTAAACCTCTCTTCGCCAATCAAATAAATTTATAATTCTTCGCACCAACTACTTATACTATTGGGTAGCACAAATGGCAAGTCTGAGGTTGAACCATAGGGAGCCTAAGATAGAATCTTTCTAAGTTAAATAAGTCTTTGGAACGCAGCAAGAACAAGAGGGTTTTGATTTGATTTGATTTGATAGGAAAACAAAATATGATAATTTAAAGTGTGGAAAGTAAAATAGGTTGATAAAGAGAGAAAGCGAACACGAGATTACCTTCACCGATATAGAAACTGTCGGGCTATCTATGGACCAATTCATTGATTTATCATGTAAATGTTCAAGGGTTATCTACTTCTCAAGCCCAATCGAATGTACGAAAATTCTGACGAACTCACAAAGGAAAACCAATATGATATTGATTCCCAAATTATCTAAGTAGTATGACGCAAGCCTTAGCTACTCTTGGATTGATTAGGACATTAAATTAAATTTGCCAAATCATTATTTCAAACAAACCTAACTACAAAGAGGGTGTGTGATCAACTCATCATTATAACAAACCAAAAAAAAAAAAAAAAAAAGTAGGCAAGCAATTCAAGCACACAATCATTATCCAAGCAGAACACTCAAGGACCCCAAGCTATCACAACATACCCCACCTCTAACTTAAAATGATACATTGTCCCCAATATATCTTTAATTTAAGTCTAAAATAAAAAAGGCAAGTTAATAGAAAACCTCCCTTGATAATGTTTTGTGCTCGAGATGGTGGTATGAAAGCTCTAATCTTTTTCTACTTTTAGGATCAAGAAGAGAAACCTACAAATATATATATATATATGAAGCTAAACTATGTAAGCAATAAAAGAAAGCAATAAAATTTGACACTTGGCTATCTCTAAGAAGCACAATTTTTTAATGTCGGTTGTTCGAGTTTGTTTTCCTGCCAAGATACGTAAAATTTCTCATATCTCTCTGGTCCCTTCTTTCTTGAATTCACGAAGATTTGATATGTTAGGAGAATGGGTACATAATCCTCTCCTAGAAATCAAATAATATTTATAATTCACTGAACCAACTACTTATAATACTAGGTAGCACAAGCGTAAAGTCCGAGGTTGAACCACAAGGAGCCTAAGATAGAATTTCTTTTAAGCTAAATTCGCCTGTGAAAAGCAATAAAACGGGGGTTTTGTGTTTGTTGATAGGAAAAACTAAATGCAAAAATTAAAATTGTGAAAAAGTAAGATAGATTGAGAAAGAGAGAGATCGAGCACAAGATTACTTTTGTCAGTTTAGAGATCGTCAAGTTTTCTATGAATCTAATCATCAATTAATCATTAAAACAATATTGAGTTAACTATTTATTAAGCCTAATCGAATGTAGGAAAAGCCCTAACAAACTCCCTAATGACAATTAACATGTCATCGATTCCTAAATTAACTAAGCTCATAACAAAGGCAACTTAGTTAACTCTATTAAGTTCAGGGATTGATTGGTGTTGGGAATATTCTAAACTCGCAATTCTAAATATTGTTAACATATTCTATATATCAATAATGTGTCATGGAGTATCTTATTCAATAAATTATTATTGAAATTGCATTCTATTATAAATCAATTGAACAAATCCATGATTATAATATGAATACTTTAACTTTATGTGGCAACATAAAAGAGGATTTAGTTTTAGTATATAGCCAAAAAGGTCTATAAGTATATGGATGAGAATGAGTACCTCATCCAGGTGATATATTATTGGATTCGGACCATTTTGTATACTGATACTACTGATGTGATCCAAAAATCATTCATGTAGAGACATGTGAGTGGGGGCATCTTATGCAATGAGCATGCATAAGACTGGACCACGAAATAGTCACTTATTTATAACGACCGTTTACTGTTAAAACTGATTATTTCAAATTTCAAAGACCTAGGGTAACTCGATCTTAATCCTAAGCTAACTATGAACTTCTATTTATTCGAGATTATCCTTTGATCTGCATAGGTGAGAGTAGTCCAACAACACTGCTCAATAAGTCTCCCATTTTGGGATAAAGTAGGATAGATAGTTGGGGATAAAGCTCTGCAAGATGAAATTCACTTCTACCCGACTTAAGGTTAGTAGATAGGTTATTCTCTTAAGCACTGCATCCTCGTCTTGAACAAAGGTCTCCCGCCCTCTCTTGATCAAGACAGTCATGGTTTATAAGTCAGACTATTAACCAATTGATCAATGGAGGATCGGTAGGAGCTTAAGGAGCAAGATATGTTTATAGGGGTAAAACGATAGTTTTGACCTAGCTATAAATACGTATGACTTGTGGTGTGTCTTAAATTTATTTTCTTAAATTGGACATAAATATATCTACAGTGAGAAGAGTGCAACTATGGAGATATAGTTGTGTGTCTTGATAGTGAACAAATAGTGATTAATTCAGTTTAAAGAGTTTAACCAATTAATTGCAAATCATTGGAGTTCATGATCTGTAGGTCCATAAGATCCCTCTAATAGCTCGTAAAATTATTTTGGATTAGTGAATTGAGTAAATTTGACTCGATAAGATTTGAAATTAGGGTTTTGACTTTAATTCAATCAGGGTTTCTATTAACTTTATTTGATAAAATTGAAACGTTTATTTTTTATCGAAATTGAATGAAATTGAAGAGTTAAAAATATTTAAATAATGATTTAAATATTTGATGAGTATAATATAATACTTAATATTTAATATTAAATTTAATTAATTAAAATTAGTTTAATTAATTATCCAATTTCTTGAAATTGTTCAAAATTAGTAATTTAATTAATTGTATTTTGAATTTATTCAAATTATTCAAAATAATAAAACTAAAATTGAAATTTTTTTAAATTGTTTTAATTAAAATTAGATTAATCAAATTAAGAAATATAAATTAGTTATAAACTAAAAGTGGGAAATTCCAATTGGATTTTTTACTTATTTTAGCACCTCATGCCACATCAATTTCAATTAAAGTGTTGAACTTCAATTAATGTCATCAAATCATTTTTTTTTTTTTTTTTTGCATGATCTTCATGCATAAATTGAAGTGTTGAACTTCAATTAAGGTCATGCAATAAATTTTTAAACTAGAAATTCCGTAGAAATTAAGGATCCTAAAAACTATCTTCAATCTCATTCAAATTAAACTCAATTCAGTATTTCCACCACACAATTCAAGCTAGAGAATAGTAAAGAAGGTTTTTGTGATGGTCTATTGAAATATTGAAGCATCAATTCGTGGATCTTAGCTAGTTTTGAAGTATTATCATCAAAAGTATTGTGTTTTAAGAACCCTCTTCAAAAATTATGTTTCAATGCATGGTTTAAACTTAAATTAAATGTAATTAGAGTACTTATTGATTCTGTTTTTTTTTTTTTTTTCCGTTGCATGTTAGTTTACTCTATCAATTAGAACATTAAGCAAGACTGGCCACATCCAAATGAACGGAAGAAGAGTTCAAAATTAATCTCATAAAATTCAAAGAAAAGCCTATTAACCTTAACAACCGATGTTGTGGCCTTCAATCGTTCATCAGATCCAAATCATGGTGCCAAGATTTAACATTAAAGATCAAAATACAAGGAAATATCATGAGTTTTAGCCTAGAATGGCCAAAATCGAGCAAAATACTCTGCAGGTCGGTCTAACTCTCTTCTTCCTTTAACTTAATTTGGAAAGAATTGCTTTTATTTAATTTGGCAAGATTATAAAGAGATCTGAATGCTTGAGGATTGCCCAGTCCCCTGGCATTCCAACACATAATTTTCATAATCCAAGGCAGAACTGTTATGTAGCCCAAAGCGATATTAACTTCAATCAAAGATGATTCTCAACTTGATTCTTTATGTTTTTTGTCTCATTTTCTTTCAAAGTTATCACTTATGATTAATTTTCTTTTTTGGTTTTTGGTAGTGGCTTCTTCAATATTAAGATCCATCTGTTCCTTGGTTCTTCTTTCCCACGATTTTAATTAAGTAGGTGGAGGGGATAGATTGGTATTTCAAATATTAGAGGGTTGTTGATTATTTTGGATTTTGGTCTTTCCCAATTGAGGTTTTTTATTTATATAATCTATTTTCTTTTTTGTTGAATTAGTTTTCAGACTCCTTTTTCCTCATAAAGTCAGGTACAATATTAAGATGATATTCGGTATCTGGATGACTTGTAGATCTCTAAGGTAAGTTCAGGTTAAGATTTTTGGGTTAGTTTGCATTTGTCCTTGTTGATTATGTGGTTTTTTAAAAAAACATAGCATTTGTTGTCTGGTCTAGTTGAGGTGTAGAAGATATTTTTTGTGGAGAATCAAATCTTTGATCATCTGAAGGGTTATCTGAGAATTTTCTAATAAGTTTTGGAGAGCTTTGAAACCTCAACCAAGGGTCATATTGTATTGAACAATTATTGAGGCTATAGGGGAAAGCTTGTGGTACATTGCATCTTTTGAAACATGTCCAATTATTCCACAAGAATAACAAAAATCAAGTAATCTTTAATATTTAATTGCAATCCATTTTTCTGATGTCGATTATGAAAGTTGAACTTTCACTAGTCTTCCGAGGGGTTTTTTGATGTCCATTAAGATTTTTAAACTCATTGTTTCCCCAGCACAAGTCATCTTCATCACACTGAACGTCTAAAATTTTTTCTATGTGATCACCAATCTTTCTTGCCATTACTTTGTTCTGGAAACCAAGTGGGGGATTTATGAGTCGTATCCAAAAGCCCACTTTATCGAATTTGAGATCAGTAATTTGTTTGTCGGCTCCTGGTTCTTCTAAAGTTAAAAGGTGATTATCAAAAAGCCATGGGCCAGTCAAAGAACCTATTTTTTATCTAGAGATCTCCCAAATTTGAAAATAAAGAGGTTTTTCTCAATTATTTGGATACTTATTCCATTGTTTATTTTCCATGCGTTGTTAAAGGCATTTTTTAGGACATTTCCAGCGATAATTATTTGTGATTGCAATTTTTCGCTTAAGCAGTGGTTGAGTCGGCTATTAACTTCATGAGTTATTTTAGAGTAAAGTATGATCAGGGATCTGTCTTCTTCATGAGTTTCACTTCTTTATCACTTTGATTATAGGGGAGAAGATGAATCTATTGATGGTTCCAAAGTTCTTGAAGGTGGAGAAGTATGGTGGAGATCTCAAAGGTTCTCTGGGATTTCGATGTTCACGACTTTCGAGGGGGAGGACGGATCTATGAGTGGTTTCGAAGATTACTTCGAATAGAAAGGGAAGAAAGGTTCTACAATGAGACTTTGTTGATATTTCCTCACGAAAGAGGAATTTGAGGGGATCATTGAGGTCAACTTTTTTTTTTATTCCCATGGATTTATTAAGTTTTCAATGGGGTAAACATGACCTGAATTTAGTTTTTAATATGTCAAATTTTTTTCATTTAAATATCTAATAGATTCAAACATTTAATTTTGTGTTGTATAAGATCATTTTATTTTAATATTATATTTAATAGGTCCGGTTAACTTTTTGAAAAAATGGTCAAATATGATTAAAAAAATTATTAGATTTTTTTAAGTAAAATTTATTACATTTAAAATTGAAACTTCACTTATTATATTAAATTATTTAAACAATATGGATATAAAAATTTTAGTCAACTAAATTCCCTCTAAAACAAATAGCGGAATTAATGTTGTCATTTTCATACCAAAAAGTTTGTCTCTATCTTTAATTTTCGAATTTTAAAAATATCTAATAACTTTTTCAACTTTCAAATTTGTGTTTATGATAGATTTTTTTAAACTTTTAGAAAATTTTTAAAAATTACTTGATCTATTAAATATAAAAGTAAGTTTATGTCTAAAGAAACTCCAAAATTTCAATTTGATTTCGAGTAGGTGGATAATTTTCAAATGTTAAAAGGACCTATTGAACTTATTTAATATTAAGAGTTTAAGTACACATTGAACAGTTTTTTTAAGATAATATCTATATTTGATATAAAATTGAAAGTTTCGAAATGGGCTCATTTTAAAGTTCATGAACTAATAATAGACACAAATTCAAAAGTTTAAGATTTAGACAGGTAATAATTAAACCATAAATATAATATCAACACATTTTTGTCAACAATTATTTAAATTATCCAATTTTTTACATTTGTTATCAAATATACATCGAAAACGTCAAAATAAGTATACTTATATATCATTTTTTTTCATTGATTATCCATTTCTAAATTTCTATTGTCAAAGCCCTAAGATAAAAGTATTTATCACTTATCGCTTGAATATGTACACTTGCATAATCTTTAGTTATGACACTTATGTTGCATTAGCTACATTTTGGAGAGCAACATACTTTTATGTGATGCTTGTAACACCGACTCTAATGTTTAAGTTAGATTAGATTTTTAAGAATGGATTGTCCTAGTTTTAAGAAAAACTATACTATAGGAGTTTGGAAGATTTTTCATACCTCATTTATTGTATCTTATTTTAGCATACTTTTAAAACTAAGGTGGAATCTATTATGTGTAATTAACTTGAATTCAAAAAGATAAATTTATGGTGTGAATAAAGGGCATATGGTACTCCTGTAGTACTAGAAATTTTCTTCCTAGTTATGGACATTTATATCTCTACTTTATTGTCAAAGTATATTGTTTTATGAAATGATCAACGATCCACCACTACAAAAATCAAGTTCTATAATATATATATATAACAAGTGAAATGTAATACAACAAAAATTAAATACGTCTTTATTATGATCAAAACTTGCTTTGAACAAGATGATAATTTTCAATACGGTAGATTTAAGTTTTTCCCATATGAAAAACATCCATCTCAAAATTTAATATATACCCAAATGAATTTCTTTTAATTTCATTTCTCCGATTTGATAGCAACACCAAACTTAACTTATGTGACACATTACTTTTTAATCTTATCATTTACATGTGTGTTGGATGACAATTAAATTCACCTTCACTTACTAGTTTAAGTTTTTTGATCAATCAGTGATTTAAGATGGTATCAGAGCAGGTAGTCTAGGAAGGTCCTGTATTCAAGCCCTTACATTATTCTTTCCTCCTCAATTAATATTGATTTTCACTTGCTGGGTCTATTTCATACTTCAAGCTCACAAGTGCGAAAGAGTGTTAGATGATTGTAACGACCGGATCCTTACATATTATGGTCCGACCACTACGACGTGCATGCTTAGACTTTTCTATTATGAGATGAGTTTTGGTAAAAATCTCAAAAAAACATATCTAAGATTTTATTAATTAGGTAAAAACTATATAAAAAGATTATTTTACAAAACACCAAGATCTATAAAACACTAGCGTAGTGATACAAAAATGCATATGCCTATAATAGTGAGTTTGATGGTTGGCCATTTGAGCGACGTCCAGTTCTGCCACCTACGCTGTATCCTTACCTACAAAGTCTGTAAAAATAGGATGAGTATATAATATACCCAGAAAGTAGTTCCCACTTAAGGTAGTGACCAAATGTACAGTCACGTACAACATGTCATGAAAACATATGATTGGGACCCAAAACATAAACTTATAATAACATGAGGTGGTCTGTAACAACCCAGATTTGTAAGCATATACTACAGGAAATTAAATATTGAAATTTATTAGATGATAAATATAAATACCGTAATCTTAATTTAGGAAGTAGAGAAATAATTAAAAATAATAATAATAAAATAAATAAATAAAAATAAAAATAAAAGAAAGATGGAAAGAACGAAGGTGGAGAGAGCGAGACACTAATTGAATAATAAACAAATAAATAAATAAGTAAATAAAAGAAAATTGGAGAGAGAGAGAGAAAGATGGAGAGAGCGAGATTGAAGGAAAATTGGAGAGAGTGAGAATTGCAGCGAGAAAACTGGAGAGAGCGAGATACTGAGAAGAGAGTTGCGCAATCGAAGAGAGAATTGGAGAACGAGAAACCCTAGCAACCGAGGCTAGTGAGATTGAGGTTGGCAAGAGTAGAGAGAGCAAGATCCCTGGAGAGAGCGAGATTGAAGGAAAAATCAGAGAGAGCAAGAATTATAGCGAGAAACCTGGAAAGAGCGAGACGGAAGAGAAAATTTGAGTGCGAGAGGAGAGAGAGCAGGATTCCCAGCGAGAAAGCTGGAGAGAGTGAGATTCCTAGTAAGAAAGCTGGAAAGAGCGAGATTCTGAGAGTAGGGAGAGCGAGATTTGGACAAAGCGAGAGTGGACAGAGCAAATTCCTAGCGAGAAAACTGGAGAGAGCGAGATTCTGAGAGCAGAATGAGTGAGATTTGGATAGAAGCATTAATTATGCGTTGAATTTAGCCACGATATTATAGATTATACATAGAAAAACCCTAAAATTGAATACAAACAAAGAATGATGACGTAAGGGCAAACGTTAGCCAACATTAGGTGTCTTATTGAGAGGAATCCATAAACCATAAGTAATTTTAAAGAAGCCACCTGTAGGATGATTTGTCACACTAAGAAGAGCTGAAAACTACTATAAATAGGACCCTTTGCCTAAAGATTTAACCCATTCTCAAACAAATCTCAGTAACAAAGAATCGTGTGAAAGAGTAAGTGTGAGTGAGGAAGTTCTGTAAGATTAAAAGAGAAAAGCTCGGGTAAGGTGCTGTCCAAATTTCTTCCCAAAATTTCCTTATAGTTTAAAAAGGGAAAGCTCTACTAATCAAATCATAAAGAAAAAAAAAAAAAGGAATAACTAGATCACTGTAAGTAGTTTATCTCACCCACTCTTTAAGTTCTATGGTAGTGTACCTTTATTATGTTACATGACTATGTTAATTGTTATATTGCATTACATGTTTTGAACACGTTTCTCTACAAGGGACCCCATGCATTATGTTTGTTCACGATTACATTAAAATCAAGTTTTAATTAGGTGTAAGTTATGCTTCCAATCTAATCTTAAGTTTATGCTAATGGTTGATGTTGGATGCAACTCTGGCCCTACTGACTGCATGACCCGCTAATCATCAGATGGGTTAGTTTCCGCTTAAGTCCTTATCTTCCTATCAGGGTGGAGAAATTTATGCTTCCAGGGCTGGTAGGGCATGTATGGTTGCACCCCTCCAGGCCTAATCTTACATTATGTTTACGCTAGGGACTAGCAGGGTATGTATGCTTGCACCCCTTTAGTCCAATATTACGTTTATGCTAATGGTTGATGTTGGATGTGACTCTGGCCCTACTGACTGCATGACCCGCTAATCATCAGATGAGTTAGTTTTCGCTTAGGTCCTCATCTTCCTATCAGGGCGGAGAGATTTATGTTGGAAGCATAACCGACCACCACATGTTATTATACGTTTTCGGTCCCGATCATATGTTTTCATGACATGTTGCTTGTGATTGTGCATTTGGTCACTACCCTACGTGAGAATTACTTACTGGGTATATTATATACTCATCCTATATTTTTACAGACTTTGTAGGTAAGGACATAGCGTAGATGGTAGAATTGGACGTCGCTCAAATAGCCAACCATCAAACTCACTATCATAGGCATATGCATTTTGTACCACCATGCTAATGTTTTATGGATCCTGGTGTTTTGATAAATAAACTTTTTTTTATATATTTTTCTATCTAATTAACAAAATTTAGATATGTTCTTTGAAATTTTCACCAAACTCATCTCATGATAGAAAAGTCTAAGTATGCATGTCATAGTGGTCGGATCATAATGTATGAGGATCCGGTCGTTACATGGTCGGTTATGCTTCCAACGTAAGTTTCTCCACCCAAATAGGAAGATGAGGATCTAAGCGAAAACTAACCCATTTGATGATTAGCAGATCATGCAACCAGTAGGGCCATATTCGCATCCAACATCAACCATTAGTATAAACGTAAGGTTGGACTAGAGGGGTGCAACCATACATACCCTACTAGTCCCTAGCATAAACATAACGTAAGATTGGGCTTAGAGGGGTGCAACCATACATGCCCTGTCAGCCCTGGAAGCATAACCTATACCTAATTAAAACTTGATCTTAACATAATTGTGAACAAACATAATGCATGGGGTCCCTTGTAGAGAAACATGTTTTAAACATGAGATGCAACATAAGAATAAGAACATAATAAAGAAACATTTCAAAAATACACTACCATAAAGCACTTTAACGATAAGGTGAGATAAACTACTTACCTTGACTGCGATCCTAGTTATTCCTTATTATTCCTTATGGTTTAATTAGTAGAGCTTTCCCTCTTAAATCAGAAGGAAATTTGGGCAGCACTTCCCTTGCGTTTCCTCCTTCTAACTAACAGAATCACTTCACCCTTTTCACAAAATTTTTACTACTGAGTTTTGTTTGAGAATCCGTTTAACTTCCAGCCTAAAGCCTCCTATTTATAGTCATTTCCAGCTCTTCTCTGTGTGACAACTCATCCTACACATGGCTTCTTTAAGACACCTAATTTTGGCTAACGTTTGCCCTTACGTCATCCACCTTTGTTTTGTATTCTATTTTAGGGTTCTCCATGTATAATCTATAAGATCGTGGCCAAATTCAACGTATAATCCACGCTTATGTCCAAATCTCGCTCTCTTTGTTCTCAGAATCTCGCTCTCTCCAGCTTTCTCACTGGTTTGGCTCTTGTGACTCTCGCTCTCGCTGGTTTGGCTTTCGCTTTTGCTCTCACTCTCGCTCTCGTTCTCTCTCTCGTTCTTGCTCTCGCTCTCGCTCCCGCTCTCGCCCACTGTCTCGCTGAGAATCTCGCTCTTTCCACTCTCGCTCTCTCCAATTTTCTCTCCAATCTCGTTAGTTTTTCACGCGTGAGTTGCCTTCACTGCTTGTGGATTCCACTTCCCCTTTTTAACTCTTTCAAATTTTAAGAGTATATGGGCAATTAATTCACCTCCAATTCTTCCAATGAGCAATGCCCAAACAAAAAGTTATCTACTGCCCTTTGTCTCCTGAATTAACTAGCGTCCAACTTCTAATTAATCCTTCCTGATTCTGCCCCCATAGTCATTATTTTTGGATAATTAATAAATTTCTTATTTTTTTCCAATTCTAAATTTCCACCGGTTTTCCTATTAAGTTTATATATTTTTCATTCTTAATTATATATTTTATTTATTTTCCTACTTTCTAAATTAAGGTTAGGGTATTACATTTACCACCCATTTAAATAAAATTTCGTCCTGCTTAACATTTGACATTTAATTTCCTGTAGTGTATGCGTACAAATTTGGGTTGTTACAATGATAAACAATTAAATTTATATTCACCCACTAGCTTAAGTTTTTAGGTCAATCGGTAATTTAAGAAAGTGGGTTCCTTTTACATTTTGTTTTATTTGTTATCCTTCTATTTTTTTTAATTGAAATTTAATACAAGCTTGGATTCATACATAAATGTATTTGTAGTCATATTCATTTGTAAATGATCCAAATTGTATGACATGCACAATGTATTCCTTTTAAAGTTCTAGTATAACCGAGTTTATTACTGTCATTTTACTTTTTTAAAATACTTTCTATACTTGGGAGTTATTTTTAGAATCTTAATTGATACAGTTACTTTGGCTATTTTATGGTATATTTTTACACTCTGTCAATTTAAAGTTGTTACAAATACAACTATAAATTACTACAACTTGGATTTTAAAAATTCCACCGCTCTCAATTAATAATCTCCCACAAACATACACATTCAATCCAAGAGATATGGAAACTCCGAAGTTTTTTATCCTGTCTATTGGTGTCATGATCATACTTTCCTGCTTTATTTCATCAGGTATTATTCTCTCTCTCAACTATTATAATTTCATAAGGGGATTTTCAAAATAAATAAATAAATAAAACTATTTTAATAAAATAACAAAATTTTAATCTTATGTGATAGACGTTGATAGAAGACTGATAGATGCTATAGAACTCTATCAGTGTCTATCAATATTTTTTTGTTATATCTGTAAATAATTCCGTGAAAATTTCCCATTTTATAATGTATTTTTTTTTTCATTTTTCTAAATTTAAAGCAACATTATTAATGTGTTAATTCTTGGTCACATGACAGCAAAAGGGGATGGTTTTTGGACTTGTGTTATACCATGTTCGAAGATTGATGGAGATGTGTCATGTAATATTGCATGCATTGAACAGGAACGAGGTGGTGGGTTTTGTATTCCCAAAATACCTGGTGTTTCTGATGAAAAAGTTTGTTGTTGCAATAATTGATGAGCAAAGAAAGACATTTGTATACTTTTTCGTTTAAACTTTGAAATAAATTTATACGTCTAATTATAAATTTTATTTTATTTTATCTTAACCATTCTTATTTTTATTTTTGTTTTTTTCTTATTTTTTATGATGACAATAAATCTTCGTCATAAAAATTTTTTGTTGCCAACATATAAAGAATATATTAAACATTTTAAAAAAATGTCATAGAAATGTTGTATAGTTACAATTATAATAATACACTAATATGTTATAATTGGATTGTATCACTACTCTATAAAATGCTATTACAAGTACGTTACATCTAAGCTAAAATGATTAAATTATGATATTACATCATTATTAAATACATTTTCAATTTTAAAATTTAAAATGTTTTGATGTCAAATAATTCAGAAAGTTCGTAAATCGGCTTCTTGATAGTAATCAATGAAGAAGCCTAATTATGAAGCCAATATTAACTAAAGGAATAAGAACCAGGAAATACCAAATTTTATTGCCAAATTACAAAATTAAAGGTAGCTAAATATAATTATCTAACGGTATAGTCTCGAATTCTATGTAATTAACTAAACTAAATATTTTCAATCCGAACAAAACACTATTTAATTAATACCACCTTTTTTATACTTAGTTTTGCCTGATTATTATAGTCATGATGATAGTTCTTAAATTATGTTCATAATCAAATCCTTGGAAACTTGGTTTGAAGAACATAATTAAACCACACAATTAGTTTCCCTACTTTGGCAAGCCAAAATTATGTCTACATCTATTTGACTGATAATTAAGACTTTTAAGTATGTTTTGAGCTCTTTTAAAAGTTTAAAGTAAAAAGTTGTCAAACATTTTAATGTTCATGAACTAATAATAGACATTTTAATGTGCTACATTTTGGAGAGTAACACATACCATCGTAGTGCTTGTCATACTTTGCTTGCTTAGTCAGATTAGATTTTCAAGAATAAATGTCGATATACTACTAATACACTAATAATACACCGGAAATTAGTTTTTTTATGAGCATTGATACAATATCGATAAACTAATTTATACTTGAAATGAATTTTGAATAAATGTCTAATTGATCAAGTGAAAGAGGAGACATCGTAAACCTCTCTCTACCAATCAAATAAATTTATAATTCACCGAACCAACTACTTATACTACTGGATAGCAACGGTAAGTCTGGGGTTAAACCACATGGAGTCTAAGATCGAATCTCTAAGAAAACAAAATGCAATAATTTAAAGTGTGGAAAGTAAAATAGGTTGGGAAAGGAAGAGAGCAACCACCAGATTACCTTCACCGATTAAGAGATTGTTGGGCTATCTATGGACCAATTCATTGATTAATCATGAAAATGTTCAAGGATTATCTACTATTCAAGCCCAATCGAATGTACGAAAATTCTCACAAACTCACTAAGGAAAACTATCATGATATTGATTCCTAAATTAACTAAGTAGTATCACGCAAACCTATCTACTTAACTAATCACATTAAGCTCTTGGATTGATTAGGACATTAAATTAATTTTACCAAATCTAATCTAACGTATTTTTATTCCTTAGGTTTCGCTATCTTTTGCTAATGAGTGATCCTAGAATACTAGCAATTGAACCATCTCATAACTAAAACCTATTGCTACTCAAATTAAGCATGCTTTGGATGCAATTACGGACACCGAAAATATACATAACATTGACGAACCAACTTACAAGTATTAACGATTAAGTTGTCAATTTAATCTACCAATATATTCATCCTAGACATTCAAGCAAGAAAAGAAAATCAATAAGAAGCAGAAAAACCCAAGAAGAATACATTAAAATCTCATAGTGTTGGGGTTGATGCCCTAAATCTCGTAGAGTCCTATAGTTTGTAAATATTGTATGAACAAACTCTTATGTCATTAATAATATATGATATTTTATTCACTTTATCGATAAAATATGTGATATTTTAGTTTCATTGATCATAAACCAATAAACTAACATCCAAGGTTATCATTGTAACTTAAACATGTATGTGGAGACATACAGGTCGATCATGTTTAAGTGATAACCTAAATAGTCTATAGTATATGGATAAGGCTGAGTACCTTGTCTTGGTGACACTACGAGTATGACCTGCTTTGTAGGTATTACAATTGTTGTAAAGTGCTACAAATGATCTGACTCTGATCATTCATGTATTAGATATGCGAGCCGGGATATTCTATACAAACAAGTTTGTATAAGACTAGACTACGAAAATTTTAGTTTCATTATATAACATCGTTCCTAAAACAGAGTTACATTTCACCAAGATGACCATAAGTAACATGACCTAAATCCTGAGTGAGTTGTGAACGAGCCTATGAGGGCAGTCCTTTGATTTGCATGGGTGAGAGTGGCTAGATCACCAACTCAATAAGCCTACCATTTTGGGGATTCGTCTGATTGGGGAGTTGGGAACTTAGCTACACAAGATGAAATTCACTCCTTCCCCGAAGCAGAGGTAAGTAGATAAACTGCTCCCTTTTAAGGATTGATTCCAGGCCTTGAACAATATGGCGCCATACCCTCTCTTGAACCGAGAATGGTTTAGTCACAGTGGGACTATAATCTGTTGTTCATTAGATGGATCAGTGTTACTTAAGGAGTTAGATGTAACTATAGAGGCAAAATAGTAATTTGGTCGAGCTATACTTACGAGCAGTTTGTAAAGGGTCATCGTATTATTGATTGGTTATATTCAATGGACATAGAAATATATTTGTGTTGCAAAGAGTGCAGCTGTCGGTCTTTAGTGGAGTACCCGACAGTTAACAGATGATGAAAAATGTAATTAAAGAGTTTAATTAATTATTCACATACTATTGGAGCTTCAAGCTACATGTCCATAAGGTCCCCTTGGTAGCTCAAAAGAATTTAGTTTAGAATTAGATTTTGGGTTAATTTGAATTTTTCAAATTAAAAGAGAAATTTAATTATATATGATATAATTAAATTAATTAAATTATATATGATATAATTGTCATAATGTATTTGATACATTATAGTTTATGGGAGGAAATATATATTTGAATGAGATTCAAATATATTTTCTATGAATGAGATTCATAGTAGTTAAATTTAATATAAATATGATTTATATTAAATGCCATAAAATAGAGAAAAGAAACTATAGTTTATATTGTATATGATACAATATTAAAACTATAGATTATATGCTATATTTGATATAACATATCGTTTAATATAAATATAATATGATAAGTTAGTTATCATATTTATTTATATTATTTTATTATTTTTTAATAATAACTTTCTTCTTTTCTCTCCAACCACCCTAGTGGGTGGTTATTCAATTTTGTGGCAAAAGAAATAAAACGCATTCTTCCTCGAGATGATAAAACGCATTTTTGAATGAGTGAGTTTTGCAGAACTGTTCTCTGAATTCTCTCAATCTTATTCCTCCAAACTCAAACAATCCCTCCTAACCAAAATAGTCAGAGCCTACAACTCCTAGATTCTCGCCCTGAGAATACCAAAAGCTCATTGTGGTTGTGTCTCCGTTTGATTCGATAAGTTCTTGAAGAATGTCTTCAAGACGTTGTTGTGTTCGAGGCTCGTGATTATTCGAGGGAATTACATGAAGAAAGGTTTTTTAAAGGTAATATCTCTTGAACCCTTTTTCCTTGTAAAAAGCATGTTAATACTAATAATACAAGCATACATGGTTCTTTAAAGGTAAGCAACTTCTTAGAGTTTATTTCAACTCATAATAATACAAGCATATCATCAATACGAGATTAATACTCAAACCTCAGCTTTTGAATGAGTCTGATCTCTACCTACACACACGATAGATAGCTAAATGTTGCAAATCTTAAATGTTTACTCTCTTGCATTCCCCTTGTTCCCTATGTGCACATAGCTCCCCGCTTATGGGCTCAGAAGCTAGGCCTACTGGCCCTTGACCATCCCATACGAGTTTCCTCTCACAGGCTCAGAAACTAGATCTCTCGTTCCCCTAACCATCCCGTGAGGTTCCATTCGAGGCTCAGGAACTAGGTCTATTGATCCCCTGACCATCCCGATCATATAATCTCATTCTCATGCTTAATTAATCATTCATAACATAAGAATAGATAATTTACTCTAGTAGATATGCTTAAGACTTAAAGGAAAGTACCACTCACCTTGGTAAGGTAGGAATCTTCCTCTCTAGAAGTTCCTTAGTCTTCTCGGGCTCCCTTTTGAACCCTAGAATCCATATTCAACTTAAAGCACAGATTACTCATAGTTCTAAGCCTTATTTCGAGATACTTCCATGTAAAATGGCTCTAAAATGTCTCAGAAAGCTTACCTTAACATCTTAGCTCAGAACTCCTCATGGTTTGGCCTGAATCCTAAAACCTTCATGACTGGCCCAAGCTTACCCGACGGCTTGACCCTTCTATCTTTTTCTCACTATCCAGCTCGATTCCTCGAAACTTTTTCTCCTGCAGCCCAACCTTAAAAGCTAGACTCTCAGAGCTTTCGGGTGGCTTTAAAATCACTCCAAACGCATGAGTATTCTGGGAGAAATCCTCGTCCTAAGTTGATGCTACTTTTAGACTTCACTGTTGGGCAATAACTCTTCTATTTGGAACTTCATGATTGACGCATGGTTATCTCTGAAACTACTCTTAAACATTCTTCTTATTATAGTTCAAGAGGATTTCAAGTTATGTACTGAAGAAACCTCTTGTGGTGGTATTTATAGGCCAAAGGAAACAATCCTTCTCACCTTTACTAAGCCTCAATGCAAGACACCTCCTACTCTTGAAGTATTTGCACCATGTTTTGCTACCACCTACTTCTTTGCCATTCACCTACTCTTATACCACGCACTTACTTGAGTTGTCTTCCTCATACATAATACTTCCAATTAAATTCAAAACCCTAATTTCAAATCTCATCGAGTCAAATTTACTCAATTCACTAATCCAAAATAATGTTACAGGGTTTCAATTAATTGTATTTGATATAATTGAAACGTTTAATTTTTGTAGAAATTGAATAAAATTAAAAGTTCAAAATATTTAAATAATGACTTAAATATTTGATGAGGCGTAATATAATATTTAATATTTGATTTAAATTTAATTAATTAAAATTACTTTAATAGAATTAAGAAATAAAAATGAGTTTTTAATTGAAAGTGAGAAAATCCAAATCTTGGAGTTTACCACTCATTTTAACACCTCATGGCACTTCAATTTAAAGAAACTGAAGTGGCATCAGGTATGCTAAGTTTTTTGCATGATCTTCATGCACAAATCGAAGTTTTAAATTTGAATTAAGGTCATGCAACCAGTTTTTAAACTAGAAACTCTGCAGAAATTAAGAACTCTCAAAACCATCTTCAATCTTATTCAAATTCAACTCAATTCAGTGTTTCCACCACACAGTTCAAGCTAGAGAATAATAGAGAAAGTCTCTATGGTGGTCTATTGAAAGATTGAAGCATCAATTCGTGGATCTCAGCTAGTTTTGAAGTGTTTTCATCAAAGGTGTAGTGTTTTAAAAACCTTCTTCAGAAATTATGTTTCAATGCATATTTTAAACTCAAACTAAATGTAATTAGAGTACTTATTGATTCTGTTTTTGTTTTTTTTTTTTCTATTAGAACATTAAGCAAGACTAGCCACATCTAACTTAATGCATTTCTAATCTTTCGGTTTTGTTATCTTTTAGGCGAACCTAGAAGCCAAGAAACCAAGTCATGATTCAAACTAAAAACTATTACTACTGAATCAAGCATGCTTTCAATGCAATTACGGACATTAAAATCATGCATAACAAAGATAAACATACTAAAAATTGAGTTATCAATTGAATTTACCTATATGCTTGTTCTAGAAATTATATCAAAGAAAGGAAATTAATAAGAAACAACAAGATTCAAGAAGAATTCATAATTAATCTCATAAAATTCAAAGAAAAACCCTGCTAACCTAAAAAACTGACGATGTGGCCTTCAATCGTTCATCAAATCCGAATCATGATGCCAAAATTTAACATTAAAGATCAAAATACAAGGAATTCTCATGAGTTTTAGCCAAGAATGGCCAAAATCAAGCAAAGTACTCTCCATGTCAGCCTAACTTTCCTCTCCTTTGTACCTAATTTGGAAATAATTGCTTTTATTTAATTTGGCAATATTATAAAGAGATCTAAATGTTGGGTGATTGTCCAGTCCCCTAGCATTCCATCACATGATTTTCATAATCCAAGGCAAGGTTGTTATGCAGCTTCTGCCAAAGCGATATATTGTTATGGATGTGTATTGTCGAAATATATTGTTCTATGAAATGATCAACCATTCACTATGAAGCACATATACTTCATGTGAGGCAAAGAATCAGTATCAGACACGTATCGGATACCGATACTTCCAGATACTTCACAGATACATATCTGACACACGATCTGACATATCTATATTTTCAGATATTTTTCAGGTATTTATCTGACACGCGATTTGATGTATCATTTCTATGTGTACCTTTTCTTTTTAAGAAAAAAGACAAGTAACTCATATAATCTTTCCTAATCTAAAATTAAGCAACCTATTTAAAAAGCTCACTACTCGAGTCCAAAACAAAAGAAAAATAAATAAATAACGGACCAAACCATAGACTAGAATCATCTAATCTCCATCTTCACATTTGAGTCCCCACAAAGTCCACCAAAATATAAATCATTTGGATGTCTTCAACAATAAGTTCTTCGTTTATCTTCATACTTCTCTCTAATCTTTTCTTCTTCTTCTTCTTTGCAATATGAGTCACTTTTCTATTGTATTTTATTAACTATTGTACTTCAACATCTTAGATGTTGCTTTTTTTATATTGTATTTCAGTGTTTGTATTCTATTTTGTGCTATTGTTATTAACTTGTATGCTAAATTTATTTATATCCTAGATTCTTTTAAAGAAAAAAATGTATCTTCAACGTATCAGTATGCTCGTTTTTTAGAAATATATATATTAAAAAATATATATAAAAAAGTGGTCGATCCTTAGACGTATTCATATCTTAATTAGTTTTTTAAAAATTGACGAATCGTCGTATCCGATCGTATCCGTATCGTGTAACCGTATTTGTATCTATACTTCATAGACCATTCACCACTACAAAAATCAAGTACTAATATATATATATATATAAGTGAAGTCTAATACATCAAAGGTAATTACATCTTTATTATTATGCTCAAAACTTGTTTTGAACAAGATGATAATTTTCAATATGGTAAATTTATGGTTTTCCCATATGAAAAACATCTATCTCCAAATTTAACATATATCCAAATGAAGTTCTTTTAATTTCCTTTTTCCAGTTTGATAGCAACACCAAACTTAACTAAGAGAGGATCATAATATGAATTTTCAAAATTCATCAATAGTTGATTAGTCGTCTTGTACTATATTTGTGGAAGCTTATCAAAGAACTCGTAATCACTAATTAATACATTAGTAACACATTTCCCATCGGTACCAAAAAGGTAAGTAGCAACCACTGCATCTATTAAAAAGATATATGGTTCGACGATCAAAACCCACCTAGAGTTCATAATAACAACATATTTTACCATTCCACACATTAAAAAATAACTTATGTGACACATTACTTTTTAATCTTATCATTTACACGTGTTGGATGACAATTAAGTTTACCTTCACCCACTAATTTAAGTTTTTGGATCAATCGGTGATTTAAGATGGTATCAGAGCAGGTGGTCTAGGGAGGTTCTGTATTCAAGCCCCTATATTATTCTTTCCTCCTAAATTAATATTGATTTTCACTTGCTAGGTCTTTTTCATACTTCAAGCTCACAAGTGAGAAAGAGTGTTAGATGATACACAATTAAATATACCTTCACCCACAAGCATAAATTTTTAGATCAATCGGTAATTTAAGAAAGTGGATTCCTCTTACATTTTGTTTTATTTGTTATCCTTCTATTTTTTTAATTCAAATTTAATACAAGTTTGAAATTCATATATAAATGTCTTGTAGTCGTATTTATTTGTAAATGATCCAAATTGTATGACAAGCACAATGTATTCCTTTTAAAGTTTTAGTATAACCGAGTTTATTACCGTCATTTTACTATTTCTAAAATACTTTCTATAATTAGGAGATATTTTTAGAATCTTAATTGATACAGTTACTTTAGCTATTTTATGGTATATTTTTACACACTGTCAATTTAAAGTTGTTACAAATACAACTATAAATTACTACAACTTGGATTTTAGAAAATTCACCCCTCTCAATTAATAATCTCCCACAAGCATACACATTCAAACCAAGAGATATGGAAACTCAGAAGTTTTTTACCTTGTCTATTTGTATCATGATCATACTTGCCTGCTTTGTTTCATCAGGTATTATTCTATCCCTCAACTATTATAATTTCATAAGGGAATAGATGTTAATAGAACTCTATCAGTGTCTATCAATGTTTTTTTGCTATATGTGTAACTAGTTTGACATTTTTTCTATCTGCATTTTTTCTATCTGTGAAAATTTTTCATTTTATAATGTATTTTCTTTTTTCATTTTTCTAAATTTAAAGCAACATTATTAATGTGTTAATTCTTGGTCACATGACAGTAAAAGGGGATGGTTTCTGGACTTGTGTTATACCATGTTCTAAGATTGATTGAGATGTTTCATGTAATACTGCATGCATTGAACAGGAACGAGGTGGTGGGTTTTGTATTCCCAAAATATCTGGCATTTCTGATGAAAAAGTTTGTTGTTGCAATAATTGATGAGCAAAGAAAGACATTTGTATAACTTTTTATTTAAACTTTGAAATAAATTTATACCTCTAATTACAAATTTTATTTAATTTTATCTTAGCCCTTCTTTTTTTTTTTTCTTCTTTATGATAACAATAAATCTTCCTCATAAAAACTATTTGTTGCCATCGTACAAAGAATATATAAAAAAATGTCCTAGAAATGTTGTATAGTTACAATTATAATAATACACTAATATGTTATAATTGGATTGTAGCATACTCTATAAAATGCTATTACAAGTACCTTATATCTACGCTAAAATGATTAAATTATAATCTTACATTATTATTAAATAAATTTTAAATTTTAAATTCTAAAATGTTTTGATGTCAAATAATTGAGAAAATTAGCAAATCTTCCACTACAACAATTTCGTAGTGTTCTGTCACACAATATTTTTTTATAGCAAGTTGTAAATCTTCTTTGGTATTAAACAACATTCCTTTTTGTATTAAACTATAGTTATCTACACCTATATTCATTTCCTCCAAAGTAGACCCTAGTTCACACGTTGAATTTGTAATTTTCCAATCTATGTGGGTGAACATATCTGATGGTACCAGCTCAAGATCATGTTCCCCAGTACTGTTATTTTCAAATAATTCATCAACTTCAACGTCAATGTCACTATCTCCATCTTTTCAGGGTTCAAGGATAACTAAAGCTTCAGGACGAATCGACATATTTACTATGATTTTTTCAACTGTTATAGTTGACAAAAAATATGTTAATATGTAACCCAACAAAATCCAATTTCTAAATTCAACCTATAAAATCTAAATATTATTGATTTAAATCAACCCAAATCTAAGATTCATAAACTATATATTTAAATCAGCCCAAATCTAAGATTCATAAACTATACATATAAATCAACCCAAATAAAAACAAAATAATATATCCATGAAGCATACATTTAGTTCAGCCCAAATGCAAACAAAATAATATATATATGAACCAATCTTCATTTTTATAAACATATACATATATTTCTAGATTCAACCCAACAAATACATACTCATCCAACGAATTAATCATAACAAAAAATAGCCCAACAAATGACAAACATAATCATCTAGAAAAATAGCCCAACAAAATCAGTCCAACAAAATTTAATTTCTAGGTTCATAAACTACATTAGACAAAATCAGCCCAACAAATAGACAAATATATACATATATTTCTAGATTCAACCCAACAAATAAATCATGGATCCATAAACTACACATTAAGTTCAACCCAAATGCAAACAAAATGATATATATATGAAGATTATATATTGGAAAAAAATGTAGGGAAAAAATTTTACCACAAGAGAGACAGAAGCTTTAGAACGATTTTGGATGGACGAAGAAATGGAGGAAAAATGATACATTTGGATGCACAAGACGGAAGCAAACGAAGGAGGTTTTCAGACGATTTTGGAGGTAGAAGCCGAAGCAAAGAGTGGATGGAGAAAAAGGCAGAAGTGTTTGGATGAGGAAGAAGAAGAGTCGTGCGACAGTTTAATGGAGAAGGAAGTTGTGTACTGGGTACACGACTTAAGGTACACGATTACCTTAGTCAACGTTGCATGACTGCCACGGCAGACTGCACTTGCCAGATCAACAGGCACTCGTGTACCGAGTACACAATTTAGGGTTAATCTTGTACCGGGTACACGATTAAGTCGTAATCGTGTACTGGGTACACGACTAAGTCGTAATCCTGTACCGGGTACACGATTTAAAAACCTATTTTCGTCAATACTTTCAATCTTACCCTATTTTTGTTAATATATATTAAAATAACATTATTTTAAAAAGAATTCCATTAAACTACATAATAAATAATGGACTTTGGATAGCATTTCTTTATACCATTGAAAAAAATGTTGTGACAAGTTTTAGACTTTTAATAACATCCACTACATTTACAAAATGGTACTGAAACTCTATGATAGTGGTTTTCTAATTGTGTCCAATGTGATGCTTGTTGTAATTTAAGTACTTTTATACTACCTCTCGTGGTAGATAAAATTGGTGTAAGTGATGTGATAGCTAAGCAAAATTGTAATTTCAATCTCTTGGGAAGATACTTGATCTTCGAACCATTTCTATATTACAACTCGACGCATGTGTTTTCACGTATCACCAATTATGACAGCATTACACCACTAGCCTTAGCCCCATGACACTCTCTACCCAATGTAGAGGCATTCTTTCATTTGGGCTGTGGAGTGGGGTTTACCTAGATTTTGAAAAGCTATGACTACTACAAAACTCTCTACCCATTTATGTATTTTCTTTCTTTTCTTTTCCGTTTTTGTTAGTTTTAGGTTGAATTTTTTTTTACACAATTCTTTGTTAAATTTCATGTACTAGTCAGATCATAGCTTCAAATGCATATGAATCAACAAATAAATATCATAATACGACAAAATAATTAAAACTTACAAAAATGTGTTGGAGATTTCGCTTTCATTAGCTTTATATTTTTCCAAAGTCTTGGTTTCCACCGATATTGCATCAAAAGTCTTAACATCGAGTTTAGACATAATAATATTTCCTGCATAATATTTTTTTTCCAATATGAAATTTCTTGGCAGATTGATTTTGTCCGATATTTTCCTTTATCACAGTGCGATTTAGTTTCTCCTATTTGGGAGATGTTTCCTTTTCTAAATTCGTCTATTATAAGAGGTATCTTTGTATTCTTTTATAGAGTGAGCGGAGTTTTTATTATGTCGATTTGGTTTTTGAGAGCAAGACGATTTCTGTACTTTAGCCAAACTTTTCTTCATTATGTACTTGCTCATTGTTCATCATTTCGTTGTGCAAGTTTGGCATCAATTTATTGCAACACTTTGAAGATTATCGCAATTTAGGTAGAGCCTAAGCTCTAGCTGCTAGAGAAGGGATTCTCAGACTTACGGGAAGCCTAAGATTCAGCTTCGAAGAAGTGAGTTCTCCATCATAGGGGAATCCTAAGAACCTTCAATGAAGGGAGTTCACTAACTTGAAGGGAAGATATGGTCGTGGGAGGAGTCTCGTCACCATTATAAAGCTTACGGGGAGCCTAAATTGAAGGGATCGAATCCTCAGTGGAAGCGTGTGATCGCTTTGCAATTTTATTTTCAATTTTACATAAACAAAATATGGTATAAAAATAATAATATCATAGATAAACAATCAAGATTAACATGCATTTAAGAGAAGAAAAGGGAGAAGAGCTAAAACTTACCTTTGTAGATTCCCAAATTCTTCCCAATTCCCTCTATATATTCTCCGTAACGTCTCTTTAATAATCAAAGGACACCACCGTAAGTAAAACCTTGTTATTATCTAGGATCTCAAGAATTGGATGTGTGGTCTCTAAGACTTGAAAAAGGAAGAAGAAATAGTAGAGAAAAGAAGAGAGATTTTGAGAAAAGTAGTAGGAGACTAGGACTCAGAATTCCCAATTCAACTATGTCACAAACACGAGCTATGAAGACCTATTTATAGAGAGGAGGGGTGACCCCATTTAATTAATTAGTCAATGATTAAATAACCATATATATTAAATCCAATTTAATATATATAATTAATTAATTAATAAATAAACATCACATGTTCATTTATCTCTACTTCTAAATAATTAATTAATTAATTATCATTAATTAATTAATTAAACGATAATATTAATCATATTTAATATGAAATTATTCAACATATAATTATCACATATTTATATGTATACATCTCTTTAACATTTAAATCTTAGTCCAATATTTTTTCTCTCTTAATTATAGATTACATCGATAATTAACCCTATTATATTAATCTCATCAATATGCAATTGATGACCCGAGATTTATGTGTATAACCATAATACGCACACTCTATATCATAGAATCGAGAAAAAGGACTACGTGTAAAACGTGCTATAGGGATCTCAACCAGTGTTATTGAATGTTCAAGAGGTAACTCACTCTTTCTACTAAGGTTGTTACCCTATTTCATTATGCATCAATTGAAATCATTAGATATTGATGTTTTAGTTTAATCTCATTTACTTGCTCAGAACATTTTTTTTCTTCAAAATAATCTTTCATATTATTTACTTGTTAACTTTTCTATAACAGTCACTTGTGGAAATTGATGGAAATGACTTTTGGGCTTAGGCCCATAGGAAAGGTTAAGGAAGTAGGGAGCTTTGTCCACATGGATAAATTTAAAATTGCCTACAGGATATAAATATCAAGGTATTCTAGTTGAGGGTCCAAAGTGTGTTAGTGGTAGAAATATAATCCTTTCACCACATACACACGCTGTCGTTGCCATTTGGTCGGACGGGTGAGCGGGTGGGTTCAGGTTCCGATAATTGCTCTTGCTTGAAAAATAACTAAATTTTTATTGCTTATTTCTTTATTTAATAAATCACTTTTATTAACATTTTGTTGACCGTTTTGTTTGACCGTTTGCATTACCGTTCATTTTCTTGTTTAAGAATGTTGTACCAATGTTCATCTTGCTATTTAACAAAGATCAGACCTGAGAGAGGAGAAACACAACTGATACTTTCTTACTTCTTCTTTTGTTTTCATCCAATTGTTCTTCTGTCCTTAACAATCTTCTCATCAATTCTAGTCCATTTTCCGGCGAGTGCACGCCTGAATTTGGAGGTTGTGTTAACCTTGTGGAGCAACTAACATCGCGATTAGCACCAAGGTCACGCCATAATTTTTTCTAGGACAATGGTTTCTCCATGGCGCAATAACCCTTCGGGACATCTGTTCTAACATCTTACATATTTATAGATGATAGTCAAGGATTTTGATTCTATCAATGAGCGAGATAGTTAATTGAGCTTGGGAGAGAAAAATAAATACTTTAGTATTTTTTTTAGCTTTTAATTCTTGGATGTTAGAATTGGTCATTTAATCAATCAAATTTGTGTTACAATTGAAGAAATCAATTGTCTCATCTTAGTTAAATTTAGTTTAGCGTTTAGTAAATTAATTCACCTTCCCTTGTTAAGTCAAGTTCTGTAGATAGAATAAGGTGTTAGTAATTACAATAATTAGACAAATTAGAAAACTAATCTTGAAGGCAACACTTGACACTCGATGCATTACCTAGAACGTTGACATCGTAGACTTGCTTGTTTGCATGGTGAGACAACATGCAACAAAACTTGAAAACAACAAAATTAAAAAAGATAATAACAAGTGATAGCTTTAAAAGACTTGAAAGTTAGCTTGCCAGAATAAGATATCGTAAAGTGTTTTGTGGATTTCGATAGTTAATCTTAGAATTATTTATTAAGAATTGATGATTTTTTTAAAAAAAAATTAGATAGGCAAACAATAATATTTATCACAACAAAGTTGAAAATAAAAACCCTAATCAAGTAGAGAGTTTTGAAGAACATTTCATTGCATTTATATGCTCAAGTTGAACACTCATTCAATTAGCTTTGATAGGCTCTGTAGTGAGACCATATCCAAATGGGAAAAGAGGATCATAATGTGGATCTCCAAAATTCATTGGCAATTGATCAACAGTCTTGAACCATGTCATTGAAAGCTTACCAATAAAGCCATAGTCACCAAATAACACATCTGTAATGCCTTTGCCTTCAGTTCCTGGAAGCCATGCAGCAACAAGTGCATCCATCGAAGCAATATAAGGTTGGATTACTACTGGTCGTCCTGAGATTACTATAACTACACATTTTACTACTCCACAAACATTTGTGATTGTTTCTGGACCAGGATGAGGAATTGTAAGATTCAAGCTATCACCATTGGTTTCTGCATATGGATTTTCTCCAACTACGACAATGGCATAAGAAAAATCGTGTGATTTGAGAAATTCCACACTTGGATTCTCTTCAAATATAACTTTTGTTTCAGGATCAACTGTGTCTTTTATTGCAGCAAGGATTGGTGTACCTAAAAAGGGAGGTTGGTGTAAATATTATGCTAGATCATAACCCTTAATCACTAGTTTGTAGTAAATAATTTATATAAAAAGAAACTATGTTACTTTACCAATAGTAAGGTTGTTGCCACTAAATCCTTGCCATTCCATAGTCCAACCACCACACTGATTTCCAAGGTTGTTTGCATGGCTTCCAGCAACAAGTATCTTTGGTGCTTTCTTTGGGAGAGGCAGTAATGGTTGGTTAGGAAATTTTCCATTTTTCAATAATACAAGTGATTTTCTAACAGCTTCTCTTGCTAATTCTCTATGCTCCTGTTGGGAAGAAATAAACCATAAGAAAATGTGATATTTTTTCATTCATAATATTAAAGATGTTAATTATTAAGTACAAGTACCTGTTTACCAAGCTCATTAATCAAACTTAAGTCAGCTAATGGGTTCTCAAATAAACCCATAATAAATTTGACTCGCAATATTCTCTTCACTGCATCATCAATTCGACTAATAGGAATTGCATTATTTTTTACCAAATAGGTAAGACCGTCGATGAACTCTGTGTAGTTGTATGGCACCATAATCTGTCACAGATTATGTAAATGAGCATTGTTATTTGTTAAAATATAATCTAAGTGTCAGCATATAACCAACCATGTCAACACCAGCATTAACGCTCGCCATAATGGAATATGTATAGTTAGAATGAGGTGGACTTGTAATCTTATCAATACCCTGCCAATCTGAGATTACAAAACCCTGAAAAATACCAACAAAATATCTAAGTTACTCTCCATAGTTCTTTCCCCAAGGTTATCTACTAAATAACAATGTGTGAGATGACCAAAATATATAGTAATGAAGTATTTACCCTAAAATTAAGAGTATTTTTAAGAAAGTTGGTAACAAGATTCTGGTTTGCGTGCATCTTCTCTCCATTCACGCTTGAATACGAAACCATGACGGTTGCAACTCCCTTGATTATTGAGTTGTAGTAACCTGGCATATGAATGCTAAGTAAACTATGTCTATCTATTACTGTGTTGTTCTCATTGATCCCCTTAGTTGTTCCACCATCTCCAACAAAGTGTTTTGCACATGCTGCTACATTTTTTCTATATAAATAAAAGAAACGGGTCGTCAGAAACTTCATTAGGAAACTACTTTTATTATCTTGACCAAACAAAATACCCTTTATTTTAAATCATAAATTACATCTATAATAGCAATAATAATATTATAAATGATCGGTAAATATTGGTAAAACATGACTTTTTTTTTTTAATGTTTAAGTACTATAAGTTTGTCTTTGAATATTGATTTCTAGCGAAAGAGTTAACGTTCGTCGAAATGTTGTAGATCAAATATATGGATTATGGTGCTACAATTTTTTTGAGGACTCACTTTCCAGCGACATATGGAACACCCTTGCGAGAATTAGGTGGGATATCTCCTTGTAAACCTAGTATAATCTCTGCCATAGCTTGAATGATCTTAGGATCTTCACCATAACTTTCATAACACCGACCCCATCTTGGATCTCTACAAACCTAATTAAGAAAGAAGTCACAAAAGAAAACATATCAAAAATAGAAAAACCAATTGTAATAAATCATAAAATGACTAGAAGAGAAAAATAGTTACCGCTATACAAGGTGCAAAAGTATAAGGAATCCCAGTAGCTCTAACTTCAAGTGCAGTAGCAATTCCAATCTTTTTCACAAGCTGAGGATCCCTGGTCAATCCAAGAAAATGTCGTAGTCTTAGAAGCTAAAAAATCTCCCCGTAATATAGACTAGTATATATTTATCTTACCTCGTAGCTCCAAGACCAATATTGTGAGGGAAGATTGTTGCTTTATAGACATTGTTGTGACCATGTACAGCATCAACCCCATATATCATTGGAATTCCAAGTCTAGTCGACAAAGCTCCTTTTTGAATTTTATTGACCATGTGGACCCAATCCTTGGCTGAAGCTTTCTTTGATGGAACACTGCCTCCACCACTCAATACACTCCCTAAGAAATAAGATATCATTTTTATTTGTCATAATCTCTTCGCACAAATTAAACAAATTAACATATGCTTTTTCTCTCAAAAACATTAAGAAATGTAAGAAGAGAAATAAAGTAATATATTTACCAATGAAATATTTTTGCATAACCTCAAATGTAGCATTAACTCTTTCAATTTGCACCATTTGGCCAATTTTTTCCTCGAAAGTCATCCGACCAAGTAGGTCCTTAATGCGAACATTCAAGGGCTGTTTTGGGTCTTTGTATTTCAAATATTCAGCTCTTGCCAATGTTTCAGAGAAACAAAGGAACAAAAGTCCCACTAAAGTGATGAGAACTCTTGCCATCTTGCTTCAATCAGAAAAAACCCAACCAAGGAAATAGTAAAAGTAGGGTTAGTTTTTATTTATTAAAATTTATAGATAATCACTAAACTTAGAAACTTTATTTCAAGAATATAAGTTCTTTTAGTTTGCAACTGTGATAGGAAATATTATGGAGAAAAATATTCTGAAACGAAGAAAGAAAAAAAAAAATAAAAGGCATAAAGAAGAGAAGTAAAACAACATACTCCTATAAAATTTTGATTAAAATACCTTATTTTGATCCTGTTAAATTTTACTTCATATTCTTTCAATTTTCCAATTTGAATCCTCATGTTAAATTTGGTCTCAAATTGATTAAATAATAATAATTTTATGCAAGAAAATAAAGTATATAAATAAATTTTCAAAATGCATAGTAAAAATGGTAACAATTTTTTTTTTTAAAAGAAATCAACAATAAGCTAGTACGGAGAATTAATAAAAGATTTATTAAAAATATAAAGACTAAAATTGGGATTAAAATTAAACAAATTTCAAAGTCTAAGGAATAAAATGATATATTAATCCAAAATCTTCCTCTACTTCACAAATATAAATTCGACGATTTTATAAATATAGGGAAGTCAATTAAAAGAAAAATGGCTAAATCTTAAAGACATTACACATTTCTAAATTTGATGGTTAGCCATTTAGAAGTCATAAAAACCTTTTATGTTATTAATTTTTTTTTTAAAAAAAAAATTGTCTAGTAATAACAATTTGACAAATAAGAAATTAATGAATAAATGAGAAGAGTAATGTAAAATAATATTTAAAAGCAAATAGTTAGAAAACTTACTAAACAAGAAGAAAAAAAGGATCAAAGAGAAACCAATTCCTATACTTTTTCTATTGTAATTTGTTTCGATCCTAATTCGGATCGAAAGAGAGAAGATGATTATGCATAAAAGTTTTTAGGCATTTATACAAGAAAGTTATTACTATTTTTGTTATATCGAAATTTTGGGTATTGAATTGATGGTTTTTCTTTTTTTTTATCCAATTTTAGTTATTTTGACTTGTTACTTGTTTTGAAAACTTCTTATCACAAAACAAAGGATAGATTATTTTGTGAATTTTGCATCGTAACAGATCACAATGCATATTGTTGTTTTCGTATTTTGAACCCTTTTATTTTGTATACCTTTTATATTCTTTCAGTATGTTTTTCTTCTTAGAGTATAAAAAATTAACCGAACAAAGTTGAGGTTATATTGAAGAAAAGCGTTTTTGCATTATCACAACATATCACAATGCATATTTTTGTAAAAATTCGTTTTTTAAGTTGCATATTATTGTTTTCGTATTTTTAACCATTTTATTTGTATACCTTTTATATTCTTTGAGTATGTTTTTCTTTTTAGAGTATAAAAAATTAACCGAACAAATTAAAAGCATTTTTATATGTAAATGATTAGGTTGAGATATAGCTAGATTCTCATTCTTAAAGAAATTCAAGTCCTCAATATATATGTAAGTTTTTTTATCAATCACTAGTGCTGTAGGTATTTAAGGATATAACAACCGGGTTCTCAAATTGGTTATTGTTTAACTTGAAAAATACTTAAATAGAAGAAAATTGAGTAAAAATTTTTACGGCTATAAAGAAAGCTATATGAAAGAGAAATCATCATGTTCGTTTTAATTTTTACCGCTATAAAGAAAGCTATATGAAAGAGAAATCATCATGTTCGTTTTTTTGCCAAGGTTATAAAAGGTTTTTATAACATTAAACTACACAATAATGAATAGACTTTGTATAGCATTTTTTCATACTATCGAAAAAATGTTGTGACAAATTCGAGACTTTTAATAACATCGACTACATTTACAAAATGGTATCTAAACTGTGATGCTTGTTGTAATGTAAGTACTTTCACACTACCTCTCGTGGTTTGCATGAAATTTGTGTTGTCTAGATAAAATTGGTGTAAGTGATCGTGATAGCTAAGCAAAATTGTAATTTCAATCTCGTGGGGAAGATACTTGGTCTTAAAACCATTTCTATATAACAACTCGACGCATGTCTTTTCACGTATCACCAATGATGATAGCATTACAACACTAGCCTTATCCCCATGACACTTTCTACCCAATGTAAAAGCCTTCTTTCATTTTTAGGGCTGTGGAGTGGGGTCTACCTAGATTTTGAAAAGCTATCACTACTACAAAACTCTCTACCCATATATGTATTTTCTTTCTTTTCTTTTCCGTTTTTGTTAGTTTTAGGTCGAATTTTTTATATGCAATTCTTTCTTAAATTTCATGTACTAGTCAGATCATAGCTTCAAATGCATATGAATCAACAAATAAATATCATAATACTACAAAATAGTTAAAACTTAGAAAAAATGTGTTGGAAATTTCGCTTTGATTGGCTTTATATTTTTCCAAAGTCTTGGTTTCTATAGATATTGCATCAAAAGTCTTAACATCAGGTTTAGACATCAAAATATTTCCTAAAGAATATTCTTTTCTAGTCTGAAAATTCTCGGCAAATTGATTTTGTCTGATATTTTCCTTTATTGCAGTGCAACTTATTTTCTCCTATTTGGGAGATGTTTACTTTTTTGGATTCATCTATTATAAGAGGTATATCTTGGTATGCTTTTAAAGAGTGAGAGGAGTTTTTATTATGTCGATTTGGTTTTTGAGAGCAAGACAATTTATGTATTTTAGCCAAACTTTTCTTCATTGTGTACTTGATCGTTGTTCATCATTCCGCTGTGCAAGTTTTGCATCCGTTTGTTGCAACATTTTGAAATCATCACAACATAGGGAGAGCCTAAGTCCTAGCTGCCAGAGAAGAGATTCTCAGACTTAGGGGAAGTCTAAGATTCAGCTTCGGAAAAGGGAGTTCTCCATTTTAGGGGAATCCTAACACTCTTCAATGAAGGGAGTTCATAACTTGAAGGAAAGATATTGTCGTGGGAGGAGTCTCGTCACCAATATCAAGCTTAGAGGGAGCCTGAATTGAAGGGATCGAATCCTAAGTGGAAACGTGTGATCACCTTGCAATTTTATTTTCGATTTTACATAAACAAAATACGGTATAATAATAATAACATAATGGATAAACAATCAAGATTAACATGTATTTAAGAGAAAAAAAAGATGGAAGAGCTAAAACTTACCTTTTTAGATTCCCCAATTCTTCACGATTCCCTCTGCATCTTCTCCAGAACATCTCTTCAATGATCAAGGGACACCACGTAAGTGAAACCTTGTTATTCTCTAGGATCCCAAGAATTGGATGTGTGGTCTCCAGGACTTGGAAAAAGAAGAAGAAATAGTAGAGAAAAGAAAAGAGATTTTGAGAGAAGTAGTAGGAGACTAGGATAGAATTCCCAATTCAACTATGTCATAAACATGAGTCATGAAGATCTATTTATAGAAAGGAGGGGTGACCCCCTTCTCCTAGTCTTTCCTATTCCTACTCTAGTTCTAATTTAATTAACTAGTCTAATAATTAGATAACCATATATATTAAATCCAATATAATATATATAATTAATTAATAAATAAATAAACATTACATGTTTATTTATCTCTACTTCTAAAAAAGTAATTAATTAATTACCATTAATTAATCAATTAAATGACTATATTAAATCATATTTAATATATAATTAATCAACATATAATTATCACATATTTATATGTATACATCTCTTAAATATTTATCTCTTAAATCATATTTTTCTCTATAGATTACATAAATAATTAACCATATTATATTAATCTCATCGATATGCAATTGATTTGAACAATTCAAACCATTCCTCTAATATATCATTTAGTGAGCTGACAAGGGACCTTATGGACTTATAGAATAAAAGCTCCAATGATATAAGATTAATTAATTAAACTTAAATTAATTATTTTTTATTAACTACCGGTCACTCCAGTAAAGACTAATAGTTGTACTCTTCGTACTGTAGATTTATTTCTGTATCCACGGATATAACCAATCAATAGTGAGTTGACTCTTCACAAATTACTCATAACTATAACTAGGTCAAAATATTATTTTACCCCTATAGTTACATCTAACTCCTTAAAAACCACGATCTCTTTAATGAACAAACAATTTATAGTCCAACTATAAACTAACACCTCTTGGCTAGTGAGAAGTTGAGGCCTCAATGTTCAAGACTCAAAATTAGCTACTAAGGGAGTAATTTATCTACTTTCCATAAGGTCGGAAAAGGAGTGAGTTTCATCTTGTGAAATTGTGTTCCCAACTCTCTACTTGGACAAGTCCCCAAAATGGTAGGCTTGTTGAGTCGGCTAACAAGGTCACTCTCACCCATACAAATAAAAGGATTGCTCTCATAGACAAGAGTTCACAACTCACTCAATATTGAAGTTAAGTCACCTATGGTCATCCTATTCATTTCGTGGTCTGATCTTATACAAATTCTTTATATAGAATACCCCCACTCGCATGTTTCCACATGAACAATTAGGATCAGATCATTTGTAGCAGTTTACAATAATTGTAACATCTACAAAGCAGGTCGTATTCGTAATGTCACCAGGATAAGGTACCCAGCCTTATCCATCTACTATAGACCATTTAGGTTATTAATTAAACATGATCCACCTATATGTCTCTACATATATGTTTAAGTTTCATAAAATAATCTTGAATCGTAGTTTATTGGATTGAATTAATGCAGTCTAAACACTAATAAAAATACCTCTTATTTTATTACATATATAATTTGTCTTTACAGACTACATGATACACTCGATTTAGGACATTAACTCCAACATAAATACATTTGAGAGGAAGTCTCACATCTAGAGGGAGCTTAGGTGATTTGGGAGTTGAGCTCTCTATAAGCCATTGTAGTAATTGGTATATTACTGATAAGTATTACATTATAAATTTCTTAACTCATCATTATTAGTGGATTATCTTTCCTGGGCACACAACCCCCCAGACGTTATTGGTTATCACTGAACTAAGTTACCAACTCCTGTGTTCAGTTATCTTTACTATTATTAGAATTCTGTTGTCATAATACTTGTTAATGCTTTCTATTTAACATCCGAATTTTGAATGTTAAGTCATCGTAATGCCTTTTCAATTGGTATAAGAGTGGGTCACCTTTATCTCAAGTACTTTGATCATACATGAGATCAAAGAAGGTGGTTCTACCACTCGTCCCCTGGTCCTAGACAAATCTAACTATTCTTATTGAAAAGCACGAATGATTATCTTTCTTAAGTCAATCGATAGAAAAAACATGGAAGGAAGTGATAATTGGGTGGACTCATCCTACCATCAAAACTAATTATGGGAAAGAAATCATGAAGCCCGAGTCACAATGGACTGGAGAAGAAGATGAAGCTTCGTTAGGAAATTCTCGGGCTCCGAATGCCATATTTAGTGGTGTGGATCACAAGATATTCAGACTTATTAACACTTGTCTCTCGGCTAAGAAAGCATGGGATATTTTTTCCATTGCACATTAGGAAACTTTGAAAGTCAAGAGGTCAAGACTGTAGTTGTTGACATCAAAATTTGATAACCTCATAATGCATAATGATGAGTCTATTGCTGATTTTAATATCAGACAATTAAATATTGCAAATGAGTCCTTCACTCTTGGAGATAAAATCTCAGAAGAAAAACTTGTCCGAAAGGTACTTAGGTCTCTACCTAATTGATTTGATATGAAAGTTATTGTTATTAAGGAAGCTCAAGACATAACCAGGTTAAAAGTCATCGATGAATTGTTTGGTTCTTTCCTCACTTTTGAGATGTTTCTAGGTGGAAAGATTGAGAAGAAAAATAAGGGCATTGCTCTTTAGGGAAGAGCTTGTTGATCATGATAGAGAGCTAGAATATTCTCTTGCTGAATCTATATCTTTACTTTTAAAATATTTTAGTCGTGTTTTCAAACTAGTTTGGCAAGAGATCTTGTAGAGAATCAAATTCCTGGAGAAGCATGAAATTGCCTTGTAGTCGGTTTTTCCATTTAAAAGAAACTAAATCACAACAGTTCATACAAAGAACAATGGAGAATAAACATTCTATTCAGCATGTCATTGAAGATGGAAAATAGGGAACACGTTGCTCATCTTTGTAGCATCCCAAACTTCTCAAAAAATCTTCTTTCTCTGATCACGAACACTTTTTCATGATCTAAGAAACCATCATTAGAATAACCTTGTTATTCTCTAGGATTCCAAGACTTGGATGAGTGGTCTTCAAATGCTCGGAAGAGGAAGAGTTAGAGAGAAAATGGTGTGGAAGTAGAGGAGATGTTTCGTATGGAGGCTAGGTAATTTTGCACAATCAAAATTCTTGCCCTAAATGGGTTATAAGGATATATTTGATTGGAGAAAGGTTAAACTATTCTCCAAGTATTTCCTTTTATACTCTTAATGCTAATTAATTAAATAACCCTTATTTAATTAGTTGACAAATTAAATAATCATAAATCTTATTTAATATATAATTAATTAATTAACATATAAACATCATATATTTATATGTATCCACCTCTATAACATTATAATTAGTTAATTCTTCATGAATCTAATCCACTTGAATTTAATGTTTGAATCTCATTCAAATATTTCTCTCTTACATAATTTGGATTATAGATCACATTTATAGTTCACCGTTATAGATTAATCTCACTAATATAAAATTTCCTCAATTGATTTGATAATTCAAACCATTCCTTATTAATGATATGATATTAATTAATTAAACTTTTTAATTAAATTAATCAAATTTCATTAACTACCGATCATGCCACTAAAGACTGATAGCTACACTCTTTGCACTACAGATATATTTATGTGTCCATGGACATAACCAATCAAAAGTAAGTCGAACCTTTACAAATTGCTCATAACCACAGCTGGGTCAAACTACCGTTTTACCCATGTAGTTACATCTAACTCCTTAAGTACCACTGATTTCTCTAATGAACAAACAGTTTATAGTCCAACTATAAACTAATACCTCTTGGGTAAATGAGAGGTTGAGGCCTCATTATTCAAGACCCGAAATCAGCTATTAAGAGAGCAACTCATTTACTTTCCCTAAGATCGGGAGGGAGTGAATTTCATCATGTGTAGTTGTGTTTCCAACTCCTTACTCGAAAAAATCCCCAAAATGGTAGGCTTGTTGAGTCGGCTAACATAGCCACTCTCACCCATACAGATCAAAGGATTGTCCTCATAAACAGGAGTACACAGCTCACTCAGGATTAAGGTCAAGTCATCTATGGATATCCTAGTGAAATGTAAGTCTCTTCTAATAACAGTGTTATATAGAGAGACTATTCATTTCATGGTCCAGTCTTGTAAAAACTCTTTGTATAGAATACCCCCACCCACATGTCTCCACATGAACGATCATAGCACTTTACAACAATTGTAAAAACTACGAAGCGAGTCAAATTCGTAGTGTTACCAAGATAAGGTATCTAGCCTTATCCATCTACTGTAGATAATTTAGGTTATTACTTAAACATGATCCACCTATATGTCAATCACATATATGTTTTAAGTTTCATGAAATAACCTTGGATCTTAGTTTATTAAATTGAATTAATGCAATCTAAATGTTAATAAGATACCTCTTATTTTATTAAATATATGATTTGTATTTACAAACTACGAGATACATGAGATTTAGGACACCAAATCTAATAGTTCTACCATATACGACACCTACAAGTCTGATGGTTCTTCCCTCTCGAATCAGATCAGACATCAGAACAACAAGAAAAAAGTTGAAAAGTCTGGTCTAGTTGGGTCTAAGAAAGAAAAGCTCATTTAGTGCAGAGAGTGTAATGGCTACAGTCACATTCAGGTTGAATGCCCCAATTTTCTCAAGAAACACAGTAAAGGGTATGTTCTAACTTTGTCTGATATTGAAACCAGAAAGTAGTAGAGTCTTATAAGAAGATGTTAAAGCTCTTGTTAGTAACATTTCATTAGACACCTAATTCTGCGAGGTTTATGAATATGACGTTTACACAAAAAAGCATTTTGATACTACGAGCCCAGAAGCATTAGATCCTTTGTATCATGCTCTGTTTCTCAAATCGCAAGAAGATCATAAAGCCCTTGACAAAAAAAAAAGACATAATTGATACTCTGATTGTTGACAATCACAGACGAATGTCTACTGTTAGCTCTAAAAAAGAGCTAATATTCCTAGTTTAATTCGGGCTCGTTAGTAGATTTTATGTGTTTATTTTCCTATTTTGTAGGTATTGAGAAATCAAGAGGTAGAATTAACCAATTGATGAAGAACGGGGTTAATTTGAAGTAATTAGGAGTTAATTTGAACATTCTGGCTTCAAAGGAGTTGAAAAGATAAAAAACCCATCGAGTTCCACCAAGTTTGAGGCAGCCATCGAGCACCATTGAGTACCATCGAGTAAGAGGCTGTCGAGTAATCAAGAAAATGCTACCAAGTGATTCAGGATCGAGTATCGAGTAGCGAGTTTCTGGCAGTGGACGCAACATTGCAACACTATTCCAAGCATCGCAACGCTCTGAGCTGAATTAACGCCAGCGTCCCAACGTATCTTAACGCTAAACTCCAACACTTTAACGTAGAAGCATTAGCATTGCAACACTTCCTTAGTGAAAGAGTAATAAAACTTGCAACGGAAGACTTCAGAATCAATAAGCACTTAAGCTACATTTAATTTGAGTTTTAAGCATATTGTTCATGTGATATTCATAAGAGGATTTGAAACACATATTACCTTTGAATATTTCCTCCACGAATTCAACTGAAATCCACCAAGATAGAGCTTGAATCTTTAAGAGGACTACCACCGAGATCTTCTCCACTATGCTCAAGCTGGAACGTGTGGTGAAAACACTTAAATCAAGTTAAATTGATGAAGAACAAGTGAAAGATGTGTAGAGTTTTCAGGTTATCACTTCAGCAAGTAAAACTCAGATTGCATTATGATCTTCATGCATGGAGCTTCTATATATAGGTAGAATTCATGCAAATAAATAGGTTGCATGGAGGACATCTCCTTCTTGAAGATCATTACAAGTATAATTGGAATTTGGTGATAATCCATCAACATATAGTTATTGGATTTTTCCCAAAAAATGGAAAAATCCACTAACATTAAAAATGATTTCAAAAAATCATTTTATTTAATTATTTAAATTAGTTTTATAAAATCAATTCAAATATAATTAATTTATAATAAAAATAAATTTAATTAATTTTTTAATTAAACTTTTTAATAAAAAAATATTAATTTAATATCTTAATATTAAATCAATAAAACATCAATTTCACTAATAAATCAATTTTATATTTAAATCACAATTTAAATATTAATTGATTTTCCAATTTCGTTTAATTTTAATTAAATTAAACATTTTTAATTGTATCATATACAATCAATCGAAAACCCTAAAATTGAATTTGAACATTTCAAATTCATGACCCTAATTTAATACATCAATACTTAATTTGTTATTCCAATTTAAAAGCTAGAAGAGGGACATAATGGACCTATAGATCATGAGCTCCAATAATTTGTAATTAATTAGTTTAAACTCTTTAATCGAATTAATTACTATTCGTTAACTATCACGGCAACATTATATCTCGATAATTGCACTCTTCTCACTGTAGAAATATTTCTATCCATATAAACCATAATTAGTAAGTCGATCATTCACATGTCGTTCGTAATCACTATTGGGTCAAAATTACCGTTTTATCTCTGTAAATACATCTTGTTTCTTAAGTTCCCACTAACCCTCTAATGAACAATTTTATTCTTAATACTACTTATAAATCATGTCCTTCTCTATCATAAGAAGGCGAGGCCTCGATTGTTCAAGACCTGGAATCATCACTTAAGGGAACAACCTATCTACTAACCCTAAAATGGGTAGGAGTTAATTTCATCTTGCAGGGCTATGTCCCTAGCTATCTATCTGGCCTTATCACCAAAATGGAAGGCTTTTTTAGTAGTGCTGTTGGACTACTCTCACCCATGCTACTCCAAGCATTGCAACACTGCGATGAATCCTATAAATATATCTCCTCGACCTTATGTCAATTTATGCCAAATTTCGTAAGCCAAATCGATGGTGGCCAAAGTTAATCTTCATTCTTCTTCCTTTTGCTTCAATTTTCAGTATCTTTAGGTTAGTTTTTATTTTATTTTTCGGATTATGAATATGTATTGGAACGTATCTCGTCGGTTTGTCTATGAATCGATGAGGTAATCTTTCGTTTAGTTCTTGGATCGAACGTTCTTTATATCTTGATGAGTTTTTCTATCTAATTTTATGCTTTAATTCATAATTATGTTTTTCATAAATTTTGTTTAATTTAGATTTGCTTTTATGTGTGGATTGACGCCTCTATCATGAATGCATGTCTTCGCTAGTTAAATTCAAGCTCGCACGCATCCTTGTATCGTCCATGTTTTTATTTTACCCTTGTAGCACAGATTAGAAAAGCATGCTTAGATTTTTAGGCTGTCCATGAATCTTTGCATCACATGTTTAATCTAGATTTAAGGAACAAATTGATTAGTTGAACACGGCTTTTCCGACACTTAATCTACATAGTTGAATCCCGAATCTTAATGCATGTGTGTCTAGTTCTTTGTGGCCGCTGAGGACCCAATTGCATCTAGAAGAATGTAGGTTAGTTAGGGCACGACTTTCTAGCCTCAACTACGAATTAGGATGCTCGATTGGTTCAGATTAATTGATTTTCGAGCTTATAGAGATTAATTAATTCGCATCGATTAGGTAGCTATGCATGCATAATTCGAATATATGATATGTTGGCTGAGAACAATGATTTAATTTACAATGAATAGCTACTTGATCCGAGAACTAAATGAATCCATTACCATTTCATATATCCATTGCACTTTATTTCAATTTCACACATTTATCTCTTCCACATCACCTCCCCTCCCCCCCCCCCATTTGTCACTCTAGTTAGAAAATTAATTTAACGAACCCAATCACGCTTTTCTACGGATCGATTTAGACTTACCACTGTTACTACGTCGTTGTAGTAATAGGAGTAGTTCGGTATTGTAAATTTTCTTTTGACCAGTACCGAAGCTTATTAGTTTCGGCCTTGTCATCTACCATTGTAGAATTGAAGTGAGAACTCTCACTAGTTAAATTTGAAAAAGAAACTATGAGCAAGAATGTGAGAATGTTAAATACAGGTATTGAGACTCTTGAGAAAATCCTAACAAGAGGGAAGACAACAATTGATAACTATGGATTCGGGTTTCCAGCAGGTAGTAACCAACTTAGTAAACAATCTAAAGGGAAGCAAAAGATTGAGTTTTTTAGAGCGCAAGATCCAGAGTCTTATGGTGTTACAAAATATCCTTCCCTCAATGCAATGGAGACATGTGGCCGCATTTTGAGGTGAAAATGGATTTGTCACTACTGTGGTGAAATAGTGTTGGGTTATATGTCTTAAAACTCGTAGTTTGTAAACATTAAACATATTCTATTTGCAATAAAATTATTATTGAGATTTATTCAATAAAGTTGTCATTGAATATGTAAATTGCACTTATGAAACTTAAACCCAATAAATTAACGAACCCCTGACTATATTATGAATACTTGAATCTTATGTAGAGACATAAAAGAGGATCAGATTTGAGTATATAGTCAAAATAGTCTATAAGTATAAGGATAGGGTTGGGTACCTTATCCTGGGTCAATATGGATGCGGCCTTCTTTGTATTAGATATAAACAATGTGATCTCGAAATCATTCATGTGGAGAAATGCGAGTGGGGGTATCCTATGCAAAAGATGTTTGCATAATATCGGACCACAAAATAGCCACTTTTCTTTATAATTACTGTTTACTATTAAAACTGACTATTTCAATTTGATGACTTAAGGTAACTCGAGCTCAATCTTGAGCTAATTATGAACTCCTATTTATTCTAGACTATCCTTTAATCTGCATGGGTGAGAGTGGCTCAACATCGCCGCTCAATAAGTGTCCCAATTTAGGAGTAAGATCGAGTAGATAGCTGGAGACATAGTCTTGCAAGACGAAATTTACTCCTACCCGTTTCATGGTTAGTAGATAGGTTTTTCTCTTAAGTACTGATTTCTAGTCTTGAACAAGGGGCCCCACTCTCTCTATGGCTAAGAAGGATTTGGTTTATTAGTAGGACCATAAACCAATTGTTCATTAGTGCATCAGTGAGACTTAAGGAGCAAGATGTATTAATAGGGTAAAATGGTAATTTTGATCCAACTATAAATACGGACGACCTGTGAAGGATCGACTTACTGATTATGGTTAAATCAAGTGGACATAAATATATCTACAGTGAGGATAGTGCAACTACTGAGCTATAGTGGTATATCTCGGTAGTTAATGAATATCGATTAATTCAGATAAAGGAGTTTAGCCAGTTAATCTCAAATCGTTGGAGCTCATGATCTGTAGGTTCATTAGGTCTCTCTACTAGCTTGTAAATAGAATAAAACTTAGAATAGCAGGTTGAGTGAATTTGAAATGTTCAAATTTGGATTAGGGGTTGAAATAATACGTTTGATTATCTAATTAAACAAATTAGAGAGTTTATAATATTTAAATAAGATTTTTAAATATATATATATATATATGAATATGAATTCATATTTAAATTAGGTGTTTTATTAATTTAATATTTCATATAAATTAATTAAATTATTTAATTACTTTTTAATTATTTATCTATTTAAATATTATGAGTTTTTGAATTTATGAAAATTGAAAACCAAATTAATTTTATTTTATTTGAATCAAGTTAACTAAAATAAATGAATAAAAGAAAATGGATGGAAAGTGCGGTTATCCCACATTTTCCATCCATTTACACCTAATCAAACATGCAAGCAGATTATTAAATGTCAATTTTTGGGTTAATTCAGCTTGCATGTTTGTAGTTTATAAATAGAAGTTTTTAATTTGATTAAAATCATCATGCAAAATCAGTTTTTGAAGAAAAATAGTTTCTAAAAAACCTTCTCCAAACTCAATTTTGATCCAAAATTTCCCTCAATCCAATCTAAGGCCTGAGATTAATAGAGAAAATTCTTGTGGTAGTCTACTTTCAAGATTACAAGAAGAAATTCATAGAGATTTGGAGTAATCCGTGGATTCTTCAAAAGTTAGTTCTATAAACCCTAAATTCTGGAAAGACAAGAACATGCATGCTAATTCACTAAAATTTAGTAGTTAGAGTGCTTAGAATCCTATCAATTTCCGTTTGTTGAATGTCAACACCATCAAATAGATCATAAACGTCTTTTCTGTTACTAGGTATTGAAAGATCTCCATATGTTATCTTTTCACAAGAAGATTGCTTGCTTTCTCATGAATTATAGACCTAGACAGAGTACGATGAAACAGGTGTAGAGAGAAAAGATCACTTAGAACATATACAATGTTGTCTTGACTTCCCTCAGATTGTCAGCCAAAGGCGAATGATAGTTTGATAGTGGTAGCTCGTATCATATGACTTGTGAAAAGAGCTATTTATCTAATTTCAAATCTGTTAACTCTGGAAAAGTAACTTTTGGTGATAGTGCGTGTGGTAATATCGTTGGAAAGGGAACTCTAAATTATCTAGGACTTTCTAAATTGAATGACGTAATATTTGTTGAGGGACTTAATGCCAATCTCATTACATCAATTATCTTTGTGACTAAGGTCTGAATGTGAATTTCACTAAAGACAAATGTCTTGTTACAGATGATGTTAAGGCTTGTCATGACAGGCACACGCGCTTTTGATAATTGTTATCTATGAAGTCCGAATAATTTTCTGTAGTTTTATCATCTCTTGGGGAAAGATGAAGCCAGCCTATGGCACAAATGCCTTGGGAATATAAGAATGAAAAAGCTCTCGCAAGAATGCTATAATTGGTCTGTCCCCTTTGTCAATATTGAAGGAGTAATATAACATGCAACAGAACACTTCAGAATCAATAAGCACTTAAACTACATTTAATTTGAGTTTTAAACATGTTGTTCATATGATACTCATAAAAGGGTTTGAAACGCATATTACCTTTGAAGATTTCTTCCACGAATTCAGCAGAAATACACCAAGATAGAGCTTGAATCTTCAAGAAGACCACCACCAACCTCTTCTCCATTATGCTCAAGCAGGAACGTGTGGTGGAAATGTAACAACCCAAATTTGTACGCATACACTACAGGAAATTAAATGTCAAATGTTAAGCAGGACAAAATTTTATTTAAGGGGGTGGTAAATGTAATACCCTAACCCTAATTTAGAAAGCAAGAAAACAAATAAAATATATAATTAAGAATGAAAAATATATAAATTTAATAGGAAAATCGGGTGAAAATTTAGAATTGAAAAAAAATAAGAAATTTATTAATTATCCAAAAATAATGAATAAGGGGGCAGAATCAGGGAGGATTAATTAGAAGTTGGAGAGAAATATGGAGAGAAAACTGGGAGAGAGCAAAGTTGGAGAGAAAAGATGGAGAGAAAGAAGGAGAGAGCCACACTGGCGAGATTGGAGAGAAAATTGGAGAGAGCGAGAGTAGAGAGAGCGAGATTCTCAGCGAGAAAGTGGGAGAGAGTAAGAGCCACGAGAGTAAAACTAGCAAGAAAGCTGGAAAGAGAGAGAGCCACGAAAGCCAAACCAGCGAGAAAGCTGAAGAGAGTGAGATTTGGACAGAAGCGTGGATTATGCGTTGAATTTGGCCACGATCTTATAGATTATACATGAAGAACCCTAAAATTGAATACAAACAAAGGTTGATGATGTAAGAGCAAACGTCAGCCAAAATTAGGTGTCTTATTAAGATAAATTCTTAAACCTAAGTAATTTTAAAAAACCATTTGTAGGATGAGTTTTCACACAGAGAAGAGTTGGAAACGGCTACAAATAGGAGGTATTGGGTTAGAAGTTAAACTCATTCTCAAACAAAACTTAGTAGTAAAAATCGTGTGGAAAGGGTGAAGTAATTCTGTTAGTTAGAAGGAGGAATCGTGAGGGAAGTGCTGCCCAAATTTCCTTCTGGTTTAAGAGGGAAAGCTCTACTGATTAAACCATAAGGAATAATAAGTAATAATTAGGATCGCAGTCAAGTTAAGTCGTTTATCTCACCCTCTCTTTAAGTGTTTCATGGTAGTGTACCTTTAATATGTTGCATAATTATGTTATTGTTATGTTGCATTACATGTTTAAAATACGTTTATCGACAAGGGACCCCATGCATTATGTTTGTTCACAACGATGAAATAAGATTAAATTTTAATTAGATAAAGGTTATGCTTCTAGGGTTAGCAGGGTATGTATGGTTGCACCCCTCTAGACCCAATTCCATGTCAAGTTTATGCTAGGGACTAACAGGGTATGTATAGTTGCACCCCTCTAGTCCAATCTTATGTTTATGCTAATGGTTGATGTTGGATGCGATTCTGGCCCTACTGATTGTATGACCCGCTAATCATCAGATGGGTTAGTTTCTGCTTAAGTCCTCATCTTCCTACCAGGGCGAAAAAATTTATGTTAGAAGCATAACCGACCATCACATGTTATTATATGTTTTCGGTCCCAATCATATGTTTTCAGGACATGTTGCATGTGATTGTGCATTTGGTCATTACCCTATGTGAGAACTACTTACAGGGTATATTTTTTACAGACTTTGTAGGTAAGGACACAGCGTAGGTGGTAGAACTGGACGTCGCTCAAATGGCCAACCATCAAGCTCACTATCATAGGCATATGCATTTTTGTATCACTACGCTAATGTTTTATGGATCCTGGTGTTTTCTAAAATAAAATTTTTATATAGTTTTCTACCTAATTAATAAAATCTTAGATATGTTCTTTTGAGATTTTTACCAAAACTCATCTCATGATAGAAAAGTCTAAGTATGCATGTCGTAGCGGTCTGACCATAATATGTAAGGATCCGGTCGTTACAGGAAACACTTAAATCAAGCTGAATTTAGGATGAACAAGTGAGGCTTCAGTAGGGTTTTCAGGTTTTTTACTTCAGCAAGTAAAACTCAAATTCATTGATCATCTTTCTGCATGGAGCTTCTATATATAGGTAGAATTCATGCAAAATCAATATGCTAAATTGTAGAATTCATGCAAAATCAATAGGCTGCACGGAGGGCACCACCTACTTGGTGATCATCACAAAATTGAATTGGATTTTGGTGATAATCCATCAAAATGAAGTTAGTGGATTTTTCCCAAAAAATGAAAATTCCACTAATTTGAAAATGATTTCTAAAATCATTTTATTTTATTATTTAAATTAGTTTTTAAAATTAATTTAAAAAATAAATTTAAATAAAACTAATTTTAATTAAAATAATATTAATTTAATATCTTGATATTAAATCAATAAAATATCAATTTCACCAATATAAATCAATTTTATATTTAAATCATAATTTAAATATTCATTGATTTTCTAATTTCGTTTAATTTCAATTAAATTAAACATATTTAATTGTATCATATACAATCAATCGAAAAACCTAAGAACATTCCAAATTCATAACCATAATTTCCTACATCAATAATCAATTTTTTATTCAAATTTAAGAGCTAGTAGAGGGACCTAATAGATTTATAGATTATGAGCTCCAACAATCTGTAATTAATTCGTTAAACTCTTGTAACGACCCAATTTTATATGCATACAGGAAATTAAATGTCAAATATTAAGCACACAATTTTATTTAAAGGGGTGATAAATGTAATATCCTAACCCTAATTTAGAAAGCAGGAAAACAAATAAAATATATTATTAAGAATGAAAAATATATAAATTTAATAGGAAAATCGGGTCGAAATTTAGAATGGGAAAAAATAGGAAATTTATTCATTATCCAAAAATAATGAATAAGGGAGCAGAATCAGAGAGGATTAATTAGAAGTTGGACGCTAGCTAATTCGGGAGACAACGGGCAGTAGATAACTTTGTTTGGGCACTGCTCATTGGATGAATTGGAGGTGAATTAATTGCCCATATACTCTTGAAATTTGAAAGAGTTAAAAAGAGGAAGTGGAATCAACAAGCAATGAAGGCAACCACGCGTGAAAACTAGCGAGATTGGAGAGAAAATTGGAGAGAGTGGAGTAAAGAGAGCGAGATTCTTAGCGAGACGGTGGGAGAGAGCGGGAGCAAGAGCGAGAGTCGCGAGAGGCAAACCAGCGAGAAAGCTGGAGAGAGCGAGATTCTGAGAACAAAGATAGTGAGATTTCGACAGAAGCATGGATTATGCGTTGAATTTGGCCACGATCTTATAGATTATACATGGAGAACCCTAAAATTTAATACAAACAATGGTTGAAGACATAAGGGCAAACGTTAGCCAAAATTAGGTGTCTTATGAAGAGAAATTCTTAAACCTAAGTAATTTTAAAGAAGCCATTTGTAGGATGAGTTGTCACACTGAGAAGAGCCGAAAACCACTATAAATAGGACCCTTTGTCGGAAGATTTAACCCATTCTCAAACAAATCTCAGTAACAAAGAATCGTGTTAAAGTAAGTGTGAGTGATGAAGTTCTGTGAGGTTAGAAGAGATAAAAGCTCGGGTGAGGTGCTGCCCAAATTTTCTTCTAGTTTAAGAGGGAAAGCTCTACTGATCAAACCATAGGGAATAATAAGGAATAACTAGGATCGCAGTCAAGGTAAGTAGTTATCTCACTAGTATTTCATGGTAGTGTACCTTTAATATGTTGCATAATTATGTGGTTGTTATTTTGCATTACGTGTTTAAAATATGTTTGTCGACAAGGGACCTCATGCATTATGTTTGTTCATAAGATTAATATTTTAATTAGATAAAGGTCATGCTTCTAGGACTAGTAGGGCATGTATGGTTGCACCTCTCTAGACCCAATTCTATGTCAAGATTATTCTAGGGCTAGCAGGGCATGTATGGTTGCACCCCTCTAGACCCAATTCTATGTCACGATTATGTTAGGGGACTAACAAGGTATCTATGGTTGCACCCCTCTAGTCCAATCTTACGTTTATGTTAATGATTGATGTTGGATGCGACTTTGGCCCTACTGACTGCATAACCCGCTAATCATCAGATGGGCTAGTTTCTGCCTAAGTCCTCATCTTCCTATCAGTGCGAAGAAATTTACGTTAGAAGCATAACCGACCACCACATGTTATCATACGTTTTCGGTCCCGATCATATGTTTTATGAACATATTGCATATGATTGTACATTTGGTCACTACCCTATGTGAGAACTATTTACTGGGTATATTATATACTCATCCTATTTTTACAGACATTGTAGGTAAGGACACAACGTAGGTGGCAGAACTGGACGTCGCTCAAATGGCCAACCATCAAACTCACTATTATAGGCATATGCATTTTTGTATCACTACACTAGTGTTTTATGGATCCTGACGTTTTGTAAAATAAACTTTTTATATAGTTTTCTACCTAATTAATAAAATCTTAGATATATTCTTTTGAGATTTTTGTCCAAAACTCATATCATAATAGAAAAGTCTAAGCATGCATGTCGTAGCAGTCGGACCATAGTATGTAAGGATCCGGTCGTTACAGGTTGGTATCAGAGCATTTGAGCCAATTAGGCTCTACTAATTAGAAGAGTCGTGGTGTTTAATGGTTCGACTGTTAAGTGATGCCCATAGTTGTGCCAAATATGCTGGTAAGTGGAATTTTCAAACAAGTAATTTAGTAAATAATTTAGTAAACATAGGTATGGTTTAATATATATATATATATATATATATATATATATATATTAAAAAAATTAAAATTTGAAAATTAGATTGCTTCCTTATTATGAAAATAAAATGTGTGTACCAGTTGCCACCACAAAGAGCTCCAACACGACGAGGCAGACCTCGAAGTGAATCCACAAGGGATCAAACTCAAGGACATGGACAGATGCCTTACGTGTTACTTATACCAGAGGCGCTACAAATACTAATACAAAATATGAGTAATGGAAACACAATCTCATCCACCACACCAACAACCAATGATACAAATGACTCGAAGATCATTCGAGAATTCAGGAAGTTCAATCCTTCAACATTTGATGGATCATCTGTGGATCCAATTATAGCAGAGAATTGGATAACAGAAATAGAAACCATTTTCCGTCATATGAACACCCCCGAAGAAAAGAAAGTAAATTGTGCCACCTTCATGTTAAGAGGCGATGCAAAGTTCTGGTGGGAATCCACACAAAGAACAAGCAAAGGTTCAGTCTCATGGCAGCAATTCAATCAAGATTTTTACAACAAGTATTTTCCTTTAACAGTGAGATATCAAAAGGAAGTGAAATTTCTTAATCTTCGTGAAGAGAGCATGTCGGTGGCAAAGTATGAACGGAAAATTGATCGCTTGTCCCACTTTGTCCCTCGACTAGTGGACACAGAAGAAAAGAAGGTGGAAGGTTTATTTGGGGATTAAGAGAAGGCATTCGAGGCATTGTTACTGCTTTCCGACACAAAGAGTATGCCTTTGCCCTCAAGTCGGCCTTACTCATGGAAGTAGATCTTGCTGTCAAAACCTTAACTTCTGAACGAGGATTCATGCCAAATCAAAAGAGGAAATTCACCCAACAAGACTTCCAACGTTCACAACGGCAAGCAAAAATTTTCCAAAGCACTCAGGACGTACAGTCACAATAGGAGAGTCAAACATTCACATATCCTAAGTGCAGAAATTGTGGAAAACACCATCAGGGACAATGTCTTTGGAACTTAGGGGTATGTTTCAACTGTGGCCAGACAGGTCACTATGCAAAGGCTTGCCCAAAGTTCATCAACCAAGTATCAACTGCCCAGACCACCCAGCCTACTAGTAACAAGGTTACCCAACAACAAAAAGGACGAGTGTTTGCTGCTACACGTCAAGAGGCAGAGGATCAAGATGCAGTTGTTAAAGGTACATTACCCATCCTTAGGTATTATGCCTTCACTTTATTTGATTCGGGCTCTAGTCATTCATTCCTCTCTACAACATTTGCACCACTTGCTCAATTAACATTAAAGCCCTTAGGCTACATTCTATCCGTAACTAATCCTGCCGAAGTATCTATGTTGGCCCACTCAGTAGTAGAAAACTGTGAATTGTCAGTATCAGGACATAAACTAGGGATGACCCTTATCATCCTAGACATAAGTGATTTCGACATAATACTAGGTATGGGCTGGTTAGCAACAAACTATGCAAGCATAGATTGCCATAATAAAGAGGTCATATTCATCTTTCCAACAACAAGTTTAAGTTTAAGAGTTCTAATGCACAATCAGCCCCAAGAATAATTTCAGCCTTAAAAACTAAACACTTGCTCAACCATGGGGCTTGGGCATATTTAGCAAGTGTAGTGGATTTACGAGACCAAAAGGATAAAATTAAGGCCATTCCTGTAATAAGGGAATTTAAAGATGTATTCCCAGAAGAGTTACCAAATTTACCACTTAGTCGATAAATAGAATTTTGTATAGATCTAATTCCCGGAGCTGAACCAATATCTAAAGCACCATATAGAATGGCACCTGCGAAATTAAAAGAACTCAAAATACAATTACAAGAATTGTTAGATAAGGGATTTATACGCCCTAGCGTGTCTGCATGGGGAGCACCTGTCTTATTTGTTAAGAAAAAGGATGGATCCATGCGTTTATGTATAGATTATCGGGAGTTGAATAAGTTGACAATAAAGAATAAGTACCCACTCCCACGAATTGATGACCTATTGGACCAATTATAAGGAGCCTCAGTATTCTCCAAAATAGACTTACGATCTGGTTATCATCAACTACGAATCAAGGAGTCTGATATACCCAAGACTTCTTTCCGAACAAGATATGGGCATTATGAATTCGTTGTGATGCCCTTTGGATTAACAAATGCCCAGCAGCCTTCATGGACTTGATGAATAGAATTTTTAAGGACTATCTTAATAACTTCGTGATCGTATTTATAGATGATATTTTGGACTATTCCAAGTCTGAGACAGAACATGAAAAACATCTTAGGGACATCTTTTCCATACTAAGGAATGAAAAGTTATATGCCAAATTCTCCAAGTGTGAGTTTTGGACGTGACAAGTCGCCTACCTAGAGCATATTGTAAAGTAAGAAGGAATCTCAGTAGATCCTGCTAAGACGGAAATAGTTAGCAAGTGGCCTCGCCCAACAACAGTTAGCGAAGTGCGAAGCTTCCTTGGATTAGCAGGATATTATAGACAATTTGTGAAAAATTTCTCAAGTATAGCATTACCCTTAACTAACCTCACTAAGAAGAATAATCCTTTTGTCTGGAATCAAGCATGTGAGCAAAGCTTCCAAGAACTAAAAGAAAGGTAGCACCAATGAAGGGCATTATGCATTTCGGACGAAAAGGAAAACTTAGCCCCCGCTTTATTGGACCCTTTAAAATATTAGAACGTATTGGCCAAGTTGCTTATCGATTAGCAAACCACCTACCCTTTCTACAATACATAATGTCTTTCATGTATCAATGCTTCAAAAATACGTGTTTGACCCATCACATGTAGTAAATTATGAACTTCTACAAATAAGTGAAAACATGGAATATGACAAGACTCCAGTTTGCATCCTAGCAAGAAGAGAAGAAGTCACTTCGTAATCAGGAAATAAGTTTAGTGAAGGTTCTCTGGAGAAATCAGCAAGTAGAAGAAGCTACATGGGAACGAGAAAAAGAGATGAAAGTCAAATACCCTTATCTGTTTAAGAACCAAGAAACTTTCGAGGACGAAAGTTCTTAAGGGGGGAAGATTGTAACGACCCAGATAGGGATGTTACGTTTTTGTCAACTTAAATACCCCAACCTAGACAAAACTAGGCTTAGACAAAAGGTCCCTTATAGATACATTTGTTACAATGTTAATCTTTTAATTAAAAAATAATAATCATATTAAACCGATTAAAAGATTAAACTAAATTTCTAATTTCATTAGTGATCTTAGGCCTATTTTAAAACTATTTTAAAAATAAATTTAACCTAAGATTTGGATGCAATTCTAATTATCGATTTTAATTTCTAATTTCATTTTATTATAACAATTATGAGCAAATGAAATAAATTAAAACCATACATTACATCCATTGACATACTTAGTAATTTATAACAATTATAAATTACCTAAGGTAATATCATGCTTCATGCAATTCCATTATATATAAAAATTATATAATAATGTAATGAAATAATTACATTCACCCATACATACTCAAAACTATATATTATAACATTTATAATATAAATGATGCATGACAATGTTATTAATGCATGCAAACATATAGTATCACACTTATATTATATAATGTATGAGCATGCTATATGAATTAAATCATGCAACTATATATATTATAACACTTATAATATAAATGATGCATGAAATTAAATGCATAATCTATGGTGAGATTTTTACTATATGACATATATTATGACATATAATAATAAATATAAATCATACATCAAATGCATAATTAAAAAAAATTTATTGGACTGGCATTGGACACCTTAACAATTAATTAAATTAATAAAAGACTTATATTAATAATTAATTAAAAAATTTAACTGTTACAAAATAATAGTCAACCGGTTCGAAACAAGTGAATCAGACCTTGAACCACTCAAACTGAACTACCCACCAACGATCTCTCAGCAGCGATCTCTTAGCAACGATCTCTTAGCAAACAATGAGAGATCTTTTAGCAAACGCTGAGAGATCTCTTAGCAAATGTTGAGCGATCTCTTAGCAAATGCTGCACGATCTCTTAGCCAACCCTAAGCAATCTCTTCCTCATTGTAGCGTTGCTTTGATTTTCCTCCGAACACATTGGGAACAACACGAGTGACTCAAAACTTTAAATTATAGACTCGATCACAAACAATAATGCCCAAAACAGGGGCCCGTACAAACAAATTTGTAAATTGAAAGGATAAATCTAAACAGTCCAATCTCGAAAACATCCAATAATCGTAAGCCATTCACATTCACAAATATTCATCACATTAACATATACAAAATGCTACCCACCAATTCTGCAAAATTAAAATATGGACCAATAAAAATTGGGGATCAAAATTGTGCTTTGATACTAATTGAAGCAACCTTTGAAGGTCCTTTAGTGGAAGCGTGGAGATCGATCCAAAATTTATTTTCACAGAATCAAAATTATAGAGTACAAATGTATGCAAAATCATAAATTTACAACATGCAAACAATAAGGAAATGAGAGAATTAGGGTGAGAGAACTAACCCTTGAAGAATGATTTCTTCACGTATCCTCTCCTCCGCAAAAACATGAACTTGAAATCCTTAATTTTTCCAAATGGCCACTACCAAAATGGTTTCCTCTGTATTCTATGGGATGAGAATCAAGGAGTGTATGGGCTCTGGCTTTTTGGTGAGGGAAAGAATTAAGAGATTTTGAGATTTTTAGAGATTGGGTGAGATCAAATCATATAGAAGAGTTATGTAACAAAACTCAAGAAAGAAGAAGATAAATGAATCAACAAAACTATTTTTTCCCACTCTTGCATGTTGTCGAGAGAAAAAAGGTGAGGGAGTTACAACTTCCCCTCTAAAATTAATTTTAATAAATTTTTTAATATATATTTATATGATAACCACTTTATCATATAATATATGTTAAACTATATGTTATATTAAATATAACATATAACCTATAGTTTATTATTATATCCAATACACTATAAGTTATAGTTTTATTCTCTCAACAACGATATTTAATATAAATCTCATTTATATTAAATTTAATTATATGAATCCAATTCACATAATTAATATTTGAATCATATTCAAATATTTATTTCCTCTCAAATAAACTTTATATTCTAATGTATCAAATACATTATAGTAATTATATCATATATAATTAAATTAAAATAATTATATCACATATAATTAATTATCTCAATTAATGTGAACAATTTAAATTAATCCAAAATTAATTCTCATAAAAACCCTATTGAGCTACAAAGGGGACCTCATGAACCTATAGCTTGAAGCTCCAATGGTAGTGAATAATTAATTAAACTCTTTAATTAATTTACTCAACATCCATTAACTATCGAACACTCCACCAAAGATCGAAAGTTGCACTCTTTACACTACAGATATATTTCTGTGTCCATTGGATATAACCAATCAACAGTGGTGACGACCCTTCAAAAATTACTCATAAGTATAGCTAGGCCAAAATTACTGTTTGGACAATAAATCATAGTGCAGCTATGACTAGACTTCTCTCGAGCCAGGAGAGGGTGTGATGCCACATTGTTCAAGCCCCGAAATCAGTCAATAAGGAAACAATTTATCTATTCTCCCCTACCTTAGGGAATGAGTGAATTCCGTCTTGTGTAGCTGTGTTCCCAGCACCTCAATCAGACAAATCCCTAAAATGGTAGGCTTGTTAAATCCGCAATTTGGGCACTCTCATCCATACAAATCAAAGGACGCCTTCATAGGCAGACGTTTACAACTCACTGAGGATTTAGGTCATGTCACCTATGGTCATTATGTTGAAATGTAAGTCTCTATTATGAACGCCATTATATAATGAGACTAGTTATTTCGTGGTTTTGTCTTATACAAATTCATTTATATAGAACATCTTCGCTCATATGTCTCCATATGATTGATCAGGATCAGATCATTTGTAGCACTTTACAACAATTGTAACATCTACAAAGCGGGCCATACTTGTAGTGTTACCAAGATAAGGTATCCAACCTTATCCATCTACTACAAACTATTTAGGTTATCACTTAAACATGATCTACCTATTTGTCTCTACATACATGCTTAAGCTACAAAAGATAACCTTGGATATTAGTTTATTGGTTTGTGGGTTTAATGTTACTAAATGTCAAATAAAACATCTCATATTTTATTAAATAAATAAAAAGTTTGTAGAATATATGATAAACTACAGGACCCTATAAGATTTAGGGCACCAATCCCAATTGTCAGAAAGTTTGGGAGGCAAACAATATGTCTGATATAGTATGAAGCTTATGTGTCGCTCCCAAAAGACTACCAATCAAATGTTATTTATAATTCTCTGAACAAACAACTTATACTAACTAGTAGTACAAGTGGAAAGTCTAGGGTCGATCCACAAAGAGCCGATATAGATGTCTTAACCTTGAAACTTATAGGATGTAACCAAAAAGGGGGAGGGGTGTGTGAAGATGATTAATGTAAATTGCATGAAAATTAAAATGGTGCGGAGTAAATTAAATGCACAAAGTGAATTGAGTGAATTTTTGTGTGAAAGTTATCAATCGAAACAAAACACTTAGCTTAGGTCCACCTAGTTTATCCCATTCCTTTTTAATCCTATCATGGACTTAATTATAAGATTAATGTGAGATTTTCCAATTAGAACTTAGCCTACTTGCTTAGAGTCCTAACCCATAGTCCTTAAGATCCAGTTAATTTATAGAATGAGTAAAAATCCTACCAATGAAATAACAAGCATTAAGTGTAAAGGCAATGCTAAGCCGAATACTTTATTTTTATTGTCTAACCAACTATTGGAGTGAGATTTATCTAGATTAGAAAGTAATGTTTATCAAATAGAATCCCAATTTGACTTCACAAACTTGTTCAATCCTTACTTCTAGGTGATTAATTATCTAAGAATTACAAATTAAGGCTAATTAAAGCAATTAATCATACTAACACAACCAAATTTTCAGATTATCCCATAGAAGATAGATTGAAGAATAAATTCAAGATGAAATATCTAAAATTCAGAACAATTTCAGCAATATTACAACACAAGTCTCAAGAATGAAGAAAGAATGGAAATAAACTACAAAATCCAAGCTAAGTACTTACCTCTTAGCCACAAATCATCCTTTAAAATCAATAATCCAACTATAAGATGATAAAAATGGTAAGAGATTAAGTATTTGGTTGAGAGGAGAGGAAAAATGAGCGCAAAAATGGAAAAACCGGCGTGATAACCTACGCTTCAGATAGAAAACAAAATATAAAGCAGGCGTTGCATCGTTGCAACATTGCGCAAGAGCGTCGCAACAATGCACAACGCTCCTTTTGAGTGTTATAATGCTCCGACTGAGGGCAATATGGTGATTTTTAAGCCTTTTTTCCCTTTTTGTGCAATTTAGCTCCCAACTTGGCCGTTTTATCATATTTTCGCACCAAATGCTTCATTCAACCTCTTGTACACTCGAGACCTATAAAAAAATCAATTAAACTCATTAAATAGCCTAACGATCCAAAATTAAGGAGAGGAAGATAGTACATTTTTTGTGATATCATTATCTTAGTTGTTGTGAATGACTTCTCGAGATACACTTGGGTCCATTTTCTTCAAAATAAAACTGACACCTTCTCTGTGTTCCAGATTATTTGTCTACAATTACAATATGAAAAGGAGTTGAATGTTCTCCAAATCAGAAGTGATCATGGCAAGGAGTTTGAGAACTCTCAGTTTGCTGAGTTCTACCAGAGTAGATGGATAAGGCTAGATACTTTATCCTGGTGACATTATGAATACGATCTGCTTTGTAGTTACTGCAATTATTGTAAATTGCTATAAATGATCTGATCTTGATCATTCATGTGTAGACATGTGAGTAGGGGTGTTCTATGCAGAGAGTTTGTATAAGACTGGACCACGAAATGTGTAGTCTCTCCATAAAACACTATTGATAGATAAGACTTGTATTTCATCAGGATAACCATAGCTTACTTGACTTGAATCCTCAGTGAGTTGTGAATTTCTACCTATGAAGGCGGTCCTTTGATTTTTATGGGTGAGAGTAACCAGTTTTGCCAACTCAATATGCTTACCATTTTGGAGATTCGTCTGATTAGGGAGCTGAAAATACAACTACACAAGATGGAATTCACTCATTCTCTATAGTTAGAGACTGTAGATAAATTACTCCCTTCAGAGCTCGTTCCGGGGCTTGAACAATGTCGCACCACACTTTTTTCTTGCTCGAGAGAGGTTTGGTCATAGTTGAATTATGACTTATTGTTCATTATAGGGATTAGTGGTACTTCAGGAGTTAGATGTAACTACATGGGCAAAACTGTAATTTTGGCCCATCTATACTTAAGAGCAATTTATGAAGGGTCAACGCACCGTTGATTAGTTATATACGGATACAAAAATATATCTGTAGTGTGAAAAGTGCAGCTTTCAGCCCTTAGTGGAGTAACTGATAGTTAATGGAAGTTGATTAATTTAATCAAAGACTTTGATTAATTAATTGAATACCATTGGAACTTCAAACTATAGGTCCATATAGTCCCCTCGTTAGCTCGATTCGGATCAAATGAAAATCGAATTAATTCAGATTAATTTGAATTGTTCAAATTAATAAAGAGAATTATTTATATAAAATTGTATGAGATATAATTTGAGGAAAAAAAATAGCAACCTTAATATGAATTTGATTCATATTAAATATTTGAGGGAGCATATATATATATATATAATATTAAATTAAAGTGTATATATAAATCAAATAAAAATTAATTTTAATTAATTACATGTATGTTTTTAATTACATAAAGTAGGCTGCTAGTTGAAGTACATATTAATTAAATAAAAATTGGTTTTATTTAGTTATATGTATATTTAATTACATAAACCTTTTATTTTTTTCCAAATAACTTATAAACCTTTCAAGTACATATTAATTAAATAAAAATTGGTTTTATTTAGTTATATGTATATTTAATTACATAAACCTTTTATTTTTTTCCAAATAACTTATAAACCTTTCATTTTCTTCAATAAATTCTCTCATTATTATTTGGAAGATGAACAGAAAAGTTCTTTCATCTTCCACTTGCACTATTATAAATACTTCAAAATGTGTTGGAGTTGTATGGTTATTGAAAATATTGAAGTTGTTGAAGGTTTTAAAAAAAAATAATCATTTCCTCTTCAAATTATTCATAGAAGCTCACAAACTCTCTACGATTCTCTACCACGAGAATACCAAGGTCTCCATGTGGTGGCATCTATTGGTTTTGAACACTTGTTGTTGTGGTTTTTTATTGTCCGTGTTCGAAGTTTTTGGATAGGAAATCGTGAAAAGACTAGTCTTCAAGGGTATATTTTATGAATCTTTTCTTCTTCTTAATTTCTCTATATATATGTATGCCTAATTGATCTTGTGTACTATGTTTTTGTCAAGTATATTTTTTGCACGTTATGTAAAATTAAAATTAGGACGCGATCTCTTCCATAATGGGTACTCGCATATCCTTTTAGGAACGTTTAGCACGATCTATAAGTTGTGAAGAGGAAGAAAACCAAATATAAAGTATTTTAACATCTTTGACAGTACGTATTATATCCTGGTTGATAGGGAAGCCAGGAGGAAATGGACAAAAGGTCAAATAAAGGATTCTTCCTTGGGTTTTTCTCAAATAGCCGGACCTACCGAGTTTTCAATAAACGTGCTCGCATTGTCATGGATGATGATGATGTTGCCTCTTTTGATTCCTCATCTACAACTACAGAAGACTCCCCCTCAACAACGTTTGTTAATACTGATGTTCCTAACACTTCTTCTAATAAGTTCACTGATTTGAGGTTGAGTAGTCCTGTAAAGGACATCTCACATACTGTAGAGTAGACATAAGAAAGCAACAAGCAACCTTCCCACAAGGTTCTTAAAATCATCATTCTAGTAATATTATTGGTGATCTTAACAAAGGGTTAACAACGAAAAAGAAAGACAAAGTTAACTATCTTGAAATTATCAATAATATCTGTTTCACTTCTTAGGATGAGCCGAATAATGTTAAAGAAGCCCTTGAAGATGAATTTTGGATCAATGCAATGCAAGGGAAGCTTGGATAGTTTGTCAGAAATGATGTATGGACACTTGTTCCCAGACCTGAGTCTATGAATGCAATCGGGACAAAGTGGATATTCAAGAATAAGACTGTGAGAATGGAAATGTGACCAGAAACAAAGCCAAGTTAATGGCTCAAGCCTACACTCAATTAAAAGGAATAGACTTCGATGAAACCTTTGCACCTATTACAAGACTATAAACAATTAGACTAATGCTTGGTATTTCATGTCTCTTGAAATTTAAACTACACCAAATGGATGTGAAGAGTGTCTTTCTGAATGGGTATCTGAAGGAAGAAATGTATGTTGCTCAACCCAGGAGTTTTTGTTGGTTCTTCTCACCCTAACTATGTATATAAACACAACAAAGCGCTTTATGGTCTTAAACAAGCTCCCAAAGGCTGGTATGAATGGTTGACCCAATTTTTGTTCAACAATAGGTTTAGGCAGGCTGATGTTGATAAAAATATTTTTGTGAAGAAAACCCCAGAGAGCTTTGCTGTAGTCCAAATCTATGTTGATGAAGTTGTTTTTGGAGGAATGTCATAGGAGATGGTCGAGAACTTTGTGAAACAAATGCAACAATAATTTGAGTTGAGCATGGCAGAGGAACTGTCCTACTTTTTGGGTTTTCAAATAAAGTAACTTGATGAGGTAATCTTTGTTTTTCAGAGCAAATATGCCAAGAACATAGTAAATAAATTTGGCCTTGAACCTGCTAGTATCAAGAGAACTCCAGCTCTAACACATGTAAAGTTATCAAAATACTCTAGTGGGAATACAGTTGACGAGAGTCTATATAGAAGGACTATTGGAAGCTTGCTCTACTTAACAGCTAAGAGACCAGATATAGCCTTTGTTGTCAGTATGTGCGCACGATATCAATCATATCCAAAGAACAGTCATCCGTAGAGCGCGAAAAGGATAATTAAGTACATAAATGGGACAAGTGAATATGATCTACTATAATCATTTGACACTAACAGCTCTCTGGTTGGTATTGTGATGTTGATTGTGATGGAAGTTTAGAGGATAGAAAGAGTACTTCCATAGGGTGTTTATTTCTTGGATATAATCTGATCTCATGGTTCAATAAGAAGCAAAATCGTGTCTCTTTGTTTACAACTAAGGTTGAATATATTGTGGTAGGGAGTCGATGTACATAATTGATTTGGATGAAACACATATTACAAGAGTATGGTGTCTCAGACGGTGTCATGACTCTTTATTGTGACAACTTGAGTGCAATAAATATATCAAAGAATCCTGTTCAACATAGTCAGACTAATCACATAGATATCAGACATCACTTCATTTATGATCTTATAGAAAGTAAGCAAATTTTGTTAGAGCATGTTAACACAAAATACAAATTAATTGACTTCTTAACCAAGGCTCTTGATGCTTATCGGTTTGAGGCCCTAAGAGCTACCTTGGGACTGTGCATTTCGAAGGATTAGCAACTACCATATTGGGTCATTGTTCAAATTTTTGTGGTTCATTAAGTGTAGAAGGTGAAGCAGTTAATAAATAATTAAATCGTATTAATTACAGTTGGTAATAGGGTAAAAAAGTCTAAATGTTAGTGGATTTCAAATTTTCTTCCAAATTTGAATTACTTTAAGTCTGATCGTGATAGTTTTTCTTTCAAGTCCGTGTTTATCTTCTCTATTCATCTGTCTTTGAGTGGTTATTTACTGGTGTTTGGTATATTTGATTCCCTGATCGTCAGTACTAGAATAGGAACACACACTTTCGATGAAAAGTTGGTGCACTACTAGGAGAAAGCAAAATAGACAAAGTTGTTGAAGAGGATGCTCCTTTTGTTTCCACGAACAAGTATGGTGTTCGTGGCCTTTCTACTGCAAAGAGTAAAGTTGGTGTCCTTCTTCGACTGCTAAACATTCGAGTGTCGGAAAACCTAGTGAGACGAAGTGAAAAAAGAAAGTAAGTACATCGTCTTTTACATTGACTGATATGGTTGGTGAAGGTGTTGAAATTTATCCTAAAAAGGAAACGTCCTCTTTCGATGGTTCTCTTAAAAGCATGCATGAGTTTATCGTTTTATCTAGGAACCATAGGGTTGTTTCTAGTGAGTTTGTCCCTGAACAAAGTAAAGATAGGGAGTCTGAGGATAGTGTTATGATTGATAACATCCCTATTTTCGGTTTAGCTAATTTGACTTCTACTGTTTCTACTGTGTTAGAGACTGAAAATGTACTGAAAACCCTATTGAAAAAGGTTTAGATGTCTCTCCTAATACAATTGCTATGGCTAATTAAGGGGTTGAGAAGGTTGAGAAGGAAAGTGTTCCCGTGGTGCCTCACATTGGTGAAGTTGTGGATGTTGGTATTGGTCCAACTGCTAATAATGTGTCCTTTGAAACTAGTATTGAAAAGGGAGATGATCGTCAGGAAGATGAGGAATCTGATTCAGATGATAATGTACCTTTGTCAGAACTTGCTGGCAAGAAATCTAAAGATGGTAAAAGTGGTGGTGATGACTCCTCTGAGACATCCGGGTCTGAATTTGATCAAGGGAAGTCTGAGGATATTTCTTATTTTTCTGAGGACAGTGTTTTGAAGAGACCTTCTGATGATCATAATCCGCCCTTAGCTGAGCTACTTGTGCTTCTATCAGAACCTGTGGGAAGAAAGCTACCACCTCTAGATCTGCTTCCTTAAACGTGTTATCTATCCCTTTAGATGGTGTATCCTTTCACACTGAGTTGGGAGCCAGCCTGTGAAAATATGTGATTCAAAGGAAGATTGTTGATGAAAAGGAACTGTCTGACCAATCAGGAATGTTTTGACCTAGTTAATCTAATCTTACAAGCTCAATTAGATAGAACTGTATTAAATTTGGATCCTTTCTATCTCCAACTTGTTCGAGAATTTATTGTTTATCTTCCTTTAGATTTTGATAATCCAATCAGTCCAGATTTTCAAAAGGTTAATGTGCATCATCATCCATTTGTTTTCAATGCTGATCTGATTAATAAGTTTCTCGATTGAATAGTGACTGTTGGTGTTCTTGAGAAACGACTTTCCTAGAGAGAGGAGAGAGCTTTTTAGTTGACTCAAGGACCAAGGACATCGTGGCCTAAGAAAAGGCAACTATCTACTGCAATCTTGAGCTCCAAGTATGTTGTTCTTCACGAACTTGACATCTTTAATTGGTGTCCCTCTTCTCACAAGTCTAGGTTGTCAATTTCTCTTGCTACTTTGTTATTCCAGATTGGTACTGGTGTTCTAGTTGATTTTGGAACCTTTTCACTCAATTAGATCGAAAGGCATATTGGGTAACAAGCCTTAAAGCTTCCCATCTGCTACCCTCGATTAATATGTGGTGTTTTGTTAGCACACAAACCGTATCTTATTGGTCCTGACGAGGCTGTTGGCTCTGCTCCTACACAAATTTCTATTCATCCGAAGCTTCTCCAAAACTTTCATGTGCGCTCCCTCTATAGCAGCCTATGTTGATGGATTAAGTCAGGGGTTCATAGAATCTCCTTTTGGCAGTCGTGTTCTACATCATCTGTCTATTAAACTCAAAGATATTGATGATGAGCTACTGAAGCTACAGAACTGTAGAGAAGCTGTGGCTGGGTTGTTACCGACAATACGTACAACCTTGGCATGTTCCGCTGGTGCATCTTCTTTTCATGCTTAGTCTTAATTTTTAAGCCAAAAAGAGGGAGATCTTGGGTGCTGTTAATGATTGTTATGGTTCTCTTGTTTTTTGGAGTTTCCTGTTTGGTGGTTGCTGATGTTGATAATCTTGGTTTGACGGTTCCTTGGTAATGTCTTGATGATTTGATGTTTTGATGTTGCATTATTTTTTTACTATTGAAGACTATGTTGTTTTGTTTTGGTTATTCTGACTGAATTGTTGTTACTATGCTTGTTAAGACTTTGTCCTGACATTTCAGACTTACTAACTTCTGTTCAATTTTTATTATGCTTTTAAAATATAAGCCAAATGGGGAGTTTGTTGGAGATTTCGTTTTGACTGCCTTTATATTTTTCCAAAATTTTTGTTTCTTCAGATGTTGCATCAAAAGTCTTAACATCGGGTTTAAACATCATAATATTTCATGCAGAATATTATTTCCTAATCTAAAAAATCTTGGCATATTGATATCGTTTGATATTTTCCTTTATTGTGGCGCGACTTAATTTCTCCTATTTGGGGGATGTTTTTTTTTTTTTTTGGATTCGTCTATTGTAAGAGGTGTCTTGGTATACTTTTAAAGAGTGGGAGGTGTTTTTATTACATCAATTTGGTTTTTGAAAGCAAGAAGATTTCTATACTTTAGCTAAACTGTTATACATTGTGTACTTGCTCGTTGTTCATCATTTCATTGTGCAAGTTCTGCATCCGATGATTGCAACACTTTGAAGATCATCACGACATAGGGGAGCCTAAGCCCTAGCTGCCAAAGAAAGGATTTTCAATCTTAGGGGGAGCCTAAGATTCATCTTCGGAGAAGGGAGTTCTCCATCTTAGGGGGATCCTAGGATTCATAAGTGAAGGGAGTTCACTAATTTGAAGGGAAGAAATCGTCGTGGGAGGAGTCTCATCACTAATATTAAGCTTAGGGGGAGCCAAAGAACATTTTAGAGGGAGTGTAACATCTAGGGGAAGCCTAGGTGATTTGGGAGTTGAGCTCTACATGAGATTTGGGAGTTGAGCTCTACATGAGTCATTATAGTAATTAGTGTATTACAGATAAGTACTACGTTGTAAATTGCTTACATCATTATTAGTGGATTATCTTTCCTGGACACACAACCCTCTAGATGTAGGTGGTTTATCACCGAATTGGGTTACCAACTCCTGTGTTCATTTATCTTTATTGTTAGTAGAATTCTGTTGTCACAATACTTGTTAGTGCTTTCTGATTAACATTCGAATTTCAAGTGCTGACACATCCTAATGCTTTTTCACAAAGAAATCACTAAATCAAAACAGAAAGCCAATTAGCTAACATCAATTCTTTAAGGAATATAGGTGCAATGGAGTTGACATAAATAAGGAAAAATGTGAAGAGACTTCTAAGAAAACTACAAAGAATCAACAAAATATTCGATGTGGAGTCTTAGTGAGTTAGAGTCGTTAGAATGGGAATGTCATTTATTTTCACTATTTTTCATTTTGAGGAAGAGCATTAACATATAGTTTGTCATTTGCACCAAGGACCATATATAGATTACTATAAAAAAGAAACTCAACTAGCATTAGTCATGTCCTTCCCATCATAAATGGCCTTGTATTGTCGTCAATCGTTGCCGCTATCAATTGTTGTCAACAACTGTCCAAGGAAGGGTAGTTCATCAGCCGCCATTAGGAGAGAATCGTCGAAGGATGGAAAGATCCAGTATGGTTTTTTTTTATTTATTTATTTAATCGAAAGATTAATAGTAGATTGACTTTGAGTTAATAAATGGAAATTGCAAATAATTAATAAGCTTAATTCACCATTATTGGTGTAAAATTTCAATCAAAATCTCAATCTTGAAATTTTGATTGGAAAAATTTTATTTTTCTGCCAATTTCGATGAAATTTCAAGAAAAATATTGGGTTTTTTTAAGATTAGCTACATTAGTTCATTTAATTTTTTTCCCAATTTTATGGTCATGATTTACACATCAATATATAGTTTTACGTGCCAATATTATTTTCAACCAAGGATGAAAATATCATAATATTTCATCGAAATATTGCCAAAATATCATTTTATGGATAAACTTTAGGAGCTCAACAAAATCATGGAGATACTGTCCAAATATCATGCAAATATTGCCTATATATCTCCAACCTAAGATTGACTTTAACTACCAATTACTACCAAGAAGTCTATGTGCTAACTCTCTGAGTTTTTCGACATCAAAGCATTTAAAATGTATCTAATAATGATGTAATATTATAAATAAATCATTTTCGCGAGATGTAATGTACTTTTAGTAGTATTTTATAGAGTAATGATACAATCCAATTACGTATTACAATTGTAACCATAGCCTTTCTATGACATTTTTTTTTTTTAAAAAAAATGCTTAATATATTATTTACACGATAGTAACAAATAGTTTTTATTAGGAAGATTTATTGTTATCATAGAAAAGAAATGATCAAGATAAAATTAAATAAAATTTGTAATCGGATGTATAAGTTTATTTCAAAGTTAAACGAAAAGTTATTCAAATTATCTTTCTTTTACTTATCAATTATTACAACAACAAACTTTTTCATCAGAAACGTCAAATACTTTGGGAATGCAAAACCCACCACCTCGTTCCTGTTTAATACATGCAGTATTACACGAAACATCTCCATCAATCTTAGAACACAGTATAACACAAGTCCAAAAATCATTTCATTTCACTGTCGTGTGACCAAAGATTAACATATTAATAATAGTGGTTTAAGTTTAAAAAAATGAAAAAATAAAACACAATATAAAATTATAATAGTTGAGAGATAGAATAATACTTGATGCAACAAAGCAGGTAAATATGACCATGACAATAATAGATATGGTAAAAACTTCCAAGTTTCCATATCTCTTAGTTTGAATGTGTATGCTTGTGTGAGATTATCAATTGAGAGGGGTGAGTTCTTAAAAATCCAAGTTGTAGTTATTTATAGTTGTATTTGTAACAAATTGACATAGTGTACAATGTAAGAATTTTTTAAAACAACTTTTGAAAACATGCCTTATCACTAAAAGATATTCATACTCTATAAATTATTTAGTAATAAAGTTTGAAGAAATTGAATTTCTCTTATGGTGATAAAAATACCATATTTAGCATAAATAAATCACATATTAATATCTACTACATTAACTGAGATAAGCTTTTTGTTGCCAACTAGTAGAAATTATTCTACTAATTAAAGTATTTGATAAGAAACACGATTTAATAGTAATGATAAAAAGAAAGAAAAATTCTGATAGTGAATCCTTATTCAACTATCAAGGTAGGAATCTTTATTTCCCACTAAGAACTTAGTAAAGAAAATTTATTTTACTTTATTCTTATTTTCCTTCCTTTTTTTAGGTATTTCTAAAATTCCTCATCGTGTTACATCTCAAGCTAATTTGGAGATTTTTCCTTATTCACTCTAGTCACGAACATTTTCCAAATAATACTTAATATTGGAGGTCATTTAGATTTCTATGATTCCAACATACAATATATTTTTTTCATGACTTTATCTTCTTCTACAGACGCATTATATATTATCTAGATGATAAAAGTAAACTATCATTTCAATTATAATTCATGAACATTTCATGAATTGGCAATACCCTTTTGAGAACATTTCTCAAATCAAAGACAAATTTATAATTACACTGCCATTAAAAGTTGATGACATATTTCCATGTGACGTATTTATCATACATTTTGACTTATATTGATAATTAAAAGACTAAACCTCTTGAGAGAAAATGACATAATCTTGAAATATATAAAATATATTATTTGACAATATACAACCTATAATCCATTCTAATTCAGCATAGAAATTTAAAAACGAGCCAAATAGATTTAATTTGAATCTTATTCATATTAGTTCAAATTTTCTATTGCTATAATATTTCAGTGAGTTAGAACAAGCACCACTGAAGAGTGGTCAGTTATTCCTTCACTAGATTGATACATTCTCAACAAATTGTTATACCACAATAACTCTTATTCATATAACAATTAGTTACCATTTATTTGGTATAGAAATCATTAACTTGCATAAAAATTTCTCGTAAGTGTGACCCTTCATTTTAGATCCTAGAGTTTCGTCCCAACGAACCAACCATAGGAAAAAATCATTTGGGACAAAAATTAAAGCATTCCTATCCATTACTGGTGTTTAACCTAATATTGACCTAATGCACAAATCATTTGAAGTGGGACGCTCTTAATGCACCTCGAGGCTATGTAAAAAGATCTCATGTTGCAAACCAATGAAGAAGACCATAGGACATGTTGACACACATCATTCTCCCACTTACTATAAATACTTTCTCCATTCACCTTGATATTGACCCATGCAAACATTAACCGAAGGAGGACGCTCCCAGGATGCCTCGAGATCGAGCATGAGTCTAACGGTGTGAACTTTTACGATGAGCGTGAGAGAAAAATGACATATCATATATTTTTTTTTCTCCCACTAAGTATTTTAAATTGAGGGTTCATTACTTAGGTAAATTAGGATCAAAAGTTTATATAAGTCTTGTTAAGTATTCTCAATATAACTCCTATATTGGATAGTTTAACAAAGTATGATTATCATTTATTAAACACTTTAATAAATTCTACGTCTATTGCATGCTTATAAAACATTTGATTAATTCACCTTCCAGGTCGATTCCTAGGTAGGGATGTTGCATTTCTGTCAGCTTAAATATTCCAATCCTAAATAGAACTTTCCTTAGACAAAGGTCCCTTGTAGGTAAATATTTTATAAATTTAATCTTTCATTTTCTCTTTTTAATCATTTTAAAAGAAAAATAAAATATTTATTTTAATATAATTTCATTAGAAATAAATTCTGAAGATTAACTAAACAAGTTTTAAACTATTTAAAACCAAATTAATTAACCTTATCCTAATTGTATTATGCTAGTTTGCAATGAAACATATGCATCACGGTATTATTAACTTGAATATAAAAATTATAAACTAAATAATAAAACCATTCATGCATATCACATTTATTAACATAATGATATAACTTTTATATTAATGTTAATGAATAACTATATAGTAGGCATGCTTTTAATCAAACATTAAAACATATAATATAACACTTATATTATAATCATGAAAACTATATAGTATAATAATGCGTGTACATACTTCAGGAATTAATCTAAACTTTAAATATTGTTGGGTTTTATCTCCTAAAACTCATGGTTTGTAAACAATAAACTTATTCAATTAATCAATATAGATGTTATTGAAGTTAGATTCGATAAAGTTGTTATTGAATGTTTGAATTACTCATTTCATTTTAGAAATAACCTAAATCAAATAAACTGAGATCCATGGCTATTATATGAATACTTAAACTTTATGTAGAGACAAAAGAGTGGATTTAGTTCGAGTAAATAAGCCAAAAATGATCTATAGTATGTGGATAAGGCTGGGTACCTTATTCTGGGAATACTATTGGATGCAACCTACTTTGTAGATGTTACGATTGTTGTAAAGTACTTTGTAAAGTACTACCTACTTTTGTTTATTCGGTATTATCCTTAGATTTTCATAGGTGAAGGCTGACTCAACAATGCCCGCTCAATAAGCCTCCCATTTCAGGATAAAACTAGGTAGATAGTTGGAGACATAGGGTGCAAGATTGAATTCACTCCTACCTACTTTTAGGGACAGTAGAGAGGTTGTGCCCTTAAATGCTGACTCTGGGTCTTGAACAAGGGGTCCTACCTTCTCATTGGCTCGAGAGGGACTCGGTTTAGTGATTGAATCACAAACCAATTGTTCATTAGAGGATCAATGGGACTTAAGAAACAAGATGTAATCTCGGAGGTAAAACAACTTTTGACCCAGCCGTTATTACGAACAACATGTGAAGGGTTGACTTACTGTTTATAGTTATATCGAGTAGACACAATTATATCTACAGTGAGGGGAGTTCAATTATTGTGCTTTAGAGGAGTGACTCGGTAGTTAACGAATGTTGGCTAATTAGGTTAAAGAGTTTAGCCGGTTAATCTCGGATTGGAGCCCATGATCTGTAGGTCCATTAGGTCCCCTACTAGCTCACAAACAAATTAAACCTTAGAATAACGTGATGAGAGAATTTGAAACATTCAAATTCAAATTAAGGGAATCAGTGATTATATACGATATAATTACACGTTTAATTAACGAATTAAACGAAATTGGAGAATTGGATAATATTTAAATATGATTTAAACTTTAAAATTTCATGAATGGGGATTCATGTTTGTGGATTTGGTGTTTTATTAATATTGGATATTAAATTATTTTAATTAATTAAATTTTTAATAATTATTTGAATTAATTTTATTTAAAATTGAATTTTGTGAAAATTCAATTATTAAAATCATTTTTTAATTTAAGTTTTAGAAATTTAAATTTAAATCTGAAATTAAAAAATCAATTTTCACTTTGCCACTCAAAATCCAATTTTTAGTGCTATCAATTTATTGTGCAATCGGATTGGGACCTTTAATATTAATATTGTTGTTTTCAAAACTTATTAGAGAAATATTGTTGTTTTGAAACTTATTAGAGAAATATTGTTGTTTTGGGAATTTGAGGCTAGAGGTCGAACGTTGAGAACTCGACTAATGTGGAGGTTAAACGTTGAGAACTCGACGAACAAAGAAAAACTTGGAAACAATACATAAGCCGAAACTTCAATCCTCGACAAGGGAAATCTCGCGAATCTCGCTTAGGTTGTCGAAGGTTGAAGTTTCAACACACATCCACCCTCGAGATTGCAGGTTTATTACTTTTCTTTTTCCCTCATAGAGGAAATAAAGTAATGAGATGGTATACAATATGTATCTGTGTACTCGAGCTGCTTCTAATAAGCTATGCATTTTGTTATCATTTCGAATTAGACGGAGCCTTGTGGGATTGACGTGAGGGGGTGGGGATGGCTATATTTCTGGGAGCGAACTCCAGGCGAATATGAAGCACATGGATACAAGTTATGCCTTTTTCCCTCATAGAGGAAATAAAGTAATGAGATGGTATACTATATGTATCTGTGTATTCGAGCTGCTTCTAACAACCTATGTATTTTGTTATCATTTCGAATTAGACGGAGGCTTGTGGGATTGACGTGAGGGGGTGGGGATGGCTATATTTCTGGGAGCGAACTCCAGGCGAATATGAAGCGCATGGATACAAGTTATGCCTTGGAATGAAAGACAAGTCCGAATTAGCTTTATCTACGAACAAAAAAGTAGATCCATAATCAAAAAAGTGTTTGTGATTGTTCCAGAAGAAATGAAAGCTAGTAAACATTAATGGAAAAATAACAACAATAACAGAGAGAGCAAGATATTGAGAGAGAGCGAGAGTGAGAGAGCGAGATCTTAGGAGAGAGCGATACTGAGAGAGCGAGAGTGAGAAAGCAAGATCTTAAGAGAGAGCAAGATTGAGATAGCGAGATCTTAGGAGAGAGCGAGAGTCTTCACTTTATTTGAACTTTCCATAGAAATATATATAAAAAAAGAGAAAAAAGAGCTAACAATCATACTATAATTGAATAATCATTAGACTATAATTGAATATATTAGATTATTATTCTATAATTGAATAATAATTAGACAACAAATTGAATTATTATACTATAATTGAATAATCATTAGACAACAAATTGAATATATTAGATTATTATGCTATAATTGAATGAAAAATAAAAAAAAAAAAAAAATAAAACAAAAAAAAATATCATTAGACAATAAATTGAATAAATTGAATATATTAGATTATTATAATGTAAAACTTTATTGATTACAAAAAAAAAAAAATTTGAATATACAATAGATTATTATAAAAAAAAAATTGAATATACAATAAATTATAATAAAAAAATTGAATATACAATAAAATGAATATATAATAAAAAAAATTATTTATTATTCAATCCCTAATTATCTGGAGCCCGTCTTAGTAACGAAGGACACTTCCTTCGATTATGTCCTAACTGGTTACAAAATCCACATCGTTGTCAAGTAGCTGGTTCTGTCTAATCCATCTCGTTGTGATAACGTGAACTTTTCGGGTGTCAGTTTATGTTTATCGTGTCGGGTGTCAGTTTCAAATTTAAAAGTTCAACAAAGTAATTGAAGATATCAAATGAATAAATCGGAGCTGTCTAAGTTTTTTTGACAACATTAGTTTAGAGCAATGGACTTGCACATGATAGAGGATTCAGATATGAGTGGATGACGATAAATCTATCAGAGTGCATAAATGGAGTCCTCAAAGGAGCTTGAATGTTGCCTATAAATGCTCTTGCTCAAATAACATTTTTCAAATGCGTGAATTATTTCGAGAAAAGAAGAGCATAAATAAGGGATGCATTGGAGCGTCAAGATAAACCCAAGACCTGTTGATCCCGATGTTTTGTATGACCAGTTCATTCATCGATCATATGTTTTATGGCGAGATCGTACTACAGGAGAAATATCTTGCAGACGTCGAGAGGTAGGATTTATTCAGTTGAACTGGCATCTGATCACAGCCTTGGTCAAGTGATGGAGGCTGGAGACGCATACATTCCATATGTTTGTTGGAGAGTGCACTATCACTCTACAAGACATAGAAGTGTTGTTGGGGTTACCTGTTGACGGTGAGCCGGTCACCAGAGTGATGTACGATGACTAGTTAGAAGTTTGTCAACTGTACCTCGATGCGACCCCACCTACCGACAAGATTAAAGGATCGAGGTTAAGTTTAATATGGTTAGGAACACAATTTCGTGAGCTCGCAGATGATGTAGACGAGGAAACCGTTATAAGATATGCACGAGCATATATACTACAAATGATGGGTGGAAGTCTGTTTTCAGATAAATCAAGTCATTTTGTTCACTTGATGTTCCTGCCATTGTTAGCTAACCTTCATGATGCGGGGCGGTATTCGTGGAGTGGAGCATGCTTGGCATAGTTGTATAGACAACTATGCAAAGCAACAAGACCTAAGGTTCGAGAGATAGCTGGACCTCTCATATTTTTGCAACTATGGGCTTGGGAACGATTTCCAACAATGGCTCCATAGCTACATCATGTTAATGATGCTCAGTTAGTTGGACGAGCCTACGGTTCTCGGTATGTTGTTTTAATTCAATTTAATTTTTATATCACTGATCTAGTTAATTTAAATTCTAAATTATCAATTTAAAAATTTAGGTGGAGAGACAAAATTTGTGTGACTAGGACAGCCACATATGTAGTCAACCAGTATAGATACATGTTTGATCTGCTTCAACTTGAACAGGTACATTAAACTAAACCTAATTGATTATTTTATTCATATTTTTATTATATTTGTCTTTAATATTCTCTAATATAATATTTTGTGTTTCAAGTTATCTGGGAGCCGTACAAAATTATTGTGCATACTTTGCCTAATTTTTGTACGAATGGTCAAAACATATGGCGAACGATGAGTCCTCTCATATGTTTTCACATTGGTGAGTGGCATCTTCCTGACAGGGTGATGAGACAATTCGGTTTTCAGCAGGATATCCTATCGCCTTGTAATACTGAACCTGTACTGCATGATATTGACCTAAGGACTGGAGATTGGTCCGAAAAAGTTGCACATTTGGTATTGTGATGGCACTATCGTGCAAGATTTATTGCAGTGGGGGTTTCTCTTGAACTGTTTGACACAGTTGTCACTCCAGAATATATTCATTGGTATAATAATATCACAAGACATTACGTCACTCGTCCGGGAGCAGCTGTGGGTCATCTGGTAAATGAATGAATATTATCTAATTTTTTGAATTTAAATTTATTTTAAATACTGTCTAATTATTTTATAATTCACAGAGATCGAACAACAGTAGACTCCGTGAGGTTGCAAATGATCCGAACCAGGTTCTTGCTATATGTAGTGACAACCAAAGCTATATGGAGGAAATTCATTATATGTACGATATACCTATTGTTCCTCCACCAGCTCATAGACGTAGAGGACCTGTTCGGGAAGAGGATAAGTTTGATGAGGTTGCACATAATGTGGAAGAGTTGCCCCGTATGACGCAGACGCGGAGTCAAACTGATTATGTTAGTCCGATGATGATGAGGCCAGCATTTGGTTCAGGACATTATGACTCAGAGGCTGGTCCTTCGTCTTCATACGTGCATGGAGATGGTCGGGGTCGTGGAGAGCATAATGAATATTTATATTATGAAGAGCCTGCAGAGGTACCAAAGCAACATCAAGAAGAACCCGAGCAACCTCAAGTTTGAAGTCGATGATGACAACCAGCTCGAAATCGACGACGTCTGCCTTGTGGGACACATTGATTTTTATAATTATTTTAATAAATGAGATATTTAATTTACATTTTTTTATTTTTATGAGATATATTTTTTTTAATTTATTCTTTTTAGAGTTTAAATAAAATAATAATAAAATAATAAATATTTTTAGAATTTTTTTTATAAAATGGAAAATTAAAAAAAAAAAGAAAGGATTATAAAGAAGAAGGTGGAATGTGTAATAATTAAAAAGAAAAAAAAAAAAAAAGAGAAATTTGTACGGTATTCTCGCTCTCGCTCTCGCTCTTGCTCACGCTCACGCTAAAAATCTTGCTCTCGCTCAAAATCTCGCTCTCTCAAACTTTCGCTGTCTCTCATAATCTTGCTCTCGAATTTGATTAGGAAGTTCAGTGACAAAAAGAAGGAGATTCATTAGCTCGTTATTTAGTCAGACTTGTTGAGATGACAAAATCTGTTTGAAAGCAACAATATTTTCCTAAAAAAAGGAAGGTCGAGGGTTCAAAATTCGACCTATTTAGGTCGAATTTTCAACCATCGACTTATTTAAAACAACAATATTTTTACAAATAGTTTGAAAACAACAATATTTTCCTAAATAGTTTCTAAAAGTACAATATCCTTTTAATTTTCCCATCGGATTGCATGGAAGGGATTGATAAAAGCTGAGTTATTAAACTAAGATTTGAGCCATGCAATTAGATCTATGAGAGCCCAATTGCTAAAGAAGGTGTTCTTCCCTCTCAAGCTGAAAACTAGTTTTTTCCTTCTAAAATTCCCTAAACACTAGTTCATTTTGCATTCTACTACCTAACCTAATGTCCAAGATAAGAGAAGATCAAGTGGTGGTCTACATCCTTTCGGAGTAAAGAATCAAACTAAATTTGAAGTTGAAGATCTTCAAAGGTAACTACTCAAAACCCTCTTTTTATCTTGTGAACATACTTTCTTAATTGCTAAAACTGTTGAATTATAGTGCTTAATGATTCTATTTTCTTTAGCTAATTGCATACTAAGTCCAAAAAATATAACATTTAAATTTAAATATGATGCATGTTAAAACTAATGAAAACAATAAGCATGCTAGCATATAATATAATACTTATATAAAAAAAAAAATGACATGCTTATTAAAACATGCAACCATATAATATAACATTTATATTAAATATGATAAATGTGCATGCTTATTAAATCATGTAACCATATAATATAACACTGATATTAAATATGATGCATGAATATGTTTATCCTAAGGTGGGATTTTAAACTATATGACATACATTATGCAACATATAATTAACATTAATTTAATCATATATCATATGCAAAAATAAAATTAATTAGCAAAAATACGCTGAATTTTGGCATCCTAAAACTTAAATAAATTGATGTAATTAAATTATATTAATTTAATTAAAAAAACTGTCGCAAAACCTCTCCAAAAGAGGCTCAAACCCACGACTTGCAACCATCTAGAACGCGTGCGTGCAACCTTCAGAGCGTAGCGACGCTCTAGGGAGCATAGCTACGTCTACTTTTTCTTGCCGCAATGTAGCGCTATTTTGCGACACAACGTTGCTATGCTAGGCATTAGTGTCGTAATGCTGTTGCCTAACATTACAATGTTGGGCCTTCGCTCCGAAACAAAAGGCTTTTGTCTGCTTTGTTCTTCGCCTATTTTTTGCTCCATTCTCCACCAATCTCCTCAGCAACACTTGCTCCTTCATCGACACGAACTTACAGACTCGATAACATAAATAAATAGCTAAAAACAATGGGCCCATACATCGATCTCATCAATGCAAAGCTATAATCTAAATGTCAAAATTCGAAATTGTCTATTTTGCAAACCCCACATACATTATACAGAAAGCTACCAATCTATTCCTTGTTTTCAGTCCAAAACAAAAATCAAAAGTACGATTTGACTCTGATACTAATTGAAAGGAATCAAATTCCTTGGTGGAAGTATGTGAACATGTGTGCTTTCGAAATTCATTTTGGAAAACATGAAAATATAGAAACATACATAATTCAAGGATAACATAAATACATAAAAGAATGTTGTAGAGGGGAAGAAGAGGACTTAAGAGGACTTACCCTTGAAGACAATCTTCATTGTTTTCCTCTCCATGTCACAAACACATTGTACCACGAACAACTCTATCAAACTTCTCTGCACAAACTCCAAACACACACTACCATTGGGCCTTCCAGGCTATTTTCTGACAAGAATCGAGATAATGGGATCTCTACTTTGGAGAAGTGAAGAACAATTTTTATAGAGTGAATAATTTTCTAAAAAATTTTTTTGAGAGAAAGAGAGAGTAAGTTGTTCCGTAGAGAGGAAATTCAGTGAGTGTGTATTATCTAGAAAAGCTTTTCTCCTTTCTTCAATGTTACTAAACATTTCTGTGAATTATACGTGACAAAGGAGATAACGGCTGGGGATTTAACTTTTATATTAAATCTAATATTAAACTAAATCTTATTTAATTTAATTGAATTGAATAAATATTAAATAATATCAATTAACTAAACGGCATATATTTAATGAATGTCACATTTGAATCATATCCAAATATATTTTTCTCATATACTATAGTTTTAATATGAAACTCATTCACATTAAACTTGGCATATAATTCTAATATGAATCTCATTTATATTAAATTAAATACATAATTTTAATATAAAACTCATTCATATTAAATTTAACCTATAGTTATAATATGAATCTTATTCATATTATTTAATATTTGAATCTTATATTCAAATACATTATTCTTTCATATAACCTATAGTTTTAATATGAACCATATATTAGAAATTAGTTTATATTTTGTTATAAGTTTTATTATATGGGTAGTTAAATGGTTAGTCACTGTTGTAATTATGCCTATTTATAGGCCTCTTTTGGTTAATAAATGATATAGCAAATTTATTTACTCTACTTTAATATGGTATTAGAGCAAATTAAAACTCTTTGACTTTTTTTTTCCCTCCAGCCATTTTTTTTTTCTCGCGACTTTTCTTCTTCTTGGGTCGATCTCGCTCCCCGACCTTCCGGACACTAACGTTGATCTCGCTCGCCTCCATCCACAACGTCGAGCGCCACCGGTGAGTGCCGATTTTTCGTTCCCTTTCTTTATCTGAAACGATGATCGTAACCAGATCTGACGACCCAACCTCATCCGGAAACTCCAACTCCATGGAGAATGTTCGAGCTTCCCCATCTTCTATTCTTTAACAATATCATAACCTTTATTTTCTTCATCCCTCAGACAGCACCAGCCTTGTGCTCGTTTCCAATCTTCTTACGGAATCGAGTTACGACTCGTGGAGTTAGGCGATGAAGATTGGACTCAATGTCAAGAATAAACTCGGCTTCATCAATGGTGAAATCCCTCGACCTTCCGATGAGTTACTCAGTTCTTGGATCATATGTAATGGCATTGTCACTGCATGGATTCTTAACTTTCTTTCCAAAGAGATTTCTGCTAGCATCAACTTCTCCGATTCCACTGAAGAAATTTGGGCTTATCTGCAAGAACGGTGCCAGCGTAAAAATCGACCAAGAGTCTTCCAACTACGCCGTGAAATTTCCAACTTATCCCAAAATTAAGATTCTGTTACCATATACTATGCCAAGTTGAAAACGTTGTGGAATGAACTCATCTCCTACCGCCCATCTTGTTCTTGTGGAAAATGCACTTGTGGTGGTGTCAAGAACCTACAGACTTACTTCCAAAAAGAGTATGTTATGGCTTTTCTCATGGGTTTAAACGATTCATCTGCTCCTATCAGATCTCAGTTGTTACTAATGGAACCAGAATCATCAATCAATCGGGCCTTCTCTCTAGTTGCATAGGAGATTGACCAGAAAGCTTATTCTTCATCCTTTGGCAATGCGATATCTTCATCTAATGCCACAGCCCTCCTTGTGAAAAATGGTTCTTCTGCTTCCCACCAGACTGCTCCAAGCTATTCTCGTAACACCAATCAAAACAAGAAGAAGGATAGACCGATCTGCACCCACTGTAACATTCAAAGGCATATTGTTGATCGTTGTTACAAACTCCATGGATATCCACCAGGGCACAAGCTTTACAAACCTCCCGAATCAGCAAGAGCAGATCATTCTGATTCTTCATCCTCTTTAACATCTGAACAATGCCAAGGCTTATTGGCTATGCTCTAGTCCCATCTCAACAATTCCAAAACAGCCACCATAGCAGCAACGTCCAATAAGGCAGATTCTATCACTCCTACAGCTCACGTTGCAGGTATTTGTTCCCTTTCTGATATATCTTTTGATCAGTGGATACTTGATTCTGGTGCATTAGTTCATATCTGTCATAATAAGGTCTTATTCACTACTCTAAGACAAATTAAACCGACAACTGTTACTTTGCCTAATCAGTCTCAGCTTCTGGTTGAATTTGTTGGGGATATTCAAATCAGTACAGATATCATGCTACAGAATGTGCTATATATATCAGATTTCTGTTTCAACTTAATTTCCATAAGCTCTTTAACTTCCTATCTACCCGTCATGGTCACTTTTTTTAGTGATTTTTGCCTCATTCAGGACAAATACTCTTTGAAGACGATTGGCAAGGCTAACAAATGGAATGGATTATACTTGTTGCAAGCATCAGTTGATAAGTCCTTACATTCATTTTCACATACTACAGAACTTGTTTGTTCTTCCACTACTACATTCTCTGCTTCTACTTTGCATAATCGGCTTGGACATCCATCATATAAACATCTTAGTTTCCTAAAAGACATTTTACATGTAGACATGGATAGTACTTGTAATAAATGCATGATTTGTCCTCTAGTAAAACAAAAACGACTGCCTTTTCAAAGCCATAATAGACTTGCTGCTCATGCTTTTGATCTTATACATTGTGACATTTGGGGCCCTTACAATGAACCTACTCATGCTGGATATCGTTACTTTTTAACACTAGTTGATGATTATTCTCGGTACACTTGGGTTTTCTTGATGAGGAACAAAAGTGAAGCTATTACTATTGTCCCTGGCTTCTTTTAGTTGATTGAAACTCAATATGGTTTTTCCATAAAAGCTTTTCGATCGGATAATGCACCAGAACTGGCCTTTACTGATTTTTTTCCTGCCAAATGTGTTCTCCATCAGTTTTCTTGTGTTGAACGACCTCAACAAAATTTGGTAGTAGAAAGAAAACATCAACATTTGTTAAATGTCGCACGATCTCTGTTATTTCAAGCTAGGTTACATATCTTGTTTTGGGGAGAGTGCATATTGACCGCATCTTATTTAATCAACCGCATTCCATCTCATATCTTGTCTTGTCAAACACCTTACTATCGTTTGACTGTTGAACATGCTAACTATACTTCACTACGAACTTTTGGTTGTCTTTGTTTTGCCTCTACTTTACCTTCTCACAGGACCAAGTTTCAGCCTCGGGCCATTGCCTCTGTTTTTTTGGGATATCCCACTGGCATCAAGGGTTATCGCTTATATGACATTGAGAAGAAACAATTCTTTATTTCAAGGGATGTCGTGTTTCATGAAGACATATTCCCTTTTCATCAAATCAGTCTCAAGCAGAGGTACTTGACCCTTTTTCTGATCTAGTTTTACCATTATCACTTCCATTTTCAGGTGATTTATCCAACAGTGAAGCCTCTTCATCATCTGCTTTTGCTACTCCTAAGCTTTCTGACCAGCCTACTTCACATGACGTTTCTCAACCTACTGGTCCCTTTGTTTCCTTTGCACCTGCTGATGATGATGCTACAGTCACTGATCAGCCCCATTTGTCTTTACTTGACAATTCTTCTCACTGTTGCAACTCTACAAGGACGACTAAACCATCCTCATATCTCAGGGACTATCATTGCAACCCTTTTTTACACAATCATTCTCAGCAAACAGTTACTAAGTATCCTTTGCAAGCTGTTTTGTCTTATGACAGACTGAATCCTATCTACAAGATGTTTGCCCTCAATATCTCAGCCACATATGAGCCTCAGTTTTATCACCAGGCTGTCCCTCATGAACATTGGCGCCAAGCTATGCACGATGAACTTCTAGCAATGGAAACCAACCGTACTTGGTCTGTTGTGCCCTTACCTCAAGGCCAACACTCTATTGGATGCAAATGGATATACAAAATCAAGTATTGTGCAGATGGGACCATTGACTGCTACAAGGCACGGTTAGTAGCCAAGGGATACATGCAGCAAGAAGGCCTCGACTACATTGAGACATTTTCTCCTGTTGCCAAGCTTGTTACAGTCAAAGTACTTCTTACTCTTGCGGTCTCAAAAGGTTGGTCTCTACTTCAACTAGATGTTAATAATTCTTTCTTACATGGTAATCTAGTTGAAGAGGTATACATGGATCTTCCCTTGGGTTACAAGCACAATGTTGTTCACAAACAGGGGGAGCATCTTGTTTGTCACTTGCATAAATCCATATATGGCCTTAAGAAAGCATCACGCCAATGGTTTGACAAGTTCTCAAAGGCACTTCTTTACTTGGGATTTTCTCAGTCCATGTCCGATTACTCCTTATTCACTCGAGGTTTTGCTCAATCCTTTGTTACTTTGCTTGTTTATGTTGATGACATAGTCATTACCGGTGCTTCTTTACCTGTACTACATGAGATTAAAGATCATATGCACGAGGCCTTCAAGCTCAAAGACTTAAGGTCTCTTCGGTATTTCTTGGGCCTTGAAATTGCAAGATCGTCTCAGGGTATTCTTCTATCACAACGGAATTATACATTGCAACTCCTAGAAGATCATGGTTTGTTGGCTTGTAAACTGGCTCCTCTACCTCTTGATCCGGCTTTAAAGCTCCAATTTGATGTTGGTATCCTCCTTCCTGATGCAACATTGTATCGGAGACTCATTGGAAGACTGCTATACTTGACTATTTCTCGGCCCGACATAGCTTTTGCTGTCCATAAGCTCAGTCAGTTTGTTGCTCAACCTAGATAGCCTCATTTTGATGCTGTCATGTCCTTACTTAAGTATTTGAAAGCTTCTCCGGGCCAAGGTATTATGCTACAACCTGTCCACACATTCCAATTAAAGGTGTATTGTGATGCTGATTGGAGATTTTGTCCTGATTCAAGGAAGTCTATAACCGATTTCTGCATCTTCTTAGGTGATTCCGTAATTAGTTGGAAGGCTAAGAAGCAGTCTACGGTATCTCGTTCTTCTTCCGAAGCTGAATACCGACCTTTAACTACTACTACAAGTGAATTGCTATGGGTTGAACAACTTCTTCATGAGCTTTCGGTACCTCTTATTCATCCCTTTTTAATCTACTGTGATAATGAGGCTGCTATCCATATTGCTGAAAATCTGGTTTTTCATGAAAGGACGAAGCACATTGAAATTGATTGCCATTTTTTTCGAGATCACATTGTTCGTGGCAATGTCAAACTTCTTCCCATCCGGTCTCACTTGCAGCTTGCTAATATCTTCACCAAGGCTTTGCCCAGAACTTTGTTTTTCTCCTTACTATCCAAGATGGGTATTCTTGATATAACCACACCATCTTGAGGGAGAGTATTAGAAATTAGTTTATATTTTGTTATAAGTTTTGTTATACGGGTAGTTAAATAGTTAGTCATTGTTATAATTATGCCTATTTATAAGCCTTTTTGGTTAATAAATGATACAATAAATTTATTTACTCTGCTTTAATACCATATTCATATTAATTTTAACTTGTAGTTTTATATGAATCTCATTCATATAAATAATATTTGAATCTTATTCAAATATTTATCTCTCTCATGAAATAAAGTGTAATTTTAAACCTTACTCAAAAGAAACTTTATATTATAATGCATCTACATACATTATATTAATTTTATCTTATACAATTAATTTCTTTATTTAACTCGAACAATTCAAATTAAGCTAAATTAGATTGATTCTTGATTAATCCTTAATGAGCTAGCAGGGGGAACTTATCAACCTGTAGATTAAAAACTCTAATAATACGAGATTAATTAATTAATCAACATTCATTAACTGTAGTTCACTCCACTAAAGACCCATAGTTGTACTGTGATTACATCTAACTCCTTCTCACTAATTCTCTAATGAACAACCTGTTTATGGTCCTATCACAAACTAAACCCTTTCGAGCCAGTGAGAGGGAGGGGCCCCATTATTCAAGACTCGAACTCAGCACTTAAGGGTGCAATTCATCTACTTACCTTAAAAAGGAAAAGGAGTGAATTCCATCTTGTGTAGCTATGTTGCCAACTATCTACTCTGACATATCGCCAAAATGGTATGTATATTGAGTTGACGAATTTGGCAACTCTCACCATACAGATCAAAGAACTGTCCTCATAGATAGGAGTTCATAACTCACTTGGGATTGAGGTTGAGTTATATATGGTCATCCTATGAAATGTTAATCTATTCAATCAATAGTGTTACAAAGAGAGATTAATCATTTCGCAGTCTGGTCTTATACAAACTCTTTGTATAGGATATTCTTACTCACATGTCTCCACATGAACAATTATGATCAAATCGTTTGTAACACTTTTACAAATTTTGTAACAATTACAAAGTGCGTCGTATCCAAAGTGTCACAAGGATAAGACACCCAACTTTATCCATCTACTACAGACCATTTAGGTTATTACTTAAATATGATTCACCTGTATGTCAACCATATGCATGTTTAAATTACATAAAATAACCTTGGATCTTTCTTTAATGGATTATTACAATAAAAATTAATAAATTATTATTTCAAATAACATATAACTACAATGCTTTAGGGCTTACATCCACATATGGGGTAGATTACTCCGACATCTAACCATTTGATGATTTTTTTTTATGCACAACCTCTTTCATATTCGGATTTAATCGCCTTTGAGTTTCAACTGAGTTCTGTACTCCTTTTTCTAGGTTGATAGAATGCATGCAAACTATAGGGCTAATTCCTCTAATGTTAGTGATTGTCCATCCAATTGCTTGCTTATGCCTTCCTAGAATTTGCAGCAATAATTGCTCATTATGCTCTACCAATTTTGCAACAATAATTACCTACAATGTGTTGCTCTGACCAAGATACACATATTTTAATTGCAATAGTAGTAATTTTAACTCGATCTCAAGAGGTTCAATTATTGGGGGCTTTAGTGGTTTTGATACTTCGTGTTGTGCTGCTATGTTAGCAATTAATGCTACCACAACGACCTACTCTATCTTCTCTTCAATTTCTTTAGGAACTGCTTCCTGAACTTCTCTAACTACTAAATCTTGCATATTAAAAAGAAGAACATAAATATTTCAATAAATGAACACTCATCCATATCTCTAGAAAATTTTAATGCTTTTATTAAAGGTGATTTTCTGATCATTAACTTACATAGTCAGTTCTCCTTTTTGCACATCAATTAGAGTTCTTCTTATTGCTAATAACGGTCGTCCTAAAATTATTGGTACTTCTTTACCAACTGTGAAATCTAAAATTATGATGTCTGTGGAAAACATAAAATTATCTACTTTCGCCAATATTTTTTCGATCTTTCCTATGATGATGTTGACATTCAACGTGCAGAAGAAATTAGGATCGTAAGCACTCTAATTCCATCAATTTAAGTAAGCAAGCAAGCATGTTCAATAAGAGAAATAGGATTTTGAAGTTATACCTTTGAAAAACTCCTCAAATCTTCAAATCTAGCTTGAATCTTCACTTCAATCTTTGAAGACAACCACTTGATCTTTCTTACTATTCTATAAGATCTTAGATTGGAAGGTGAATTCTAAAATGAGTTGAATATTTAGGAAAAAGGAGAGTTTTTATGGTTTTGTGTCAAAGAGATGTAGAACTCTTTCCTCACTCAAAGAATTAAAAAAAATTCAATTGCATGTCCAGCTTTAAACCGAACTAGCTGTGTTTTGTTCTAAAACATTGCATGTAATCAAATTGTTTTAAAAATTGACAAAAAAACAATTTGGTTTATAGTGGAATTTTAATGTCCAAAGTGGGAGAAACCCACTATGGTTTCTTAATTGTTTAAAAATAAATTTTCAAAATTTAAAATCCAAATTTCAAATTTAAACAACTTTTAATCTAAAATCAATCGAATTTAAAAAATTAGAGAATTTATAAAATTAGTTTTAACCAGAAAAATCAATTCCAATAATAAAATTTTAATAAAATTAATTCCAAATACTTAATTAAACGATTTAATTAATTAACATTTGATACCCGTAATTCCTAGGTATTTGATGCCCTAGTTTATTGTATTCATTTTCTTATACTCAACATTGTATATATTTTTATATATGTAAACTCAATGGAGTTTTTAGTCCAAGTGGAAGTTTGTTGGGTTGTATGTTCTAAAACTTGCAGTTTGTAAAATTAAATGTATTCTATTTGGAACAAAAAAGTTATTGACGTTTATTCAATAAAACTATTATTAAATATGTAAATTGTACTTGTAAAAACTAAATCCAATAAACTAAGATCCATGACTATTATATGAGTACTTGGACTTTATATGGAGACATAAGAATGGATCAAGTTCAAGTAGATAGCCAAAACAGTATATAGTATACGGATAAAGTTGGGTACCTTATTTTGGAAATACTATCGGATACGACCTGATTTGTTTTTAGTACAAAAATGTGATCTTGAATCGTTCATGAGGAGACATGCGAGTGGGGGCATCCTATGCAAAGAGTTTTTATAAGACTGGACCGAGAAATAAGTCACTCTTACTTTATAACATTGTTTACTGTTTAAGACTGACTATTTCAAAGAAATGACCTAGGTAAATTGACCTTAATCTTGAGCTAACTATGAACTTCTATTTCTTTAGGATTATCTTTAGATTTTCATGGTTGAAACCTGGAAATGAGATTTGAAACTGCGATCAAATCTTATGGCTTTGAACAGAATGTTAACGAACCTTGTGTTTACAAGAAGATTGTTAACAAGACTGTAACTTTTCTAGTTTTATATGTTAATGATATTCTACTCACTGGAAATGAAGTAGAAATCCTAGCTGACGTTAAGAGATGGTTGAAATTGCAATTCCAAATGAAGAATTTGGGAGACGCACAATATGTTCTTGGAATCCAAATAGTTTGGAATCGCAAGAATAAAACGCTAGCATTATCTCAAGTATCTTATATAGACAAGATGTTGTCTAGGTATAAAATGCAAAATTCCAAGAGAGGTATGTTACCTTTCAGGCATGAAATTTATTTGTCTAATGAACAATGTCCAAAGACACCTCAAGAAGTTGATGTTATGAAACGAATTCTTTATGCATCTGCAGTTGGAAGTTTGATGTATGTCATATTTTGTACACGTCCTAGCAAATGCTATGCAGTTGGAATAGTCAGCAGATATCAATCCAGTCCTAGATATGATTGTTGGACTGCCGTTAAGAACATCCTCAAGTATCTTCGGAGAACGGGGGACTATATGCTCGTGTATGGTACTATGGATCTTATCCTTACTACATACACTGATTCTGATTTTTAAACCGATGTGGATTCCAAGAAATCAAATTCGGGATCAGTATTTACTCTTAATGGAGGAGCTATAGTATGGAGGAGTATAAAGCAAAGTTGTATTGCTGACTCCACCATAGATGAAGAGTTTGTAAGTGCATGTGAAGCAGCCAAGAAAGCAATATGGCTTAGAAAGTTCTTGACCGACTTGGAAGTGGTTCCAAATATGCATATGTTGATCACCCTCTATTGTGATAACAGCGGAGCAATTAAAAATTCCAAAGAACCAAGAAGCCATAAGCGCAGAAAGCACATCAAGCGCAAGTACCATCTCATCATGGAGATAGTACACTAAGGAGACGTGATCATCACGTAGATAGCATCAGAAGAGAATTTAGCTGATCCAAAGCCCTTCTCGACTAAAGTATTCGAGGGTCACCCAGTGGTACTAGGATTACGAGATCAGTAAATCTAAGGTAAGTGGAAGAATTAATGGGTATCTGATGCCCTAGTTTGTTGTATTTATTCGCTCATACTCAACATTATATATATTTGTCCAATTGAGAGTTTGTTGGGTTGTATGTCCTAAAACTCACAATTTGTAAAATATTTATTCTCTCATACTCAACATATTCTATTTGCAATGAATAAGCTATTGAGGTTTTTCAACTGAACTAGCTAATGTTTTGTTCTAAAATATTACATGTAATCCAATTGTCTTAAAAATTTACACCAAGACAATTTGGTTTATAGTGGAATTTTGGTGTCCAAAGTGGGATCAACCCACTATGGTTTCTTAATGGATTTAAAAATAAATCTTCAAAATTTGAAATCCAAATTTCAAATTTAAATGACTTTTAATCTAAAATCAATCCAATTCAAAAATTGAAAAATTTATAAAATTAATTTTAACCAAAAAATCAATTTCAATAATTAATTCTTAATAAAATTAATTCCAAATAGTTAATTAAACTATTTTTAATAAAATTAGGGAACAACTTCTCTATTATCCCTAAAAGGGGTAGAAGTGAATTCCATCTTACACTCTATATCGCCAGCTATCTACCCGGTCTTATGAAATGGGAGGCTTATTGAGCCGACATTGTTGAGCCAACTCTGACCCATGCAAATCTAAGGATAATCCCGAATAACCAAGAGTAGTTAACTCAAGATTAAGATCAAGTTACCTAGGCCATCGCTTTGAAATAGACAATCTTAAATAGTAAACAACGTTATAAAGTAAAAGTGACTTATTTCTTCGTCCAGTCTTATCCAAACTCTTTGCATAGGACGCCCTCACTCGCATATCTCCACTGAACGATTCAGGATCATGTCGTTTGTGCTAAATACAATGGGGGCTGCATCTGATAGTATTCTAGAGTAAGGTACCCATTCTTATCTTTCATTCTCCGAAGATACTTGAGCATGTTCTTAACAATAGTCCAATGACCATATCCAGGATTGAATTGATATCTACTGATTATTCCAACTGCATAGTATATGTCAAGATGTGTGCACAACATGGCATACATCAAACTTCCAACTACTGATTCATAGGGAATTCGTTTCATGATCTCAACCTCTTGAAGTAACTTAAGACATTGTTCCTTAGACAAATGATATCCATGCATGACACGTAACATACCTCTCTTAGAATTTTGCATTTTATACCTAAACAACATCTTGTCTATATTTAGGACGTGTATACAACTTGGCATACATCAAACTTCCAACTGCTGATTCATAAGGAATTTGTTTCATGACCTCAACCTCTTGAAGTTTCTTAGGACATTATTTCTTAGACAAATGAATTCCACGCCTGACAGGTAGCATACCTCTTTTAGAATTTTGCATTTTATACGTAAACAACATCTTGTCTATATAAGTTGCCTGTGATAACGCTAGCATTCTGTTCTTGTGATTCTGAACTATTTGGATCTTAAGAACATACTGTGCATATCCCAAATCCTTCATTTGGAATTGTCATGCCATTCATCTCTTAACGTCAACTAGGAATTCTACTTCATTTCCAATGAGTAGAATATCATCAACATATAAAACTAGAAAAGCTACAGTATTGTTGACAATCTTCTTGTAAACACAAGGTTCTTCAACGTTTTGTTCAAAGCCATAAGATTTGATCGTAGTGTTAAATCTCATATTCCAGGATGAGATGCTTGTTTCAACTCATAAATGGATCTTTTAAGCTTACAAATCTTTTTCTCTTGACCCTGCTCTATAAACCCCTCTGATTGAGACATGTAGATACTCTTTTCAAGATAGTCATTCAGAAAGGATGTCTTGACATCCATTTATCATATTTCATAATCATAAAAAGCAGCAATGGATAAGATTATTCTAGTAGACTTGATCATGGCAACTCTCTTGACATCCATTTATCTAGGTCATCGCTTTGAAATAGTCAGTCTTAAACAATAAACATCATTATAAAGTAAGAGTGACTTATTTCTTTGTCTGATCTTATACAATCTCTTTGCATAGGATGCCCCCACTCGCATGTCTCCACATGAACGATTTAGGATCACATCGTTTGTGCTAAATACAAAGTGGGTCGCATCCAATATTGTTTCCAAAATAAGGTACCTAGCCTTATCCATATACTATAAACCGTTTTGGCTATCTACTCAAACTTGATCCACTCTTATATCTCCACATAAAGTCCAAGAACTCATGTAACAACCATGGATCTTAGCTTATTGGATTATTTTTTACAAGTACAATTTACATATTCAATAACAGTTTTATTGCGTAAACCTCAATAATTTCTTTATTGCAAATAAAATATGTTTAATTTTATAAACTACGAGTTTTAGGACATACAACCCAACACCCTATTGGTTTGGTAATTGATCTTTCAACTAACTAAAGGGTCACAGTGGTCGGCTTTACTTCCTCAATTCCTAGTTGAGCAAAAACTGAACAAGGCATCAAGTTAATGCTCGTTCCTAAATCACACATTGCTCTGCAAAAATTTTCCTTCCAATAGGAAACGAAATGGTAAAGCTTCCCAGATCTTTCAGCTTTGGTGGGATCTTGCTGCTAACCAAAGCGCTGCAACACTCAGTTAGTGCAACTGTTTTGTACTCCAACAGTTTTCACTTCTTGGACAAGATGTCATTTAGAAATTTCACGTAGTTGGGAATTTCCTCCAATGCTTCAACTAGTGGAATATTGATATGTAATTGCTTGAGGATATCCAATAACTTCATAAACTATGTGTCTTGGCTTTTCTTCTAAAGTCTCTGAGGGAAGGGTATCGATAGTTTATAGGGCATCAAAGGTGAAAGGCAACTTCTCTCTCCTGGTTGTACAGATGGGACAACTTTAATTCCTGACAGACGCGCCGGATAATTGTCACCGATAAAGCTGAATGTACTTTGTGACCATTATCGACTGTCAACTTAATTTGGATCCGACTGCCGTTAGCTTTCTGTCCCATCGCTCTTAATGATCCTTTCCTCCGGATGCGTCTACCATGTTGCGCTGACCAAGTTGCGGTGATTCTTCTTGGGCGAATGTTTGCGAGCACGATCAACGCAAAGTCTTGCAGTGAAGTTGCACTCGACCAATGTATTCATATGAACGCAATCTATGCATTGCGTTAACGCATATTTTGCACAAAAATGTAAAGATCAACTGCTCTAATGCATTAGACGTATGCGACCGTAATATTATAGAATTTATGCTTAATGGACGCAATTTAACATATTCTATCAACGCAATCCAACATTGTTTAAGATCTTATGACTATGATAACATGCATTTCTACCCGTTATCACACCCACAAATTTAAATAATCCTTGTCCCCAAGCATAAGCTAAAGATTCCTTTAGCAAGTTAACCGCAAAGTTCTTTCCCTAGATTTCTCAAGGATACTTCATTCAAATCCTATATGCCAGAATTTCCTTAAGTCTTATTCAAGTCTCTTCCTAAAATATTTCTTAGACTTAGGGATTGCAAGCTTGACTTTCAAAAGGACTTTACTAAATTCCAAATCATCGCATGATTTATTTCGAAAAGAAAATTTTCCACCCGGGGGTCAAATGATTTATCTTTGCACAAAAATTTTCTTTATTGCTATTTTTTTTCTGACCTTGCGCTGATCTGAGTGCCTTGCCTTCGTTTTGGTTTGCCACCACGTGTATCATGCGGACATCCAACTACGGGTAAGTGCCTTTCACAACTTAACTCTTATCAACATGGGTTTCCCATTGTGTTGGCAGTGGAGTTGTTATTCTCAAATAGCCTTTTTTGTTATACCAAGGCCAAAAATAAATACCTCACCCCCAATTTAAAATGCGGCAATGTCCTCATTGCCAAAAGATTAAAATAAGTCATGCGATGGTCATAGAATGCATTGTAAAGAGAGTTTGAAAGAAAGCTAGCAAACCCCTAACTTTGAGAAATAGTTCATGAGGTGAGTATCTTAAGATTTAAGTTGACGCTAGTATATACGAAAGAGATAGAAGCATATTTTTCATCATTGAAATCATACTCGGCAAAGAAATAACGCACTGTAAACTACTAAAGTTATCTACCTATAATTTGATTGTAGTAATCAAGGAGGATGCGGTGATAAAACTTTGAAAAGTAAAATGCAATATGACAGTGCAAAATTTGAAATAAAGATAAGGAAGAGTACACCCCCAAATTTAGCATCGTCGTCCGCATTGAGTATTGATGCATCCATCCTCGCGGCGATCGTAGCTCCTGTGGATTACGGTGATGGAATGAGATCATTTGCTTCTTTGCAATCCTGTGCCTTAATCCTTGTAAACAGACAAAGAGAGAGTCAAATGATATTAAAACAAAACAATAAGTTTTTTTTTTAAGAGAAATAAGTGAAATATTGATAATAGTAAAATGTCGAAGAGTTGAGTAAGGGGTAGTCCGGAGTTTTCAACTTTGTGAAGACTATTTTTGGCTGGAAATCTCTTCCGCAATATGCCTTGATCCATTGTCCATTAACTTTAAATGTTCGACTGCCATCCTCAGTGATCAGTTCCACCGCACCATGTGGAAATACTTATTTGATGATGAAGGGACTAGACCAGCGTGATTTTAATTTTCCTGGGAAGAGCCACAATCTCGAATTAAAAGGTAAGACCTTTTGCCCAATTTGGAGGTTTCTAGCACATATGTATTTATCATGCCAGCGCTTGGTGCACTCTTTATAAATCTTCGCATTCTCATATGTGTTGTCCTCCATTCTTCTAGCTCGACTAGCTACAATTTTTGCACTTTCCCTGCTTTCTTCAAATCAAAATTCAGTTTCTTGACCGCCCACAATGCTTTATATTCCAACTCCAAAGGCAGATGACATGCCTTGCCAAAGACCAACATAGGGGGATATACCTATTGGTGTTTTAAATGTGGTTCGGTATGCCCATAATGCATCATCAAACTTCATTGCCCAATCCTTCCACGAAGGTTTGACTACCTTCTCAAGTATCAATTTATTTCACGAGGACACTTCAGCTTAGCCATTTGTTTATGGATGGTATGCGGTGGCCAATTTGTGGAGGATATTGTACTTGCGCAGTAGCTTCTTGATGTTGTGATTAAGTGTGATCCTTCATCACTTATAATGGCATAGGGAATGCCAAAACGAGTGAAAATATTTTTCTTCAGGAACTGGGAGACTATTGCCGCATCACTAACGGTGCATATAATTGCCTCTACCCACTTGGAGACATAGTCGACGACTAATAGAATATAGTGCTTACCATTTGAAGGAGGGAATGGTCCCATGAAATCAATCCCCCAGACATTAAATAATTCCTGCTTTAAGATAGTATTCATCGGCATTACGTTCTTCCATGAAATTTTGTCAGTGCGTTAACATCAATCACATTTCATTGCGCAGTCAGCAGCATCCTTAAATAATGAAGGCCAGAAGAATCCGCTTTGTAAAACTTTGGCTGCAGTACGTTGTCCTCCAAAGTGCCCTCGATATGGCAAATTCTGGCACTGTGACAATATGCGTTGTTAAGCAGCATCTGGTACGCATAATCGAATGATTTGGTCTGTACCCCTTTTATACAGATTCGGCTCATCCCAATAATAATTCTTGTATTCATGCTTGAGCTTCTTCTGTTGATAGTAGGTGTAATCTTCAGGAAATTGTTCATAAACCAAATAATTAACGATGTCCACATACCAGGACAGTTCTTCTATGTGGAACAGCTGCTCGTCCAGAAACACAATACTCACTTCAGATTCATTGCGGTCAACCTTAGGATTTTCCAGTCTGGACAAGTGATCCGCAACCTGATTCTCTATCCCCTTCTGATCAATTATCTCAATATCAAATTTTTGAAGGAGGAGAACCCACATGATTAACCTCGGCTTTGCGTCCTTCTTTTTCATCAAATATTTGATTGCCAAGTGATCAGTGTGAATGAGTACCTTAGCTCCCAATAGATATGCCTGAAAGTTTTCTAACGCAAAAATCACAGCCAGGAATTCTTTTTCAGTGGTGGTATATTTGAGTTGAGCAGGGTTCAGAGTTTTACTCGCATATGCGATGGGGTGCAAAATAGTTTTCTTCTTTTGCGCTAATGCAGCTCCCATCGTATACCCGCTTTCGTCGCACATGAGTTTGAATGGGAGTGTCCAATCCGGTGCAATAAAGATGGGTGCGAAAATCAGTGTATCTTTTAAAATTCAGAATGCGTTGAGGCAATTGTTGTCAAATTCAAACTTCCTATTCGCCTCTAAGAATGCACTTAGTGGTCGTGCTATTTTAGAAAAGTCCTTGATAAATTGTTTGTAGAATCCAGCATGCCCAAAGAAGCTTCGTAAAGTCTTCACGTTGGTTGTAGGTGGAAGCTTTTCAATTGCGTTAATCTTTTCTTTGTCCACTTCCAACCCTTCCCGGAAGACTTTGTATCCCAACACTATACCCTCCTTCACCATGAAGTGACATTTTTCCCAATTGAGCAATAGGTTCGTCTCTTCACATCTCTTCAGGATTTTCTCCAAATTGGTTAGGCAGACTTCGTACGTATTCCCATAAACGAAGAAGTCATCCATAAATATCTCTACTGAGTCTTCGAGATAATCTGAAAAAGATCGCCATCATGTACCTTTGGAACGTGCTTGGCGCATTGCAGAGGCCAAACGGCATGCGACGAAAAGCAAATGTCCCATATGGGCAAGTGAATGTGGTCTTGTCTTGGTCTTCAGGAGCTATCATGATTTGATTATACTCGGCATATCCATCAAAGAAGCAGTAAAAATCATTCCCTGTTAATCTATCCAGCATTTGATCAATGAATGGCAGAGGGAAGTGATCTTTCTTTGTGGCCGCATTCAGTTTGTGGTAGTCCATACATATACATCATCCAGTGATGGTCCTTTGCGGTATTAATTCATTATTCTCATTTGGGACTACCGTCATTCTTCCCTTCTTCGGCACACATTGCACGGAGCTGACCCACATGCTATCTGCAATGGGATAGATAATGCCTACATCCAGCCATTTGATAATCTCCTTTTTGAAGACCTCCTTCATCACAGGGTTAAGTCTGCGTTGATTTTCAATTGTTGCTTTGTGGTCTTCCTCAAGATGAATGTGGTGCATGCAGTACGCGGGGATAATTCCTCTGATGTCAGCGAGCGTCCAACCTATTGCTCGCACTGTTTCTTGAGAATGCTCATCAATGCATTCTCTTGATCTGCGTTGAGTGCAGAGGAAATTATCACTAACAGCTTCTCATTTTGCCCCAGAAATGTGTACTTCAAATGTGTTGGTAGGATCTTCAGTTCAAGTGTTCGTGGTTCCACGAGAGAAGGTTATGTTATTTTTCTTTCTTCTTTCTGCTCTTCTTCTTGCGTTGTGATTGATCCTTCTTCTTTGTTTATTTTTCTACGATCGCATTGCAGGCAGCTACGGATGCGCTGGCATCCTCTTATTCACACTCTTCATCAGACTTTTATTCTTCAATCAAATTCAGGTCATCTTCAGAATCTTGCAAGTCTTCCTCATCAGGAAATTCCATGACATGAGTTATATTAAATTTGAGCTTCTGTCCGTTTATGCTCAAAGTGATTTCTCCCTTGTACACATCAATTTAAGCATGATCCGTTGATAAGAAAGGTCGCCCCAAAATGATGGGTACATCCTTGTCAGCCTCATAATCTAGGATGATGAAGTTAGCTAGCAAAATAAATTTATCAATTGTGATCAACACATCCATTACCTTACCTTCTAGATGAACTAGAGATTTGTCAGCCAATTGGAGAGTCACGGATGTGGGCATAAGTTGCCCATATTTAATTGTCGAAAAATTGACAGCGGCATCAAATTTATGTTGGCCCCCAAGTCACACAGGGCTTGCTCAATATAGAGTCCTCTTATGGAACAAGGAATAGTGAAGCTCCCAGGATCGCTCATCTTCGGTGGGATAATAGATTTGGAACTTGGCATAGGCAGACATAGTGGCAAATTTTCCAGTGCCTTGTGTGACTTGGGGGCAAATTTTCCAGGAATAGTGGCAAATTTTCCAGCGCCTCTCTTCCTAGTTACCATGTCCTTCAGAAACTTGGCATAGACAAGCATTTTCTCAATCGCTTTACTGAAAAGAATGTTAACATGTAATTGTTTCAACATAGATAGGAAGTGTTGGTACTATACCTCTTTGTTTTTCTTTTTCTTTAACCTCTGTGGGAAGGGTGGTAACTGAACTTTCACGGTTCCCGTTTCATTTGACTTTAAGGTCGACGCAACCTCAGGTTCCCTTACTTCATTCTCTTTTTCTTCTTCTTGCGTTACCGCAATCTCAGGCTTAGCTGCGATGGAAGTTGATTTGTTCTGTTCCTTCTTTTCTCCTTCCGCAATCTTTCCATTGCGCAATGTCACAACCTAACATTATTCCTTACCTGATCCCCCTGGGTTGCGTGGAAGCTCGGTAGAACTTGGCAACGCCCTTGCGGTCTACTTTTCAGCTCACTTGCAATCTAGCCCATTTGCAATTCGAGGTTGTGGATGGACGTAGCTTGACTTTGAAGCACTATCTCGTTTTTCTATATATATTGCTTCAATAGCTCTCTAGAGAAGAAGATTCTGGTTGTTTTTGTGAGCTACTTGCTTGATTGCTCTGTTGACCGTTGTTGCGTTGGAAGAATTCTGATGGCCCTTCTTTTTGCGCCCCAGATTGAAAATTTTGTTATTGATTTTTCCAAGCAAAATTGAGGTGGTTTTTCCACCCGGGGTTGTAGGTGTTTGAAAAGGGATTATTTCTTACAAAGTATACAAACTGTGGATTTTGCGGGCAATCTTTCATCGCATGCCCATCACCGCAAGTAGCACACCTTGCGGCGTTTTGACTTATTGTGTTGATTTGCCCACCTTGCGGCGTTGGGCTGCTGATCGCCATTCCTTGAATCAAATTCATCATTGCGATCATTTGGTTTTGCAACAAAACAATGGCATCGTTATTTGCTTCAGAATCTTTGAGTTTTAATCTCTGGTCACTCTACCTTCAGTCTTCATGATTCTTGGAAATGCAGTCCAGGATATTCTTCGCCTCATTGTAAGTTTTGTCAAGCAGACCACCAGCTGCTGCCGCATTGGCAACGATCTGCAGAGCAAAATTCAAACCGTGATAGAAAATTTCCATTTGAAGACAGTCTGGAAGCCCATTATGCAGACAATCTCGGACAAACCTTCTAAACCTTGCTCAAGCATCGCTGAGCGATTCGTCCATATCTTGTTCAAAATTAGTAATAAGTTTTCTCTGTCTTGCATTCTCAGTAGGTGGAAAATACTTCTTCATAAACTTCCCCAGTACCTGTTCCCAAGATGTGATCTCTCCTGGTTCGAGTGAATAAGCCCATTTTCTAGCCTGATCACAAGAGAAAATGGGAACAATGTTAGTCGAACTTCTTCAACAGAGATGTTCGGGAACACAAAATTATTGCATATTTCAATAAAACTTCAGAGGTGAGCGTGCGGATCCTAACCACGCCTTCCTCTAAATTGACCTGTAGTCTAGATCATCTGCAGCATCACTGGTTTCATTTTAAATCTACTTCCATCTAAGGTAGGCCTCATGATTCCTGAAGAGAAATCATAGAGGTTTGGCGATGCATAGTCCCTAATGGTCCTATTGCGATCGTTTGCCAACAGAATCGGATTTGCCATGACATTGTTGTTGTTTGGTGCTCCTTCTCCAGGCTGCTCTGCCATCTCTTCTTTGTCGAATTGTGGTTGCTGTTGGCGATCTCTGAGTCTCCGTCAAAATGTTCTATCAATCTTCGGGTCGTAGTTCACCAGAGAGTTTTGCAAAGAATTCACAAAAATTACCGTTAACAACTATTTTGTCGAAGTCCCCGGCAACGACGCCAAAAACTTGATGCGTTGGTTTTTATGAAGTGGAAATGTTGATACGCATTGATGGATTGCGTTGTGCACTCAAGTTTCCTTAGCGGAATTCAAGTGTAAATTCCCCTGAGTTTCCTGGTTCCAGGGTCGAACACAGGGACTTGTGAAAACAGTTATGTCGATATATTTATGAAAACTTTGTGGTAACCAAGTAAATAAATAAGTTTTAGGTGTGTCGTTGTGTTGATAAAAAAGTAAATAAAGGCGGCGGATTTGAGAAGGAAAGTTGCGTTGATAGATGCACTAGGTATGCGAAGAACGGGTTTAGAAGGTCTTTTAGCTAGCATTACTCGGAAATGCGTCAACCTTGCAATCATGTTACAACCATGCACCGCAAGTCATTTCCCAATGTAAATGTGGTGCTCCTAAGTATAGGACGCATGTGTTGAATGCAAAATGTCCATACAGCTTATTCCTAAGTCTCTACTCTTGTCCTATGCGTTGATGCAAAATGCATGAAAGCAAGGTGACCGCATAAAATCATACCTTATTGCTAAGATGCACGCGATGCGTTATTAACAAATAGTGTTCATTCCTAAGCGCCTATCTCTCGTTTATACGTTCTAATCTGGTTCTTCCAAACCTAGATTCTGACCTGGCCTTCCCAAGTCTAGATCCTGTCCTTAGATTACCCTCCCGAGTATCTCTAATAGACGAATGAAGCATACATAAACAAGATAATCACAAAGATGAAGATTCCCTCATTATGCTAGCTAACTACTTCTCAACCCATTCAACTAATTTAGCTACTCATGCGTGAATAACAGAGAGTGAACAGATATAGAGGAAGATATTCCATTCTTATATTGAGTTGAGTACAAAAGGACAATGGAAGTTAAAGGTAGATAGCCTGGTAGCAATTCCTTGCTAACTGAGGCTTTTTACACTGAATCTCTATTCTGATCTACAAATGTTCCTGCTTCCACAGATGTTGGCCCTCTCTCTATTTTGGAACTTCTGATGCTTTCCCAAGCTTGTCGGAATGACCTACCGGTGCACCTCATTCCTCGCGTCTGCCTTAAAGTGGAAGAAAACTATAGACAGAGATGTGAACTTGTAAAGTGATGAAGTAATCGACTGCTTAACCCCTTTTCTGAAGAATGCACTTGGTATTTATAGGGCATCAAAGGTGAAAGGCGGCTTCTATCTCCTGGTTGTATAGATGGGACAACTTTAATTCTTGACCGACGTGCCGGATAATTGTCACCGATAAAGCTTAATGTACTTTGTGACCGTTATCGGCTGTTAACTTAATTTGGATCCGACTGCCATCAGCTTTCCGTCCCATCGCTCTTAATTATCTTTTCACCCGGATGCGTCCACCATGTTACGTTGACCAAGTTGCGGTGATTCTTTTTGGACGAATGTTTGCGAGCAGGATCAATGCAAAGTCTTGCGATCACGTTGCGCTCGACCAATGTATTCATATGATCACAATCTATGCATTGCGTTAACGCTTATTCTGCACAAAAATGTAAAGATCAACTACTCTAATGCGTTGGACGCATACGACCGCAATATTATAGAATTTATGCTTAATGGACGCAATTTAACAAATTCTATCAATGCAATCCAACATTATTTAAGAATTTAGCACTATGATAACGTGCATTTCTGCCTGTTAGCAGCAGCCAAGGGGCTTGCGAGAGTATTTAGGCCCTGGGCGTTGAAGATGCACGCGCTGGACGATTGTGTAGTAAATAAGTGGTGCTACATAATGAGGTATGCAATCGTCTAGCAAACGACCTACGCTATAGGATGAGGTATACGATCGTTTAGCAAACGACCTGCACTACACGATGAGATAGGCGATCGTGTAGCAAATGCACGAAGTTAAGCGATGTGGTAGGCGATCGTGCGATAAAGTGCGGCGCTAAACGATACGAAGGGTCATGCTAAACGATAGTGCTATACGTTGGACGATAGCGTTAAGCGACAAGGCGTTGGCACTACACGATCAGCATCAGCGCTAGACGATGTGTTGCATGCCAAGTGCTAGACGATAGGCATTGGGTGCTAGACGATAGGCACTGGGCGCTAGACGATGGAGTATGCGATGTGCACAAGGCGTTGAAACTCGATGCACGCTAAAGTTATGCTATGAAACGAGGAAGGCCTAACGCTTGGTTGATATGATAAGACGAAGCTATGTGTGGGCTAGGATATGCGTTGGCTTAGGAGTATGCGACCAAAAGAGGGACACAATAGCCTCTAAGTGAGCTATGCGTTAGCCAGATTGGGCGATGCATTGTGGAGGAGGCATACGGCCATGTGGTTGCAAGCGTTGGCTTAAGAGCTGACCCTTGCGTCGATAACAAAGAAGAAAGGGTCATCTTAATGATTAATCAGCTAAGCCAGTTGTCACACTCAGGTTTGATATTATCCTTTAAGGATGAGGTGGCAGCTTAATGTTATAAGCAGAATATACAACTGCTAGTTTAAAAGGAAAACTCAACTTCAAACAGAGGTTTTGAGAAATTCGCTCGTGCAAATGAATTAATTCCAGAGCCATTTAAACCCTGAGTATGTTTAGTTGCTGAGGTTGAAATTCCAGAGGGTGATTCTAGCAGAATCGAGCTGGAGAATGAAGAATCCGGCTGAAGGTCGAATTTTCGGGTAAGTTGGGCAAGTTTTGTTAATCTAAGGATTCCAGCTTAACCACGAGGATTTTTTAGCTGTAATTTTAAGTTAAGATTGCTAAGACATTTTAGAGAATTTTTGTGGAAGGAAAATTCTTGAGAAAAGGCCTAAAAAAATAGTTATTAAAATTGTAAGTTAAATCTAGAATCTTGAATAAGCAGGCAGCTGCTTGGGTTGAACAAGCAAGTAGCTTTAAGGGCTTCAAGATGATGCTGAGTGCATGCGTTGGAGGCTGAATTGGCACAAGGACACGCTGAGAGGCATTAAACCATGCAACGCATATTGAAGCCATAAGCGCAAATGTTGTGTGGGTGTTGGATCCTACAGGCAGGCATACAAGGCACTAGGCGCAAGGTTGCGTTGGAGTGTATGGGCACAACCAAACGAACGCATGGGGCATGCATTGATGTGCCATAAGACGGATGCATAAGCTGAATGATGGGCGCAAAGGTTGCTATGTGATTGTCCATGGGCGCAACCAAACGAACGCATGGGGCATGCGTTGATGTGCCACGAGACGAGCGCATAAGCTAAACGATGGGCGTGAAGGTTGCTATGCGATGGGTAGTAGGCGTGGGCTGAAAGCTTGGTCGCATAGGAGGCTTGAATGCCTAAAGCAATGCATGGACGCAAGGTATGGACGCATGGTAATGAAGTTGCTGCCTAGTCAAGTTAAGGCCTAAGAATTTGTGAGTGACTCTAAATGCTTTAATGTTTTAAGTAAATTGCTAATGCATAGTGAGCATATACATGAAGAGGATTGCCAAAGACTGTGAGTGACTCTAAATGCTTTAATGTTTTAAGTAAATTGCTAATGCTTATGAATGTTTAGCAATGCATGTTTACTGAAAGTTGTTTATGATAACTATTCTCAAATAGATTCCAAGCAATGTATCTCACATTAATATTATGTTTATGCTATGCTTTTCAATGAACATGAGGATGCGTTAGTATAGAATGCTTTTGGGGCAACTAAGTCATTAAGAGATAAGAATATGCAAGTTCAGTATGAGTAGCTTAGTACTGAAGGACTAGATTAGAAGGTACTGAAGGTTTGTCTTAGAATTTGAATAGCTTGATACTGAAGGACATAGAGAAGGAATCTGAGTAGCTCGATACTGAAGGACACGGAGAAGGTATATGAGTAGTAGTACCTAAAATATGATGGTACTTAAACTAAAATCACACGAATGGAAGATAAGTTGTTATTGGTAGTGTTGAGATCACTCTACACTGGCTATAGATTGACATTGAGGAATTGAGTAAAGGTTCTTGGAAGTGAACAAAAGGGTTCCTTCCCATTTAAGTAGTAATGCAGTAAGGAATGATAAAGAGTGAGCAAAAGGGCCACTCTAGACTAATAAGCTAAGGCATAGTCCAGCAAAGCATGAAAAAGTGCTATGTGATGTTGATGACATGAATAATAGTTGCCAAGTTTATGTTTTCAGTTAAAGCTTTCAGTTCTACTATCAAATTTATGTATGAAAGTTATGCTTTGAATGTTAGTCACTCACTGGGCTTCTAGTTCATGTTTTCAAATGTTTTCCTTTCAAGTAGTGATTAGTTCCCAAAAGACTTCTCTGCTGCTGCTCTGTCACTCAAAGAATCAGATTGAAGGAAGTTTAATTGAAGACCTATATTAGTGAGTACACATGTGTCTGTCAGATAAAGACTAGTATTCTAGATGGGGCTCACTAAGTTGTAATATTCATGTATGAACAATGCTATGAAACCTTATAATGTAATTGTGTTAAGTTCTGAGTTAATTTGTTCAGTATATTGATGAAATGTACGTGTTCAGGGTTTGAGCAAACTTAACAGGTTAGATAGGCAGTAAGTGCCGGCAAAAAGGTTGGTAACTGCTGTAGTCACCACTCCATCTAGGTTAAGAGGGTAATTTGGAGCAGGGTGTGACATATAACCCATGAACATTTATTTGACTAATTAATGAATTGATTTATACATAGCCCGACAGTCTCTTAATTGATGAAGGTAATCTCATGTTCGCTCTCTCTCTTTCTCAACCTATTTTAATTTCCACACTTTAAATTCTCGCATTTTGTTTTATTGTCAAATCAAATAAAATCAAAACCCTCCCATTTTTACTATGTTCCAAAGACTTATTTAACTTAGAGAGATTCTATCTTAGCCTCTTTGTGGTTCAACCCTAAACTTGTAGTTTGTGCTGCCCAGTAGTATAAGTAGTTAGTTTGATGAATTATGAATTTATTTGATTGAGGAAAAGAGATTTACGATGCCCTCTCTTTCGTTTGATCAATTAGGCATTTATTCAATATTCATTTAAAGTATAAATTAATTTATCAATATTGTATCAATGCTTATAAAAGAACTAATTTCAAGCATATTGTTAGTGTATTAGTAGTATATCGACATTTATTCTAAATAAAATTTTAAGCATAACATTGGTATATTAGTATTATATCAACATTAACTCAAAATTCATTCAAGTATAAAACGTTGGTAAATCATTAGTATATCAGTGCCACTTAATAATATATTTGTGTTGGAGTCAAAAAGCGTGTAGTGGAAGAACAAAAGATCAATAAGCATTCTAATTCATTAATTTTGGCTTTAAATTAAGCATGCTCATAAACTAATAAGAGGGTTTTATGACATACCTTCGTAGAACCACTTGAATCTCGATTCCAACTGCAAATCTCCTCCAAATCTGCTAGTGAACCACCTCAAGGCAATCCTTACTATTCTTTTGGTGCCTTAGTTTGAGTTGTGGGGCTTCAAATATTCTTGAATAAAGGGAATTTGGAGAAGAAGTCACAGTTGCATCATGGAAGAAGACCTTCTTCAACCTTATGTTTTTTAGGAAAAACTCAACAAATGCATCAGTTGCATGCCCGATTTCCACTTCAATCTTCTCTATTTATTGCAAGACTATCATGCAAAGAAGATAGCTGCATAAATTGCACCTCATGCTTGGAAATTTGACTCAAGGAAATGGTGGAAAATGAGTGAACAAGTTAGAATGAAAGTGGAGAAATCCCACTTTTTCCATTTTTCAATTTTGTCTTACAAATTGATTCCAAAATCAATGTTTGTTTTCAAAATTAAAAACTTTATTAATTTTACAAAATTAATTTATTAGTGAATTTTCTAATAAAATTAATAATAAATAATTAATTAAAAATTTTAATTAATTCTAATTTAGTATCAAATATAAAATTAATTTAACACTAATTCAACCATCATGAATCCTTATTCATGAATTTAATATTTAAATTATATTTAAATATTAATTGGTTCTTTATTTTCGTTTAATTCCAAAATTAAACACGTAATTATATCACATATAATTACAAATTTCTTTAATTCTAATTTGAACGTTTCAAATTAAATTATCACGCTACTCTCAGGCTAATACATTTATGAGCTAGTAGGGGAAGCTCGTGGACCTATAGATCATGGGCTCCAAGGATCCGAGATTAATTGGCTAAACTCTTTACACTGAACTAACCCCCAGTAGTTAACCACTGGGCCACTTCACTAAAGTCCAGAGTTGCACTCCCCTTACTGTAGATTTATTATGTCCACTCGATATAACCATGATTAGTAAGTTAACCCTTCACAGGTTATTCGTAATAATAGCTGGGTCAAATGGCCGTTTTACCCTCGAGATTACCTCTTGTTCCTTAAGTCCCACGGATCCTCTAAGAAACAATTGGTTTGTGATCAGATCAATAAACCGAGTCCCTCTCAGGCCAATGAGAAGGTGGGGCCCTTTGTTCAAGACCCAAAGTCAGTACTTAAGGGAACAACCTCTCTACTATCCCTGAAGGCAGGTAGGAGTGAATTCTATCTTGCACTCTATGTCTCCAACTATCTACCTAGTCTTACCTCTGAAATGGAGGTTTATTAAGCCGGCATTTTTGAGCCAACCCTCACCTATGAAAATCTAAGGATAATCCCGAATAAACAGGAGTTCATAGTTAGCTCAAGATTCAGGTCAAGTTACCTAGGTCATCGCTTTGAAATAGTTAGTCTCAAATAGTAAACGATGTTATAAAGTAAGAGTGACTAATTTCGTGGTTCGATCTTGTACAAACACATTGCACAGAACACCCCCATTCTTTATGCCATAACATGTATTAATTAGGATCACATCATCTATAGATTTTACAACTACAAAGTGAGCCGCATCCAATAGTGTTACTAGAATAAAGCACCCAACCTTATTCATATACCACATACGATTTTGACTATTTACTTGAACCTGATCCACTTTTATGTTTCCACATAAAGTTTAAGTACTCATGTAACAATCATGGATCTTTTAGTTTATTGGATTTATTTCTAAAACAAAATAAGCAATTCATATATTCAATAACAACTTATTGAATTTTCAGAATAAGTTTTATTGTTTACAAACCACAAGTTTTAGGACATAAAACCCAATAAACTCCCACTTGGACTAAAACTCTAGTAGTAACATATATATCTGAATATATTATATGAGTTGTTGAGTTTTTACTGAGAAATACAATAAACTATGGCATCACATACCCATGGTTTACCATTCAGTATCTCATACTCGACTTTTCTTCCACTTGCCCTAGGTTATTTACCTGGTAGTCCTAGTCTTACTAGGAGATTCTCAAACACTTTAGCCGAGAGAATTATTGTAAACATGTTAGTGTACAATAGTTCTTATTAAACTATATGAGGAATGCATCTTATTTCCACAACACTTTTTTCTCAATAATGGCAAGGAAGTCATACATTCCTCCTACTACATCGATGTATTCTCAACTCTTTGAGTAAGATGCATCTGACCTATCTAAAAACAACTTTTGTTTACAGTATCAATTTTAATCAAGAACTCTTTATTGATATATGCATGTTTTTTTGGAAATAAATAATAAAAGGTGATCTCGAACAATATTCCAACTCTTAAGGGTTCGATATTAACACTTATATCAATCTTTTCAGATTTCAGAACTATGTAAGCAACTTTTACATATCATAAACAGCTTTTATGAATTCTCCATGTTTCATATGGATTTCAAAAATACCTAAAAATTGGAATCATGTTGGAAAAAACAATTAAGGCAACTAGAAAGTTTTCACTGAATTTCATGTTCTATCAAATAGTCCTAAAAATCTCAAACTTTCTATACTTTGATCCAATTGAAGTATTTCGATTTTATTTTACCTAAAAAGTTTTGTACACTTTGAACTTTTCAAGTGATCTAAACTTTTTACTTGGGTTAAATAACTACTTGCCTTTATTGATTTCTAGCGGTTTTAAATATCTAAATATTTGCAAATGGCTTTTAACTAGGTTGTTTTTAATAGATGTTGCTTTGCAATAGAACAAACATAACTTTCGCTAATGAACATTTCATTTCAAAGATATATACAATTTGTTCTTTTACAATAAGGCAAAATAACTCTTATTACAAGAAAAAAATAAATAAGATCATTTTCAAACAACATCTCCCACTTGTTGGGTACAACAAGCAATCTTCAGGAACTAGTTTGCCTATTTTGCTTTCTCTACTCTCTTCTCTGCAAGGTACTGAGGAAGTTTCTCTTCCAGTGCCCTTCTTCGTTGCAGCGGAAACATTTTCCTTTATCTGCAGCGTTAGCCTTGCCTTTTCTACTAGCGGGTTTTTTCTTGCCTTTTCCGTTATTCTTCTTAACTGGAATACTCTTACTCTGTGAAGAAGAAGCAACATCGAGCTTTTGGGAGGACGTTCTTCTTTTCTCAGCGGTAGCAACATTTACTTCCGATTCCAGACCTTTTACTCTCATCATAGTCTGGTAAGCCTGTAGCTCATTTAGAAGAGTAGTTAAGTAATATTCTATTTTATTCATGAGCGCGTTCGTGCAAAACTGCAGAAAACTCTTCGGAAGAGATTCTATAATAAAACCTTTTTGACTTCTTTCGTGAACGACAACCCCATTTTCTTCTGCCACATTGAAATGGACCATCATGTCCAGTACATGTTCTTTAACAGAGGCCCCTTCTTTCATACGACAGTTGTAAACATATTTGATAGCATCATGCCTTAGGGAGAAGAATGGTTGTCCAAAGATCCCACGTAGAGATTCCATAGTCTCTTTGGCAGTACCTATACTCTCTTGTTTCTTTGTGAAGACATCAGATATGCTAACAAGAATATAGGCACGGGCTTTGTCATTCACCCTGATCCATCTATCGTATGCATCCTGAACAGTTCAATTTACATTTGAGCTAGGAATGGGAGGACACTTCTCTGTTAAAATGAACCGTAGATCATCTCACCAATATAGTATTCAGATTTTTTTTTCTAGGTGACATAATTATCCCCAATCAATTTATTAGATGCCAACAATTATACTAATGAACTCGTCATTCTGAAAGATATAAACAAATGTTATCAGTGAATTGCTTTTTAAACCAAATCAAGTTTTAGCAAAGTAATAATATACCCAAGATTATTTTTTCAACGATACTACAGCAGGACATTCTTTACTAAATATAATCTCTAGAATAACTCATATTCTGATAGTCATTTAGCTACCTTTTTTTGTCAGAAATTACTAACTCTTTAGAAATTCTGTAAGTGTAACCCTCTGTTTTCAGACCTCAGAAGTCGGCCCCAACGATGCTCCCGAATTGGAAAGTCAAAGTTGAAACAACTTTAGAAATCCTATCAATTTTTGGAGTTTGAGTTGTTCCGAATCCTATGTTAAAAACCTTCGAGGGGATAGCCATTGTTAAACGACTAGCAAGGCCGACTTAAAGACGACAAGCAGGCGTAACATAAGAATCTCACGGTCCAAACCAACAGAAGAGACTGTAAGATATGTTGACACATATCCTTCACCCACTTACTATGAACTACTTCCCTCATTCGCTTTGATCTTAATCTCATGACGAACACTTTCTGAATGGAGATCACTCCTAGGGTGACACAAACTGCTACACGGATCTCACGGTGGGAATTATCTAAGGACGCGAGAATTGAAATCAATATATTGTATATTTGATTTTTCATTGAAAAACTTCCCTTCATTCACCTTGATTAATTCACGCAAACACTTTCCAAATGGAGGTCACTCCCAGGGTGACACGAAGTGTCGCGTGAACCTCTCGGTGTGAACATCTTGAGAATGTGAAAATTAAAATCAAAACATCACATTTTATTTTAAGCTGAACAACTTCCCCCATTCACCAAAAATCTCGATCATGTAAACATTTTCCAAATGGAGGTCACTCTTAGGGTGGCACGATGTGAAACATGACTTTTGATCGTGAACTCTTAGGAACATGAGAACTAAAAATAATCATATCATTTATGTTTATTAATCTCCCACTGAAGCGTATTAACATATCATATATGTTATTTATTTTCATTGAAGTGTTCTAATAGCATATCATACATGTTATTAAACTCCCACTAAAGTGTTCTAACATTAAACGGGGTATACAATTCCTTAGGTTTGTTCCAGCTAATTAAACAACCTAAGTCTAGGTGTTTATCAAACTATAACGTTTATATTTGGATTTAACCTACGATGTTTAGGTGATCAACCAGTTTTACAACCGCACATCACTCACATATTGCTCATAAAACCGATTAACAACGCTCAATTATTCGGCCATAATCCCTAGGTAAAAGGTGTTACGTAGACTGTCAACTTAAATACCTCTAGCCTTAGACAGGATTATATATCAGTTGAGTTTGTGACCCTAATTTTACAATTTAACGACCTATTTTAACTATTAAAACAAGTGGTTAACCTATGTGAGCATACAACTGTTCTTTGTTATGTATTTTAAATGTCCAACCTAATTTTATAACAACAAAATTTTAGACAGGTTAAACATCCATAACAAACATCAAAGGCATTAATATTTAATATAACACTTATATTAAATAAAAGAAACCCTAAACATGCATACTATATATTATAACATTTTATAACATGCTTTCAATGCATGTAACATGCTTCCTATGGTGGGATTTTAAATCTACATGACATACTTTATGCACATATAAGATTTATTTAATTATAACATACATCACATGTATAAATAATTAAACACACACTGATATAATTTTAGTTTTGGTATTTTCAAGAAAACAAAGGTCTAATTATTACAAAAAAAAAAACAATAAGAAATTATTCCAAAACACTTTCAGACAACTTGAACCACCTCAAACCGGACCAAAATTGACCGAACCGGACCAGCCAAAACTCTTTTGAAGTTGAATCAAAACGAAACTGAAGAAAATTGGTCAAACGGGTCAAACTCGATGGTCAAAACTCGATCCACAGTTGAAAACTCGCTGCTCTACAGTTGGGACTCGCTCCTCGACACTTATAGACCCAAAACTCACTGCTCACTCCTCGTCAAAACTCGATCCTCACTCGAAATATGAACATCGTTGCAACGCTCAAGGGTAACGTTGCAACGCTGCCTGGACAGAAGCTTATGATCATTTTTCTTCGACTCGACCTTCTTCAATTCGTTCTTCAATTATAAATTAATTTCAACTCTAATGACTCCAAATAAATTATAGACCCTTGAGCACACATATAAGCTCATAAATCAAGAGCCAATTACAAATTTAACAAAGGAATCAAAGAGAATTTAAACGCCAAATCTCAGAAAACTATATCAGTGCACCATTTTCATATATCTCATGAAAGACACCCACCAAACCTAAATTAAACCAAATTGAATGCTTAAATGATGCTCTGACACCAATTGTTGGAGTCAGAAAGCATGCAGTGAAATCACAATGGATCAATAAGCATTATACTTCATTAATTTTGGCTTTAAATGAAGCATGCTCATAAATTAATAAGAGGGTTTTATGATATACCTATGTAGAACCACTTAAATCTCGATTTCAACTGCAAATCTCCTCCAAATCTACTTGTGAACCACCTCAGGGCCTTCCTTACTATTCTCTTGGTGCCTTAGATTGAGTTGTGGGACTCAAAATAAGCTTGAATAAAGGAAATTTGGAGAAGAAGTCACTATTGCACCATGGAAGAAAGTGAGCAAGTTGCATGTCTGATTTCCACTTCAATCTTCTCTATTTATTGCAAAACTATCATGCAAAAAACATAGTTGCATGAATTGCACCTCATGATTGGAAATTTGAGTCAAAGAAATGGTAGAAAATGAGTGAGCAAGTTAGAATGGAAGTGGAAAAATCTCACTTTTTCCATTTTCCCATTTTGTTTTACAAATTAATTTCCAAAATCAATTTTTGTTTTCAAAATTGAAAACTTTATTAATTTCTACAAAATTAATTCATTCATTAATTCACTAAAGCCTAGAGTTGCACTCCCCTCACTGTAAATATATTATGTCCACTCGACATAACCATGATTAGTAAGTTAACCCTTCATAAGTTATTCGTAATAACGTCTGGGTCAAATGGTTGTTTTGACCCCGAGATTACCTCTTATTCCTTAAGTCTCACTGATCCTCTAATGAACAATTAGTTTGTGATTCGATCAACAAACTGAGTCTCTCTCGGGCCAATGAGAGGGTGAGGCCCCTTGTTCAAGACCCAGAGTCAGCGCTTAAGAGAACAACCTCTCTACTATCCTGAAAGTGGGTAGGAGTGAATTCCATCTTGCACCCTATGTCCCCAACTATCTATCTGGTCTTGAAGGAGTAATATAACATGGAATGGTACAAATCAGAATCAATAAGCACTCTAACTACTCTTAATTTGAGTTTTAAACATGTTGTTCAAGTGATATTCATAGAGGGTTTGAAGCAAACATTACCTTTGAATACTTAATCTACGAATTCAGCAAAATTACTCCAAGATTGAGCTTAATACTTCACCAAGACCACCACCAAGGTCTTCTCCACTATGCTCAAGAAGGAATGTATGGTGGAAACACTCTAATTAAGCTGAATTGGCGGGGAATTTATGAGGGTTTGAGAGTGTTTTTATTTCTGCAACACTTCAGAAAAATTTCCAGAAATTCTCTACCAAATCCATGCATGAAGATTCATTATATAACCTGTTTTCATGCAGAGAGAGTGGCTTGCATAGAGGGCAATTCCTACTTGAAGCCGATTTTAGATTTGAGGTGGATTTGGGTGACAAACTACCCAAGAGATAGATAGTGGATTTTTCCAGAAATTGGAAAAATCCACTAACCTTAAAATCTAATTTTAAAAGTAAAATTGATTTCGTAATTAAATAAAACTATTTTATTTAATAATTGTTGGCCCTTTCTCCTTGTAACGCTTTTCGACAATTTCTCGATCTGTTTGGGAATGATCTCTCGGCTTCCTCATCTCCTTGCTCTTCTCCGTCCTCTAAGTATATGTACGAGTATGTGCGTGAACGGACTACTAACTCTCTAACTTGTTCCCCCCATTTACAATGGTGGCCTTTGGTATTTATAGAACTCAAGGTGAAGCAGCCTTTCTTGCTAATGATTGCAATGATGGGCGGCCATTAATTCCCCTGCTCTGATGTGCCGATTAATGGTCACTGAAATTTGAGTGCACTTGCTATAGTGTGGCTTTAATGGCTTGTCAAATAAATTCGAATTCGTTCGTTATCAGCTTTCCATCCCATCGTGATTTATTATGCTGTCACCATGATGCACAGTCTTTATACGGCTACCTTTTTAAGAAACTTCTCACGATCGTATACGATCACATTACTTTGCGATCGCAATCTTCAAGCGTGCTGACGCCTTGTTCTTTGGATCGCAATTTTACTTACGCCATCGCATTTTTCCTGCACAAAATAAGTAAATTAACTGCTTTTATGCGATGGGCGCTTGCGATCGTAATTTCGTTCAGTTTAGCGCTTTTGGACATGATATTGCTTATTTTACCATCGCATTCTCTTATTTTTTTACTTATTTGAGCTGCAATAACTTGTATTTCTACCCGTTATCACACCCCCAAATTTAAAACAATGCTTGTCCTCAAGCATATACTAAAGATTTTCTTTAAAAAGTCAACCGCTTTTACCCTACCTAGACTTCTCAAGGTGCCTTATTCAAATTTCATGAACCAATGCCTTCTTAATTTCTGTCCTGATCTCTTCCTAAAATATTTCTAATCTTAAACTTTACTCGTTTCTAGGGCATCACATGATTTATTTCAAACTTTCTCCAATCGAGGTGTTTCCCAGTAATTTTTATCCTTGCGCGATTTAGATATTCTTTTTGTGATATTGCGCTGATCTAAGTGCCTAGCCTTTATTTTGGCTTGCCCCATGGGTGTTATACGAGCATCCAACTACGAGCAAGGCACTCTTTCTCAGTCTAAACTCATGCCCATTTTTTTTATTTGGCAGCGGAATTGCGATCACTTGGTTGATGTGTTGATCACGATTCCTACCTTCGTTTTCGCTTGCCCCCACAGGTGTCATGAGGACATCCAACTACGAGTACGATTTGATCTCAACATTATCAAATTTTTTTTAGATTAAAATTTCCAAAAGTAGCAAGGTTGAAAATAATAATACTAGCACCCCCAAATGTTCTCATTACTGATAGACGAAATAACTCATGCGATGAACTTAGGAAATTTCGTAAAAATCGTTTTGAAGGAAATCTGATGGACCGCTAACTTTTAGAAATGTTTCATGAATTGACTGTCCTGAAACTAATTTGACTCTAATACATGTGATAAGAAATAAAGGCATGAATTTCATCATTGAAATCATAAATGGTACTGAGAAGAATGCGGTGACTAAATAAAGTAATCAAAATTCAATGATTACGTCAAACTAAAGATGATGCGATAGTAGAATTTAGGAATATTAACTTGAAATGTGAGAAGTGTAAAATTGAAATAAAAGATTCAAGGAAAGATACAACCCCCAAATTTGCTCTGTTGCCCGTATCATCAGTGATCGCATCCTTGCTTGTGGTGGGCTGATTCCTTGATTGCAATGGGCTGATCGAACTGGTCGCATGTTTGAGGTTATCGCATAACTCCATCGCAATCGTTCACCACGATCATTGCTAAATATTAAGAGGGTAAAAAGTATGAAAATAGAGTTGGTAATTCTAAAGAGTAGTGGTTATGCAAAAAGTAAGATAAATTCATGAAAAAAAAATATCAAAAGAATATAAAAAAAAGGATTCTCCCTAATGAGTGTGTGTCACATATCAATGCAGGGACTACTCATTTCTTCTTCATTCAGGATTCCTCATGTCCATGGAGGTTTTCTCGCAATGAAAGTCTCCTCCGTGATACATCTTGACTCTTTTCCCATTGACCTTGAATGCGCTGGTCCCTTCTTCATTAGTTAATTCGAACACACCATGCAAGAATACTTCTTTAATTATAAATGGTCTGAACCAGTGTGATTTTAGTTTTCCCGGAAAGAGTCATAGCCTAGAGTTGAATAGCAAGACCTTCTGACCAACCTGGAGCTTCTTTTCACACAATTGTTTGTCATGCCAGCGCTTTGTACGTTCTTTGTAGATTTTGGCATTTTCATACGCTTGAAGTCTCCATTCGTCTAGCTCGAGAAATTGAAGTTTTCTTTCCTCCCCTGCAGTTTTTAAATCAAATTTAAGCTTCTTCACCGCCCACAACACCTTATGTTCTAATTCCAACGGTAGAGGACATGTCTATGGGTGTTTTATAGGCAGTCCTATATGCCCACAAGGCATCGTCAAGCTTCATGGTCCAATCCTTTCGTGAGGGATTCACCACCTTTTATAGAATTAGCTTGATTTCTCTATTAGACGCCTCGATTTGGCTGTTTGTCTGGGGGTGATATGCGGTGGCGATCTTATGACGGACATTGTACTTGAGCAGCAGTTTGTTAATGATGCCATTGACAAAGTGAGAGTCGTCATCACTTATTATGGCACGTGGGGTGCCAAAAAGAGTGAAGATGTTTCTTCACAAGAATTTGTAGACTGTCGCCGCATCGTTTGCGATGCATGATACCGCTTCAATCCATTTGGAGGCATAATCAACGACCAACAGAATGTATTTGTGACCATTTGATGGTGGAAATGGTCCCATGAAGTTATGCCAATTCCAATAATAATGTTCATCAGCATCGCATTCTTCCATGAAATGTTTCTCGTGCGTTAGCACTTGTCACATTTCATAGAATAGTCTCGCACATCCTTAAATAGAGTTGGCCAATAATACCCACTTTGTAAAACTTTTGCTGTTGTGCGTTAACCTCCAAAATGTTCGCCATAGGGTGAGTCATGGCATTGAGAATGTATGCACTGAAAAGCAGTCTCTGGCATACAGAGACACAAGATCTGGTCTGGTCCTCTTCTGTAAAGATTCGGTTCATCCCAGTATTAGGATTTACATTCATGCATGAGCCGCTTCCTTTGGTGGGCTGTGTAATGTTCCGAAAATTGCTCGCAGACCAGGAAATTGATAACACCAACGTACCATGGTAATTCTTCAAGTTTGAACAACTACTCATCTGGAAAGGATGCATTCACCTCCAACTAAATGCGGTCTACTTTCGGACTCTCTAATCTTGGTAAGTGGTCAGCGACCTGGTTCTCTGTTCCCTTGTGGTCAATTATCTCTATGTTGAATTCTTGGAGGAGGAGAACCCATTGAATTAGCCTCGACTTTGCATATTTTTTGGTCATTAAATATTTTATTGCTGAGTGGTCGGCCTGAACTATGACTTTGGATCCCAATAAGTAAGATCTAAATTTTTCAAGCACAAAGATTACCGCAAGAAGCTCCTTCTCTATGGTAGTGTAGTTTTCCTGGGCGGAGTTCAATGTTCTGCTCGTGTATGCGATAGGGTGCAACATTATCGTTTCCTTCTATGCTAACACTGCCCCCATCGCATAATCGCTGGCACCGTACATTAACTTGAATGGCTTTTTCCAGTCAGGTGTGATCAAAATAGGCGCGGTAATTAATGTTTTCTTTAGTACTTTGAATGCATTGAGGCATTGTGCATCACAGTCAAAAGTTCTATCAGCCTCTAGCAACGCACTCAATGGTCGAGCTATCTTCGAGAAGTCCTTCACAAATCAATGGTAGAATCCTGCATGTCCCAAGAAACTTCTTATAACCTTCACATTTGTTAGAGGTGGAATTTTTTCAATGGCCTCAATTTTTTCTTTATCCACCTCTAGCCCTTCCTTGGAAACCTTGTGCCCGAGCACAATTCCTTCATTAACCATGAAATAGAATTTCTCCTAATTCAGCACCAGATTGGTCTCTTCACATTTTTTTTAATATCTTCTCCAAGTTGTTCAGATAGACTTCATACGTTTTCCCGTAAACTGAGAAATCGTCCATAAAGATTTCCACTGAATCCTCGAGATACTCGGAGAAGATTGCCATCATGTACCTCTGAAACGTGATCGGCGCATTGCATAATCTGAATGGCATGCGATGAAAAGAAAACGTTTCGTATGGGCGGGTGAATGTAGTCTTTTCTTGGTCTTCTGGTGCGATCATTATCTGGTTGTAGCCCGTATACCCGTCAAGAAAACAGAAGTAGTCATTTTCTGCTAGTCGGTCTAGCATTTGATCAATAAAAGGCAAAGGGAAATGGTTCTTCTTTGTCTCCGCATTGAGCTTTCGGTAGTCCATACAAATCAGCCAACCAATGATGGTCCTCATAGGTATTAACTCGTTGTTTGCGTTCGGGACTACCATCATTCCTCCGTTCTTGGGCATGCATTGCACGGGGCTAACCCACGTGCTATCAGCGATTGGGTATATGATACCTGCATCCAACCATTTAATGATCTCCTTTTTTATAACCTCCTTCATTGCAGGATTTAGTCTACGTTGAGGTTCAATAGACCCTTTCTGGTTTTCTTAGAGACGAATTCTGTGCATGCAGTATGTTGGGCTAATTCCTCTTATGTCTGCTAGCGGTCACCCGATTACTTTTAAATACTTTTTTAAAAAGTTGAGCAGCACATTTTCTTGCTCTTCTGGTAGCACAAAGGATATTATCACCGACAAGGTTTCATTTTGCCCAAGGAAAACATACTTCAGATGACTTGGTAGTGTTTTCAGCTCCAAGGTAAGTGGTTGTTCTAAGGAAGGCTTTTGTGTTTTTCTCACTTCATTCAAATTCAATTTTTCTTCATTGTTGATTGTCTCCGTAATTACATGGCAGGTTTCTACGGATGCTGTCGCATCCTCTCCTTCATCTTCTTCTTCGGACTCCAACTCTTCATCGCAACTATGTTCATTGTCAGATTCTGATAGGTCTTCATCTTTTGGATACTTCATTGCTTTGATGATGTTAAACCTGAGCTTTTTCTCATTGATGCTCATTGTGATCTCTTCTTTGTACACATCAATTTGAGAACGACTAGTAGATAAAAATGGTCGTCCCAATATAATAGGCACATTTTTGTCCACCTCATAGTCTAGAATGATGAAGTCTGCCGGTAGAATGAATTTATCAATTGTGACCAAGACATCCTTCAACTTTCCCTCAAGGTGTACTAGGGATTTGTCCGCAAGCTGGAGAGTCATCGTCGTGGGCGTCAGCTGGCCTACATTCAACTGTTTGAAGATTGAAAGAGTCATTAAATTTATGTTGGCCCCAAGACTGCATAGTGTTTGACCGATATAGATCCCACCAATTGAGCAGGGTATCGTAAATCTTCCTGGGTCGCGCATCTTCAGTTGGATTATAGTATTTGATTTTTTCGTTAATGCCACCATAGCGAACCTTCCTGTACTTCTTTTCTTCGACACCATATCCTTCAAAAACTTGGCATATTTCGGCATTTGTTCTATCACTTCTGTAAATGAAATGTTGATGTGTAGTTGTTTTAACATTTCTAGAAAGCGATGATGCTGAACTTCATCATTTTCTTATTCTTCAGTCTTTGCGAGAATGGTTGTAGCTGTATTTTTATTGTTCCATGTTCTAGAGGCTTAGAGGTGGACTCAACTGTAGGTTCCATCATTTCGGGCTCTTCTGATTCATTTTGCGTCAATGGTTTCTTCTATTCCATCGCATTCGGATCGGTCCTACAAGGCTCCTTCCTTTCTTCCGTCGTTGTTTTTCCACTTCGCAAGGTGACTGCTTGGCAGTGCTCTTTTCCTATGTTCCCCGGGTTGCGAGGGAGCTCAGTTGAGCTCGACAGCGTCCCCTGCGGTCTATTTTTCAACTCTCTCGCAATCTGTCCTATTTGGATATCTAGATTGCGGATGGAAGTTGCCTGGTTCTAGAGGAATGTCTCATTCTTTTCAATGTACTGTTTTAATAGGTTTTCCAGAGAGGATGATGGCGGTGCTTGCGAGCTACTGGCTAGTTGTTGCTGTTGACCATTAGTTCGTTGGAAAAATCCCAGTGGTCCTTCTTTATGCACCATAGGTTGGTAACCTTGTTGTTGATTATTTTTCCAAGCAAAATTAGGGTGGTTTCTCCACCCGGGGTTGTATGTATTTGAGAAAGGGCTGTTCTTGACAAAGTAGATTGACTGCGGGTTCCGTGGACACTCTTCAATCGGATGCGATTCACCACATGTAGCATAACTGGTGCTCGTCTGTTCTATTGCGTTGACCTACCCTCTTTGCGTCCCAGGATTGTTGATTGCGATGCCCTGTAACAAATTTATCATCGCATTCATTTGATTTTGCAAAGATGCGATGGCACCGTTGTTTGCGTTACCCTCTCAAGGTTTTATTCGTTGATCGCTCTCTTGCCAATTTTCATGATTCTTTGATATGCGATCAAGAATGTTTTTAGCCTCATCTTGTCTTATCTAGCAGACCGCCTGCTGCTGCCGCATTGGCAGTTGTTTGCGATGCAGGATTTAATCCATGATAGAATATCTCCATCTGAAGGCAGTCTGGTAATCTGTTTTGCGGACAATCTCGCACTAATCTCTTAAACCTCGCCTACGCGTCGCTGAGCGATTTGTCTTCTTCTTGTTCAAAATTTGTGATTAACTTCCTCCTTCTGGCATTCTCCGTAGGAGGGAAATATTTCTTCATGAACTTCTCGACAACTTGTTCCCACGAAGCTATCTCCCCTGGTTCAAAGGAGTATGCCCATTTTCTCTCTTTATCGCATAACGAAAATGGAAATAGCTCGAGTCGAACTTCTTCATCAAAGATATTCGGGAACATAAAAGGATACAAATTTCAATGAAATTTCGTAGATGGGCATGCGGATCCTCACCAAACCTTCCACCAAACTGTCCAGCTGTCTGGATTATCTATAACATAACCAGCTTCATTTCAAACCATGATCCTCCAAAGTTGGCCTCATGATTCCTGGGGAGAAATCATACAAGTTAGGTGACGCATAGTCCTGGATGGGTCTATTGCGGTCATTCACCAAGAGGATGGGATTTGTGTTGTTTGCATTCACGACTCTTTCTTCCGGTTGTTCTACCATTCTGAGAGTTGTTTCTTGTTGTTGTCGACGGTTGTTTCTTTGTCTTCTTCGGAATGTTCTTTCGATCTCTGGGTTGTAGTTGGGCTCAGGAGCGTGTCCTTCACTCATGCGACGCCTGCTTCTTCCCTAGCTGAAGGAGTGGTAGTGCACAGAGGTCAAAAGCTGCAACGAAAATCAAAGAGGTTTATTGTTAGTGCAATATATACTGTCATAGTCCTCGACAACGATGCCAAAAACTTGATACGTGGTAAATTGTGATGTGATTTTGCGTTGATGTGTGTTATGCGGTGATCATGCAAGTTTTCCTAACAAGACCCAAGTATAAGCTTTATTAGGTTTCTTGGTAAGTCCAGGGTCGAACACAAGGACTACTAAGTAAATATGCGTCAGTCACTTTGATTCTCTTGCGGTAGCAAAAACAAATAAAGTGGATGGTGTTTTAATTAAGGTTTTTTCTATGTGACGGAGTTTGAATGTAGAGTTGATGAATGCGTAGAGTTACAATGAATATGAGATGCAGGGGTTGAGAAGGGTTTTAGCTAGCATTTCCTAAGATTATGCACAAATTATGCGATCATGCTACACACAAATAACATGTCATCTCTCAATGCAGAATGCTATAACTCCTACTTCTAGGACACATGTGATGTGTATACGATAAAATCGATAGGACTTATGTCTAAGTCTCTATTCTTGTCTATGCGATGATGAATAATGCACACATAAAACAAGGTGACCGCATACCATTATTCCTATTTCTAGGGTGCATGCGATGTATTAATAACAATAAAACTTATGTCTAAGTTTCTATTTCTTGCTTATACGGTTCTAATCTAACTCTCTCAAGCCTTTCTAATTTGACTCTCTCAAGTCTAGATTCTATCTTTAGACTACTCTTTCAAGTATCTCTAAAGGGTGAATGACGCATACATAAGACAAGATGATCGCATAAAATGTAAATCTTAAGTCATGCTAACTAACTAATTCCCAACCCATTCAGAAATTTAGCTACTCATGAGAAACATTGAGAGATTGAACATAGAGTGAAATGAGATTTTCATTTACTATAAATAAAGTACTGAATACAAAATATCAAATGGAAATGAGAGATAAGAAGCCCGGTAAGCAATGTCTTGCTTCTCGTGGCCTTTTACACTATTCTTTTCACTCCAACTCTGTTCCAGATGTATATTCTTGCTCTCGCAAGTGTTGGCTCTCTCTTCTTTGTAATGCTTTCCGACAGTTTCTCGATCTGTCTGGGAATGATCTCTCAACTTCCTCGTCTTTTTGCTCTTCTCCGTCCTCTAAGTATATGTACGAGTATGTGCGTGAACAGACTACTAACTCTCTAACTTGTTCCCCTCATTTACAATGGTGGCCTTCGGTATTTATAGAGCTCAAGGTGAAGCAGCCTTTCTTGCTAATGATTGCAATGATGGGCGGTCATTATTTCCCCTATCTGATGCGCTGATTAATAGTCATTGAAAGTTGAGTGTACTTGCTACAGTGTGGCTTTAACGGCTTGTCAACTAAATTCAGATTCGACCGTTATCAGCTTTCCGTCCCATCTGATTTATTATGCTATCACCTTGATGCGCAGTCTTTATGTGGCCACCTTTTTAAGAAACTTCTCACGATCGCATACGATCGTATGACTTTGCGATCACAATCTTCAAGCGCGCTGACGCCTTGTTCCTTTGTAACGCAATTTTACTTGCGTCATTGCATTTTTCCTACACAAAATAAGTAAATTAACGGCTTTTATGCGATGGGCGCTTGCGATCGCAATTTCTTTCAGTTTATCGCTTTTGGCCATGATATTGCTTATTTTACCGTCACATTCTCTCCTCGTTTTACTTATTTGAGCTGCATAACTTGTATTTCTACTCGTTATCACAGATCAAAGGATAATCTCGTAATAACTAGGAGTTCATAGTTAGCTCAGGATTAAGATCGAGTTGCCCTAGGTCATTTAGGTTGAAATAGTCAGTTTTAATAGTATACGGTTGTTATAAAGAAAACTGACTATTTTGAAGTCTAGTCTTATGCATACTCATTGCATAGGATACCCCCACTCACATGTCTCTACATGAATGATTAGTGAATCACATCATTTGTATCAGTTATACAAAATGGGCCACATCTAATAGTGTTACCAGGATGAGATACCTAACTTCATCCATATACTTATAGATCATTTAAGCTATACATTATAACTTGATCTTGCTTATGTCACCACATAAAGTTAAAGTATTCATACAATAGCCAAGGATATGTTTATTGGATTTTCTGAATAGAATGCAATATCAATAACTTTATTGAATAATTTTTTCAATAATAATTTATTGATAAATAGAATGTTTAACATGAAATTTACGAATTGCGAGTTCTCGACATTCCCAATAGGTCTTACCCTTGAAATGGAGATTTATTGAGCCGGCGCTATTGAGTTAACCCTCACCTATGCAAATCTAAGGATAATCCATAATAAATAGGAGTTTATAGTTACTCAAGATTAAGGACAAGTTACCTAGGTCATTGCTTTGAAGTAGTCAGTCTTAAACAATAAACAGCGTTATAAAGTAAGAGTGACTAATTGTTGGGTTTTATGTCATAAAACTCGTGGTTTATAAACAATAAAACTTATTCTAAAAATTCAGTAAGTTGTTATTGAATATATGTATTGCTTATTAGAAATCCAATAAACCTAAAACCCTTGACTATTACATGAGTACTTGAACTTTGTGTGGAGACATAAAAGTGGATTAGGTTCGAGTAAATAGTCAAAATGATCTATAGCATATGAATAAGGTTGGGTGCCTTATTCTAGTAACACTATTGGATGCAGCCTACTCTGTAGTTGTTACAAATAGGTGTAAAGTGCTACAAACGAAGTGATCCTAAATCGTACATGTTATAACATAAGGAGTGGGGGTGTCCCTATGCAAATGGGTTTTGTACAAGATCGGACCATGAAATCAGTCACTCTTACTTTATAACATTGTTTACTATTCAATACTGACTATTTCAAAGCGATGACCTAGGTAACTTGACCTTAATCTTGAGCTAACTATGAACTCCAGTTTATTCGGGATTATAGTTAGATTTGCATAGGTGAGGGTTGGCTCAACACCGCCGACTCAATAAACTCCCATTTCAGGGGTAAGACTGGATAGATAGCTGAGATTTAAGGTGTAAGAAGAAATTCGCTCCTATCCACTTTTAGGGTAAGTAGAGAGGTTATTCCCTTAAGTGCTGATTCTGGGTCTTGAACAACGGGCCCCACCCTCTCATTGGTCCAAGAGGAACTTGGTTTGTTGATTGGATCACAAATCAATTGTTCATTAGAGGATCAGTGGGACTTAAGGAACAAGAGGTAATCTCGAGGGTAAAACAGAGATTTGATCTAGCTGTTATTACGAATAACTTATGAAGAGTTAACTTAGTAATCATGGTTATATCGAGTGGACATAATATATCTAGAGTGAGGGGAGTTCAACTGTGGGCTTGATAACGGGCAGAAATGCATGTTATTACAGTGCAAAGATATAAAACAATGCACAATTGCGATGGTAAAAATATATAATATTGCGTCCAAAAGCATTAAGTTCATAACATTGTGATCGCATGCGTCCATCGCATTAAAACAGCTAACTTATGTATTTTGTGCAGAAAATGCATTGGCGCAAGGCGGAAATGCGATCCGAAGAAACTAATGTTCGAGCGCATTAAGAGATTGCGACCTCAAGGCTATGCGATCGTTTGCATTCGTGAAACATTGGTCAAGAAGGTGGCTGCATAGAGCCCGCGTATCAAGGTAAAAGCTTAATAAATCATGATGGGATAGAAAGTTGATGACGGTCGTCTGAATTAAGTTTACAAGTCATTAACGACATACTGTAGCAAGTACACTCAACTTTTCGGTGACAAATATTCAGCGCATCAGATAGAGAATTAATGACATCCCATCAGTGCAATCATTCGAGAGGAAAATTTCTTCACCTTGAAGCTCTATAAATACCGAAGGTCACTTTCATTGAAGAAGTTCGCTTAGTTCAGAGAGCTCATTACATAGAAGAAAGTTAGACTTGTTCATAGTTTTCTTTTACTTAGAAGGCGGAAACAAGTGAAGGGAGATTCTGTCGAGAGATCGTCCTGGTTAACTCAAAAGAGTACCGGGAAGCATAAAAAACAGAGAGAGGGCCAACTCTTGTAGAAGCAAGAACATCTTTTGGACAGAATAGAGATAACTCAGTGTAAAGGCCTTGGTAACCAAGATATTGCTACCAGGCTCTCTACCCTTATTTTCCATTGTCATTTTGTACTCTGAAACTATTTATAAAATGGAAATTGCATCTTTATATCTGTCCACTCTCTTTATAATGCACATGAGTAGCTAAAACTGTTAAATGGGTTGAGAAGCACTTAACTAGCATAACCTGGGAACTTCACTTTATGCGATCATCTTGTATTATGTATGCTTCATTCGTCCTTTAGAGATACTCGAGAGGGTAGTCTAAGGATAGAATCTAGGCTTGGAAAAGTCAGATTAGAATCTAGGCTCGGGAGAGTTAGATTAGAAAACCATAATCAAGAGATAGAAGCTTAGGAATAAGTTTTGTTTGCTATTAACGCAACACATGCACCTTAGAGATAGGATATGATTGTATGCGGTCACCTTCTACCTGTGTGCATCATTCGTTATCGCATAGGCAAGAAGTAGAGACTTAGGAATAAGCTCTATATACATCATCGCATACATCGCATGCTTCCTAAAACTAGGAGCTATCGCATTTGCATTGGAAAATGAACTGTTGTCGCATATGTGTAGCATGATCGCATAGCTTGAACGCAATCTTAGGAAACGCTAGCTAAAGACCTTTTCAACCTGTTCCTCCGCATACTCATTGTGTCTTTCGTATTATTAACTTTTTTCTCAAATTCCGCTGCATAAACTTTATACTTCAAACAACATACCAACCAACCTAATGATTTATTTGTTACCGCAAAGTAATCTAAAATTACCCTGGGCTTACCAGGCAACTCAGTAGGATTTATACTTGGATCTTGCCGAGAAAACTTGCATGCACAATGCATATTCCACTATCGCATTCTACACCATTATTTCATCGCATTAAACAACGCATCAGGGCTTTAGTGAAGTGACCAATAGTTAATGAATGGGGGTTAATTCGGTCTAATGAGTTTAGCCAATTAATCTCGGATCGTTGGAGCCCATGATCTGTAGGTCCGTGAGGCCCCCCTACTAGCTCGTAAATGGATTAGCTTTATAGTAGCATGATAAGTTAATCTGAAACGTTCAAATTAGAATCAAATAGAATTGGAGAATTAATATTTAAATATGATTTAAATATATGAAGGTGGAAATAACTTAGACGAAATCAGATCTGAAATGTACAATAAAAGATAGCCAAAATCTGACCAGTTTTGAAATGAGAACAACCAGCTGCGATAGAAAATTTAATAATGATGTAATATTAAAATTTAAATATATTTCTTTTAAATTTAAATGTAATATTAAAATTTAAATATATTTCTTTTAAATTTTCTATCCCCCACAGTTGTGCTAAACGAAATCAGATCTGAAATGTACAACAATCGGCGCAACCACGTGCTAAACCGGATCTGACCAGTTCACCCACGCGCTAAACCGGATCTGACCGGCCGCTGCTCCCAACGTCCATCCAAGCGGCTCTTCGACCGATCGCGCGACTCCCCTGCTGCCCGTTGATCTGCAAGCACCACCTCACGCCGGATCGAACTCAGCCTTGCTCCCCTGACCGGCCACACGGTCCAAACGGATCCCTGGCGGCTGCTTTGGTTTTTCCCTCAGCCGGCTGCCTCTATTGCTTCAGGCGGCTTCTCTATTTTTTTTCAGCCAACAAAGGTCACGCGATAAAGCCCTAAGTGGAGAAGAAAAGGGAAATTACAAAATTGCCATTGTTCATTATTTACCATTGGATCTGAGATTTTTCAAAAACCCAATAAAACCCATGTTATTTTCTACATAACATATTAGTATATTATTATAATTGTAACTATACAACATTTCTCTGACATTTCTTATAAATGTTTAATATATTCTTTATACGATGGCAACAAATAATTTTTATCAAGAAGATTTATTGTTATCATAAAGAGAAAAGAAAAGAATGGTTAAGATAAAATTTGTAATTAGACGTATAAATTTATTTCAAAGTTTAAACGAAAATTTATACAAATATCTTTCTTTGCTCATCAATTATCGCAACAACAAACTTTGTCATCAGAAATGCCAGATATTTTGGGAATACAAAACCCACCACCTCGTTCTTGTTTAATGCATGCAGTATTACATGAAACATCTCCATCAATCTTAGAATATGGTATAACACAAGTCCAGAAACCATCCCCTTTTACTGTCATGTGACCAAGAATTAACACATTAATAATGTTGCTTTAAATTTAGAAAAATTTAAAAATAAAATATATTATAAAATGAAAAATTCTCACTAATTAGAAAAAATGTCAAACTATTTATAGATATAGCAAAAAAACATTGATACACACTGATACAGTTCTATTAGCATCTATCAGTCTGCTAATCTTCTATCAACGTCTATCACAAAATATTAAAATTTTGTTATTTTATGTAAATAGTTTCATTTATTTTTCTATTTTGAAAATCCCCTTATGAAATTATAATAGTTGAGAGATAGAATAATACCTAATGAAACAAAGCAGGCAATTATGATCATGACATCGATAGATAGGGTAAAAAACTTATGAGTTTCCACATCTCTTAGTTTGAATGTGTATGCTTGTGGGAGATTATTAATTGAGAGGGGTGAATTTTCTAAAATCCAAGTTGTAGTAATTTATAGTTGTATTTGTAACAACTTTAAATTGTCAGTGTGTAAGAATATACCATAAAATAGCCAAAGTAACTATATCAATTAAGATTCTAAAAATAACTCCTATTTATAGAAAGTATTTTAGAAATAGTAAAATGACAGTAATAAACTCGATTATACTTGAACTTTAAAAAGAATATATTGTGCTTGTCATACAATCTAGATTATTTATAAATGAATACGACTACAAATACATTTATATATGAAATCCAAGCTTGTATTCAATTTCAATTAAAAAATTAGAAGGATAACAAATAAAACAAAATGTAAAAGGAACCCACATTCTTAAATTACCGATTGACCTAAAAACTTAAGTTAGTAGGTGAAGGTAAATTTAATTGTGTATTATCTAACACTCCTTCTCACTTGTGAGCTTGAATTATGAAAAAGACCCAGCAAGTGAAAATCAATATTAATTGATGAGGAAACAACAATGTAGGAGATTGAATACAAGACCTCCCTAGACCACCTACTCTGATATCATCTTAAATCACCAATTGATCCAAAAGGTTAAATTAATAGGTAAAGGTAAATTTAATTGTCATCCAATGCACCTATAAATGATAAGATTAAAAAGTAATGTGTCATATAAGTTATGTTTTAGTGTGCGCGGAATGGTAAAATATGTTGTTATTATGAACTCTAGGTGGCTTTTGATGGTCTAACCATATATCTTTTCAATAGATTCAGTTGTTGCTACTTATGTTTTTGGTACCGATGGTAAATGTGTTACTAATGTATTAATTATTGATTACGAGTTCTTTGATAAGCTTCCACAAATATAGTACAACACAACTAATCCACTATTGATGAATTTTGAAGATTCATATTATGATCCTCTCTTAGTTAAGTTTGGTGTTGCTATCAAATTGGAGAAAGGAAATTAAAAGAACTTCATTTGGGTATATGTTAAATTCGGAGATAGATGTTTTTCATATGGGAAAAACTTAAATTTACCATATTGAAAATTATCATCTTGTTCAAAGCAAGATGTAATTACTTTTGATGTATTAGACTTCACTTTTATATATATATTTGTACTTGATTTTTATAGTGGTGAATGGTTGATCATTTCATAAAACAATATATTTTGACAATACACATCCATAACAATATATCGCTTTGGTAGAGGCTGCATAATAGCCCTGCCTTGGATTATGAAAATTATGTGATGGAATGCTAGGGGACTGGACAATCTCCGAGAATTTAGATCTCTTTATAATCTTGCCAAATTAAATAAAAGCAATTCTTTCCAAATTAGGTAAAAGAGAGAAGAGAGTTAGGCCGACATGGAGAGTATTTTGCTCGACTTTGGCCATTCTTGACTAAAACTCATGAGAATTCCTTGTATTTTGATCTTTAATGTTAAATCTTGGCATCATGATTCGGATTTGATGAATGATTGAAGGCCACATCATCAGTTTTTTATGTTAGTAGGGGTTTTCTTTGACTTTTATGAGATTAATTATGAACTCTTCTTGAATCTTTTTGTTTCTTATTGATTTCCTTTCCTTGGTATCAAAGCCTAAGTTTCTTGAAAACCGAAAGGTTGGGTTAGGAAAACCTGAGGTTTGAGTTCAGTAAAACCAGAGGGAAGTATGGTAGAGTAAGGGTTTAAAGAGAAACCTAAAAGTTAGTCAAAGTGAGACTAAGAGGAATAGCGGAAGTGGCAGGACCTGGCAAGCAACAAGAGCTAGAACTCACAACACTACTTGAAGATCTACTGAGGAAGGTAAGTATGAATTTCAGTTATTTTCATTTAGAGTTTGAGATTGAAAAGTTATTTGTAGATAGTCTGATTCGACGACTATCTAAGAGGTGGCTAGGAGAAGTATTGTTGGACAAACTAAGAAGTTAATATCAGAGTAGTGCAATGAAAGCGTGGTAATAGACAAGGTTATAAGAGTATGCAACAGAGGTTGTTGTAAAACCTTAAACCAGAGTAAGTCCGAGTAAATTTCGAGGACGAAATTTCCTTAAGGGGGAAGTAATTGTGAAACTCAAATTTCCATTTTCCCTAATTAAGTAGACAATTAAGGGAATTATCTAAGTGAAAGTTAAATCCAATGTTGAAGAGAATGAAATTTCTATGACTTTGAATAGATTTTCGTTGAGTAGTTTGGAGATAAACCTTAACTAGTGAAAATTTGGCTAAATATGAAGTCAAAAAGAAACCATGCGTTGGGTGTTAGGAAATATTAATGCATGAGATGAGGCTGAATTAGTAGAAGCTTAAATGGGATTAAGCATTGAAGCAAAGGCAACCATGCATTTTGTGAGGTTGGATGCATGATTTGCCGAGGCGTTGGCAAGAGGCATTGCTCAAGTTGCACATGCATTGAGTTTGCATAAGCAAGAGTGGATAGAGCAAGAGAAGCTTGAATGCAAGGCACTAGGAAGACAATCGTATATCATTGGGGTGGTGTTGAAGGATGCGCTAGGCGATCGTGTAACTACGCATAGCGTTAAGCAATGTGAAGAGATGCGCTAGACGATCAAGCTATATGATAGGTGTTAAGCACTGCACGATTAGTGTAGGCGTTAGACGATAAGCATAAAAGCTAAACGATAGTGCTATGTGATAGCACTACACGATAGTATTAGACATTGAGCGGGTGCTACACGATGAGCTTAGACACTACATGATGTGCGGGCACTAAGCGATAGAATACACGATGGCACTACACGATGAGCATGAGCACTATACGATAGGCCAAGTGTTAGACGATGGATGTGCGTGATAGACATAGACCCTGGGTGATGACGCTATGCGATGAGCAGATGTGTTAGATGATAAGGCATCAGCGCTACACGATGAAGCTAAACGATAGGCGTAGCAGCTATGCGATAGGCTATGCGCGAGATCGTTGAGAGCAAGATCATTGAGAGTGAGATCATTGAGAGCGAGATGTTTATTAAACGATTGAGCTACACGATGGGGCGTTGGTGCTATGTGATGGACGTAGGCATTAGACGATTACAGCGAGAGACAGCAAGAGGGCTGAATGTTAAGCGACAACGATATGTTTAGTAGACGATGGAGCTAAGAGATGATGTGCAGGAGCTGTATGATGGACTATAGGATGGAGCAGTGATAAGGCTTGTGTTACGCAAGACTGATGAGCTCATCCGGACAAATGGCTATGACGAGAAGGTTGAAGCTTAAGTTAGTAGGAGATGGATGAATGAAGTTTCAGGAAAAGGAAGTCTTATTCATTTAGAAGACAAGCCAAGTAGGTGAGTGGCATAAGAGTAGGTGAATGGCAAAGAAGTAGGTGGTGGCAAAACATAGTGCAAACACTTCAAGAGTAGGAGGTGTCTTGCATTGAGGCTTAGTAAAGGTGAGAAGGATCGTTTCCTTTGGCCTATAAATACCACCACAAGAGGTCTCTTCAGTACATAACTTGAAATCCTCTTGATCTATAATAAGAAGAATGTTTAAGAGCAGTTTCGGAGATAACCATGTGTCGATTATGAAGTTTCAAAAGGGGGAGATGTTGTCGGACAGTGAAGTCTAGAAGTAGCATTAAGTTAAGACGAGGATTTCTCCCAGAATACTCGTACGTTTTGAGTAATTTCAAAGCCACACGAAAGCTCTGAGAGTTTAGCTTTCAAGGTTGGGTTACTGAAAAAGATGCTAAGAGGAATTAGGCTGGAGAGTGAGGAAAAGACAGAAGGGTCGAGCCGTCGGTTAAGCTTGAGCCAGTCTTGATGATTTGAGGATTTCGGCCAAACCCCAAAAAGTTCTGAGCTAATATTTTAAGATAAGTTTCCTGAGACATTTTAGAGCATGATTGTAGAAGAAAGTATCTCGAAATAAGCCATAGAATTATGAGTAATCTGAGCTTTAAATTGAACACGGATTCTAGGGTCCAAAAGGGAGCCCGAGAAGACTAAGAAACTACTAAAGAGGAAGATTCATACTTTACCAATGTGAATGGTACTTTCTTTTAAGTTTTAAGAATATCTACTAGAGTAAATTATATATTCTTATGTTATGAATGAGTATTTAAGCATGAGAATGAGATTATATGATCGGGATGGTCAGGGGGTCAATAGACCTAGTTCTTGAGCCTCGAATGGAACCTCACAGGATGGTCAGGGGACCGAGAGGTCTAGTTCCTGAACCTGTTAAAAGAATCTCATATGGGATGGTCAGAGGGCTGATAGGCCTAGCTTCAAAGCCCATAAGCAGGGAGCTAAATGCATATAGGGAACAAAGGAACACAAGAGAGTAAGTATTTAAGATTTGTAATAGTTAACTATCTACCGTGTGTGTAGGTAGAGATCAATCTCATTCAAAAGATGAGGTTTGAGTATTAACCTCGTATTTATGATATGCTTGTATTATTATGAGTTGAAATAAACTCTAAGAAGTTGCTCACCACTCACTGAGCTTTGTGAAGCTCATCCTTTTCTTTCATGTTTTCTTCCTAGGTAGCGAAAGGTGAGGAGTTCCAGGGTGCTGCTAAGGTTAAGGTCTGCCACAAGCCACAGTCACACTTCTGCATTTTAGAGTTATTGAAGTAAATTTTGTAGTTAAGTCTTGGAGTTGTATAAACATTACTCTGTTGTAATAAAATGTGCCTAATCAATCAATTGTGTTTATCTCATTGATTTGAAGTTTACTGAGAGTAAAGAGGTATAGTTAGGCAGTAGGTATCACAAAAGGGTGATATCTACGGTCCCTCACGCCTCTCCTCGGGCTCAGAAGGCGGGCTCGGGGCGGGGTGTGACAATTACACACCATCTTTGTGATTTGATTTATTTGAAATAATGTTTGACGATGATAATCATGATTTTTAGCTTGTTTAAAAAAAATCATATCTCTCATGCATCTTTAAGTCATTTGTCTAATGAAATTGGGTCTTGCATGGTTAGAGTTGTATTAATTGGATTAAATTTCTGTGTCACTCTGAATGGCCCTATTGATTAGATAGTGTCTAGCATGATAGATAGTAATGATATATTGCAAGAGACAAAGAACACTTATTTTCTTGCTAAAAAAAGAAAGAAGGAAAGAGTCGGTTGATAGAAAAATGAAAAGATATGTGCTAAAAAGAATATCAAAAGAATAATGAGAATGAAAACAATATAAGCTTGCAATGTATGCATGACTAGGGGTAAAAACAACTGCCTTTTGTTGTGATCAGTTAGGACACCCGCGAGAAAAGAGTGGGTATGGCTCCCAACAGTGGAAGTTTTAAAGCTAGTTCCACTAGGGTAAAAGCATGCAAGTTTAGGGCCCTTAATTTCATTTCAAACATCTCACTATATATATTACTGTTTGAAGTGTTTTAATGCTTGATCATTGATGTTTGAGTCAGAGTAGGGGAAAACAGGTTGAAAGCTATACAAAGCCTCTCCGAGTTGCGTGGGCTTTATTAGTAGGGCTTGAGACTCATCCATGCATGAATAGGTTTAGAATCATTCTTCAAATGCGCTTCATTGACTGATTGTGATCATATTTTATTTTTTATTACAAATCTTATCCTATGAGACTATTGAGACTAGAGTAACGACTCTTGCAAATTTAGCAAGCAAATTTTTGTGTGAATGTGTGATTCTACCTTTCTTGAGGACGATCAAGAATTAAGTTGGGGGTGTTTGATAACACTGAAAATGTGTTATCTCGCGTCACTTAATTCAAGGTCATCACTGTGTTTAACGTGTTTATTTGGCATTTTTATAGGTTTTGGGCACCTAGGTGGTAGATACGACCATTACAAGTCATTCGAGGTTAATTTAGAGCAATTAGAAGCTAAAATGAGCAATTGGGCTTTAATGGAGCAAATGTGATGGAAATGGCCCTGGAAGCGCAGCAACACAGTGTTGCGGAGCTCCAAATTTTGACAAAAGACAAAGGTGCCCATGCGCGTGCAAGTGCAATGCACAAGCACTGTCGCACGTGAGTCCTGTGCTGCTGCAATGGCCATGAGTACCGCAGCACTAGTGCGACTGTATATAAGCAAATTTCATTTTTTTTAGGTTAGAGGATAGGAGAGTTAGGCCGATTTCAGAGCTTCAAGCTTGATTTTGGCTATTTTTGGCCAAACTCATGAGATTTCTTTGTATTTTGAGTTGTAATTGTATATTTTGGCATCAAAATTCGAATTTAATGAACAATTGAAGGTCCAAATGTTGATTTTGAGGTTTGTTGTGCATTTTCTATGGATTTTGTTTTTTAATTTATGCATTGCGTTAAACTCGTTTTTGAACGAGATCCTTGAGCGGAAGCGGATCGTCCAAATTTTATTTTTATTGAAAAACTAAATTTACGATAAACATACAAGATATGCATTTATAACAAATTACAACATGCTTTTTACAAGGAAAAAGGGTTCAAGAGACATCACCTTTGAAGAACCTTTCTTCGTGTAATTCCCTCGAACAATCACGAGCCTCGAACACAACAACTTCTTGAAGACATTCTTCAAGAATTTATCGGATCAAAGGGAGACATAACCATAACTAGTTTTTGGTATTCTCAAGGCGAGAACCTAGGAGTGGTGGGCTTTGAATATTTTGGTTATGAGGGATTGCTTGAGTTTGGAGGAAGAAGATTGAGAGAACGCAGAGAACAGTTCTACAAAACAATCTTTCAAAAATGCGTTTTATCGTCTAGAGGAAGAAGAGAAAACAATTTTCTTTTATTCCTTTTGCCACAAAATTGAATAACCACCCACTAAGGTGGTTGGAGAGGAAAGAGGGAAGTTATTATTAAAAATAATAAAATAATATAATTAAATATGATAATTAACTTATCATAATATATTTATATTAAACTATATGTTATATCAAATGTAACATATAACCTATAGTTTTAATATTGCATCATATACAATATAAACTATAGTTTCTTTTCTCTATTTTATGGCATTTAATATAAATCATATTTATATTAAATTTAACTATTATGAATCTCATTCATAGAAAATATATTTGAATCTCATTCAAATATTTATTTCCTCCCATAAACTATAATGTATCGAATACATTATGACAATTATATCATACATAATTGAATTAATTTAATTATATCATATATAATTAAATCTCTCTTATTAATTTGAACAATTCAAATTAATCCAAAATCTGATTCTCACTTTTGAGCTACAAAGGGAACTTTATGGACATGTAGCTTGAAGCTCCAATAGTACATGAATAATTAATTAAACTCATTAATTACATTATGAACCATCCGTTAATTGTCGGGCTCTCCACTAAAGATCGACAACTGCACTCTTCGCACTACAGATATATTTTTGTGTCCATTGGATATAACCAATCAACAATACGATGACCCTTCACAAACTGCTCGTAAGTAAAGCTGGGCAAAATTACCGTTTTGCCCCTGTAGTTACATCTAATTCCTTAAATATCATTGATCCCTCTAATGAACAATAGAACATAGTCCCACTATGACTAAACCACTCTCGGGTCAAGAGTGGGTGTGGCGCCACATTGTTCAAGACCTGGAATCAGTTCTTAAGGTAGCAATTTATCTACTTACCCCTGCTTCGGGGAAGGAATGAATTCCATCTTGTGTAGCTATGTTTCCAACTCCACAATGAGACAAATCCTCGAAATGGTAGGCTTACTGAGTTGGCAATCTAGCCATTCTCACCCATGCAAATCAAAGGACCGCCCTCATAGGCTCGTTCACAACTCACTCAGGATTTAGGTCATGTTACTTATGGTCATCCTGGTGAAATGTAAATCTCTATTATGAATGGTGTTATATAATGAAACTAAACTTTTTGTGGTCCAGTCTTATATAAACTCCTTTGTATAAAATATTTCCGCTCACATGTCTAATACATGAATGATCAGAGTCAGATCATTTGTAGCACTTTACAACAATTGTAACACCTACAAAGTGGGTCATACTCGTAGTGTCACTAGGATAAGGTACTCAGCCTTATCCATATACTACAGACCATTAGGTTATCACTTAAACATGATCCACCTGTATGTCTCCACATACATGTTTAAGTTACAATGATAATCTTGGATGTTAGCTTATTGATTTATGGTTAATGCAACTAAAATATCACATATTTTATAGACAAAGTGAATAAAATATCATACATTATTAATCACATAAGCGTTTGTTCATACAATGTTTACAAACTATGGGACTCTACGAGATTTAGGACATCAACCCCAATACTATGAGATTTTAATGTATTCTTCTTAGGGTTTTCTGCTTCTTATTGATTTTCTTTTCTTGCTTGAATGTCTCGGATGAATATATTGGTATATTAAATTGATAACTTAATCGTTAATACTTGTATGTTGGTTCGTCCATGTTATGTATATTTTTGGTGTCGGTAATTGCATCCAAAGCATGCTTCATTTTAGTACCAATAGATTTTAGTTATGAGATGGTTCAATTGCTAGAATTCTAGGATCACTCAATAGCAAAAGATAGTGAAACCTAAGGAATGGAAATACGTTAGATTAGATTTGACAAATTTAATTTAATATCCTAATCAATCCAAGAGCTTAATTTAATGTCCTAATCAATCCAAGATCTTAATGTGATTAGCTAAGTAAATAGGCTTGCATCATACTACTTAGTTAATTTAGGAATCAATATCATGTTGGTTTTCCTTGGTGAGTTTGTTAGAATTTTCGTACATTCGATTGGGCTTGAGAAGTAGATAACCTTTGAACATTTTCATGATTAACCAATGAATTGGTTTATTGATAGTCTAGCAGTCTCTTAATCAACAAAGGTAATCTCGTGTTTGTTGTCTCCCTTTCTCAACCTATTTTACTTTCCACACTTTAAATTATCGCATTTTGTTTTCTTAGAGATTCTATCTTAGGCTTCGTTTAACCTTAGACTTGCCGTTTGTGCTACCCAGTAGTATAAGTAGTTGGTTCGGTGAATTATAAATTTATTTTATTTATGAAGAGAGATTTACGATGCTCCCTCTTTTGTTCGATCAATTAGGCATTTATTCAAAATTCATTTGAAGTATAAATTAGTTTATCAATATTGTATCAATGCTCATAAAGGAACTAATTTTAGGTGTATTATTAGTGTATTTAGTAGTATATCAACGTTTATTCTAAATAAAATTTTAAGCATAACATTGGTATATTGGTATTATATCAATATTAACTCAAAATTCATTTCAAGTATAAAATGTTGGTAAATCATTAGTATATCAGTGCTTCTTAAAAATATATTTGTTCAAGTATATCAATTTATAACAATACATGTTCAAAATTCAATTTTAGGTGTAACATTGGTGTACCAATAGTTTATCAACAATCATTCAAAATGGTTACTAACCTAATGTATTGAAACATTAATAGATATAATTTATAGGGGAATTTGCAACTTTAATAAAAAATAAATTGAAAATTCGGGGTGTGTCCCTAAGTTTTACTTTTTTGCAAACATGGTAAATGACTTCCACGTAAAAAATTGATTACTATCTGATTTCTATATGATTGTTATCTGATTGTTATCTGATTTCTATGTGATTATTATATGATTATTATGTGATTGCCATACCTATAATTACAAAAAAGTTTAAGCCATAGCTCTAGTTTCTTAAAATGTATTTGTCATACAATGCAATTTCCTTAATTTATTTTCTTTACCTTTGGTAAACTAGCCAATTGATATATCAAGTATAAAATACATCAGATGGCTGTTATATCAAATATACTACTGATATACATGCTAATACATCAATAAGAATAAATTTGGAATAATAAAAATTGAAAATCTGTATTTATATTTTTTCTATGATTGCAAATTTTGAAAAACTTTTGCTAAATTTTTAAATTTAAGAATGTTTTTTTTGCTATTAGTGCCCCATAATAAAAGTGGAAATTTTCTTTTATGTCTGCAAATTTTAAAAATTATTATTAAATTTGTAAATTTGTTTTTATTATTTATTATTATTATTATTATTATTATTTTTCTATTCTTATCTGTGCCCTAAATGAAATTCATCTGGGTATATGTTATATTTGGAGATAAATGTTTTTCAATATGGAATCTTTAATTTACCATATTGAACATTTCCATCTTGTTTTGTCCAAGTTTTGACTATAATGATAGAGATGTAATTTTGTTTTATTAGTTTCGTACTTTCTTTTTTGAGATATTAGAATAGAATTTGATTGTTGTCGTGGTCCCAATTATTCATCATTTCATAAAGCAAATATATTTCTATAATAATGTAGAGATCATACACGCGCATATAGCAAATACAAAATCAAGGGAGATCAAATAACACCGATGGAGTACCATATTTATTTTGTTCACGGTATAACTTTATTTTTATAAATTGTAGTAGATCTCACCTTATTTTTAAAAGCATTGTAATGTGAGACATAATCGAAGGGAATATGAAAAAAATTTCATATTCCTAAGATAGAAAATTTTCCTAAAACTAAGACAATCCAGTTCAGCTTGAACCCTAGCTTGCTCAATATCTATATAAATACATTATTAAACCTCCTTCAAGTTTTCACTCAATATTTTTCTAACTTCTTACTACATTCTTGAAAATCTAATCTGACATAAGCAAGCATAGTATGACAAGCACTACGTTTGTATGTGTTACTCTCCGAAATGTAGCACATACAACTTAAATGCAACAACTAATGCTTTTGCAAGTGTATATAATCAAGCCCCAAGTGATAAGTATTTTTACCTTACGTTTATTTAGTGAATTTGACAATAGAAATATAGAAATGAGGATATTCAATGAAAAATAAATATATAAGTATATATCATATCTCAATGTTTTCAACATGTGTTTGATAACAAATTTAGAAATGAGATGATTTAAACAATTATTGACAAAAATATATTTGATATTATATTTATAGTTTAATTAGAAGTTTCATTCTTAAACTTTTAGATTTGTGTCTATTATTAGTTCATTAACATTAAAGGGATCTTTTTAAATATAAAAAAATATTTAAAAATATTTACATTTTATAACAAAAAGTTCCAAAAGTATAAAGCACTTTTGGAACTTTTCCTATGAAGTGTAAATATTTTCCAACATTAAAATATCTAACAACTTTTTACCTTAAACTTTAAAAGAGCTCAAAACATACTTAAAACTCTTAATATCATGTCGAATAAATGTAGACATAATTTTGGCTTACCAAAGTAGGGAAACTAATTGTGTGTTTTAACTATGTTCTTCAAACCAAATTTCCAAAGATTTGATTATTAACTTAATTTAAGAACTATCATCAAGAGTACTATAATAATGAGGCAAAACTAAGTATAAAAAGGTGGTATTAATTAAATAGTGTTTTGTTCGGATTGAAAATACTTAGTTTAGTTAATTACATAGAATTTGAGACTATACAGTTAGATAATTATATTTAGCTACCATTAATTTTGTAATATGGCAATAAAATTTGGTAATTCTTTGTTCTTATTCCTTTAATTAATATTGGCTTCATAAGCTTCTTCATCGATTACTATTAAGAAGTTGATATGTTAATTTTCTGAATTTTTTGACAAAACATTTTAAAATTTAAAATTTAAACTGCATTTAATAATGATGTAATATTATAATTTAATCATTTTAGTATAGATGTAACGTACTTGTAATAGCATTTTATAACATTTTAGTATATTATTATAATTGTAACTATACAACATTTCTTTGACATTTTTTAAAAATGCTTAATATATTCTTTATAAGTTTTTATCAGGAAGATTTATTGTAATCATAAGAAAAAAATAATGGTTTAGATAAAATTGAATAAAATTTGTAATTAGATGTATAAATTTATTTCAAAGTTTAAACGAAAAATTATACAAATGTCTTTCTTTGCTCATTAATTATTGCAACAATAAAATTTTTTTCATCAGAAATGTCAGGTATTTTGGGAATACAAAACCCATCACCTTGTTCCGCTCAATGCATGCAGTATTACATGACACATCTCCATCAATCTTAAAACATGGTATAACACAAGTCCATAAACCATCCCCTTTTACTGTTATGTGACCAAGAATTAACACATTAATAATGTTGCTTTAAATTTAGAAAAATGAAAAAAGAAAATACATTATAAAATGGGAAATTTTCACGGATAGTAAAAATATCAAACTATTTACAGATATAGCAAAAAAAAATATTGATAGACACTAATAGAGTTCTATTAGCATCTATCAGTCTTCTATCGACGTCTATCATATATGATTAAAATTTTGTTATTTTATGTAAATAGTTTCATTTATTTTTCTATTTTGAAAATCCAATTATGAAATTATAATAGTTGAGAGATACAATAATACCTGACGAAACAAAGCTTCTGAGTTTCCATATCTCTTGGTTTGAATGTGTATGGTTGTGGAAGATTATTAATTGAGAGGGGTGAATTTTCTAAAATCCAAGTTGTAGTAATTTATAGTTGTATTTGAAACAACTTTAAAATGACAGTGTAAAAATATACCATAAAATAGCCAAAGTAACTGTATCAATTAAGATTCTAAAAATAACTCCCAAGTAAAGAAAGCATTTTAAAAATAGTAAACTGACAGTAATAAACACGGTTATACTTGAAATTTAAAAGGAATACATTGTGCATGTCATACAATTTGGATCATTTACAAATGAATACGGCTACAAATACATTTATATATCAAATCCAAGCTTGTATTAAATTTCAATTAAAAAATTAGAAGGATAACAAATAAAACAAAATGTAAAAGGAAACCACTTTCTTAAATTACCGATTGACCTAAAAACTTAAGTTAGTGGGTGAAGGTAAATTTAATTGTGTATCATCTAATACTCTTTCTCACATGTGAGTTTGAAGTATGAAAGACTCAGCAAGTGAAAATATATATTAATTGAGGAGGAAAAAATAATATAGGGGCTTGAATACAGGACCTTCCCAGACCACATGCTCTGATACTATCTTAAATCACTATTGATCCAAAACCTTAAACTAGTAGATGAAGGTAAATTTAATTGTCATCCAATATACATATAAATCATAAGATTAAAAAGTAATGTGTCACATAAGTTAAGTTTGGTGTTACTATCTAATCGGAGAAATGAAATTCATTTGGGTATATGTTAAATTTGGAAATAGCTGTTTTTCATATGGGAAAAACTTAAATCTACCATATTGAAAATTATCATCTTGTTCAAAGCAAATTTTGACCATAATAAAGATGTATTTAATTTTGTTGTTTTACATTTCACTTGTTATATATATATATTAGAACTTGATTTTTTGTAGTGGTGGAACGTTGATCATTTCATAAAAAAAAATATTTTGACAATAAAGTAGAGATATACATGTCCATAACTAGGAAGAAAAACTGAATTGAGTTTAATTTGAATGAGATTCAACATAGTTTTTAGAGTTCTTAATTTCTGCAGAATTTCTGATTTAAAAACTGATTGCATGATCTTAATTGAAGTTTAACACTTCAGTTTATGCATGAAGATCATGCAAAAAAAAAAAAAATAAAATAATTTGATGACCTTAATTAAAGTTCAACATTTCAATTGAAATTGAAGTGGCATGAGGTGTTAAACTACGTGAAAAAATCCAATTGGATTTTTCCACTTTCAATTTTAAAACTAATTTATATTTCTTAATTTGATTAATCTAAGTTTAATTAAAAGAAATTTTAAAAAAATCAATTTTAGTTTTATTATTTTGAATTTCAATAAATTCACAATACAATTAATCAAATTACTAATTTTGAACCATTTGAAAAAAATTGGATAATTCATTAAACTAATTTTAATTAATTAAATTTAATATTAAATATTAAGTATTAAGTATTATATTACACTCATCAAATATTTAAGTCATTATTTAAATATTTTGAACCCCTCAGTTTTGTTCAATTCAACAAAAATTAAACGTTTTAATTTTATCAAATACAATTAATAGAAACTCTGATGAATTAAATTCAAAACCCTAATTTTAAATCTCATCGACAAGATAATTTTACAAGCTAGTAGAGGGACCTTATAGACCTACAGATCATGAACTACAAGGATTTGCAATTATTTGGTTAAACTCTTTAAACCAAATTAATCACCATTCGTTAACTAACAAGACACACCACTATAACTCACAGTTGTACTCTCCACACTATAGATATATTTATGTCCAATTTAACCATAATTGGTACATCGATCCTTCACAAGTTGTTCGTATTTACAGCTAGGTCAAAACTATCATTTTACCCCTGTAAACACATCTTGCTCCTTAAGCTCCCACCGATCCTCCATTGAACAATTGGTTTATAGTTCGACTCGTAAACCATGACCCTTTTGATCAAGGGAGGGTGGGAGACCTTTATTCAAGACAAGGATGCAACGCTTAAGAGAATAACTTATCTGCTAACCCTAAGTCGGGTAGGAGTGAATTCCATCTTACTCAGCTTTGTCCCTAGCTCTCTATCCTGTTTTATCCCAAAATGGGAGGATTATTGAGCAGTGTTGTTGGGCTACTCTCCCTTATGCAGATCAAAGGATAATCTCGAATAAACAGGAGTTCATAGTTAGCTCAGGATTAAGATCAAGTTATCCTAGGTCTTTCAAATTTGAAATAGTCAGTTTTAACAGTAAAGGGTCGTTATAAATAAAAGTGACTATTTCGTGGTCCGGTCTTATGGAAACTCATTGCATAAGATGTCCCTACTCACATGTCTCTACATTAATAATTTTTGGATCACATCATTAGTATTAGTATACAAAATGATCCGCATCTAATAATATGTCACCAGGATGAGGTACCCATTCTCATCTATATACTTATGGATCTTTTTGGCTATATACTAAAACTAGATCCTCTTTTATGTCGCCACATAAAGTTAAAGTATTCATATTATAGCCATGGATTTGTTTATTGGATTTATAATAGAATGTAATTTCAATAATAATTTATTTAATAAGATACTCAATGAAAAATTTATTGATATATAGAATACATTAACAATATTTACGAATTGCAAGTTTAGGTCATTCCCAACACTAATCAATACAAGAACTTAATGCAGTTAACTAAGTTGCCTTTGTTATGAGCTTAGTTAATTTAGGAATCAATGGCATGTTGATTATCATTAGGGAGTTTGTTAGGGCTTTCCCTACATTCGATTAGGCTTAGTAAATAGATAACTCAATATTGTTTTCATGATTAATCGATGATTAGATTCATAGAAAACCCGACGATCTCTAAACTAACAAAGGTAATCTTGTGCTCGATCACGCTCTTTCTCTAGATAAATAGTTAATTTTTGCATTTACTTTTTTGCAATTTCAAAGGCTCCCTGTGGTTCAACCTCGGACTTGACGCTTGTGCTACCTGTTGGGTTTTATGTCCTAAAAAATCGCAGTTTGTAAAATAATAAACATCTTTTATTATAAATATACTTGTTATTGATCTCATAAATTGTATGAAAGTCTAAACCCAATAAACTAAGACCCATGACTATTGTATGAGTACTTGAACTTTATGTGGAGACATAAGAGTGGATCAGGTTCGAGTAAATAGTCAAAATGATCTATGATACATGAATGAGGTTGGGTACCTTATTTTGATAACACTATTGGATGCGGCCTACTCTGTAGTTGTTATGAAGAGTTGTAAAGTGCTACATATGATGTGATCTTAATTCGTACATGTTATGACATGAGGAGTGAGGGTGTTCTATGCAATGAGTTTTCATAAGATCAGGACCAATAAATAAGTCACTCTTACTTTATAATGTTGTTTACTGTTTAAGACTGACTATTTCACCTAGATGACCTAGGTAACTAGATCTTAATCCTGAGTTAACTATGAACTTCTGTTTATTCGAGATTGCCCTTAGATTTGCATAGTTGAGGGTTGGCTCAACAGCGCTGGCTCAATAAGACTCCCATTTCAGGGGTAAGACCGGATAGATAGCTGGGGACATAGGGTGCAAGACAAAGTTCACGCCTACCCGATTTACGGGTAGGAGAAAGGTTGTTCTCTCAAGTACTTAATCCAAGTCTTGAACAAAGGGCCCCACACTCTCACTGGGCTGAGAGAGTTTTTTTTAATGATTGGATCACAAACCAGTTGTTCATTAGAGGATCAGTAGAAACTTGAGGAATAAGATCTAATCTCAGGGGTAAAACAAATATTTGACCCAACCATTATTACGAACAACCTATTAATGAAAAAATAGGCATGCGCAGCGGAAATGAGGATCAATTTTACTCTAATTACATAAATTAAACATATAATCCTAAATTAAATAATTAGGATTTTTTTGAAACATTACCTTTGAAGCTCCCGAAACTTTTCTATCTCTGCTTGAACACAAACCAGACAACCACTAGAGCTGACCTACTATCCTTTGGACTCAGAACCAGGTTGTAGGACTCGATGGATGAAGAACTCGAGAGAGAGAAAGAGATGCAAATAGAAGATGGATTTTTGGGTTGGGTTTGGGTTTTGAATTTTTCTAAAAAATAGTGATTTTTTTCCAGCCCAAATTTGAAACCAATTTTGACAAAATGTTAAAAGTATTTTCTCCAAATTGAAAGCCCAAATTTATGAAAAAACCATGTAAAATTTGCATGAAACAAATTCATAAAAACCCAACACCTCAAAATCTACTATCTAAGTGGGCTTGATGTCTCCACTATAAGCCAACATCTAGCCCACTATCTTGTTAGTGGAATTATCCAACAAAAGTTTGGATTTTCCCACTAACTTTAGTCAAAGGGTAAAATAGTCATTTTGTCAAAGTCAAACTTTGACCGAAAAGTCAACATTTTGACTTTTTATGATTTTTTTCGTGTTGACTAATTTTGACCTTCCGAGCATGAATCCGCATTCATTTTCTCGAAATTCAAATCACATTTGAATATAAGGTTGGTCAAAGTTTGACTTTTCAAAGTCAAAAGTTAACTCTTTGACTATTTACATCTTTGACCATTTCCATTATTTCTGGGCTTCCGAATATAAATGTATTCATATTCTTGATATTTAAATCACATTTAAACATTAAAGCTGTATCTCTAAACTAAAAAACCGACCACTATATCACATATACTTGCGGTTTCTCTCTCTTTACTTAATTCGAACAATTCGAATTATTCTATCATACTGTTCTAAGTTTATTCCATATGAGCTAATAGGGGAACCTAATGGACCTATAGATCATGGGCTTCAACGATCCGAGATTATTTGGCTAAACTCTTTAGATGTAGCTAATCAACATTCGTTAACTCACGGGTTATTCCACTATAGTCCTGTAGTTGCACTCTCCTCACTATAAATATATGTGTGTCCATATGATATAACCATGATTAGTAAGCTAATCCTTCATATGTTATTCGTAATCGCCGCTGGGTCATAAAAACCATTTTACCCCCGAGACTACATTTTATTCCTTAAGTTCCACTGATCCTCTAATGAACAATTGATTTAAAGTCCAACCTATAAATCGAACCCCTCTTGGGCCAAGGAGAGGGTGGGGCCCCTTGTTCAAGACTTAGATTCAATACTAAAGGGAACAACCTATCTACTATCCCTATAACTGGTAGAAGTGAATTCCGTCTCGCACCCTATGTTCCCAGCTATCCACCTGATCTTACCCCTGAAATGGGAGGCTTATTAGGCTAGCGATAATGAGTTGCCCTCACCTATGCAGATCTAAGGATAATTCCGAGTGAACAGGAGTTCATAGTTAGCTCAGAATTAAGATTAAGTTACCTAGGTGATCAATTAATGAAATAGTCAGTTTTATACATTAAACGGCTTTTAGAACGTAAAAAGTGACTATTTCATGGTTCAGTCTTATGTAAACTCTTTACATAGGATGCCCCTATTTTCATGTCTCCACATGATCGGTTTAGGATCACATCGTTTGTAATAACTACAAAATTGGTCGTATCCATAGTGTCCCCAGAATAAGGCGCCCAACCTTATTCATATACTATAGACCATTTTGGCTATACATTTGAACTTAATCCACATTTATGTCACTACATAAAGTTCAAGCTTAAACTTATTAGCCTCGGATCCTTAGTTTATTGGATTCATGAATATAGAATTTAAATTTACTAAAGATTTTCAATAACAGCTTTATTGAACAAGAATATGATATTACAAACTACAAGTTTTAGGACATAAAATCCAATACCTTTGAAGGGTCGACTTGCTGATTATGGTTAAAGTATGTTGACATAATATATCTATAGTGAGGGGAGTGCAACTATGGGCTTTAGTGGAGTGACCCATTAGTTAACGAATGGAAATTAATTTGGTCTAATGAGTTTAGCCAATTAATCTCGGATCGTTGGAACCCATGATCTATAGGTCCGCGAGGTCCCCCTACTAGCTCGTAACGGACTTGCTCTAGAATAGCGTGATTGTGAAACCCGGATTTCTATTTTCCTTACTTAAGCAAGTGATAAAAGGAATTAACTAAGTGAAAGTTAAATCCTAAGTTAAGGGGAAGGAAATTTCTAAGTGTTAAGTAGATTTTCTTTGAATAAATTAAGTTGAGCTTAAATTGGTAAAATTGTAATGAATTTTGTATAATGAGTATGTTGATGTGAAAGTTAGTGTGCAATGGTGAAGAAAGAATGGGGATTTGAAAAGAAAAATATGAAATTGAGTTGGGAAAGTTGGGGAAAAATAATAAATAAGTTGAGCTAGTGTGGAATAATATGGAAATTAAGTTTGGAAAATTTGGGGAAATTTCGGCTAAGTATAGAGAAGTTATGTGAAATGCGTTATGGCTGAAGGACCGAGAAAAATATGGAAGTTATGTGTAATGCGTGTTGTGCACAAAGCACTGAAAGGCAAGTGACTAGTGGCACAATCGTGTAGAAATTGCATGGAGACAAACAATCTTCGCAGTAGCTAAGAGCGAGATCGTTCAGAGTGAGATCAGCGAGATCGTTGAGATCGAGACCAGCGAGATCAATGAGAGTGAGATTTTGAGCGAGAAAGTTGGAGAGAGCGAGATTTTGAGCGAGAAAGTAGGAGAGAGCGAGAGTGGAGAAAAGTTGGAGAGAAAGAGAGAGAGCGAGATTGAAGAGAGCAAGACCAGCGAGAAAGCTGGAGAGAGCGAGACCAACGAGAAAGCTGGAGAGAGCGAGAGTGGAGAGAAAAATGGGAGAGAAAGCTGGAGAGAGCGAGAGAGAGAGCGAGAGTAGAGAGAGCAAGACCAGCGAGAAAGCTGGAGAGAGCGAGAATGGAGAGAAAAATTGGAGAGAAACTGGGAAAAAGCGAGATTGGAGAGAAAATGGTAGAGAAAGTTGGAGAGAGCGATACTGTCGAGAGTGAAGAGAGTGACAGCCAAGAGCGGAAAGAGCGAGAGCGCCTATGTGTTAGCCTTGCTTTGTCCGATTCGAACGTCATGCCCACGCCTCGCCTATGCATTGAACGGTCGAGCAAGCTTCTGGGCGATGTATTTGGAAGGGTTGGGGTGGATTATGCATGTAAAAACCCTAATTTGAATATAGAAAAAGCTTGAAGAAGTAAGGACAAACGTCAATTAAAATCTAGATGTCCGATTAAGAGAAATTCTTAAACCCTAAGAAATTGTTTTGGATGCGTTTGGGAAGAACACATTGAACCAAGGTGAAGTCAGCTTACGTTGATAAAGGGAGGATTAAACATTTGGCCATGCAGCCAAGTAGGTGCTGTCAATCCCATGAGCAATTTAAACGCCTATAAATAGGGAGTTAGGATTTCATTTTCAAATCACACAAAAATCATAAATTTCGTAGAGAAAGTAGAGGGCAGTGAGGGTTCAGAGGAATGTGTCAATTTTGGACGAGGAGATCTTCCAATCTACTCATGCGTTTGGAGTGATTCCAAAGCTATCTGAAAGCTCTGGAAGTCTAGTTTTCAGTGTTGGAGGAAAAATCTCAAAGAAACTAGGTTGGAGGTTGAGAAGAAGGCAGAAGGATCAGACGTCGGATCAGTTTGGGCCAGTCTTGAAGATTTTGAGATTCCGGCCAAACCACGAGGAATTCTGAGCTGAAAGTTTAGGGTAAGATTCTTAAGACATTTTAGAATAAGTTTGTAGAAGAAAGTATTTCCAAATAAGGTTAAGAACTATGAGTAATCTAAGTTGTAAGTTGAATCTGGATTCTAGGGGTGAAAAAGGGACCCGAGAAGCTACTAGAGTGAAAAGTTCCTAAGAGTTCGAGGTAAATGGCTAAAATGTGTTCGAACTAAAACGTTTAAACTGTTTTGATTACAAACGTTTTACAGAAAGCATGTTTGCGAAAATAATTCTCATGCCTACTAGTTTTATAAAGTGGTTTCCAAGCAAGTTTGAACTGTGATTTGAACGCATGAATATTGTTGAAAAACTATTTACATATGTATATGTATTAATGTTATCCAGCATGCATTACCATCTTTAAAACCATGTTGTATATGTGTTATACTGTACATACTTTAAAGAGAAAAGTTGTTTATAAATAGTTTTGGTAAAATGCGATGCCAAAGTACAAGGAGAAGGCATCCACCCAACTAGATACTAAAGTACAAGAAGAATGTATCTATGGGTACTGAAGTACATTTGAGAAGGTACCAAGCCAACGGGATACTAAAGTACATTGGAGAAGGTATCCTAGTAGCTCGATACTGAAGTACAAGGAGAAGGTATCTAAATAGTTGTACCTAATGTGGCCACAAGTGAATAAAGTCAGAGATTGGGCAAAACGGTTCTCTCTGGACTAGTAGTTGGTGTTGGGATTATTTTACCAATTATACAGTACTTAGATTTGAGAAATGATTTTACTGTTTTATGTTTAAAACAACTTTATATAATTTACGCTTGGAAAATATTTATCCTGCAAAAGTTTATATTTCAGATAAAACTATTTTCTGAAATTATGCATGAGATTAATTAAATGTTTGGTATTAAATTAATTAAGTTTTATTTAATAATTAATTTATGAAATTAATTAAATTTTTCATTTTTAAAATCAAAATAGATTTTATAAAATCAAATTTTGACTTTTAGATAAAATTGGAAAATTAGAAAACAAAATACAACAAAATAGAAAAAAGAGTTTTTCCATTATCTATCTTTCAAGTAGCTCACACATAATGCATCTTCTTGGCCTTTCTTCTCCAAGCATGAGCCGCAACTCATGCAACTCTTTTCTTTGCATGTTGATCTACAATATAATGAAGGGATTGGAGTAAAATTCGGGCATGCAATCTATAGAGATTTTGAGAGAAATTTTGATTTGAAAAAAGAGTTCTTCAGCTAGTTTTCTGTAGTGAGCATTTCTCCTTCTTCCATTGATTCAAGCTTGTTTTGAGTTTCACAATTCAATCTAGAGCACCAAGAGAATAGTGGGGAAGATCTTGAGGTGGTCTACAACAAGATTTGGAGAAGATAGCAGCTAGTGAAGGAGCTTTGAAGAAGTTCTACAAGAGGTATGTTTTAAAACTCACTTGTTTCTGCAAAAGCATGCTTTATATTTTGCCAAAATTAGTGAATTTTAGTGCTTAGATGATCCTTATACTTCTGCTGTTGTTGATATAGTCCTACACTACCTAGTATTATAAATAGTTGGTTCAGTGAATAATAAATATTATTTGATTGTTAGGAGATGATTATGTACCCATTCTCCCAACATATCAAATCTCCGTGAAATCAAGGAAGAAGGGACTAGAGAGATATGAGATTTTTTACATATCTTGGCAGGAAAACAAACTCGAACAACCGACATTAAAAATTTATGCTTCTTAGAATTAGCCAAGTGTCAAATTTTATTGCTTTCTTTTACTGCTTACATAGTTTAGCATTTTTTTTTTAGGTTCCTCTTCTTGATCCTAAAAGTAGAAGAAGATTAAATGAAGTTGTGAGCTCTCATACCACCATCTCGGGCATAAAATATTATCAGGGGAGGTTTTCTGTTAACTTGACTTTTTTATTTAGGACTTAAATTAAAGATATATTGGGGACGATGTATCATTTTAAGTTAGAGGTGGGGTATGTTGTGATAGCTTGGGGTTCTTGAGTACTGTGCTTGGACAATGGTTGTGTGCTTGAATTGCTTGCCTGCTCTTTTTTTCTTTTTTTTTTTTTTTTTTTTTTTTTGGTTTATTATGACAATGAGTTGATTACAAACCCTCTTTATAGTTAGGTTTGTTTGAAATAATGATTTGGAAATTTTAATTTAATTTCCTAATCAATCCAAGAGTTTAATGTGATTAACTAAGCAAATAGGCTTGCGTCATACTACTTAGATAATTAGGAATCAATATCATATTGGTTTTCCTTAGTTAGTTTGTTCGAATTTTCGTACATTCGATTGGGCTTGAGAAGTAGATAATCCTTGAACATTTACATGATTAATCAATGAATTGGTCCATAGATAGCACGACGGTCTGTTAATCGGTGAAGGTAATCTCGTGTTCGCTTTCTCTCTTTCTCAACCTATTTTACTTTCCACACTTTATATTATCACATTTTGCTTTCCTATCAAATCAAATCAAATCAAAACCCTCCCGTTCTTACTATGTTCCAAAGACTTATTTAACTTAGAAAGATTCTATCTTAGGCTCCCTGTGGTTCAACCTTAAACTTGCCATTTGTGCTACGCAATAGTATAAGTAGTTGTTTCGGTGAATTATAAATTTATTTGAGTGGCGGAGAGAGGTTTACGATGCCCCCTCTTTCGTTCGATCAATTAGGCATTTATTCAAAATTCATTTAATGTACAAATTAATTTACAATATTGTATCAATGCTCATAAAAGAACTAATTTCAGCCGTATTATTAGTATATTATTAGTATATTGACGTTTATTCTAAATAAAATCTTAAACATAGCATTGGTATATTGGTATTATATCAATATTAACTCAAAATTCATTTCAAGTATAAAACGTTGGTAAATCATTAGTATATCAGTGCTTCTTAAAAATATATTTGTTCAAGTATATCAATTATATAATAACACATGTTCAAAATTCAATTTCAGGTATAACATTGGTGTACCAATTGTTTATCAACAATCATTCAAAATGGTTACCAACCTAATGGATTGAAACACCAATAGATATAATTTATAGGGGCAATTGTAACTTTAATAAAAAATAAATTGAAAATTCGGGGTGTGTCCCTAAGTTTTACTTTTTTGCAAACATGAGAAATGATTTCTGTGTGAAAATTTGATTACTATCTTATTTCTATATGATTCTTATGTAATTGTTATCTGATTTCTATGTGAGTGTTATATGATTGTTATCTGATTGCCACACTTGGAATTACAAAAAAGTTTAAGTCATAGCTTTGGTTTCTTAAAATGTATTTGTCATACAATGCAATTTCCTCAATTTATATTCTTTTTCTTTTGGTATACTAGCCAATTGATATATCAAATATAAAATACATCAGATGACTGATATATCAGATATAAAGCATATCAGATATACTATTGATATACATGTTGATTCACCAATAAGGATAAATTTGGAACAATAAAAATTGGAAATCTACATTTATGTTTTTTTTGGATATATTTATAAATTTTGAAAGACATTTTCTAAATTTGTAAATTTAAGAATGTTTTTCTTCTGCTATTAGTGCCTCATAATAAAAGTGGAAATTTGCTTTTATGTTTTTTTTTTGCTATGTCTGCAAATTTTGAAAAATTATTGTTAAATTTGTCAATTTGTTTTTATTTATTTATTTATTTCTTTCTTTCGGTATATGTTATATTTGGAGATAAATGTTTTTTAATATGGAATCTTTAATTCACCATGTTGAACATTTTAATCTTTTTCTGCGCAAGTTTTGACCATAATAATAGAGATGTAATTTTGTTTTATTAGTTTCGTAGTTTATCTTTTGAGAAATTAGAATTTGATGTTGTCGTGGTTCCAATCATTCATTATTTCATAAAACAAATATATTTCATCATTCATACACACGCAGATAGTAAAAATAAAAATCAAGTGAGATCAATTAACACCAATAGAGTACCATATTTCTTTTTGTTCACAAGATAACTTTATTTTTATAAATTGTAACATGAGACATAATCAATGGGAATAAGAAAAAAATTTCATATTCCTAACATAAAAAAAATTTCCCAAAACTAAGACAATCCAGTTCAGCCTCCTTTTAGTCTTATTCAAGAAAAAAAACAACTTGAACCCTAGCTAGCTCAATATCTATATAAATACATTATTAAACCTCCTTCAAGTTTTCACTCAATATTTTTCTAACTTCTTGCTACATTTTTGAATATCTAATCTGACATGAACAAGCACAATATGACAAGCACTACGTTGGTATGTGTTACTCTCCAAAATGTAGCTCATACAACTTAAATGCAACAACTAATGCTTTAACAAGTTTCTATAATCAAGCCCCAAGTGATAAGTATTTTTATCTTATGTTTAGTTAGTGAATTTGACAATAGAAATATAGAAATAAGGATATTGAATGAAAAACACAATATATAAGTATATATCATATCTCAATGTTGAAAACATGTGTTTGATAATAAATTTAGAAATGAGATAATTTAAACAATTATTGACAAAAATATATTTGATATTATATTCATAGCTTAATTAAAAGTTTCATTTCTAAACTTTTAGATTTATTTCTATTATTAGTTCACGAACATTAAAATGTCTAACAACTTTTTACTTTAAACTTTTAAAAGAGCTCAAAACATATTTAAAACTCTTAATATCAGTCGAACAGGTGTAGACATGATTTTTATTGCCAAATTACAAAATTAAAGTAGGAAACTAATTGTGTGGTTTAACTATGTTCTTCAAACCAAGTTTCCAAAGATTTGATTATTATCAGGCAAAACTAAGTATAAAAAAGGCGGTATTAATTAAATAGTGTTTTGTTCGGATTGAAAATACTTAGTTTAGTTAATTAGATAGAATTCGAGACTATACAGTTAGATAATTATATTTAGCTACCTTTAATTTGGTAATTTGGCAATAAAAATTGGTAATTCTTGGTTCTTATTTCTTTGGTTAATATTGGCTTCATAAGCTTCTTCATCAATTACTATCAAAACATTTTAAAATTTAAAATTTAAAATGTATTTAATAGTGATAAAATATTATAATTTAATCATTTTAGCGTAGATGTAACGTACTTGTAATAGCATTTTATAGAGTAGTGATACAATCCAATTATAACATATTAGTGTATTATTATAATTGTAACTATACAACATTACTATGACATTTTTTTAAAATGTTTAATATATTCTTTATACGATGGCAACAGATAATTTTTATGAGGAAGATTTATTGTTATCATAAAAAAAATAATAATAATAATAAAACAAGAATGATTAAGATAAAATAAAATAAAATTTGTAATTAGACGTATAAATTTATTTCAAAGTTTAAACGAAAAATTATACAAATGTCTTTCTTTGCTCATCAATTATTGCAACAATATACCTTTTCATAAAAAACGTCAAGTATTTTGGAAATACAAAACCCACCACCTTGTTCTTGTTCAATGCATGCAGTATTACATGACACATCTCCATCAATCTTAGAATATGGTATAATACAAGTCCAGATACCATCCCCTTTTGCTGTCATGGGACCAAGAATTAACACATTAATAATGTTGCTTTAAATTTAGAAAAATGAAAAAAAGAAAATACATTATAAAATGGGAAATTTTCACCATTCGTTAAACTAATTTTTGTTAAACGCTTTAAACTGAATTAATCACCATTCGTTAAGTACCAAAAAACACCATTATAGCTCGATAGTTTCACTCTCCATACTGTAGATATACTTATGTCTAATTTAAGTATAATCGGTAAGTCGATCTTTCACAAGTCGTTGGTATTTACAAGTAGGTCAAAACTATCGTTTTACCCCTGTAAACACATCTTGCTCCTTAAGCTCCCACCGATCCTCCATTGAACAATTGGTTTATAGTACGACTCATAAACCATGACCCTCTTGATCAAGAGAGGGCGGGAGACCTTTGTTCAAGACCAGGATGCAACGCTTAAAAGAATAACCTATCTGCTAACCCTAAGTCAGGTAGAAGTGAATTCCATCTTGCAGAGCTTTGTCCCCAGCTATCTATCTTGTTTTATCCCAAAATGGGAGGCTTATTGAGCAGTGTTGTTGGACTACTCTCACCTATACAGATCAAAGGATAATGCCAAATAAACAGGAACTCATAGTTTACTCAGGATTAAGATCGAGTTATCCTAAGTATTTCAAATTTGAAATAGTCAGTTTTAACAGTAAACGGTCGTTATAAATAAAAGTGACTATTTCATGGTTCGGTCTTAGCAAACTCATTGCATGATATTCTCCCACTAACATGTCTCTACATTAATGATTTTTGGATCACATCATTAGTATTAGTATACAAAGTGATTTGCATCCAATAATTTATCACCAAGATGAAGTACTTATTCTCATCCATATACTTATAGACATTTTTTACTATATACTAAAACTAGATCCTCTTTTATGTCGCCACATAAAGTTAAAGTATTCATATTATAGTCATGAATTTATTTATTGGATTTATAATATAATGCAATTTCAATAATAATTTATTTAATAAGATACTCAATGACAGATTTATTGATATATAGAATATGTTAACAATATTTACGAATTGCAAGTTTAGGACATTTCCAGCACTAATCAATCCAAGAACTTAATGCAATTAACTAAGTTGCCTTTGTTATGAGCTTAGTTAATTTAGAAATCAATGGCATGTTGATTGTCATTAGGGAGTTTGTTAGGGCTTTCCCTACATTCGATTAGGCTTAATAAATAGTTAACTCAATATTGTTTTCATGATTAATCGATGATTAGATTCATAAAACCCGATGATCTCTAAACTTACAAAGGTAATCTTGTGCTTAATCTCTCTCTTTCTCAATCTATCTTACTTTTTTCGCAATTTTAATTTTTGCATTTAGTTTTTCCCGTCAACAAACACAAAACCCCCGTTTTATTGCTTTTCAAAGGCGAATTTAGCTTAAAAGAGATTCTATCTTAGGCTCACGCTTGTGCTACCTAGTATTATAAGTAGTTGGTTGAGTAAATTATAAATATTATTCGTATTGTTAGGAGAGGATTACGTACCCATTCTGCGAACATATCAAATCTTCGTGAATTCAAGGAAGAAGGGACTAGAGAGATATGAGAATTTTCACGTATCTTGGCAGGAAAACAAACTCGAACAACCGACATTGAAAATTTATGCTTCTTAGAGGTAGCCAAGTGCCAAATTTTATTGCTTTCTTTTATTGCTTACGTAGTTTAGCTTCTTATTTATTTATTTATTTTGTAGGTTCTTCTTCTTGATCCTAAAAGTAGAAGAAGATTAAATGGAGTTGCGAGTTCTCATACCACCATCTCGGGCACAAGACATTATCAATGGAGGTTTTCTATTAACTTGACTTTTTTATTTTAGACATAAATTAAAGATACATTGGGGACAATGAATCATTTTAAGTTAGAGGTGGAGTATGTTGTGATAGCTGGGGTCTTTGAATGTTGTGTTTGGATAATGGTTGTGTACTTGAATTGCTTGCTTGCTCTTTTTTTTTTTTTTTTTAGTTTGTTATGATGACGAGTTGATTACACACCCTCTTTGTAGTTAAGTTTGTTTGAAATAATGATTTGGTAAATTTAATTTAATGTCCTAATCAATTCAAGAGTTTAGTGTGATTAGCTAAGTAAATAGGCTTGCGTCATATTACTTAGATAATTTAGGAATCAATATCATGTTGGTTTTCCTTAGTGAGTTTGTCCGAATTTTCGTACATTCGATTGGGCTTGAGAAGTAGATAACCCTTGAACATTTATATGATTAATCAATGAATTGGTCCATAGATAGCCCGACAATCTCTTAATTGATGAAGGTAATCTCGTGTTCGCTTTCTCTCTTTCTCAACCTATTTTACTTTCCACACTTTAAATTATCACATTTTGTTTTTCTATCAAATCAAATCAAATCAAAACCCTCTTAGCGAACACTCCAAAGACTTATGTAACTTAGAATGATTTTATCTTAGGCTCCCTGTGGTTCAACCTCAGACTTACCATTTATGCTACCCAATAGTATAAGTAGTTGGTTTGGTGAATTCTAAATTTATTTGATTGGCGGAGAGAGGTTTACAATGTCCCCTCTTTTGTTCAATCAATTAGGCATTTATTCAAAATTCATTTAATGTATAAATTAATTTATCCATATTGTATCAATGCTCATAAAAGAATTAATTTCAGGCATATTATAAGTGTATTAGTAATATATCAAAGTTTATTCTAAATAAAATTTTAAGCATAGCATTGGTATATTGGTATTATATCAATATTAACTCAAAATTCATTTCAAGTATAAAACGTTGGTAAATCATTAGTATATCAGTGCTTCTTAAAAATATATTTGTTCAAGTATATCAACTATATAACAACAAATGTTCAAAATTCAGTTTCAGGTGTACAATAGTTTATCAACAATCATTCAAAATGGTTACTAACCTAATGGATTGAAACACTAGTAGATATAATTTATAGGGGCAATTGCAACTTTAATAAAAAAATAAATTGAAAATTCGGGGTGTGTCCCTAAGTTTTACTTTTTTGCAAACATCGCAAATGACTTCTGCGTGAAAATTTGATTACAATATGATTTCTATATGATTATTATGTGATTGCTGTCTGATTTCTATGTGAGTGTTGTATGATTGTTATGTGACTGCCACACATAGAATTACAAAAAAGTTTAAGTCATAACTTTGGTTTCTTAAAATGTTTTTATCATACAATGCTTATTTTCTTTACCTTTGGTATACTAGCCAATTGATATATCAAGTATAAAATACATCAGATGACTGATATATCAGATATACTATTGATATACATACTGATACACCAATAAGGATAAATTTGGAATAATAAAAATTGGAAATCTGCATTTATGTTTTTTTCTTTTTGGCTATATTTGTAAATTTTGAAAGACATTTGCTAAATTTGTAAATTTAAGAATAATTTTTTTTGCTACTAGTGCTCCATAATAAAAGTGGAAATTTGCTTTTATGTTTTTTTTTTGCTATGTCTGCAAATTTTGAAAAATTATTGTTAAATTTGTAAATTTGTTTTTATTTATTTATTTGTTTGTTTGTTTGGGCACATGTTATATTTGGAGGTAAATGTTTTTCAATATGGAATCTTTAATTCATCATGTTGAACATTTTCATCTTGTTCTGCGCAAGTTTTGACCATAATAATAGAGATGTAATTTTGTTTTATTCGTTTCGTAGTTTCTTTTTTGAGATATTAGAATTTGATGTTGTCGTGGTTCCAATCATTTATCATTTCAAAAACAAATATATTTTAACAATAATGTGGAGATCATACACACGCATATAGTAAAAACAAAATCAAGTGCAATTAACACCAATGGAGTACCATATTTCTTTTGTTCACAGGATTACTTTATTTTTATAAATTGTAACGTGAGAGATAATTAATGGGAATAGGAAAAACTTTTCATATTCCTAAGATAGAAAATTTTTTAAAAACTAAGACAATCCAATTCAGCCTTCTTTTAGTCTTATTCATGAAAAAAACAACTAGAACCCTAGCTAGCTCAATATCTATGTAAATAGATTATTAAACCTCCTTGAAGTTTTCACTCAATATTTTTCTAACTTCTTCCTACATTCTCGAAAATCTAATCTAACATAAGCAAGCACAGTATGACAAGCACTACGTTGGTATGTATTACTCTCCAAAATATAGCCGATACAACTTAAATGCAACAACTAATGCTTTTGCAAGTTTATATGATCAAGCCCCAAGTAATAAGTATTTTGATCTACGTTTAGTTAGTGAATTTGACAATAGAAATATAGAAACGAGGATATTGAATGAAAAACAAAATATATAAGTATATATCATATCAATACGTATTTAATAACAAATTTAGAAATGAGGTGATTCAAACAATTATTGACAAAAATATATTTGATATTATATTTATATTTTAATTAGAAGTTTCATTTATAAACTTTTAGATTTGTGTCTAAAATTAGTTCATGAACATTAAAATGTCTAACATACCTAAAACTCTTAATATCAGTCGAACAGATGTAGACATAATTTTTACTTGCCAAAGTAGGAAAATTAATTGTGGGGTAACTATGTTCTTCAAACCAAGTTTCCAAAGATTTGATTATTAACATAATTTAAGAACTATCATCATGACTATAATAATCAGGCAAAACTAAGTATAAAAAAGGCGGTATTAATTAAATAGTGTTTTGTTGGGATTGAAAATACTTAGTTTAGTTAATTACGTAGATTTCGAGACTAAACAGTTAGATAATTTTATTTAGCTACCTTTAAGTTTGTAATTTGGGAATAAAATTTGGTAATTCTTGGTTCTTATTCCTTTAGTTAATATTGGCTTCATAAGCTTCTTCATCGATTACTATAAGATCTTTTGTATGTCAGATGTAAATCATAGAGTGATGGTTGTGCATGGAGGTTAGGGGCATGTCGGCATAAAACTCATGGGATGTTCGAAATCACCAAACTTCCAGGAGAACACTCATGTTTGTTTTCAGAATTGACACGTGATCATTCAAAGCTTGATTCATATTTTATGAGTATTAAAATAAAAAATTTGGTTAGAGTTGATCGTGGGGTACCTGTGGCCCTACTCCAAGAAGCAATTAAAAAACAATATGGCTATAATGTTAAATATAGACGGTTGTTACAAGCCAAGAGAAAAGCGTTGATTGCTGTGTTTGGTGATTGGGAGAAATCATATTCAAAGCTTCCGTATTGGTTGAGTGCTCTTGTTCATTACAATCCAGGAGCACGAACAGATTGGTTTTTCCTTCCCTCTGATGTGCCAGGTACAACTTTTTTTTGTCGAGTTTTTTGGTTCTTTGGTCCTGCAAGAGAAGGGTTTAAACATTGTAGGCCATTAATCCAGATCAATGGAACTCATCTCTACGGAAAGTATAAGGGAAAACTATAGACCGCCTTATCTATTGGTGCAAACGGAAATATATTTTCCTTTGCTTTTACTATTGTTGAAGTTGAAAATTCGTCCAGTTGGTCATAGTTTTTGAGGCCATTGCGTGAATATGTTACCCAAAGAGAGGGTATTTGCTTGCTTTCTGATAGACATAAAGGCATTCTTACTGCAATTAATAATGAGAAAATTGGTTGGGGTGAACCTAGAGCGTACCATCGATATTATCTTCACCATGTTGCAAGTAATTTCAATACGAAATACAAATCAAAGCAACTAAAAAATTTGGTGTTTAAGGAAAGAAATCAACAACAAAGGCGCAAGTTCATTCGGTGCATGAAAGAATTGAAACAACGAGCATACATCATGCACCTTATTGGAGGATTTTTGTTCGCTGACAAGTCAAATACTCTAGTGTATCTCATGTTCCTCCCGCTATCTGATTTCGATCACGCTGGTAATACTCGTGGGGTGGTGCATGTCCTACATGGTTTGTAACAATCGGATCCTTACATATTGTGGTCCGACAGCTACGACATGCATACTTTGACTTTTCTATCATGAGATGAGTTTTGGCAAAAATCTCAAAAGAACATCTCTATAATTTTATTAATTAGGTAGAAAACTATATAAAAAGTTTATTTTACAAAACACCAGGATCCATAAAACATTAGCGTAGTGATACAAAAATACATATGCTTATAATAGTGAGTTTGATGGTTGGCCATTTGAGCGACGTCCAGTTCTGCTACCTACGCTGTGTCCTTACCTACAAAGTCTATAAAATTAGGATGAATATATAATATATCCAGTAAGTAGTTCTCACATAGGGTAGTAACCAAATGCACAATCACATGCAACATGTCCTAAAAACATATGATTGGGACCGAAAACATATAATAACATGTGGTTGTTGGTTATACTTCTAACGTAAATTTCTCCACCCTGATAGGAAGATGAGGACTTAAGCGAAAACTAATCCATCTGATGATTAGCGGGTTATGCAGTCAGTAGGGCCAAAGTCGCATCCAACATTAACCATTAACATAAACGTAAGATTGGACTAAAGGGGTGCAACCATACATACCCTGTTAGTCCCTAGCATAATCTTGACATAGAATTGGGTCTAGAGGGGTGCAACCATACATGCCCTACTAGCCCTAGAAGCATAACCTTTATCTAATTAAAATTTAATCTTATGAATAAACATAATGCATGGGGTCCCTTGTCGATAAACGTATTTTAAACATGTAATGCAACATAACAATAACATAATTATACAACAAATTAAAGGTACACTACCATGAAACACTTAAAGAGAGGGTGAGATAAACTACTTACCTTGACTGCGATCCTAGTTATTCCTTATTATTCCTTATGGTTTAATTAGTAGAGCTTTCCCTCTTAAACTAGAAGGAAATTTGGGCAGCACTTCCCTCGCATTTCCTCTTTCAAACTAGCAGAATTACTTCATCCTTTTCACACGATTTTTACTACTTAGTTTTGTTTAAGAATGAGTTTAACTTCCAGCCCAAAGCCTCCTATTTATAGCCGTTTCCAGCTCTTCTCTCTGTGACAACTCATCATACAAATGGCTTCTTTAAAATTACTTAGGTTTAAGAATTTCTCTTAATAAGACGCCTAATTTTGGCTAACGTTTGCCCTTACGTCTTCAACCTTTGTTCGTATTCAATTTTAGGGTTCTCTATGTATAATCTATAAGATCGTGGCTAAATTCAATGCATAATCCATGCTTCTGTCCAAATCTTGCTCTCTCTGTTCTCAAAATCTCGCTCTCTTCAGTTTTCTCGCTGGTTTGGCTCTCGTGAATCTCGCTCTCGCTGGTTTGGCTCTCGTGGCTCTCGCTCTTGCTCTCGCTGGTTTTACTCTCATGCCTCTCGCTCTCTCCCACTTTCTCGTTGAGAATCTCGCTCTCTCCAATTTTCTTTCCAATCTCGCTAGTTTTCACGCGTGGGTTGCCTTCACTGCTTGTGGATTCCACTTCCCCTTTTTAACTCTTTCAAATTTTAAGAGTATATGGACAATTAATTCACCTCAAATTCTTCCAATGAGCAGTGCCCAAACAAAAAGTTATCTACTGCCCTTTGTCTCCTGAATTAGCTAGCGTCCAACTTCTAATTAATCCTCCCTGATTCTGCCCCCTTATTCCTTATTTTTGGATAATTATAAATTTCTTATTTTTTTCCAATTCTAAATTTCCACCCGATTTTCCTATTAAATTTATATATTTTTCATTCTTAATTATATATTTTATTTTTCTTCCTGCTTTCTAAATTAGGGTTAGGGTATTACATTTACTACCTCCTTAAATAAAATTTCGTCCTGCTTAACATTTGACATTTAATTTCCTGTAGTGTATGCGTACAAATTTGGGATGTTACATTCTCCCCCCTTTAAGAACTTTCGTCCTTGAAAGTTTCTTGGTTCTTAAACAGATAAGGGTATTTGACTTTCATCTCTTCTTCTCGTTCCCATGTAGCTTCTTCTACTTGTTGATTTCTCCAAAAAACCTTCACTAAACTTATTCCCGATTACGAAGTGACTTCTTCTCTCTTACTAGGATGCAAACTGGAGTCTCTTCATATTCCAAGTTTTCACTTATTTGTAGAGGTTCATAATTTACTACATGTGATGGGTCAAACACGTATTTTCGAAGCATCGATACATGAAAAATATTATGTATTGTAGAAAGGGTAGGTGGTAATGCTAATCGATAAGCTACTTGGCCAATACGTTCTAATATTTCAAAGGGTCCAATAAAGCGGGGGCTAAGTTTTCTTTTTCGTCCGAAACACATAATGCCTTTCATTGGTGCTACCTTTAGAAATACGTGATCTCGTACTTTGAATTCCAACTCTTTTCGACGGTTATCAGCATAACTCTTCTGTCTGCTTTAAGCTGTTCGCATTCTTTCTCGAATTAGCTTAATTGACTCTGATGTTTGCTGCACCAATTCAAGTCCTAGTAGTGTTCGCTCCCCAACTTCATCCCAGTGTATAGGGGATCTGCATTTCTTTCCATATAAGGCTTCGAAGGGAGTCATACCAATTTTCGCCTGATAACTATTATTATAAGAAAATTCTATAAGATGTATATGCGAATCCCATACTCTAGTAAAATCCTCTAAAGCACATGCCCTCAACATGTCTTTTAGGATTTGATTAACTCGTTCCATTTGGCCATCAGTTTGTGGATGGAAGGCTGTGCTAAAGTTTAGTTGTGTGCCCATTGCTTCTGCAAACTTTTCCAGAACTTGGAGATGAAACGAGGGTCTCGATTTGAAATAATTGATATTGGGATTCCATGTAACTGGATGACCCCTTTTAAGTATATTTGAGCTAGTGCTTCCGTAATGTGAGTAGTCTTGCATGGTAGGAAGTGGGCCGATTTGGTGAGTCGATCTACAATCACCCAAATCATGTTGTGGCCTTTAATAGTTCTCGAGAGTCCTGAGATGAAGTCCATAGAAATATGCTCCCATTTCCATTCTGGAACATTTAGAGGCTGAAGGAGTCCTTGTGGTCGTTGTGTAGAGCTTTCACCTGTTGACAAACCAAACATTTACTTACATAGTCGGCTATATCCTTTTTCATGTTACACCACTAGTAATGTGCTTTCAAGTCTCGATACATTTTGGTACTCCCAGGATGTATTGAAAAGCATGATTCATGAGCTTCCCTCAATAGTTCTTTCTTGATTTCTTCATCATCTGGTACACATAGACGTCCATGATGGAGGAGTGCAGAGTCTGGGGCTGTAGAGAATTGACTAGTTTCTCCATTCTCTGACTGTAGTTGTTTGTTTAGGTATTTATCTATTTGTTGTGCATCAATTATCCTTTGCCTTAATGCAGGTCTTGCAATTAACTGTGCTATTTAAGTTGTGAAGATTTCTAGTATTAGTGAGATCTCAGCTCTTTCAAGGTCATCCATTATGTATTTGGAGATGGTACTAAGGGCTGCTGTAAGAGCTGACTTTCTGCTAAGAGCATCAGCAACAATGTTAGCTTTTCCTGGATGATAGAGGATCTCACAGTCATAGTCGTTGACTAATTCTAACCATCTTCGTTGCCTCATATTTAACTCTTTCTGGGTAAAGAAGTACTTAAGGCTTTTATAATCTATATAAATTTGGATCTTTTCTCCATATCTTTAAGACAAAGACTACGGCAGCTAACTCCAAGTCATGAATGGGATAATTTTGTTCATAAGGTTTTAGTTGTCTTGAAGCATATGATATTACCTTTCCATGTTGCATCAATACACAGCCAAGCCCCTTTTTCGATGCGTCACTGTACACAGTTAAACCCCCTGATCCGTCAGGTATAGTGAGAATAGGGGTTGTGGTCAAACTTTCTTTTAGTTCCTGGAAGCTTTGCTCACATGCTTGGTTCCAGACAAATGGATTATTCTTCTTGGTGAGGTTAGTTGAGGGTAATTTTATACTTGATAAATTCTTCATAAATCGTCTATAATATCCTGCTAATCCAAGGAAGCTTCGCACTTCGCTGACTATTGTTGGGCGAGGCCACTTGCTAACTGTTTCAATCTTAGCAGGATCCACTGAAATTCCTTCTTACTTTACAATATGCCCTAGGTAGGCAACTTGTCACGTCCAAAACTCACACTTGAAAAATTTGGCATACTACTTTTCATTTCTTAATATGGAAAGGACATCCCTAAGATGTTTTTTATGTTCTGCCTCAGACCTGGAATAGACCAAAATATCATCTATAAATACGATCACGAAGTATCAAGATAGTCCTTAAAAATTCTATTCATTAAGTCCATGAAGGTTGCTGGGGCATTCGTTAATCCAAAGGGCATTACAACGAATTCATAATGCCCATATCTTTTTTGGAAAGCAGTCTTGGGTATATTAGACTCCTTGATTCGTAGTTGATGATATCCAAATCGTAAGTCTTATTTTGGAGAATACTGAAGTTGCTTATAATTGGCCAAATAGGTCATCAATGCTGGAAGTGGGTACTTATTCTTTATTGTCAACTTATTCAACTCCCGATAATCTATACATAAACGCATTAATCCATTATTTTTCTTAACAAATAAAAAAGGTGCTCCATATGGAGACACGCTAGGGCGTATAAACCCCTTATCTAACAATTCTTGTAATTGTATTTTGAGTTCTTTTAATTCCGCAGGTGCCATTCTATATGGTGCTTTAGATATTGGTTCAGCTCCGGGAATTAGAACTATACAAAATTCTATCTTTCGACTAGGTGGTAAACCTGGTAGCTCTTCTGGGAATACATCTTCAAATTCCCTTATTACAGGAATGGCCTTAATTTCATTCTTTTGGTTTCGTAAATCCACTACACTTGCTAAATATGCCCAAACCCCATGGTTGAGCAAATGTTTAGTCTTTAAGGCTGAAATTATTCTAGGGGCTGATTGTGTATTAGAACTCTTAAACTTAAACTTGGTTCTTGTTGGAAAGATGAATATGACCTCTTTATTATGGCAATCTATGCTTGCATAGTTTGCTGCTAACCAATCCATACCTAGTATTATGTCAAAATCACTTATGTCTAAGATGATAAAGGTCACCCCTAGTTTATGTCTTAATACTGACAATTCACAGTTTTCTACTACTGAGTTGGCCAACATAGATACTCCGGCAGGAGTAGCTACGGATAGAATGTAGCCTAAGGGCTTTGATGTTAATTGAGCATGTTGTGCAAACGTTGTAGAGATGAATGAATGACTAGAGCCCGAATCAAATAAAGTGAAGGCATAATACCCGAGGATGGGTAATGTACCTGTAACAATTGCATCTTGATCCTCTACCTCTTGATGTGTAACAACAAACACTCGTCCTTTCTGTTGTTGGGTAACCTTGTTAATAGTAGGCTGGGTGGTCTGGGCAGTTGATACTTGGTTGATGAGCTTTGGGCAAGCCTTTGCATAGTGACCCATCTGGCCGCAGTTGAAACACACCCCTAAGTTCCGAAAACATTGCCCCTGATGGTGTTTTCCACAATTTCTACACTTAGGATATGTGAATGTTTGACTCTTCTGTTGTGACTGTATGCCCTGAGTGCTTTGGAAAATTTTTGCTTGCCGTTGTGAACGTTGGAAACCTTATTGGGTGAATTTCCTTTTTTTTTTTTTTTTTTTTTTTTTTTTTTGATATCTCACGGTCAAAGGGAAATACTTGTTGTAAAAAGCCTGAATGAATTGTTGCCATGAGACTGAACCTTTGATTGTTCTTCGTGTGGATTCCTACCAGAACCTTGCATCGCCTCTTAACATGAAGGTGGCACAATTTACTTTCTGTTCTTCTGGAATGTTCATATGGCGGAAAATAGTTTCTATTTCTGTTATCCAATTCTCTACTATAATTGGATCCACAGATGATCCATCAAATGTTGAAGGATTGAACTTTCTGAATTCTTGAATGATCTTTGAGTCATTTGTATCGTTGGTTGTTGGTGTGGTGGACGAGGTTGTGTTTCCATTACTCATATTTTGAGTTAGTATTTGGAACGCATCTGGTGTAAGTAACACGTAAGGCGTCTGTCCATATCCTTGATTTTGATCCCTTGTGGATTCACTTCGCGGTTTGCCTCGTCATGTTGGAGCCCTTTATGTTGGCATCTGGTACATACATTTTATTTTCATAATAAGAAGCAATCTAATTTTAATTTTTTTTTTAACTCATACCTTATGTTTACTAAGTTATTTACTAAGTTACTTGTTTGAAAATTTCACTTACCAGCGTATTTGGCTTAACTGTGGGCATCACTTAATAAGCCAAACCATCAAACACCACGACTCTTCTAATTAGTAGAGCCTAATTGGCTCAAATACTCTGATACCAAATTGTAACGACCAGATCCTTACATATTATGGTCCGACCGCTACGACATGCATACTTAGACTTTTCTATCATGAGATGAGTTTTGGCAAAAATCTCAAAAGAACATATCTAAAATTTTATTAATTAGGTAGAAAACTATATAAAAAGTTTATTTTACAAAACACCAGGATTCATAAAACATTAGCGTAGTGATACAAAAATGCATATGCCTATAATAGTGAGTTTGATGGTTGGCCATTTGAGCGACGTCCAGTTCTGCCACCTATGCTGTGTCCTTACCTATAAAGTCTATAAAATTAGGATGAGTATATACTATACCCAGTAAGTAGTTCTCACATAGGGTAGTGACCAAATGCACAATCACATGCAACATGTCTTGAAAACATATGATTGGGACCGAAAACATATAATAACATGTGGTGGTGGTTATGCTTCTAACGTAAATTTCGCCGCCCTGATGGGAAGATGAGGACTGAGTGAAACTAACCCATCTGATGATTAGCGGGTTATGCAGTCAGTAGGGCCAGAGTCGCATCCAACATCAACCATTAACATAAACGTAAGATTGGACTAGAGGTGTGCAACCATACATACCATGTTAGTCTCTAGCATAATCTTGACATAGAATTGGGTCTAGAGGGGTGCAACCATACATGCCCTGCTAGCCCTAGAAGCATAACCTTTATCTAATTAAAATTTAATCTTATGAACAAACATAATGCAGGGGGTCCCTTGTCGATAAACGTATTTTAAACATGTAATGCATCATAACAATAACATAATTATGCAACAGATTAAAGGTACACCACCATGAAACACTTAAAGAGAGGGTGAGATAAACTACTTACCTTGACTGCGATCCTAGTTTTTCCTTATGGTTTAATCAGTAGAGCTTTCCCTCTTAAACCAGAAGGAAACTTGGCCAGCACTTCCCTCGCGTTTCCTCCTTCAAACTAACAGAATTACTTCACCCTTTTCACACGATTTATACTACTGAGTTTTATTTGAGAATGAGTTTAACTTCCAGCCCAAAGCCTCCTATTCATAGCCGTTTCCAGCTCTTCTCTGTGTGACAACTCATCCTACAAATGGCTTCTTTAAAATTACTTAGGTTTAAGAATTTCTCTTAATAAGACACCTAATTTTGGCTACGTTTGCTCTTACGTCTTCAACCTTTGTTCGTATTCAATTTTAGGGTTCTCCATGTGTAATCTATAAGATCGTGGCCAAATTCAACGCATAATCCATGCTTCTGTCCAAATCTCGCTCTCTCTGTTCTCAGAATCTTGCTCTCCTCAGCTTTCTCGCTGGTTTGGCTCTCGTGGCTCTCGCTCTTGCTCTCGCTGGTTTTACTCTCGTGGCTCTCTCTCTCCCACTTTCTCGCTGAGAATCTCGCTCTCTCCAATTTTCTCTCCAATCTCGCTAGTTTTCACGCGTGGGTTGCCTTCACTACTTGTGGATTCCACTTTCCCTTTTTAACTCTTTCAAATTTTAAAAGTATATGGACAATTAATTCACTTCCAATTCTTCCAATGAGCAGTGTCCAAACAAAAAGTTATCTACTGTCCTTTGTCTCCTGAATTAGCTAACGTCCAACTTCTAATTAATCCTCCCTAATTCTGCCCCCTTATTCATTATTTTTGGATAATTAATAAATTTCTTATTTTTTTCCAATTTTAAATTTTCACCCGATTTTCCTATTAAATTTATATATTTTTCATTCTTAATTGTATATTTTATTTGTTTTCCTGCTTTCTAAATTAGGGTTAGGGTATTACATTTACTACCTCCTTAAATAAAATTTCGTCCTGCTTAACATTTGACATTTAATTTCCTGTAATGTATGCGTATAAATTTCGGTTGTTACATGGTTGTATAGAGAACTTTGTTGGGCTATCAATGCACAAGGGTTGGAAATAGTGGGGCCATGATACAACTACAAGTATGGGCTTGTGACATATTTCCAATTATATCACCACAAATCCAGTTACAGGCCCCAAATCATCGTCCACTTAGTGCTAGATATTATTTCATTTATATATTTATTTTGTTACCATTTTATGTAAAAATATAAATTAATTGTATTTTTTATAATTTTAGATGGAGTAGTGTATTAGTTACCTTTGAACAGTCAGCAAATATGTTGCTCGTCTACCCAAAAATATTTGACAAACTGATGCACAATCAGGTAGCAAATGTATATATAAATGAATATCTAACACATTTTAGATGTATACTTATCTTTTTTTTTTCTTGTTAGATTATTTGGATACCATACACACAACGATTTTGTCATCCTTACCTGATTATTGTCGTGATGGTAAAGACATCTGGTTGACCGTTAGCCTTCTTATATGCTTCCATATAGTAGAGTGGCATCATCCAGATCGTGTGTTGAGACAGTTCGGTCTGCGACAAACGATACATTCGTTGTCCTATACACTCTCAGCATTACACCAGATCGATTTGAGAGATAAGCACGACCAAGACTTGCGTCAAATCAATGCGGAATATCTATCCTGCTTGCATGGACGACATGATTGTTGTGCATAGGGAGAATTAACAAATGGGCCAGCTGTCACAACCCCCTCCCAGATTACCCTTTTATTCTGGAAGAGGATATGACTGTGGTAGTTACTAGACCTACTGCCAGCACTCACCACCCAAGCCTTCTAATCTAAATAATAACCTACTCATCTGATTAGTAATATACGCAAACAGCTAACCTCTTTTAAGGTTCTACAAAGGTTACATAAATACATGCATACAGCCCAGACATTACTTTTATAGGATAAAAAAAAATATTCACAGGTGGCCCAAACATTCCTACAGAAGCACTACTCCCTCACAAAATATGTGTACATAAACAGATCATCAACCTAAGTCTTTTGATAAGCCGAGTCTTTCGGTGGCAAGCAGCAGTAGGATCAACCTTGAGGAAACTGATCGCTAACTGAAAAGGGAAAACACAGAAATTCTGTGAGCTAAAAGCTCAGTGAGTGACTATAGAATCGTAAAGCAACAAGCGTAGCATCACTATAAACATGTAAATATGCCAATGAGTAAACTCAAGCATCATTAAACATTATTATTCCTAGTTGAGAACGAGCCTAAACTCTCTAGCTCCCAAACATTTATTACCGACCAAAAGACCCATACTTCGGTCTCTCATCCATAACTGCCTACGTGCACGTGGCCACACTAAGTACCATCATATTTTAGGTACTTCCACTCAAATACCTTCTCAAATTTGTCTTTCAGTATCGAGCTACTATGATACCTTCTCATATGTCCTTCGGTATCAAATTGGCCAGATACCTTCTTAAATGTCCTTCAGTATCAAATTGGCTAGGTACTTTCTCAAATGCCTTCGATACCTAATTGGTTAGATACCTTCTCAACGTCCTTCGGTATCAAATGTGTATTTTATAACATCAACTTAAGTTCCATTGCCTAGTATTTACACAAGAGTTGTTCCATTGTCACTCATTTACACAAGAACTCATTCTCTCATAGCCTTCCTCTAGGAAGCATATATCAAAATCAGAACATAGCTTTTGTAATGGTTACACGACATATCTTGGTCTGTGCTACACACATACAAGCCGAGAAACATGAATTAAGTTATTCTCTAACCATTTGTTGCTTGAGGAAGTATAAATACATCATTAATGTCATTGTGCTTTACTTGATCATATGTGCATGAGTATTAGAAATCTTAAGTTTACTTAGTCACTCACAGTTCGTTAGGCTTTTATTGGTTTATACGCTTCCCCTAGCTCTTCTTGGCCTGAAAAGATATAATTCCTGATTAAACTACTTAGAATTCCTAATAAAATACCTCAAATAATTCATTTATTAAAGAAACTTCCATCAATACAGACAACTTTACTAGCGAGATCCCCCTGAGTGATGTTAGCGAGATCCTCCTGAGCGATGCTAGCGAGATCCTCTAGAGCAATTCCATCGATATCCTCTAGAGCGATACCAGCGAGATCCTCTAGAGCGAGATCAAACTTTTCCTGTGAAATTCTTAGTCTAAATTCCTAGCAAGATTTCCTTTTTACAAAATCAGCGAAATTTTCATTATAAGCGAGATCTTTATGCCCAAATCTCGGTATAATTCTCCACGATGAACTGCTTGCTTGCTCTTCACAAGCAGTTGTCTGCTTATGCACTAATCCCTTGTTATAACTTCAAAAATTCATAACTCAAAATCCATAATTCTTTTCAAGAAATTTCCTTCTACAAACTTGTTTATATTTGAGTTAGCTTCCTTATCTTAAAATTTCAGCCCATAATTGCTTATAATTTGGCTTGAAACTTTCAAAATTCACCTTGGGCCCTGATTAATCTATGGTTCTGCCTCTTCTACAAATTCTCCACTTTTGTTCTTCTCCTCTAGCAATCTTTCTTCAGTAGGACAACCTTGAAAACTAGATTTTCCCAGCTTTCAAATGGCACCGAATTCGCTAGATCTTCTCTTGTCAATTGCCGAAACCATGCTTTTGAAATTTCACTTTCCCTTTTAATCTTTCTGCCGCTTCCTGAATTCAAGAAGTAGATTGCCACATCACCCCTCACTTAGTGCCTCTAGCCAGACTAATGATTGAGTTTCTTCATTAAATATATTTTCCTTCTCTTCCTTCATAATCCCTATAAACAACATGAATTTCTACTTAATAAATATGTAATAAAACATCCCTTTGGCTAAACATGCTTATCTAAGGAACCTAAGTTCGGGGTTTACACCAGCTGTATCAGATGACTACTTTTCTTGGTACAATTCAATCACGAGGCGATTTATCACACCTGACGGTGCTTACTATTACTGCATGGTAAGAGATTTAAAATTAGACATTTTTCATATATATGATATGAATATTGTTTAATATTTAATTTTTTTATTGTACAAAATAATTTTATCGAAGATGTACAACAATATTCAGTGCAGAACAACTTATCATATTTGGGTTCAATGTGTCAGCAAACATTGGTCAACATAGAAGGTATTATTCGACAAACAAGACGACTCAATGTTGCTGACACCGATCGAAGACGTATTCGTTGTAGACGACAACGATAACAAGGTGAACCTAATTTAGAGGGACACGAAGCCAACCTCCATGAGGGGTAAGGGCCAGGGGGGTCGTTTTTAAATTTCATGTAAACTTTCATTTTCAAATTGTAAATTAAAGAACTAATTGTAAATCTTCTTCAATATCATGACATTTTTTTTAATATGAGTGCAAGATAATTATGTTTTCATTGTAGATTAATTAAGTTTAATAATGAAGGAATTTGTGGACCCGTTCCTAAAGTCTTAATATTGTTGTATATCTCCAATTAAAAAAATAATTAGTCAACACACTTTTTTTAAAAAAAATAAAAAAGAAAAACAAATCGTGGACCGGGTCCACAAGTTTCCATGCGATCGGTCAACCAGTCAACCGACATGGTGCTGATTGGATTAAACAGTACTCATGTACCCCGTACATGCATTTGCCACATCGCAATCGTGAACCCCGTACACGATTTCAGTACCCTAATTTTGTCGATAGTTTCGGCAAATACCTATTCTTAAAAAAACTTTCAATCCTATCCTATTTTTGTCAATATATATTAAAATAAAATTATTTTAAAAAAAATCAATTTAATGTTATAAAAACCTTTTATAGCCTTAGCAAAAAAAAGAACACAATCTTTCATATAGCTTTCTTTATAGCAGTAAAAAAATATTACTCAGTTTTCTTCTATTTAAGTATTTTTCAAGTTAAATAATATCCAATTTGAGAGCCTGGTTGCTATATCTTTAAATACCTACCGCACTAGTGATTGATAAAATAAACTTACACATATCATGAGGACTTGAATTTCCTTAAGAATGGGAATGTACTTATATCTCAACCTAATCATTTACGTGTAAAAACGCTTTTCTTCAATATAACCTCAAATTTGTTTGGTTAATTTTTTATACTCTAACAAGAAAAACATACTCAAAGAATATAAAAGGTATACAAAATAAAAGGGTTCAAAATACGAAAACAACAATATGCAACTTAAACAACGAATTTTTACAAAAATATGCATTGTGATCTGTTGTGATAATGCAAAATTCACAAAATAATCTATCCTTTGTTTTGTGATAAGAAGTTTTCAAAACAAGTAAGAAGTCAAAATAACTAAACTTGGATAAAAGAAGAAAAACCACCAATTTAATACGCAAAATTTAGATATAACAAAAATAGTAACAACTTTCTTGTATAAATGCCTAAAAACTTTTATGCATAATCATCTTCTCTCTTTCGATCAGAATTAGGATCGAAACAAATTACAATATAGAAAAAGTATAGGAATTGGTTTCTCTTTGATCCTTTTTTTCTTCTTGTTTAGTAAGTTTTCTAACTATTTGCTTTTAAATATTATTTTACATTACTCTTCTCATTTATTCATTAATTTCTTCTATGTCCAAAATTGTTATTACACAGACAATTTTTTTTCTAAAAAAATTTAATAACATAAAAGGTTTTTATGACTTCTATATTGGGCTAACTATATTTGGTGGTAATGGGGTAATGGGGAATTTAAGATTTAGCCATTGGGGGGGGGGGATGGTGTGGATTGAGAGGGAAAGGTTGGGTTTTTTGTGGAACAGTGTTGTGTAGGTTGTGTGGTTGTTTTCATTTTATTTTGTATGAAATTTGGGGTGGTTGGGGGGGTTATGGGTTGGGTTGGGGTACTTTTAATAAATCTTTTTTAAATTCTCCATACTAACTTATTGTTGATTTGTTTAAAAAAAATTGTTACCATTTTTACTATTATATTGATTTTGAAATTAAATTCACATATTTTATTTCCTTACATGAAAATTATTATTATTATTTAATCAATTTCAGTAAATATTAATTGTAAGAGACTAAATTTAAGATTTATTAAAAGTATGAGGATTCAAACTGGAAAATTGAAAGAATATGAAGTAAAATTGAACCGGACCAAAATATGGTATTTTAATCAAAATTTTATAGGAGTATGTTGTTTTGCTTCTCTTCTTCATGGCTTTTTTTTTTCGTTTCAGAATATTTTTCTGCATAATATTTCCTATCACGGTTCCAAACTAAAAGAACTTAAATTCTTGAAATAAAGTTTCTAAGTTTAGTGATTATCTATAAATTTTAATAAATAAAAACTAACCCTACTTTTACTATTTCTTTGGTTGGGTTTTTTCTTAATGAAGCAAGATGGCAAGAGTTCTCATCACTTTACTGGGACTTTTGTTCCTTTGTTTCTCTGAAACATTAGCAAAAACTGAATATTTGAAATATAAAGACCCAAAACAACCCTTGAATGTTCGCATTAAGGATCTACTTGGTCGGATGACTCTCGAGGAAAAAATTGGCCAAATGGTGCAAATTGAAAGAGTCAATGCTACATTTGAGGTTATGCAAAAACATTTCATTGGTAAATATATTACCTTATTTCTCTTCTTACATTTCTTAATGTTTTTGGGTTTAAAAGCATATGTTAATTTGTTTAATTTGTGCGAAGAGATTATGAAAAATAAAAATGATATCTTATTTCTTAGGGAGTGTATTGAGTGGTGGAGGCAGTGTTCCATCAAAGAAAGCTTCAGCCAAGGATTGGGTCCACATGGTCAATAAAATTCAAAAAGGAGCTTTGTCGACTAGACTTGGAATTCCAATGATATATGGGGTTGATGCTGTACATGGTCACAACAATGTCTATAAAGCAACAATCTTCCCTCACAATATTGGTCTTGGAGCTACAAGGTAAGATAAATATATATTAGTATATATTACGGGGAGAATTTTTAGCTTCTAAAACTACGACATTTTCTTGGATTGACCAGGGATCCTCAGCTTGTGAAAAAGATTGGAATTGCTACTGCACTTGAAGTTAGAGCTACTGGGATTCCTTATACTTTTGCACCTTGTATAGCGGTAACTATTTTTCTCTTCTAGTCATTTTATGATTTATTAAAATTGATTTTTCCATTTTTGATATGTTTTCTTTTGTGACTTCTTTCTTAATTAGGTTTGTAGAGATCCAAGATGGGGTCGGTGTTATGAAAGTTATGGTGAAGATCCTAAGATCATTCAAGCTATGACAGAGATTATACCAGGTTTACAAGGAGATATCCCACCTAATTCTCGCAAGGGTGTTCCATATGTCGCTGGAAAGTGAGTCCTCAAAAAAATTGTAGCACCATAATCCATATATTTGATCTACAAGATTTCGAAGAACGTTAACTCTTTAGCTGGAAATCAACATTCAAAGACAAACTTATAGTATTAAAACATTAAAAAAAAGTCATCTTTACCAATATTTATTGATCATTTATAATATTATTATTACTATTATAGGTGTAATTTATGATTTAAAATAAAGGGTATTTTGTTTGGTCAAGATAATGAAAGTAGTTTCCTAATGAAGTTTCTGACGACCCGTTTCTTTTATTTATATAGAAAAAATGTAGCAGCATGTGCAAAACACTTTGTTGGAGATGGTGGAACAACTAAGGGGATCAATGAGAACGACACAGTAATAGATAGACATAGTTTACTTAGCATTCATATGCCAGGTTACTACAACTCAATAATCAAGGGAGTTGCAACCATCATGGTTTCGTATTCAAGCGTGAATGGAGAGAAGATGCACACAAACCAGAATCTTGTTACCGACTTTCTTAAAAATACTCTAAATTTTAGGGTAAATACTTCATTACTATATATTTTGGTCATCTCACACATTGTTATTTAGTAGATAACCTTGGGGAAAGAACTATGCAGAGTAACTTAGATATTTTGTTGGTCTTTTTCAGGGTTTTGTTATCTCAGATTGGCAGGGTATTGATAGGATTACAAGTCCACCTCATTCTAACTATACATATTCCATTATGGCGAGCGTTAATGCTGGTGTTGACATGGTTGGTTATATGCTGACACTTAGATTATATTTTAACAAATAACAATGCTCATTTACTTAATCTGTGACAGGTTATGGTGCCATACAACTACACAGAGTTCATCGACGGTCTTACCTATTTGGTAAAAAATAACGCAATTCCTATTAGTCGAATTGATGATGCAGTGAAGAGAATATTGCGAGTCAAATTTATTATGGGTTTATTTGAGAACCCATTAGCTGACTTAAGTTTGATTAATGAGCTTGGTAAACAGGTACTTGTACTTAATAATTAACATCTTTAATATTATGAATGAAAAAATATTACACATTTTCTTATGATTTATTTCTTCCTAACAGGAGCATAGAGAATTGGCAAGAGAAGCTGTTAGAAAATCACTTGTATTATTGAAAAATGGAAAATTTCCTAATGAACCATTGTTGCCTCTCCCAAAGAAAGCACCAAAGATACTTGTTGCAGGAAGCCATGCAAACAACCTTGGAAATCAGTGTGGTGGTTGGACTATAGAATGGCAAGGACTTAGTGGCAACAACCTCACCATTGGTATGTAAAGTAACATAGTTTCTTTTTATATAAATTATTTACTACAAACTAGTGATTAAGGGTTATGATCTTGCATAATATTTACTCCAACCTCCCTTTTTAGGTACACCAATCCTTGCAGCAATAAAAGACACAGTTGATCCTGAAACAAAAGTTATATTTGAAGAGAATCCAAGTGTGGAATTTCTCAAATCACACGATTTTTCTTATGCCATTGTCGTGGTTGGAGAAAATCCATATGCAGAAACCAATGGTGATAGCTTGAATCTGACAATTCCTCATCCTGGTCCAGAAACAATCACAAATGTTTGTGGAGTAGTAAAATGTGTAGTTATGGTAATCTCAGGACGACCAGTAGTAATCCAACCTTATATTGCTTCGATGGATGCACTTGTTGCTTCATGGCTTCCAGGAACTGAAGGCAAAGGCATTACAGATGTGTTATTTGGAGACTACGGCTTTACTGGCAAGCTTTCAATGACGTGGTTCAAGACTGTTGATCAATTGCCAATGAATTTTGGAGATCCACATTATGATCCTCTTTTCCCATTTGGATATGGTCTCACTACAGAGCCTATCAAAGCTAATTGAACGAGTGTTCAACTTGAGCATATAAATGCAATGAAATGTTCTTCCAAACTCTCTACTTGATTAGGGTTTTTATTTTCAACTTTGTTGTGATAAATATTATTGTTTGCCTATCTAATTTTTTTTAAAAAAAATCATCAATTCTTAATAAATAATTCTAAGATTAACTATCGAAATCCACAAAAACACTTTACGATATCTTATTCTGGCAAGCTAACTTTCAAGTCTTTTAAAGCTATCACTTGTTATTATCTTTTTTAATTTTGTTGTTTTCAAGTTTTGTTGCATGTTGTCTCACCATGCAAACAAGCAAGTCTACGATGTCAACGTTCTAGGTAATGCATTGAGTGTCGAGTGTTGCCTTCAAGATTAGTTTTCTAATTTGTCTAATTATTGTAATCACTAACACCTTATTTTATCTTGAGAACTTAAGAAGGGAAGGTGAATTAATTTACTTAACGCTAAACTAAATTTAGCTAAGATGAGACAATTGATTCCTTCAATTGTAACACAAATTTGATTAAATCAAATAACCAATTTTAACATCCATGAATTAAAAGCTAAAAAAAAATACTAAAGTATTTATTTTTCTCTCCCAAGCTCAATTAACTATCTCGCTCATTGAAAGAATCAAAATCCTCGCCTATCATCTATAAATATGTAAGATGCTAGAATAGATGTCTCGAAGGATTGCTGCGTCATGGAAAAACCATTGTCATGAAAGCAATTACAACGTGACCTCGGTGCTGATCGCTATGCTAATTGCTCCACAAGGTTAACGCAACCTCCAAATTCAGGCATACACTCGCCGAAAAATGGAATAGAACTGATGAGAAGACAATTTCATGAAAACAAAAGAAGAAGTAAGAAAGTATCAGTTATGTGTCTCCTCTCTCAGGTCTAATCTTTGTTAAATATCAAGATGAACGTTAGTACAATTTTCATAAACAGGCAAATGAACGGTAGTGCAAACGGTCAAACAAAACGGTCAACAAAATATTAATAAAAATGATTTATTAAATAAATAAATAAGCAATAAAAAATTAGTTCTTTTTCAAGCAAGCACAGTTATCGGAACTTGAACCCGCCCACCCGCCCGTCCGACCGAACGGCGACGATGGCGTGTGCATGTGGTGAAAGGATTATACTTCCACCACCAGCACACTTTGTACGCTCAACTAGAATACCTTGGTATTTATACCCTCTAGGCAATTCTAAATTTATACATGTGGACAAAGTACCCTACTCCGTTAACCTTTCCTATGGGCCCAAACCCAAAAGTCATTTCGAACAATTTCCACAAATGACTACAAGTAAATAATATAAAAGATTATTTTGAAGAAAAAAAATGTGAGCAAGTAAATAAGATTAAACTAAAACATCAATATCTAACGATTTGAATTGATGCATAATGAAATGGGGTAACAACCTTAATAGAGAGGGTGAGTTACCTCTTGAACATTCAATAACACTAGTTGAGACCCTCATAGCACGTTTTACTCCTAGTCATTTTTCTCGATTCTACGATATAGAGTGTGCGTATTATGGTCATACACATAAACCTCAGGTCATCAATTGCATATTGATGAGATTAATATAATAGGATTAATTATCGATGTTATCTATAATTAAGAGAGAAAAACTATTTGACTAAGATTCAAATATTAAAGAGATATATACATATAAATATGTGATAATTATATGTTGATTAATTCTATATTAAATATGATTTAATATAATCATTTAATTGATTAATTAAAGATAATTAATTAATTAATTAATTATAAGTAGAGATAAATAAACTTGTGATGTTTATTTATTTATTAATTAATTATATATTAAATATGATTAATATATATGGTTATTTAATTATTGGACTAATTAATTAAATAAAAGTTATTTAATTAAATTAGAACTAGAGTAGGAATAAGAAACACTAGGAGAGGGGGCTCACTCATCCTCTCATAAATAGGTCTTCATGGCTCATATTTGTGACATGGTTGAATTGGGAATTCTGTGTCCTAGTCTCCTACTACTTCTCTCAAAATTTCTCTTCTTTTCTCTACTATTTCTTCTTCCTTTTTCAAGTCTTGGAGACCACACATCCAATTCTTGGGATCCTAGAGAATAACAAAGTTTCACTTACGGTGGTGTCCCTTGATCATTGAAGAGACATTCCGGAGAAGATGTGGAGGCGTGAAGAATTTGGGAATCTACAAAGGTAAGTTTTAGCTCTTCCCGCTTTTCTTCTCTTAAATGCATGTTAATCTTGATTGTTTATCTATTATATTATTATTTTTATATCGTATTTTGTTTATATAAAATTGAAAATAAAATTGCAATGTGATCACACGCTTCCACTTAGGATTCGATCCCTTCAATTTAGGCTTCCTTTAAGCTTGATATTGGTGACGAGACTTCTCCCACGACGATATCTTCCCTTCAAGTCAGTGAACTCCCTTCACTAAAGAGTCTTAGAATTCCCCTAAGATGGAGAACTCCCTTCTCCAAAACTGAATCTTAGACTTCCCATATGTCTGAGAATCCCTTCTCTAGCAGCTAGAGCTTAGGCTCCCCCTAAGTTGTGATAATCTTCAAAGTGTTGCAATAAATGGATACAAAACTTGCACAGTGGAATGATGAACAAGGAGCAAGTACACAACGTAGAACAGTTTGGCTAAAGTACAAAAATCGTCCTTCTCTCAAAAACCAAATCGACATAATAAAAACTCCGCTCACTCTATAAAAGCATACCAAGATACCTCTTATAATAGACGAATCTAGAAAAGGAAACATCCCCCTAAATAGGAGAAAATAAATCGCGCTGCAATAAAGGAAAATATCGGACAAAATCAATCTGCCAAGATTTTTCAGATTGGGAAAAAATATTTTGCTGAAAATATTTTGATGTCTAAACCCGATGTTAAGACTTTTGATGCAATATTTGCAGAAACCAAGACTTTCGAAAAATATAAAGCCAATCAAAGCGAAATCTCCAACACAATTTTCTAAGTTTTAACTATTTTGTCATATTTTGATATTTATTTGTTGATTCATATGTATTTGAAGCTATGATGTGACTAGTACATGAAATTTAAGAAAGAATTGCGTATAAGAGATTCAACCTAAAACTAATAAAAATGGAAAAAAAAAAAAAAAGAAAAAAAAGAAAATACATATATGGATATAGTGTTTTGTAGTAGTGATAGCTTTCCAAAATCTAGGTAGACCCCACTCCACAACCCTAAAAATGAAAGAATGCTTCTAGATTGGGTAGAGAGTGTTATGGGGCTAAGGCTAGTGTTGTAATGTTGTCATCATTGGTGATACATGAAAACACATGCGTCCAGTTGTAATATAGAAATGGTTCTAAGACCAAGTATCTTCCCCAAGAGATTGAAATTACAATTTTGCTTAGCTATCACGATCACTTACACCAATTTTATCTACCACGAGAGGTAGTATAAAAGTACTTACATTACAACATTAGAAAACCACTCATAGAGTTTCGATACAATTTTGTAAATGTAGTCGATGTTATTAAAAGTCTAAAACTTGTCACAATATTTTTTGATGGTACAAAAAACTGCTATACAAAGTCCATTCTTTATTATGTAGTTTAATGGAATTTTTTTAAAAAACAATGATATTTTAATATATATTAACAAAAATAGGGTAGGATTGAAAGCATTGACAAAAGTAGGTTTTTAAATCGTGTAATGACTTAATCGTGTACTTGGTACATGATTAGCCCTACATCGTGTACCCGATACATGAGTGCCTATTGATCTGGCACGCACAGTCTGCCATGGCAGTCATGCAGCATTGACTGGTACATGATTACCTCAAGTCGTTTACCCTACACGACTTCCTTCTCTATTAAACTGTCGCGCGACTCTTCTTCTTCCTCATCCGAACGCTTCTACCTTTTTCTCCGTCCACTCTTTGCTTTGTCTTCTCCCTACAAAATCGTCCGAAAACCTCCTCCATTTGCTTCCGTCTTGTGCATCCAAATGTATCATTTTGCCTCCATTTCTTCGTCCGTCCAAAATCGTCAGAAAGCTTCTTCCTCTCTTGTGGTAAATTTTTTTCCTACGTTGTTTTTCAATATATAATCTCCATATATATATATATATATCATTTTATTTGTATTTGAATTGATGTGTAGTTTATGGATCCATGATTTATTTGTTGGGTTGAATCTAGAAATATATGTATATATTTGTCTATTAGTTGAGTTGATTTTGTCCAATGTAGTTTATGAACTTAGAAATTAGATTTTTTTGGACTGGTTTTGTTGGGCTATTTTTCTGGATGATTATGTTTGTCTATTTTTTGGGCTATTTTTTTTTATGATTAATTCGTTGGATGATTATGTATTTGTTGGGTTAAATCTAGAAATATATGTATATGTTTATAAAAATGAAGATTGGTTCATATACATATTATTTTGTTTGCATTTGGACTGAATTAAATGTATGATTCATGGATATATTATTTTGTTTTTGTTTAGGCTGATTTAAATGTATAGTTTATGGATTTTAAATTTTGGTTGATTTAAATGTATATTAGATTTGGGCTGATTTAAATGTATAATATTTATAATATTAAGATTTTATATGTTGAACTTAGAAATTGGATTTTGTTGGGTTGACATATTAACATATTTTTTGTCAACTATAACAGTTGAAAAAATCATAATAAATATGTCGATGCGTCCTGAAGATTTAGTTATTCTTGAACCTGGAAATGATGGAGATAGTGACATTGATGTTGAAGTTGATGAATTATTTGGAAACGACAGTAGTGGGGAACATGATCTTGAGTTGGTACCGTCGGATATGTTCACCCAAATAGATTGGAAAATTACAAATTCAACGTATGAATTAGGGTCTACTTTGGAGGAAAGGAATATAGATATAGATAATTGTAGTTTAATACAGAAAGGAATATTGTTTAATACCAAAGAAGATTTACAGCTTGCTGTAAAAAAAAATTGTGTGACAGAACACTATGAAATTATTGTAGTGGAATCAAATCAAGATCTTTGGTATGTCAGATGTAAATCGTGGAGTGATGCTTGTACTTAGAGGTTACGGGCATGTCGGCATAAAACTCATAGGATATTCGAAATCACCAAACTTCAAGGAGAACACTCATGTTTGTTTTCTGAATTGACATAGAACCATTCACAGCTTGATTCAAATTTTATGAGTATTGAAAGCAAAAATTTGGTTAGAGTTGATCCTGGGGTAACTATGGCCCTACTCCAAGAAGCCATTAAAAAAAATATGGCTATAATGTTAATTATAGATGGGTGTGGCAACCTAAGAGAAAAGTGTTGATTGTTGTGTTTGGTGATTGGGAGAAATCATATTCAGAGCTTCCGTATTGGTTGAGTGCTCTTAATCATTACAATCTAGGAACACGAACAGACTAGTTTTTCCTTCCCTCTGATGTGCCAAGTACGACTATTTTTTGCCGAGTTTTTTGGTCCTTTGGTTCTGCAAAAGAAGGGTTCAAACATTGTAGGCCATTAATCTAGATCGATGGAACTCATCTCTACAGAAAGTATAAGGGAAAATTATTGACCGCCTTATCTGTTGATGCAAATGGAAATATATTTCTCCTTGTTTTTGCTATTGTTGAATGTGAAAATTCATCCAGTTGGTCATGGTTTTTGTGGGCATTGCATGAATATGTTACCCAAAGAAAAGATATTTGCTTGATTTCTAATAGACATAAGTGCATTCTTATTGCAATTAATAATAAGAAAATTGGTTGGTGTGAACCTAAAGCGTACCATGGATATTGTCTTCGCCATATTGCCAGTAATTTCAATACGAAATACAAATCAAAGCAATTAAAAAATTTGGTGTTTAAGGCAGGAAATCAACACCAAAAGCGCTAGTTCATTTGATGCATGAAAGAATTGAAACAATTGCACCCTGAATGTCTTGAATATTTTTCAGACATTGACTTGGAAAAATGGACTCAATCACACGACGGTGGGTACCGGTATGGGTGGATGACAAGCAATGCAGCTAAATGCATGAATGGTTTTTCAAAGGTGCTAAAATGTTACCAATTACTTCTTCGGTTAGGCCAATATTCTATCACACAATACTATATTTTGAACGTCGGAGACAAGAAATCAGTGAAGCACTCGATCGTGGGGACATGTATATAAAATATGCCCCATAAAAACTTAAGAGGTAGGAAAAACGAGCATCTGCGCATACGATGACATCTATTGACAGGGAATGTCAAACTTTTGAAGTACAAACTGGCATAAGAATGATTTCTCCCTATAAAGGACAACACATCCAAGTTTTGAGCTTGAAAGAAGGAACATGTTCTAACAAACTGAAAGGATCAAGATTGAGTATCCCCTAGTTGCCGTCCCAGTTTCACGAATTATCTCCCGATGCCGACGACATCAGCGTACGTAGGTATGCACGAACATAAATCATGCAACTTATTGGATGATTTTTGTTCGCTGACAAGTCAAATAGTCTAGTACATCTCATGTTCCTCCCGCTACTGTCTGATTTCGAGCATGCTGGTACATACTCGGGGGGTGGTGCATGTCTTGCATGGTTTTATAGAGAACTTTTTTGGGCTACCAATGTACAAACGTTGGAAATAGCGGGGCCACTAATACTACTACAAGTATGGATTTAAGACAGATTTCCAGTTATAGCAGCAGTAGTTCAGTTACAGGCCCCAGATCATTGTCCACTTAGTGTCATACATTATTTCATTTATATATTTATTTCGTTACCATTTTATGTAAGAATAAAAATTAATTGTATTTTTTATAATTTTAGATGAAGTGGGGTATTAGCTGCCTCTGAATAGTCAGCAAATATGTTGCTCGTGTACCCAAAAATATTTGACAGACTGATGCACAATCAGGTAGCAAATGAATATATAAATGAATAGCTAAAACATTTTAGATGTATACTTATCTTTTTTTTTTTTGTCAGATTATTTAGACGCCATACACACAAAATATTTGGTCATCCTTACCTGATTATTATCGTGATGGTGAAGATAACTAGTTGACCGTTAGCCCTCTTATATGCTTCCATATAGTAGAGTGGTATCATCCAGATTGTGTGTTGAGACAGTTCAGTTTGTGACAAACGATACCTTCATTGTCCTATACACTCCTAGCATTATACCAGATCGATTTGAGAGGTAAGCACGACCAAGACTAGCATCGAATCTATGTGGAACATATATCATGCTGACATGGACGACATGATCCTTGTGCACAGATAGAATTAACAAATAGGCCAACTATATCAGATGACTACTTTTCCTGATACAATTCAATCACAAGGCGATTTATCACACCTGATGGCGCTTACTATTACTGCATGGTAAGAGATTTAAAATCATACATTTTCCATATATATGATATGAATATTGTTTAATATTTATTATTTTTTGTTGTATAGAATAATTTTTTGGAGATGTACAACAATATTCAGCGAAGAACAACTTACAAGACTTGGGTTCAACGTGTCAGCAAATATTGGTCAACATAGAAGGTATTATTCAACAAACAAGACGACTCAATGTTGCTGACACCGATCGAAGACGTGGACTGGGTCCACAAGTTTCCATATGACCGGTCAACCAGTCAGCCAACGTGGTGCTGACTAGATTAAACGGTACTCATGTATCTCGTACACGAGTTTGTCACATGGTAATCGTGTACCCCGTACACGATTTCACTATCATAATTTTGTCAATAGTTTTAGCAAACACATATTCTTAAAAAACCTTTCAATCCTATTCTATTTTTGTCAATATATATTAAAATAAAATTATTTTTTTAAAAAAAAATCAGTTTAATGTTATAAAAATCTTTTATAGCCTTAGCAAAAAAAAGAACACGATGATTGCTCTTTCATATAGCTTTCTTTATAGCGGTAAAAAATATTACTTAGTTTCTATTTAAGTATTTTTCAAGTTAAACAATATCCAATTTGAGAGCCTGGTTGCTTATCCTTAAATACCTACCGCACTAGTGATTGATAAAAAAAAACTTACACATATCATGAGGACTTGAATTTTCTTAAGAATGGGAATCTACTTATATTTCAACCTAATCATTGACGTGTAAAAACAATATTCTTCAATATAATCTCAAATTTGTTCGGTTAATTTTGTATACTCTAACAAGAAAATCATACTCAAAGAATATAAAAGGTATACAAAATAAAAGGGTTCAAAATACGAAAACAACAATATGCATTGTGATCTGTTGTAATAATGCAAAATTCACAAAATAATCTATCCTTTGTTTTGTGATAAGAAGTTTTCAAAACAAGTAAGAAGTCAAAATAACTAAACTTGGATAAAAGAAGAAAAACCACCAATTTAAATATTATTTTACATTACTCTTCTCATTTATTCATTAATTTCTTATATGTCAATTTGTTATTACTAGACAATTTAAAAAAAAAAATTAATTACATACAAGGTTTTTATGACTTCTAAATGGCTAAATATAAAATTTAGAAATGTGTAATGTCTTTAAGATTTAGCCATTTTTCTTTTAATTGACTTCCCTATATTTATAAATTTAGAAATGTTTCAGGTACGACTATTTTTTGTCGAGTTTTTTGGTCCTTTGGTTCTACAAAAGAAGAGTTCAAACATTGTAGGCCATTAATCCAGATCGATGAAACTCATCTCTACGGAAAGTATAAGGGAAAATTATTGATCGCCTTATCTATTGATACAAACGGACATATATTTCCCCTTGCTTTTGCTATTGTTGAAGGTGAAAATTCGTCTAGTTGGTCATGGTTTTTATGGGCATTGCGTGAATATGTTACCCAAAGAAAAGGTATTTGTTTAATTTCTGATAGACATAAGGGCATTCTTGTTGCAATTAATAATGAGAAAATTTGTTGGTGTGAACATCAAGCGTACCATAGATATTGTCTTCATTATGTTGCCAGTAATTTCAATACGAAATACAAATCAAAGCAACTAAAAAGTTTGGTGTTTAAGGCAGGAAATCAACACTAAAGGCGCAAGTTCATTCGGTGCATGAAAGAATTGAAACAATTGCACCCTGAATGTCTTGAATATTTTTTAGACATTGACTTGGAAAAATGGACTCAATCACACGATGGTGGGTACCGCTATGAGTGGATGACAAGCAATACAGCTGAATGCATGAATGGTGTTTTCAAAGGTACTAGAATGTTACCAATTACTTTTTTAGTTAGGCCAATATTCTATCGCACAATACAGCATTTTGAACGTCAGAGACAGGAAATCAGTGAAGCACTCGATCGTGAGGACATGTGTATAGATTATGCCCCATAAAAACTTAAAAGGTGGGAAAAACGAGCATCTACGCATACGGTGACATCTATTGACAGGGAAAGTCAAACTTTTGAAGTACAAACTGGTATAAGAATGATTTCTCCCTATCACTACAAGAAATATGAGTTCTCCCGACACCTAAATAGAGCGTCGAGAGTTAGGTCATCGGGAGAGATCGTCTCTCCCAATGACGTAAAGGCCCGTCCGGAGTTGCCGTAAAGAATCATCGGGTCGTCGGGCAGCGTCGGGAGAGGGGTCTGGTTTACTTCCCCATCTCCCCCATTTTTTTCCCAATTTTCCCAAAACCCTAACCCTTACCGGCGCCGCCCCTAGTTCTTCCCCATCTTCCCCCTTTCTTCCGCCTCTCCTTCTCCAATTTTCCCTTCACTGCCACTCCTTCTCCCATTTTCCTCATTCTTCTTCACTATTGTCCCTCCCTCTCCCCATTTTTCCATCCTCTTAATGTTGTCGCCACACCGCCTCTCCTCTTTTTCCCTCTCCCATTTTTCCCCTCTTTCCTCGTCGTTCGCCCTCCTTCTACTCCTCTCCCTCCCTCTCCCATTTTCCCCCCATTTTTCCGGCGCTGCCACCTCTCCTCCATTCAGTCAGTAGTTGCAATCAACTGCCCCGCTGCCGCCGTCATCTCCTCGTCTCGTTCAGCCACCACCGCCGCCGGTAATCTTCTCATTTTATTTTATCTTGTATATTTATTTAAATTATTATTTCACATCATTTTGTACAAATCATGCCCATTCAAATGTGTGTACATATTGTATTCTCTTTTATTAAGATATCATCAATTTTGTAGAATATATTTGTTTTACAATTCTCTGAAATTGTTAAGAGTAATTTTATAACGAACATATCATAATTCGTTAGAGATAAACATTATAAAATTATTTTAAGTTTCAAGTTGATTATAACACTATGTTTACGTCTAGAAAATGATATGATGTTGGTTATTTGGAGCCTAAACATGCATGATTTAACATTTCGAACTTTCCTTGAAAGGAGAAAGAAAATTAGTACATAGATACTATGTGTTATTTTTAGTATATGAACTTTTTTTATGCTTATATGTTTGTGTCTAATAAATCTATAAATATAAAAAAATATAAAATAAATCTTTAAATCTCCAATTTAGTACTTAATAGGTCCCTAACACATTTAATATTTTAAAAAAGGTTAAAGAATCTGCTAGACATAAAACTAAATTTTATGTCTAATAGAAATATGAACTTTAAATTTTGTGTCCAATAGGCTTGTAAATTTTAGAAGATGTTGAATAGATGAAAGGCCTATATTAGACACAAAATTGAAAGCTTGGAGACATACTAAATAAAACATTTGAAAGTTGTTAAGACAATTTAAATGCTTTAGGGACCTATTTGTTTATTTTGCTTTAAAAAATGAAAATTATGGAACTCAATACTTAATAATACTTTATACTTTGTCCTCTAATCCAGGTTATTGTTTTGGATTACAAGTTCGTCAGAAAATATTTATTTTTAAGGATGAATAAAGAATTGATTAAACTAAGGAATAAGTTATCAGTGGAGTATAGAGAAGGAGTATCACAGTTCTTAGATATGGCAAGGTTTCATGTTAATGATTCCGGACGAATAAGATGTCCATGCAAGAATTGTATGAATTCAATTTGGGAAAAGATAGATATTGTGGAACGACATCTATTAGCATATGGAATATCTCCCTCATATTGTGAATGGGTATATCATGGAGAGCCATTAAACTTATCTAGACGTCATACAAGTCATTCAATACAAGATGTTGAAGTAGATAGTATAGAGAGTAATGTTGTCGAAGAAAATGAGATGTTGAGTCTTGTAAACGATTTACAAGTTTGAACGTGTTGAAGTTTGAACGTGCTGTGGATGTTTATCGATATAACATTTTAATGTTTTTGTTTTATTGTAGAATACTATTCGGAGATGTGCTGGGACAATTGTTGAAGATGTTGTGTTCGAGACGTATTCTAGATATTGTTTTGATTTTATTTCTTTTATGTATTTGTGATATGAATGTTTATGAACTTCTAGTATCGACTTTGTTTGGATATTGTAATTTTTTATTTACTTGTTATAATATGGACTTCATTTTCGTTTTCTAATTATGTGAATATTTATTTGGTTTAATATGTTTTACAGGTTTTCAGAACAAATTTTAAAAAATTATAAACGATAGATTAAATTTTAATACTCATGCATATATTACTGCGTCGGGAGTTCTTGTATCTCTCGTCGCATTAAATAGAACTGTCGGGAGTTCGGGAACTCCGGATGCATAGACCAACCGTCGGGAGTTCGGGATCTCCTGATCCACTTTAAAATGGTGTCGAGAGTTATTCGAAGAACTCCCGATGCCCTATATGTGCGTCGTGAGTTCCCCCAATAACTCCCAATTCCGGTTTAAAGTGCGTCAGAAGATCCTCTCCCGACGGCTTTCTCCCGACCAAACTCTCGACGACCTTTTATTCGTCGAGAGAGGCTCTCCCGAAGAATTTTTCACACTTTTATGACGAAATGTGACATCGGGAGAAGTCAGATTTCTTGTCGTGTATAAAGGACAACACACCCAAGTTTTGAGCTTGAAAGAAGGAACATGTTCTTACAAACTAAAACGATCAAGAATGAGTATCCCTAGTTGACGTCCCAATTTCCAGAATTACCTCCCGATGTCGACGACATCAGCGTACGTAGGTATGCACGAGCATACATCAAGCAGCTTATTGGAGGATTTTTGTTCGCTGACAAGTCAAATACTCTAGTGCATCTCATGTTCCTCCCGCTACTGTCTGATTTCGAGCTTGCTGGTACGTATTCGTGGGGTTGTTCATGTCTTGCATGGTTGTATAGAGAACTTTGTCGGGCTACCAATGTACAAGCGTTGGAAATAGCAGGGTCACTGATACAACTACAAGTATGGGCTTATGAATATTGTTTAATATTTATTTTTTTTATTGTACAGAATAATTTTTTGAAGATTTACAACCATATTCAGTGCAGAACAACTTAACAGACTTGGGTTCAATGTGTCAACAAACATTGGTCAACATAGAAGGTATTATTCAACAAATAAGACGACTCAATGTTGTTGACACCGATCGAAAACATATTCGTCGTGGACGACAACGACAACAGAGTGAACCTAGTTTAGAGGGACACGAAGACAACCGTATGAGGGGTAAGGGCCAGGGGGGTCATTTTTACATTTCATGTAAATTTTCATTTTCAAATTGTAAATTAAAGAACTAATTGTAAATCTTCTTTAATATCATGACATTTTTTTAATATGAGTGCAAGATAATTATGTTTTCATTGTAGATTAAATATATAATTAAATTTAATAATGAAGGAATTTATGGACCCGTTTCTAAAGTCTTAATATTGTTGTATATCTTAAATTAAAAAAATAATTAGTCAACACACTTTAAAAAAAAAAAAAAGAAAGAAAAACAAATCGTGGACCGAGTCCATAGGTTTCCATGTGACTGGTCAATCAGTCAGTCGACGTGGTGCTAATTAGATTAAACGGTACTCGTGTATGTCGTACATGAGTTTACCTCATGGTAATCGTATGCTCCGTACACGATTTCACTACCCTAATTTTATCAATAGTTTCAGCAAACACCTATTCTTAAAAATACTTTCAATCCTACCCTATTTTTGTCAATATATATTAAAATAACATTATTTTAAAAAAAAAATCAGTTTAATGTTATAAATACCTTTTATAGCCTTAGCAAAAAAAAGAGCACAATGATTGCTCTTTCATATAGCTTTCTTTATAGCGGTAAAAAATATTACTCAATTTTCTTCTATTTAAGTATTTTTCAAGTTTGTTGAAATTAAGGTTTTGCTCTAGGGGCAATTTTGTCTTTTTCATTGTACCTTAGGGTTTCCCTGTTCTCTATTTAAACTGTTGTTCTGTTGTTTTCATTTGTATCAGTTTTCTAATAATAATTCCCTTATCCCGTGGGTTTTGTCCTTAATTAGGGTTTTCCACGTAAATTTTTGGTGTGCTATTTTCTTTTCCCTACTCTATTTTTCATCATAGTATCAGATCATGGAGACGAAACCCTGGCCACCATTGAGGAAAATCCAACGAATCCCAAACCAATAACCCAAATATAACCACTATTATCCAAAAAGCCATTGACAGATACTTCCAAACCCTTCTTCCCCACTTCCGTGAAGACCAGCCGCCGCCGCCCTACCCACCGTCAGCCGTTCCTTCGCAGACCCAACCACCAGCCGCAAAAATCCACTCGAAATATGTTCGGTCGCAACCCATTAGAACCAGCCGCGCGCAGATGAAGATGGTCGCCCGGTTTAGATGCGCGCAGATGAGGTCGACCAGCGACCGACCACGCGAAACCTGTCCGATCGATCTCAGACACTGCCGACCGACGCCGTGGAGTCCCGATCTGCTATACCCAGCGTCGATTGGTCCAGATCCGCGATGCCCAAGCCTCGATCTGCTATACCTAGTTCCAATTGGTCCAAATCCGTGATGCCCAGTGCCGATCAGTCAGGTTCCCATCCGTTGGGATTGTCGCCGGCCTTCTCCTCTCAGATCGGTGCCTCATCTCAATCTTTGTCGCACCAAAGGACAGATGGAAGAAGTATGGGTATTTTCCAGCCGGGTATGAGCAACTGAATGGGGCAGTTTTCACCGATCATGGATGAGTTTGGAGGGGGTGATTCTTTATCATACCACCAGGACCAAGGGAATATAATCCAAGATCAAGTTACCCAGTTGCAATTGTAGATTAAATGACAGAACGAGATGTTTCAGTAGCAGCTTGCTGCTATTAGGGAAGCCATGGGATCGAAATCCAAGATCCAATTAGATCTAAATCCATACCCTGAAAACTCGGTAACTTCATTCCCTATTTACCCCTCAAATTTATGTTCCAGAACTATAGGCAATTCTTCTGAAATTATTATAGGGGAAAAGTTGAATGGTGATAATTACTTCTCTTGGTCCCAATCTATTAAAATGGCTCTTGAGGGCCATCATACATTTGGATATCTGACAGGTGAAATACCAAAACAAAGGATCAGTGATCCCCAAGAACGAATGTGGAAAGGAGAGGATTCTTTATTGAAATCCATTTTGATTAGTAGTATGGAACCTCAGGTTGGAAAACCTTTATTGTATGTAGCTACAACCCGTGATATTTGGGAGGCAGCCAAGAAACTCTACTCTAGGAGACAGAATACCTCACGTTTATATACTCTATGTAAACAGGTCCATAAATGCAAACAGGGAACGATGGACGTTACTGTTTACTTTAACAAGCTATCTCTGTTATGGCAAGAGATGGATTTGTGTCATGAAATGATTTGGAACTGTCCTTGTTGAGGAGTGTTACATTATCAGTCTGAAGAAACGGATCGTGTGTATGAATTTCTTGCAGGACTCAACTCTAAATTTGATACAGTGCGCAGTCGTATATTGGGGACAAGACCTATACCATCCCTAATGGAAGTCTGTTCTGAAGTTCGCCTAGAGGAAGATAGGTTGAGGGCCATGAACAGTACACCTGTAACACCACCAAATTTCGCTGCTTTCAAAACATCAGGCCCTGTACAAGATAAACAGAACAATAAGCCGCCTCTAGTGTGCGAACATTGTAAAAAACCCAGACACACTAAAGATCAGTGTTGGAAATTTCACGGGCGACCACCAAATGGTAAGAAATGACAACCAAGTTGGGCTCTTGTAGGTAAATCTGTTACTAGAGATACTCAGACTCAGAACCAGGAAACTACTCAGAGCACTACTACAGTGGGTGTAAGTGCAATCGCCCATACAGGTACTTTTCACTCTTTTGGCCTTGTGAATATAACTGGTAATAAACCGTGGATATTAGACTCAGGAGCCACAGAACACCTAACTAGTTCTTCTGATACATTTTTATCTTATCAACCTGGTGCTGGAAATGAAAGAATTGGAATTGCAGATGGGTCCTTTACTCCCGTTGCTGGAAAAGGACGGATGTCACCCTTTGCCAGCCTAATACTCCAAGATGTGTTGCATGTACCAAAAGTATCTTACAATCTGTTATCTATTAGTAAACTTACAAGAGATTTGTAGTGTCGTGTTAGTTTCTCACCTGATGATGTTGTTTTTCAGGATCTGACCTCAGGTATGACGACTGAAACTGCCCGGCATGACAGGGGACTCTATTTCCTTATTAAAGAAGCTTCCTTTAGGATATGTGATAGGACTAGTTTGTTTTCTTCTCATTTTTCCATTTCTAAAATTGATTATATGTTGTGGCATTATCACCTTGGCCATTATAATTTCCAGTATATGAACTATTTGTTTCCTCATCTTTTTCGCAACATTAATATTTCTAAATTGAAATGTGATGTGTGTGTCTAAGCCAAACAGCCTCATGTTACTACCATAACTGGGAAGCGTTGGTTTGTAACTTTTATTGACGATCATACTCGACTAACCTAGGTTTCCTCACTCTGATAGATAAAGCAGAGATAGATGAGTATGTGACTCTTGAGGACATGGTAGAACCTGGAAAAGAAGCTTCTCTTATTCCCACTGGAAAAGATGTTAAGAGTGGGAAAATAACAAAACCAGAGGGAGAATGCAGTATGTCAGAAGAAAATAAAGATAGAGATGAATCCCTTGATCTTCCGATTGCCCTAAGGAAAGGTACGGTATCATGTACTAAATATCCATTGCAGAGTTACTTGTCCTATAGTAATTTATCTCCTGAGTTCAAGGCCCTCACTACAAACCTAGACACAATGGTGATACCAAACAGTATACACATAGCGTTGGAAAGTCTTGAATGGAAAGCCGCAGTTATGGAAGAAATAAGAGCTCTCGAGAAAAATCATACGTGGGATCAAGTCAATCTTCCAAATGGTCATAAAGCAGTCGGATGTAAATGGGTGTTCATAATAAAAAATAAGCCCGATGGAACTGTTGACAGATACAAAGCCAGATTAGTAGCCACGGGATTTACTCAGACGTTTGGGGTTGATTATTGAGAGACCTTTTCACCAGTTGCAAAGTTAAACACAGTTCGGGTCCTCCTTTCTATTGCAGTTAATAAGGATTGGCCCCTTCAATAACTTGATGTGAAAAATGCTTTGTTTACTAAAAGGTTTATATCTAGGAAAATAGCAGTTTTTATTGTTTATGTTGATGAAATTGTTATTTCAAGTGATGATACCTCAGAGATTAACCGATTGAAGGCAAAGATGACTGAGGAATTCGAGATCAAGGACCTTGGAAAAATAAGATACTTTCTCGGAATGGAAGTAGCTCGATCAAGAGAAGGAATTTCAGTTTCCCAACGGAAGTATATTATGGACTTGCTCAAGGAAACAGGTATGATGGGGTACAAACCAGTTGATACGCCTATAGAAGCAAATTCAAAGTTAATTAATATGAGTAAAAGTGTACCAGTGAGCAAAGAAAGATATCAGCGACTTGTTGGGAAATTAATATATCTATCTCATACTAGACCTGACATCTCTTATACAATAAGTATTGTAAGTTAGTTCATGCAGTCACCATATGAAGAACACATGAGGGCAGTAGAGCGCACTTTGAGATATCTGAAAACCTCTCCAGGGAAAGGCTTGATGTTCAGAAAAACTGAAAAACGATGTATCGAAGCTTACATCGATGTTGATTTGGCAGGATATGTAGTAGACAGAAAATCAACATTAGGATATTATACCTTTGTGTGGGGCAATCTTGTTACATGGAGAAGCAAAAAACAAGGTTTCGTTGCCAGAAGCAGTGCTGAGACAGAATACAAGGCCATGAGTCTGGGAATCTATGAAGAGATCTGGCTTGAAAAAGTTTTAAAAGACCTTGATCAAGAGCATACCAGTCCAATGAAACTCTACTGTGATAATAAAGCAGCCATAAGCATAGCAAACAACCCTGTTCAACATGACAGAACAAAGCATATAGAGATTGACCGACATTTTATCAAGGAAAGACTCGACAGTAGCAACATTTGTGTTCCTTATATTCCCTCCAATCAACAAATTGCAGATGTCCTAACAAAGGGGCTTCCAAGACAGTTGTTTGACGCATGTGTGAGTAAGTTGGGACTTATTAACATCTACGCCCCAACTTGAGGGGAAATGTTGAAATTAGGGTTTTCCGCGCTAGGGGTAATTTTGTCTTTTTCATTGTACCCTAAAGTTTCCCTATTCTCTATTTAAGTTGTTGGTCTGTTGTATTCCTTTGTATCAGTTTTCTAATAACAATTCCCTTATCCTGTAGTTTTTCTCCCTAATTGGGGTTTTCCATGTAAATTCTTGGTGTGTTATTTTCTTTTCCCTACTCTATTTTTCATCAAAGTTAAATAATATTCAATTTGAGAGTCTGGTTGCTATATCCTTAAATACCTATCGCACTAGTAATTGATTAAAAAAAAAAAAAAAAAAAAAAACTTACACATATCTTGAGGACTTGAATTTCGGAATCTACTTATATCTCAACCTAATCATTTAGGTGTAAAAACGCTTTTCTTCAATATAACCTCAAATTTGTTCAGTTAATTTTTTATACTCTAACAAGAAAAACATACTCAGAGAATATAAAAGGTATACAAAATAAAAGGGTTCAAAATACGAAAACAACAATATGCATTGTAATCTGTTGCGATAATGCAAAATTCACAAAATAATCTATCCTTTGTTTTGTGATAAGAAGTTTTCAAAACAAGTAAGAAGTCAAAATAACTAAACTTGGATAAAAGAAGAAAAACCACCAATCTAATACCCAAAATTTAGATATAACAAAAATAGTAACAACTTTCTTGTATAAATGCCTAAAAACTTTTATGCATAATCATCTTCTCTCTTTCGATCAGAATTAGGATCGAAACAAATTACAATATAGAAAAAGTATAGGAATTGGTTTCTCTTTGATCCTTTTTTTCTTCTTGTTTAGTAAGTTTTCTAACTATTTGCTTTTAAATATTATTTTACATTACTCTTCTCATTTATTCATTAATTTCTTATATGTCAAATTGTTATTACTAGACAATTTTTTTTAAAAAAAAAAATTTAATAAATAAAAGGTTTTTATTACTTCTAAATGCCTAACTATAAAATTTAGAAATGTGTAATGTCTTTAAGATTTAGCCATTTTTCTTTTAATTGACTTCCCTGTATTTATAAAATAGTCGAATTTATATTCGTGAAATAGAAGAAAAATTTGGGCTAAAATATCATTTTATTTCTTAGATTTGAAATTTGTTTAATTTTAATTTCAATTTTAGTTTATATACTTTTAATAAATCTTTTATTAATTCTCCATACTAACTTATTGTTGATTTTCTTTAAAAAAAATTGTTACCATTTTTACTATGCATTTTGAAATTAAATTCACATATTTTATTTCCTTACATGAAAATTATTATTATTATTTAATCAATTTCAGTAAATATTAATTGTAAGAGACTAAATTTAAGATTTATTAAAAGTATGAGGATTCAAACTGGAAAATTGAAAGAATATGAAGTAAAATTGAACCGGACCAAAATATGGTATTTTAATCAAAATTTTATAGGAGTATGTTGTTTTGCTTCTCTTCTTCATGGCTTTTTTTTTTCGTTTCAGAATATTTTTCTGCATAATATTTCCTATCACGGTTCCAAACTAAAAGAACTTAAATTCTTGAAATAAAGTTTCTAAGTTTAGTGATTATCTATAAATTTTAATAAATAAAAACTAACCCTACTTTTACTATTTCTTTGGTTGGGTTTTTTCTTAATGAAGCAAGATGGCAAGAGTTCTCATCACTTTACTGGGACTTTTGTTCCTTTGTTTCTCTGAAACATTAGCAAAAACTGAATATTTGAAATATAAAGACCCAAAACAACCCTTGAATGTTCGCATTAAGGATCTACTTGGTCGGATGACTCTCGAGGAAAAAATTGGCCAAATGGTGCAAATTGAAAGAGTCAATGCTACATTTGAGGTTATGCAAAAACATTTCATTGGTAAATATATTACCTTATTTCTCTTCTTACATTTCTTAATGTTTTTGGGTTTAAAAGCATATGTTAATTTGTTTAATTTGTGCGAAGAGATTATGAAAAATAAAAATGATATCTTATTTCTTAGGGAGTGTATTGAGTGGTGGAGGCAGTGTTCCATCAAAGAAAGCTTCAGCCAAGGATTGGGTCCACATGGTCAATAAAATTCAAAAAGGAGCTTTGTCGACTAGACTTGGAATTCCAATGATATATGGGGTTGATGCTGTACATGGTCACAACAATGTCTATAAAGCAACAATCTTCCCTCACAATATTGGTCTTGGAGCTACAAGGTAAGATAAATATATATTAGTATATATTACGGGGAGAATTTTTAGCTTCTAAAACTACGACATTTTCTTGGATTGACCAGGGATCCTCAGCTTGTGAAAAAGATTGGAATTGCTACTGCACTTGAAGTTAGAGCTACTGGGATTCCTTATACTTTTGCACCTTGTATAGCGGTAACTATTTTTCTCTTCTAGTCATTTTATGATTTATTAAAATTGATTTTTCCATTTTTGATATGTTTTCTTTTGTGACTTCTTTCTTAATTAGGTTTGTAGAGATCCAAGATGGGGTCGGTGTTATGAAAGTTATGGTGAAGATCCTAAGATCATTCAAGCTATGACAGAGATTATACCAGGTTTACAAGGAGATATCCCACCTAATTCTCGCAAGGGTGTTCCATATGTCGCTGGAAAGTGAGTCCTCAAAAAAATTGTAGCACCATAATCCATATATTTGATCTACAAGATTTCGAAGAACGTTAACTCTTTAGCTGGAAATCAACATTCAAAGACAAACTTATAGTATTAAAACATTAAAAAAAAGTCATCTTTACCAATATTTATTGATCATTTATAATATTATTATTACTATTATAGGTGTAATTTATGATTTAAAATAAAGGGTATTTTGTTTGGTCAAGATAATGAAAGTAGTTTCCTAATGAAGTTTCTGACGACCCGTTTCTTTTATTTATATAGAAAAAATGTAGCAGCATGTGCAAAACACTTTGTTGGAGATGGTGGAACAACTAAGGGGATCAATGAGAACGACACAGTAATAGATAGACATAGTTTACTTAGCATTCATATGCCAGGTTACTACAACTCAATAATCAAGGGAGTTGCAACCATCATGGTTTCGTATTCAAGCGTGAATGGAGAGAAGATGCACACAAACCAGAATCTTGTTACCGACTTTCTTAAAAATACTCTAAATTTTAGGGTAAATACTTCATTACTATATATTTTGGTCATCTCACACATTGTTATTTAGTAGATAACCTTGGGGAAAGAACTATGCAGAGTAACTTAGATATTTTGTTGGTCTTTTTCAGGGTTTTGTTATCTCAGATTGGCAGGGTATTGATAGGATTACAAGTCCACCTCATTCTAACTATACATATTCCATTATGGCGAGCGTTAATGCTGGTGTTGACATGGTTGGTTATATGCTGACACTTAGATTATATTTTAACAAATAACAATGCTCATTTACTTAATCTGTGACAGGTTATGGTGCCATACAACTACACAGAGTTCATCGACGGTCTTACCTATTTGGTAAAAAATAACGCAATTCCTATTAGTCGAATTGATGATGCAGTGAAGAGAATATTGCGAGTCAAATTTATTATGGGTTTATTTGAGAACCCATTAGCTGACTTAAGTTTGATTAATGAGCTTGGTAAACAGGTACTTGTACTTAATAATTAACATCTTTAATATTATGAATGAAAAAATATTACACATTTTCTTATGATTTATTTCTTCCTAACAGGAGCATAGAGAATTGGCAAGAGAAGCTGTTAGAAAATCACTTGTATTATTGAAAAATGGAAAATTTCCTAATGAACCATTGTTGCCTCTCCCAAAGAAAGCACCAAAGATACTTGTTGCAGGAAGCCATGCAAACAACCTTGGAAATCAGTGTGGTGGTTGGACTATAGAATGGCAAGGACTTAGTGGCAACAACCTCACCATTGGTATGTAAAGTAACATATTTTCTTTTTATATAAATTATTTACTACAAACTAGTGATTAAGGGTTATGATCTTGCATAATATTTACTCCAACCTCCCTTTTTAGGTACACCAATCCTTGCAGCAATAAAAGACATAGTTGATCCTGAAACAAAAGTTATATTTGAAGAGAATCCAAGTGTGGAATTTCTTAAATCACACGATTTTTCTTATGCCATTGTCGTGGTTGGAGAAAATTCATATGCAGAAACCAATGGTGATAGCTTGAATCTGACAATTCCTCATCCTGGTCCAGAAACAATCACAAATGTTTGTGGAGTAATAAAATGTGTAGTTATAGTAATCTCAGGACGACCAGTAGTAATCCAACCTTATATTGCTTCGATGGATGCACTTGTTGCTTCATGGCTTCCAGGAACTGAAGGCAAAGGCATTACAGATGTGTTATTTGGAGACTATGGCTTTACTGGCAAGCTTTCAATGACGTGGTTCAAGACTGTTGATCAATTGCCAATGAATTTTGGAGATTCACATTATGATCCTCTTTTCCCATTTGGATATGGTCTCACTACAGAGCCTATCAAAGCTAATTGAATGAGTGTTTCAACTTGAGAAACCATTGTCTTGAAAGTAATTACAACGTGACCTCGGTGCTAATCGCTATGCTAGTTGCTCCACAAGGTTAACGCAGCCTCCAAATTCAGGCGTGCACTCGTCGAAAAATGGACTCGAACTAATGAGAAGGTTGTTCAGGACAGAATAATAATTTAATTAAAACAAAAGAGGAAGTAAGAAAGTATCAGTTTTGTGTCTCCTCTCTCAGGTCTTATCTTTGTTAAATAGCAAGATGAACGTTGGTACAACATTCGTAAATAGGCAAATGAATGGTCATGCAAACGGTCAAGAAAATATTAATAAAAATGATTTATTAAATAAATAAATAAGCAATAAAAATTTAGTTGTTTTTCAAGCAAGCGCAATTATCGGAACCTGAACCCATCTGCCCGCCCGTCCAATCGAACAGCGGCAGCGGCGTGTGCATGTGGTGAACGGATTATACTTCCACCACCAACACACTTTGGACCCTCAACTAGAATACCTTGGTATTTATACCCCTCTAGGCAATTCTAAATTTATCCATGTGGATAAAGCTCCCTACTCCCTTAACCTTTCCTATGGTCCTATGCCCAAAAGTCATTTCCAACAATCCCCACAAATGACTATTACAGAAACGTTAATAAGTAAATAATATAAAAGATTATTTTGAAGAAAAAAATGTTCTGAGCAAGTAAATGAGATTAAATTAAAACATCAATATCTAACAATTTGAATTGATGCATAATGAAATAGGGTAACAACCTTATTAGAGAGAGTGAGTTACCTCTTGAACATTCAATAACACTGGTTGAGATCCCCACAACACGTTTTACTCCTAGTCCTTTTTCTCGATTCTACGATATAGAGTGTGCATATTATAGCCATACACATAAACCTCGGGTCACCATGAAAACTCTAGAAAGAGACCTTTAAACTCTTTTTTAGAAGGCAACCACACCTTCACTATCACGTTAGATGTTTCATCAAGTTTGTTAGAGACAAACCACTCAAACTGAGGTATGAAGACTTCATCATCTAGTCCGTGTCAGTACCATCTTTATCAAATCTATCAAAGACAAACCTCTCAAATACTGAGTTATGAAGATTTCATCATTATCCATCAAGTTCACATCAGGACCACCCAAAGAAAAGGCTATGGATCATTAAAAGGTTTTAATATTATTTGCCAAGTCCATCCTAGGACCACCGACATAAAGGACTATAGACCATCAAGTTTATCGTAACAAACCACCCAAACAGAAAGCTATGGACCATCGAGTCTATTGTAATAGACCACCCAAACAAAGGGCTATGAAACTCTATAAGGGTTTAAGCCCTATGTTTACTAATGATTCTAAAATTATTTTCCTTGTTAGGCCCTTGGTTAAAAGATCAACCAAAATTTTCTCATACCTCACATATTCCAAGGAAATAATTCCTCCCTTTAGCAATTGTTTCATAACTCCATATCTAAGACGTATATGTCTCCTTTAGCCATTATATACACTATTATTGGAAATGCCTATGACAACCCATAATGATACACCCCCTAGTAGGTTTCTAGGTCATTCACCCTTCTATCCTGCAAGTTCTATATCAATAAATTCAGATTCCACAGTGGATCTAGCTATGCAAGTCTGTTTTGCAGACTTCCACGATATTGCTCCTCCTCCGAGTAAGAATACATATCCACTTGTAGAACTTACCTCGTCATTTTCAGATACCCAGTTTGTATCACAATAACCTTCTAATAAAGCAAGGAATTTGTTAAAATGCAAATAGTAGTTCATGGTGCTCTTAATATATCTTAACAGACGACGAAGAGCACTCCAATGATTCTTATCAAGATAGTGTGTATATCTACTCAATCTACTAATAGCCTATGCAAGATCTAGTATAGTTCATAGAAATATAACACTACCTATGATCTTTGCATATTCAGATTGAGATACATTATCTCCTTTATTTTTCTTAAGACTTACACTAGCATCATGTGGAGTTCTTACAGAAGGATCATCAAAAGAGTCAAATTTATTTAGTGTGATTGACATAGAGAAAAATCATTTTTCAGTTTTTCTTATCTTAACACTCGTCAGCTTTACCTAAATCTTTCATTTCGAAATGTGGCGATAATAACAATTTGGTATTACGTATCGTCTCTATGTTTGTTCCAAAGATGAGCACATCATCAACATACAAATAAATAATCACACACTCAGCTCCAAACAACTTTGAATAAATACGTGTATCTGAGGAGTTTACCTTAAACCCTTTGTTTATTAAATTGAATTTTTCATACCATTGTTTGGAAGCTTGTTTAAAACCATGAAGAGATTTTTTCAGTTTACATATTTTGTTTTCCTAACCAGAAACTGTAAAGCCTTCAGATTGTACAATTTAGATTTCTTCTTCTAGATTACCATTGAGAAATATTGTTTTTACATCCATTTGGTGAATTAGAAGTCCATAGATAGCAACTAGTATAATTAAGGCTCTAATTGTAGCTATTTTTATTACAGGGGAATACGTGTCAAAGTAGTCAATACATTGTTTCTGTGTATACCATACTACTACCAATCAACCTTGTATCTTTCAATCGAAGCACCTGGCCTTGTTTTCCTTTTGAAATTTCAATTGCACTTAATATTTACTTTCTTTTGAAAGATCTACTAAGTTTCAAGTTTTGTTAATGATTAAAGAATCAAGTTTACTCTTAATGGCTTCCTTCCATAAGCTAGAGTCTACAAAACTTAAGGCTTTTTGGTAAGTTTTAGGATCCTCATCTATTACATACATATATACAAACTAACAATCAACATCAGTTGGCTTCTCAATTAAAAAAGTACTTAAAAAACCAAGACCAAGATTTTTCTCAATTCTCTGTCTCTTACTTCTTCTAGGTTCTATATCATGTATTCTATTAGATGAGGAAGCCATGGAAATAGATACATTCTCACAATTAGAAGTTATGATAGATTCAGTGTTTCCCTTTTCCAATGTAAAAACATGCTCAAAAAATTATGCATCCCTATATTCACATACAAATTTATCATTCAAGCACATAAATCTATATGCAACACTATCTTGAGCATAATCAATAAACAAAAAATCAAAAGTTTTAAATCTTACCGTAGATTCCTTGAATGTAGGACATGATACCTTAGCAAACACTCCCACACCCTTAGGTAGGAGAGATTATATGCATAGCCTTTTCAGAGTTCGTAAGGTGTCTTATTCAGTTCCTTGTGAGGTACTCTATTAAGAATAAAATAGGAGAAAGCATAACTTCCCCCATATATTATTAGACAATCTAGAACTTAACAACATAGCATTCATCATCTCCTTGAGAGTTTTATTTTTACGTTTTACTATACAATTTTGTTGTGGTGAATAAGGTGTAGTAAATTCATGAATAATGTCATTTGATTCACAAAATTCTTTAAGTGTATTATCAATATATTCACCATGTCTATCTGACCTTAACCTTTTAATTTTGTTATCTAATTAATTCTCTACTTCTGCATTATATTTCATAAACATACTACCAGCTTCATTTTTTATTTTTAAAAGATAAATTTTAGTATATCTAGAAAAATCATCAATAAAAGAAATATAGTAATTTTTTCCATCTCTACTTGTGGTGTTTTTAAAATCAGCTAAATCAAAGTGAATTAGTTCTAGTAATTCTGTACTTCTAGATGTGATAGATTTAAAAGGTTTCTTGATAAATTTTGTTTCTATACAAATAGGGCATTTATTAGTTTCATGTGTTTCAAATGCATTAATCAATTTTAAATTCTTAAGTTTCTTGACCAATGCAATATTCACATAACCTAGTCTACCATGTCACATATCAAGAGACTCAACTATGTAAGTAGAATTAGAAGCACTTGCATTCATCAAATTTGTAACAGGGACAGTATTCAATACAAAAATACCATCAACAAGATATCCCTTACCAACAAAGTCTCTATTTTTCGTGATGACAATCTTAAGCCTAACCTGATTCAATAGACTTTCAGATACCAAGTTCCTACGTAAGGAAGATACATACAATACATTACTTAAGGATAAAGTTTTTTCAAAGGTTAATTTTAAAAGAACCTTCCCTCTTCCAAGCACTCACATTCTCTGTTCAGTAAGATTATTTTGTGGTGTAGGTTGCTGATTTGACCTTCCTTTCCTTTGACTGCATTAGTAAGATTTGTACCCAGATTTCCCGCTGACATAGCAAATCGATTTTTTCTTTTCAATCTTCCCAGCAATAGTTTTGTGAAATCCATTCTTTTGAGAGGAATTTTTCTTTCCATATTGCTTCTTATGATTTTGGAACCTATCTTTTTAACAACAAAAGATTCAACACAGTGAGCATTAACTGAATTTAGATTTCCATAAATTAGCTTATCTTTTAGTCTGTTGACTTCTTCTGTGTGTATGTGACTGATCAGCTCGTGTGACTAATCAGTTTCTAGGGTGTCAAATCCTTCTTTTTTTTTTTGTATCAAATGACTTTTGGCATCATTTATTGTCAACTATAAAAGTTTGTAGCAAAATCGAAATTTCTTTGTTTTTTATTAAAAATATTGATATTTTTTTTTTATCTTTTGTAGTTGAATAATTGGAAAATTATTTATTTTCAATCCTTTCACTTTTCTATCTCTAATTTACAGAGATTTTTTTCCCTCTTTCGAGATAAGAATTAAGAGGTTTGACCCTAACTTTTAGGGTGGTTTGCTTAGGAAATCTAAGCGTCTATTGGATAGGTAACTCATAATCTTTTTATATTTTTAGATGTATTGTGTTGAATTGTATTTGGTTGATGGTTTGCATTCTAATTTAAAAATCATTTTCGAATTATGTAAACCAAATCGTATAAATTTTAAAGATAATTTTTTTATGTTTTAAGTGCATCCAGATTTTGAATTCAAAATTTTAAGGGCAGAATTATATTAAAAATGATAAAAACAATTATAAGTATAGTATTTCATGATGTAAATTCATCTATTTTTATTAAATTAAAATATGTAATATATTATATTATATATGATATGATATTACATAATAATATAATTAATATAATTTTTTATATGATATTACATAAGAATATAATCATACAATTTTTTTTTTTACATAAAACAAGCTCGTAAATTAATTGGTAAAAGTTTATAATCAATTAGTATTTAGTGGGTAATTATTATTTGTTTTATAATTTATATATACATATTTTCAAACACATTTTGAAAATTTGTTTAAGTTAATTAATTTCTGAATGTGCTACCAAATACATATATGAAAACATGAAATACAACTATGTTTTCCTGAAATCCCTGGTTTTCAAGATGTTGTATTCAGATTGTTTACCAAACAGGGCTATAAAATCTTACAAACGAACATTTGGATTATATAGTTTGTTTTGTAGTAACGTAAATTGCTTGATTTATTTTAGGGATATGCTGTAGAGACTGTTGTATACATTTTGAACATGGTTCCTATCAAAAGTGTTTTTAAGACACCATATGAGTTATGGAGAAAGCATAAAAGTAGTTTACGTCACTTCAAAATTTGGGGGTATTTTGCACATGTGTTGATGCAAAACCCCAAAAAATTGGAACGTCATTCAAAACTATGTCTATTCATAGGATACCCCACAGAAACCAAAGGTGATCCGTTTTATGATCCTCAAGATAACAAAGTGTTTGTGTTGAAAAATGCTACATTTTTAGAGGAATACCACATGAGAGATCATTAATCTCGCAGTAAACTAGTATTGAGTGCAATATCCAAAGAAGTTACAAATAAACCAACAATAGTTGTTGATCAGGCTGATTCTTCTACAAGAGTTGTTGATGAAGCTTGTAATTTTGGTCAATCACATCCTTCTCAAGAGTTGAGAGAGTCTCGACATAGTGGAAGGGTTGTCCATCAGCCTGACCATTACATAGGTTTAACAAAAACTCAAGTCATCATACCCGATGATGGTATTAAGGGATCCATTGACCTATGAATAGACAATGAATGATGTAGACTGAGACCAGTGGATCAAAGCCATGGACCTCGAAATGGAGTCTATGTACTTCAATTTGGTTTGAAAACTTATAAATCAGCCAGAAAGGGTAAAACTTGTTGGTTGCAAATGGATCTACAAAAAGAAACGAGACCAAGCCAGTAAGGTACAGACTTTTAAGGCTCGACTGGTGGCAAAGGGTTATATCCAGAGAGATGGGGTGGACTATGAAGAAACCTTCTCCCCTGTCTATTACACTTTTTATGATTATGAAATTTGACAAATGGATGTCAAGATAGTCTTTCTAAATGGTAATCTTGAAGAGAGTATCTATATGGCTCAACCAGAAGGGTTCATTGAACAGGGTCAAGAGCAAAAGGTTTGCAAAATTAAATAAACTATTAATGGGTTAAAACAAGCATCCAGATCCTGGAATATAAGATTTGACATTGTGAACAAATCTTTTGGCTTTGAGCAGAATGTTGACAAACCTTGTGTATACAAGAAATTTGTCAAAACCACTGTAGCCTTCCTAGTGTTGTATGTTGATGACATCCTACTCAATGGAAATGATGTAGGATTCCTAACCAACGTTAAGCAATGGTTAGCAACCCAATTCCAAATGAAAGATTTAGGAGAGGCTTAATATGTTTTTGGAATCCAAATCACTCAAAATCGTAAGAACAGAACGTTCGCTCTATCTCAAGCATTATATATAGACAAGATGTTGTCGAGATATAAAATGTATAATTCCAAAAGGGATTATTACCTTTCAAGCATGGAATTCATCTGTCAAAGGAACAGTGTCCTAAGACACCTCAAGAAGTTGAGAATATGAGACGTATTCTATATGCATCAGCAGTTGGTAATCTAATGTATGTAATGTTATGTACACGACCTGACATATGTTGCGCAGTGGGAATAGTCAGCATGTATCAGTCCAATCTAGGATATGATCAATGAATTATCGTTAAAACTATTCTCGAGTATCTTAAGAGAACGAGGGACTATATGCTCGTATATGGTGCTAAGGATCTGATCCTTACAGGATACATTGGCTCTAATATTCAGATTTATAAAGATTTGAGGAAATGTACATTTAGATCAGTGTTCACTTTAAATGGAGGTGCGGTAGTTTAAAGGAGTATAAAGCAGGGTTGTATTGGTGACTCTACCATGGAAGCTGAGTACATAGTTGCACGTGAAGCGGCAAAGAAAGCAGTATGGCTTAAGAAGTTATTGACAGATTTGGAAGTGGTTACAAATATGCATTTGCCTATCACTTTCTATTGTGATAACAATGGCACAGTTGCAAATTCTAAAGAACCCACAAGCCATAATTGCAGGACACACATTGAAGGTAATATCATTTCATCATAGAGATTGTGAAACAATGAGACGTGATCATCAAATAGATAACCTTAGAACACAACATTGTTGATCCGTTTACAAAGGTCCTCATGGCTAAAGTGTTTGAGGGCCACCTAGTGAGTCTAGGACTACGAGTTTTGTAAATCTATGACAAGTGGAAGAAGCCATGGGTATGTGATGCTCTATTTTATTGTATTTATGTTTTTCTCTCACGCTTAACATGATGTGTAAATGACCCCACTGGAGTTTTAGTCCAAGTGAGAGTTTGTTGGGTTTTATATCCTAAAACTTGTAGTTTGTAAACAAGAAACATATTCTATTTTACAATAAAGATGTTGTTGAGGTTTATTCAGTAAAGATATTATTGAATATGTGAATTGCACTTAAAACCCCTAATATCAACTAAGAACCCCTGGCTATAGCATGAATACTTGAACTATATGTGGAGGCATAAAAGTATATCAAGTTAGAGTAATAGCCAAAACGGTTTATCGTATGAGGATTAGGCTGAGTACCTTATCTTGGGATACTATGGATGCGGTCCACTTTGTATTTGATACAAACGATGTGATCCTGAATCATTAATGTGGAAACATGTGAGTGGAGGCATCCTATATAATGAGTTTCCATAAGACTGGACCGCGAAATAGACACTTTTACTTTATAATTTCGTTTACTATTAAAATTAACTATTTCACTACGATGACCTGGGTAACTCGATCTTATTCTATGTTAACTATGAACTCCTCTTTATTTGAGATTATTCTTTAATCTTCTTGGGTGAGAGTGGCCCGAGTTCGCTGGTTCAATAAGCCCCCCATTTTAGGGATAAGACCAGGTAGATAGTTGGGGACATAGTCCTGCAAGATGGAAATCATTCCTACCCGATTCTAAGAAAAGTGGATAGGTTGTTCTCTTAAGTATTAACTCTGGATCTTAAACAAGAGGTCACGCCCTCTCATTGACCCGAGAGGGACTCAATTTGGCAGTTGGACCATAAACCAATTTTTCATTAGAGGATCAGTGGGACTTAAGGAGCAAGATACAATTACAGGGGTAGAATTATAATTTTGACCCAGCTGTAATTATGAACAACCTCTGAAGGATCGACTTACTAATCATGGTTATATCGAGTGGACAGAAATATATCTATAGTGAGGAGAGTGCAGCTACTAGGCTATAGTGGAGTGTCCCGATAGTTAACGAATGTTGATTCGTTGGGTTAAAAAGTTTAGCCTGTTAATCTCAAATCGTTGGAGCTCATGATTTGTAGATTTATTAGGTCCCTCTGTTAGCTCATATCAAACTAAACTTTAGAATAGTGTGATGAAAGATGTGAATTGTTCAAATTCAACTTAAGAAATAAGCGTTTTATATTCAATATACTCAACAACCTATTGTTTAATTATGAATTAAACAACATGAAGAGTTGGAAATATTTAAATATGGTACACTTGAATTGGGATTCATGATCGGGATTGGTGTTATTAATTAATTCAATATTTTATATTAAATTAATTTAATTATTTTTAATTAAAATTAATTTTATAATTTAATATTTGATATTAAATTATTGTTAATTATATTGTTTAATTAATTATTTAAAGTTAATTTTAAATATTTTAATATTTGATATTAGATTACTATTAATTAAATTATTTATTTAATTAATTATTTAAATTTAATTTTGTTTAAAATTAATTACTAGAATTAATTTTATTTAAAATTAGTTGTAATTAATTAAAAATTAATTACTTGAATTGATTTTATCAAAATTCATTTAAAATTTTGAATTTTAGAAATTCAAAATTGTGTGAACTTTGAAAGTGAAAATTTCCATCTTTTGGACCACTTCAAAATTTTTGTTGCATGATTTCCTCAAAAATTGCTAAGAGAAGGGTTGAAATTCTAAGCTTTTGAAGCTGGTTTGAACTCTCAAACCTAAAGCCTCCAAAATACTCTCTAACTCCTTGTTCCCCCAAAATTTATCACAAATTCGAATCTCACAAATCGTTCTAAGGTCGAATAATAGTGGGGAAGATCTAGCAATGGTCCACGAATTGTTTGTGATCAAATACAACCAAAGGACAACTTCATTTTCGAGCTACACTAAGGTTTATTCATGAAACTCTATTTTTATAGTTTTGTGTTAGCATGTTTAATCCTTAAGTTAATGAAATTAGAGTGCTTATGATCCAAATTGCCTCTGCTTACATGTTTCTAGCTCCTTCATCTATCTAAGTCTATGTCTATTATAACTTTTATAATAAGGTATTTACTTTGATGTTCTAGGTGAATTAAACCATGGAATTAACCTAGTGATATTGCATACTAAAAGGACTGAAGTTAATTCAACCCAAGTTTTGGGTCAGTTCCTATTGGGGTTTATGTCCTAAAACTCGTGGTTTGTAAACAATAAACTTGTTCTGTTATCAATAAAGATGTTATTGAGGTTTATTCAATAAAGTTTTTATTGAATATATGAATTGCTCATTTCGTTTTAGCAAACCCTAAATCCAATGAACTAAGATCCATGACTATAACATGAATACTTAGATTTTATGTAATGACATAAAAGTGGATCAAGTTCGAGTAAATAGTCAAAACGGTCTATAGTATACGGATAAGACTGGGTACCTTATTTTAGAGACATTATTAGATGCGATCCACTTTATATTTAATACAAACGATGTGATCTTGAACCGTTCATGTGGAGACATTCGAATGAGGTCGTCCTATGCAAAGAGTTCGTATAAAACCAGACTAAGAAATAAGTCACTCTTACTTTATAATGTTGTTTATTGTTTTAAACTGATTATTTCAAAGTGATGACTTAGGTAACTTAACTTTAATCCTGAGCTAACTATGAATTCCTGTTTATTCAGAATTATCCTTTGTTGCATGTGTGAGGGTTAACTCAACAGTGTCGACTCAATAAGCCCATCATTTCAAGGGTAAGACCGAGTAGATAGTTGGGGACATAGGGTGCAAGACGGAATTCACTCCTACCCACTTTTAGGGATAGTAGAGAGGTTGTTCCCTTAAGTACTGACTTCGGATCTTGAACAAGGGGTTCCACCCTCTTATTGGACCGAGAACGACTTGGTTTGGTGATTGGATCACAAACCAATTGTTTATTAAAGGATCAGTGGAACTTAAGGAGCAAGATATAATCTCGAGGGTAAAACAGCTTTTAATCCAACCGTTATTACGAAAGACCTACTAAAAGTTGACTTACTAGTTATAGTTATATCAAGTGGACAGAAATATATCTACAGTGAGGGTAGTGCAACTACTGGGTTTTTAGTGGAGTGACCCGGTAGTTAATGAATGTTGGTTGATTGGGTTAAAGAGTTTAGTCAGTTAATCTTGGATCGTTGGAGCACATGATTTGTAGGTCCATTAAGTCCCCCTACTAGCTCATATCGGACTAAACCTTAGAACATTATGATGAACGAATTTGAAGTTTTCGAATTCAGTTTTTTGGAGTAAAGTGTTAAATATATTTGATATATTTAACCTAATGTTTAATTATGAATTAAACATATATAGAGAGAAAAATATATTTAAATAAGATTAAATATCAAAATTTTCTAAATAGGAATTAAAAAACGGTCAATCAAGATTGATCGGGATTAGTGTGGTTTTAATTAATTAAATTGTTTATTTAATTGTTTAAATTAGTTTTAAATTAAAGAAGTCAGAATTGAATTGAAAGTCAAAATTGTTGACTATGTTAAACTTGGATTGAAAGTCAGAATTATTAACTAGATCAAAATTGAGATAAAGTCAAAATGTGGACTATAGACTTTGAAAGTCAAAGTTTGACTACAAAATTGAGATAAAGTCAAAATATTGACTATAGACTTTGAAAGTCAAAGTTTGACTATTTGACCAACTCAGTGGGAAAATCCAAGATTGGCATAGTGGAAAAATCTAATTTTTGTGGATTTGATTAAAATATTTTTGCTAGGTATTCATCCCATTTTAAGACACTAATCCCACTTTGAGTTAATGGATTTTTTAGTGTCAATTTGTCATTAACTCAATTTTGCATGAATTTGCCTACAAATAGAATGGTCTATGAAATTTAATCTTCTTGATAAAAGTAGAAATTCTTTAGATTTTGAAGAACCTTAACCCTAATTCTCTCTCAAACCCTTATTCAATTTCTCTTCAAATTTTATCACTCACCAATCCCACCATCTCGTTCTAAAGTCGGAGAAATAGTTGTGAAGACTCCATGATGGTCTATGAAACCGATTGTGAGAAGATTGAATCAAAACCGAGAAGAAATTTGGTCTACAAAGGTTGTATATTCTAACTCTTTAATCTATGTTAAAATCCATTCTTATTCCTTTGAAATTAAACTAATTAGAGTACTTAAGATCTTTTGTTGCTTATGCATGTTAATAGTTAACTCCTTCAGTTACCAAGTAGGAGGTGCTCCGTAAACCGTCATCTTAAATACCCCCAACCTAGACAGAACTTCATTGGTAGAGTTTCCTTAAAACCTAATGTCTTGTTTGTCCTATTCAGTCATATTTTAAATCAAAATAGGACTTAATTGTAATCTTATTAGAATTAATGTGATCTAAGGTTTAATTAATTTTAAACAATTTAAAATTAATTCCAATTCCCTAAGATCTTAAATTTGCATGCAACTCTTAATTATAAATTGACAGCTACTAAATATTGATTTGTTAACTATTACAAAAGGAATTATTAGTCCTATTATCATATTTTCTATAGTTTAATTAATTAACAATCAAATTTTAATTAATATGAAAATCTATTACATGCATTTCATGAATTTAGTATAACAATTATATTAAACTATCTATGCATCATGCTTAATGCAAATTGATTTTTAATTTTATTAATATAACACTTATATTAAACAATTCACGAAAATCAACCAAACACGTACAAAACATTAATCAATATAACCTTTTATATTTATCTCACTAATGTCATGTATCATGCTTTTCTAATTTCATATATTTAACATATATTCAGATGATTGATATCATCAGAACCAAAATCTTTCAATCAAACAAGCTTTTAAAACCAAATGTTTCAATTAAATAAGTTTCTCATTCAACCAAAAATTTCAATCTGAAGTTTCCAAATATCTAAACTTTACTTAAGCATGAAGCTATGTGAGTGAATAACATACCCAGGAATTTGCATTCCAAACGAATGTCAAACCAATATAATTACTTGAGTATGAGACAACGTAACTGAATAACACACATGAATACTCATTCTAAAGAAACGCCAAAATACAAAAGTGGTGTCTTGCAAATAAGCCAGAAAAAATTCAGTTTAGGCCAGTTTTATAGACAACCATAACATTCTCCAAAAACGATTAATAACTCCCCGAAATAACTATCTTTTTCCTGTCTAAATCATGTTAGTTCTTAAAAATTTAATGTTTAAATACCTTTCAATGCAAGAATCGAGCTTTATTGAGACGTTTTAGATGATTTTTACAATGCTTGGCAATGCTGAAGAACAACGCTACCCCTGCAACGTTGCAAAATTGTCAAGGCTGGTTAAGGAAGAGTGTTAAGCAACACCAGCGGATTTTTCTTGACAGTGTCACAACACTAACCCCAATATCAACTCTCTCATTTCTGGGATTAGGGGAAAGAGATTCTACCTAAAGTTGAATTTTTTCTCCATAGTTTCCTTCTTTTCTTTTGAATTCTTTTAGCTTTTGACTTTGTATTGTGAGTTGTAATCAAATTGGATGATGCCTAATCCCGACTGTATTGCTCCAGCGATTCGTTGAGGTTATTTTTTCTAGTTTAGAAGTAAGAAATCCGATAAATATTTGTGAAAATTGAGCTTTAGTTGAACGCATTTAATTTCTAGAATCTTGAATCTTGGATTTTTATTTTTTACACTTAACTTGTATTTGTGAATAGATTGACGCTCTAGTCACCTATGCTGTCTAATAGTTAAGAATCGTGATATAATCCATAATTTTTGTGTTTTAATTGTCGATAATACACATGTATGATCAATTTAAAAATAGGAAAAAAAATACACTCTTGATCTATGAAGTTTAAAATCACTTGATCTCTGAAATTTCAGAAGAGACACTTTGATCTCCAAGATTTGTAAAATGCTTCTAAATGGTCTCCGAATTAATTTGATTGCTAGTTGACTAACGAAAAGTCATGTCGTAACTTGAGTTTTCAAATTTTAAATTAGGCATGGATGAGTTGTATTTTCCTCTCTCTTTTTGCTTCTCTTTCCGTCCCTTTACTTCCTCTCTTCCCTCCATCCCTCCTTTACATTCCAGCTCTTTGATTTAGGATTTATTATGTCCCTTCAATTGTAAAATGGGCTTGCTGGATCGAAGCTGGTGTTGTAAACTACCGACTTCGATTTAGGGTTTATTGTGTCCTTCCAATGTCTTGGATGTCTGAAAATTTGTGATGTTCAACATAGATCAAAATTTTTAGTTAATCACAAACTGGTGACATAAACCAATCAATGAAGAATTTCTATACAAAGGCCGCCTACTTATTTATAACCTACCCAGAAGTCACCAAGCCATTTCATCTCCCAAATTTCCCATAATATTTCCCAGAGAAATAAAATTCACCAAAAAATAAAGCAATTAATAGAGATATCCAACAAACATAACTGAGAGTGTTTCATATATGCTCTGCTTGCAACAAGTGCAAAGATAAACACCACAATCAAATGTCTCGAAGATCTATCAACCTAAAGGATCACAAATAAGCAAACACAAGACGAAATCCTCAAGCACGGCGACCCTTCAAACATCACGGTAGAGATGCTCGCTGAGATCTAATGGTTCCACAAGCAAAGAAGACAAATAGAATAAAGAAACAAAAAATTGATAGCTTGTATAACGAATGGTCAGTTTAGAATTCTATTATCACAAATTACATCGGATTGCCCCTCGACAATTCTCATTTTCGCCCTATCAAATCAAATCCCAATAAATAAATAAATAACATAAAACCCTTAAAGAAAGCAATCAAACACTTTTCAGAAACACTCGCAAGTCTGATATTTTAATGGGTCAAAAATGAAATAATAAAACATATGAAAACAATTTCAATCAAGTTCAAAGGATTCCATACTATCGAGCATTTGTCAATATCAATCATCATACCAAGTTTTTGAAAGAACTCATAAAATAATCTAAAAGATTCTTAAACAATAAAACCAAGTCCGTTACTTCAAATTAATGCTGCGTAGTAAGATGAGAGATAAATGGGTAGTATGGGGGGCTTTCATTCAGTACTCTTTTTGATTCTGAAAAGACCACCGGAGGCTCGGTAAAGAGTCTCAAGGAAAGAAAAAGGCATTGTCCCGAAGAAACTCGATACACTAGTTCCTATTATTACTCTGCTTGGATCATTGGCTAAAGCGAAATTTTGTAACGTGTTAGGGCATCCGCCCAGGTATTAATTACACGATCTTGACTATCAACTACAGATTGGTTGAAATTTCAACCATCTGTATTGCTTGTCCTGATTCTTCTAGTTCGGATGGAACCCCTGACGAGACTCCGAAGAAAAGAAGCACTTTATACGGGTATTCACTCCTCCCTATGCCGAACCGCCAACTTTCTATGCCTGACTTTCCGTTGACACCTACTAATTACCACTCCGTGGGAACATCTTAATCTCCACGATTACGAGTCTGCTCTCGTCGAGCCTCTTCGACGACACTAGCCTACGGTTTTTTTTTCCCACTAGCCATGGCTTGGCCGAACCGATCTGGAGATCCCAGCAAGGCTGCCGGCCGGAGACTCCTTCTAGTAACCATCCTCGAAATCCAGGGAGGTGTTCTTGAAGACATGGCGGGCTCCAAGCTACACCCTTCTCTTCGGGCTACAGATAAGAAGAAAAGCATTGAGCAAGGCATTGTCCGCTCATAGCACGATGGAATTGTCCGATTATAGCCCGACGCTTTTGACGGCTAGGTCATCTACGTAGCATTCTACGGTTTTATGCAACATCTCTCTTCAGATTTTCGTCATAGACTGCCTCACGTGCGAAATTATAGAAGATCTCCTTTAAGATCAAACAATTCCATCGAATTGAGTATGATTGATCAAGAAAGCAACCCCTCCAACAATAAAAATAAAATCTTTTTTGATTGGATGAGAATGAATGAAGAAATACTAAGTCGTTCCATATCAAATCTGGAACTTTGGTTCTTTCCAAAATTTTGGATACTTTCTAATGCATATAAGATTAATCCGTGGATCATACCAATAAAATCACTTCTTTTAAATTTGAATGGAAATGAAATTTTTAGTCAAAATAAAAAACTCATTGGAAAGAAAAAAGGATCTCTTTTTATATCAGCGAAGGAAAAAACTCTTGAATTCGAAAATGGAAATAACGGAGAAAAGGAATCTGTGGCCGAAGAGGATCTTGACTCGGTTCTCTCAAACCACAAAAAAATATCTTCAAGACGATTCTGCGGGAGCAGATGTGAAAAAACGTATAAATAAAAAGGAATACAACAAAAACACGGAAACGGAGCTTGATTTCGTGGGAGAGGAGAGTTTTCTTAATACCAGCAAGCACTTCCCTTTCCTTTCTCTGAGATATAGTATTTTTGAATCTAAATAGGGCAGGACATAGACTAATGGGCACAAGCCCTACTCGCCGTCCCTTCTTGGTTTGAGGCGGAAGAACTCAGAAAAGCTAGAAGAAGAAGAGAGGCAGCTGACTTCTTGAGTGAGACTAATTTGTATAGAAAGGTATTCCCTGCTAAGGATAAACTATTATATCTCACTCGAAAGTGTGCAAGCCCCTTGTATAGGTTGGGCAAGCTTGGATGCCCCTACTCCTAACAAGTTGCTGGTCAGGATCGTGGAACTATCGCTCGAGAAGTAAGTAAGCTAAGAATCCAATAGCTCCTCTCAGGACCCACAATCATCGAGATTTGAACAAGGCAGCACCTGGGTAAGAGCAGGCAAGCAAAAAGGACAAATGCCCAAATAAAAGAGGTACGTGAGCTAGAACCCGGAAAAGATATGAGCTTCCTTCTATGATTAGGTAAAAAAGCCTTCATCCTTCTGGATTCTATGCCAAACCTGTTTTCGTTTTAGAAGAGTTTTCAAAGCATTTCTGTGATACAATGATATGACCAATATAACATATCTTGACTGGTTGGTTTTTTAGATCCAGATAATGCGAAGCGATGAGTTGGTTATTAGTTTTATAATTATTAGTTCAGATTATGTATGGGCTGATCCTTCTTTTTGGTTTTAATCTTAACCTTAAAAAAACCGACGAGTCGCACACTAAGCATAGCAATTATCTTCTTCAGGGCCTGAGTTCTTTTCAATTTGAAAACTCAAGATATTACCTGATTTGGAAGCTAACTCCTCATCTTCACCTTACGTCCACGGAGGGTGAGTCAGGGCCTAAGATCAGGCCGAAAGGGCCATGATATATCTGATCCATGCATAATATCATGAAAAATGGATACAAATTTGTGGCTGCTACTTAGTATCGACAATAGGTCTGAAAAAGTATCTCACAGAGGTATCAAAATCCGGAATTAATCGAACTGGAGGGAGCAGAGCTTACTGCTAGTAGAACAAAAGCCAGGAAAGGGGGTTGGCTGAAACTACTAACAATGAGTTTCCAAATGTTAGAGACTTATCGGGTTTAAAATGTGTTGTTAATTACTGATTTTAACCAAAAGGGTCTTGAATTCTTTCTTATTGGTGTTTTGAGGTGTCCAAACTTATAGACCTGAGGCATCATTGGAGGTACTAAGCCATGTAATCTAATATCCAGGTACAATAGAAGGCCCTGCGGCGAGCAGAATCAAGCATGTTCTAAATTAATTTTAACTACTGAGATAAAATTGCCTTGATAAAAATGTAGACAGCAATTTTAAGAATTTTAGAAATACTGTTAGAAAGCACGAAGAGTACCCTCCCAGCTACTTATTAATCAAACATCACCTGAATTTTTTTACCACCGCAGAACATAAAAATGAAATTTTACATGGAAAAAAAAAAATAGAACACTGACTTATACATTTCTATTTCTATTACAATACATATTCATTCATTGAAACAGAGAGGATTGCGAAAACCTTAATAAGAACACATATCACCATTCTCCTCATCCTCACAGAGTTATGCCACCTCCTTAGATTTCACAGGGATGTTGCAATTTCCGTCTTCAGCTTCTTTTATTTGCCTCATAATATCTGCCTTTTTCTCGAGCAAGGCATTTAATTTAACATCTATCTTCTCTAGTTTCTGTTTCAATTTTCCTAGATCTCTAGTTTTGTTTCTGTCTTCAACTTTCTTTTTCTTTTCTTCTTTATCTTTCTTGTTTTTCTTTTCTTTATCATTCTTCTCGTCTTCTCCTCTAGGTCTCTTCTCAGATTCTTCTATTTCAATTTCCCTACTGGTGTTTGTAACGGAGGCCTCGGTCTTCCCAGATTCTTCTATCTCAATTTCCTTACTGGTGTTCCTAACTGAGGCTTTCGTCTTTGAATCATCTTCCTTCTCTTTCTTCTTTTCCTTTCTTCTCTTCTTGTCTTCTTTTTCATCTTCTACTTCATCCTTGTCTATTTTCTTATCTTTCTTCTCCTTTCTCCCCTTCTTGTCTTCTTTTTCATCTTCTACTTCATCCTTGTCTTTTTTCTTACCTTTCTCCTCCTTCTCTTCACTCTTATCTTTTTTCTTCTTCTCTCCTTTCTCTTCCTCACCTTTTTCCTTTTTCTTCTCGTCCTTCTTTTCTTTCTTCGTTTTCTTTTCTTCTTTTTCAGCATCTTCTTCATCCTTGCAATTCTTCTTCTCCCCTTTGTTTTTCTTCACGTCATCATTCTCCTCATCCATACCCTTCACAACCCCTTTGTCCTTTTTCTCCTTTTCCTTCTGTCCTTTCTTCTTCTTCTCCTCTTCTTTACCATCTTCTTCTCCTCCTTTGTCCTGTTTCTCCTTCTCCTCTCCTTTCTTCTTCTTCTTCTTCTCCTCTTCTCTACTATCATCTTCTTCTCCTCCTTTGTCCTTTTTCTCCTTTTCCTTCTCTCCTTTCTTCTTCTTCTTCTTCTCTTCTTTACTATCATCTTCTTCTTCTCCTTCTTCCTTTTTCTTCTTTTCCTTATCTCCTGTCTTCTTCTTCTTCTCTTCTTTACCATCATCTTCTTCTCCTACTTTATCCTTTTTCTCCTTTTCCTTCTCTCCTTTCTTCTTCTTCTTCTTCTCTTCTTTACTATCATCTTCTTCTTCTCCTTCTTCCTTTTTCTTCTTTTCCTTATCTCCTGTCTTCTTCTTCTTCTCTTCTTTACCATCATCTTCTTCTCCTACTTTATCCTTTTTCTCCTTTTCCTTCTCTCCTTTCTTCTTCTTCTTCTTCTCTTCTTTACTATCATCTTCTTCTTCTCCTTCTTCCTTTTTCTTCTTTTCCTTATCTCCTGTCTTCTTCTTCTTCTCTTCTTTACCATCATCTTCTTCTCCTACTTTATCCTTTTTCTCCTTTTCCTTCTCTCCTTTCTTCTTCTTCTTCTCTTCTTTACCATCATCTTCTTCTTCTCCTTTGTCCTTTTTCTTCTTTTCCTTCTCTTCTTTCTTCTTCTTCTTCTCTTCTTTACTATCATCTTTTTTTTCTTCGTTCTCAACTTCCTTCTTCACTTTTTTATCTTCCACTACATCATAACCTTTGCCCTTCTCCGTATCTTTCTTATCTTTTTCCTGTTTCTTCTCTTCTTTTTCAAAATCTTCATCATCCTCGACTTCTTTCTTCTTTCCTTTCTTTTCTTTCACTCCATCATTCTCCCCAGATTTCCCATCTTTCTTCTTATGCTTCTTTTCATCTTTTATCTCTTTCTTCTCGTCTTCCTTTTCCTTCTTCTTGTTCACTTCTGTTTCCTCCTCTGCTCCAACCTCGTCTTTGTGCTTCTTTTTGGCTTCTTTTTCATCTTTGGCTTCATCCTTGTTCTTGTGCTTCTCTTCTTTCTTCTTTTCTTTTTTGTTCTTCCCTTCCACTTTTGAATCTTCATCTTCCTTAACCTTGACCTTCTTATCTTTTTCGTCATCAGACTTTAGGGCTTTCTCCTTCTTATTCTTGATATCTTTCGCCTTCTCTTTTTGTACTGATGAACTTTTTCTTTGAAGCTTGACCGCTGTCTTCTCTTTGCTGTCATCCTCACACTTTGCCTCCTTGTTCTTGATCTTGAGGTCGAGCTTTTCTTTCTCAACCTCTTTATCCAGCTTAACAACTTCCCAATCAAGTTCAACCTTTGTCCTCTCTTCAATAACTGGGATATCTACAGATCCATCAGCCATCTTGATGAATTTCACTAGAAGTTCAAATTTGAAATCCTCTTCCTAAATGCCCTTAATTTTCAGTAGAAAATACACCTGAACAATTAGAAAGCAGAGAAAATCACCAACTGAAAATATCCCTTGATAGCAAAATAAAACAAACTGCATGAAGAAGGGAGAGAAAAAGGAAATGCAGTAGCTTGAAAATTTCTTTTCTGTAAATTATAAATAAGCATGTTGAGGAAGAAAAATCGACCTAATATCCTGCTGTACTCTGGATTACAAATAGTCAAAAACTGCATAACCGTGCCATTTCTTAATCCAAAAGAATCATGAAGTGAACTATCGGCAATACAACACAAGGATGAACTATCTTTTCTATCTCTTCCATCTTATATCAGTTTCAAACTTCTTTTTGACATATATAATTCTATCTGTAATTCGAATGGGAACACAATGAACGAAATTAAGAAAATAATCCTTAAACAAGCCTTCATTTTCTTCATAGATATTTTCTACGATCCATGCCCAAAACAGGATAGAAGGTCTTCTAATTAATATGAAATGAAAATTTGATAGAACTATGCTAGAACTTAAATAAAGGGGAAAGGTTCCTCCATAACTAAGCAATTAAGAAGAAGCCATTAATCAGATCCTAAACGCGTATTAAATCCGTAAACCAATGATCAACAACCGGATTCCAAAATCGAAACTCATTAATCCCAACATTTCGATTCAACAGAGAGCAAGCAAAGGGCCACCAAACAATTCAAAACAAAACAGAAGAATTAGAACAGTGAATGCATTCAATTCAAACACATAGAAAAGTAAATGGAAGGGGAAAAGAAAGGCAAGAATCTTGAAACAGCCTATGGATTGTTACCTTATTTTAGGATCTTGATCGAAGATGGAATTCCTCCGACGAGAGATTGATGAGATTGGGGGTGAAGCGGTGATTGAGAATGAAGAAAAAATTGGGGAGCATTTATCGGAAATGGAAGTCTAGTGGAATGAATCCAATTTAATCCAAGCACATTGACTTTCTTGACTTCAAAATTTATTAGTTTTTCCATTTTCTGGAATTTTTTTTGGCACCGAACACGGAAGGGACGAGCAAAACGTAATGGCTAAGCTAAGGTCGGTTCATTTATATATATATATATATATATATATATATTTCAATTACAAACACCTTTTATCCCACATTTTAAAAAATGTGAAACTTTACGAGAATAGTAAAAAAAATATTGATCGACTTCATAACGTTTATTAATAATTTCTATCCATTTCTATTAAAAAATATTAAATTTTTGTTATTTTATATAAATAATTTTTTTATTTTTCTATTTTTGAAAAATCTTCATTTTAACGAATTTTCAGAAGAAATATCATATTAATTATAATTGAACTAAACTACTTTTTACATATTTTTTTACTCATAATTTCCAAAAAAAAAAAAAAAATCAAACCTAAGTTTTGAATATTGGATCTTTTAGCTAAAATAAACTTTAACTCAAATTAATTAATATGGACTCTTAGCCGTCAAAGGTTGGATCCTTCGTTTTCGTAGTTATTGCACTAGTTGTTTTAGGAAATAGCTTTTATTTTTAGAGAATTTGTTGTTCTATATATTGAAAGAAAATAATTATAATTTTAAGAAATAAAAAGGGAAAAATATGTTCTAGCCTAAAATTTTGGATATAGTTTTTATTTAATTCAGAAGTTGTAGAATGTAACTTTACCTTTGAGATTTGAGTTTCATTTCAAATTAGTTCTAAAATTTTAAGTCATTTTTAATCTAATTTATTACTCAATGTTCACTTGAATCCTTGACACGCTCTATTAGCTGATTTTAAATAATTATAAAGTAAAATTTTAAAAGTTCAAATACTATTTTGGTCATTGAACTTTAAATTTTGTTCTATTATAGTCCCTAAACTTTTAAAAATGTTTGTTTTAGTCCCTGAACTTTTGAAAAGTAATTGTTTTAGTTCCTACGGTTAAGAGTTTATTAACTTTTTAAGGATGAAATTACATCTAGCATGGATTAAGAAAGATGAACGTGAAATAAAATGTCAACAATCAACAAGTCAAAATAGTGAATGGCAAAAATCTTGAATGCACAATAACTTTTGAGATCTCTTATAGAAGATCATTTTACCACCTAATTCAAAATTAAAACCTTGGATTGTTTAGCATGGCTAATTTTTTTTTACAGCCTAATCATGAAAAAATACAAGTCATTTTACCATTTTGTTTAAAAGTTAACAAAATCTTAATAGTAGTGAACAAAGTAAATATTTTTTAAAAGTTCAAGGACTAGAATGAACGTTTTTTAAAGTTTAGGAACTAAAATAAAACAAGATTCAAAGTTCAATGACCAAAATAGGATTTAAATCAATATTGAAATTAATTTTAATAGCGATAAAAAATAGTGAAACTTAACTAATTATAATTCTTTAATTCTTTTAAATTCATTTAATAAATATTAATATTAAAGATGGAAAGTGAATATTTATTAAAAAAAATCAAGTATAAATCTGAAAATTTATTTAGTTAAAACAAAATTCAAACCATTTTGAAAATTAGGAACTACAGTTGCAATAAAATTCAAAATTTAGTGTAATATTTTGAAATTAAGAAAATCAAATAAATATTAAGTTCAAAACTTTGAATTAAGAGTATTCAAAAAAACCCGATAAGTTAAACAAATTGGAATAACCAACTCAAACAGTAATGATTGAGTTGAGCCAATTTTATTCTTGAATTGGATTGGGTTGGAATTTTTCTATTTTAATTGGATTAGGTTTGATCTCAGATTAGCTAAAAAAATACGAATTATATATATATATATATATATATATATATATATATATATTTGTTTAAAGCTTGACTCCTTTTGATGGATGAATTTGTGAATTTTTACTATTTTTTAATTGTTATGATATTTGTCTTTGTTTAAAGTTTTTAATAAATATTTTATATATTTGATATTTAACCTTTGAATTTTATAAAATTTTTATTTGTTAGTCATGTATTCTAGATAAATTTACATATTTTAAATTAATAAGAAAAAAATAATTTATAACCCGATAATCTAGTCTAAACCGAATTTCAAGAGTTAGATTGGCTCGGACAAAAAATATATTTTTAAATAAAATATTAAACAAATTAAAAGCACCTAACTACCTAAGCAATAATGTTGGTACGAAGCTTTTACCGACTTCAACTTTTTCAACTGCTTTTTCCGGTCGCTTTTAAATTGGGCGTCTGCAAGAAGGCAAGTTTTTTGTCATGCCTCTTTCTTGGCAAAGTATTAAATTTTTATATACATTGTCCATATTTCTATTAATAATTTTACATTGGGATGGATTCGTCGATACAAGAAGTGAATCAATATTTTTATTATAACATAAAAAAATCTGCTAAACACAAAAAAATAAGTAACAAAATATTATTAATATAAATATAATATAAATAATAAACATTTAAAAATAATAAAATATTTATTTATTAATTTTTTTTTATTTTTTAGTTTTTTCAAAAATATCAATCGAAATCGATCTCTTATTGAAACTTCCATAGAAAATTTCGTAAAATTAAGGTCTCGGATTTCCATGAACACCGACAACTTAAAACCTTGATTTTTCTTTTTTCTTGTTTCTTTCTTTTTTTTTTTTTTTTTTTTACTATTTAAGAGAAACGGTCTTTGGATTCTTCTTGACTTTGTTTGAAGAAAAAGAAAAAGAAAAATATGTAGGCACATCCCAAACAACACCTATCTTTGTACATACCACTAAATTATCCAGTGGCATTTTCTAATTATTTGTAAGTTTAAGAAAATTATTGAAACTTATAAAAGTTCAAAGGTATTTTTGAACTCTTTATAAAAATTTAGGTGTATTTTTTGAACTTTTAAACATTCAAGAATATTTTTGCCACAAATACAAAATTCAAGGAGATTTTTTATAATTTAACCTAAAATTTACCATGAAAATTTATGTACCAAAGTTTTTTTTTTTTTTTTTAATCATGCAGGTGAGTTTCCCTAGTGGTTCTAAAAGTCAATTCAATTCAATAAACAAAATGTTCAAAGGAATTTGGTTAGCTATGTTTTAAATTTCCCTTTTCTGTTTTTCTTATATAATTATTTTCCTATAAGACTATAACGGTCGGTTATTGTCTTATTGAGACTTGAGAGAGATGTGAAATAAAAATTAAATTTTTTAATTTTTATCTCTCACAAAAGATACAGTTTTGTTAAATATCATCATCACGTCGGCCGAATATAAGTATTTTAAGAGATAAATCAACTTTTTTCCATTTAACCAAAAAAACAGGTACAAGGTATTAAAAACTAATGCTAACAACTCTGCATCGTTGTGGCTATGTTGGATAGTCATTTTGTTTTTTTATTTATAACTTTTGCAAATTAAATCACATTTTTTAAAAAAAAAAAATCTTACAATAATTACATCTTTCTCACGTACACAAGTTGAATTCTTAGTCAAATTTTAAAAATAAAAATAAGCTTTTAAAAATTAATTTTTTATTTTTCAAATTTTTGCTTGATTTTTAAAAATATTGGTGAAAAATAGATAAAATCAAGAAACTTAGAGGTGAAATAAGTCTTTAGTCAAATTCAAAAGAAAAAAAGTTTTTTAAAAACTAAGGCCCTGTTTGATAACCATTTGATTTTTTTGTTCTTTATTGTTAAAAATGAAGTTTATCGACACTACTTCCACCTCCAAATTTCTTCATTTATTATCTATCTTTTACCAATGGTTTAAAAAATCAAGTAAAATTTTGAAAACTAAAAAAAATATATTTTAAAAACTTATTTTGGTTTTTGGAATTTGGCTAAGAATTCAACCATTGTAATTAAGAAAGATGCAAATCATTGTAAAAAATGGGGATAAAATAGGCTTAATTTTTAAAAACACCAAAAACCTAATAATTACCAAACAAGGCCTTAGTTTTCAAACTTTCGCTTGATTTTTTTAAAATCAATGATAAAAAATAGATAAGAAATCAAGAAATTTAGAGATGAAATAAGTGTTTATAAACTTAATTTTCAAAAACAAAAAATAAAAAATCAAATGGTTACCAAATGGGACTTGATTTTTTTCTAAGATTAAGTTTATATTCTCTTAATGTTTTACCATGGATTTCATCTTTCCTGAGTAAAATAGTTCAATTCTTAGTCAAATTCCAAAAACAAAAATATGTTTTTAAAAATTACTTTGTAGATTTTGACTTTAAATCATTGGTAGGGAGTATAAAACAAAGCAAAAAAAAAAAAAATGTAGAGGTGGAAGAGATATTTATATCTACTTTTAAAAAGCTAAGAATAAAAAAAATAAAATGATTTCCAAATGAGTCAATTTTTTATTTTTGAAAACTATGCTTGCATTCTTACCGTTTGTTTTAAATAGTCCTCATCTTTTTAAGGTAAAATTTTCATTCTTAAACAAATATATAAATGTTTTTTTAAGGAAAAAACTTATTCTCTTGAGTTTCAAAAGATTGTATGAATTTTGAAAATGTTAGTAGAAAGTAGAGAACAAAACAAATAAACTCACATGTAGAAAAAGTATTTAGAACAAAATGAATAAGGGTCTGTTTGGATTGATTTAAGAAAAAGTATTTTAAAAAAAACTCATTTTTATTTAAACACTTTTGATAAAAACTTATTAAAATACATTTGAAAAGTTATTTTAAGTGGTTATCAAACACTCCAAGTTCTTCCAAAATGAATTATTTTTTAAATTAAACACTCAGAAGTGTATTTCAAACACATCCTAAATTTATAGGTAGAAGAAATGTTTATAATCTTATTTTTCAAAAATTCTAATACTTATAAGCGTAAACAACAATCTAAAATGGATCTTTCAATTTTTGTAGTATTTATATACAATTCAAAAAATCTAGACTAAAAATAAATCTTTCTCCAATTTTTCAAGAACTAAAAGGTCATTTGCAAATTTGCCAAAGTGAGTTTAGCTTGCCCATAATTGGCATTCTCTCTAGAAGTAGAAGGTTCATGTAAGTGTTGGGGTTGATGCCCTAAAGTCTTGTGTCCTGTAGTTTGTAAACAGTTTGTACGAACGCTTGTATTGTTAATATATGGTATTTACTTCACATCTTGTATTTTTGCTCAGTTGCTTGTTTTATTTACTTTACCACAAACCAATAAACATAAAATCCCTAGTTATCTATATGTGACTCAAGCATGTATGTGGTGACATACAAGTGGATCATGTTTTGAGTGATAACCAAAATGGTCTGTAGTATATGGATATAGGAGGGAAACTTTATCCTTATAACGCTATGGATGCGGCCCGCTTTGTGGAATGATCACAAATGATCTGATCCTGATCATTCGTGTTGGAGACATGCGAGCAGGGGCGTCCTATACAAAGAGTTTGTATAAGACCTGACCACGAAGTGTTAACGTCTCATTATATAACACCGTTCATGACAGAGACTTCACTTCACTAGGATGACCATAGGCCTCCTCAATCCTTAATGAGTTGGGAACTCCTGCCATTGAGGGCGGTCCTTTGATTTGTATGGGTGCGAGTGGCCAGGTCGCCGATTCAAACCTACCTTTTGGGGATTCATCTGATTTGGGAGTTGGGAACTCAGTTATACAAGATGGAATTCACTCCTTCCCCGAGGCAGGGGTAAGTAGATAGATAGCTCCCTTAAGGGCTGATTCCGGGGCTTGAACGATGTAGCGTCACACACCTTCACACATAGGTAGACTATGTTCTATTTTTCATTAAGGAAATCAGTGGTACTTAAGGAGTGAGATGTAATAGGGGCATAACGATAATTTGGCCCAACTGTACTTACGAGCATCTATGAAGGGTCATCGTACTCATGATTGGTTATATCCGATGGACACAGAAATATATATGTGGTAAGAAGAGTTCAACAACTGTTGGTCTTTAGTGGAATGCCTGACAGTTAACGGATGGTGGATCTCGTGGCTAAAGAATTTAGCCAGCTATTCACGGACCATTGGAGCTTCGAACCATAGGTTCATTAGATCCCCTGGGTAGCTGGGATAAAGTCGAGAACCAGTATTTGGGTTAATTTGAAATGTTCAAATTGACAAGAGGAAGTTTGATTATATACGATATAATTGGACTGATTAATTATATATGATATAATTGGCTAAATGTATGAGATACATTTTTTTGGAGGAAATTAGATATAAATATGATTTATATCAAGTAGATGAGAAAATACTATAGTAGATATGTGATATCAAACTATCGGATAAAAATATAATATGATTATATTTATTAATATTTTAGTTGGTTAATTATATGATAATTAACCCAAAAATCACGTTTGGACGTGGGTTAGTGGGAATGAGTCGGTTATTGTAACCGATGAAATAAAAATGAATTTGTTTCATTTTGAATCATCGTCCAAAAGATATAGAAGAGAGCGTGTGTTGGTAGAATCCTAAGAGATCGCTTAAGCATTTCGAGAGCCTATACATAGCTCCTCTCTGCCTAAACGATCGTCCACCTCGTGCCTAAATGATTGCACACTATTTCCTACACAATCGCATAGCTTCTTTAAACGATCGTTTAGTGTGCCGATTTTGTTAAACGATCATATACCATTTCCTTAACGACCGTTCAGTAAAACCTACATGATCGTGTAGCTTCTCCTAAATGATAAGCATTTTGCTATGCAATAGCGTCTTTTTTCCTCCACTTACTTATCGCCTATACGATCCATGTTTCCTCCTTCCTCTACCAAATTCAATAAAGACCACGCTTAGGGTTCTCACTCTGAGAATACCCGAGGCTCTTTTCTGGTGAAGTCGTCCTCGCGGTGTTCATGTTCGTGTGGTTGTTCGTGCTGCTGCAGTCGATGCTGCTGCTGGGTGTAGGTAGATCGCGTGGAGGGTTCTGCTGCATTAAGTTCCAAAGTTTGAAGATTGTCTTCAACTGGTATGGCAACTCATTCCCTTGTTATTTTGTTGTTCATAGCATACTGATAATTACTTTTTGTTTGCATAACTGTATGTTTTGAATGTATAATATGTATTTCGATCATGGTGAGATCGGAGCGATCCGAACGCGCTCATGTAATCTTCGATAACAGATCCTTCAGTAAGCCCTCATTCCTTTTCTTTTACTTAGGCTTGAGAATAAGTTAGAAAATCTAAAATTTGGATTATATGACAAAAGTATGTTTAGTTGTTAAATGCTGAAGTTGGTAGTTGGAGTTTATTATAGAAGTGCAAGTTCCTTTTATTTATTTAGTAACTTAGTAAATTTGTTGTGTGTCGGAATAATTGATTATGAGTGGATAAGTGGCTAAGTGTTAGGAAGAAAGAAACAAAATTTGGTAAAAAAGAAAAAAAGAAATGACACCCAAGACTTGAAGGAACAGACTTTATTTCTTTTTTTTTTTTAATTATTATTAAAAAAAATAAATTCATTAATTAGTTTTAATTAAAGTACTTCAAAATGAAGTAAATGAAAGGAAGAAAGGAGGAGAAACCACATCGTAAGCAAGCAAGCAGTTGTTTGGAATATTTTCATTATAGGAGGAAAAGGCAGAATTTGACTGGGAGTAAAGGGTATTTTTGGAAGGTCGGTTCTTCCAATTTACATGTGCAAATCAGGAAATTATTTAACGATATTGAAGAGGATTGATTGAGTACTTGGACTCCCGAAAAGATTTGAGGCCAGAAAAGTTAAGAAATCGTGAAGTAACCCAAGGTGGTTAGAAAATTGAGCAAACTTGAGAGTTCATAATTGAAAGGTTGTTTGGGTTATTTTCAGTGGGATTTAAAACTCCAAATTTGAAGGTTAGTGTCACACCTCGCCTCGAGCCCACACTCTTGTACCCGAAGATAGGCGTGAGGGACCGCAGATACCACCCTTTTGTGATACCTACTGTCCAACTGAACCTACACTCAATAAACTTTAAGTCAAGGAGATAACAGCAACTGATTAAGTAAGCTCATTTTATATTACAACAATGTAATGTTTATACAACTCCAAGACTTAGCTATAAAGTTTACAACAACCACTCTTAAAATCCTATGGAAGTGCGATTTTGGCATGTGGCAGACTTTGTGTCACACCCCGCTTTAGATTACCCTCTTAACCTGGATGGAATGGTGACTGCAGTAGTTACCAACCCTTTTGCTGGCACTTACTGCCTAACTAACCTGTTAAATTTTGCTCAAACCCTGATATGTACATATCACAATATACAAACATATTAGCTCAAAACTTAACACATTTACGTTACAGAGTTTTCACAGCATTGTTCATACATGAATATTACAACTTAGTGAGCCTCATCTACAATACTAGTCACTAGACAGACACATGTATACTAACTAATACAGGTCTTCAATTATGCTTCCTTCAACCTGTTTCTTTAAGTGGCAGAGCAACAGTGGAAAAGTCTTTTGGGAACTGACCTCTACCTGAAAGGAAAATATTTGAAAACATGAGCTAGAAGCCCAGTGAGTGACTTAATAAAACATAATTCTCATGCTTAAACTGAAAGCTAGAAAACATAATACTGAAACTAAAACATGCCAAGCAACGTGTACATAAAACCTTTAAAACCATTGTATCTGAAACCTGATTCTTAGTTGAGAATGAACATCCATTGCTCTAATTCCTAACATCAAGCCATAGCCAGAAGAGACCCCTACTTCAACCTCTTCATACTGAACTATTGCTAGGAGATACCCCTACGTCAATCTCTTTAAATATACCGATGGGCATCTCAAGCAACTTCCTCTAAACATAAACATTGATAACTACTCTTAAACACCATTAAACATCATTATTCCCTAGTTGAGAATGAGCATACATCGTTCTAGCTACCAACGTCTATTATAGGCCAAGAGACCCATACTTTGGCCTCCCTTTGTTGGTATATGGCCTAGGAGACCCATACTTTGGCCTCTCATTCAAAACTACCTACATGCACGTGGAGTTTTCTATGTACCGTCAACACCTTAGGTACATTTACTCGGATACCTTCCTTACCTTTAGTATCCGGCTCACTTAAGCTATCAAGTTCTTGAAGAGCATTAAAAGAATAGTTTTCAAATATAACATAGAATTCTCTTTAGGATACCTTCCCTACCTTCAGTATCCTTTTTCATTATGTTTAGGAATACCAACGCATATACTTTGACAACCTTAGGTATTTAAAACATAGTACCTCAAGCTTCATTCAACCTTAGCTATAATCCTAACGCATGCTCCATACTTTGAAAAATAAGCTGGCTTAAATCATGTTGAGCTAGCTTGTAAAAACCATTAGCATGCATTAGACATGGAAAACATACTTGGAAAACTCATACATTAGTAAACATCATGCGTTGGTCATGCTTTCAATCATAGAAATAAGTTACTTGCAATCACATAAAACTTAGCATGAGAATAACTTTGCAAAGCATAAACTTTATCATTTAGAAATATTAGTCACTCACAGGTCCTTTAAGTTTGCTTCCTTAAGGCTTGATAGGCTTTTCCAATGGGCGTTGAACCTACACGTATAAGCATACTACTTAGTGTTTACATTAGCCTTCCTTTTAGGCCTACTCCATAAATCAAGCTCACATGTCAAACCATCATATTGTGTCTCCTACTATTCACTTTGAGGGTCAGACATTTAGCCAATTTGGAGGGATTGGATGGTAAAAGAATGCACCTTTGATCGCCCACACTCCCCACACTTGGAAAAATTTTGGAGCATCAAACTACAGATTCAATTTCAACAATTCATAACTAAATTTCCAGATCTGATCTCAAGGAAATTCCTTCTACAAACTTGATTAGAATCAAGTTGGCAACATTACTTTAAAATTTCAACTCGAAATTCCTTGTCGTTTTATCTGGAGATTCAAAACATCATCATTGGCCCCAATTCAAGCAGCTGCCTGCTTGTTCAACGATTTCCAGTTCAAACTTCAAAAATATATAACTCAATTTCTAGGGCTCATCTTAAAAATTTTCATTCTACAAAGTTGTTTATAATTGAAAAATATTACTTCAAATTTTTAGCTCAAAAATCTTCGTGATTCGTCCTGGAGCTTCAATTCTTCATTGATTGCCTAGATTCACCCGAGAAACGAACCCTTCGTATTTGTTTTGCTCCTCCGGCCTTATTCCGGTGAGTTTTCCCTCTAGCAGCACAGTCACAGAAAATAAACTCTCAGAGCTTCCGAATGCCACTGGAATTACACAAATAGCCCAAGTAATTTGTTCAAACCAATTAAATGAAATCGGCCTTCCTGCTTACCACCGTCCAAAATCCTGCATGAAATCTCTTTGGGCCACTTAGGCCACTAATGAAGATTAATGGCTGAGATTTGATTAAGCCATTTTCTTCCCACTCCATCACAGCACAATTCAGCATTAAATCTCATAAGATAACATGGTTTCCTTTTGGTTTCCCATACTTAGCCAAAATTTGACCATTCTTTCCTACATAGCCATTCGAGAGTTCTCTTGCTTCTTAGTTTACTTTCTTCCTCCATCACTCCTAACCAAAACATAATCTCATTACAACTCATTAGAAGACATCACATTATCTACTCTTACTTAAAGTAATTAGGGTTCGAGTTTTACACTTTGACCTTAGCAGCACCCTGGAACTCCTCACCTTTCGCTACTTGGGATAAAAAAAAACATAAAAGAAAAGAATGAGCTTCACTAAGCTCAGTAAGTGATAAGAAACTTTTAGAGTCTATTTCAACTCATAAAAACAAGCATATCATGAATACGAGATTACATTCAAATCTCAGTTTTGAATGAGTCTATTTTCAACTCTATCTATGCGTACGGTAGATAGCTAAATTAATAACTAATTAGAATGAGTCTATTCACTACCTTCACACACGGTAGATAGTTAACTAATACTAATCATGAACGCTTACTCTGCTGTGTTCCCTTTTGTTCCTAATGTCTTCTATGTGCACATAGCTCCCTGCTCATAGGCTCAGAAGCTAGGCTGGTCGGCCCTCTCACCATCCCATACGAGGATCCTCCCACAGGCTCAGGAACTAGACCTCTCGGTCCCCTGACCATCTCGTGAGGTTTTCCTTTTGGGCTCAGAAACTAGGTCTATTGGCCCCCTGACCATCCCGATCACATAATTTCATTCTCATGCTAGGTACTCATTCATAACATAAGCATATACAATTTACTCTAAAACATATGCTTAAGACTTAAAGGAAAGCACCACTCAACTTGGTAAGGATAGGAATCTTTCTCTTAGAAGTTCCTTGATCTTCCCAGGCTCTTCTTTTGAACCCTAAATTCCAGATTCAATTTAAAGCTCAGATTACTCATAGTTCTAGGCTTAATATCGAGTACTTTATTCTACAAATATTCTCTAAAATGTCTCAGGAAGCTTACCTCAAAATATTATCTCAGAACTCTTCGTGATTTGGCCTAAATCTTCAAAACATCAAGACTGGCCCAGCTTACCCGATAGCTCGACTCTTCTATCTTTTCCTCATTCTCCAGCCCGATTCCTTGGAGCTTCTTCTCTGGCAGCCCTACAATAAAAAATAGACTCTTTTGGCTTTCAGATGGATTTAGAATCACTTCAAACGCACGAGTATTCTGGGAGATATCCTTGTCCCAAGTTGATGCTACTTCTAGACTTTTACTGTCCAACAACATCTCCTCCTCTTGGAACTTCATGACCGATGCATGATCTCACTCCCAACGCATGGTCTCTTTCAAATCCATCCTTTAACACTCTTCCTTACATTCAGCTTCCTTCAGTGCTTCTGTTCTGACTTTCGTTTGATCAGCACTTCTTTTCCTTCGTTCAACACTCCAATGTCTCTTACTTAATACTTTCTTAGTGATCTTTATGAACTTAAATGGTTTGTGGGCTAAAGTGAAGCGTTCTGCTCCTTTTATAGGCATCTCACTCTTCTTCTTTACCTAACACCTCTTCCTTTGATCACATCCAGGCATTTTCCTCTCATTTTTCCAACGCCCAGCTTTATCCACCTCCTATTTGATGTGTCTTCTTCATGAATATTTATTCGTCCAGCTCCTACTATCTCTGTTTCAGACTTCCGTTGGTAAAGCCATTTGTCTTGATGAGCTCATTAATCTTGCGTAACGCAGTCCTCAGCACCGCCCCATCATTTAGTTCCTGCTTCTATTGCCTAGCTCCAACAGCCCATCGTGTAGCTCAATCGTTTAGCAAACGATCTCGCTCTCAACGATCTCGCTTTAAATGATCTCACGGATTTTGCTCTCAACGATCTCGCTGATCTTGCTCTCAACGATCTCGCGTATAGCCTATCGCTTAGCTACTGCGAGCATCGTTTACCTCCATCGTTTAACGCTGATGCCTTATCGTCCAAGGTATCCTCTAATCTCTTAGCGTCATCGCCCAGTGCCCGCCTATACGATCGCCTACCTCATCGTGTAGCTCTCCGCTTTGCTACACGATCGTTCAGCGCCCGCCTACACGATCACCTACCTCATTGTGTAGCTCCACGCTTTGCTATACGATCATGCAACGTCCACCTACACGATCGCCTACCTCATCGTGTAGCGCTATTCACTTACTAGACGATCGTCTACCTCATCGTATAGCTTTGCTTAGTTGCTACACAATTTTCTGCCCAGCGTCTTGTGCTTAACATCTCGCTTTCTCTGCTCTCGCTCACACATACCCAACGCATGAGTAACCCTTAGCAACACCTCTTGCCAATACTTTGGCCAATCATGCGTCCAACCTTATAAACGCATGGTTGCCTTCTCATCTTATGCATTAATATCTCCAAACACTTAATGCATGACTCCTTTTTGACCTTACACTTAGCCAAATTTTACCATTTAAGGCTTAACAAATTTTACCATTTAAGGCTTAACTCAAAACTACTCAAGGAAAATCTATTCAACACTTAGAAATTTCCTTCACTTCAACATAGGATTTAACTTTCACTTAGTTAATTCCCTTAATCAGCTGCTTAAGTAGGAAAAATGGAAATTCGGGTTTCACAGTTAGCAAGTTCTAAGGTCCTTCTTGAGTTCTACTAAAGTTGTTTGAAGTGATTGCAGCTGAAATTGATAAAATAAGTTCTAAAAGTGTGCTGGAAAAACAGGGAAAACAAGGGAGGCTGCTTGTCACCAACCATGTCGCTCAGTTACCCAGTCGCCCGCTCACCCTGCGCACAGACACCCACCCCCCATGCCCGTCAACACCGTATGTGCCCACTCGCGCATGCACGCTCACGCCCCACTGCATGCTAGCGGCCATCTGTGTGCCTCTTGCCATGTCTAACTCCCCCAACATACCTCTTCATGTGCTTAAAGTGCGAAATATGAAGGTATAGGGATTAAATTGAGTTCATTTGTTGTTATGAAATCACTAAGGGTTGTTTAAGGTTATTTTAACCTCTTTTAAGTGTCAAGTAACCTTGGGATCTTGTTTCAGGTCAAATTGAGATTGGAAGGGTCTATAAGCTGAGGAATTTGTGCCCGTGACTGCTTTATTTTGAGTATTTTGATATGAAAAGTATATAAGTATGATAGTATGCTATGATAGGTGAAATGTGTTGCCATGATATGTTTTCCTTGACTTTGTTTATGAAAATTCTTGAATGATGATTTCTGAGTTATCATTGACTTTATATGAACTGAATTTATGGAAATGTGGTTTAGAACCGGATTTTATTTTACCTTATTTTGAATGGTTTGTGGAAGTGTTTTCAAACTATTAAACATTGTAGTGAGAGATGGTTTTCTCATGCTACTTGAATGTGTTTCAGTAGCGCCATCTAGGCGATCAGGAGGCTACGGGGGTCGAATGTGGCTAAAGTATAACGGGAAGTCTAGAGAAACCAAGCCTGTGGTGTGTATTCATAATTAGCCCCTGAGGCAGCTCTGTGTGCACATATGACATTATTTTTTGGTTTACCACCGCAGGGGATATTCAATCTGTGGTATATCTAGTGCAACCATATGTCATTGTCCAGAGTAACCCACTATCATAAACGAGTATTTGGGTACAGGCTTGGTGTGATTTTCTGATAACTCATGAATGCTTTATAATGTGGTTTATATGAGATATGATCATAATTTACTAGCACATGTTTGAAATGTTACTGAATCTTATATACTTTGCCAATGATTTCTAAATGATTTGATAAGCTTCATTGATGTTTTATAAAAAGAAAACTTATGTTCATATTAAATTCTCACTCACTAGGCTTTAGCTCATGCTTTCAATGTTTTATGTCCCCCCCCCCCCAGGTAGTGATCAAGTTCCGGGAACAAATTGAGATGTCAATTGCCACACGACGATAGTTTTCCATTGCATTATAGGTTTACATATTTTGGAGTCTTGGTTTTGATAGACTGCATACCATTACTAAATTTACATAAGTTTTGTGAACATGGGACGCAAAGTAGTGGTTTGGTTGTGTAGTTGTAAAAGTGTTTTTGATTTACATAAACTCTATTGATAGTTTGTATGTATATATACTTTCTGTTGACTAATGTGTTTGAACTGATTTTTAGTATAACAGGAAATGGAGAAAGATATGAAGTGTGTTTATGAATGTCATAAGATCAATATGTCGAATGAAAATTAAATGTATTGAATGATCATCGTGATACTGTTCATATATTGCATTTTAGGAAACATGCCTCATCGTCGTAGGACATAAAAACAACCAGTTGAAGGAACTAGTAACACTCCTGGTGGTATGGGAAGTGGGGTTGAGGAATTTGAATATGAAACTAGTCAATCTTACATTGAGATGAATTTTGGGGAACAAATGATATATCTAGATTGGCTCAGGAACTTGCTGCTACTGTGAGGGTTGTGCAAGATAACCCTGAGAAGAACTTTGGGATAATGTGTTTGAAAGCCCTGGAAGCGACAATATTTCTAGGGACAACTGATTCTGCAGATGTAGAGAATTAGATGAAAATAGTAGAAAAGTGTTTTAGGGTAATGAGAAGCCCAAATGACTGGAAGGTAGGACTTTCCACTTTTTTAGTTCAAGCAGGAGCAGATGACTGGTGACATATGACTCAGTTACATTACAGAGACAAAGTGATTAGTTGGGAGGAATTCAAAAGATTCTTCTATGACAAGTTCAATCTAAGATCATTTCGAGATATGAAATGGAATGAATTTTTTAAGTTAGTACAGGGAACGATGATGGTGGCAGAATACAAGAAAAAGTATACAAAACTGTCCAGATTGCTATTTCAATCATTGAAGACGAGAAGGACCGTTGCAAAAGATTTGAAGATGGTTTGGAAAAAGAGATTCGTACTCCAGTCACTGTCAATGCTGTATGGAATGAATTTGCTAAATTAGTTGAAACTACCATAAGGGTTGAGAAAAGTCTATCTGAGAAGAAAATAGAGAAAGAAGCTGCAAGGAATGTTTGTATAGTTATTACCTCTTTGAGCCAACAACATGATAGATCTAGTAAGAAATTTACTCCTGGAGTTTCAAATACCAAAAGTTTTAAACCAAGATATAGTATTTCTTCCAATTATAAATCTAGTAGAGGAGGAGGATTCCAATCTTTTAATAGTTCAACATGAACGTCAAAGTCCACAAGAGGTTCATAGGTTAAATAATCGAGTGGTGTTTTAGTAGAAGCTGATAAGAGACCTTTATGTGCAGAGTATGGTAGGAATCATTGGGGTCCATGCTTTGGGAAGAGTAATGTATGTTTCAAATGTTGAAAATCTAGACACTTCCACAGGGATTGTCCTCAATTACTATAACAGAGCAATATTAATCAAAGGACACTTCTCAGACAGTGGATCAGCCACCTGTGCCAACAACTCCTAGAGGTGAGGGTTCGACTGGTGCTAAAGAGAAGGCACCAATGGGTCATCCCCATGCTCAGGGGAAGATTTTTGCGATGATTCAACAGGAAGCTGACAAAACACCCAATGTTATTACTGGTACATTAATTCATTTTTTTTATAAACATGCTCATGTATTGATTGATCTTGGTGGTACACATTCTTTTATGTCTCGTGTGTTTGCTAAAGGTGTTAATAAAAAACTAGAATATCTACCAGAATAGTTATTAATTAGTACGCCATTGGGTGAAACATTTGTGTCCAAAGATGTATATAGAGATTGAACATTACGTATTGATGGAAATGACTTATCTGCTTATTTAATATCCTTAGATATCCAAGAGTTTCATGTAAGTCTAGGGTTTGATTTCTTGTTAGAGTATCATGCCTCTCTAGATTTTTATCGAAAAGAGGCAGTATTTAAAAAGCCTGGAAAGGCTAAAGTGAAGTTTAGATGTGATAGACTAATCTTTCCTACATGTGTAATCTCTACATTACAAACAAATAAGATGTTAAAGAAGGGTTGCACTACCTATCTAGCTCATGTGATAGATAAACAGATCGAAAAGAAATTGAGATTAGAGGAATACCAATGGTGCAGGAATTCCCATATGTTTTTCTAGATGAGTTGTCAGGATTACCACCTTATAGAGAGAGAGAATTTTTCATTGATTTAGTACCTGGAATAACTACGATTTCTCAAACACCCTATAGAATGCCACCGATAGAATTGAAAGAATTGAAGACTCAGTTATAAGAACTGATGGATAAGCGTTACATTCGACCTAGTCTTTCTCCGTGGGGTACACTAGAACTATTTGTGAAAAAGAAAGATGATACACTAAGATTATGTATTGATTATCGGTAGTTAAACAAGGTAACAATATGTAATCAGTTTCCTTGTTGCGGATTGATCACTTATTTAATCAGCTAAAGGATGTCTTAATGTTTTCCAAGATTGTTTTGCAATCGAGGTACCATCAGTTGAAAATTAAGGAATCAAATATTCCAAAGATAGCAATTAGGATAGGGTATGAGCATTATGAGTTCTTAATAATGCTGTTTGGATTGACTAACGCACCGACAACATTCATGGATGAATAGGATATTTCACCCTTTCCTAGATCAGTTTGTAATTTTATTTATTGACAATATATTGATCTACTCTAAAAGTAAGGAAGAACATGTCGAGCATCTCAGAATAGTATTGAAGACATTACGAAATAAGAAGTTGTATGTCAAGTTTAGCAAATGCAAGTTTTGGCTCGAACAGGTGATGTTCCTCGGGCATGTGATTTCAGCTAAAGGTTTTTACGTGGATCCTCAGAAAATTGAGGTGGTACTCAAGTGAGAATAGCCTACAACAGCTATTGAGGTATGTAGTTTTCTTGGTTTAGCTGGTTATTAATGTTGCTTCATAGAATGATTCTCGAAGTTGTCACTTTCATTAACAACTTTAACCAAGAAGAGTGCTAAATTTGTGTGGATTGAGGATTGTGAACGAAGTTTTCAAGAATTAAAAAAAAGGTTAGTTTCGACACCTATTCTAACACTTCCAACCCCTAGTGTTGAGTATGAAGTTTATTGTGATGCTTATCATCAACGTTTAGGGTGTGTTCTCATGCAGAATGGTAAAGTGATAGCTTATGCTTCCCCACAACTGAAAAAGAATTAAGTATAACTATCCAACACATGATCTAGAGCTAGCAGCAATAGTGTTCGAACTAAAGATTTAGCGACAAATTTATATAGAGAGAAGTGTTGCATATTTACAGATCATAAGAGTTTGAAAAATTTCTTTGATCAGAAAGAGTTAAATATGAAGCAAAGAAAGTGGTTAAAGTTGACCAAAGAATACGATCGTACTATTGATTATCATCTAATAAAAACTAATGTAGTAGCTAATCCCTTGTGTAAAAAGACATTATGCTCGAAGGTTTCGTTGAATGCTATTAGTTCATCTCTTTTATGTAAGTTAAAAAGTTGTAATACAGTGTTAGTAGCAGACAACCAGGGAGGTTTGATTACACAGTTTCATGTAAGGCATACCCTAATTGACAAGATTATTGAGGCACTAAAGGATGATGTAGTTTTGAAGCAATTAGGTGAACAGTGAAGCAAGGCCATTAGACAGACTATGATGTGAAAAGCGATGGAGCTGTAGTAAGGTATAATCATGTATGTGTTCCTTATAGGTCAGACTTAAAGTAGGAAATTCTAGAGGAAGCCCATAGCTCAACCTATGTGATGCATCCAAAGAGCACTAAAATGTATAAGACTTTAAAACAGTTCTATTGTGGTCTGGAATGAAACGTGAAATAGCTAAATATGTATCAAAGTGTATGATTTACCAACGGGTTAAACCTATCCGACAAAAAATAGTTGGACTCCTAAACCCATTTCCAATGCCATAATGGAAATGAAAGCATGTTACCATGGACTTTTTGTTTGGACTTCCTCGTACTCAGAATGGTCATGATGGCATCGGAGTGATAATTGATAGGTTGATTAAAACAGTGAGATTTTTTCCAATTAATACCATTTATTCTTTGGATAAGTTGGCTAAGGTGTATGTAGAGCTATGAAGTACCAGAATCGATTATCTCTTATTGAGACTCGAGGTTCACGTCTAAATTTTGGCCAAGCTTGTAGAATGAACTATTTAGACCTTAGAGGATATGCTTTCAACATGTGTGCGAAAATTTAAGGGCAACTGGGATTTTCATCTTCCACTAATGGAGTTCGCATATAATAACAGTTATCATTCTAGCATTGAAATGGCTCCGTATAAGGCTTTGTTTGGGAGAAAATATAGAACCCCAATATGTTGGGATGAAGTTGGTGAAAGGAAGTTTCTTGGTCAAGAATTGGTGCAGATCACTACATATACTGCTAAGATCATCATGGAGAGACTTAAGGCGACTCAAGATCGCAAGAAGAGTTATGTTGACAAGCGTCAATGAGATCTGGAATTTGAGGTGGGAGATAAAATTTTTCTAAAACTTTCTCCATGGAAAGAAGTGTTACATTTTGTTAGAAAAGGAAAAAGTCCGAGACACATAGGACCCTACGAAATCTTGGAATGCATAGGACCATCATCCTACCGTTTGACATTACCAATGGAGCTTTCCAGGATACATGATGTATTCCATGTGTCATTGTTATGTAAATATGTTCTAGATCCATCACATGTTCTAGAAACACAACCAGTACAACTAGGAGAAGATTTATCTTATGAGGAAGAATCCGTACAAATTTTAGACAAGACAAAGTAGGTGCCGAGGAATAAAGTTATTCCATTTGTTAAAGTTCTGTGGAGAAATCATGTAGTGGAAGAAGCAACCTGGGAAAACGAATAACGAATGAAAGCTAAATACCCTAAGTTATTCTTTTAACGACCTCTAATGAATTTCAAAGATGAAATTCTCAGAAGGGGATACTATAAGCTCTCATTCATTTTCTTTTACATAAGCTTGAGAATAGGTTAGAAAATCTAAAATTTGGACTATATGACAAAAGTATGTTTAGTTATTAAGTGTTGAAGTTGGTAGTTCGAGTATATTATACAAGTGCAAGTTCCTTTTATTCATTTAGTAACTTAGTAAATTTGTTGTGTTGGAATAATTGATTATGAGTAGATAATTGGCTAGGTCTTAGGAAGAAAGAAACAAAATTTGGTAAGAAAAAGGAATGGCACCCAAGACTTGTAGGAACAAACTTTTTAATATTATTATTAATAAATAAATAATAAGGAAATAAAGAAAGAAATATTTTAGTTAATCAATTTTTAGTTAAATTACTTCAAATGAAATAAATAAAAGGAAGAAAGGAGGAGAAACCAGATGGTAAGTTAGCAAGCAACTATTTGGAAGATTTTCATTGGAGGAGGAAAAGGCAGAACTCAACTAGGAGTAAAGAGTATATTTGGAAGGTCAGTTCTTCTAATTTACCTGTGCAAATTAGGAAATTTTTAGTAATATTGAAGAGGAACGAGTGAAGAACAAACCTTTGGGCTGCCGAAAAGATTTGAGGCCAAAGAAGTTGAGAAATCATGAAGAAACTCAATATGGTCAGAAAATCAAGAAAATTGGAGAGTTCAGAGTTGAAAAGTTGTTTGAGGTGTTTTCAATGGGATTTAAGCTCCAAATTTGAGGGTTAGTAAATTCTAAGGTCCCTCTTAAGTTTTATAAAAGTTGTTTGAAGTGATTGTGGCCGAAATTGATAAAATAAGAACTGAAATTGTGCTGGAAAAATAGGGGAACTAGGGGAGGTTGCTTATCACCAGCCTTGTCACTCAGCTATCCAGCCGCCCACTCACCTCGTACGCAGATACCCACCCCGTATGCTGGCCTGCACAACCCCACTCACCCATCAGCTTTGTACATGCATGATCGCACTATCACATCCCCTTTCGAGCCTATCTCTACAACCCGAAAGGAGGCATGAGGATAGCAAATACCACCATTTTGTGATACGTACTACCCATCTGAATATTTTTAACTCATTAAACTTAAAGCTAAGGAAATAAGCAATAATTGTTTTAACTAAACTTATTTTATTACAAACAGTATAACATTTATATAACTTCTAGACTTAACTACAAATGTTTACAATAACAACTTAAAACTGGAAGTGTGGCTGTGGTGTGGTAGACCTTGACCTTAGCAGTATCCTGAAACTCTTCATCTTTTGCTACCTGGGAAGAAAAACATGAAAGAAAAAAGAATGAGTTTCAAGAAACTCAGTGAGTGGTAACAACATAACAAGTCTCTTTCAACTTATAGCAATAAAAGTATATCACATTATGAGGTCAACATTCAAACCTCAACCTTGAATGAGTCTATTCTCAACCCTACCTATACACACGGTAGATAGTTAAAACTAATACTTATCATAATCACTTAATCTTCTATGTTCCCTATGTTCCATAGATCCCCCCTATGGGCTCAAAAAATAGGCCTATCGGCCCTCTGACCATCCCATACGAGGTTCTTCTCACAGGCTCAGAACCTAGGCCTCATGGATCTCTGACCATCCCGTGAGATTCTGCTCTAGGCTCAGGAACTAAATCTATTGACCCCCTGACCATCCCGACCACATATTCCCATTCTCATTCTGACAACTCATTCACAACATAAACATATATCATAAAAGATATGCTTAAGACCTTAAAAGAATACCACTCATCTTTTTTTATTGGAACCTTTCTCTTTTTCCAAGTTCCCTGGTTTCCTCTAGCTTCCTTTTGAACCCTAATTTCCAAATTCATTTTTAAGCTTAGATTACACATTATTGCAGACCTTATTTCAAGATACCTCCTTCTACAAACTTGTTTAGAAATGTCTTAAATTGCTTACCTTAAAATTTGAGCTTCAAACTCCACTGCAAGATCTTAGAATCTCAAGATTTCTCCTCCTTGCTCGGCTGTCACAAATTCTATGAACACCTCTTAGTTTCATTTGATTTTGATAGCTCTTATCTTAGATTTCCCTTGAGACAGCTCTCACTCAAATTACACTCAATTTCTAAGATTTTGGCTCAAGAATCACCTTATTTGCATGAGTTATTTGGGAGAACTCTTTCATTTGAACTTGGGTTAAAGTCTGCCCCCAACGTCTGGACAGCACCTGCACCTTCTGTCTTTTCTTTTATCAAAGCAAGGTTCTTGTTATCAATGCATGCCCTTCTTGATCCATGCATAGTCTACTCTAAACTTTCCCTCAACCACTCTTCCTAACTTATTTTGAAGAGAATTTTTGTTATGAACTAAAGAAAAGCCTTGATGTGGTATTTATTGGCCTTTAGCAACCGATCCTCATCATCTCTTAAGGCTTCAACGCATGACACCTCCTACTAGTGAACTTTTGGAGTGTCTTCACCTTGCTTTTCCACCACCTACTTCCCTTCCACCTCCTACTTTGAGGTGTCTTCTCCATCTTTAACCAACGCAACTCCACAAGTTGCATGTCTTCACATGTGCCCACCTTAATTTGCATGAACTAAGACGACACTTTGTTAGCCACATATCCGGATGAATTGCTGACTCCGCTTTGCTCTCCAATTTTCCCTTGTCATCGCATCCTTCCAACTATATGGCTGCATGCTTACTTGATCGCATAACTTGGCCATTGCATCACCCTCCTTTGTGCCACACTAACCTCATGTCATCGCAAGCCCTTACTTGGCTGCATACTCTTCTTCTCACATGACTCACCTTTGGTGCATGCGTTCAACTAGGACTATGATCATCGCATCCTTTCCATCGCATGCCACCACCAATGCCAACTCCACGCCCAGGCTACTCTTACCACAAGCGCCCGTGAAGCCCTTTCTAACCTCAAATGCCCTAGCCATCGCATGGTACCAACGTATAGGCATTGGCTTGTTCTCCTAATGCGATCAACTAACCTAAACTTCCTAGGCACATGGACAAACTTTGCCACATGCCTTTATCGACGTGTAACACACTATCAATGCATGGCAAAGCTTATCAACGCATCTCCTTCCCATGCCTAATGATTGGCACATACTTCATAGGCCAATGCATAACATCTTCATCGCATGGTCCTTTAAGCCTTGGCATCACATGACCATCGCACGGCCTTGTCACGCTCTTCACATTGCTTCAACGTGCATCGCCTTGTCTCATCGTGTAGCCCCTGCGTACATCGTATGCCCATCATTGCATACCTCATCACACACTACCTAGCTTCATCACATAGCTCCAGCGCATATCGTGTACCCAACACCTTGTGCTTAACCTTGCGCTTATCGTGCGCTTAACCTTGCACTCATCGTACACTCAACCTTGCGCTCATCGTGTATTCTCGCGAACCACTATGCGATTACCCTCGCGTAATGCCTCAATGCCCTGTGCCCACGCTCACACGCAATCAAGTGCTCACTCCCTATGCACAATGCCTTGCTCCAACCGTCTTGCTCGTGCGCGTCCACCGTCGCCTTGCCTTGCCAACGCCCAACAACATTCCAATGGTTGTGTAGTTGTAAAAGTGTTTCTGATGTACATAAACTCTATTGATAGTTTGTATATGTTGGGGTTGATACCCTAAATCTTTTGGTCTTGTAGTTTATAATTGTATTGTACAAACTTTTTATTTATCTAACAAAATAAAAGTATTTTATTGGATTGTAGTGTGTGAATGTTTGTCAATTGGTTGTTCCAAGATTTATGTTTGCATGATCAATATAGGATTAAATATAAATGGGTCAACCAAGTTAGGCTATCTAATTTGGTTAATCGTCTTGGCATATCCTTTAAGTTTAATTCAAGTGTTTTAATTTACATGAAACACTATTATGTCTAGTAGGTCAGACACTTTGTTTAATAAGACATTTGTTGTAGTTGGTATTTTGAGACACTCAATTTGCATGTACCTTTAAAGAAAAACAACAAAGGAAGATAATGGTGTTGGAAATTAGTTCTCCTGTTGGCGATGCTTAGCTCTATATCATGAGCGCATGTTGCCAACTCAAATGTAAGAGGCTTTCTCCCTTGCAGAATGTAGAGAAGTTCCCAGTGCATGCCTTGAGTGCACATCTCCACTACAGATAATTCAGTGAGTCTATCTTTGCAATCCAGACTCAGAGCTATCCATCGGTTGATGTAGTCGATGACCGACTCTTCTTTCTGTTGTTTTGTTTTCGTCAGCTCCATCATGCTAACTGTGCGCCTTGTGTTATAGAAGCGGTTGAGGAACTTTCTTTCCAACTGTTCCCAGCTATTAATCTCTTCCGGCTCTAGATCAGTATACCAATCGAAAGCGTTTCCTTTCAAGGTACGGATGAACTGATTGACTAGCTGGTCTCCTCTGGTTCCTGTATTTTTGCAGGTTTTAATGAAATGAGCAACATGTTGTTTTGGATTGCCCTTTCCATCGAACTGCTAGAACTTTGGAGGTTGATACCCAGCTGGCATCCTCAAGTTGTCAATTCTCTTGGTGTATGGCTTGGAGTACATAAAGGAAAACTGTGATGGTCCTTCATACTAAGCCCTTATGGCGTTTATAATCATATCCTGCAGCTGTTGAACTGACAAGGTGGTGATAGAGGTAGATTGTTGTGGGTGGTCTTCCTGCAAGACAATCTTTCCTTTATCATTGTCTTTTGTAGCTGGAGATTAACTCGACTCAGCAGTATCTCGAGTCTGTATTTGATCTGTTAAAGCAGTGATTTCATGATCTCGCTCCTCTACAACACTCATTAGGAGACTTATCTTCCTTTCCATCTCTGCCATGGCCGACTCAGTCGTTACATCAACCATCATGACAAACACTACGTCAAGATATGATTCTTCCTTTGATTGGTCAGAAGTAGAGGTAGAATTGTCAAACAAGAGATTTTCTCTTATGATGATCTCGCCTTTAGAAGATTCCATCACCTACTCCCAGATTTTCTCTGCGAAGAGAAAACCTTGTTCTTGCTCCTATATGCTCTCCTTTGAATGGTTACAGGTGACAAGTCCTGTGTAGGTGTTGCTCGCAGCAGTTGCTTTGGATGCAAATTTCTTTAGTGCCATTAGTTTACTCGAAGGTTGAGAGAGAGATGAGAGGTAGAGAGGTCCCACCAGGCGTGCCAATTTATTCACATTAGATTTCAAGAGAAATATATTTCGTGGAACTTGAACTTTGTATTTGTATTAAATTTGTGGAAAGTAAGTACAATCTCTAATACATAATATTTTGATGCTTTAACTAGTTGATCTTTTTGAATGATCGGCCTTTGGGCTTGTTGATCTTCTTGGATGATCGACCTCTGGGCTTGATGATCTTCTTGGATGATCGGCCTTTGGGCTTGTCAATCTTCTTGAATGATCGACCTTTGGGCTTGATGATCTTCTTGGACGATCGGCCTTTGGGCTTGTTGATCTTCTTGGAGGATTAGTGTTCACATGAGGTTTCTAGAGAAACTTATTTCGTGGAGTTGAACTTGAGTTGGTATTGTTGTTGATGTTGATTTGATGTGATGTGGTTCGATCTCCAGTACTTGATCCTCTTATTCTCTCCCAGTCGAATGTGTATGCTTAATTTAAGGAAGCGAAGCGCATGATGATCTTGGAGTTGAACTCTTGGAAGAATGCTTGTATCTCTGAAGGACTCCAGTCTTCAAGCGTGGTCAGCTTTAGGAGTTAGAGAGTCCTCTGGTTGTTAGGAGGATTCTCTCTAAGTCTCTGGAATGTAGAATTCTTGACTTGCCTGGAGTAGTCTTTGGGCTTGTTAATCATTTTGAACCGGCCTGTGAGATTTTCCTTGAGTTTAAGGAGATTGAATCTTCAGCTGTTGTGAAGATATAATCAGTTTGTTGAAGTCTTCTAATCCTCAAGCCTTTAGGTAGTTTAGATCTTCGATTCTTTAGAATTTGAGTGTTTTAGTCTTTGAAACTTTGAGAAGCTTCAGTCTTCAGCACTTGAGAGATTGAGAGCGTTGGGTTTCAAGAATTAGAAGCATCAGTACTTGGATCTTGGGAGCTTAAATCTTCAGAGCTTTAATATGCCTTCTGATCTTCAAAGCTTTAGTATATCTTCTGATCTTCACAGATTTGATATGTCTTCTAATCTTCACATCTTTGATATGTTTTCTAATCTTCAGAGCATTAGTATGTCTTCTGATCTTCAGAGCTTTGAATGAGTTGTGTTCTTCAAATCCTCAAAGCTTCAGAACTTCAGAGAGCTTTGGCTTTTAATTCTTCCAACCTCCCCCTTAAATGAAAGATAATGTCTCTATTTATAGAGGTTTCTCATGGGCCTTACATGGATTTCGGCCTAATTACTTTACTGGGCCAAAATTGGGATTGGGCTAAAGTTGGGCTTGGGCCCATTTGTTGTTGGGCCGAAATACTGGGCTTGAGCTTAATATTTAATATAGCCCAAAATTTTACCATGGGTCTGAATTGGGTTGGGCCCGAGCGACTTTAATTACTCAGCCCAATCCAACTTATAATTTTTCCAATAGGCTTGGGCTTCTACTGATGATGTGGCAAATCGTGATTCGCCGAAATTTCTCATTAACAAATGTCCCTTTTTGAGATTTATGCACATCTATACAATGTGTGAATCTCGAAAAAAATAATTTGGAATCAAAGTATGATTTTGACTCTTTTAATTTAACGCATCATCATGATCAAAATATGAGAATTTAGCTCAAAATTTTGATTTGAATTTTGTTTGCTTAACATACTTTTCATCAAATAAACAAAGATGAATTTTTAGTCCTTGACTTTTTTGTTCCCGAATAAACTTTAATTTGAAATAAAGTATAATTTATGCTCCACTTTAATTTCAAATAATTTTAAGTATTATCCCAAATCCTACCATTTATTTTTTAGATTTTAGAATATACTCACTTTTTGATGCAAATTTGAAGTAGAATTTTGACTTCGTATTTCTCTTTCCTTCAACTTTGATTTGGTGAAACTTGAAGTATTACATATTTTTATTTGGGGCAACATTTAAATTATATCGAAATTTTGACCGTGGAGTAAATTTTGGTTGGCCCAATCTTGGCTTGAATTTGGAATATGATTTTAATTTTATTCCAATTTTGATTTGGCATCGACATCAAGTTTGGAGTGTATCAAATTTTGAATATAATTTGAAACTCACTCCAAAAATATGACTTAGATTAGAATCCAACTACCCACTTATACAAAAAGAAGTATAGCAAACTTTGAGAGAAAATTCTACCCCAATTTCGACCTTTACTTTAATTTGATCTTTAATCAAATTTTAATAATATGGAGAGAATTTTTGACCTACCAAAATATGAGGTGAGCCAAAATGAAGTCTTTGAAAAGAAATCTAACCAAATAAATCCTTGAATTTTGGCAAGCATTTAACTTAGATGGAATCACAACTTCCAACAATTGCCCAAAATTTCGGAGTGGTTAAGAAAAATGGGTTTTTTTTTAATTTAAATTTGAGATCTTTGGTGGTTGTGATTTGATTACCTTTTCTTATACAAATAGGGAAGAAGCGTTTGAGAATTTCGTAACCAAGCCTACTCCTCTTCTCTTCTTCAAATATGCTTTCTTTTGGAATTTTTTTCTAACATTTTAGAACTTTTCTTCCACTTCCTCCTTTCTTTTTCAATATTACCTCTTCTTCTTCTTTTCTTTTTTTCTTCTTTTTACAACAAAATTAAAGAAGAGATTCACATAATTTTTTCCATTTTTACACATGATTATATACATACAAGAAGAAACGAAGATTATAAATTATCTGGTGAAATTGGATGATGGGGGATTCTTCAAAATCAAACCTCAACATAATTATCATTGGTAGCAACCAAGATAGATTTAGGCACAACCCCGATAACACTTTCTCTCTGCTCTCCATTTCTGAAAAACAAAATCGTGAGAATTCTAATCCCATATTTGGAGGCCATATTTGGGCTAACATCTATAATAAGCTTCAAACACACAATCATCCCTACATCTTCGGCCGCTAATTCCTTAATCACAGGCTCAATAATCTTACAAGGTCCACACCATGGTGCCCGAAATTCCACCAACACGTCCTTTTGATTCTTCACCACCAAATTGTTCCAACTCGACACTGTCACTTCTTTCATGTCGTCAACGGCTCCACGAGCTTGGCACGTGACAGAGAAGGATTTTTTGAAGGTGGAGGAAGAAGGGGAGGAGAATTTGAGTCTGAAAATGTGGGTAATTTGTTGGAGAAAGGATGAGATTTGGGTTTGGAAGAGAAAAGAGAGATGTCTTTAGATTTTTTTTTTTAACTTTTACTTTTTGTCATTTGTGACTTTGTTTTTCTCCTTATAATTCTTTTTCTTAAAATTTTTTTTTTACCATTTTTAGTATTTTTTTTCTTTTTGTTTTTTCAATTATTTTTTATTTTTTATTTTTTTGCTTTTCTTTTCACCCTTTTTTAGCTCTCTTTCTTTTTGGAGGATTTTTTTGTTGCACTTCTTTTTACATTATTCTTAATAACTTTCTTCCTATATATTTTAATAATTTTTTTCAAATTCTTTTTTTTTTTTTATAGGAGCTCATAACTTGTGTTCCAATTTGATTATCAACTTTGGAGTTGAAAAAGCATAGTTGTGTGCCACTATTTTGGAGATGAGCGAAGTCGCGCCTTGACTTGTGAAGATGAAGCGAAGTCGCGCCTTGACTTGTGAAGATGAAGCGAAGTCGCGCCTTGACTTGTGAAGATGAAGCGAAGTCGCGCCTTGATTTGTGAAGATGAAGCGAAGCCGCGCCTTGACTTGTGAAGATGGAGGCGAAGATGCGCCTTGACTTGTGAAGATGGAAGCGAAGCTGCGCCTTGACTTGTGAAGATGGAAGGGAAGCCGCGCCTTGACTTGTGAAGATGGAAGCGAAGCCATGCACACCGATCTTGAACTTGAAGATGGAAGTGGAGCCATGCACATCGATCTTAAACTTGAAGATGGAAGTGGAGCCATGCACATCGATCTTGAACTTAAATATAGAAGCAGGCCCTGTTCATTGATCTTGAACTTGAAGATGGAAGCGGGCCCTGTTCATTGATCTTGAACTTGAAGATGGAAGCGGGCCCTGTTCACTGATTTTGAACTTGAAGTTGGCAACGGGCCCTGTACACTGATCTTGAACTTGAAGATGGCAACAGGCCCTGTACACTGATCTTGAACTTGAAGATGGCAATGAAGATGGAGAAGCATCGACGGAGCCTCTGAACTTGAAGAAGGAGGAATATCGACGGAGCCTCTAAACTTGAAGATGGAGGAACATCGACGGAGCCTCTAAACTTGAAGATGGAGGAACATCGACGGAGCCTCTAAATTTGAAGATGGAGGAACATTGACGGAGCCTCTAAACTTGAAGATGAAGGAACATCGACAGAGCCTCTAAACTTGAAGATGGAGGAACATCGACGGAGCCTCTAAATTTGAAGATGGAGGAACATCGACGGAGCCTCTAAACTTGAAGATGGAGAAGCATCGAGATCTTCGCGCTTGAGTTTGACAAAACACTAATGAATCTTTGGCTGTAGGCTTGACTTTGCGACTTTGAGCATAAGATGGCATTGCAAAGCCTCCAAACTTGAGCATGAAGATGGAGCATCGATGAAACCTCTGAACTTGAAGATGGAGAAGCATCGATGGAGCCTCTGAACTTGAAGATGAAAGAGCGTCAATGAATCCTTCGAATTTGTAGAAGGGCATCGAAAAAGCCTTTGAACTTTAAGATGGAGGGAAACCGATGAAACTTCTAAACTTGAAGATGGAGGAACATCAACGAAACCTCTGAACTTGAAGATGGAGGGGCATGCAATTTAACCCTTAAACTTGGAGATAGAGAAGCAACAGTGCAAACATCAAATTTGGAGATGGGGAGGCATCAATTCAACCATTGAAGTTAAAGTCGTAGAAGCTTCGAACTTGGAGACGGGGAAGCAGCAGTGCGACCATCAAATTCAGAGATGGAGAAATAGCGGTGCAACCATCAAGGCAACAATTTGATCCTCGAACTTGGATATGAAGAAACAGCAGCGCCAACATCTTTGTAAAAGAGGCAGAATTGTAACAACTTTTAGAGAAGAAGTGAAGCTAAAGGGAATAATACTTTTTTAGGGGAAGTAGGAAAGTTGTACCAAACTTGAACTTTGAAGAGGAAGAAACAAAACATCCAAATTTGACTTCAAAGAGGAAGTGGTGAAGACTCAAAACTTGACTTCGAAGAGGAAGCGAAGCGCCATTTCAAGTGTGTGCTTTTAATTTACAGTGTTAGCTCCTTAAAGGGATGAATATCTTCAATTTGTCGTGTTGCCCCAACAGAGATGAACATCTTCAATCTGTCGTATAGCGCCATACGTAGGGTGATTGTGGTACCTTTTTATGGACTAAACTTAAATCTCTTCAAGTTGCTCGCGTACCCTTGAAGAAAAGGATCAAGTCATGACGTAGTTCAAATGTTTTTTTTCTTGATGGACTGAACTTTAAGTTTCTTTCAAGCTGCCTACGTAAGCTTTACAATGACAGGGATCAAGTCATAACGTAGTTCAATAAAGAGATTTTTTTTGGGTTGTTCACCATTTAAGCTCATGCGGGCCAGAAGCACCATGCAGTTTAGGCTCTTGCGATAAGGAACTTCTTCACTTAAACTTCAGAAGCTCTTATTTCATCATGACTTTGATCATCCTCTTCATCTGTAGTATTCGTCAATATAATGAGTTTTGACTTCACTATCAAGGAACCTTTTGTATTTATATCAACAGACAATTTCCTCTTCATGCGTGAAGGGACACGACTGTGAATCTTTTCATCGTTGTTTTCTTCACGAAATGGTCTTTCCTTCAAGGTTTTCATCTTCCTTTTATGTTGATCATTTTTCATCTTGAGATGATCAAAAGTAGATGTTGAAGGTCGATCTTTCTTTGATGTAAAGATACATAGCCTCTTAAAAGCTAAAGTTCGAGTTGTAGTAGATGTTGGACATTGGCTTTCTTCTTTTATTGTGGCCACACTCAACTTTGGAAGACTAAAGATCGAGTAGTTAAAGGCTTAATACGATTGAAGACCAAAACTCTTTGATCCATTTCTTTTGAATCGTCGACTTCTTCAGTAGTTATATGATTGTTTTCGTCTTCCACAATGTTGACAGCGTGACATGCAATAACCTCTTGATGATTATCGAGGAAGCTTCTTGGGAGAAATTCTACCAAAGTTACCGGCCGTCAAAAGTAAGGGAAGTCCTTGTATTCTTCTTTAGCAGGCTTAGGCTTCCATGCCATCTTTTTGCCTTTCTTTTTATAAGTCTTGTTCCTTCTTATAGCTTTGATAGGAATGCAACTCTTTTTGGGTGGAATTTGGTTGTCTTCTCTTTCAACGAGTTACGAGAATCCACCTTTTATCGTTATCTTCAACAGGATCATCTTTGCTTCGAAAATCTATTGTTAGAATCTCTTATTGGAACCGAACGACTATAGGCTCAAAAGTCCCAAACTGGATGAAGTTTTCTCTTTGATCATGAGACGCAGACAGTGTTGGGACACTTAAAGTCATAGCTACTGTTGCGTGATTTGTTTGAGCTATTTGATCAAGCACCAGCTCAATATTTTTTTCACGAGGCAACTGTAGAATCAACTCATTTAGCATGAAGCACTTTTCAACCGGGTGACTAACAACTCGATGATACTTACAGTAGTTAGGATCATCTACTTTTCTTGCTTGTTCCGATCGCTTGCATTCTGACAGTTGAATAAGTTGTTTCTCTAATAATTGCTTCAACATGTTGGCAACGTTAGAAACATGAAGGGATAAACCTTTCCATGTCTTTCTTTGAGAGTTCTAGGGTCATCTGCATGACCATAGATTCTCTCGTGGCACTATCCACGATCTTTTCAGTACCCTTGGTTTCATTCTTGTATTTTTTTCCTTTCAGGGACTAGGAAATCTTTAGTTTTCCTGTTGGCGATGCTCAGCTTCATATCATGAGTGCATGTTGCTAACTTCTCAAATGTAAGAGGCTTTATCCCTTACAGAATGTAGAGAAGTTCCCAGTGCATGCCTTGGGTGCACATCTCCACTACAGATAATTCAATGAGTATATCTTTGCAATCCAGTCTCAGAGCTCTCCATCGGTTTATGTAGTCGATGACCGACTCTTCTTTCTGCTGTTTTGTGTTCGTCAGCTCCATCATGCTAACGGTGTGCCCTGTGCTATAGAAGTGGTTGAGGAACTCTCTTTCTAACTATTCCCAGCTGTCAATCACTTCCGATTCTTGATCAGTATACCAATCGAAAACGTTTCCTTTCAAGGTATGGATGAACTGCTTGACTAGTTGGTCTTCTCTGGTTCTTGCATTTTCGTAGGTTTCAATGAAGTGAGCAACATGTTGATTTGGATTGCCCTTTCTATCGAACTGCTGGAACTTTAGAGGTTGATTCCCAGCTAGCATCCTCAGGTTGTCGACTCTCTTGGTGTATGGCTTAGAGTACATAAAGGAAGATTGAGATGGTTCTCCACACTGAGCCTTTATGGCGTTTGTAATCATATCTTGCAGCGGTTGAACTGACAAGGCGGCGATAGAGGTAGATTATTGCGGTCTTCCTACAACACAATCTTTCGTTTTTCATTGTCTTTTCTAGCTGGAGATTGATTCGACTCAGCAATATCTCGAGTTTATATTTGATATGTTAAAGCAGTGATTTCATTATCTCACTCTTCTACAGCCCTCATTAGGAGACTTATCTTCCTTTCCATCTCTACCATGGCTGACTCAGTCGTTACATCAGCCATCATGACAGATACTACGTCAAGATATGATTCTTCCTTTAATTGGTCAGAAGTAGAGGTAGAATTGTCAAACAAGGAATTTTCTCTTATGATGATCTTGCCTTCAGAAGATTCCATCACCTACTCTCATATTTTTTTTTTGCAAAGACAAAACCTTGTCCTTTCTCCTACATGCTCTCTTTTAAATGGTTGCAAGTGACAAGTCCTGTGTAGGTGTTGCTCGCAGTAGTTGCTTGGATGAAACTTTCTTCGGTGCCATTAGTTTACTTGAATGTTGAGAGAGAAATGAGAGATAGAGAGGTCCCACCGAGCGTGCCAATTTGTTCACTTTAGATTTCAAGAGAAATTTATTTCGTGGAACTTGAACTTTGTATTTTCATTAATTTTGTGGAAAGTGAGTACAATCTCTAATACATAATGTTTTGATGCTTTCAAAATAAACTATAGTCTTTAAGCTGGTTGATCTTTTTGAATGATCGGCCTTTGGGCTTGTTGATCTTCTTGGATGATCGGCTTTTGGGCTTGTTGATCTTCTTAGATGATCGACCTTTGGTCTTAATGATCTTCTTGGACGATCAGCCTTTGGGTTTGTTGTTCTTCTTAGATGATCGGCCTTTGGGCTTGATGTTGGACGATCTGCCTTTGGGCTTGTTGATCTTCTTGAAGGATTAATATTCACACGAGGCTTCTAGAGAAACTTGTTTCGTGGAGTTAAACTTGAGTTGCTGTTGATGTTGATGTTGATTTGATGCGATGTGGTTCGATCTCTAGTACTTGATCCTTTTATTCTTTCTTGGTCGAATGCGTATGCTTGATTTAAGGAAGTGAAGCACGCGATGATCTTGGAGTTGAAGTCTTGGAAGAAAGCTTATATCTCTGAAGGACTTCAGTCTTCAAGTGTGGTCAGCTTTAGAAGTCAGGGAGTCCTCTGGTTGTTGAGAGAATTGTCTCTAGGCTCTTTGGAATGTAGAATTCCTGACCCGTTTGGAGTAGTGTTTGGGCCTGTCGATCATTTTGGACCGGCCCGTGAGCTTTTCCTTGAGTTAAAGAAGATTGAATCATCAGCTTGTAGGCAGTGAAGATACAATCAGTTTGTTGAAGTCTTCTAATCTTCAAACCTTCAAGTAGTTTAGATCTTCGGTTCTTTAGAATTTGAGTGTTTTAGTCTTCGAAACTTTGAGAAGCTTCAGTCTTCAGCAATTGAGAGCGTTGGGTTTCAAGAATTAGGAGCTTCAGTACTTGGATCTTGGGAGCTTAAATCTTCAGAGCTTTAATACGTCTTCTGATATTCAGATCTTTAGTATGTCTTCTGATCTTCACAACTTCGATATGTCTTCTAATCTTGACAGCTTTGATATGTCTTCTAACCTTCAGAGCTTTAGTATGTCTTTTGATCTTCAGAGCTTTGAATGTGCTGTATTCTTCAAATCCTCAGAGCTTCAGAACTTTAGAGAGCTTTGGCTTTTAATTCTTCCAACCTCCCCCTTAAATGAAGAGATAATGCCTCTATTTATAGAGGTTTCTCATGGGCCTTACATGGGTTTGGGCCTAATTATTTTACTGGGCCAAAATTGGGATTGGGCTAAAGTTGGGCTTGGGCCCATTTGTTGTTGGGCTGAAATACTAGGCTTGAGCTTAATCTTTAATTTAGCCCAAAATTTCACCATGGGTCTGAATTGGGTTGGGCCCGAGCGACTTTAATTACTCAGCCCAATCCAACTTATAATTTTTCCAATAGGCTCAGGCTTTCATTGATGATGTGGCAACTCGTGATTCGCCGAAATTTCTCATTCAACAAATATTATTTTAATTAAAAAGTTTAATTAAAAATAAACTAAAATTAGTTTTATTTAAATTAATTATTTTGAATTAATTTAATAAAATGATTTTTGAAATCATATAAAGTTAATGAGTTTTTTCAATTTTTGGAAAAAACCCAGTAACTACATTTGATGGAATATCATCAAATTTCAATTTCATTTTAGTGATGATCTTCAAGCTAGAGCTGCCCACCATGCAACCCTGTACGTTTGCATGAATTCTATCTATATATAGAAGCTCCATACATGAAGAACATTTAAGCATTCTGAGCTATACTTGCTAAAGTGATAACCTGAAAACCTTACATACCTCTCACTTGTTCTTCATCAATTCAACTTGATTTAGTGTTTCCACCACACGTTCCATCTTAAGCATAGTAGAGAAGATCTCGGTGGTAGTCCTCTTGAAGTTTTAAGCTCTATCTTGGTAGATTTCAGCTGAATTTGTGATGAAAATCTTCAAAGGTAATATGTGTTTCAAACCCTCTTCTGAATATCATATGAACAACATGCTTAAAACTCATATTAAATGTAGTTTAAGTGATTATTGATTATGAAATCTTCTGTTGCATGTTTTTTCATTCCTTCACTACGAGGCTTTAGGGCATATATCCTAACAATCTCTCACTTGCACTAAAGCCAGTGAGACATAGGTCGGTGAGACATATATCCTAGGGCATCATCTCTACCTAACATGCTCTCACACTTATCCTAGCTCACTAGGGATGTAACGATCCGACCCCCTAGGATTTAAGTTAGGCCGTTACTAAATACATGCATGCATGGAACTCAAAATGACACTCAATTATGGCGAAATAAATGCTAATTAAATAAGGTAAATTCAAATACTAAAACAATAGTAGGGCAATCATAAATCATAAAGGATAGTAAATGAGTCTGAAAAACGATTCTTAAAGTAAGTTTTATACATCAAAACTAAAAGTTAAGAGAAACATGAAAAGAACTCTAAATTTCATGATGCGAAAGCGTAAAAACTAGTCCTAGTGGCTCGATCACGAATTCCACTTGTCCATCGCCAGTGCATCTCTACCCTTACCTGAAACAACGACATGAGAAAGAATGAGTATAAAATACTCAGTAAGTAACCCTACTACTGGGGTCAGGCTAGGCATCTATGTCCTCTAGATACTCACTTCTGGTGAAACATATACACTGCTCTAGTCCTCATGGGACACATATGCACATGAAACAAGAAGGAGACTGAGTTCTATCCTACTGTAGTTAAGTATGCCCACTACCTCTGGTGAATCCTGAAGGAGACACAAACTGGTGAATCCCGAAGGAAACACAAAATCTAATGGGCATCTAACTAATCAGTAAGGACATTTGCATAGTCTCAACATCATAATCATCACTGTACGAATCTATGACATACATATAAACCTCAACATCATGGCTCTACAACATACACATATACCTCAACATCATGGTTCTACAACATACATGTGTACCTCAATATCATCAGATCAAATACAACCATATGGAAGCACATACCATCTTATACTAGCATTCAAGTGTCTATGTGCATAAATAAATAATTCAGATCTCGTACTAGAACATACTTTGATCATATTATTCTATCAGTCTATCATGCTAACATTCTGCCATAACGTACATTTATCATGCTAGCATACATCTAATGCCTAGCCCGTGGGCAGTTCCAGTAGTAAGATTACTTACCTTGATATTAGGTTGAACCAAAAAGTAATTGAATCTTTGTAAAATTCTTGAATCCTTAATCAAGCCTAAACATAAACCAAGCTTTAAAATTAATAGTTAAGGCCAAATTCCAAACACACAAATATTAAAAAATATTTCCAGATAACCTTACCTAAGGTGTGGTCCAATTCGAATTCACCTTCCAAACCTCCAATTTTAAGCCCAAATAATTAACAAACCAAACTTTTCTTCATCTTGAATGAAATTCTTGAATCAATCCCCTAATCATAATTTGAAATTAGGCTTACATAATTAAAGCTTGAATCAAATACATACTTCACTACCAATGTCTCAAATAAATTATCCATATGTAGCTTCGTCAAAAAATCACTTCCAAATGACTTTACCAAAATTTCTCAACAACCAAAATTAATCCGCAAGAGGGTAATCAAAGTATAGAAATTACCAAAACTCGCTAAAACAAACTCCAACTTCACTGAACAACACCTCAATACCTTCACAAACTTGAATCCAAAGTTGAAACACAATGGGTATCAACCAATTGATGCCAAAAGTAAATGAGTATTCAAGAATCAACCGAAAACAAACCCAAATGGCAGAAATCTTACCCAAATCGATAGATCCAGTGACGGCAAAAGCGAACGACGCTTGAGCAACGGTGGATGGAGGTCATGAAGAAGAAATTGACGCGGCGACTTTAGGCGGCATCGGACGAGCTCACGAATGTGAGGAAGAAAAGGGGGTGGGGTTTGACTTTTTATTAAAAAACAATAAAATTAAATTCCCGCACTTACACTTGAAGTCCAAAATTCCAAAAATGCCCTCCAACTAATAACAATTACTGAAATTTCAAATAATAAAGTTACTGAAATTACATTATTACTAAAAAAATATGTGGGGTGTTACATTCTTCCTTCCTCAAAGAACTTTCATCCTCGAAAGTTCATTCTTGAAAAAAAAAAAAACTCTGGGGGTGTTACAAGGGATATGTCTCGTAGTCCTAGTCATTCTAGGAGATATTTTCACACTTTAGCCTGGAGAATCCTTCTATATAATTCAAAATTGTTATGTCAATAAATACCATTTGGTCACCACCATAATGTTTCTCTCATTCTGTTTTTATTCCTACAACTTGGTATTTATAAATATCCTCATACTTAGTCCTTACACCACATTATCTCATAAAGTGGTTTGACTAATTCATATCTAAAATAGCTTTCAAATATTTTAGGATATATCATGCCTATGCAATTTATTGCTTCACAAGCAAAATATTACCTTGTAGTCCAATATACACTACCTAGGATAAACACATGGATTTCTATAAATCTTGTATGAGACAGTGTATCTCGTAAAAGATCAAATTTTAAACTTTATACACCAACATCTCATAAGTTTATCTTTCAAACTCAATCGTCATACCATCGATTTAACTGATATAACTAACCAAGTGTATATTAAATGTTAATTAAGTCTCATGTAAGAATTACATCCATTCAACACTTGAGATGTCTTAGAAAACTTTTCCTTAGACATATCAACTTTACTGTAGAATGATATATTACCATTCCATCTCTAGTTATTGCATCAAACATTTAAATACAAATTTGTGAATGTAAGATGCATGACACAAACTTAACATCATGCCCTCAACATCTCTATGAAGACATTTAATATATAAAATCATTAAAAATCAACTATTTGAAAGTAGTTAAATAGTCAAACTTTCATATTGATCTTTAGTTAATTCATAATGAGTAAATATCAATATAAAAAAGATAAATGTCCACTTTTCATTTTCTTGTCATTGTCATCATTCAAAGTCATGGGGTATAATACTATATCAAACCCTTATTCTCAAATATCCTAATTGTGAAATTTATTTCTCAAATGAACATCATAATTTTGCAAACCTTTTGAATTTAATCTTTGGAAAAATGCTTGAACTTTTGTAGATGCATTGAACTTCTTTTCATAAAAAAATTAATTCATTTTTATATATCTCATATGCAACAATGAATCAAATCATGCATAAAGACTCTATTGTAGTAACTAGTGAGAAAAATTGACTCACAACCTTTTTTCACCCGCTAGTTCTAACATTGGTTGTCACCTTATGCTAAGAGTCTTACTTTGAAGATCTCTATCTCCAAGTTTTACACTTTCAAGTCTCATTTTTGTAGATCCATTCACATCCTATGGGTTTTACCCCATCAAGAAAATCTACAAAAACATAATGAAACTTAGTGCAAATACTTTATCTCAAGTTTTATAACTTTGACATAGTTTCTTTTGTCAACATCTTTCAATTCTTGTCATCCAGTATGACAACTTTGACTTCTAATAAATCAAAGCAAAGGTTGAGTCATTTTATAACTTTTCCACTTCTTTTGAGGTTAATACGTTTTCATCTTGTCATCTAATATGACAATATGGACTTCACCTATGCTTTTGTAAAGGTTGAGTTATTTCATAATTCTCCCACTACGATGAAGACTTATCTAGTTGACAATTGAAATTTGACTTCCAAACAAAATAAATGGTTAACAACACTTGTTAACTATTAAGTGGTTCTACTTGGAACTAGTTCATCTTTCTATACGTTTAGTATTTGTAACGCAAATACATTATTTATTTTAGAGTGTACAGAAGGTCATTTTATAACTCCTTAAGAACTACCTATATTTAGGTGCATCTTCGAACATTTGTTTTGCCAAGTGTATTTATTAAGGGTTCATTTTCATACAAGTATATCAACTTACTCGAATACTAAAATTTCATAATCCAAAATTTTTTCTCAAACATTTTTGGAGGAAACAATGTTCAAAAATTGCAATCTCTATTACATGTCCTTAATGGAGTCTGACATCAATGTAAAGAATATATTTTAAAAAAAGTACGTAACATATACTAAAAGGCACGTATACTAAAAGGCCAAATTTCTCCTATTACAGTACAATTTATGAAGTTGAGATCTTATCTCATCTCTATCTATTAGGCATAGTACATTAAAATTTCCTGTATTAATCATTATGATATGATCATAAAGTCACAATAGACTTGCCTAAATGACTAAAACTTTAGTCTATCGTTTGAACATTTCAAAGAAAATAAAACTTGAGTTGCATTATATTACGATACTTTCATCATAAATACTCACCAATTATATTAATGACTTATTTATGAAGTCAGACTTACTCTTTCAATCATTAGACCACCTGGGTCAAAATGCGTATACACAAAAAATTCTTTGGCCAAATAATCTTATCTAATAAGATTCAATGACAATCTTGCATGAAAAGCATGACTTTTGATAGATAATAGTAATTTAACTCTACCTCTTTCAGAATTACTCGTAACTGTCATTTAAATACCAAAGACAGGTATTCTTTTCGGAGAAAATAATTTATCTTTCTTTTTGGATTCATTAATCCTCACTCTTTCTTAATTTAGTATTCAATTGTGTTAACTTTTAGCACACAAAAATTATATTTATTTAAAGCTGAATATATTTTGAAACAACGTTTTAAAATATGCCTTATCACTAAAAATTATTTATACTCTCTGAATTATTTAGTAATAAAATATGGAGAAATTGAATTTCTCTTATGGTGATAAATACCATATTCAGCATAAATAAACAATATTTTAATGTCTCTCACTACTTTAACTAAGATGAGCTTTTCGTTGCCAACTAGTAGAAGTTATTCTACTGATTTAAGAATTTTTCAAGAAATATAATTTAATTGTAATGAAAAAAATCTGAGAGTGAATCCTTCTTCAACTATCAAGGTGTAAATCTTTATTCCCCACCAAGAACCTAGTAATTCTAATTTAATTTATTCTTATTTTTCTTCTTTTTTGAGGTATTTCTAAAATTCCTCATCGTGTGATGTCCCAATAACTTGAAAACATTTTCCTTATTGGCTCTAGCCACATAAATATTTTCGGTCTCAAATAGTACCTAAATTTTGAGGTTATTTATCTTCCTATAACTCCAACATATAATATGTTATTGTCATGACTTTATCTTCTAATCCAAATAAATTATATGTTATCTAGATGATAAAAGTATGTTATCACGTCGTTTATAATTCATGAACATTTCATGAATTGGCAACACCCTTTTGAGAATCTTTCCCAAACCAAAAAAACAAAATATTGAGATTTACACTACCATTATGTATTGATGATATTTTTCCAAGCAATTTATTTATCAAATTAAGACAATAAAACTCCTGAGAGAAATTGACATAACCTTGAAATAAGTATAACGTGTTATTTGACTATATGTAATTTTTTTTTTATCAATTCTAGTTGAACATAGAAATTAAAAAAGAATCCAATAGATTTGATATGAATCTTATTCATATTAATCTAAAATTTCTATTGTTATGATACTCCAGTGATTTAGAATAAAAGCCATCATAAGGCAGTCAGTTACACCTTCACTGAATTGAGACATTCTCAACAAATATTACATCAGAATAACTCTTATTGCTATAATATTTAGTTACCGTTATTTTGGTCATAATTTGATTACACACCCTAATGAATTCTTGTAACTGTAACCTATCATTTTGGAATTTATAATGTTTGCCCCAACAAGTGTATCATAGGAAAGAACAATATTGAGAATAAAAAATATGATCCTATCCTTTTCAAGAGTTTACCCTAATTTGACCTATGCAAACACCATCTGTAGGGGGACGCATCAAAGGCGGCCAAGCATGAATCTCACATTGTCAACTAATGATGGAGACCGCGGGATGTATTGACGCTCATCCCTCTCACATTACTATAAATACTTTCTCTAATTCATCTTGATATTGACCCATGCAAACACCATCCTTAGGGGGACGTATCAAAGGCACCTCGAGGTCAAGAACGAATTTAACGGTATGAATTATCCGAGAACGTAGGAGAATAGACATATCATATAAATCATTTTTTCTCTTGCTAAGTATTTTTCAATTGAGGGTTCATTACTTAAGTAAATTAGGCTAAAACATTTACCTAAGTCTTGTTAAATTTGTCCAATATAACTCTTATATTAAATAGTTTAACAATGCATGATTATCATTTATTAAACACTTTAATAATTCTAATCATTTATTGCATGCTTACAAAATATTTGACTAATTCACCTACCAGGTTACTTCCCAAGTAGGAGTGTTCCGTTTCCATGAGCTTAAATACCTCAATCCTAAACAGAATGTTCCTTATACAAGGTCTCTTATAGGCATATATTTTATAAATTTAATCTTTTATTTTCTCATTTTAATCCTATTAAAAGAAAAGTAAAAGATTTACTTTAAATCTAATCTCATTAGAAATAAAATTTGAAGATTGATTAAACAAGTTTTAAACCATTTAAAACAAATTAACTAACCTTATCCTTATCGCATTAGACTAGCATGCAATCGAATCATATGCATCTCACGATATTATAACTGAATATAACAATTATAAATTAATTAATATAACCAGACTTCATGCATATCACATTCGTTAACATACATAATATAAAACTTATATCAATGTCAATAAATAATTATATAGTAAGCATGCTTTTAATCAAATATTAAAACAAATAACATAATACTTATATTATAATCATGCAAACTATATAGTATGATCATGCATGTACATACTTTAGGAATTAACCTAAACTTTAAATATAACATTTATATTTGAATATGATGCATGATCATGCCTTTTCATTAATTAATATAACTCTTATATAAACACTAAGGAAACCAATAAACATGTTATCATATAATATAACACTTATATTAAATATGATGCATGAATATGTTTATCCTAAAGTGGGATTTTAAACTATATGGTATATTATATGCAACATATAATTAATATAATTAAACATACATCTCATGCATATTAAAATTGTATAATAGCAATAATAGACCAAATATTGACACCCTAATAAAAATATCAAATTAATTTAATATCATTTAAAAACACAAAAAAATGCCTTCAACTGCGAAAGCCACTTTCGTGCTTGAATAAAGTTGTTATAAATTGTCACAACCTTTCCATGTCGAACAAACAATAACGGATGGCAGAAAAAAAAACATTTAATGGTGTACAAAAGATGACGAACGACAGTGTTTTGCGTACAAATCTCTCAAGTCTGCACTCCAAATTCTATTTTCCACCTCAATTTTGGTCTTTTTCACAGCAAACACTTTACCATGAAACATCCCGAACATACATACTCAATTTACAAAATAAATGCTTGAAACACTGGATCTTTTCATTGATCAAATCAAAGTAAAAAGTTGTAAATTTAAGTGTCAATATTTTTGTAAACATCTATTATGCAAACCCATATACATTATGCAGAAAACAACCCATTGTTTCTTTGTTTTTCATTCAAAATAGAAGTAAAAGCATGATTTGGCTTTGATATTAATTGAAGGAATTGAATTCCTCAGTGGAAGCACGTGACCGCGTGTACCAGTGGTTTTCATTTTAGAAAGCTTGAAAATTAGAGAAATTACAGAACAAGATAAACATGAAGGAACTCTTGACGAAGAGCATCCATGAGCGCATTCGGATCTTTCCGATTTCAGTGTGATCGAAATACAACACATACATTCTAACAGACAGTTATGCAATTTACACTAATCAATGGCATGCTTTGATAAATAAAATACAAGGGAATGAGTTCACGTACCAGTTGAAGACTCTTTTCAATCCTGAACTCAATGCAACGAAAGAACCTCTACGAACTCTATAGCTTAGCAAATCAGTCGACTATAGTAACACGATCATTTACACGAACGGCAGCAACACGAACAAGCACAAACAAGTAGAAGCAGGGACGACACCACCACTTAGAGTCCTTGGTATTCTCGGAGTGAGAATCCAAAGTGTGGTCTTTGGTGATTTTGGTAGAGGTCGGTAGAACAGGTTGATCGTGTAGACGATAAGCAAGTGGGAGAGAAACTATCATATAGCGGGGATGCTTATCGTTTAGACAAAGCTACACGATCGTGTAGGTTTTACTAAGTGATCGTCTAGTAATAGGTAAACGATCGTTTAGAAGCGGCACACTATGTGATCGTTTAGGAAAACTAAGCGATCGTTTAAAGAAAGGCGTGCAATCGTTTAGAGCAGGTGTGCGATCGTTTAGACGTTGAGATTCTATCGTATAGGCTCTCAGCTAGGCGAACGATACTTTTTCACACCAATTGCAAATTTTTACGAACCTTTTGCCAAATGAAACAAATCTTCATTTTATTCTTCAGTTACAATAATCGAATATGGCTTCTCCCACTAACGCACGATTGAGGAGAATATTTCAGCCAATTATCATATAATTAACCAATTTAATTATTAAATGAATATGATCATATTATATTCTTACCCTATAGTTTGATATCATATATCTACTATAGTAATTTCTCCTCCACTTGATATAAATCATATTTATATCTAATTTCCTCTAAAATAATGTATCTTATACATTTAGGCAATTATATCATATATAATTAACCAGTTCAATTATATCACATATAATCAAATTCCCTCTTGTCAATTTGAACATTTCAAACTGGCCCAAAAACTTATTCTCGACTTTATCCAAGCTACCTAGAGGACTTTATAGACTTATGGCTCGAAACTCCAATGGTATGTGAATAGCTGACTAAACTCTTTTGTCATGAGATCCACCATCTGTTAATTGTCAGACATTCCACTAAAGACCAATAGCTGAACTCTTCTTACCACAAATATATTTCTGTGTCCATCGGATATAACCAATCATGAGTACAATGACCCTTCACAGATGCTCGTAAGTACAGTTGGGCCAACTTACCGTTTTGCCCCTGTAGTTACATCTCACTTCTTAAGTACCACTGATTCCTCTAATGAAAAATACAACATAGTCCAACTATGTGTGAACACCTCTTCGGCCAAGAGAAGGTGTGTGGCGCCACATCGTTCAAGCCCTGGAATCAGCCCTTAAGGGAGCTATCTATCTACTTGCCTCTGCCTCGTAGAAGTAGTGAATTTCATCTTGTGTAGCTGAGTTCCCAGCTCCCAAATCAGACGAATCCCCAAAATAATAGGTTTGAATTGGCGACCTAACCATTCGCACCCATACAAATCAAATGACCGCCCTCAATGGCAGGAGTTCTCAACTCACTCAAGATTGAGGTCATGTTACCTATGGTCATCCTAGTGAAGTGAAGTCTTTTTCATGAACGGTATTATATAACGAGACGTTAACACTTCGTGGTCAGGTCTTATACAAACTCTTTGTATAGGACCCCTCCTCTCCCCCTCACCCCCTCCCCCATGTCCCCTACACAAATGATCAAGATTAGACCATCTGTGACAAGTCACAACCCTTGTGACCATTCCAAAAAGTGGGACGCATCTGTAGCGTTATCAGGATAAGGTTTCCCTCATATATCCATATACTACAGACCATTTTGGTTATCACTCAAAACATGATCCACTTGTATGTCACCACATATTTGTTTAAGTTACATATAGATAACCAGGAATTTTATGTTTGTTGGTTTATGGTAAAGCAAATAAAACATACAACTGAGAAAAATCAAGATGTGAAGTAAATATCATATATTATACAATACAAGCGTTCATACAATCTGTTTACAAACTATAGAACACGAGACTTTAGGGCATCAACCCCAACAAAACATACATTCATAAGCATATTATTAGGAAACGAGAAGAATACCTCTTCAAGATCATCTTCAACAAAATCCTTAACCTTGCATCAATCTTACAAAAAGACTCGAACTCAAGAATTCTTCCAATTTCGACGAATAGTCATGAACACCGAATGAGATATTACCATTTGGTTTCCTCGCTATTCTCCAGACAAATATAAAGGATGGTGGAATCCTTCTTTGGAAGGGAGAAAATTTTTACAAAATGACTGTTTCTATAAAAATCCTTTTGAAGAGTTCTTAGGGGATGGAGATGAAAATTAAAGAGAAGTCTCATAAAAAAATTAGAAAAAACCCTGCCCAATTTTTTTCTTAATGTGAGAGTGAAATGGAGATGGTTGGAGGAGAAGTACTACTCCTCCACAATTGTATAGAATACTCATTTATTTAATATATATTAAATCAAATTTAATATATAATTAAACAAGTATTAATTCATTAACCATTAATTATTCGAAATTTTACTTGGGAGGTATCAGGAAGGAATTGGAATGTAATAATATAGATTCATACAGATACAGAAGAAAAATAAATTAAATAGCATGCGTTTAATTTCGTTTAAATCATATTCAAATAATATCCTCTCGCATAACCAATTGTTTTAATATGAATCTCATTCATAGTTTTATATAATCTCATTCATATGAATAATATTTGAATTTTATACATATAAATAATATTTGAATCTTATTCAAATATTCATCTCTATCACATAATAAAGTATAATTTTGAATGTTATTCAAAATTAACTTTATTTCATAATGTATCTATATACATTATATTAATTGTACCTTATAAAATTAGTTCCCTTATTTAATTTGAACAATTCAAATTAATCGAAAATTATATGATTCTTGTTATACCATTAGTGAGCTAGCAATGGAACCTAATGGACCTACAGATTAGAAACTCCAATGATACAAGTTTAGTTAATTAAACTCTTTAATTAAATTAATCAACTTCAATGATGGAGTTAACATGCAATTAGCGGAAGAAATAAGAATCATCAAGCACTCTAATTCACCAATTTTAGCATCTTAGTAAGCATGTTCTTAAAATTAAAAGAGGGTTTCAGAAACTACCTTTGAAGAACTTCTTCAATCCACGAAATTAGCTTGAATCTTCTTAGCAATCTCTTGTAGGCCACCATTTGGTCTTCCCTACTATTCTCTAGGACCTTAGACTGGATTGTGGGATCCAAAATGAGTTTGAATTAAGGAAATTATTAGAGAGGAGAGGTCATAATTTTTGGGTTTGTTGAAGAACATTTCTTCTTCAAAACCAGCCAACTATCAGAATTGCATGAGCCTCATCTCAGCAATTGAAGTTGGATTTTGTTCAACTCAAGCATGCATTCCGAATCCATCTCAAAAGTGACACCACCTCCTTTGAGAAACTAAGTGGAATTTTGAGTTTTCAAGTCAAATGTGGGATAAAACCACTTTACCATTTTCCATTTTTATTTAATTAAAAATCAATACTTAAAAATTGAATTTTCTAATTTTAATTTCAATTGATTTTTTAAACAATAAATTAATATGAAATTATATTTCAATTTTGAAAAAAAAAATGTAAAATTAATTTTAATAAAATTAATTCTAAATAATTAATTAAACTATTTAATTAATTAAATTAATTTAATATCAAATATTAAATTAATTAAACACCAATTCCATAATCATGAATCTCTATTCCTAAAAATAATATTTAAATCTTATTCAAATATTATTCAATTCTCCAATTTCGTTTAACTACACAATAAAACATGTAGTTATTGTTGGGTTTTATGCCCTAAAACTCGTAGATAGTGAATGTAATTAAATGACCGTAGTTAATAAATAGTTATTAATTTTTTTATCAATAAGTGTTATTGATGTTTTATTTAATTTTGTCTTATTAACCCTAAAATTCAATAAACTAGCATCCTATGTTGTCTTATGAGTCTTGAACTGTATATAGAGATATATAAGGACAAATGTTCAAGATATCAACCTAAAGGGTCTATAGTATAGAGATAAAGTTGGGTACCTTATCCTGGTAACACTATGGATACGACCCACTTTGTATTTGATACAAACGTAGTGATCCAACGTGTTCGTGTAGGAGAAGCACGAGTGAGGGTTTCTTGTGCAATGAGTTTGCACAAGACTAGACCGTGAAATAGTAACCACTAGATGTAACTCCGTTGACTAGTTAGGTTTCTATTTCAATAGGATGACCTAGGCAACTTAGTCTTATTCCTGAGTATATTATGAACACCTGTTCACGAAGGAATGTCCTTTTATTTGTATGGGTGAGAGTGGCCAGTTCGCCGACTCAATATGTCTATCATTTTGAGGATAAGACCAACTGGGTAGCTAGGAACATAATCATACAAGATGGATGTCACTCCTTTCTGACTTCAAGGTACGTAGATGAGTGTTCCCTTAAGTGGTGTCTCCAGGACTTGAACAAAGGACCCTACCTTCTCATTAGTCCGAGAGGGTTCTGGACCATAAATAGGTTGTTCATTAGAGAAGCACTGGTACTTAAGAATGTAGAGGTAACCCAGGGGTAGAACGATAATTTGACCAAGCTAGTGTTACGAATATTCGTGAAGGACTAACTTGCTGTTATTGGTCTATATCCGTAGACAAAAACATATCTATAGTGAAAAGAGTGCAGTTATGAGTTTTTAGTGAAGTGTACCCATAGTTAACGAATATTGACTAATTTAGTTAATGAGTTTAGCCAATTAATCTCATATAGTTGGATCTTTTAATCTACAGGTCCATAAGGTTCCCTTCCTAGTTTGTAAAGGGTATTGAGGTAATTGGTCATTAAATTTCAAATTCAGATTTGAGAATTTTTTAATGTATGTTGATACATTTTAATATAAAGTTTAATTTTAAACTTTACTATTAATTTTGGATATGAGTCAGAATTAATAAATGAAAGAACGAAATATTTGAAAGGTGTTCAAATATTAATTTAATATAAATAAGATTCATATTGAAAACTATATGTTAAAAATAATGTGCATTGGATGCGCATTAAAACTATAGGTTAAATGAGAGAATGTTTTTTAATATGATTCAAATGGGAAATTAAATTAAACATGTGATATTTAATTGGATGATTAAATAATTGAAGAATTAATTAATTATTTTATTTTATTTTGTTAAATTTTGAATTTAATTAAATTGATTAAATCAAAACTATAGGTTAAATTTAATGTACATTAGATGCACATTAAAATTATAAGTTATGTGAGAGGAAATCATTTAAATATGATTTAAATGATCATTTAGTTAAAAATGATTTAATTAATTAATTTAATTTAATGTAATTTAAATTAAACAAATTAACTCCTCATTTTAGGAAAGTTACGAGAAACATGGTATCAATCCCACATTTGTCTCTCCCTCTCTCACCATCTCTCTTAGAGTTTTGTTTTAGAGAGGGATGAGGCTGTCAAGCTCTCTATATGTGTTTTTTCCTTCCTGAGAAAATAAAGAAGGTTCTGCGATATTACCAACTCTCAAAAGAGAGAATCCTATAATTCTCCATAGGCTCAATTTTCTTCAAGAATAGGGAGGTTTCTAAATGGTGGTGCCCAATCCCAATTCAATAGAGAAATTCTACAAAATTATCAAAAGGTTTGCAAAGTAGGGTTTCTTCCCCTGTATAATTAATCTCTTTGGGAATAACATGCTTAGTCGTTATTACCTTTTATTCCAATGCAAAATTGTTTTTATTTTAAATTTCAATTTAAAAAAAATGAAATAGTTCTGTGTTTTGGCTTTTGCTATGCCTTACGATTTTCACCCCTTCAATTATATTGTATATAATTACTAATTTTCTTAATTCGAATTTGAATGTTTCAAATTTACTCATCACTCTATTCTAAGGTTTAATCTGTTTGTGAGCTAGAAGAATGACCTAATGAACCTACAGATACTGGGCTCCAACGATCCGAGACTCTTTAAGCCGAATCAATCAATATTCGTTAACTATCGGGTCACTCTACTAAAGCCCAATAATTACACTCCCCTCACTGTAGATATATTTTGTCCACTTGATATAACCATAATTAGTAAGTCGATCCTTCACGGGTTGTTCTTAATAACGGTTGGGTCAAATGTTGTTTTACCCCTGAGATTACATCTTGCTCTTAAGTCCTACTGATTCTTAATGAATAATTGGTTTGTGATCCAATCACCAAACCAAGCCCCTCTCAAGCCAATGAGAGGGTGGGGCTCCTTGTTCAAGACCTGGAAGCAGTACTTAATAGAACAACCTCTCTACTAACCCTAACAACGGGTAGAAATGAATTACGTCTTGCATCTTATGTCCCCAGCTATATATCCGGTCTTATCCCTGAAATGGAAGGCTTATTAAGCCGGCGCTTTGAGTCAACCCTCACCTATGCAAATTTAAGGATAATCCCAAATAAACAGGAGTTCATAATTAGTTTAGGATTAAGGATGAGTTACCTCGGTTATCGCTTTGAAATAGTCAGTCTTAAATAGTAAACACCGTTATAAAGTAAGAGTTATTTGTTTCTTGGTTCGGTCTTACACAAATTCATTGCATAGGACGCCCCCACTCACATGTCTCCACATGAACGATTTAGGATCACATCGTTTGTACTAAATACAAAGTGAGCCGCATCCAATAGTGTTACCAAAATAAGGTACTCAACCTTATTCGTATACTATAGACCCTTTTGGCTATTTAATTGAACTTGATACATTTCTATATCTCTACATAAAGTCCAAGTATTCATGTAATAGTCATGGATCTTAGTTTATTGGATTTATGCTTTTACAAGTGCAATTTACATATTCAATAACATATTTATTAAATAAACCTCAATAGCATCATTATTTCAAATAGAATATGTTTAAATTTACAAATTGCAAGTTTTAGGACATACAATCCAACATGCAAGTCACTCCACTAAAGAACCACAACTACACTCTTTGCACTATAGATATATTTTTGTGTCCATGGATATAACCAATTAACAGTAAGTAGAGCCTTCACGCTTGTAATTACAGTTGGATCAAATTATCATTTTACCCCTGTAATTACATATAACTCCATAAGACTCATTTATCCTCTAATGAACAACCTATTTATGGTCTTACCATAAACAAAACCCTCTCGGGTCAATAAGAGGAAAGGGCCCATTGTTCAAGACCAGAAGTCAGTACTTAAGCAAGCAATTCATCTACTTACCTTAAAGATGGGAAGGAGTGAACTCCATCTTATTTAGCTATGTTTCCAACTCCCTAATCAAATAAATCCCCAAAATGGTAGACTTATTGAGTCGATGAGTCAGACCACTCTCACCCATACAAATCAAAAGATTTCCCTCATAGACTAGAGTTTATCAAGATTGAGGTCGAGTTATCTATGGTCATCCTATGAAATGTTAATCTCTTCAGTCAATGGTTTTATAAAGAAAGATTAATCATTTCATGGTCCGGTCTTATACAAACTCTTGGTATAGGATACCCCCACTTGCACTCTTCACGTGAACGATTAGGATCAAATCGTTTTCTTATAAGAGTTACAAAGTTGGTCGTATTCATAGTGTCACCAAGATAAGACACCTAACCTTATCCATATACTACAAACCATTTTGGTTATTACTTAAATATGATTCATATGTATGTTTACCATATACTGTTCAAGTGCCATAAAATAACCTTAGATCTTTCTTTAATGAATAATTGCATATATAAATAATCAACCATTATTTCAAATAATATATTAACTACGAGTTTTTAGAGCATACATCCCAACAACATGTCCATTAATTAATGGGTTTTTTTTCTTTTTTGTTATTGTTGCTATCTAATTTAATAAAAGGGGAGTCATATACATCTTTAAGAGGAACACGAATTATGGACAAAACATATAGGTATTATTGTACTAATTCTAATTTAATGGGTGGAATTAGAATTAAATTATCATAAATCGATTAATAACTTTATTGCATTAGTCGATTATGAAACATTGATGGGTCCCTAACGTCAGATAGATATTACATTATTTTCTCTCATCCCTATTAGAGAGAATTCTTTCCTTTTCCTATAAAAGGGGGAGAAACTAAGGAGATTATGTATAAGAAGATAATGTAATCTATCTAGACTTGGAAGATTATTTGAGCTTTGCAATAGATTCAGATACACGTCCACTTTTAAAGTTTAATTCTTTTGAATTCAACATGGAAAATAATTCAATGGATTTAAGTTTATGAACTTCCATCAAATGGAAGTTGGAAGCAAGAAAGAAATATTAACAGATGATTAAGTAATTCAATTGAGTTCAATATTCATTGAAGTGGAAAAAATACAAGTAATTATAAGTAAATAATAAAATAAACCATCAGTGAACGAACATTAAAAATCTACTAGTAACCTTGAAAATCTCCTTCATGAATCCCACTAAGTCATTAGCCAACTATCCTCCTATTTAGGAGACACTACTCTAAATTAACCCGTTAATATAAATATAAGAATAAAAAACTAATTTAATTTGCTTGCAAGCTAAGCATATTCTTAATACTCCCCCTTAGTGCAAACAAAGGATCAACAACATCAAGTGCACTCCTGAATTCTTCAAACTTGACTTTACCAAGAGCCAATAACTTGCTCCTTGGAATGTTTCTTCTCCAATCAGATGTCTTGCATCAATAATTTTTCTCAAACAAAGTGAAAATGTGTTTCAATGTGCTTTGTACAAGTATAAAACATTGGAAATCCTGCAAGCTTGATTGCACTTTTATTATTACAAAAAAAGGAAATTGGATAGTTTAAATTGGAAAAGATTTCTTCCATAAGCCTTTTTAGCCAAATACACTCTTGGGTAGCCATAGTAGCTATTACATATTGTCGAAAAAGTGTTACATCAGTCAATAGTTTTCCTTCTTTCTTAACCAACTTCAAGGAGAGCTCCATAGGAGTAGACATTAGATTTATCTCATTTATATTAAAATGATCTAATAAATTCGTTGCATACCCTCTCTGTGGGACAAAATATCCATCTAACCTTTCAACCTTCAAGCCAAGAAAACATCTTACTTCACCCAAACTCTTCATTTCATAACGAATAAACAAAGCATCCCGAAGACTATTAATTTCAATTTTGTCATCAATTGTTATGATCATGTCATCAACATAGAGTAGAAGCATTGTATGTCCTGAGATTGTCTTTTTAATAAATAAACTTGCATATGCATTTGAAGATCCAAATCCACAAAATTCATACTAGGCAATCTTACCATACCAAGCACAAGGAGCTTGCTTATGACCATACAAATACTTCTTGAGCCACACACAAAATTTGGAAACTCATTAGAAACAAAACCATAAGGTTGTTCCATGAAAATTTTTCAGATCCAACTCTCTATAAAGGAAACCATTTTTCACATCTAACTGCCACAATTTTCAATCTTTTCAAGCAACTAATGAAATAATTGTCTAGATGGTTACCATTTTAGGAATAGGATTGAATATCTCTTCATAGTTTAAACCATATTACTGTAAAAATCATGAGCCACAAGACAAGTTTTATATCTATCAATAGTACTATCATGCTTTGGAACAAGTTCCCATGTGTCGTTCTTCTTTAGAGTCAAGATTTTCTCCTTCATTGCTTCTTCCCGTTCTTCTTTAGCTTCATCATAAGACCAGGGTTCATTTTCACACCATTTTAGGAATAGGATTGAATATCTCTTCATAGTTTAAACCATATTACTGTAAAAATCATGAGCCACAAGACAAGTTTTATATCTATCAATAGTACTATCATGCTTTGGAACAAGTTCCCATGTGTCGTTCTTCTTTAGAGTCAAGATTTTCTCCTTCATTGCTTCTTCCCGTTCTTCTTTAGCTTCATCATAAGACCAGGGTTCATTTTCACAAATATCACCCATTAAAAAATAAAATAAAAATGAACAGTTATTAATTTAGATGTACCTCATAGTCAACGTTTTCTCCAGGATTATTAATATTTTTTTTTCATTTGATACATCATCAATAAAGAAAGGTGACACGTCAACAATATCTTCTTTCTTTGAATTTGCATCCATTTGATATGAAAAAACTTCGTCAAACACCACATCTCAAGAAACAAAAAATTCTTTCATCTTTGGATCCATACATCTCCATCCTTTCCTATGATCATCATATTCAACAAAAAGCCAATATCCCACCTTTGGGTCTAATTTGGTGCGTTTACTCTTTGAAAGATGAACATAACAAATTGACCCAAAAAATTAAAGATAACCCACATCGAGTTTCTGATGATATAGTACCTCAAAAGGAGATAGATCCGACCTTGCCTATGGAGGTAAGCGATTTTGACTTAATAGTTGCTGCCCATAACTCCCTTGGAAGATTCTTTCCATGCAGCCAAGACAAGCATATAGAAGTAAGATGTGTTGATTTATGTCTAGCAACTCCATTCTGTTATTGAATATCAGGATACGTCATTTGATGTTGAATGTCATGCTCTTTGCAATAATTCTAAAACTGATCAGATATGTATTCTCCTCCATTATTTGTGCAAAGATACTTTATTGTCAACATAAATTTCTTCTCTACTTGCTCCTTGAACTAGATAAACTAAGAGAAAGTCTTACTTTTTAGCTTCCAAAAAATACACCCAAATGTATGAGAAAAATTATCCACAATGACCATAACATAACAACAACCAAAATAATTGGGTGTTTCTTCCTCTTTCTTCCCTACTTTACATAGTCAGTCCCGACTTGTCTCGATTATGCATAAATTGGACTGTTTTGACTTGTTTTGGCTTCATATCTCATTCTTTTGCTCAAGTCCTAGAAATCACTGAGAAACAACATTAGAAATCAAGTGAAATTTTATCTAAATAAAAGGAAAATAAAAGCATTTTTTAGGTGATTTCCAAGCTTTAATACCATGTAATGAAAAAAACAAACGAATAGGATGAAAGTTGGAAACAAGAGAAAATATGGCTTAAAGGATCATGTGCTTCAATTGAGTTTTATATTCATTGAAGTGAAAATAATACAGTATCCATAAGAAAATAATAAAACTAATCACTAATGCACTAACCTTAAAAATCTCCTTCATGAACCCCACTAAGCCATTAGGCCATTATCCTCTTATTTAGGAGATACTACTCTAAGTTAACCCATTAATATAAATTAAAAATTGAAAAAAAAAACTAATTTAACTACTTGCAAACTAAATTTGCACTAATTCTTAATAGCATCAAACTAATATATGGTGTTCTTGTATGATGGATAACTAGATGAGTTTCTGTGATTTATTCGTGATCAAGTGGACCCTTTCCTGATCTTTTCCTTTGAACTAGATCGTTTGGTGAAATTACTTTCTCAATCATTTAAAGTACATGCCTTGTCTTTACTTTTAGTCTTTTAATTTCACAAAAGCTTTTTATTATAGTTTCATTTTGAGATTTTATCTGGTGAGAAACTAATTAGGATTCATTGTGGATTCTGTTGGGGTTTTAGCCCTAAATTTCGTAGTTTGTAATATATAAACAAAATTCATTTATATAATAAAATAAGGAGTTATTTTATTTGATATTTAGACTTATGTAACTCAATCCAATAAACTAAGATCCAAGGTTATTTTATGTAATTTGAACAGTATAAGGTTGATATATAGGTGGGTGATGTTCAAGTAATAACCTAAAAGGTCTATAGTATACAGATAAGGTTGGGTGTCTTATCTTGGTAATACTATGGATATGGTCCAGTTTATAAGTATTATTACAAATGTTGTAACTGTTACAAATGATTTAATATAATTCATTCATGTATAGATATACGAGTGGAGGTATCACATATAAAGAGTTTATCTAAGACCAAACCGCGATATAATTAATCTCTCTTTGCAACACTGTTGATTGAAAAGATTGATGTTTTATAAGATGACCATATGTAACTCGATTTTAATCCTGAATGACTTATGAACTCCTACCTATGAGTGACTGTCCTTTGATTTGTATGGGTGAGAGTGGTCGAGTCACCGACTCAATAAGCCTATCATTTTGAGGACATGACTGAGTGAGGAGCTAAAAACGTAGCTACACAAGATAGAATTCACTCCTTCCTGACTTTAGGATAAGTAGATTTGTTGTTTCCTTAAGTGTTGAATCCGGGTATTGAACAATGGGGTTCCTCGCTCTCATTTGTCCGAGAGGGACTTTTTATAATTGGACTATAAAAAGGTTGTTCTTTAGTGTTGTGTATACCCTAAATCTCGTAGGGTTCTATAGTTTGTAATTGTAATGTACAAACATTTTAATTATGTAATAAAATATGTGATGTTTTATTTCAAAAATTAGTTGCATTAACTGCAAACTAATAAACTAACATCCAAGGTTATCTCTGTAGCTTAAACATGTAGGTAGAGACATACAAGTGGATCATGTTTAAGTGATAATCTAAATGGTTTGTAAATGATCTGTAGTAGATGGATAAGGCTGGATACATTATCCTTGTGACACTATGAGAATTGCCCGCTTTATAGATGTTATAATTGTTGTAAAGTGCAACAAATGATTTGATCCTGATCATTCATATGCAAGATATTCTATACAAAGGAGTTTGTATAAGATCGAACCATGAAATGTTTAGTCTCATTATATAATGTCGTTCATAATAGAGACTTACATTTCACCAGGATGACCATAGGTAACATGACCTAAATCCTAAGTGAGTTGTGAACTCTTGCCTATGAAGACGATCTTTTGATTTGTATGGATGAGAGTGGCTAGATTGCCAACTCAACAAGTCTACCATTGTGGGGATTCGTCTGATTAGGGAGCTAAAAACACAACTACACAATAAGTAATTCACTCATTCCCCAATGTCAGAGTAAATAGATAAATTTCTTCTTTAAGGGTTGATTCTAGGGCTTGAACAATATGGCACTACACCCTCTCTCCTGGCCTGAGAGGGGTTTTGTCATAGTTTGACTATGATTTATTGTTCATTGGAAGAACTAGTGGTATTTAAGGAGTTAGATGTAACTATAGGGTCAAAACGGTAATTTTGGTCTAGCTGTACTTACGAGCAATTTGTGAATGCTCATCGTACTGTTGACTAGTTATATCCAAATGACATAAAAATATATCTGTAGTGTGAAGAGTGCAATTGTCGGTCTTTAGTGGAGTGCCCGACAGATAATGGATGGTGAATATTTTAATTAAAAGAGTTTAATTAATTATTCACGTACCAGTGGAGCTTCAAGTTACAGATCCATGAGGTCCCCTCTATAGCTCAACGGGAACTAATGAGAATCAATTTTTGGATTAATTTGAATTATTCAAATTAAATTAAGGAAATTAATTATATATGATATAATTACTATAATGTATTTTGATAGATTATAATATAAAGTTTATTTGAGAGAAAATAAATATTTTAATATGATTCAAATATTAATTATATGAATTTGATTCACATAATTAAATTTAATATAAATAGGATTTATATTAAATGCTATTGGTAAGAGAATAGAAAACTATAGGTTATATTGTATTTGATACAATATAGAAACTATAGGTTGTGTGTTATATATGATATAACATATAGTTTAATATATATTATATGATAAGGTAGTTATCATATGAATATATATATTAAATCGATTTATGAAAATAATATAATTTATTTTATTTTATTTTTTTAAAATCATTTTGAGAGGGAGTTGTAACTCACTCCCCCTATTTTCTTTCTCTAAAAACGTGGTAGTAAGGAAGAAAAGAGTTCTTCTTCTTCTTCTTGGTGTGGTTTTCACAAGAGCAAGATGTCACACTTCATACCAGATTACCCTCCTAATCTGGATGGAATGGTGACTACAGCAGTTACCAACCCTTTTGCTGGTACTTACTGCCTATCTTACCTGTTAAACCTTGCTCAAACCCTGAATACATACATAATAACTCAGAACTTAACACATTTACGTTATAGGGTTTCGCAACATTGTTTATACATAGATAATACAACCTAGTGAGCCCCATCAAGAATACTAGTAATTAAACAGACACATGTGTACTAACTAACATAGGTCTTCAATTGTGCTTCCCTCAACCTGCTTCTTTGAGTGGCAGAGCAGCAGCAGAATAGTCTTTTGGGAACTGACCGCTACCTGAAAGAAAACATTTGAAAACGTGAGCTAGAAGCCCAGTGAGTCACTTAATAAAAACATAAATCTCATGCTTAAACTAAAAGCTCGAAAACATAATATTGGGACTAAAATATACCAAGCAAACGTGTACATAAAACCTTTACAACCATTGTATCTAAAACCTAAATCTTAATTGAGACCCCTACTTCGATCTATTCATACTAAACTATGGCTAAGAGGGATCTCTACGTCGATCTCTTTAAAAATATATCGATGGGTATCTTAAGCAACTTCCTCTAAACATTAGTATTGATAACTACTCTTAAACACCATTAAACATCATTATTCCTTAGTTGAGAACGAGCATACCTCGCTCTAGCTCCCAACGCCTGTTATCAGCTATGAGACCCATGCTTCGGCCTCTCTTTGCTGGTTTATGGCCTAGGAGACCCATACTTCGGCCTCTCCTTCAAAACTACCCACGTGTACGTGGAGGTTTCTATGTACCGTCAACACCTTAGGTACATTTATTCAGATACCTTTCTTACCTTCAGTACTCCACTTCATTGTGTTTAGGAATATCAATGCATGTACTTTAGCAATCTTAGGTATATAAACATAGCACATCAAGCTTAGTTTTAACCCTAACGCATGCTTCATACTTTATAAAATAAGTTGGCTTAAATCGTGTTGAACTAGCTTATAAAAACTATTAGCATGTGTTAGATATGGAAAAAATACTTGGAAAACTTCATACATTAGTAACATCATGCGTTGATAAGCATTCATAAGCATTAGCAATTCCAAACTATCCTTCTAGCCTAGGAGAAGATATGACTGTATTTATCCTTAGTTGAGAGTGAACTACTAGATCTAACCCTCAACGTCAACCTTAGTCAGGGAGAACCTTTTTGCTTAATCCCTCGATGTCGTATTACCTATGTGCACATGGTTATAACTAAGTACCTTCATACCTTAGGTACTTCTGCTCAGATACCTTCTCAAATGTCCTTCAGTATCGAGCTGCTAAGATACCTTCTCAAATGTCCTTCGGTATCAAGTTGGTCTGGTACCTTCTCGAATGTCCTTCGGTACCAAGTTGGTCAGATACCTTTTCAAATGTCCTTCAGTATCTAGTTAGGCAGATACCTTCTCAAATGTCCTTCGGTATCGTGTTTTAAGTAAAACTAGTCATAAACATTTAGTTGAACACTAAGGCTTAGTGCTCAAATCATCATACTAGTTCATCCATCATACTAGTTCATCATAAAAATGGAGTTACTTAAACATACTGAAAGTATTTGGACAAGATAACATATTTAAATTATGTCAATTCTATGGAAAACATGCTTTACTTGGCATGAGAAATAGTTTCACAAATACGTTGCTTGGCACTTCATTTAAACACTTAGCATGAGGGAATATCTTCAACGAAATCATAGTTTCTAACATTTAGCATGAGGAATAACTTCAAGGAAATCATGGTTTCTAAATCATTAAAACATCAATTCATCACATAATCACTTACAGCTCGTTGGCCTCTTAACGAGTTATACGCCTCTCCTAGCTCTTCTTAGCCTGAAAGAACATAATTCCCGGTTAAACTACTTAGAATTCCTAGCAAAATACCTCAAATAGAACTTTCATCATCAAAGACAGCTTTACCAGTGAGATATTCATCATGAGTGAATTCTTCTCATGAGCGAGATCCTCATGAGCAAGATCATCCTCATGAGCGAGATCCTCATGAGCAATATCCTTTCATCCTAACGATACTTACCTTTCCAGCGAGATTCAACCCAATTTCTAGCAAGATTCCTTTCTAGAGTGAGATCCTCATCATAAAATTAGCAAGATTTCCTTCATTAACGAGATCCTCATCACAAAATCTCGCTATAATCTCCACGGTGAGCTATTTGCTTGTTCTTCCTAAGCAGCTGTCTGCTTATGCACAGATTCTCTGTTACAACTGTAAAAATTCTTAACTCAAAATCCAGCCCTCTAATTGAGTTAACTTTCTTACCTTAAAATTTCAGCCAAATATTCCTTATAGTTTGGCCTAGAGCTTCCAATCTTCACCTTGGGCCCTGATTAACCCGATATTCTGTCTCTTCTGAAATTTCATCACTTTCTGTTCTTCTTCTCCTGAAATCTTTCTCCGGAAAGACAATCTTGAAATTTAGATTCTCTCAGATTTCAAATGACAACGATTTCACTAAATTTGCTCATGTAGATTGCCGAAACCAAGCTTTCGAAGTTACTCTTTCTTTTAATCTTCCTGCTGCCTCCCGAATTCAAGGATTAACCGCCACGTGCCAAACCAATAAGTGAGTTTCCTTATTTAATATGTTTTTCTTTTCCTTTCTCTACAACTTCTATAAATAACATGAATTTTCACTTATTAAATATTTAATATATCATTCCTTTGGCTAAACATACTTGTTTAGGAACTTAGAATTCGGGGTTTACACTTAGCTACACAAGAGCTTATTTCTTCTTGCTTCCATCCTCTAACCCTCCTAAAGCATGACTTCATTTAACTCATTAGGAGACATCTCATTACTTACTCTTACTTAAAGTAATTAGGGTTCGGGTTTTACACAAGATACACAGAAAAGTTCTGTGAAAATTGTTGAATACCATCTCTTCCTTTCAATACTCTCAAAAACCCTCTCTTCCAAAATAGCTAGAACCTATGAAATCCTGGATTCTCATTCAGAGAATATAGAGGTAACATTCATGGTCATCCTCATTGACGGTTAGAGGGTTCGAGATTGTTCGTGATAAGATCCAGAGAAGGAATCTCGTGAAGAAGAATTCTTCAAGGGTAAATTTTCTTCCACCCTTTTTTTTTACTATTCTGCAATTTCTGTTTTAAAGCATACTGCAATTTTCATTTAAATGTATAAATTGTATGGCTTTGCTTTAAATTTTTTTTTCTCTAAATTTTGAGTATTTGGTTCGATACCATGCTTTCGCTCAAGGACCTTCAATGGATCCTTCAATTAGAGAATCAGTGAGATTTAAGGAGCAAGAGGTAATTATAGGGGTAAAAAAGTAATTTGACTCTGTTGTAATTACGAAACACTTGTGAATGATTGACTTACTGGTAATGGTTATATCCATGGATACATAAATATTCTACAGTGTGAATAGTGCAACTACGGGTATTTAGTGGAGTGGCCTATAGTTAATGAATGTTGATTAATTTAATTAAAGAGTTTAATTAATTAATCTCAAATTATTGGAGCTTCTAATCTGTAGGTTCATTAGGTTCTTCTACTAGCTCACTAAGGGTAAAATATGGATTAATAATTTTGGAAGAATTTGAATTGTACAAATTATAAGAGAATATATGTTAATTGTATATGATACAATTAATATATGTATATAGATACATTACATTATAAAGTTAATTTTGAATAAGATTCAAAATTAAACTATGAAAGAATAATGTATTTGAACAAAATTTAAATATTAAATAATATGAATGATGATCAAAATTTAATATTAATGAGATTCATATTAAAACTATAAGTTAAATTTAATATGAATGAGATTCATATAAAAACTATAAGTTAAATTTAATGTGAATGGGATACAAGTTAAAACTATAGGTTATAAGAGGAAAATACATTTGGATATGATTAAAGTGTAATATTAATTAAATATATAATATTTAATTAATTAAAATTAATTAATTGGATTAATTTATATTTATTTAATTTTATTAAATTAAATAATAACTCCCTACAGTTATAGGGGAGTTGGAGGGGGTAGGGCAATGGGAGTTAACTACCCTCTCTCCTTATATAGAAATTTTTTTCTGCATTTTGAAATAGACAGAAGATTTTCTACTGTGCGATCACTCTCTTATTTTTTTTCTCTCACTCTCTCATCACTCTCGCACAAAACATACAGAAAAAGAGTTTCTCTATAAAAGTTTATTTCTTCCCTTTGTCTTCTAAAACTTGGTTCCCACAAACTAAATCCTTGTCGGGGAATAATGGGGAAGACATAGTGGTGGTGTCTAGTTCGTGAATGAAAAATTTTGTGAAATTTGTGAAGAATTGGAGAAGGTTTGAAGAAGTAGTCTTCAAAGGTAATTCCTTTTTCTTTTGTAATTATTCTCTGGAAAAAAACATGCTTAAGTTTATGTTCAATCTTCTCTATATTTCTATAAATTCAAAACAATAATCAATAGCATAGGCGATCAATTGCTTTCGCTGGAAATAGATTCGACCCTAATTGTTAAATACTACATATTAGTAGCTCGGATTGGTCAATGAATTTTGGCGAGCCTGATAGCTTGCATCATCAAGCCTTCTTAACACTTGAGCTCAACTAGCATAGTAATTTAACAAGATTATATTAATCACACAAAGTCAACCAAAAAAATGACATTGGCAAAATTAAGAAACTAGCTATCACATATCACACTACCACATGTTTAATGCATCCACATACTTGAATCCTCTAGAAACCTAGCTTAGTACAAAATTTCAAAAAAAGAAAAAAAGAAAAAAAACCAAATAAGCTAAAAATAGTGAGCTAAGTAATAATCTCCACGCCGAGGAAATCTACACACCTAAGGATTCTCTCACTAACTCAATTCAACCTCTTTCAATAAAGATTAAGCCTTATAAATCCTTACACTAGGTAAAAGGTGAAGGAATTGAATTCCCACCGTGGAAGCGAGTGATTGCATGTGCAGTGAATTCGTTTTTGGAATAACTTAAAATATAAAGAAGAAAAAGTGCAGAGGAAAGACAAATAATAAACTAAGCATGCTTTCTTTATTCACAAAGAGGAAAGGAAAAGAGAGAATACTTACTCTTGTAGAAACCATTCTTCACGTTTTTCCTCTCACCAGAAGATCATGAATTTCTATACCAAAACTCATGAACACAACAAGCGCGAACACAGTAGAGTCTCCAAAGATGAACACTACCACAAGAGACTTCTTCAATATTCTCAAGGTGAGAAATCAAAGCAGAGGTGTGAACTTGCCTTCTTAATTTTGATGAGGGAAAAAATGGAATTTTTAAGATAAATCTTACAGAGAGGAAGAACATGGAATTGTGCAGAGAGAACTCAATTGTGTTTCACGTAATCCACTACTTCCAATTCCTTCTTCCTTTTTCCTATATATGAGAGATTAGGGGAGTTATAAACTACACAACGTGAAATAACTTCCAAGGGAGTTATTTTACAATTTAATTATATTACATTAGTATAATTAATAAACAATATATTATATCACATATAATATACAACCTATAGTTTATATTATATAACATATAATATAAACTAACTCTATTTTCTCTCATATAACCTGTAGTTTTAACATGTATCATATTCACATTAATTTTAACCTATAATTTTTATATGAATCTTATTCATATAATTAATATTTGAATCATAATCAAATATTTATCTCTCTTATTAAACTTTATATTATAATGTATCCAAATACATTATGTTAATTGTATCTCGTACAATTAATTTCCTATAATTATTTTGAACAATTCAAATTAATCCAAAATTAATTGATTCTTATTAAACCCTTATTGAGTTAGCAATGGGACCTTATGAACCTACAGATTAGAAGCTCTAATCATACGAGATTAATTAACTAAACTCTCTAATAAATACAAGATTAAAAGAGCAATAGCTATACTCTTCTCACTATAGATACATTTCTGTGTCTATTAAATATAACTAATAAATACTAAGTTGACTCTTCACAAATTGTTCGTAACTACAGTCGGATCAAAAGTGTTGTTTTACTCTTATAGTTACATCTAACTCCTTAAGTACTACCAATTCCTCTAATGAACAATTAATCATAGTCTAACTATAACTAAACCCCTCTCTAGCCAATGATTGGGTGAGGCGCGTCATTGCTCAAGATCTGAAATCAGCCCTTAAAGGAGCAATTTATCTACTTACCATATGCAACGGGAAAGAGTGAATTCCTTCTTGTATAGTTTTGCTCCCAGCTCCCCACCTGATGAATCTCCAAAATGGTAGGCTTATTGAGTCAGCGAATCTGGCCACTTTCACCCATGTAGATCAAAGGGCCACCCTCATAAGCAAGAGCTCACAACTCACTCAAGATTAAGGTCGAGTCATCTATGGTCATCCTAGTGAAATGTAAGTCTCTTCAAGTAACGGAGTTATAAAGAGAGACTAATCATTTCATGGTTCGGTCTTATACAAACTCTTTGTATAGGATACCTCCACTCAAATGTCTGCACATGAATTATAACATTTTACAACAAATTGTAATAATTACAAAGTGGGTTGTCTCCGTAGTGTCACCAGGATAAGGTACCCAATCTTATCCATCTTCTATAGATCTTTAAGGTTATTACTCAAACATGATCCAGTTGTATGTCACCACATACATGTTTTTGTTGGGGTTGATGACCTAAATCTCGTACGGTCTCATAGTTTGTAATTGTAATGTACAAACATTTTATTCATATAATAAAATATGTGATGTTTTATTTCAAAATTAGTTGCATTAACTACAAACCAATAAACTAACATCCATGGTTTTTTATATTTTAAACATGTATGTAGAGACATATGGGTGGCCATGTTTAAGTGATAACCTAAATGGTCTGTAGTAGATGGATAAGGCTGGATACCTTATCCTGGTGACACTACGAGTATGACCCGCTTTGTAGATGTTATAATTGTTGTAAAGTGCGACAAATGATCTGATCTTGATCATTCATGTGGAGACATATGAGCGAGGATATTCTTTCAAAAGAAGTTTGTATAAGACCAGACCACGAAATATATAGTCTCATTATTTAACACCGTTCATAATAGAGACTTACATTTTACCAGGATGACCATAGGTAACATGACCTAAATTCTGAGTGAGTTGTGAACTTTTGCCTATGAAAGCAGTCCTTTGATATGTATGGGTGAGAGTGGCCAGATCGACGACTCAACAAACCTACCATTTTGGGGATTCATCTGATTGAGGTGCTAGGAACACAACTACACAAGAAGGAATTCACTCCTTCCCCAATGTCGGGATAAGTAGATAAATTACTCCCTTAAAGGTTGATTCTAGGGCTTGAACAATGTATCGCCACACCCTCTCCTAGCCCGATAAAGGTTTGGTCATAATTGGACTATGATTTATTATTCATTAGAGAGATCAGTGGTACTTAAGAAGTTAGATGTAACTACAGAGACAAAACGATAATTTTGGTCCAATTGTACTTACGAGCAATTTGTGAATGGTCATCGTATTATTGACTGGTTATATTCAATGGACACAGAAATATATATGTAGTGCGAAGTGTGTAGTTATCGGTCTTTATGGGAGTGTCCGACAGGTAACGGATGGTGTGTATTTTAATTAAAAAAGTTTAATTAATTACTCACGTACCGTTGGAACTTCAAGCTACAGGTCCATGAAGTCCCCTTTGTAGCTCAATGGGAATTAATGAGAATCAATATTTGGATTAATTTGAATTGTTCAAGTTAAATTGAGGGAATTAACTATATGTGATATAATTAATTTAGTTTTAATTATATATGATATAATTACTATAATGTATTTGATACATTATAATTTTAAGTATTTATAGGAGGAAATAAATATTTGAATATGATTCAAATGTTAATTATATGAATTAGATTCATATTGTTAAATTTAATGTAAATGTGATTTATATTAAATGTCATTAGTGAGAGAAAAGAAACTATAGATTATATTGTATTTGATACAAATATAAATTACATGTTACATGTTATATTTGATATAACATATAGTTTAATATATATATTATATGATAAAGTATTTATGTATATGTATGTGTGTGTGTGTGTGTGTGTGTGTGTGTGTTTGTGTGTGTGTGTGTGTGTGTGTGTATGTATGTATGTATTAAATTATTTATTAAAATAAATTAAGTTTTTTTAAATTTTATTTTATTTAAATAATTTTGAATTAATTAATGGGAGGGAGTTGTAACTCCCTCTCCCCTCTTTTCTCTCCTGATCGTGTGAATGGTGGGGGTGTCTTCTTCTTCCTGAAAAAAGAAAGAAACATAAGTGAGAAGACAAGAGAATTCTCAGATCTGATCAAATTTTTTTCCTGCTCCTTCCTCTTCTCTCTCTACTCTCCTTCTCAATTCAAAATCACCAGAGCACCACACCTTCTAGATTCTCATCCAGAGAATATCGTGAAGATATTGGTTTCTTCAAAGGTAAGGGTCTTTAGAAACCTTTTTTTGTCTAATCATGCTAAATATTATGGAGTAAATGCAAATAGTTTTCTTCCTCTGTAAAATTATGAGTTCTGTAGAATTGGGGATCTGAGAGATTTGCTTCCGCTCAAGGATCCCCTCATCGAGGTTCCTACAATTTGAGCTACATTAAATAACTTGGGATCTTAGTTTATTGGTTTGGGTTAATACAACTAAATGTCAAATAAAATAACACTTTATTTTATTAATAAATAATTCCTTTGCATAAATAATTTACAAACTACGAAACCTAACATTTGGGACATCAACCGCAACAATCTTCCATTTGTCCTAAAGCTAGTGGGGTGTACAAATACAAACTATAAACAGGGTATAGTATATAAAACAATAAACTAGGGAATACATTACACATCTATTAACATCTCCCACTTGCCTTAGACTAGATGATGCATGTTTTGTAGACCTAGACTCTCCAGGTGACCCTTAAACACTTTAGTCATTAGAGCCTTTGTAAATGGATCAGCAACATTGTGCTCTAAAGTGATCTTCATGATGATCACATCCCTCGATGCACAATCTCCCAAATGAAATAATATTTGCACTCAATGGGCTTCCCTCTCTTGTGGCTCCTAAGTTCCTTAGAGTTTTCCAAAACACCACTATTATCACAATAAAAGGTTGTGGACTTTGACATGACAGGAACAATTTCTAGATCTATTAAAATCTTCCCGAGCCATACAACGTCCTTGGTCGCTTCATAAGCCACTACATACTCTGACTCCATGGTAGAGGCAGCAATGCAACCTTGTTTTGTGCTTCTCTAGACTACTATTGCTTCATTAAGAGTGAACACTGATCTTGATGTGAATTTCCTAGAATCTCTATCAGTTGGAAAACCAGATTCAGTGTATCCTGTAAGAATCAAATCCTTAGCTTCATACACAAGCATGTAATCCCAAGTTCTCCAAGAATACTCGAGGATAGTTTTAACTGTTGTCCAATGATCTAATCATGGATTGGACTGATATCTGCTAACAATCCCCACTAGTAGCAAATGTCAAGTCTAGTACATAACATTTCATACATCAGGCTACCAACAACCAATGCATAGAGGTTCCATCTCATTTCCTCAACTTCTTGAGGTGTCTTAGGACACTATTCCTTAGACAATACAACTCCATGCCTGAAAGATAATAAACCCCTCCTGAAGTTGAGCATCGAATATTTCACAAGCATCTTATCAATACACGATGTTTGAGACAAGGCCAGCATTTTGTTCATAAATCTCTAATGATTTAGATCCCTAAAACAAATTGTGCCTCTCCCAAATATTTCATTTGGAATTGAGCTGCTAACCACTCTTTAACATTCGTCAGTAGACCTACATCATTCTCAATTAGTAGGATATCATCCACATACAACATTAAGAAAGCTACTAAACTACTTGCAGACACAAGGCTCATCAACATTCTAATCAAACCTATAAGATTTTATCACAATATCAAATCTTATCTTCTAAGATCGAGATGCTTATTTCAATCCATAAATGGATCGATTAAGCTTGCAAACTATTTGCTCTTGATCTTGTTTAACAAATTCCTCTGGTTGTTACATATAGATGTTCTCCTTAAGATACCGTTGAAAAAGGTAGTCTTGACGTCCATTTTCTATATCTCATAGTCATAATATATGGAATTGGATAAAAGATTATGGATAGACTTCAACATGGCAATAGGTGAGAAAGCTTCCTCATAGTTCACTCTCTCAACCTTGGTATAACCCTTTGCCACCAGCCTAGCCTTAAAGGTCTATACTTTCCTATCTACACCCTTTTTTCTCTTATAGATCCATTTCTAACCTATAGGTTATATCCCATCAGGTTGATCTCCAAGATCCCAGACTAAATTGAAGTATATAGACTCTATTTTGAGATCCACAGCTTTAACCCACTCATCTTTGTCCACATCATTCATTGCCTGTTTATAGAACAATGGATCCTTAACTTCACCATCTGATATCATAGTCAAGTTTTTTGTTAAACCCATATAACGAGTAGGCAGGTTCACAACCCACTCACTATATTGAAGCTCTCTCAACTTTTGAGGTGGATGTGCTTGACTAGATGAACCGACATCAACAACTCTTGTTGATGTACTAGCCTTTTCAAAAACTTTTGTTGATGTACTAGCCTCTTCAATAACTCTTGTTGAAGTTTTAGTAATTTCGTTGGAAAGCTCACTAACAAATTTTAATATAGGGCATATGCTCCCTGATGTGGTCCTCTTCTAAAAATGTACCATTTGTCGACACAAATACTTTATTTTCTTTGGGATCATGAAGTACCACCCCTCGTTCCCTTGGAGCAACCAAGAAATAGGCATAATTTTAAACAAGGTTCCAATTTCTTAGGATTTGCCTCAACCACATATGTTTGGCAACCCCAAATTCTTAGGTGGCGTAAACTACCTTTACAACTATTTCATAATTTTGGAGGTGTTTCAGAAACACTTTTAGATGGAACATGGTTCAAAATATAAACTGTAGTCATTACTGCATAACCCCAAAATGAATCAGGTAAATGAGCATAACTCATCATAGACCGAACCATGTCTAACAAGGTTCTATTTCTCCTTTTTGATACACCATTCTACTGAGGTGTACCAGGTGCTAAGAGTTGGGAAGGAATTCCGTGTTCTATCAAATAGTCCTAGAATGTTAAATCCATATATTCTCCACCTCGATCTGTTCGAAGTGTCTTAATAGTTTTACCTAATGAATTCTCAACCTCAGTCTTATACTCTTTGAACTTTTCAAGAGCTTCAGACTTATGTTTCATTAGGTACACATGCACATATCTAGAGTAATCATCTATGAAAGAGATGAAATATTCAAACCCTTCTATTGCCTTAACATTCATAGGACTATAGAGGTTTGAATGTATAAAAGGGTACTTTGGCTCTATAACCTTTTCTAGTAAAAGGTCTTTTTGTCATTTTGCCTTCAATGCATAACTCACATACTAGTAAAAAAGTCTTCTTCTAACCCACCTAGAAGTCCATTTTTAACCAACTTCTCAATCCTATTGAGATTATGTGACCTTATCTTAGGTGTCAAATTTAGGCATTTTCTTTAAGAGAAACCTTTTTTTTTTATGTTGAGTTATTACAGTTTTAAACATTTTAGTATTTAATAGCGCTTTTGATGCTAATGGCCTTAGCACATATAAATTACTTTCTAAGTTTACAGAACAAATTTGACCACCATTCTTGTAAAGAAAACACGTTGACAGATAAGAGATTTGGTGTGGCTTGAAAACCTCAACTAATCAAATAATATTTATAAATCATCAAATTAACTACTTATACTAACTAGTAGAACAAGTGGAAAGTTTAGGGTCAAACCATAAGGAAGCATGGAAGATTAGTTTCTCAAAGCTTATTTTTTTGTTAAAGTGGTAAATCGGAAGGGGGAGGGTTGTGTAAATTAGATAATTCGAAATGCATAGAAAATAAAGTGCAAGAAAAGTAAAGATAGAAATGCAATTAATAGAGACATTCTAGGTTAGAGGATACGAATCAGAATCGTTCTATTTAAATTTGTTCATCGAATTGCTCAAATGTAATTTTATGACTTTTGATTAAGACTAGCCCAATTGGTTGAAAATCCAACCAATGGTCCTAATTGCCTAATTAGCTAAACATGCTAGATGAATCCATACTAAACATATAACCAACCGCATTAAGTTCTAGGGCTTAGCTAGGATAAATTTTTAGATTCTATTGTCTAATCAAACATTCAATATGGTTTTCCTAGGTCAATAGGAACAATTCTATTTGTTATAGACAATAAATTGTGAGCTTATCTAACCTTTTGCTTCTTGAAAATTAGCCTATAATTTCGCCTCACATATTACATGTCAATCTCAAGTATTCAATTATAAAATCTCAAGTAGTTTTCAGACAATTAAGAGAAAATATAATTCTAAAGCAATTCAATTAGAAAAGAAACCCATAGTCAAGATGTAAAAATCGCATTCAAACAAACTACCAAAAATTACATAGATTTCATCCTCAAATCCTCTAAACTAGAGAAAAACCTATAACTTATCTTTTTATGGAGATGGAAAGGACAAATCCCAGCATCATTCCATTAATTACATGAGAAGATGGGAGATAAATACAAGTGGAAGAGAGAAAATGGGAAGAAATTCGGCTAAGGGCCGAATGAGAGGTTGTCTTCTGCCCTAAAATCGAAGGAAACACATTTAAACTAGCAACACAACGTTGTGACGTTGGTCTTCAAGTTGTCATAGCATAGGGGTTACAGCGTAGTGACACTGTCAAAATTCAGAGTATCGCAATGTCGCTACCTGCTTCTCTAGCATGTTGAAGCTACTATCCTTGAGCATAGCACTATGCTCGGTTGAGTGTTGCTACACTTCCTACAGGGGCATTTTCGTCATTTCAGTTTCTTTGAAGCCTAGATGCTCAATTTAGCTTCTAATTGCTCCAAATCAACCTAGAACTGTATGTAACGACCAATTCTACCTCTAAGATGCTCCATGCCTACAAAAACACTAAATAAACACATTAATCATAGTAACGACCTTAAATTAAGAAGAAGAAGATAGCACATTTTCAGTGCTATCACACTTTATCTACATTAAAGGTAATAGAATAATGTTGTTTAAGCAAACACTTTACAGAAATTAAGTTTCTCTTTAGACCAGAAACTACATAAACATTGTTCAATGACAAAAATGATTTCTATAAAATTAATCTAATGCCTTCCACTGCTATTGCTGAGACAACTTGCCCAGTTTGAACCCGCATCGTCATCTCACCAGTCCTGAGCTGTTGCTAAGAACTAATTTCCTAAAAAGAAAAACAAACATGGTTAGTGGCTCCTGAATCAATTAACCAGGTTGAAACATCATTATCCACTAAAAGGGTTTCCAAAACTAATAAAGCATGTTTACCTTGTTTGGCCTTCTTTTCTCTATCAGGTATTTGGGACAGTTCCGTTTCGAGTGTCCCTTCTGATTGTAATGGAACTTGGTTCCTTTGGCAACCTTGACCTTCCTGCCCCTCTAGGCTACAACAAGGTTAGCTTTATTCCCCTTACCTCCAACTTTCTTCTTTTACCTTTTGGTGCCATATGAAGAAGGCATACACTTAGATCTAGAGGTCGAACCTATGTAGAACTTCTTAGAGGAAGTGCCAACATTTACCTCTCCCTTCTGCTCTTTGATTTTCATCAAGGAATGATAAGCCTATAATTCATTAAGGAGGGTGGTCGGGTTGTAGTCAAGCTTGTTCATAACAATGTTGCTACGAAACTGAAGGAATCTCTCTAGCAAAGTCTCCAAAAAAAAAAAAAAAAAAACTTAAATGGTCTCATCATTGACGACCCCATTAATTTCAACCACATTAAAATGGACCATCATGTTGAGAATTTGTTCTCTAACAGATGTCCCTTCTTTCATATGGGCATTGAAAATGAATTTAAGAGTGTCATGTTTGAGATATGAGGATAGTTTTCCAAACATCTCTCGTAGTGATTCCATGATCCCGGAAAATTCCCAAGAGGTCACCCAACATAGGATTGCTCCAAGCTAAGCACACTTAACTTTGAAGTTCTTATGATTGAGCCAACGAAAAGGAAGATGCATCTTGTTGGTATAGGTAGTAACTTTCAATTCTTTTAAGCCTTTCTTACCATACTTTCATGTCCTCATGATCCCTCTCATTCAGATGTGATATCGGTTCATTCATGTCCTCTCCTAAACTCGGGTCGTTACACTTAAACCCCTAATCTAAGCAAATAAATTTGGTAACTCACCAAACCTACTTCTTATACTAACTAGTAGCATAAGTGGCAAGTCCGAGGTCTAATCTCAGCGAACCTAATGACTAATTATCTCAATTTAAGAATTCCTAGGATAAATGAGGGGTTTGTTGGTTTGTAAAGAAATTAAAAGAAAGAAATGTGCAGGATTTAATTATTGCAAGACAAACAAAATTGAGCATAAGATTAAATTTGAAATTCTCTATGTAAAATTTCTTGGGAAATAGGTTCATTAGGGTCAATTCTATCATTGAATTCAAAAAGATTATGAAAATTATATAATTTCACAACCTATTAGGCTAAAGACCTAATAGCTCAATTTGCTAACAAAAATTACAATCTTTATATGCCCTAAATTATTCAAAATCATTTCCTCAATAGCAATTTTCATGATTTATCCTAATTTGCATTAAGACCTAAGGTTTTCTTTATTGTAACATTCTTTAAGCTAGAAAGCCTAGACTTAAAGAACGATTTGTTGGATGAAACTAAATTAGATTATTCATGTAAGAATTTAGAAAAAGTCCTTATTCATTATAAGAAAACCTAATTTGTGCAACTTTATTTACCATTATGCAAAGTAGCCAAATATAATTTGCAAACAAGAAATCAATGTATTCCAGTTGTCAATTCATTTCTATCAATATCTATTAAGAATACATTCAAGAATCATCCAAGAACCATGAATTTCATAGGGAAATATTGAATTCTCAAGAAAAAAAACCCTAACTATCTATTTCCCAAGATAAGGCTTACCTTAGCCTTCTATGGTCTTGATTCTTTAATCAATAAAAGAGAGTTTACAAGAATTGAATGAAAGAATTGATAAATAGATGAAAGAATGGTGAAAATTTGACAGAGTTCTCTGAAAGTGCTCTGAAAATCTCCCTAATTTTGTCTCTCTCTCATGCAAACACTGGAAAAAATCATTTTATACTTAGGTTGCAGCGTTGCAATCTAATGATAGCATTGCAACGCTCTTTTCGCATTCAGAGCTCGAGTGTAAAGATAGGGTAGCAATGCTCTCATTAAATTGGCTTGCGATGAGGTGCCCGTACAAATTTCTTGAATTTTCGTCAATATATGTACAGTCGCAACGTTGGTATCAGCGTTGTGACGTTGTCCTGTGTTTCCAACGTTCTGCCTTCTAGCATAGCATGAGAGCATCGAGTGAAGGTCATAACACTGCTTGCATTGCCTCAAACCTTCATTTCTGCCTTAGATCATTGAGTTATGCTGCACATAGGGTTGCAACACTACTCTTGAGTGGTGTTTTCATAATTTTTGTCTTTTTCCTAATTGATGACTCTAAACTCCAATTTGATTCCTTTTTGGCTCGTTTTTTCTTCTAAATGACTCATTTTCCCTTTGGGGATGAAACTGCCTATATAATGAACATTTGATGCATAAGAATTACTAGAAAATGGTAGAATAGGGACATAAATACAACTCTTTGTTAGAGCTATTAAACACCCCCAACTTAACTTTTGAACGTCCCGGGCAAGGAAAAATAAAAGTATACATTCAAGCAAAAGGGTGTTTGTTCATTTGACCTTTTGATCAATTATCTCCACTCAATCATTTGGTTGTAATGTTGAGTCTTAACAGTCCCAGAAAGTAATGCAATCAATCACTTAGATAATAAAAAATTTGCAAACAATCAATTGAATTTTTTTTTTTTTGAAAAGGTTTTTTTTAAGTAAAATCATGGAAGAAAGAATGCAAAGCTCTTATTATTTAAGAGTATGAGACACGCCAGAATGGTTTTATCAAGCTCTCATTTTCTTTTCCCCCTACTCTGGCTCAGTCAACCCAAGACAAACCAACTTGCAAAAAAAAGAGGCAATACTAAGGCAAAGGTGCTTGAAACTCACAAACACAAAACATAAAAAGCATTTATTTTACCTAGAGGGCTAGTTTTCATACTCAATCGTAGTGAACCTATCCACTTTTTTCTTGTGGAGCCATAACTTGACACAGCGGAGGTAGCTCTTTTTACCTCTACCCATGCACACACGCACACTCTTTTTTATTGCTTTTTATTATACTTGCAAGCTTAACTTTTTTTTTTTTTTTTTTGTTATTTTAACTTATTTTTCTCGAGCAACTATTTTGCTTCTCCCTTTTTTATCACACACTAGTTTTGGTTTCCAGAAACGTGCAATAGAAGAAAACAGTGTTGGGAATGTCCTAGAACTCGCAGTTCATAAATTTTGTGTTAAACATTCTATTTATCAATAAAATATTATTGAGTATCTTATTCAATAAAGTTGTTGATTTTTCATTTTATTATGAAAATCCAATAAACATATCCATAGCTATAGTATGAATACTTTAACTTTATGGGGTAACATAAACAAGATTAAGTTAATAGTATACAGCCTAAATGGTTTATAAGTATATGGATGAAATTGGGTATCTCATCCTGGTAACATTATTGAATGCAGCCCATTTTCTATAGGTAATACAAGTGATGTGATCCACAGATCATTCATGTAGAGACATGTGAGTGAGGGCATCTTATGTAATGAGTTTGCATATAAACTGGACCACGAAATAGTCATTTTTCTTTATAACGACTGTTTATCGTTAAAACTAACTATTTCATATTATAGAAACCTAGGATAACTCGATCTTAATCCTGAGCTAGCTATGAACTTATGTTTATTCGGGATTATCCTTTGATCTACATGGGTGAGGGTAGTCCAACAGCACTGCTCAATAAGCCTTCCAATTTGGGGATAAGACCGAATGGATAGCTAAGGATAAAGCCCTACATGATGGAATTCACTCCTACCCATTTTTAAGGTTAGCAGATGGGTTGTACTCTTAAGTGTTGATTCCAGGTCTTGAACAATCGGGGCCCCATATTCTCATGATAGAAAGGGATATGATTCATAAGTGGTATTATGAGTCAAATTGTTCATTAGAGAGTCAGTGGAAAGTTAAGAAATAAGATGTATTGACAGGGGTAAAACGGTAATTTTGATCCAGTTGTAATTACGAACGACCTGTAAAGGATCAACTTACTGATTATGGTTTACATGGACAAAAATATATCTAGAGTGGGGAAAATGCAGCTATAGAGCTATAATGGTGTGTCTTGATAGTTAACGAATAATAATTAATTCGATTAAAGAGTTTAACGAATTAATTACAGATCGTTGGAGCTCATGATCAGTAGGTTCATTAGATCTCTCCACTAGCTCATAAATTGGAATAGCAAATTGAGTATTGGATAGGATGAATTTTTAATAAGGGTTATGAATTTGAAATGTTCAAATTCAATTATTAGGGTTTTCGATTTGTTGAATTTGATACAATTAGAACTGTTTAATTTAGTTAAAATTAAATGAAATTGGAGAACTAATTAATATTTAAATTATGATTTAAAAATGAAATTGAATCATATTGGTGGAATTGGTGTTTTATTAATTTAATATTAAGATATTAAATTAATTCCTTTTAATTAAAAGGTTTGATTAAAAACAAAATTAGTTTTAATTAAATTATAAAAACTAATTTTTAAATAAAATGGTTTTATTTAAAAACAATTTTAGTTTAAAATTGTATGTTCAAGTTAGTGGATTTTTCCACTAACCAAACCTATGGTGGTTTATCACCTAATTCCACCATCTTCTTCATCAATTCTCCAAGTAGGAGCTGCCCTCCATGCAACCTAGCTTTGCTGCATGATTTTAGTATTTATATACATGTTGCATGCAAAGAAATTGAAAGAGAATTTCTGGAATTCTAACAAAACTATTGAAAATTGAAAACCCTCTCAAAACCATAAAAAATAATCTAAAATTCAGCTTGATTTGAGTGTTTCCACCACACATTCCTTCTTAAGCTTTGTAGAGAAGATCTTAGTGGTGGTCTTGTTGAAGTTTCAAGCTCAATCTTGAAGTGATTCTACTGAATTCGTGGATTAAGTCTTCAAAGATAAGTTTTGCTTCAAACCCTCTTTGAACTTCTTTTGAATAGTATGTTTAAAACTCAAATTAAGAGTAGTTAGAGTGTTTATTGATTCTGATTTATTCTGTTGCATGTTAGATTACTCCTTCAAATAGGATTATTAAGCATTCTAGTTCCTTAATTTTGACATCAAAATAAGCATGTTCATAGATTCAATAACAAATTTATTGAGTCAAACTTCAATAATAACTTTATTGAATTTTAGAATAAGTTTATTGTTTACAAACTACGAGTTTTAGGACATAAAACCCAACAAACTCCCACTTAGACTAAAACTCCAGTGGATTACATATATATACAAATATGTATACAATATTGAGTAATGAGAGAATAAATACAATAAACTAGAGCATCAGATACCCAATACTTCTCCCATTTGCCCTAGTGCTATCTATTTTGCAGTCCTAATCCCATTAGGTGTCCCTCGAACACTTTAGTCGAGAGGCCATTTGTAAATGGATCAGCCAAGTTGTCTTTAGAGGCAATCTACAAGACAATCACGTCTCCTCGATGTACATACTCAGCTTCTATGGTGGAATCAATAATATAACTTTGCTTGATACTCCTCCACATTATAGCTCTTTTGTTCAGAGTGAATATTGACCCTGAAGTAGATTTTCTAGAATCTAAATCAGTCTAAAAGTCAGAATCAGTGTATTCAGTAAGGATTATATCCTTAGAATCATACACAAGCATATTGTCCCTCATTCTCTAAAGATACTTGAAGATGTTTTTAACGGCAGTCCAATGATCATATTTAGGATTGGACTGATATCTGGTGACAATTCTAATTGCAAAGCATATGTCGGGATGAGTAAACAATATGGCATACATTAATCTCCCTACTGCTGATGCGTATGAAATTCCTTTCATAACCTTACCTTCTTGAGGTATCTTAGGACTATGTTCCTTAGACAGATGAATTCCATGTCTAAAAGGCAACATTACTTTCTTGGAATTTTGCATTTTATATCTAGACAACATCTTGTCTATATAAGATGCCTGAGATAATGCTAAAACTTTGTTCTTTTGGTTCTGAACAATTTGGATCCCAAGAATATACTGCACTTCACCCAAATCTTTCATTTCTAATTGCGTAGCAAGCCATCTCTTGACATTAGCCATAAATTCTACTTCATTTCCTATTAGTAGAATATCATCAACATACAAAACCAGAAAAGCGACAGTTTTGTTAACGATTGTCTTGTAAACACAAGGTTCGTCAACATTTTGTTCAAAGCCATTAGATTTGATCGCAGTGTCAAATCTTATATTCTAGGATCGAGACGCCATTTTCAATCCATAAATGGATCGATTAAGCTTGAAAATCTTTTGCTCTTGACCCCGTTCAATAAACCCTTCTGGTTGAGACATATAGATACTCTCCTCAAGATAGCCATTTATGAAGGTTGTTTTGACATCCATTTGTCAGATTTCATAATCATAAAATGCAGTTATGGATAAGAGTATTCTAATAGACTTTATCATGGCAACTGGAAAGAAGGATTCTTCATAGTCCACCCCCTCTCTTTGGGTAAACCCTTTTGCCACAAGCCTAGCTTTGTAGATCTATACCTTTCCAACTTGGTCTTGTTTTCTCTTGTAGATCCACTTGCAACCAATGGGTTTTACCCTTTCTGGTTGATCTATAAGGTTCCAGACTAAATTGAAGTACATTGACTCCATTTCAAGGTCCATGGCTTTAATCCACTATTCTTTATCCAAATCTTCCATTGTTTGTTTGAAAGTTAATGGATCCTCTAAGCCATCATCTGATATGATGACTTAAGTTTCAATTAAACCATATACCGTTGAGGCTATTGTACAACCCTCCCACTACGTCGAGGAACTCTCAACTCTTAAGAAGGATGTGAAGTACCAGTTTCATCAACAACTCTTATTGATGGACCTGCGTGATTCACAACCTTTGTTGATTTCATCTATTACCAGCCTACTGCGAGGTTGATGATTTTAAATGTGATTTTCCTCCAGGAAAGTTATATTTGGCGATACAAATATCTTATCTTCCTGAGGATCATAAAAGAAACCACCTTTTGTCTCTATAGGTAACCTACAAATAGGCATACCTTTGAATGGCATTCCAACTTCTTAGGATTTTGCACCAACACATGTGTTGGGCATCCTAGATTTTGAAGTGACGTAAACTACCTTTACGTCCTCTCCATAGTTCGTAAGGTGTTTCAGAAAAACTTTTCGAGGGACCATGTTCAATATATATACCGCAATCTCAACTACATGTCCCCAAAAAGAATTTGGCAATTGGGCATAACTCATCATAGAATGAACCATGTCTAACAAGATTTTATTTCTCCTTTCTGACACACCATTTTGTTGAGGTGTGCCAAGTGCTGTGAATTATGACTGAATTTCATGTTCTATCAAATAGCCCTGAAATATCAAGTCCATATACTCACCACCTCGATCTGATCAAAATGTTTTGAGCTTTTTACCTAATTGGTTCTCAACCTCTACCTTATATTCCTTGAACTTTTCAAGTGTATTAGACTTATGTTGTATTAGATAAATATAGCCATAACTTGAATAATCATCAATGAATCAAATGAAATATTCATACCCTCCTCTAGCTTTAACATTCATCGAACCACAAAGGTCTGAATGTACCAGCTCCAAGGATTCTTTGGCTCTAAGATCTTTTCCAGAAAAAGATCTTTTAACCATTTGACCCTCAAGACAAGATTCACACAATGGTAATGAATTGTCTTCTAACTGATTCAGATGATCATTCTTCACCAATCTCTCAATTCTGTTGAGATTTATGTGCCCAAGTCTCAAGTGCAAAAGATAGGCATTTGGAGAAATTTTCCTTTTCTTATCTTAAGTCTTAGTTGTTTTAAACATCTATATGTTCAAACTACTTTTACCTTAGTCGGTTTTAACATGTACAAGTTATTTTCTAATTTTGAAAAAAAAATATTAATACCTTTCAAAGTAATGAACACTTCATTACTTTCAAAAGAAACTTTTTAATTTTATTCAAGCAAACATAAGACGAATATTAAATTCCTTTCCATAGAAAGAATATAATAAACATTTTCAAGTAAAATGTACCTATCTCCTATAAATAACTTCATATCTCCTACTACTTTAACTGAAACAACCTCCTTGGTCCCTACCTTGAAGGTCGCTTTGCCCTCTATAAGTTGTCTCCAAGAACTTGTTTCCTGAGAGAAAATACAGATATGATTAACGATATTCAGGTCTTTTTATCGTTTTCCACTAAGCATGTTTCGATGACTAGTAAATCGCATTTACTTTATTGTTTGAATTTTGCATTCTTATCTATATTGTTTGAATTTTGCATTCTTATCTATATTGTTTAAAACCTTAGACGAGTTGGGAGATAGAGGACAATCCTCTGTTAAAACTTGTTTTGAATCATCATTTGCTAGTAATTTGTATGTTGAATTGTTATTACCGTTAACTAAAGCAGAAGCGAGTATTTTAGAAGAATTTGACATGCTGAAATTTTAAACATGTTCTTATTAGTAAATTGTAACTAAATCCAAATCAAGTTTTAGCAAAAAGTAATAATGTACCCATAATCATTATTTATTTGCAATGATACCATAGTAAGTCAGAATAAGTGCTATCGAGGGGCAATCAAATACTCCTTCACTAAAGCAAGAAATTCTTGACTAAATAATATCTCCAGAATAACTCGTATTTCGATAGTCATTTAACTACCATTTTCGGTCAAGAACTTACTAACAATTAGTAACTCTTATAAGTATGACCCGCCATTTTCAAATATTATAGAACGGTATGAACATGCCCCGAATTGGAAGACAATGTCCAAGACGGAACTATAAGACCCTATTCATTTCTAAAGCTTGGGTTGTTCCAAATCCTATGCTACAACCCTCCAAAGGGATCGCCGCGGTTAACGACTAGCTATGCCGCCTAAAAATGAAATCAGATGCAACATAGGAATCTCACGATTCAAACAAATAGAGGAGACCGTAGGATATGTTGACACATTTCCTTTACCCACTTACTATGAATTACTTCCCTCATTCACCTTGTTATTGACCCATGTAAACACTTTTTGAATGGAGCAATCGTGGTAAAAGTGACACGAAGCCGAGCATGGATCTCACGGTGTAAACTCTTGGGGACGTGAGAGCTAAAATGATATATCGAATATATTGTTAATCTCCCACTGAAGTGTTCTAAATGTTTAGGTATTATTTTACTTAGGTTTATTCCGGCTAATTAAACAACCTAAGTCTAGGTGTTTATCCAAGTATAACGTTTATATTTGGATTTAGCCTACGATGTCTAGGTGATAAACTAGTTTTAAAACCTCACATCACTCACGTATTACTCCTCAAACTAGTTTACAACGCTCAATTATTCTGCCATAATCCCCAGGAAGGAGGTGTTCCGTAGACCATTAACTTAAATACCCTAGCCTTAGATGGGATTATTAATGGTTGAGTTTGTTACCCAAGCTTTATAAGAAAACGACCTATTTTAACTATTAAAACAAGTGGTTAATCTATATGAGCATGCAACTTATCTTTATTATGGATTTTAATGCCTAACCCAATTTTAAAACAACTTATAAAACTTTAGACATGCTTTTGCATCCATAACATACATCAGATATCTCATGATTTAATATAACACTTATATTAAAACAATTGAAACCCAAAACATGCATACTATATATTATAACATTTTACAACATATTTTCAATGCATGTAACATGCTTCATATGGTGGGATTTTAAATCTATATGGCATACTATATGCACATACAAGATTTATTTAATTATAACATACATCACATGCATAAATAATTGAATACAAACTGATATAGTTTAGTTTTGGCATTCTCAAGCAAACAAAGGTCTAATTATTACAATAATAACCAAAAATAGCTCCCAAAACACTTTTGAACTTCTCTGAAACGGTCCTGAACCTCTTGAACCGGACCTCTAGTGCTAAAAAATGGCTAAACCAGGCAAAAAACCATTGAGTACCATCTAACATGCCATCAAACATCGAGTATGCCATCGAGCATCGAGTTTGCCATCAATCACCGAGTATGCCATCGAGCATGAGCATTAAATATGCCATCAAGCATCGAGTATGCCATCGAGTATGAGCATCAAGTATGCCATCGAGCATTGAGTATGCCATCAAGTACTATCGAGCATCGAGTATTTACCAAAATACCATTGAATGCCATCAAGTATGGCATCATGCATCGAGTATGCCATCAAGCATGAGTATCAAGTATGCCCTCGAGCATCAAGTATGCCATCGAGTACTATCAAACATCGAGTATTTACCAAAATACCATTGAGTAAATGCCATAGAGTACCATCGAGTATGGCATCGTGCATCGAGTATTGGGCAGTGGCTAAAAATCCAGTTTCTGCTGCTTGACCTTCATAACTTCTTTCTTCAATTACAAACTAATTTCAACCCTAATGAATCCAATTGAATTACAGACACTTAATCACACAATAAGGCCCATCAATCAAGAGCCAATTACAAGAATTACAACATAATTAAAGAGAATTCAATGCCAAAACTTAGAAAAACCATATCAGTTCACCATTTTCATACAACTTATAAAAAACACCCACCAAGCCAAAATTAACTCGAACTGAATGCTTAAATGATGCTGTGATACCAATTGTTGGTTTATAGAAACATGCAGCGGAAGAAAACATGATCATTAAACATTCTAATTCTTTAATTTTAACATCAAAATAAGCATGTTCATAGATTCAATAACAACTTTACTAAATCAAAATTTAATAAGAACTTTATTGAATTTCATAATAAGTTTATTTTTTACAAACCACGAGTTTTAGGACATCAAACCCAATAACTAAGCCCTTTTTTTATCCACTTTGTCTAGTCTTACTTCTAAAACTAGCCAGTTACTCTAAAGGTTAAAAGTGGGTCTTCGAGGTGACAACAAAAATCAAGGGAGATAAAACTTTTCTAGAAGTCTAGGATTCAAACAAAGCATTCAATTTTTCATGAGATTGGCAAGAATTTTTATTTTAAAAAAAATGGGCTCAAAATCTTGTTTGAAAATTTTATTATATCTAAGGTCTTGAAAGTATACACCTAAAGGAGTGCATCATCAACTTTTTTATTGACAAGAAAGAAATGATTAAACAAAAACAAAATGAATTGTTATATATGTGTGTGTTCATACATTCAAATAATAAAACAATCATACACTTGAAGCAAAAATGTAAAGTTTAGAGTCACAAAATTCTCTTTCCTCATCATCAAAGTATAAAGAAGTATCAAGGATTAAAAAATTTCAAAGACACAAAATATATCACAAAAAATCAAAGCCACAAACCCAAGCTCAAATTCTTAACGATTCTAGATATGCATATATCATCATCATGAATAAAAAATATTCAGCATCATCTAAAAACATAGATAGAATTTCATGCAAAAAGAAAGTGAGAATGAATCGCACTTACCCCTAACTTTAAGAACAAATCTTGTCCTTAATGTTATAGAACAAAGAAAAGCACAAGGAAAAAATATAAAGGGGAACAGAAAAACTCCCATAATTTTTGGACGGGTTCTAGAGCTTTGAGCAAAATATTTGAGTTATCTTCAACGAGAATTTCCTGCAAATAATAAGAAATTCAAAAATTCTTTCAGTTATTTATTATTAGAAAATACTAAAAACTGAAAAATAAGAAATAAGAAATCAAAAAAGAAAAAAAATTGATGCTTTGGTGCCTCCAAGAAGCACAAATTTTTATCTTCAGTTGTTCGACGTTGGGTGATCTTGGGCTAGGTATAAGAGGAAATAGTCAAAGTAAAGCTCAAGTGAGCTTGATTGACTTGCCCTTCATAGAAAAGTTTAAACCTATGCCCATTCACCTTAAACTTCTATCCCGTTTCTAAACTTTTTATCTCAACTACACCTTATGGAAACAAATCAGCAATTTCAAAAGGTCCAAGTCATTTAGATTTTAGCTTACTAGGCATCAATTGTAATCGAGAATTGAACAGTATAACTTTTTTACCAATCTGAAAGTCCTTCATTACGAGACCCTTGTCATGAATGAGCTTAGTTTTCTCCTTGTAGATTCTAGAGTTCTCATAGGCTTCTAGTCTCAACTTCTCTAACTATTGAAGTTCAAGTAATCTTTCTTCACTGGATTTAGCTAAGCTCATGTTACATTGTTTTATAGCCTGATATGCTTTGTATTCAATCTCTACGGGAAGATGGCATGCCTTACAAAAAACGAGTCTATAAGGGATAGTTCCTATTGGTGTTTTAAATGCAGTCTGATACACCCATAAAGCATCATTGAAGTGAGTGCTCCAATCATTCCTCTTGGGGTTAATTGTTTTATCTAAAATGTTTTTCACTTCTCCATTGGATATTTGTAACGTAAAATTTGTCCATAAACTTGTAACACATAAAATTTATCTTCTTATGTCATACAACGCATGGATGATTATAATGCAAGATACAAATTGTAAGTGCTTAATGCGATGATAAAATGATATGCGGTACTACTTCTAGATGTATGCGTTATTAACGAAATGCTTGTAGTATGCTATGCATTGTCACAAGTTTCCTTGCATTGAAACTAAGTATAATTCCACTGCAAGTTTCTCGGAGTGATCCGAGGTCTAACAAAGGGATTGTTTTAGGTTAATTGTATTACGTTTGTGATATATATGACCGGGGGGTTTTCAATTTAATAAAAGTGAGGTTTGTACATGCAGTAAAGTGAAATATGCGGTAAAGTAAAATGCAATAAAATAAAGTTGCGATAATAAATTAAAATGCGATAAAAGTAAACCTAAGCTATGATGATACAAGATATAGGTTACATGATACATGATACCGAGTTTGAGACTGACTGTGAAGATCATACAAAGAATCGTGATATGCAGTGGCAAGGCTTTATGTACGAAGCATAAAGAGAAAAGATAATTAGTACAAACATCGCAAATTCATTAATTGCATTAAAGATATAACTACGGCTCCGCTTTCCCTTGACGTACACCTCTGGGTGATCAACCGTGATCCCACATCTCTGTGGTGAAAAAGGGATGAACGTAATGAATGCAATGTTGCTTCCATCTCTGGAAATACTTCTCGCTTTAGTTAACGCATTCTTCTAACCTTCTCTCGAGAGATCAGAATGGCATCTTCACTTCTCTCATAGGTGAAGATGTCGTCTAGCATGCTTTAGATAAGCATATTTATTTCTTTAGCACAAATTAATTTGCTTGTTAAATTTATTCTAATTACCAAGGGATTAAGAAAACATCGTGGAGAAAGCGATTAATGGAGGAACGGAAATAGACAGAAATATGGAGATGAAAATGATCATGACATTTAATTATAAAATCAAGCATCTGATACATGGTGTGAATGGTTTAGACTAACAATATGAGATACAATTGATGATAGAGATAGAAACAAATACAGAAGAGTGCCAACGTCTTAACACAGATCTGGATGGAGAAATCGCTTACCGGCGTATGGAGTGAATGGAAGGATGAGCGCCCCTCTCAGACTTTCTCAACCAGTACAGTTGATCTAGGTACAGAGCTTCATGGCGGGGATTTCGAATGATTCGCCCTGAGACTCACCTATCGGCCTTACCTCTTTTCTTCCCGGATCTTCTCCGATCAGCACTCAGATCAGCCTCTCTCTCAATATACAAATATCAAAATAGCCTCGTATCAAGTATATCCCACAGTGGATTCTCTAAGGGTATTTATAGATGAATGCTCTGACTCTCTGTCGTGTGATCCCCACTTTATTGTTATGAAAATTTCGAAAATGGTGGAATAAATATTCCTTTTGTTATGAAATCAACCCGTCGAAAATGCACAACGATTAGTTATACACGTGTTAAAATCCTCCGCGATTGTGTTGTTCAGTTGCATCTATCGATCGTGTCCCCGCATGCGATGTTGTTTTTTTTATTACCGCATACGGTTGAAGTTGCGTTGATCGCAAAGCTCTTGATCGATTGTCGCATGCGTCGTCATTGCGTTGATCGTCTATTCATTCCTGAATGATTTGCGCAATGCGACGTAGATGCAATAAACTTTTTTTCTTGAGCCATGAACACATACGGTGACTTGATATCTTGCAAAAAAGACTTGAAATATTCTTTTCTACCATCACAATGGTGTCAGTGGGTGTATTGACGACAATTTATAATTCTTGAATTTCTTAGCTAATTTCCATACAATTGACGCAACTTTCCTCTCTTTTAACCACAATATCTAAATACAGCAGTGTAAATAACTTGTATTTCTACAAGTTATCACACTCCCAAATTTAGATATATGCTTGTCCTCAAGCATATCTTCTACTAAGGCAACAATGCTCATGTCCTATCATAAATTTTGCATCGATTGGTTGCTCTGAATGCTCCACTTAGGCACATTACTTGACAACGCAATTTCTTTCTATCCTTGCTAATTCATATCAAAGCCCTACTTTATTCTTCTATACTACAAATTTTTGCTCAAAAATGATTTTCTAGTTTTAAAAAGAATGTTTACCTCTTCTTGTCAAAACAACTTGATGTGTCTGGATGCGGTGGTCAATCTTTGAGTCATTTATTAGAGACTGTTGGTCATGGTTACACTCTTCGTTTTGGCTTTTTCCCACGGGTGTCATGCGAACATCCAACTATGGTTGTGTGCTCACAAACGGGGGAAGTCCTTTTTATAGGTTGGGTCTTAGTGGGCCCAACGGTATTGTTGTGGTGGCAGGCCTCGAGAAACTCAAAAGGCCCCCCGTTTGAACTCCCCTCATTTATGAGGTTTCAGAGTAAACGTCCTTTCGTCTGGAAACTCATCATTTCTTTGGAATACGGAACAATTGGACTTCTCAATTTTGCAAAAAGAATTATCTTTAATGTTTTATTCGAATGGACGCAAGGTAAAGATTTAATGCAATGAATTCACTAAAGCAAATGCATCTTTGCAGAGGACGGGCAACAACGCATGCATCCTCGCAACACACCCCTTAACTAAATGCATTTCTGAAGGATCGGGCGCACGGTATTTCTACCAGCGCAACACTACCTCAACATAGTGCATTTTCACCAAGGACGGGCAAAGGACACACATGCACGCAACCCACCCCTCAGCGCAATGCATTAGGGTTGGGTGAACGCAAAGTGTATCTTGTTGGTTCAAGATGCGTCCATTATTGCCATGCATACTGAATGTGTTTTATTTAATTATATAAAAAAATTATTATTATTATTATTTTATTTATTTTTTCATCAACGCAAGTTTCTATGACTTGTAGGAATAAATTTCTTCTCATTACTCAATCATTCACCAGGTTAAAGAATAACGCATTAAATATAGAAAAGTTAAAGGAATTAAAGAAAACACAGAAATAAATGCAAGAGAGTTAATCGAAGAATGAATGCATAAAGTCATGAAACAAATTAAATGAAGTAGTAAAAAACAAAGTTCAGAAATCCATAAAGACAGAAATTAAAGAAAGCATTTAAACATAGATGTGAGATATGGATCGGAAGACGACTTTCTTTGAATGAGTGCAATCCACACCTCTGCAGGTGGTCCAGCTTGCCTGCCCAATGTCTTTAGGGATATTGCTCCTTTCCATGAGATCTGGGGACTTCAAAGTTGTTAGGCCATGTTCCAGGTGCTCTATTTCTAAGTTTAGAAGCCAGCTGCCCCACTTGAATCTCCAAATTTCGAATTGAAGACGCCTGCACCTGCATCACTATATCATTTTTATCCATGTACTGTTTGAGCAAGGCCTCCAATGAGCTTCCAGGGGTGTTTGAAGTTGAGGGTTGCTAATTGTGCGATTGCCTTTGTTGCCCTTGATTAGAATTATGGTGAAAGGGAGGAGGGTTTCCCCGATTCCCTGAATTGCCACCCTAATGGTTGCTTGGTCCTCCTTGGTTAGGATTCCCTCCCCAACCGAAGTTAGGATGGTTCCTCTAACTAGGATTATATGTGTTGCAGAAGGGGTTGTTCTGGATGGCGCATACTTTCTAGATATTTGATGGGCATATTTATGCTACATGAGCCCCTCCACAACTAACGCAACTAATTGCGGCCACTTAAGCCGATGTAGTGGGTTGCGCTGATTTTTGGGGGATGGCTCCTTAATTGATTGCCATTGATTGGAATATAGAGGTCACTGCCGCCATCTGTGCAGCCAAAGTCGTCATTGTCTCCGTAGGGACCATGGCAGATTCATTTTTTCTTCTTTCAAAGCCTCTGCCTCCATAACCATCATCGATCCAGTCATCCATGTTCCGCGAGATGCGGTCAAGGATGACCTTGGCCTTGGTATACGTATTATCCATAAAATCTCCTGTCGCGGAGGCGTCAACAACAACCTGCGTTGATCTATTCAGGCCATTATAGAATGTCTCCATCATGATGCAATCAGGTATCCTCCCGACAAAACGAGTCTTAGACATAAGGTCCCTTATAGATACATTTTGTACAAATTTAATCTTTTAATTAAGACAAATTTAATCCTATTAAACTGATTAAAAGACTAAACTTAATTTCTAATCTCATTATAAATATGAACTTAGGTCTATATGAATCATATTTTAAAACTATTTTAGAAAATGATTTTAACCTAAGATTTGCATGCAATACTGAATTATTGATTTTAATTTCTAATTTCATTTAATTATAACTTTTATAAAATAAATGAAATAAATTAAAATCATTCAATTGCATTCATTGATCCACTTAGTAAAAATATAACATTTATAAAATTACCTAAAGTAGTGTCATGCATCATGCAATTCCTTCTTCACCAGTCTCTTAAATCGCACCCAGGCAGTGCTCAGGGTCTCATTGTCCATTTGTTCAAAGTTCAGCACACCCTTCTGTCGCCTTGCGTTGATAGCTAGTGGGAAGAACTTCTTCATGAATCGCTTAACCAGCTAATCCCATAAAGTATTCTAGTTTGGCTCCAGTGAGTGAGCCCACCTCTTGGCTTCATCACTCAAGGTGTAAGGGAAGAGATATAATCTAATACCCTCAGAGGTAACGCCAAGTATTAAGAAGTTGCCACACATCTCGACAAAGCTGGTCAGGTGGGCATGTGGGTCTTCACCTTGCAGACCCCCAAATTACCCTACGTTCTGGATCATTTGGAGCATGACCAGCTTGATATTGAATCTTGCGTTCTCCCCGACCATCAACCTTGAAATCCCAGGCGAAAAATTGTACAGATTAGCCGCCGCGTAGTTCCTCATGGGAATGTTGCGGTCAACAGCAAGGAAAACTGGATCTTGCATTAGCCGTACTGCCCCTTGATTTCCTACGGGAGCCACATTATCATTATTATCTACCATATCAGCTGCTTTCTTTCGCTTTGCTCGATTTTGGTGTGCCCGTGCGCGAAATGTACCCTCGATCTCTAGGTCAACTACAAGTTATGGTTCGGTACCAGTACTCATAAACTTTCAGACTTCTCTCCATGTTGAACAGCTAGTGCAAAGAGATCTGTCCTGCAAAATACCACAAACATTCTCAAACAATAACTATTAACAAATCACCGATAATGGCGCCATAAACTTGTAACGTAAAATTTGTCCATAAACTTGTAACGCATAAAATTTATCTTCTTATGTCATACAACGCATGGATGATTATAATGCAAGATACAACGTATAAGCGCTTAATGTGATGATGTAATGATATGCGGTACTACTTCTAGATGTATGCATTATTAACGAAATGCTTGTAGTATGCTATGCGTTGTCACAAGTTTCCTTGCGTTGAAACCAAGTATATATTCCATCGCTAGTTTCTTGGAGTGATCCGAGGTCGAACACAGGGATTGTTTTAGGTTAATTATGTTACGTTTGTGATATATGCGATCGAGGGTTTTTCAATTTAATAAAAGTGAGGTTTGAAATATTCGTTTGTGATAGATGCATTAAACTTTTTCACTTGAGCCATGAATACATACGATGACTTGATATCCTGCAAAACAGACTTGAAATATTCTTTTCTACCATCACAATGGTGTCAGTGGGTGTATTGATGAAAATTTATAATTTTTGCATTTCTTAGCTAATTTCCATACAATTGAGGCAACTTTCCTCTCTTTTAACCGTAATATCTAAATACAGCAGTATAAATATCTTGTATTTCTATAAGTTATCATACCCCCAAATTTAGATATATGCTTGTCCTCAAGCATATCTTCTACTAAGGCAATAATGCTCAATTCCTATCATAAATTTTGTGTCGATTGGTTGCTCTGAATGCTCCACTTAAGCACATTACTTGACAACGCAATTTCCTTCTATCCTTGCTAATTCATATCAAAGCCCTACTTTATTCTTCTATACTACAATTTTTGCTAAAAAATGCTTTTCTAGTTTTAAAAAGAATGTTTACCTCTTCTTGTCAAAACAACTTGATGCGTCTGGATGCGGTGGTCAAACTTTGCGTCATTTATTAGAGACTGTTGGTAATGGTTACACTCTTCATTTTGGCTTGTTCCCACGGGTGTCATGCTAACATCCAACTACAGTTGTGTGCCAATTGCAACTTTAACTCATGAATTTCAGAAGAGTTGTCTTTTGCTCCTTTTATTTTTCTTTTGCATGTTTCTCTTTTCATATTGCGTTGTTCTTGGAAACCCACCTTCGTTTTGGCTTGCTCCCACGGGTGTCATGTGAACATCCAACTACAAGCAGACTTCTTTCACAACTTAACTCTTATTAGGTTGGGAATGTTTTTGGGGTTTCCCTTGCGCTGACATTGGAGTTTATATGAAAATAATTTTTTTTGTTTTTCTTTTTAGATGAAAAATGAACACATTTTTCTTAATGACCGCATATTCTTGATCTCATCTACTCAAACCTTCCCCACCCCAAAATTTAGAGATGCGCAAGGTCCTAATTGCATTGTTTGGACAGAATAGACAAACACTTAGACAAAATTTCAAAAAGAAAGTTTGAACAGAATTTTGAAGGATAAAAGGTAAAATACTACTAAGCTACGAATTAACTAAGTGTTAGTTAGAAATTACAAAGTATGGGAAATGTTTCTAAGTGAATTCATATTATACATCATGGCAGCGCAATGAATAATGAAAAAAGAAAGATTAAGAATATCGCATAGTTGACAAAGGATGATAAAGAAGAGGCACAGGCATATAGAAAGAATTGCTACTTAGTTATATTGAAAATTAACTAAGTACACAAATAATTACAAATAACGCAATACAAAAATTTTGGCCTATACAAAGAATCAAAGAATTTAGCTAAACAATGAATGAAATAAAGATAAAAGAATGGTCGCATAAAAAAATATATAAATAAATGTAAAGATTATTGTTGAGGAGCAGGAGGGTCTGGAGGAGGGTTCTGATGCGGTACGTGTGGAGTCTCTTCGAAAACCAGTCGCTGCCTGAGATGCAGAGGCACCATGGGACCATGAAGATATGCTGTTTAGAAAATTAAAGTACTCATGGTTGCGATCCGCAAACTGCCTTTGGTGGCGATAGATCGTATAAATGTTACACTGAATATTAATCAACGCCTCCCTTGACGTGGCAGCACTACTCTGTATATCGTCGACTTGCTCCATTACCACATCAAATCTCTGGTTGAAGAAGGCTTTTTGTTGAGCAAAAAGTTATTGTTGTTGGGAGAAAAGGGACTGCATTTCTGCTAACTCAGTAGGTAAAGAGGTGACAGTGGGTTGTGCCTGCGATGTCTCGCCAACAACGCTTTGGGGTTGGGCAGAGGTGCCTTCACCCAAATTGTGTGGGTCATCAACATGCAGCGGTGGAAGGGGAAGTTGCGGTGATGATGCGGAAGGTGGGGATGAGGCTACTGGATATGCGGTTGGAGAATCAGGAGGAGGGAGAAGATTGGTCAAGTGTTCGGGAAGGGAAGAAGAAGAAGGATGTGCGGGAAGGCTTGGAGGGCGAATTATTAAGGGCAAAGGATCCAACAATTTTGGTTCTTGCGTTATTTATTCTTGGATTTTCTCTTTTCTCTTATCATCTCTACGTTGTCTCTTCAGCTTGGGCTCTTGCGGCGCATTTAAATCATTGTTAGGCCTCTTCAAAGGGAGCTCAGGGCAGTGTGGGGAATTTTTTAGGAGCAACCTCAAAATCTTGACGTTTATTAGGCCGTGAACTTCTGTCATTGGCTCTTCATCAATGCCCACACCTAGTGATAGGTATAAACTTGAAACTGTCCATGGGAAGAAGTACTGCACCCTTATGTGCCCCACAAAACCTCGAATTTGACTTGCGATCAACCGGCCTACATCAATTGGAATGCCACACGCAATGCAATATGCGGCCATAACTCGATCCCTTGAAATTGTCTTGTCATGGGAAGTTGGGATCAACTGCCATTTGACCAAATAAACCCAAAGTCGTGCCTCCGGAAACAGAGTCTTGGACGTTAGAGTCTTGATGCCTTTTAAAGAAACTGACCACTTAGTGCCCAGTTACGTTAATATTTGCAACGCATCTTCCATCTGCTCTTTAGTGGGATCATCAATGATTCTGTTGCTCGGTGCATCTGGGTTATCCTTCATCTGGTATACTTCATTGATGTCCCTTGCGCTGAAAGACATCGTTTGCCCATTTATGGTCACCACATCTTTGGTGCCATGTAGCCGTCCATGATAGAAGACACGCACTACCTCTGGAATAACAATGGCTGGGCATTGGTAAAATGTGTCCCATCCATATTCTACGATCACACTTGTTATCAAATCTGGTAGTGGCGTTGGCGTAGGGAAAAATCCCATCTCCATCAACAAATCATCATTCTCTTTCTTTCTTTATGGACGCACCTTTGCCAACGCGGGCTTGCTACTCTCTGCGATTGATTTTCCCTTTCCCTTGGCCAACGCAAGGCAGGATTTTTGCCTTTGTTTTCTTTCCCGTTCCATGCGTTGTTCCTCCTTCTCTCCTTCCGCAAGTTCCTTGCCCTTCTTCTTACTTAACCGCTGCCAGTTGGCTTTGCGCTTCCTTTCCTTCTTTTCTCTCATTCTTCTTTCTTCTTCTGCCTTCTTTTTCTTTTCTTCTTCTTCCTCTTCTCTCTCTTCTTTTTCAAACTCTTCTACAAACTGCTTAGAGGCCAACAAAAGGCATTGTTCCTCTTCGAGCCACCTTATGTTTTTTCAGTCTTGAGATCTCATTATTGCAGCGAGCCTTCTCATCATGCAGTCTTCTTCCTCGATTACCTTCTGCGATGATGAGTTTCGCCCGCTCCATTTTTTCCTTCCTCTCTTCCTCTTCCTTTCTTCTTCTTTCCTCTTTTTCTAATGCGTTGATCAAAATTGAAGGGTCAATGGTAAACCCTTGCGGTGAATTCTTCTTGCGACGCTGCATCAGCGGGGGTATCTTCTCCTTCTTCGCCTTCGTTGGTCGCAACCAATTGCGTTGTTTCAGGTTGTGTCGGCTCCCTAAGTTGCGCTGGTTCCCCCCTGTCCTCCCTCACGGAGGTGGATTCACCATCCATCTCTGGGCTTGCAGCCCTCTTCTTCTTTTCTTCTTCCTTCTTCAGACGCCTTTCTTCATGCCTGCGCTTTTTCCTTTCTTCCTTCTCTTTCCTCTTCCTTAGCTTGGCCTCCTCATCTTCTTCATCCTCTTTCTTTTCTTTATTCTTTTTCTCTTTGCGATGATGGGATGGCTCACCTTCTCCAACCTTCTTTCCCTTGCTCTTCTTTTTCTTCTTTTTCTCCTCTTCCACCTCTAATTGCTTCTCTGCCGTGACTTCCTCCAACACGACTCTGATGAGTCCTTCATAGGATTCTACTTGCGTAGTTTCCCCAGGATCCCTTATGGCTAGAGTGCTTCTCCTTGTCTACTCTTCCACCACTTCCTCTGCCACCGCCACTTCCTCTGTCATCGCCACCGTCACCTCGTCCATCAGCAGTGGTTGATTTACAACCCCAGCCTCGGGCAGTCCTTCTCCTTTCTCCAGGTTACTCAGAATGTTTTTGAATACCTCCTTGTCATCTCGTCTCTTCTTTTCGCTTTCAGTGGAGACTGTTGGAGTTGGGAGTGGGGTGCTTTCAGTACTTTGCCCCCTCTTGAACTGAAGTGGTTTGATGGCTAATAGGTTTCGCTGGGGTCTTCCAGTGATTTCAACAATTCTAGGAACAGTGTGAGGTTGAGGAGCAAGACAGCGACTAGCAGCAAGGAATGCTGCCTCTCGCATGGAAAGTTAGTCTGTCGAAGGTGTTGAGGGTGAAGTGGAAGGTTAGGAAGTTTGCTTGGCCATGGATGCTAAGGTGAAAGAAAGCTGGAAAACGTTCAGGTTTCAGAGAAGAGGAAAGCTCGGTATGTAAAGGCGCTAGGGTTTCAGTTGCAAATGAGGCAAAGTGTGCTCACAGATGGGGGAAGTCCCTTTTATAGGTTGGGCCTTAGTGGGCCCAACGTTATTGTTGCGGTGGCAGGCCTCGAGACACTCAAAAGGCTCCCCATTTGAACTCCCCTCGTTTATGAGGTTTCAGAGTAAACGTCCTTTTGTCTGCAGACTCAACATTTCTTTGGAATACGGAACAATTGGACTTCTCAATTTTGCAAAAAGAATTATCTTTAATGTTTTATTCGAATGGATGCAAGGTAAAGATTTAACGCAATGAGTTCACCAACGCAAATGCATTTTTGCAGAGGACGGGCAACAACGCATGCATCCCCGCACACACCCCTTAACTAAACACATTGCTGGAGGATCGGGTGCACGGTATTGCTATCAGCACAACACTACCTCAACATAGTGCATTTTCACTAAGAACGGGCAAAGGACACACGCGCGCGCAACACACCCCTCAGCGTAATGCATTAGGGTTGGGTGAACGTAAAGTGTATCTTGTTGGTTCAAGATGTGTCCATTATCGCCATGCATACTGAATATGTTTTATTTAATTATATAAAAAAAAAATTATTTTTTTATTTTTTTATTTTTTTTTCATCAACGCAAGTTGCTATGACTTGTAGGAATAAATTTCTTCCCATTACTCAATCATTCACTAGGTTAAAGAATAACGCATTAAATATAGAAAAGTTAAAGGAATTAAAGAAAACACAGAAATAAATGCAAGAGAGTTAATGGAAGAATAAATGCATAAAGTCATGAAACAAATTAAATGAAGTAGTAAAAGACAAAGTTCAGAAATCCAAAAAGATGGAAATTAAAGAAAGCATTAAACATAGATGTGAGATATGGACCAGAAGACAACTTTCTTTGAATAAGTGCAATCCACACCTCTGCAGGTGGTCTAGCTTGCCTGCCCAATGTCTTCAGGGACATTGCTCCTTTCCATGAGATCCGGGGACTTCAAAGTTGTTGGGCCATGTTCCAGGTGCTCTATTTCTAAGTTTAGAAGCCAGCTGCCCCACTTGAATCTCCAAATTTCGAATTAAAGACGTCTGCGCCTGCATCACTGCGTCATTTTTATCCATGTACTATTTGAGCAGGGCCTCCAATGAGCTTTCAGAGGTGTTTGAAGTTGAGGGTTGCTGATTGTGCGATTACCTTTATTGCCCTTGATTAGAATTATGGTGAAAGGGAGGAGGGTTTCCCCGATTCCCTGAATTTCCACCCTAATGGTTGATTGGCCCTCCTTGGTTAGGATTCCCTCCCCAACCGAAGTTAGGATGGTTCCTCCAACCAGGATTATATGTCTTGTTGAAGGGGTTGTTCTGGATGGCGCATACTTGCTGGATATTCGATAGGCACATTTATGCTACATGAGCCCCTCCACAATTAACGCAATTGATTGCGGCCACTTGAGTCGGTGCAGTGGGTTGTGCTGATTGTTGGGGGATGGCTCCTTGATTGATTGCCATTGATTGGAATATAGAGGTCACTGCCACCATCTATGCGGCCAAAGTCGTCATTGTCTCCGCAGGGACAATGGCAGATTCAATCTTTCTTCTTTCGAAGCCTCTACCTTCATAACCATCATCGATCCAGTCATCCATGTTCCATGAGATGCGGTCAAGGATGACCTTGGCCTTGGTATACGTCTTATCCATAAAACCTCCTACCGCGGAGGCGTCAGCAACAGCCTACGTTGATTTGTTCAGGCCATTATAGAATGTCTCCATCAAGACGTAATCGGGTATCCCGATATGCAGGCAGTTCTTCACTAGTCTCCTAAATCGCACCCAGGTGGTGCTTAGGGTATCATTGTTCATTTGTTCAAAGTTCAGCACATCTTTTCATCGCCTTGCATTGATAACCGGTGGGAAGAACTTCTTCATAAACCGCTCAACCAGCTGATCCCATGAAGTAATCTAGTTTGGCTCCCGTGAGTGAGCCCACCTTTTGGCTTCATCCCTCAAGGTGTAAGGGAAGAGATATAATCTAATACCCTCAGGGGTAACGCCAGGTCTTGAGAAGTTTCCGCATATCTCGACAAAGCTGGTCAGGTGGGCATGTGGGTCTTCACCTTGCAGACCCCCAAATTGCCCTGCGTTCTAGATCATTTGGAACATGACCAGCTTGATCTCGAATCTTGCGTTCTCCTCGACCATCGACCTTGAAATCCCAGGCAAAAAATTATATAGATTGGGCACCGTGTAGTTCCTCATGGGAATGTTGCGGTCAGCAGCAAGGAAAACTGGATCTTGCGTTGGCTGTATTGCCCCTTGATTTCCTGCAGGAGCCATATTATCATTATTATCTGCCATATCAGTTGTTTTCTTTCGCCTTGCTCGGTTCTGGAGTGCCCGTGCGTGAAATGTACGCTCGATCTCTAGGTTAGTTACGAATTCTGGTTCGATACCAGTACTCATAAACTATCATACTGCTCTCCACGTTGAATAGCCAGTACAAAGAGATCTGTCCTGCAAAATACCACAAACATTCTCAAACAATAACCGTTAACCAATCCCCAGTAACGGCGCCATAAACTTGTAACGTAAAATTTGTTCATAAACTTGTAACGCATAAAATTTATCTTCTAATGTCATATAACGCATGGATGATTATAATGTGAGATACAACTTGCAAGCGCTTAATGCGATGATGCAATGATATGCGGTACTACTTCTAGATGTATGTGTTATTAATGAAATGCTTGTAGTATGCTATGTGTTGTCACAAGTTTCCTTGCGTTGAAACCAAGTATATATTCCACCGTAAGTTTCTCGGAGTGATCTGAGGTCGAACATAAGGATTCTTTTAGGTTAATTGTGTTACGTTTGTGATATATGCGACCGGGGGTTTTTCAATTTAATAAAAGTGAGATTTGTACATGGAATTCCACGGAAGAGCAAGCTCGTCCCCTGGAAGAAGGTGAAAGGCGGAGGCGCCCCTACTATCAATGAAATTAGTAAGGAAAATCAGAGGACAGATCCCTGTGTACTGATTTAGATCTACGCGTCTTCCCTTCTTCTAAAGTGGCGTAAAGAGATGATGGGAGTCTTTCTTCTTCTGATGACCCAATGCATGAGATGATAGGATAGATAAAAGGTCCGGGATTGCTTTCTTGCACGTATTTCGAAGACAGCCGAGACAGACTAGCCCTTTGATGCGTCCCATTGGTTATCAACCCTTAGAACTACAACTCGATCAAAGGCATAAATTGTCACTCGCTCACTTACGCTGTCCCCCCTCAGCTTACCCTAGCCCCGGGCCTTTTGCTCTTCTAACGTAAGCTCCAAGGCTTCACACCAAGTCTTCACTGACATAATATGCATGCTTAAGTAAAGTAAAATGCGATAAAATAAAGTTGCGATAATAGAGTAAAATGCGATAAAAGTAAACCTAAGCTATGATGATACAAGATATAGGTTACATGATACATGATACCGAGTTTGAGACTGACTGTGAAGATTATACAAAGAATCATGTTATGCAGTGGCAAGGCTTTATGTACGAAGCAGAAAGAGAAAAGATAATTAGTACAAACATCGCAAGTTCATTAATTACGTTAAAGATATAACTACCGCTCCACTTTCCCTTGATGTACACCTCTCGATGATCGGTCGTATTCCCACATCTCTGTGGTGAAACAGGGATGAACGTAATGAACGCAAGGTTGCTTCCATCTCTGGAATTACTTCTCGTTTTAGTTAATGCATTCTTCTAACCTTCTCGAGAGAGATCAGAATGGCATCTTCATTTCTGCTCTCATAGGTGAAGATATCGTCTAGCATGCTTTAGCTAAACATATTTATTTCTTTAGCACAAATTAATTTGCTTGTTAAATTTATTCTAATTACCAAGGGATTAAGAAAACATTGTGGAGAAAGCGATTAATGGAGGAACGGAAATAGACATAAATATGGAGATGAAAATGATCATGACATTTAATTATAGAATCAAGTGTCTGATACATGGTGTGAATGGTTTAGACTAAGAAGATGAGATACAATTGATGATAGAGATAGAAATAAATATAGAAGAGTGCCAACGTCTTGACACAAATCTGGATGGACAAATCGCTTGCTGGCATATGGAGTGAATGGAAGGATGAGCGTCCCTCCCAGGCTTGCTCAACTGGTAGAGTTGATCTAGGTACAGAGCTTCACGGTCGGGATTTGGAATGATTCGCCTTGAGACTCACCTCTCGGCCTTGCTTCTTTTCTTCCCAGATCTTCTCTGATCAGCACTCAGATCAACCTCTCTCTCAATATACAAATATCAAAATAGCCTCGTATCAAGTATATCCCTCAGTGAATTCTCTGAGGGTATTTATAGATGAATGCTCTGACTCTCTACCGTGTGGTCCCCGCTTTATTGTTATAGAAATTTCGAAAATGGTGGAATAAATATTCCTTCTGTTATGAAATCAATCCGTCGAAAATGCACAACGGTTAGTTGTACACGTGTCAAAATCCTTCGTGATTGCGTTGCTCATTTGCATCTTTCAATCGTGTCCCCGCATGCGGTGTTGTTTTTTTATTACCGCATGCGGTTGAAGTTGCGTTGATCGTAAAGCTCTTGATCGATTGTCGCATGCGCCGTCATTGCGTTGATCATCTATTCATTCCTGAATGATTGGCGCAATGCGACGTAGATGCGTTAAACTTTTTCTCTTGAGCCATTAACACATACGGTGACTTGATATCCTACAAAACAGACTTGAAATATTCTTTTCTACCATCGCAATGGTGTGAGTGGGTGTATTGACGACAATTTATAATTCTTGCATTTCTTAGCTAATTTTCATACAATTGACGCAACTTTCCTCTCTTTTAACCGCAATATCTAAATACAGCAGTATAAATAACTTCTATTTCTACAAGTTATCAATATCTATACTTGATCGTTCCTTTGAGGGTGGTACGGTGTAACCACACGATGATGAACTCTGTACTTTCTTAAAAGTGCTTCAATGGTCTGGTTGCAAAAGTGGGTTCCTTGTACACTTATTATGGCTTGAGGTATCCCAAATCTACAAAAAAAAAAAAAATGTTATTTTTAAGAAACTCTGAAACGGTAGCAGAATTATTAGATCTAGTAGGGATAGCTTCAACCCATTTTGTACATAGTCAACTGGTAATAAAATGTAAAGATATCCAACGGAAGAAGAAAAATGGCTCATAAAGTCCATGCCCTATATATTAAACATTTCACATACAAGAATTGAATTTAATGGCATTTTATTTTTGTTAGACAATGACCCTGACCTTTGACATTTTTCACACGACTTACAAAAGGCATATGCATCGGCAAACAAAGAATTCCAAAATAACCCACAATATAAGACTTTCCTATCTATTCTCTTTGAGCTAAAATGACCACCATATTCGTATTCATGGCAAAAAGTTAGCATATGTTCAAATTACTCTTCGAGGACACACCTCCTAGTGACTTGATCATAACAAAGTTTCCAAAGATGGGAGGGTCCCACACAAAGTATTTTGAATCACTCTTAAGCTTAGACTTCTTATATGAATGCATGTTAAAAGGAAACTTATCGGTCATATGGTAATTCACCATGTCAGCAAAACATGGAATGAAAGTGGAAACCTTGAATAAATGCTCATCAGGGAAGTCTTCTCTGATTGGAATTGGTTCTTCTTTTTGCACAATTCAGCTCAAGTGGTCGGCTATTGAGTTTTCTTATCCTTTCCTATCTTTGATTGTTAAGTTAAAGTCTTGCAGAAGAAAGATCCACATCACAAGCCTAGGCTTGAACTTTTTTTTGTCGTTATTAAACACCTATGGGCGGCATGATCAGTATAAACAATATTTGGAAAACAAAGAATATATGATCGAAATTTATCTAGCAAAAATAATAGAAAGAAACTCCTATTTCAGTTGTGGTGTAATTGATTTCAGTTGGATTGAGAGTCCTCAATGCAAAGCAAATGACATGGTTCTTTTTTTCTACTCTTTGCCCCAAAACCACTCCCACTACTAGATTACTAGCATCACACATAATCTCAAACGGTACGTCCCATCGTGGAGGTTGAAGAATTGGGGCAGAGGTCAACTTCTTCTTCAGAGTGTCAAAGGCTTTTTGGCATTCTTTGTCAAAATTGAATTGGGCATCTTTTTGAAGTAGAGAGGATAAGGGGAGTGCTATCTTCGAGAGATCTTTGATAAAATGCCTGTAAAACCCTGCATTTCCAAGAAAAGAGCGGAATTTCCCAATATTTGTAGGATATGGAAGGTTAGCAATAATATCAATTTTGGCTTTATCTACTTCTATGCCCCTAGAGGATACAAGATGTCCTAGGACTATGCCATGAGAAGCCATAAAATTAGACTCATCATAATTAAGAACAAAATTAGTTTCAATGCATCTTTTCATTATACGGCTAAGGGTGTTTAAACAATCTTCAAATGAATCCCCATAAAGAATAAAATCGTCCATAAAAACTTTTACGCATTTTACGATATAATCGGAAAAATACTTATAATACATCGTTGGAACGTACTTGGGGCATTGCATATCCCAAATGGCATCCTTTTGAAAGCATATGTCCCATGAGTGCAAATGAAGGTCATCTTCTCTTGGTCTTCTTGGGTAATTGGAATTTGATAGAAACTTGAAAAACCATCTAGAAAAAAGAAAAATGGCTTTCCGGCAAGCCGTTTTACCATTTGGTCAAGAAAAGGATTGGAAAGTGGTTTTTCTTTACCTCATTGAGTTTCCTAAAATCAATGCACATCCTCCAACCATTTTGAACTCTCATTGGTATAATTTCTCCTTTGTCATTTTCAACTATGGTCATACCGATCTTCTTTGACACAATATATATTGGACTTATCCGTTCGCTATCCGGAATGGGGTAAATGATACCGGCCTCATTAAAATTGATAATTTCCTTGAGAACTACCTCCTTCATAGTGGAGTTGAGTCTTCTTTGTGGTTGCACCATAGCCTTTACTTCATCTTCTAGAATTATCCTATGCATGAAAAGGGATGGGCTTATCCCTTTAATGTCTTCTAAGGTCCAACTGATTGCCTTTTTATACAACTTCAAAGTTTCAACCAAGGTGTTTTACTGAGAAGGTGTTAACTCTCTAAAAATGATCATAGAAAAGGTGGTTTCTTCCCCTAGGTACCATACTTGAGATGAGAAGGGAGAGCCTTAAGCTCGACCTCTTGTACTTGAGGATCAACTAAAACATCATTAGAAGGTTTATCATTTTCACAAAAGTCATTAGAAGAAAGTAGAGTCATTTGAAGAGTCATCTTTATCGAAGTCAATAGAAGGGGTCACCAAACCATCACACTTGTCCTCAACAATAGAATACAATTCACTAACAACATCAAAAATATCTATCCAACATAAAGATAAATACTCTTCTAGAAATTTCATGGCATCGTAGATGTTGAATGAAACTACATCACCATCAAATTCTACAGATAGAGAACCTTTATCAACATCTATTTTAGTCTTTGCAGTTTTCATAAAGGGACTACCAAGCAAAATAGTAGAAGACAATGTCGAACATACTTCATCCATTTTAAGAATGTAAAAGTCCACAAGAAAGATTAAGTCTTTAACTCTGAGCAAAATATCTTTAACAATGCCTAGGGATTGAATATATGATCTATCTGCTAATTGTATGCATACATTTGTTCTTTGCCAATCATTTAGCTTAAGGTCCTCGTAGACATGATAATGCATCACATTTATCGAGGCACCTAAGTCTAACATAGCTTGTGAGTTAATCCTATCCCCTATAATACATGGCAAAGTGAACATACCTAGATGCCTACACTTCTCTGGCATGTTCTTTTTCAATAAAGAAAAAACGTTTTGACTAACTGTCACCCTTTCTTTTTTCCTTACCCTTACTCTTCTTTGTGCACAAATCATTTAAAAATTTTGCATACCTCAAAACTTGTTGAATTGTGTTAAGTAGAGGAATATATATCTAGACTTTCTGAAATATTTTCATAAGCTCCTCGTTTTTATTCTCTTCCTTCAGTCTAGCTAAACTACTAAGAAAAGGTGCCTTAAGAATATAGGGCTCAATAATAAATGGAGTATAGATACATGCCTTGGGAAAAATAGGTGATTCTTTTTAGTCTTTTGCTTTACCTTTTTTTTCTTCCTTTACCTTTTCTTGTGTTTTCTTACGAGGTTGAATGAGAGGATCGACCGTGGTGAAGGGTGAGATGGGGATCTCCTTCCCACTCCTCAAAGTAATGGCACTTACATTAACATGGTCTGGTTGAGCTAGTAACCTGCCGGATGCTTTGCTTTCTAATCTACTCATTACTGTCATCAATTGGGTGATTTGAGTTCCCAAATTGGACAAGCTCGTTCTTGTTTATTGTTGAAGAGACTTTATTTCTTGTTGCAAAGACTTGGTTTCTTGTGAAAGTTGAATTGAATCCTTTTGTAATTGATGGATGTCCATTTGGAATTTAAGAGAGTGGTCAGCAAGAGTTTTAACTATATACTCTAGTGACATACTTGAGGATGAGGAAGATGATAATTGATTCCTATTATCAAATTGCCCTTATGTTCCCCACTTAAAATTAGGGTGATCCCACCATTCTTTGTTGTAAGTTTAACCATGAGGGTCATATTTTCTTTGAAAACCATCAACCGCATCGACTTGAGCTTGGGAATAAGCATCAGATGAGTGTCCAATCGCACTACAAGCTTCGCATGTCTTTATTTGAAGAACTCCACCTTGGGCAAGCTATGTAAAACGAAAGACGAGGTTAAAAACTTGAGATTGTAATTCACTTACTTCTTTAGAATTTGAAGATTTAGAGTCAAGAGTTCTAGATCCAAAGTTTTGGGAGTTTTCCGCCATGGTCGAAATCAACTAGCTTACCTCGGTGGGTGTTTTGTCGACCAATGCACCTCCCACTACTGCATCTATATTGCTTTTATCAAAAGGAAGCAAACCTAAGCAAAAGTATTAAATCAAATATTGATCACTAATTTGGTGATGCAAGAAAGAAGCACAAAGTTGTTTACAACGCTCTCAGTATTTGTATAAAGACTCATACAATTTGTTTAATCTCATAAATTTCTTTCATAATATTATGAGCTCTAGAAGCCGAAAAAAAATTCTCTAGAAACTTTTTCTTCAAACCGTTCCACGTGGTTATCGAACTAGCGGGCAAGTAATAGAGTCAATCCTTAGCCATATCATTCAAAAAGAAAGGAAATACTCTAAGGTTAAGTTGCTCTTGGGTGGCTCTGTGGGGGCCCATCTCATCGCATACAATGGAAATCTTTGATATGCTTGTGGGGATCCTCATTAGGGTTGCCCTTAAAAATAAGTAACAAATGTATTAGCCTGGGTTTTAATTTGAAAGGCACGGTTATATTCGGATATATAATACAAAATCGGTTATTGGGTATAATTCGGCTCCCGCTAACTCTTTAAGAGTACGTTCCCTACCTTCTTCACCCATATTAGCTTCTTGTGCTAGGACTTCCTCTTCTTCTTGTTAATTATCTTGCTCTTGTTGATTCTCCTCTTCTTGAACTTGCTCCTCAAACTCTTCCTCTCCTTGTCTTCTTCTTCTCTCCCTTCAAAGTCACCGTTCTTCACGATCGATATCTACAACAAAGTAAAGCAAGCAACACCTGGAGGAGCGGGTCATATGACAGAGGAATTAAATCACAAATGATCTTTTTTTTTGTAACATCCCAAGTTTTAGGAAATTTTAAGTTAATTATCGCAAATTATTGAGTTAAAGATTTTCTCTAATCTTTGGAATTTGGGATCAAACTGTTATAATTGAAGAAGCTTAATTGGTTAATGTGGATTCTTATGTGTAGAGATTTAAATTAATTGGAAGGGATAATTGAATTATTTGGATAAGAAATTTTGATTTTTGAGGAATTTGGAGTTTTTTTAGGGAATTGAAATTTAAGAGGGAAAAAGGGAAATTGTAGTTTTAAAATTTTACTCTCTTTAATTTTGGAGTTTGGATCCAAAATTTAATTAAAGAATTAGGAGAAGATAATTGGTTATTTAGATCAAGTATCTAAAAAAATCTGTTAATTTGAATTTAAGTTAATTTGGAAAGTTTGAATTTAATTTTTGGGATTTAGAATTTTTGGAAATAAGTGATTTAAAGTTGATGAATTTATTTTGAGGTTTATTTAATTAATTGGAGAAGAGGGGAAAGATTTGAATTTGATGTGATATATTTATCAAGGAAAGAATATATATGCGTTTTGAAATTTAAGAAAAGAAAAGGAAAGTTTTTTGGTGGGTTATGGAGGAAAGGAAAATAAATATATCTATATATATATGGAATTGGAGTTGGCTAAAGGGTTAAAGAAAGAGAAAAGAAGAATATATATATATATATATATTAAAGATCTTTGGAAAGCATGCATTGAAACCCTCTCACCCCCATTTTCTTCGCGCATAAAGACCCCTCAGACCAATCGGACACTAGTTTGAGAGATTGAAGGTAGTTTTGGAACAAACTATACTTTGGGCTTGATTCAAGATTCATCTAAGCTAAGAGAAAGATAAAGCCACTTAGGTGTAGTTTGAGGTAAGTAATCTTACTATTGGAACTGCCTTTGTGTCGGGCGATAAACTTAAGATTTATTTTGAAGATTTTAAGGCTGTTTATAGAGATAATTTTGATTGTTCTGAGATTGAATGGACTACCTAGAAAAGATATATGAGCATGTGATAATATGTCTGAAGCATGTTAATGTATGAGCATGATATAGAACTTTATGAGACATATTAAAAGGATGATTGAGCATGACCCTAAATTATGAGTTAAGCGACAGTACTACCGGAATGTCTTGAAGCTAGGCGAAAGTTGGAGCATTTGTTTATGTACATATTTATGTGATTTATTATGTATGCTATATGATGTATTATGAAATTCCGAACGTGTGATTGCTTACATGATTTAGTGCATGAGAGTGATGTGTTACAGTTGATCCATTTAAAACTAGATTTAATATGTATGTTGAGGTTAATTAACATGAGGTTGATGAGGAGATTTTAGAGGACTCGGGATTAAGTGAATGTTATATGTAATATGAAGTTAGATGCAATCTCCTTTCCTTTCCAGACTATGTGACCGCATAAAAGTGATGCATGCCTGAGGGCGTACATGAAAGAGATGTTCTAGGGCTGGTATGTATGAAAGTGATACATACCTAGAGGGTACTGGAGGTGTACATAAGAGGTGCATGCTCAGTGGGTTATGTGTATAGGAAAGAGGTGTATACATAACCATGTGTACAAAAGAGGTATGCATCCCTACATTCATAGAGATGATATGGGGTGTACGAAAGAGGTACACACTCAGTGGATTATGTGTATACGGAAAAGGTGTATACATAACCATGTATACAAAAGAGGTACACACTCAGTGGGTTATGTGTATACGAAAGAGGTGTATACATAATCATGTGTACAAAAGAGGTACACATTAAGTGGGTTATGTGAATACGAAAGAGGTGTATGCATGACCATGTGTACGAAAGAGGTATACGTCCCTACAATCATAGAAAGGACCTGGGGTGTACATAAGAGGTGCACTCTAGAGGGAAAAAAAAAAGAGTAACCCATGTAAGGGAAATCTTGAGGTCCCACTAGTAGAGAGTTTCAGTTATGTTGCATTTATTGGACATAAATGCTTAGCCTAATCCCGGTAGTGGGGTTACTTACTGAGTATTTTATACTCACCCTTTCTCATGTTTATGTTTTAGGTAAGAGTAGGGACGTGCCGGCGAATGACAAGCGGAATCCGTGATCGAGTCACTGGGACCAGTTTTATGCTTCCGCTCATGATGTTTAGATTTTTTTCATGTTTTTCCACTTTCAGTCTTCATGTTTGAAACTTACTGATTAGTATTCGTTTCCAAACTTTTACAGTTTTCTAGACTCATTAAATTTCTAATTATGATTTATGGGTACCCTTTCATTTGACTTTTATTTAGTTTTAATGAAAATCTTTTATTTGACTTTATTTATTTAGCATTTATTTCGCTATAAAAATGCATCATTTTAAATTTCATGCATGCATGTGTATAGTAACGGCCTAGCTCGAGTCCTAGGGAGTCGGGTCGTTACATTTTTTTTCTTAGATTTTTTTTAAAAAAATTGAAATTTTACTAATTAGTTGCGTTGGTTCCTCGACAACGTCAATTTGTTAGGCGAAATTTAATGTCACTCTTAAACCCCTAACGTAAGCAAATAAAATTTGTAATTCACTGGACCTACTTCTTATACTAACTAGTAGCATAAACGATAAGTTTGGGGTCTAACCTCAGAGAACCTAATGACTAATTATCTCAATTTAAGAATTCCTTGGATAAAAGAGGTTTTTTGGTTTGTAAAGAAATTAAAAGAAAGAAAGATGCAAGATTTGATTATCGTGAGACATAAAATTGAGCACAAGATTAAATTTAAAATTCTCTATGTAAAAGTTCTTGGGAAATAGGTTCATTAGGGTCAATTCTATCATTGAATTCAAAAAGATTATGAAAATTACATAATTCCACAACCTATTAGGCTAAAGATTTAATAGCCCAATTTGCCAACAGAAATTACGATCTTTATTAACCGTAAATTATTCAAAATCACTTCCTTGACAGCAGTTTTCATGATTTATCCTAAGCATTAATCTAGACTTTTCTTTATTATGACATTCTTTAAATCAGAAAGCCTAGACTTAAAGAACAATTTGTTGGATGAAACTAAATTAGATTACTCATGCAAGAATTTAGAAAAAGTCTTTATTCATTACAAGAAAACCTAATTTGTGTAACTTTATCTACCATTATGCAAAGTAGCCAAGTAGAATTTGCAATTAAGAATACATTCAAGAATCATCTAAGAATCATCCAAGAATCATGAATTTCATAAGGAAAAATACAAAATTCTTAAGAAAAAACCCTAACTTTCTAATTTCCAAGATATGGCTTACCTTAGCCTTCCATGGTCTTGATTATTCAATCAATCAAAGAGAATTTATAAGAATTGAATGAAAGTATTGAAAAATAGATGAAAAAATAGTGAAAATTTGACAAAGTTCTCTTAAGGTGCTATGAAAATCTCCCTAATTTCGTCTCTCTCTCGTGCAAAAACTAGAAAAATCTACGCAGCGTCACGACTCTAATGATAGCGTTGCAATGCTCTTGCCACATTCAAAACTCGAGCATAAGGTAGGGTAGCAATGCTCTCATTACGTTGGCTTGCGATAAAGCCCCTGTGTATATTTCTTGAATTTCTATCAATATATGTAGCATCGCGACACTGGGTCTTATTTTATATCTCCACATAAAGTTCAAGTACTCATACAACAGTCATGGGTCTTATTTTATTAGATTTAGACTATCATACAATTTATGAGATCAATAAAAAGTATATTGATAATAGAAAATATTTATCATTTTACAAACTGTGAGTTTTTAGGACATAAAACCCAACAATACTCCCACTTGGACTAAAACTCCAATGGATCAATATATATAAATATATACAATGTTGAGTTTACATGGAGAGAATAAAATGTACAAATACAATAAACTAGGGCATCACAATACCCATCAATTCTCCCACATGCCCTAGTGATACAAAACTCGTAGACCTAGTCCTACTAGGTGACCCTCGAACACTTTTGCCGAGAGGGCCTTCGTAAATAGATCAGCTAAGTTATCTTGGGAAGCAATTTGAGTGATAATGACGTCTCCTCTGTGTACAATCTCCCTGATGAGATGGTACTTCCGTTCGATATGCTTCCCCACTGTGTACTTCTGTTCGATATCGTGGTTCCTTTGAATTTGCAACTGCTCCACTATTGTCACAATAGAGAATGACAGGTAGGTGCATGTTAGGAACTACTTCCAGATCTGTCAGGAACTTTCTGAGCCATACTGCTTCTTTTGCTGCTTCGCTTGCAGCTACATACTCAGCTTCCATTGTGGAGTCCACAATACAACTTTGCTTGATGTTCCTCCACACAACTGCTCCTTCGTTAAAAGTGAATACTGACCTCGAAGTTGATTTCCTCGAATCAATATCGGTCTAAAAGTCAGAATTAGTGTATCCAGTACGGATCAGATCCTTAGGACCATACATGAGCATATAATCTCTCGTTCTCCGAAGATACTTGAGAATATTTTTAACAGCAGTCCAATGGTCATGACCAGGATTGGACAGAAATCTGCTGACAATTCCTACGACATAGCATATGTCGGAATGAGTACACAATATTGCATACATCAAACTCCCAACTGCAGATGCATATGGAACTCGATTCATCTCCTCAACTTCTTGAGGTGTCTTAGGACTCTGCTCCTTAGACAAGTGAATTCCATGCCTAAAAGGTAAAGATCCTTTCTTGGAATTTTGCATTTTATACCTAGACAACATCTTTTTCTATATAAGATGCTTGAGATAATGCCAATGTTCTGTTCTTGTGATTCCGAACTATTTGGATTCCAAGAATATACTATGCTTCTCCCAAATCTTTCATTTGGAATTGTGAAGCCAGCCATCTCTTAACGTCAGCTAGATATTCTACCTCATTCCAATGAGTAGAATATCATCAACATACAACACCAGAAAAGCGACAGTTTTGTTGATGATCTTCTTATATACACAAGGTTCGTCAACATTTTGTTCAAAGCCATAAGATTTGATCGTAGCGTCAAATATCATATTCCAGGATCTAGAAGCTTATTTTAATCCATAAATGGATCGATTAAGCTTGAAAACTTTCTGCTCTTGACCCTACAGTATAAACCCTTCTGGTTGAGACATATAGATACTCTCTTCAAGATAGCCATTCAGAAAAGCTGTCTTGACATCTATTTGCCATATTTCATAATCATAAAATGTGGCTATGGACAAGAGTATTCTAATAGATTTTATCATGGCAACTGGAGAGAAGGTTTCTTCAAAATCTAACCCCTCTCTTTAAGTAAACCCTTTTGCCACTAGTCTAGCTTTGTAGGTCTGTACCTTACCAGCTTGGTTTCGTTTTCTCTTGTAGATCCACTTGCAACCGATGGGTTTTACCCCTTCCGGTTGATCTACAAGATCCCAAACAAAATTGAAATACATAGATTCCATTTCAAGGTCCATAGCTTTAATCCATTGGTCTTTGTTCACATCGTTCATTGCTTGATTAAAAGACAATGGATCCTCTAGACCATCATCTGGTATGATGACTTGAGTTTCAGTTAAACCCATGTACCGGTCAGGCTGTTGCACAACTCTCCCACTACGACGAGGCATTCTCAACTCTTGAGAAGGATGTGAAGTATCAGTTTCATCAACAACTCTTGTTGACAGACCTACTCGATCAACAGCTCTTATTGATACATTTTTTGTTTCTCTGGACGTTTCTTCTATTACTAGCTTATTGCAAGGTTGATGGTTCTTTATATAATCTTCCTCTAGGAAGGTTGCATTTGTCGATATAAATACTTTATCTTCCTGAGGATCATAAAAGAGATCACCTTTTGTTTCTTTTGGGTAGCCTACAAATAGGCATACTTTTGAACGGTGTTCCAGCTTTTTAGGATTCTACACCAACACATGTGTTGGACAACCCCAAATCCTAAAGTGACATAGATTTTCTTTACGTCCCATCAAGAGCTCGTAAGGTGTTTCAGAAACGCTTTTCGAGGGAACTATGTTCACAATATACACCACAGTCTCATCTGTGTGTCTCCAAAAAGAATTTGGTAACTGAGCGTAACTCATCATGGAACGAACCATGTCCAACAAGGTTCTGTTTTTCCACTCTGCCACACCATTCTGCTGGGGTGTGCTAGGGGCTGTGAGTTGAGACTGAATTCCATGTTCTATTAAATACTTCTGGAATTGTGTGTTCATATACTCACAACCTCGATCCGATCAAAGTACTTTAATCTTTTTGCCTAATTAGTTCTGAACCTCAGCTTTATACTCTTTGAACTTTTCAAAAGTTTCATACTTTTGGTGCATTAGGTAAATATGCCCATACCTTGAATAATCATCTATAAAACAGATGAAATATTCAAGCCCTCCTCTTGCTCTAACATTTAGAGGCCCACAAAGGTTTGAGTGAATCAGCTCTAGGGGTTCTTTGGCTCTAAGACCTTCTCTAGAAAAAAGATCTTTTTGACATTTTACCCGGACTCACATGGTGTTAATGAATTGTCTTCCAACGTGTTTAAAAGACCGTTCTTAACCAATCTCTCAATCCTGTTGAGATTTATGGGTCCTAGTCTCAAGTGCCAAAGATAGGCATTTGGGGAAATCTTCCTCTTCTTATGAATCCCAGCCGTTTAAAACATCTCTATGTTCAAAACAGCTTTGACCTTAGTTGGTTTTAACATGTACAAGTTATTTTCTAATTTTGCAGAGCAAATTTGTTTATTTCCCATTTTGATGAACACTTCACCATTTTCGAAATAAACTTTATAATTTTGTTCTAGCAAACAAGAGACAGAAGTTAGATTCCTTTTCATAGAAGGAATATAATATATATTTTTCAAATAAATGTACTTATCTCCTATAAATAACTTCATATCTCCTACTGCTTTGGCTGAAACAATCCCCGGTCCCTACCTTAAAGATTGTTTCACCTTCTATCAACTGTTTCCAAGAACATGTTTCCTATGAGATAGTAAATACATGATTAGCGGCACCTAAATCAATTATCCAGATTTTATCGTTTTCGACTAAACATGCTTCAATAACAAGTAAATCATATTTATCTTGCTATTCGAATTCAGCATTCTCATCTACATAATTCATAATTTCATATGAGTTAGGAGATAGAGGACAATCCTCTATTTAAACTCTTTTGGTATAATCAACCGCTAGTAATTTGTTTGTTGATTTGATTTTACTGTTATGTACATCGGAAGCGAGTATTACAGAATTCGACATGCTGATAAAATTCAAACAAATTCTAATTAGCAAATTGTAACTAAATCCAAAGTCAAGTTTTAGCAAAAATTAATAGCGTACCCATAACCATTATTTATTTGCAATGATATTTTAGTGAGTCAGAATATGTGCTACTGTGGGGGAGTCGAATACTCCTTCACTAAAACAAACAATTTTGACCAAACACAATCCGGAATAACTCTTATTCCTATTGTCTCCGGAATAACTCTTATTCCTATTGTCTCCGGAATAACTCTTATTCCTACAGTCGTTTAGTTATCGTTTTCAGTCAAGATCTTTATTAACAACTTAGTAATTCTTGTAAGTGTGACCCGCCATTTTCAGATCCTATAAAACACTATGAATTTGCCTTCGAAATAGAAGATAACATCCAAGATGGAACTATAAGACCCTATTCATTTTACTAAAGTTTGGGTTGTTCTGAATCCTATGTTACAACCCTCCGTGGGGATAGCCGTCGCTAAATGACTAGTAAAGGGCCGCTTAAAGCTAACCAGCAGGCGCAACATAGGAATCTCACGGTTCAAACTAATGGAGGAGACCACGGGATATATTGACACATATCCTTCACTCACTTACTATGAACTACTTCCTCTGTTTACCTTGATATTGACTCATACAAAACACTTTCCGTAGGGAGGTCACTCCCAGGGTGACACGAAGCATCATATGAATCTCACGATGTAAACTATATGGGGATGTGGCAGCTGAAATCTATTAATCGTATAATAGACTTATATTTGAACAACTTCCTCTTATTCACCAAAATCTAGATTTAAGCTAAAAAAAACTCTCCGTAGGGAGGTCACTCCCAGGGTGACACGAAGTACCACTTAAATCTGGATTGTGAACTCTTAGAGATGTGAGAGTTAAAAATAACGTATCGTATATGTTATTAATCTCCCACTGAAGTTTTCGAATAACTCTATCATATAGAAGTTATTAAACTGCCACTGAAGTGTTCTATTTTGGGTAGATTTATACTTAGATTCTTTTCGGCTAATAAAACAACCCTAAGTCTATGTGGTTTATCCTAGTATAACTCTTATAATTGGATTTTAACCTACGATGTCTAGGTGATAAACCATTTTATTACCTCACATCACTCACGTATGCTCATAAAATTGATTACCAACGCTCAATAATTCAGCCATAATCCCCAGGTAGGAGGTGTTCCGTAAACCGTCAACTTAAGAACCCCTAGACTTAGACGGGATTATATACCGGTTAAGTTGGTAAACTTGGTTTTATAAGTTTTAACAATTAAAACAGGTGGTCAACCTACGTGAGCATGCAGCTGTTATTTATGGATTTTAAATGTCTAACCCAATTTTATAACAACTTATAAAACTTTAGACATGCTAAACATCCACAACATACATGAGGCATTCAATATTTAATATAACATTTATATTAAATACGAGAAACCCTAACATGCATACTATATATTATAACAATTATAACATACTTTCAATGCATGTTACATGCTTCCTATGGTGGGATTTTAAATCAAAATGGCATACTATATGCACATACAAGATTTATTAAATTATAACATACATCAAATGCATAAATAATTAAACACCGACTGATATGGTTTTAGTTTTGACAAAAAAACAAGCAAACAGAATCCTAACTATTACAAAACAGCTCCCGGACTGCTCGAACTGCTCCAAAACGAACTCAGGTAGCTTGAACCGGACCTGACTGTCTGAACCGGACCAGCCAAGTCTGAACCAGACCAACCAAGAACCATTCAAAGCTGAACCGGACCAGACCACAAGAGAACCGGTCGAACCGGCAGCCCTTGCACATGTTCAACATCTTGCTAAGTCTCATCGTTTAGAAATGACGACTATCGTCTAGCATTTTTCCAGATCGTTTAGTAAATGCTTGATCGTTTAGCGCGCGTAAAAAGGTAAACGATCGTTTAATGTCATCGTATAGCATTCAATGCATCGCCCAGCTACCGCACAAAGGTATGCGATCGCATAGCAACTCAACACATCGCTTAGTTGCTGCATAGAAGTAAACGATCGCATAGTGCTATCGCATAGCAATTCAATGCATCGTTTATCTCCCAATCAAATATAAATGATCGCAGTAAGCGATCGCTCAGGGCTATCGTATAGCTCTTCATAACTATCGCTTAGTTATATCGTATAGAACCAAACGATCGCTTAACACCATCATCTAGCGGTACATGTCATCATTCAATATCCGTTGTGTAGCTAAACGATCACTTAGCTCCATCGTATAGAACATCATCGCGTCGTTCAACATCGTAGGTAAGCAATTTGTTTAGTTTCATCGCATAGAAACTTCAACGCATCGTTTAGCACTTCGTCTACACAATCGCTTAGCTCCGCATCTAAACGATTGCTCAGTACAATCACGTAGCACTTCATCGCATTTTTTAGCACGCATCATTGCTAAACGATCGATAGTACTATCATATAGTAAATTCAACGTATCGTATAGCAAATTGAATGCATCGTTTAGCTCCCGCAGGTACACGATCGTCTAGCGTTTAACATCACAACGACCAGCGTCCATTGCTATACATTCGTCTAGAATTTCTTTACATCGTGTAGCGTCTGAAGCTAGACAATCGTTTAGCAACTGGAACCTCAGCGAAGACAAGAACAGAGGCTGATTTTTTGGAGCTGCAACTCGGCCCCTTCGCTTGTTTCTTCGATTTACAGCTTAATTTCAATTCTAATGACTCCAAATAAATTACAGACTCTTGGGAACACATTAAACCTCATCAAGCAAGAGCCAATTACAAATTTAAATGAGAAATTAAAGAGAATTAAACAGCCAAAACTCATAAAACTATATCAGTGTATCAGTTTCATATTTCTCATATAAAACACCCACCAAACCAAAATTAAACTGAATTGAATGCTTATTTGATGCTCTGATACCAATTGTAAGATTGTATCAATTGTAGCGGAAGCTCAAGGATCATCTAAGCATTCAAATTCACTAATTTTGATAAAATATAAAACATGCTTTTACAGAAAAATGGGTTTCAAGACATACCTCTTGTAGAACTTCTTCAAAGCTCCATCTCCAGCTGCTATCTTCTCCATATCTTGTTGTAGACCACCTCAAGATCTTCCCCACTATTCTCTTGGTACTCTAGATTGAGTTGTGGGACTCAAAACAAGCTTGAATCAAAGGATGAAAGAGAAAAGCTCATTGCAGCAACCTTTGTTGAAGAACCTTTCTTCAAACCGAATTTTCTCTCAAAATTCTGTAGATTGCATGCCCGATTTTTACTCCAATCTCTTCAATATATTGCAGATCAACATGCAAAGAGAAGAGCTGCATGAGTTACAGCTCATGCTTGGAGAAGATAAGGCAAATATGTTACTTCATGAGTGAGCTAGTTCAAAGATGGATAATGGAAAAAACCATTTTTTCATTTAAGTGTTTTAGTTTTCCAATTTTTCAATTTTATCTAAAAATCAAAATTTGATTTAAAAAATCTATTTGATTTTTAAAATGAAAAATTAATTAATTTCATAAATTAATTATAAAATAAAACTTAATTCATTTAATATCAAATATTAAATTAATTTTAACACATATCCATTTTTATATATTTAAATCATATTTAAATATATAAATTCTCCTATTCTATTTAATTCTAAAATTAAACATAATTATATCTCATATAATTACTAATTTCCTTAATTCTAATTTGAACGTTTCAAATTAACTTATCACGCTATTCTAGAGCTAGTCCATTACGAGCTAGTAGAGGGACCTCGGGGACCTACAAATCATGGGCTCCAACGATCCGAGATTAATTGGCTAAACTCATTAGACCAAATGAATCGCCATTCATTAATTAATGGGTCATTCCACTAAAACCCATAATTGCACTCCCTTCACTATAGATATATTATGTCCACATGATTTAACCATAATTAGCAAGTCGACCCTTCGCAGGTTGCTTGTAATAACGGCTAGATCAAATATCTATTTTACCCCCGAGATTACGTCTTTTTCCTCAAGTCCCTACTGATCCTCTAATGAATAACTGGTTTGTGATCCAATCACCAAATCAAACTCTCTCAACCCAGTGAAAGGGTGAGGCCCCTTGTTCAAGATATGGATTTAGTACTTGAGAGAATAACCTTTCTCCTATCCCTAAATCGGGTAGGTGTGAACTTCTTCTTGCACCCTATGTCCCCAGCTATCTATCCGGTCTTACCCCTGAAATAAGAGTCTTATTGAGTCGGCGTTGTTGAGCCAACCCTCAACTATACAAATCTAAGAGCAATCCCGAATAAACAGGAGTTCATAGTTAGCACAGGATTAAGATCGAGTTACCTAGGTCATCTAGGTGAAATAGTCAGTCTTAAATAGTAAACAACGTTATAAAGTAAGAGTGACTTATTTCTTGGTCCTGATCTTATGCAAACTCATTGCATAGGATGCCCCCACTCCTCATGTCATAACATGTACGAATTAGGATCACATCGTATGTAGAACTTTACAACTATTTGTAACAACTACAGAGTAGGCCGCATCCAATGGTGTTACCAGAATAAGGTACCCAACCTCATTCATGTACCATAGATCATTTTGACTATTTACTCGAACCCGATCCACTCTTATGTCTCCACATAAAGTTCAAGTACTCATACAATAGTCATGGGTCTTAGTTTATTGGATTTAGACTTTCATACAATTTATGAGATCAATAACAAGTATATTGATAATAGAAAATGTTTATCATTTTACAAACTGTGAGTTTTTAGGATATAAAACCCAACACTTACTATAAACACTTTCTCCATTCACCTTGATATTGACCTATTCAAACACATTCTTTAGGGGAGCACAAGCAAACGGTACCATGAGGCCGAACATAGATCTCACGGTGTGAATTATTAGAGAGTATGTAAAAAGAAATTAGCATATCATATATATCATTTTCTTCCCAATGAGTGTTTTAAACTTAGGTGTTCGTTACTTAGGATATTTTGGCTAACAATTTATCTAAGTTTGTTGTTAAATTGGCCTAATATAACTTTTGGATAGTTTAACGACATATGATTTTTATTTATTAAACACTTTAATAAACTAAACTATTTATTGCATGCTTATAAAATACTTGTCTAATTCACTTTCCAGGTCGGTTTCAAGTAGAGGTGTTCCGTTTTCGTCAGCTTAAATATCCCAGCCTTAAACAGAACCTTCCTTAGACAAAGGTCCCTTATAGACAATTATTTTATAAATGTTAATCTTTTATTATTTCCAATTTAACCCTATTAAAAAGAAAATAAAAGATTAACATATCTCTAATCACATTAGAAATATTTTAACATAGGTCTAGATGGATTAATTTTAAACCATTTAAAATTAACTTTAAACCTAACTCTTGATTATAGATTTTAATTCTAATCATTAAACTTATAACACTTATAAAATTAATGAAATAATTAAAACCTATAATCATGCTTCTACTAACATTAATTAAATATAACACTTATATTTACTAGGTAATGTCATACTCAATGCAATTCCATTTTCATTATATAATATAACACTTATATTATAAACTAATGAAAATAAACACATCCATCATACAAACCATATAATATAACTTTTACACTATAGTATGACGCATGGACATGTTAAGTATACATGCAATCATATAATATAACATTTATATTCAATGTGATGCATGAACATGCTTAGGATATATCATGCAACTATATAATATAACAATTATATTAAATATAATGCATGATATAAAATGTTTATTCTATGGTGGGATTTTAAACTATATGACATACATTATGCTATATAATAAAAATAATCTTACATCAACAAGTAAAATCAATTAAACAACAAAATTGGACAAAAAATTGGCACTCCTAAGAATTAATTAAATTAATAAATAATTCTATTAATTTAATTAATTAAAAATAATTAAATTACATAAAATAAAGAAAAACAAGTAAAAAAAAACTTCTCTGCTCCACGTCGACCTCAAATCCACAACCTCTAGAAGGTTGGGTGCACGCGCATAAACACCTCTCTCTGGCCTTTGTTTCCGGAGCGCAGCAGTGCTACGATAAGAATGCAGCGGTGCTCGGTGGAAACCCATGCAGTGTCGCTGTGCTCTATGACAAGCATCATGACGTTCTACACGATTTTTCCCAAGCGTCGTTGCGCTTTGGGCCAGAATGCTACTGATTTGCTTTGTTTTTCACCAATTTTGCTTCGTATTGAAGTCTCCTTCATGGTAACTCTTCACTACGAATGACACGGACTTACAAACTTGATAGTAATAATTTAAACACCCAAAACAACGAGCCCTTACATCTTTAAATGGATTAAAGCAGTAAAACTAAGTGTCAATTTTTTAAAACATCCAACTTGCAAACCACATCCACAATGTAGTGCAAAAATCCCACCATCTCTATAATTTTAATTTCCAAAAAAAAAAAAATCAGAGACATGATTTGGCTTTGATACCAATTGAAGGAATTTAATTCCCACAGCGAAAGCGGGTGATTTCTTTGTGTCAATGAATTCATTTTTTGGAACTATTTAAAATATAGAGAAGAAACAGTGCAGAGGACAAACAGTAAACTAAGCATGCTTTCTTAATTCACATAGAGGAAAGGGAAAGAGAGAACACTTACCCTTGAAGAAAATATTCTTCACATTTTTCCTCTCACTAGAAGATCACGAACTTCTCTACCAAAACTCATGAGCACAGCAAGCACGAACACAGTAGAGTCTCCAAAGATGAACACCACCACAAGAGACTTCCTCAATGTTCTCAAGGTGAGAAATCAAGGCAAAGGTGTGGGCTTGCCTTCTTAATTTTGATGAGGGGAAAAATGGGATTTCTTAGATAAATCTTACCGAGAGGAAGAAAATGGAATTATGCAAAGAGAACTCAATTGTGTTTCATGTAATCAACTACTTCCAATTCCTTCTTCTTTTTCCTGTATATGAGAGATTAGGGGAGTTATAAAATAACTCCCTTCACAACGTGAAATAACTTCCAAGGGAATTATTTTACAATTTAATTATATTACATTAATATAATTAATAAAACTATATATTATATCATATATAATACATAATCTATAGTTTATATTATATTATATATAATATAAACTAACTTTGTATTCTTTCTTATAACCTATAGTTTTGATATGAATCATATTCACATTAATGTTAACCTATAGTTTTTTATGAATCTTATTCATATAATTAATATTTGAATCATATTCAAATATTTATCTCTCTCGTTAAATTTTATATTATAATATATCCAAATACATTATATTAATTGTATCTCATACAATTAATTTCTTTTAATTAATTTAAACAATTAAAATTAATCCAAAATTAATTGATTCTCATTAACCCTTATTGAGCTAGCAAAGGGACCTTATGGACCTACAATTGATCACTTCACTAAAGACCAACAGTTGCACTCTTCACTAAAGACCAACAGTTGCACTCTTCCCGCTGTAGATATATTTCTATGTCCATTGGATATAACCAATCAACAGTAAATCGACCATTCACAAATTGCTCATAACTAAAGCTAAATCAAATTTATCCATTTACTACAGACATTTCAAGCTGTCATCGTATGTGCCCAGTACCCCGCCAGTTCCGAAAGGTTAAAGATGACGTGCTTGATTGACGACATGACCAGATGCCAAAATTCATTAGTCAAAACCAAATTGTCTTGCAAGGGGGATTTTACGGTTCTTCCGGAAGCACGTACGTTGCCCGTAACATCAGAATGTCACATCGCATGGGGATCAGATCAGACACTATCTTTGATGCTATGAACCCTGAATCCCAATTTTACACTTAAGTATGTTTTCTTATTTAAATTGTCTTAATTTTCACTTAATTGTGTGTCTTTATTTAAATTTGTATAAATAAATTGAGTAGGTTGATGAGAAAGTTAGTGTGGAATGGTGAAGAAGGAATGGGGATTTGAAAAAGAGAAATATGGAAATAAAGTTTGGGAAATTTGGGAAATTTGGTAAAAATTGGCTAAGTATGGAAATTTTGTGTGAAATGTGTGTTGTGCACAAAACACTGGAAGGCAAGTGACTGGTGGCACAATCGTGTAGAAATTACACGGAGACAAACAATGTTCGCAGTAGCTAAGAGCGAGATCGTTGAGAATGAGATCAGCGAGATCGTTGAGAGCGAGATCATTGAGATCGAGACCAGCGAGATTGGAGAAGAAATGGGAGAGAGCAAGATTGGATAGAAGATGAGAGAGAGCGAGACCAGCGAGAAAGCTGGAGAGAGCGAGAGTGGAGAGAAAAGTTGGAGAGAAAGCTGGAGAGAGCGAGAGTGAAGAGAGCGAGATTTTGAGCGAGAAAGGGGGAAAGAGCGAGAGTGGAGAGAGTGAGACTAGCGAGAAAGTGGGAGAGAGTGACACTGCTAAGAGTGGAGAGAGTGACACTGCCGAGAGCGGAAAGAGCGAGAGCGCCTATGCGTTAGCCTTGTTTCGTCCGATTCGAACGTCACGCCCACGCCTCGCCTATGCATTGAACGGCCAAGCAAGCTTCTGGACGATATATTTAGACACGTTGGGGTGGATTATGCATGTAAAAACCCTAATTTGAATACAAACAAAGCTTGAAGACGTAAGGGCAAATGTCAATTAAAATTTAAGTCTCCGATTAAGAGAAATTCTTAAACCCTAAGAAATTGTGTTGGATGCGTTTGGGAAGAACACATTGAACCAAGGTGAAGTCAGCTTACGTTGATAAAGGAAGGATTAAACATTTGGCTATGCAGCCAAGTAGGTGCTGTCAAATCCTTTAAAGACAGCTCAGTATCTGCTCTGCCACTCAAGGACCAAAAGACTTGTAACCGTTTGCTATGTGGTTACTGTTAATATTGTACACATGTTACTATTGTTCATATAGAGACTAGGGTTTGTGGGTTTTGGGACTTGTAAATCTAATGTTGTAAATACTCTAAACATATTAAGTTTCTAAGTTAATAAATTGTGGGCCTACAGCCGTCTTGTTGCATATAATTTGTATTTGGTATTAGAGTTATTCCGCAAGAGTTTTTAGGTAGTAAGTGTCAGCCTAAGGGTTGATAACTGCTGCAGTCACGCCCTTCTCTAAGCTAAGAGGGTGATCTGGGGCGGGGTGTGACAGATGCATTTTCACAACAACAATAAGTAGCAAGGGCCCTTTTCATCGACCTTGTCGACCAATCATACAAGATTTAGGGCATCTCTTAAATACCATGCTTGTAGGGCTGCCACATTTCAAACATGATCTACTTATATGTCACCACATACATGTTTGAACTACATTAAATAATCTAGGATCTTAGTTTATTGATTTTGGGTTAACCAACTAAGTGTCAAATAAAATAACACTTTATTTTATTAAATAAATAATTTGTTCATACAAATAATTTACAAACTACGAAACCACGAGATTTAAAGCATCAACCAAATGAGTTGTAAGGGTTCAAGGATTAGAGGAACTTTCGTTATTGACACAAGAGTTGATATTTCTAATATAAAAAACTTTTAAGTTTTCTAAAAAAAGGAATTTAGTATAAAAAAAAACTAGTTTTCTATAAATAAAAAAAAGACAATAATAAAAAACAAATTTAGGTTTTCGTAAAAAACAACTCTTAACATAAATTTTCTAGTCGTCGCCTCAATAAAAAAAATTAAAAAATCAACAACATTTTCTTTTGATAATTGATATTTTTTCAACCTAAATTTTCATTCTCAAATCTCAATAACATTCTATTGAAAAGATGTTAACTTTTATTTTTTAACCTAATTTTTTATTTGTATTATTTAGTATATATTTATTTTAATTAATTTCAAAGTTAAAGCTACAAGATAATATTCATACCATTCACAAGTAAGTTTCAATTTTTCTCAATCTTTTTAATTTCATACTTTTAAATCTATCTAAATCAAAATAATTTTATTTGATAATACTTTTGTAGGGTTAACTTTATATCAATATGAAGAGATATTTTAAAAGAAAAATAACAATAGAAATTATAGAACCATCATCTTAAAAAAGAAAGCATACCTTTGATTATGATATATCTTATATAGTTCAAGTTCATAGGGCATATTTACAACAATGTCCTTATCACCTCATAATCATGTTTTTCAATTCAAGAAATTTGGATCGATTTCAAAACATGAAAACTCATATAGGATAATTGTAATATGTATTAAAATTAGTTCATCTACGGAGCTATGAATGTTTTTTTACATTTTTTTTATGGTTTTTAATTACATAGTGCCCCCTATAAAAAATTCCTGGCTCCAATACTCTACTCGATCTTCTCACAACATATGCAATAATAAGTCTAGTATAGTTCATAAAAAACATATACTTCCTATAATCTTTGCATATTCAGATCGAGAAACACTATCGTCCTTATTCTTAAGACTCATACTAGTATCATAAGATGTTCTTACAACAGCGTCAACAAGCTATCAAACCTCTTTAACAATTTTCAATGTGTGATCGATATAAAGAAAATTCATTCTCAGTAACATAAGCATCACATTAGTCTCACATAATTCTTTCATTTCAAATTATACGGACATAAATAACTTAGTATCATTAATTACATTTATGTTACCAAAGATCAAATCAACATACAAAAAAAATCACACAATCTACTCAAATAAATTTGAGTAAACACGTGTATCAAAGGATATTTACTAATGTACTGTTAAGATTCTCACACTATTATTTGGTAGCTCGTCCATTTGAAGTATTATTCAAATGCTATTAAAATATTTTATTGTAGTTATTTTAAATATTTAGTCATATGAAAATATGCATCAAAATATTTGAAGATCCATTAAAATCTAACCAGTTTATTTCCTTTAACAAATTCTACTAAATCCATAAAGATCAATTTTCAAGATCCTAGATAGGCTCAATAAAATAAAGACTTTATACTTTCAATCAATTAAAATTATATATATATACCTATGTACCCATTATCACTTCCTTATTTTAACCAATGTGGAACTTTGGTCACATTTCTAACAATCCTCCCTTTGAACAAAGAACCAATTGAGCCTCCCTTAATGTAGCCACTATTCCATAGAGTTTAGCCATGGATCACACTATGACTACTTAGAAGCTTCCATTACATCTTTGTTCGATACCTGAGGATTATATCAACATGGCTAAACTAGGGACACGACTCTGATACTATTTATTAGGGACAACAACTCTCCAAATATCTTCAAAATAGTATGTTATTGTATCTACTTTGGACATAAGCCCTCATGTCTTATAAAATATCACATATTTTATAGGTCATGCAATATTTCAAATTACTATCAAATTCTACAAGCTCCCTAAATAATGAATTTTCATATTTTCATGTTACGAACAAATAATGTTACATGGCCAAACTAAATTATAAGTAATTATAATACTTTTCAGCTTCAAGGAAATTAATGACCAAACATAATATTTTTTTAACATGAATCATGCATAAACTTTGTAAAAATAACACATGTAGCTAGCATTATTTAGACTTGATCACAATACCATTAACTATAAACCAATATGTTTGCAAATGAAATATTCAAATATATACTTATCAAATATATATTGAATGTCATGCTCAAATATAGCAATGAAATAGATTACTAAATTCTTATGTCATATATTTTAAGATTGAGATATCTTTAAGCTTAAAAAGAAAATAAAACGTCTCTCTATTACAAACACATATGAAAATCACCATAAATTAGTCCACTAAAAGTGAAAATTCAATATGTTGAGTTCTCCCCAAAATTCTCAAACCATGTCTTCAATTGGACGATTTAGTCGACACACCATAAAAAAAGTTCAAAATAAAATTCATTCACGAGGATCAATGAAAGTATTATCACATTCTGGTTTCTGGGAGATTCATTATAAAAATCTCTTGTTCAAGCTAAATTGGAGACAAAATCATCTAGAGAAAATTTAATAGTTTTACGTTACACTTATGTAAAAAATTACCAACCAAAATATTTTTAATACATTTGAAAATTTTATTTGATTCAAATTTGAATCAAATCAAGAAAACCAAAAGACCCTCATATACAACAATTTATTTGGGTTATTATTTCCTTAATTTATTCTACCAAAAATTTCTTTCCTAAACATAACTAAATTTGAAAACAATAATCTTCAAATGCGTAGAAAACTCACAGATAAACAATAACAATCATAATTTCTATTTGCAAAAATTATTTCCAAATTAATACCGACAAAAATCCATGTCATTTAGTTGATTCCCAGAAGTATTTGTGTAAATGAATTCTGCTCAATTATGTTTTTGAGCTACATGTATCTTAATAAATTGTAAAAGAAAATTAAATTAGTACCTTGTCAACACTAGTATCCATGGTGAGAGGTCTAGAAAGAAACCATCTCCAACACCTTTGGTCAATCATGGAATGCAAAGATATAATGGTCAGCCCCATTTATTTTATTCCAAAGATTCATCAAGGTTTAAGTCTCAACATCGAATTGGAAATCAAATTTCCAATCGGAATTATTAAAATAAATTTAATTTTCAGAACAGAAGAAGTTCACAAATGATAAACCAAGTAGACCCACAACAAATTTGAAAATTGCCCATGAGTATATCTGAACAAAGTATCACCTTCATAAGTAGGAATTCATAACTTACTTAAGAGTCAAGTCATGTCACCTATGATCACTTATTTTGGATAGTTAAACAATTTTTTTTATTAATGTTCATTAAATATTCTAATAAACTTTAATCAATAATTGTATACTTGTAGCAAATCTATCTAATTCACCTTCTGAGTCAATTTTTAGGTAGGGGTGTTCTGTTTCCATCAGCTTAAATACCCTAACCTAGACAGAAGTAGCCTTAGACAAAGGCTCCTTATTGATACATTTATTACAATTTTAATCTTTTGTTAAAACCAATTTAATCCTATTAAATTGATTAAAATGATTAAATTAATTTCTAATCATATTAGAAATATTATGAACTTAGGTCTATGTGAATCACATTTTAAACTATTTAAAAAATGATTTTAACCTAAGTTTGCATGCAATCCATTGATTTTAATTTCTAATTTCATTTAATTATAACAATTATAAAGTCAAATGAAATAAATTAAAACCATACATTGCATAAAATGACGTACTTAGTAAAATTATAACATTTATAAAATTACTTGAAGTATTGTCATGCTTCATGCAATCTCAATTTTAAATTTCATTACTTAATCATACATAACGATTATATACGAAAGTAATGAAATTATTAATAACATACATACATTCATATATCAAAACTATATATTATAACTCTTATAATATAAATGATGCATAACTATGTTGTTAATACATGCAAATATATATTATAACATTTATAAGATTTGATGCATGGGCATGAAATTAAATCATGCAAAATATATTATAATATTTATAATATTTATGGTGTATGAAATAATGCATTACCTATGGTTGGATTTTTCTATATGACATATTATGACATATATAACAAAAATAAATCATACATCCAATACATAATTTAAAATTAAATAAACAACACATTAATGGATCGAGATTGACTTTCAACAAAGTTAATTAAATTAATATAACTTTTATATTAATTTAATTAATTAAACCTAAAAAATTACATTAAAAAATGAAAAAAATTGCAAAAACCGTCGGGACCGGACCAAATCTCCCACTAAAAAATTGTTTGCTCCGAAAATGGCCTGTCTCTTCCAGATCGCAAGTTTTATAATATGCCTAAAAACAACGGGCCCTAACAAAACAATTTGTAAAATATAAAGCGGTAAACAGAAATCAATCCCGAAAACATTCAATATGTGCAAAAACCACATTCATTAACATAAATTCAGAATTTAAACCGTACACACCATAAACTATGTTATTTCATTCCGAAAAATTGAAAAGTTGGGAACAAAAAAACCTGAATCTGATACCAATTGAAGGACTGTGAAGTTTTAAGTGGAAGCCGGAATCGGTCCCAATTCAAAATTTTATATAGTGTCTCTACATGCAGGTTTAAGTTCTTGGATGTTTGTTTATTGATTTTGTAGGTAAATGCTACTAAATGTCGAATAAAATACCTTAGATTTTATTAAAAAAAATAAATTGTTTGTACAATACAATTACAAACGACAAGATTCATGAGATTTAGGGCATCCCAACCGTTTGTGTCGTGGATAAACCCACTATCAAATTTAAATCTTTCAAGATGGGACAACTTCTACCTCTTTCTCTCAAACTATTTTTTCCTTTTGGTATAGCTAAAAATCCAAAGTCATTTCCAATATGAAGTCATTGAAAATATTGGAAGAAGGAATAATTGATTATTTTAACTACAAATTGCAAATAATGATACTTAAGCAAAATGAAAGGCTTAAATAATGACCCTAATTCCCCATTTGCTTAACACACTCCCAAACTGGCCATTAAACTTATTCTAAATTAGAACTCTAAACACCCTACCTTTAAAAAAACTAAAATTAGATATAAATAAAGTGAAAATACATATAATTTTGTTCCCTTTAAATGACAAATATAACCTTATCGTACATCTTACGCATTCTTCTTATACACCGCGTCATCTCAGCTTCAATGTCCATCTCCATCTCCATCTCCATCTCCATCTCCATTAAACCCCCACTGTACTTCCCAATTTCAATCTCTGCTCCAATTTCTATTCTAGGGTTTCTCTGACACTTCCAAATTTATCCCTCCCCTCTTTCCATCTCAATCTCCCAATTCCTCTCTTGATTTTCCCCAAATCCCCAACTTCATGATCGTACTCGACATTCTCTCTTCTCTGCCTTGCCAGCGCCTGCTACGTCCTTGAAGTCGAAGATTCCTCTTCTTTGATCCCTACTGTTCCAGATTGTTTCACGTCCGATTGGTACTTCGAGTTTTGGAGGATACCCATTTTTGTGATCTGGGCTGACTGGGGTTTTCGATTTTGAGGTATGGATGTCGATGGAGGCGGTAAGCGCGTTTTTCAGAGGCTGGGCGCACCTTCCGGAGATTCTAGGAATCAGAAGGTCTGTTACCATTGGAGGGCGGGTAAATGTAATCGCTATCCATGTCCTTTTCTTCACCGAGAGTTAAATGGCCCTCCACATGCGGCTTCGAATGGAGCTGCTAATGCTGCCCCGAAGAGGGGTCATGGATTCGCCTCTGATGATTCGAGTTTTTCTGTTCCCCGACGGAGTCCCAATTTTAGCGGCGGCTCGACGTGGGGACGAGTTCATGGTGGTGGCAATAAAATAGTTAGAAAGACAGAGAAGCTTTGTAATTTTTGGGTTCAGGGGAACTGTGGTTATGGTGATAAGTGTAGATACTTGCATTCTTGGAGTTTGGGGGAAAGTTTTTCGCATCTAACGCAGCTCGATGGGCATCAGAAGGCAAGTGATATGTGTCGAAAACAAACTTGAATTCCCATTTATGCGGAGAATTGTGATTGTCTTGTCCTAGATTTCTTTTATTGACTGCAAGTATGGGACTTAATATTTCCTTCACTTATACTTTTTATAGGTTATAACTGGGATTGCTTTTCCATCTGGTTCTGATAAGCTTTATACTGGTAGTAAAGATGAGACCGTCAGGGTCTGGGACTGCCAGTCCGGGCAGGTTCGTTGCCGACCTACACTTAAGTTGTCCCTGTTCTTATATCCTCCTCCCTCTCTCACACACACGTCTTTATTAGAAATATTATATCACTTAGAGTACTGTTTACTGTGAACATTGATGTACGCTAGTTCTGTTTCTATTCAGATCCGAGAGCAATTTTATTGATGAGAGATTACATGAACATTAACGTGATAATACTATATTTGGAAAGCTAAATCGCAATAAGCTTCTTAGGAACTACTGAAGGCTTAGTTCTTGATGTTTGTTAATTGGATGTCAGAGGTAGGCTGTGAGCTAAGAGTGACTAGATAGGTCATGTAAATTGACCCTTTCTCTGCATGCATTTTTATCATACTTTTTTTTAGTAGATTACTTGGTTGGGGAGTAGACAAGTAACTTGGTGGAAGGGTTTGGAGTGGGAAGGTAAATATCCACGTTTACTCATCAGTTTCACCATTATATTTTGCTAGTAAATAGGAGTCTTTCATTAATACTAATAGAACTCTTTCCAATTTTTAGGAGTCCTTTTGGGGCGTTGGCTCCTGTCTTGCCCTATTACCATTTTTCTCACGACTGATTTGGCTTTATCTTTAACATTAAATTTTTGGCATGTGTTTTTCTACACTTGGGCATTGAAAAGATTAATAAGTGCATGTTTGTGAATGATTTTAAAATCATTAAAATCACTTTTGCCATTTTTAAAATCACTCTAGAGTACACTTTTAATTACTAAAGTTAATTTAATATATTGAATTTTACACTTTTAAATGCAATTTTTATATCATCAAAATTAGTTTTGAAGAATTAAAAACATGTTTCATAGTCATTTTGAAAATGACAAAAGTGATTTTAACTATTTTTAAATTACTCCCGTACGTACCCTAAGTGGGTGTCTCATGAGAAACAAGAGGTTCTTTATTCAATGATGAAAGTGGCATACCTAACCTTTTTAATATATCATTGCACCGCCCCTTTGTTTTGTCCATGTTTAGAATGCTGGTTGTTTTAAAAAATATCACGAGGCTCATAAGAAGCTCCATGTAAGAGGGTTTCCAATGACATTCATTTGAGGATTTGTTTCCCATTTTGCAAATCCATCAAAGTGATTTCGCTAAAACCATCTAGGGTTTCATGTTGTCTTCAACTATCGTTGTTGTGAATTGTCTCTTTGGAGACATCTGATAAAATTGGAATTATTGTCTCATGATTTGCCAGAGGAAATGCTCTAGTTCTTGTTTTGTGAGGAAAGAAAGTAGTGTCATATTATTTGTTATATTATATATTTAGGTTTTTTTATCAAAATAATATTATAATCATTTTATCTTTTCCTATATAGAAGATTTATGTATATATTTCTTTGTTCTGTGTATACAAAAAATTATTGCCAATTTTTGTGCCTTGTGTTTAAGCCTCAAGGAACTACTGCACTTCAGTGTATTGTGAGCTTTAGAAAACACCGAAAGGGAGAATTCTTTGCCTAGGCAGTGCTAAGGCAAATGTACCCTAAGGAATTTTTATTATTGTTAAAGTATAGTGGATTGCTTTATCAAGAACTTTGAGGTTGGGGTTAGCACACGTAAGACGTAACTCTGGGTCTCAGTTACTGTTGTTCTTCATTTTTGATTTGGGGCAATTGTGCCTTACATTTAGATGTTCCATCTAGTTTTTTTGTCTTTATTTTTCCATCCAAATTCATGTCTTTTAGAATGTGGAGTAAGACATTATATAATAAAATTTGACGTGGAATTTTAGTTTTGAAACAAAAATGCAAATACTAGAAATTTGAACTTCCAACACCAGTTACCATTATCACCAATTATAAGGCTTCAAGTCAAGTTGGTGATGCTTTTATTTTTTTATTTTTAATTTTTTATTTACAGTTGAGTAGATTACTTCATTAGTAACTTTAGGGCTGGCAAACGCTACTTTTCTGTTGATCACTAATTTTCTGACGTGTTAGTATTTGACTTGTGTTTTCTGAAATATTTTGCATTTCTTTGCAGTGCATGGCCGTTATTAATCTTGGCGGAGAAGTTGGTTCCATGATTGCTGAAGGCCCTTGGGTATTTGTAGGCATACCTAATTTTGTTAAAGTGAGTTGGAATGAATCTGATATGAAATTTTATTTTCTGCTGTGCTGTTACTGTGTTATTTTACACAACTGATGAAGTGTATGTCTGTAACTGTGTTTTAGCCTATTGGATGTACATATCTTGCTCATTCAGGATATCCTTTAATACCAATGTATGGTGACGTGAACTAACTCGGAATTTTATATGATTTGAAGGCATGGAACATTCAGACTTCAGCTGATCTGAGTCTTAGTGGACCCGTTGGCCTAGTTTATGCCCTTGTTGTGGGCAATGATTTACTCTTTGCTGGTACACAGGTATTCTCATTACTTTTGAATTGCATCTGTGAGAATTTTAGCGATGAGCTCTCTTGTTTATTAACTCATCCCCAGACTGTAACAATGAGACAGCTGTCTCTTACTACCCTGACCATATGATACAGCTGTCTTTTGCTACCCTGAGTAATGATATTGATCGATAAGTTTGTTGTTTTTTATCTGCGGTAATCCTGTTTGAGGAAGAAAGTAAATTCTGTGGTTTGATGCTATTAAAGCTCATATTCGGGATGGGAATTGTGAATGAAAAGAAATAGAAGAACATTTCAGGATTCTTTTGTAGATGATAGTGTCCTATGCGGAGGGTCAATATTGTTTCAAAATGGAGCTTCATTTATAATTTTTTCCCCAAAAAATTTTCCTCCTTTTTAAAATTGTGCTTATTAGAATAGTTTTATGAAAAACTCCTTGATTTCTTTGAGGATGTTATAAAGTTATATAAACAAGGGAGACAATCAATTTATACCTCTAAACTTAGGGGTTGTATGATGTCAGTGAATCAATGTAGACCCTCCGTGATTAGTTTATAACTATTTAAGTTGATTTTATCTAAAATCAACGAAATCACCTAAATAAAATTATTCTTCCTGAATCCTACCAAAGTAATAAAAATTAGGGAAAATATCAAATTATACTCCTCAACTTTGGGGTTGTATCAATTAAAACCCCAAACTAATAATTGTATCAACTTAAACTCTAAACTTTCATACGTGAATCAATTTAGACTCTTTGGTCGTGATTTGTAGCAATTTTTGTTTGGTTCTATCCAAATTCAGCTCATAATCACCTAAATAAAATTATTCTTCTCCAAAATTTCCATCAAAGTAGTAAGAAAAATTATCACGTAATTCTTTCAAAATAAGTGAAGAAAAATAGAGGAAGATGAGTAAATGACAAATCACTTAAATATGATGAAAAACTGCTAATATTTATTTGATTCTTGCATTTCTTTCTAATTTACATTAACTATTTCGTGTAAAGAAGTCTTATACCCTTGTAAAGTTTATGTATTAATGGGCATGAATCAGAATTCTAATGGAGGGTCTAAGTTTATCCACTTTATGAAAGTTTAGAGTTTAAATTGACCATTTACTTTGGGTCTGTGCGTTTGTTGCCTCCCATGTGGAACAGGTTCTTTAGGATCTTTGGGATTGCGTTTGCTCATTATAGAGATTGTTGTTCGATGTTTGAGGATGTGCTTTTGAATCCTCCCTTTCTTGACAAAGGAACGGTTCTTTGGCAGTCGTCTCTTTTTTTTTTTTTTTTACTATGTGTGGGGCATTTGGCTGGAGAGGAATAATATAAATTTTTGGGAGGTCAAGCACTCTGGAGAGGACCTTTGGAATGTGATTAGGTTTAACTTATCCCTGGGAGTCTGTTAATATGCTTTTTTGTAATTAATTAGCATAGTATTGTTAATATTTTCTTTGGATTGGAGACCTTTCTTGTAACTGGGTGTGTCGGTTGTTTTGTTTTTTGGGCTTGTTTTTGTTTGCCCTTGTATGTTGTTTCATCCATCTCATTGAAGGTTAGTTTCTTATGGAAAAAAAATTGATACAATTCTTAGTTTGGAGTTTTAATTAATGCAACCCTTTAAGGTATAAAATTGATTTTTTTGCTAAAAAATATCAAAGGAAGACAGAGAAGATAGAAAAAACCACTAATATCCTTTTGGTTTTAGTTGTTCTCTTTAAAAATATGTTAGTCCCTTCATTTGAAAAAGTATACAAGTGTGAAAATTATGTATTAGCGGCTTTGAAATAGACTTCTGATTAGGGTCAAAATTGATTCATTTGTAAGCAATCAATGTTCTAATTGATACAATCAATAGTTTGAGGTGTTAATTGATACTATCTCCAATGTTTAGAAGGTATAAATTGAAATTTTCTCAAAATAATATAAAAATGTCATGAACTTGTGGCTTTTGAATTTTGGTGGCTATGCTTGCTTTGAAGATTGTACCATTTCTTATTTTCTCATGCGTCTCATTTTTGTATGGAAATGATTCCTTCTGATTGTTGTACATCCATGGATTTCACCTGGATATTTTTTAGGTTAAGTCTTCCAAGTTTAATCATAATGCTTACCCTTCCACACAGGATGGGTCCATATTGGCATGGAAATTTAATGTAGCAACCAACTGCTTTGAGCCAGCTGCATCACTCAATGGCCACACCCTTCCTGTTGTTTCTTTAGTCGTGGGAGCTAATAGGCTCTACTCTGGTTCCATGGACCATTCTATTAAAGTGAGTTGAATTCGAGTATGTCATCTTTTCTCTAGTTACAGTTTGTTTTCCTCTATCAATTTGATTCTTATTCTTATTCTTTTTCTTTTAGGTATGGAGTTTGGAATCTTTACAATGTCTACAGACACTGTCAGATCATACATCAGTTGTAATGTCTGTACTTTGCTGGGAGCAATTTCTTTTGTCGTGTTCACTAGATAAAACTATAAAGGTTTGTCTCATTTACATGCTGAGTTTCTAATACATGAGGTGGTAGCACTGTTCATGTTCAGCTACGACTAGAAAATAATGTAATGGTTCAACTTGTCTTACCCGCAGGTTTGGGCTGCTACAGAAAGTGGAAACTTGGAAGTAACTTACACGCAAAAAGAAGACCATGTACGTGTGGTTTTCTGTTTTCTTCGCTGTTATCAAAATTATTATTATTATTATTATTATTATTATTATTTTTGGATAATACACAACTTTATTAAAGAAAGTGTATAAAGGATGAGAATAAGTTACGCTTAGATGCTTTATTATTGCTGCCATTGCATATTTATTTGATCTAAAAAAGGCTGTCATCATTGGTGTGCACGTCACTGCCAGGATTGTCCTCAAATTCAGATGCATCTTCTTGGAATTAGATGGTGATCTAATTATATGAGTGCTTTTTTAGAACCAGTGTAAGGCATAGGATCAACTGATAGTATGGATCTGAAATGGCTCCTACTGAAACTGAGAAATGAATGACTCCTTTATCCTCTTTCCTTCATTAAAGGGGAAACTTTTTGCATTTTTAGAAATTTTGGCTTCATTAGTGATTATAGTTCCAACTCAGTTTATTTTGGTGTCTGGGACAGCCATTTGGAAACAGTGGGATGATACCCTCATTCAACATGTTCAATTCACTTACATGACGTGATGATGATCTTTTTCAGGGCCTGCTTACTCTCTGTGGGATGCATGATTTAGATGGGAAGCCTATTTTGTTATGTTCGAGCAACGACAACTCTGTTCGCCTTTATGATCTGCCATCGTGAGCATCTTTACCCATGTTTATTATGTTTCTTGTTTTGATTCTAGGGTCTTGATTTTCTCTCTGTTTTTTGTTCTTTTTTTTTCAAATGTATATTGAAAACAGTGTTTTGTTAAAATCCATACCAATTAGCGCCTGTCTTCTTGGTGATAGGTTCTCTGAGAGGGGTAAAATATATTCCAAGGAAGAAATTAGATCAATTCAAGCTGGTCCAGGAGGCATCTTCTTTACCGGTGATGGGACCGGGCAAGTGAAAGTATGGACGTGGTTGGCTGAACAAGCTGCGGCAGCGAGCATGTAACATGTTATGAGCAAAACATAACATAGTGTAATGTAATTTGGTCTTGGTCTTCATCAGCTTGGTCCGATAAGTTTATACCTTTTTTTTGGGGAGGGGATAGTTCTTTTCTAGTGTACAAGTTGCAGAGGCAGTTGAGGTTGAGAATGCAATTTTTTATTTGTTAGTTTTAAGTGAGAAGCAGCAGACCATTAAGAGGAAATTGCTACACAATGATCGAAGTGTCTGTATTTGCAGAGTGATGAAAAGTTGTATGTGGCGCATCAAGAAATATAGCGCTGAATAAGTTCCACAGCTTGCTTGCTAAAGAAAATTATTCCCCAATTCAATCCCTGCCTTTTTGTTTTGTTTTTATGTTGTCTTTGGGCTGGGGCATGGCTTGTCAAATATCAAGTGAAGGTAGAAAGAGGTTGAACAATTTTGGCCTTTTGCCATCTTTTTTAGGTTAGTTGCAAGCAATTAGGTCCCCATATAACACAATTTAAAAGAATAGATTTAGGGGATGTCATTCACAAAACCCTCAGATCTGGATTTTAATAGAAAAAGGGGTAATAAGTAGGGGGCAAAAATATTCTTAAATTTGCAAATTTTGCAAATTTGAGCAAAAAAAAAAAAAAAAAAAAAAAGGTTCATTTGTGTATTTTTTATTATTCCAATTTTGTCCCGATTAGTGAATCAGCATGTAATCTGTAATAAACCTGTTATATGTGTACTTGACATGTCTTATGTATATTTTTAAGGTGTTAGGTGCTGTACTTTATGGAATTTTAATGCTGATTTTAGATTCCGTTTGCTATCTGATGGTGTGCTGCAACACACTACAGTAAGAGATAACCTGGAATACATTCCTAAAAGAGCTTTTATAATTTCCAAACTCCAGTTCTTAAGTAGGATCTAACATATGTTTATGAAAGTTTGAAGCATGTAATTAGCTCAAAATTTCCATGTTTAACTATAAGTCAAAAAGCTAAAAAGAGCATTATTCGACTGGTATAGTATTTGTATTATCAATCTTGAAGTCAGATATTTTATTCTTTTACCCCATATATTGTCCAAAAAAATGTCAAAAGCAAGCCAAAAGTGTAGGTATACACTCTTGTCCTTAAGATATGAGGTTACCTATTTCTATCATCTTTTTAGAACCAAAACTGATAACCCTCCTGAGGAGAGGCTTATTGTCTAGAAAGTTGAAGAATTTAACTATGGGGAATCTGACCCCTTTTTTCGCATTAAATAAAGTCTCTACTCTTACTTGTGTTTATTGCAATGAAGATCATCTCTTCAAAAATTATCCTTACAATCTGGCTTTATAATTTATGAGGAGATACAACAACAAGAGAGAGAAAAAAAGGAAAATATTTTCCATGTCACTTTGTCATATTAATAATTTAACATCCACGATTTTATTCAATATTAAATTTAAAAGTTTTTTTTAAGGGGAATAAACTGATTCTCAATAATTCAAGATCAAAAGAGTCAATATATTGACTAAATGTACCTATTCTTTAAAACTGAGGATACAAAGGATGTTTTTTTTCCTACATTTTAATTAAAGGCATTATAAGAAAGAAGAGACTAAGAGTCCCAATTGGAACTCCCCCATTAAATTTAATTTCGGTAAAAGCGAAAACAGCGGGAAGGTTACTTTAGTCAATTCAGTTACCAAAAAACATAGTTTAATTAATACGTAAAGATGACTTACTTGATAAGAAAATCGTATATTGATTATTGACTTCCTTGAGCTTGAACCATTTTTCACTATTATCCGATTTTTATAATATTCAATTATTATAATCATATAATAAAATATCTATATTTATAATTTCATTTGTAAAGAAGAAAAAAAGAATGTATATTAAAAGGGGAAGGACCTTCGCTTCCGCTCTGTCTCTGATCTGTCGCTCTCTCTCTCTCTCTGTTGCTGTTCCAAGTTTTGAACCTCTACGTCGGATTCTCTCTGTTTCAGGAGCATTGAAAGCTCTGTTCCTGTAGCCATTTCTTTCCCTCTTGGAGCTTTCATTCTCACACATTTCTCCGCCTGACTTCCGAGCTCGCTTTCATAATGAACGATCTTCTTTCGGTAATTTCTCCCCTGCCCAATTTTTCAATTTCTTTTTCTTTGTATTGAATTTTGTTGTTTTACAGATTGTTTTCTTTTTGCTCGATGATTTTGGAAGGTTTGATTTGTGGGTTTCGTCTTGAATTTGATCCAAGCTTCGTTTCGCTTTTCCGATTTGTTCGATCCACTTTGCTTTTCTTTACAAGATAAAGGAATTAGACGTGTTTTTGGTTGAATTTCGCTTGTGGTTGCTAAGTATAGTTTAGAGCTTGTGGAGCTTATGGGCGAGTTCAATTTGTGTATTCTAGACACTGCTCGAGGGCTTGGCAAAACATAATTCTATCTCTGGCGACCAACTACCCTGTTATCTTTTGTTTATCTACTGGTTAGGGAAAGGAGACGATGACATCGTAGCTCTTTAGTTCGCTACTTAATTTCCAATTTCTCTGTTGCTAGAAGTGATTTTTGACTTGTTACTATGTGTTTGTTGACTCCTCACTTCTCCTTTCACAAAAAAATTTCGTATTGTTCGTACACTGATTTATTTGGACGATTCTGTATGATAAAAATTAGATGGCTAGGTCAGGACATATAATTGAGAGCTTTTGGACTGAACCAAAGGGCGCAGAAAATGATTGGATGTTTTTGGTGTGACATTATCCTTTATCCAGTGTGTCCAATGTAGCCGTTGGTTCTGCTGGTTAACCACATTATGTGGTCATCAGGAGTGTCAGTATTTTGATTCTCAAAAGTTTATCAAGAATTGCCCGTTGATTTTAGTTTAGAATTGAGTAAAAGGAATTCTTCCATAAGATACCCATTTTCAGTTCGGGGCAAGAGCTTAGAATAGCATGGTCGCATGAGTGGATCGTTTAATACCTTGCATCATCATGGAAACTTTCTATAATGAACTTGCTTGATTAATTATTGTCTCCATTTCCAATTCTTTGTCTGTTGTTGTCTATATGGGGATGGTGAAGGAGAAAAATCTGAAAGTCTAAGTGCTAATGGTTGCTTCTTGGTTCTAGTTACCATTATCTCAGCTTTTTGTTCCCAGCCAAGCAAGAGTGAAGAAACAGGTTCAGGATACAATGCTTAGCTCCTTTCAAAATCTGATTTCAGGATGGAACTTTTTTTCTTTTTTTCCCTCCCTGCGGGGGTTCGGTTTCAAACTGATCTTGAGAACTCACACCTCCAGAGAAGGTGATTTAGGTTTTCCTCTGCCTTCCAACAAAGAATACAACAGAAAGTCCCACTAACAGAAGCAACATCCTCGTAAGCAGATCCAATGTGTTTAGGCGGCCAAGTAAGACTTGCCAAACAAAGAGCTTGACAAGGTGTTGTTAGAAGTTGGGAACTTGAAGGCTCATAACAAGGTGGTGTTAGCTAAATGGCTTTGGCGTTTCTCCCTTAAATCAGCTCTCTATGGCATAGGATCATTGTTAGCAAATTTGGTTGAGTTAGGTTCTTAGCTCTATTTGAAACTTAGAAGGCAATTTCTAAGAGCTTCCTTCGTTTGCTCATTTGGTTCATTGTGTAGGGTACATATGTACTTTTGGGAAGATCACTAGGTGGGAAATAGACCTCTTTGCTCTTTATTTCCTTGTCTTTACCACTTGTATTCCTTTAAAAATCATTTGGCTTCTGAGATTGTTGTTTGGTCAGGAAGCTCCCATTCTTTCTCTTTTAGGTTTCGTCGCCCTTTATCCGAGTGGGTTGTTCAAAGTGGGTAGTTTGAAACAAAGAGGAATTATTTGCTCTTTCGGGCTTGAGATTTCTCTTTGGCTTACTTATTTTGGTTTTCCATGTCCATCTAGTTTTCTTTAAATCAATGAAAAGTGTTACTCATTTCTTGGGGAAAAACAGATCTGGAGGTGGGAAGGGGTGTAGGATTTAACTAAATGTTTAGTTCCTAGTTGGTGCATCCTTTTTGAGGATTTTGGTTCTTTAATTCTTTTATTATTTATTTCAATTGGAGCACTTTCTTGTTTGCTTCATTGGTCTCTGATGCATCATTGTGCTGAATCAATTATGGGAAAGTTCAGTATAAAATGAAAGTTAACTGAAGACTTAAGTAAAAGGATATGTTTGAGCTTCACAGTGGAATTTTTATTTTGCTATGATATTTTATCCTTCATTGATGATTTGATATTGTATCTCAACATTTATTTCATTTTAGGATGTATTTACCTTATCCTTCTCATTTTAGGATGAATCAATTATGGGAAAGTTCAGTATAAAATGAAAGTTAGCTGAAGACTTAAGTACGAGGATGTGTTTGAGCTTCCCAGTGGAATTTTTATTTTGCTATGATATTTTATCCTTCACTGATGCTTTCATATTGTATCTCAACATTTATTTCATTTTAGGATGTATTTACTTTATCGTTTTCATTTTAGGATGAATCAATTATGGGAAAGTTCAGTATAAAATGAAAGTTAACTGAGGACTTAAGTACGAGGATGTGTTTGAGCTTCCCAGTGGAATTTTTATTTTACTATGATATTTTATCCTTCACTGATGCTTTGATATTGTATCTCATCATTTATTTCATTTTAGGATGTATTTACTTTATCATTTTCATTTTAGGATATATTTACTTTATCCTCTAATCAGATGTACCTGTTAAATCAAAGTTATAACTTTTTGCGGTTTTGGGAGAGATTTTGAATTAATTTATAAATGACCAAAATACAAACAAGGAAATTAGCTATTAAAATCTAAACTGAACAAAGATAAAATATTTTGCAAAGAAGGAATGAATCTACACTTTCATTAACTGAACTTGATAATGTTTTGCAGGATTCCTTTGAGATCCCTCGGGGTCGTCAACCTTCTAGAGGTGGAGACATTGAGCTAGGGTCAAATGTTCCGGCAAGTGGAGGGGATGGCTTGGAGGATTTCTTTAAAAAGGTATTTGAATAATCTCTTTTGCCTCTTATTGTTGAGCAAATAGTAATTTTGATGTTGCTATATAAGAATGTTTTCAATAACTCAACAGTTAAAGTGGATATGTTGTACTTGTGTTCTTTCATCTTTTCCAGGTCCAAGAAATTGAAAAACAGAATGAGAAGCTGGATAGGCTATTGAGAAAGCTCCAGGTATGAATGTCTATTATTCTACCTTTTGGCAATATTTGTTGTTGTTATTAGTATTATTATTATTATGAAAAAACCATTTTCATTAAGAAAAAAATGAAAGAATACAAAAGCAACAAAAAACCAGTCCATGAAAAGGTGGGAAACCCTCCACAAAAGGGACTCCAACTATGCAAAATAATACATATAGAATAATTACAAAAAGTCTTCGAATTAGAAGCCCACAAAGAAACATGATAATGTACAAGGGACCAAATCTTACAAGGATACCTCTCCGGACCTCTAAAAACCCTATTGTTCTGCACACCCCCACTGCCCACAAAATAGCACACACCCTTGCAAGCCAAAGAAATCGACCCTTCTCCCCTCCGAGCAGGTTGAGAAGGGACTCCTCAAGCAACGCTCCCACTTCTCTGTGTCGAGCCCCCGAAACTCCAAACGTTTGAAACAGAGTCCCAAACTGATCTAAAGCTAAATTTTTGTAGTATTTAGCGGGACTCGGTCAAACCACAGGGAGCCTAGTGATAGTTTCTTGCGAGCTAATTTTCGAGTGCCTAGTGATAGTTTGTCGCAAGCTAATTTTCAGGTTAAAGAGGTGGGGGGGGGGAGTGGTTTGGAAATGAAATAGAAGACTGTAGGATAAAGGCAAGAAAAGTAAAGAATAAAAGAGCGATCTCACTAAATGCTCTAGAAGAATAGATTAATCCAATTGTAATTTGATCATAGGAACTCAAAATAAAGCTATTTGAAATGCAAGCACACGAACGACATACTCAACTAAGGCAACTTATTCGAAAAGTCAACTTATTGGAAAAGCTAAACGATTGACCAATTATTAATTAAGACTAGTGCCTCAATTAAACTAAATGCCGACCTACTGGGCACGATGGTGTTCCATGTAAATCTAACATTTGCATTACGCTCAAAGGGTACTATACCATGACAATTTTTTTTTATGAGAAATATGAATCATAATTTTGTTGATAGTATGAAATTACAAAAGGGCAAAAGATGCCGTGAAGAGTTACATAATGCTATTCGAATGTGTAATGGAAGATGTAAGGTCGTAATCACAAAAGAAAGGAGTGAATTTACACCAAGTTGAAGATGTATACAAAAGGAGATCCAAGAATTGTGGAAAACCCTTCATTTTTTTTTGTTCGAATATGCGATGGTTACATTCATTCCAAACAAGCCAAAAGAAGACTTTGATGATGAAGGTCCATAGAGTTGCTTTCTCATTCTTGAAAGGATGACCAATGAGCGTCATATTCAAGAGAGTGGTTAGGTTGTTGGGAAACACCATAGGATAATTGAAGTATGTAAGGATTTTTCCCCAAAAATCGCTAGCAAAATCACAATACACCAGCTTGTGCATAATGGTTTCATAGCTACGGTGGCAAAGAACACACCAATTAGGAGCAAACATGATCCATGGGGCCGTTTTGATGAGGATGGCAGCTGTATTGATGCTTCCATGGCCGACTTCCCATAAAAAGAACTGGATTTTTTTTGGAATAGGGCCTTTCCAAATATTTTTATAAAGTGCAGCATTCGTACATTACCATTTGATGCAAGATGAATTGAGGGAGATTTTGTGGTGAACTTGGCAGATTTATCAAGGATCCATCTCCACGAATCCTTTACTGTATGGCTGTTGGGTGGCACAAGATGAGTGGATAAGACAGACCATTCAATAATCTCACTATCAATGAGGTTTCTTCTAAGACCAAGGTCCCACGCTTCATAGCTATTGTTCCAACATTGGGCTATGGTAGCTTCTTTTTTCATTGAGAGAGCATGAAGTCTAGGAAAGGCGTCCTTGAGTGGTGTGGAGCCAACCCAAGTGACATTAAAAAAGATGTACATTCATCGTTGCTAACAATGTGATTTGTATTATTGTGAATGAGGTCGCTCTGCCTAGCAATGTACTTCCATGAACTTTTAGCCAATCGAAACCGACTGCTGTGGTTAGAGAGAGACCATTTTTAATATCAATTAGGATTCTCCAAAGGGCATCTTCCTCAATATGATGTCTCCAAATCCACTTGGCTAAGAGACTCTTGTTTCTCTTTTTCAGTTCAATCAAATTGAGGCCTCCTTCAGCAGTAAGGAGCTGTACCTTTTGCCAATTAATTGAGTGAACACCTCCCTTGTCTTCGTGCCAATTCTAAAGGAAATTCCTGTGCATACATAGAGCAGTCCTTGTCACCAATCCTTCCACATGCCCATGAAATCTACAATCAATCGAGACAGGGAAAGAACCCTATCGAATCGACATCTATTTAGTTCTCTTTCCACATCGTGAGAATTCCACCAGCCGAGCAAATTGCATCTAAAGCTAGCCAATCCATCTGTCTTGAAATCGAAATTTCACCAACCTCTAATCAAGATAGTCAATCCTTATTTCCTACAAAATGACTATGCCCAAATTAGCTTTACTCAGAAGATCTTTAACAAGAGCTCTTTTATAGGCAATCCCTGAAGCCCCTCACCTTCCAAAGATGATCTTTATACTATGCCATGACAATCAATCAATTGGATAGCTGAATTTAATTAATGACTTCTTTTTATTCCTAAATTGGTCATGCAAATATGAATCCTGGAGTAACCAGCAAAGGCACATACATGATTCAATTCTAGCTACTTGGCAATCACAATATGAAATTGCAGATTATGCAACGGTTTTTAGCTATTAGACATGCATTTATGACTAGCGTCAATGCATTTATCCTCCTTAGAACGTGGGAAAATGAAACAGAGGAAGAAAATGCGGAAATGGAGTTAAAGGGCAACATTGGAGTAAAGGGTAGTGATGAAAGGGCCAATGAGATGACGTTACAAAGATCATCTCTGGAAGGTGAGGGGCTTGAGGGATTGCCTATAAAAGAGCTCTTGTTAAAGATTGATGATGGGAAATTAGATGTCAATTACTCAACAACTAAAATTCCGTGGACGCAATATGCGATGCATGTCCTTAATGTATGTGTTGATTATCATGCATCGTGGTCATGCATTTGAATGACTTTGGGTTAACAAATGTATGCGATGACCATGCGTCCTGTCACAAGTTTTCTTACGCTCACATCAAGTATAACGCGAACGCAAGTTTTTCGGGTGATCCGAGGTCGAACTCAGGGACTTGTAGCTAGATGAATGTGGTAATGTGCATGCGACGGTTGAATAAAAGAATGATGGAGGGGTTGCTAAGCTAACACTACTCCTACTCCTAACTAACAGACAATGCAATGAGAATATGAATGAGAGGTAGAAACACGACAACTCTTGACATGAAACAAATGAATGGGAAAACAGATAAAATGTGAGGACGTATTCATCGCAACCCTAAGCTTGACCTCAAGGGCAACCTCAGCCAACACAAGCTATGCGATCATGCTACACACACTTGAGCCTAATTCTAGGACGTATGCGATGTATATACGATAGTGTCGATAAGCCTATGCCAGCCTAAACCCCTATAACCCGCTCACGTGCTCTCGCCGCATGAGCATGATGGCCGCATGTCTCCACCATATCCTACTTCCTGGACGCATGCAATATCCTATCCGTAGGGTGCATACACTGTGTGATGGCAAACAGAGTTTATTCCTAAGTCTCCATTCTTGCTTATGCAAATCTAATCTAGCTCTTCCGAGCATCAATTCTAATCTAGCTCTCTTGAGTCTTAGGTTCTTTCTTTAGACTCTCCCGAGTAGCTCTAAAGGTACAGTGGACGCATACATAAGACAAGTTAACCACAAAAACTTGGCTGATGCAAGATTATTCCTATCTCTAGTGAACACTAACTTACATTACTTAATGCGACCAACCACTTACCCTCCCGGGTAGTTAGTTGTTGCGGACTTTACTCATAGACAAGCGCTGTGTTAGCTTCACACTAAGCAAATAAGGTTTTCTCACACACTCACTCAATGCACACCTCTCGGTGGTTTGCTACATGCTTCATATCTCTAATCCACATGACTAAGTGTGCGATACTCTAGCAATCTCACTAAGTGATGCAATGAAAGTTAAGAGTTGCTAAGTAAAGAAGATGGAGATGGAATCGAAGGAAACACAGAAATGCATTGAACATATAATGTATTAATTCCTTAATCACAAAATGTAATACAAGTCAAGGCTGCCGGTGGTGCTATGGATGGGCGGTGGAGCTGACTCTCCCGAGATCTAGCTCCGATCGAAGGCTCCGGTCGTCACTCGGAATGGAGGAAGGAGATGAAGGACTCTCAAGCTTTCTTCTCACGCATTAATCTGGATCGCAGGGGAAAACCCTGGATGAGTTGAAATTCTACTCATCGGCTTCTTTATATAGAGCTTGGATCGCCGACAGCATTAATGGACTGCTCTGATTCTGACATTCACGGCGCATTAGTCCTTTCTGAATCTCTGCGGCTAACGGCGTGGTAGGTGAAATGTCAACATCAGCTTTTGATTTTTCCAAGATGTACGTTGATGCGTTCATTCCACCAACCTTGTGTTAATTCCTCTATTATGCGTTATCGTGTAGCTACAATCGTTTAGTGACCGTATTCGCTTAATATCGCAACTTCGCCACGATGACCGCAATCGCTTGACGAGCGCAACTCCCATGTGATGGACGCATACGGCTGATTACTGCAACACCCATGCGTTGATCGAACGCGTTCGCCTTTGCGATGGAGAGTTTTTCCGCATGCGGTTGTCTATGCGATAGTCCGGTTTCCGCGTTTGCGTCCACTTCCTGCGTTAGCTACAAAAATAGACCATTGAACGCATAATGATGCATAATAGTGGGTTAGCCGAGATTCATCATGCTGATCAACGCAAACTCATTTTCTCATGAATTCCTAACATAATTGCCGCATATTTTGCTTAACAGCCTTTATAATTCTAAATAAAAGGCCTAAGATAACATGCGTTTCTGCATGTCATCAAAGATCTTCCGAGTAAAGCTAATTTGGGCATAGTCACTTTGTAGGAAATGAGGACTGACTACCTTGATTAGAGGTTGGTGAAATTTCGATCTCAAGACAGATGGGTTGGCTAGCTTTAGATGCAATTTGCTCGGCTGGTGGAATTCTCATGATATGGATAGAGAACTGTATAGATGTTGTTGATTAGACAGGGTTCTTTCTTTGATTGTAGATTTCATGGGCATGTGGAAGGATGGGTGGCAGGGGTTTATGAATCGAGCTCTATGTATGGTAGAAAGGACTTTTGGTGGGAACTTAATGACTTGGCGTGGCTATGTCAAGGCTGATTGTGCTTGGCAAGTGATTTCAACATGGTTAGATAGATAAGAGGCTAAATGATACCAGAACCAATAGATGTTTGAAAAAGTTCAATCATTATACTTTAGAGAATAACCTGATGGCCCCTTCTACCAAAGCGAACATAGCTTAACTAGCTTAACCAGCATACAAATGTGTTAGTGACCAATGGGTTTGTGATTCGAATCCCTGTTCCCCAATTGTACTAAAAAAAACTTGATTGACCGTCCCATGGTTAATGTTGCCTTTCCCTAGGCTAGAATGGGTGAACGAGTGGCGGCTTTGAGGATGGATAGATTCTTACTTTCAAGGAATTTGGTTGCGACCTTTAAGGATTATAGATTGGAAAGACTACACCAAACCCAGATCACTTTTTGTTAGCTTTATATATGGGGTGTTTAGATGGTCCCTGTCCCTTTAGATTTGAAAACATCTAGTTGGAGGATCCAAATTTTAGGGAAAAATAGAGGAGTGGTGGGCCGAACAAATTCTGAATGGATGGACAGGCTTTCGGTTCATGAAATAGCTCAAAATCTTGAAACAAAGTGTACGGAGATGGAATAAAGGAACTTTTGGGAATGTCTTTGATAGAGAACAAATCTCATCCATCAAATTGAGCAAATTGATTTAACAGGAACCATCCAGATGCATCTTAGGAGTGACTGAAAGCTTATATTCTTGAGTTAACTTTGAGTGAATGGAGATTGATGAGCCAAAAAGACAAAATCAAGTGGTTAAAGTGGGCCTCGGCCATGAAAAATAGAGCATGCATACTCTTGTAAGTGAGGTTGAAATACTCCTATTGACGGAGGAAGAAATTATAGAAGAGATTCTACACTTCTGTAAGAAAGTTTACATGATTGATGAGGGCTCTCAGTTTATAATTAATGGGATTGACTGGGTTCGGATCGACTCAGGGAAGATCGAGATTAGAAAGACCTTTTAGTGAGGAGGCAATCTTCAAAGCCATCCACAAGATTGGCAGGCTTGAATCCCCATGCCTCAATAGTATGACAGGGGAATTCTATAGAAAATGTTGGAACTTCTTGAAGCTCGGTATTGTAGAAGTATTGTTTGATTCCTAAAAAGAAGAAAGCCTCCAAAGTTGGAGACTTTAGGCCCATAAGTCTGATTTCCTCTCTTTAGAAGGTGATTGCAAAGGTCCTTGTGAAAAATTGAAAGAAGTGCTTCCCTACACCATTTGTGACTTGTCAATCCCTAAGAAGCATAGACACCAATACGGATACGATCAGATACGACAATTCGTTAATTTCTAAAAAACTAAGATATGGATACGTCTAAGGATACGTCATTTTTATTTTTATTTTTTCATATATATAAATTTAACCATAAAGAAAGATACTAAAATGTAGTCCAAAACATAAGATATCAAATTAATAACATAAAAGTTCTTAGTACAAAGACAAACTAAAGAAACTTGAAATATTATCACTTTGTCCTACCACAAAGTTCTTAGTATAAACCAAATTAGTAACATAAAGACTAGAAAATAGAAAAACTTGAAACACTCAAATCTTAAATCACCATAACATCATCATCATCAACATCATTATCACTTTCACCAACACCATGATCTCCCAAAACATCAGCCTCTAACTCTGGTTCATCTAAAGATAAATTGGCTACTTCCAACATACCAACATCTTCAAAAGAATCAAAACTATCTCCAGCAATGTCCCATGCTTTAGTCTCTCCTCTTGAATATTCTGGAGTACCCCTTGACAAAAGGCATAGATTGCTGTGAATATATACCAAATCTTCTGCACGTTGAGGTGTCAACTTGTTCCTTTTGAGAGAGAGAATAAAAGAGTATGTGCTCCAATTTCTCTCACAACAGGAAGAGGAAGAAGGTTGCCTGAGTACTTTCAATGCAATTGGTTGAAGCATTGGGGCATAGACACCATGAGTGGCCCACCAACTTATAGGATCAATTATACATCTTTGAGATATGGAATCAGGGTCACTGAAATCTTTAGATTTGGTAGAAAAGTTTGCAAACTCTATGTTCACTTTTGCACGATCCTCAAGGTCACTAAAATATTTCTTAAAATACTTCATCCTCTCTCGAGATAGTTCGATATCTTGGTGTGGGGCCACTCGATTAGGGGACTCTAAAAGCCATTCTTCACTATAGTACCTAAAATAGATTCAGGTTAGAATATAATATAGATAATATATATATATATATAAAGAAAAGATAAACAAGATAGTGTAATTAAGTACCTCAGATTCAAGGAGTGTGCTAAACAATGAAGTGGAGTATTGTTTTTATTCTAGCAATCAATGAGAATATTATAAACCACGTCATAAAAAGAGGAAAAGTCACTAGGTTCAGATCCTTCATGCTTATAAATAGTTGCCTTCACCTTTACAATCATTTCATCCCACATATCATACACCAAATGTAGACAAGGTGCATCTGTATCACAAGCTCTAATCATGTCATAGATAGGTATAGTGAAGGCAAGAATATAATCAATTTTGTCCCACCATAAGTCGTTAAGCACCAAATCCTTCACACGCCTTGCCTTTACCACATCATCTTCCCTATAATTTGCCCATTTATCACTGATGACCATGGCTTGTAAACCACTTGTAATAAGTTTAAACCTCTTAAGCATGATGATACTAAATGCAAAGCGTGTTTCAGCCACAGAAAGAAATTTCAGATATACAAATTCATTAAACATGGCAAGCTGCATCGAATGATTCATAATAAAATTTTTCACAAACATGACTTCACTAGCATTATCAGAGATCCAACTGCACTCCTTATACACAAGTTGGTTGTTTTCAACATTTTTAGCAGCACATATATTCTTCAAAGCAAGGTTCAAGGTATGCACTACACATGGTGTCCATACAATCATGGGAAATTGTGATTCGATAATTTGTCTTGCAGCTTTGTAATTAGGAGCATTGTCAGTTATCACTTGAATCACTTACTCATGCCCAACTTCATTAATAACTTCTTTAATCAAATTTGCAATGAAATACTTGTCTTTCCAGAACAATCCATTGACTTTAGAAACATAGGTTGTCGTTCTGAAATTGCCATAAAATTGATCAAAGGCCTCCTTTGTGAGTCACTCCATCCATCACTCACAATACTCACCCCTTTAGTACGCCATCCATCTCGAATTGAAATTAATAACCGCTCAATATTTGTCTTTTCTCCTTGAAGAAGAGTCGTCCTCAACATATTATTATATCCAGGAGGCAAATATCCTGACAACAAATGATTTGCTGCATAAGAAAATGCTCCTCTAAAGTGTGGATTTCTCGCTAAATGAAATGGCAAATCAACGGAATAAAACATTCTGGCAATTATGAATGTAATTGGTCTCGTGATGCATTGTTGAATGATTTTTCAATTGCACTTGCATCACTACTACTATACTTTCTCTTCTTCTCAAAGTCCAATTTGCTTGTAATAGGAGAATTACTAACATTAACACCACTAATTGTTATGACTGGAGGTGGTAAGGGAACATTCTTTGGACCTTTTTTTTCTAGCCGAGTCTTTACTTCTTCCAATTTTTGCATTTCACTCAAAATGGAAGAAGTGACTTTGAAACAAGGTCCAATTCCTTGACCACTTATCTTCAATAAATGAGCTCTAACCCGTGTATAAGAGCTCCTCTTTGAAATATTACAAAGGTTACATTGCCAAAAGAAATTTCCACCCCTTCGCCTAATTTTTGAATTTTGGTCACATATTTCCAAAGAGGTTTTGTATCATCTTCAACAATGGAAGAGGATGAGTTTATGGAAGGATTTGATGATTGACTTTGGCTTGATGAAGATGCCATTTAAACAAGAATAGTGCCAGTATAAACAAGAACTGAGAAGAAATGGAAATGGAAAATTAAATTTTAACTTACTACTGTTAAAAATTAAAATTAAACACCTAAAAATTAAAATCAAAGATTCAGATTTCAGACCAAAGGAAACTTACTACTGTTAAAAATTAAAATTAAACACCTAAAATCAAAGATTCAATCCAAAAGAAATGGAAATTTCAGAGATTGAAAATGAAAAGTTGAAAACTTAAAAAAGAAATGGAAATCAAAACATGAACAGAAGGATTAAGGAAGAACGAACGTTTATGGTATCCATAGTGAGTTGATGATGCACTAAACGAACGAGATGAAGTCGTTGTCGTCTGGGCTGACCTGAGACGAATCTGGACTCTGCTGGCTGGAGCGGTCGAAGTCGTCGTCGGTGGTTGGGTTGATGAAGAAGAACTGAAGAAGAAGAAGTGAACTGGACCAACTGGTGAAGTGAAGAGGAAGAGTCGAAGACGAAGGGAAGAAGAAGAATTGGACTGGAAGGAACTTGAGTGCCGACTGCTGTTGCCCGTCAAACAACAGATGAGATGAGAATTTGAGAGTTTAAGTTTACAGTTGACTCTTAGTTTTAGCTTTTAGGGTTTTTTTTTTTTACTTTTTTTTTTTAGTTTTAGTTTTAACTTTTACTTTTGTTTTAGGAATTTGATTTTAGACTTTTGTTTTTAATAATTATATTAATAAAAATAGAAAACTAAGTAGTAAGTGGATTATTTCTGGGTTAATGGGATATTGGGCTAAAGAGGAAAAATTAACAAATTTTAGCTTGCCGTATCCCCTTCACGTATCTTGAAGGGGATACGCGTATCCGAAATTAAGAAAAAAAAAAAAAATCAGATACTCCATTTCACGTATCTGACACGTATCTGGACGTATCAGTATCAGATACGTATCTGATACCGATTCTCTGCACCTTAGGTCAATCCGCTTTTATTCAAGGAGGTCAAACTCTAGATGCCATCCTTGTTGCCTTGAAAACAATCGAAGATTGAAAAGCTCTTCTAAAGAACAGGGCTTTTGTTGAGACTTGATTTAGAGAAGGCTATGACAAAGTAAAGTGAGAATTCCTAAACAAGATTCTTTGGTTAATGGTAGACCTAGAGGTAAATCCATAGTAGTAAGAGGCTTAAAGCAAGATGATTCCTTGTCCTCTTTCCTATTCGTGATTGTGGATGATGCCTTTAGCCACATTGTTCATTTCTGCCTGGATAAGAAAGTTCTGGAAGGTTTATGTGGTAGGAATGATAAGGATGAAGTTTCTATGTTGCAATATGCCGATGACACGATAGTTTTTTGCCCCAATGAAGCCCCCGTCCTAAAGAAGTGGTGGGATAAATTGAATCTCTTTATGGAAGGCTTGGGCTTATCACTAAATCGTTAAAGACCTCGCTGATTAGGATTGACACGGCCAATGAGGAAGTTAGGGCTTGGGCGGATAATTTCAATTGCCAAGTAGAAGTGCTGCCTTTAAACTACCTTCATTTTGGGACCCATTGATTGAGAAAATTAACACTAAGCTAGATATTTGGAGATGCCTCCTCCTCTCCAAAGGTGGGAGGGTGACTCTTGCCTAATCCATCCTCAATATTTAGCCCGTTTATTAACTTTTGCTCTTAAAGGCTCCTAAGTTAGTGATAAAAAAGAGGGAGAAAATCGTTAAGGAATTCATTCAGAGTGGAGGTTCTTATAAACCTGGTTGCAACTCAGTCAAATGGAAGTGGATTGCTCTTCCTATTTCCATTGGCGGTCTTGAAGTGGGTTAATTATCCCATCGGAATACGTTCTTACTAAATGGCTATGGAGATTTGCACAAGAAGACAAGCCTTTTTGGAAGAAAGTCATTATTAGCATCAATGGTGTCTCCCCATTTGGGTGGAAGACAAATAAGCTGAAGAAGAAACAAGGAAATAGGATGTGGGTTGATATCTCAAAAAAATTACCCTTTCTTTGAGAAGTTTACACAAGGTTCAAAACCAGCTGTGGAAGGAAGGTGAGATTCTTGGAGGATGTGTAGACCCCCTTGAAGGCTGTCCAAATCACCCAGCTGGACTCTCAAAGGATTTACCCAGCTGGTGCTTATGGAAGAGGAGGTTGAAGCAACTTCCTAGACCTTTTTGCTACTTGAAACAAAAAGGAAGATTCTATTCATGATTGTTGGAATTATGAAAACCAATCTTGGAATCTTGGCTTCAGAAGCTGCCTTTTGACAAAGAATTCAAGAATTGGGTGGTGTTAGTGGAGAAATTAGGCTCAGTCCAAATCAGAAATGACCTTGACAAGATCCGTTGGAATTTAGAAGGTTCGAGGAACTATTCCAGCAGGCCAACCTTCCAAAAGCTCTCCTTTCGCTCGACCAAGATTGTTATGGACTTAACTAGCTTGATTTGGAAGCATCACAGCCCAAGAAAGTTAAAGATGATCCTCTGGTATTTGGTGTTTTGAAGTCTAAATACTGATGATAGACTGCAAAGAAATTCAAAAGATTGGACACTCTCACTCTCTGGTTGCAGACTCTGCTTAAGGGAGGGTGACTCTCTTGATCACCTCTTTCTTCGTTATAATTTTGACTCTCATGCTTGGGATTACTTTGCTGGTTTGCTGGGCATCTCTTTTTCTCACCCTAAAAGGTGGAGGACTGGCTTTTAGAAGGACTATATGGTTGGAATTTGACAAAACGAGGGTGATTAATAGTTGCATCTTCAGGGCTCTTTCTTCATTGTGATTTTGCCTCTGTGCTTGAAATTACTTTGCTGTTTGCTGGGATTTTTTTTGTCTCCCTAAAAAGGTGGACTGGCTTTTAGAAGGGCTTTATGGTTGGAATTTGAATAGTAAAGTAAGGATTATTAGTAGTTGCGTGTTCAGGGCTCTTGATGGATTGCCTTCTGGGCTTGCATTTTATGTGAATTTTGATTTATTTTTTAATAACTGCAACAGTGGGCATACTCAAGTATTTATTTTGAGCACTTCTCTCTCTTGTATGTGGTAGGGGCAGGGGCATCATTTGTATACAATTCTGTAGTTTTTATATAAAAATGGAATATTTTGGGGATATTATGATGCTACTCAATGCAATGTATAAAGAGAGCCTTGAGGTATAAATTTCTATCATGATGTTAGTTTATTTCCAAACTGCATGAAACCTTAGCATAAGAACAGATGAAAAATGTAACGTTTTGGTTTTTAGTATTCATCATAATATCGTGAATACTCCTTTATTGGCATGTTGTCCCAAAACTTGGTTCCAGGATTCACACGAGAAGTCAAAAGCTGTGACTAAAGCTCCAGCAATGAAAGGTAATCTTTATAACCACTCATAATTCATGTATCCTACTTTTTCTTTAAAACTTATGTTTGATTGTGATCTCTGGAAACTTATTTGCATTACCTTGTTTTTGGTTTCTGTTGCATATACCCAATGGTCTCGCATATTGACGGTTCACAAAACTATGCAATAATTTGTGTGGTGGATGAATAAGGTGAAATGGAGGTTAAGAAATGACTGAATTTTCGCTAACACACAAAGCTTTATCACCAAACGTACCTTGCCCAAGTATAAGTAGATGCGTCAGCAAATAGTATTGGTTTCTATTTGAGGCTCGAGTCCTTAGGGAATTCTATCCTCAAGATGTGTTTGATGAAATAAACCATGCAATGCTCACACAAGGCAAGTAGGTAACCAATTTTTCAAAATAGTTGAGGTGATTATGCAATAAAAATTAAAAGAATGCAAGAATCACATGCAGCTATATATGGATGCAGTTGACTATACGGTGGTGATACAAGACTGGACTCCTAGGCTACCTTATGTTACTTGTATCCCTAACACTTTTTCATTGACTTCACTTTCTTTCATCTTTGTGATTTTATGCTGAGGGAGTCTACTGTGCTACCTTTCCAGTGCAACACCTTGCAGACACAACTAGTTATATTTCTATGTGTTAGCCATGTTTCTTAAGCAATGCCCTCTGTGCACTTGCAAATGGTTTAATTATCCTTAAAACAACCTAGTGAAATTATGCTGATTCTTCCTCTACTTGAGTTTGCCTTTCCGGAACCTAGATATGATAATACTTCTGTTGGTTGGCCAAATGGACGAAAACAACTTAAATGAGATCTCTCAAATAGAAGAACATTAAGATGATCCAAGGAAGTCTTTGAATTAACTTTAAAGAGAGAGTTACAAACATAAAGGCCGTGGGCCCATGAGTCAAGCCTTGAATGAGAGTCAGTTCATGCTTTTTATCAAAAAAAAGTCAAAAGGAAAAAGAAAAGTAGTAGTAGTTCATGCTAGTAAAAAGGAACGATAGAAAATAGAAAATGTAAGCCATAATAGCAATAGAAAGGAATGAAGTTGCGTTGGGAAGTTGAGAGGACTTAGTACTGTGTTGGTGAAGCTTGGAGGGAATGACAATGGTGGAGTCGTCACTTCCACCTTGAGAGATTTGTCTTTGAAGTTCCTTCCTAGGCTTTGTTTCCCTGTTTCTTCTCTTCCCTATCAAATTTTGTCTGGTTCTCCAAATGGAGGGAGAGGCTTGATTTTATATCAAATGGAAATGTTTCACGCGGCTGGAGGGGACAGAGGTACAGCAGCAAGCCTGCTAGGCAGGTGCGTGCAGGTTGTATAGTTGGGCATGGCCGGAGGTGGTCCCTTGTCCTTTTTGTTGGCCACCTTGTTTTCAGAAGACTTTCATTGGCATGTTGGTGTTTCTTTCTGTTCAAGCAGATTGCCCTCGAATGCTTCATAGATAACAACACGATAGTCTCAGTGTACAGCCTGTCATATTACCTTGATGCAACAATCATGCGTTAGTAAGGGGCAAGTTTTCTTAAATAACAAATGAGTTTCATTCTAAACATGTTAAATAGCATCATTCATGCATTTTTGGAAATATAACATGGAAGTGATCATCTTTTTATAAAAGAGGGGTCAAATAAGGGGGTTAACTAACTTGTTATCACATATAGTTGTTTCTTCTCATGGGATTTACATGCAAAAGAGACTTATTAACTTTAGAGATTGTTTTTCTCTTTCCTTTTCTTTGGGGCAAGAAATTGAGCTCTCATCGAGAAAATGAATGAATACAAAGGTATACAGAAAGCAAGCTCGAATAATAGTAGCCTAAAACAACTTATATAAATTGACTAATGCAAAAGTACAAGGCCAAGATCATAGTTATATAAAGGTCAAGTGACCAAGGCCCAAAGAGATCCTAAACCTTCTCACCCGATCTCTTGACCTCTCTATTATTCATTATCAACTACATACCCCTCAGAAAACAGCAAAAAACTAGCTTTCCACCGGACTTTGCCCCCTTCTAAGGAAGAGGGATTTGAAAGCACCTCCTCCAATTCTATCATTCCTTTGCATAATATTGTCGTTTCTATTGCATGTACCCAACTGCCTGGAATATTGACTTGTCTTGTCATGGGATGCAATATTGCTAGAGCAATACGTCAATTATACCACTTTTTTAGTGTAGCATGATGGCTTAGTAAGATACATAGAGGAGCGACATTTAAAAGATTCTTCTATTTGGCATTTAAGAGGCTCTTCAAAATTTGTAATGGTTTAAACCTTGGAGGACACTTCTTTTGTTCATTTTTCTCTTTTATTTCTTCCTCTGGTTTTTTAATATGTATGCATATGTACAATTCTTTAGCTGGAGAAAGGCTAGTTGAAGTAGTTCTACTCAAGCTTTCAAGAAATGTTATGTACTGTCTTTCGAATTATGGTAGTGGATTGTGCATGTTGAGATCACGGCCATGCATATCAACTAATAAAAATGCTCAAGAATTTCATTATATGTTGCATAAATATATGGGTGCATGTCATTCTATTAAAATTCTTTATCAGTTTCGGAGGCTAGTATAATTTGGTTTCATTTTCAAAGGTCAATATTATCTGATTCTTTTAGCTAAAGCAAGATTTTTTCTTTTAATCTAAATTTTAGTTTATGCTTAGCAGCTGCATGGCCAGTTTATGCGTTATATATGTAGTTTCTAATGACTATTCATCTAAGTTACCAATGTGTCTTGTACTCCAGCAATCAAGCAGCGGATGGAAAAAGATGTTGATGAAGTTGGGAAAGTTGCACGTTTTGTGAAGACCAAAGTCGAAGAACTCGACAGAGAGGTGAGTCCTTTTGCTGCATCACCTGATCTTGAATGTTCCAATAATCTATTGTGTCACTCTTTCTGTCTAGTAGTAATTTCTAAATGACCATGTTTTCGAAGAAAGGATTGCTAAGGCACCCTTCCTCCCATATTTATCAATTTTGGGGTATTGTTGTTACAGAATCTGGCAAATAGGCAGAGGCTCGGGTGTGGAAAAGGATCAGGTGTAGATAGATCAAGAACAGCAACTACTCTGTATGTTACATCCCAACTCTGAAGAGTTCTTTTTCTTTTTTATGATTGTTCCCTACGTTCATTGAGTAATTGTATCATAATTAAAGGGAAATTTACGAGCTACTAAGTTTAAGGTGTGTTTGTTTTTACTATTACCATATGGGCCAAGTTTTGTAGGTGAGATAAAACTAATAGGTGCATTCAACTGCTAAATAGGAATATTTTAGACTCCATTTGATAATCATTTGGCTTTTGCCTTTGATTTTTATTTTTGAAAATTAAGACTATTAACATTACTTCCAAAAGCACAAATATCTTGTTATTGGCAAAGTGTCTGTGTTAGGCACGAATACATTTGGACATGTTCTGGACACGTCCGAGAAACTAAAAATTGTGTAAAAAATATATATACTTTTTTTAATTTCGAAGATAGCTTGGACATGATTTAGACACGACTCTAGAAAATATTTAACTTAAAAATTAGGAAAATCCTCTTATAGATTGAATCCTTATATATGGATCAATCCTAAACTATTAGGACAACATCTTCATCCAGTAGTCATAGTCAACTAAATTTTTTTAATATCCTTTAAAGATTTCAATTATCGTTAATTTACTTAACTTTGTAGGTATTTAGTGATTTTTTTTTTTTAGATTAAACTTACATGTTTTATCTATAAAGAAGTATAACTATATCAATATTGAGACATATATTTTATATAAAAAATGTGTCCCCAGTGTGTCCATATCCTACTTTCTAAGAAATTGACGTGTCGCCATGTCCGTATCGTGCTTTTTAGCTTCCACCTATGAGTTTCGTTGTTTTGTTAATTTTTAGGGATGTTTCAAAATCCAAGCTAAGTTTTGAAAACTAAAAAATGTATTATTTTAAGAAAGTTTTTGTTTTTGAAATTTAACTATGAGATGAAAATCATTTTAAAGAAATTGTGAGAACACAATCACAATTTTCAAAAGCCAAAAACTAAAAACCAATTGATTATCAAATGAGCTTTATCTGTCTTTGAGATGTGAATACCAGGCTAGATATTTGACCTTGAGTATTAGACCTATTAAAGGTGTCCTTTCAGAAAATGGACCAAAAATAATTTCCTTTAAGCAATTCCAATATGGTCTGGTTAGAGAGGAGGTTATAAAGCAATAGACAGATGGTTTTCCCAGTCTTTTCTTCTCCTTTTTTCTCCTTTTGTTTTCTACAGAATTGTTGGGATAATATGGAAGGATGGACTAATAATCTGGATTTGACAGAGATGTGACAAAATTGTGTCTAGGAGAGCATGATGCCTCTTGTTTTGTATGAATTCGAGTTGTGTTTTACGCGAGCTTGTTAGGGTGGAGAGTAAATTATTATTTATTATTTTGTTTTCTGCATGCCTATGTCATTACTTAAAAATTTTATGAGAAAATGTTGAGCAAAATGTTTTAAGTGCAAGACGCACTCTAAGGTGACTAGTCTCTTCATTGCCTTAGGGCAAGAGGCGACAAAATTACATTGCCTAAATGAATAAAATAAATTAATAATAAATTAAAATCTTTAGTAACATTTTTATGTAAAATATACTCAACCTAAAAATATCAATAAAACTATTTAATTTAAAAAATAATAATAATAAATAATAAAGAAAAATATAATTGTAATTTTTTTTAAAATTTTTCTTTTAACAAAATTTCTTTTTCGTTACGAAACTGATAAGAGACTAATACTCAAGGATACAAAACTTCAAAAGAAGTAAAAAGTAACTATACGAGACAACAAAATACGACCTCTAATAGAGAACAGATCAGAAACATAAAGAAAAAAATAATGGAGGACAAATAGAAGAACATAACTGAGAAAACTAGTCCAAACACTAAATAGGAAAAATAAGCATTTTAGATTTTGTAGATATCCTGAATGGAGAGTTCAACAAAGTTCTTCGATAATGAGCACTAAGAAGAAGATTTTAATAAAGCTGCATCAAAGCTAGCATACCTCGATGGACATTTTGAAAAGTAAGTTGATTTCTTTCCCGCCACAATTTAGAAAGAAGGGATTTAACTGCATTAATCCAAAAAAACACCGGTAAAACAGTGGCATCACAGCAATAAGGAAGAATTAAAACAGAAAGAGGAGAGGCTGCTAGCAGAAATAAAAAATTGGGATACATTTGCTGAGAATTCCCCACTTTCCAGCACTGATTATGCAGCTTGGTCTTCTTCAAAATCAGAACTAATGGCCTTATATAGGTTGGAAGAAATTAACCTATTGCAGAAGAGTAAACTAAACTGGCTCAAGCAGGGAGATGAGAATACAAACTTTTTTCACAGATTCTTAGCAGCAAAAAAGAGGAGAAATTTTATAAACGAGTTAGTTGATGAGCAAGGGGTCCCAACAAAGTCGAGTGCAGAAATTGAAACCCTAATACTCAACTTTTACAGCAGCCTTTATCTAAAATCTCCAGGGCAGAGGCATCTCCCTTTAAATTTAGACTGGCCTTGTGTGAACCCGAATCAGAATCTTCTCCTGTAAAATAATTTTTCAGCCACAGAAATCCTCTCAGCCATAAAAACCCTTGGCAAAAGTAAAGCCCCAGGCCCCGATGGCTTCACCACAAAATTTTTGCTGAAATTTTGGTCTATTCTCAAGGCAAGCTTCCAAGATACCCTTAATGACTTCTACAAGAATGGCAAGATCCATGCGTGTATAAAAGAGAATTTCATTTGCTTAATTCAAAAGAAGAAAGTAGCAATCAAGGTAAGTGATTACAGACCCATTAGCTTAACCTCATTAATCTACAAAGTCATTGCTAAGGTGTTAGCCGAGAGATTGAAAGGGGTAATGTCCGACATCATTGCTCCCTCCCAATGTGCTTTCATAGAAGGAAGGCAAATTTTGGATCCCATACTTATAGCCAAGGAAGCGGTGGAAGAGTATAGAGCAAAAAAGAAGAAGGATTGGATCCTTAAACTTGATATCGTGAAAGCCTTCGACCGAGTTGATTGGGATTTTCTAGAAAAAGTGCCTCGGGCCAAGAACTTCAATTAGAAATGGATAGAATGGATCTTGGGATGTGTCAAAAACCCACTTTACTCGGTCTTCATTAACGGGAGACCAAGGGGAAGAGTGGCCGCTTCAAGAGGGCTAAGACAAGGTGATCCTCTCTCCCCTTTTCTTTATCTTTTAGGTAGCAAAGTTTTGAGTGTATTAATTTCCAAACTCAACCAATCCGGCATCATTGAAGGTTTTTTAGTAGGCAAAGAGCAAGTTCAAGTCTCTATACTCCAATTTGCGGATGAAACCTTATTGTTTTGCAAATATGACAGAACTATGTTGTCAAAACTTAAGCATATAGTGGAGCTTTTTGAATGGTGTTCAGGGTAGAAGGTAAATTGGGATAAATCAGCACTCTATGGCATTAATGTGGATGATAGTGAACTTTATACTACTGCAGCTTCATTGAATGTTTCGGCTGATCACCTCTCTTTCTATTATCTAGGGTTGCCTTTAGGGGGCTACCCGAAAAGAGCCTCCTTTTGGCAGTCGGTCCTAGATAAAGTACATGGTAAACTCGACAAATGGAGAAGATTCAATCTATCTAGGGGTGGAAGAGCCACTCTTTGCACCTCAGTCCTTTCAAACCTTCCAACCCATTACTTGGCCATCTTCCTTATGCCCGAAGGGGTAGCAACTAAAATGGAAAGGTTAATATGAAGCTTCTTTTGGGAAGGCAATAAGGGCAGCAAGCAAAATCACTTAGTTAAATGGGAATTGGTTCAAACACCAATAGCAGATGGTGGTCTAGGTCTTGGAGGGCTCAAAGCTATGAACATTGCACTCTTTGCTAAATGGGGTTGGAGGTTCTTCAATGAGGAAAACTCTCTTTGGGGCAAAGTTGTTAGAAGTATTCATGGTAAGGATGCTTTTGATTGGCACACGGCAGGGAAAGGCGGTAGAAGTTTGAAAAGTCCATGGATTAGCATCTCAAAGACATGACTTAAGGTAGAATCCTTGGCCACTTTCAAACTTGGTAATGACAGTCAAATTGCCTTCTGGTTAGACACTTAGGAAGGACCCTTCCCCTTTAGTATCCTTTTTCCTAGCTTATTCATAATCACCATGCTCCCCAATGGCTCAATTGTCGATCATTGGGACAATAGTATAGTTTCGTGGTCCATTACTTTCCGAAGATCGCTCAAAGATGAAGAAGTGTTGGCCTTCCAAGACTTGTTGAGGAAAATTGTAAGTAGAAGCCCTTCTCTCTTTTGATAAAAGAGTGTGGTCCATCTCAACCACTGGCCAGTACACCGTTAAATCCCTCAAAAGCCACCTAACACCATTCTCCCCCTTGGAAAAGCCCATCTTCTCGGCTATTTGGAAAACAAAAAGTCCAAGAAGAGTCAACATCCTTATTTGGATTATGCTTTTCGATCAGCTGAATGTAGCTGAAGTCCTCCAGAGAAAGCAACCAGTATCCTCCCTTTCCCCCACAATTTGCCCATTCTGCCTACATCATAGTGAGGACTCCCTTCACCTTTTCTTCACATGCCCTTATTCAAATTGGTGTTGGAAAAAGCTGCTGTGTTTTTTCAATCTTTCATGTATCTTGTGCAATGATTTCAAAAGTAACGTGTTTCAGCTCCTTGCCGGCCCCATTTCCCACAAATCTATCCGTTTGTTATGGTGTAATACTGTAAAAGCCTTATTGGCAGACCTTTGGTTTGAAAGAAATCAAAGGATTTTCCATAACAAAGCCACTAGATGCCAAGACCGCTTTGAAGCCGCCCGTCGTCAAGCCTCCTCTTGGTGCCTCCTTTTCGATCCTTTCCGTGCCTATAGCCTTTCAGATTTCAACCTCAATTGGGGGGCCTTTATCTCAACCCCTCCCATCGGACAACACTAAACATTTCCAGATTTCCAGATTTCAGCACCACTTATTGAACTTTTTATATATTTCCATAAGTTTCAGGCCACTGTTTTGGCTTTATCTTTAGTTTTTCACTTTTGATGTTTCTTTAGGCTTTGTCCTCATTTTGTAATCTTGTTATTATATCTCCCAGTTATGGGTTAGTATTGGAGATGATGAGGGTGCTAAGGGAGTGTCAACCTAGTTGAGACGTCCGGGTGCATCTCCTGATCCTTTTACAAGCACTTGTATTTTCTCTTTGCTCTTTGTATAACTCTCTTGTACTTAGAGCCTTCGCTCCTCTCTATTTATTAATAAAATGAATCGTTTCCTTTTAAAAAAAAAAACTGCATTATTCCAAAGCAATGGTGACGAGCCTTCAAGTAGGAGGTGGATGGCATTATCCTTTGGCTTGAATGAGAAAACCCATCGAGGATTGAAAATAGCTAATAATTGGGCCCAACACATTTGTGAATATGGACATTAAAAAAGAATGTGATCAAGAGAATCCCCCGCCTGTGGACAAAGAATACAAATTGAAGGCAAGGATAGTGGCAAAGGAAGCTTTTTCTGCAGTACATCAGAGGAATCGAGACTGCTGTCGATCATTATCCACATAAGGATATTAGTTTTCTTTTCTTAGGCCTTTTTGACTCCCAGATTGCAGCAAACAAATCTTTGTCCATATTGATTTATGAAGCCAAGTGGTTAAACTAGGATTTGGCTGAAAATGAGCCTGAAGATTCAGTCGTGAGTCTTCCAAAGATGTAAGTTTTACCGACAAAAGACCCGACAAATGATTTTGAAATCAACTCTCTTCATCTTTAAAAAATCTTCTAAAAACAATATTCTGTGATGACACTGAGGAATCCCAAAAAGATGAAACTGTGCCTTCTGGAACTGAGACAACTGCAAATAAGCAAGGAAACTGATCCCTCAAAGTAGAACTGTTAAGCCAAGGATCGTAGCAAAATTGAGTTCTTCTCTCATTTCTCACATTGAGGTGCAATAAGGATTCATTTTTCTTCTACATCTTAGAAATACTTACCCAGGGGCCACGGAGACTTGAATGTCCCTTGCCTTTTATATGCCAATTGAAATTGTCTGATCCATTACCTTTTTCCACAATGCATTAGATTCTTAAGTAAACCTCCAACCCCATTTTACAATGAGAGACACATCTCTGTGATTTAAAGCTCCAATATCAATACCACCATAAGCTTTAGACATGGAAGCTAAATTCCATCTTACCAAGTTGTTCAACTCACTGCCATTCTTGCCTTCTCAAGATCACAAAGACGTGTTTCCAAACTAACTGATAAAGGCATTAGAAAAATGGATATGTAGTACAAAGGTACATGATGGCTTAGCAAAAAGCAGTGTAGTAGCCAGGAGTAGTGCAGAAGCAGAATTTAGAGTATTGGCTCTTGGAATTTGTGAAGGTATGTGGGTCAATATGATATATGAACTAAAATTGTCACAAAAGGTGCATATACGGTCTATTCTGATTACAAGACTGCTGTTGCTATAACTCATTATCCAACTGTACATGATAGGACAAAACATTATTGAAGTTGGAAGCATTTCATAAAGGAGAAGATTGGGAGTTTGGGGTTTATCATAAAGTTCATGAGCCAATTGTGACTTCCCCTCAGGTGACTGCCCCTTTTCCAATCAGCAACCATACACTTCACAACATAAAGTTCATGAGCCAATTGTGACTTCTCCTCTCTCCTCTCTCCTCTCTCCACACCTTCTCGTTTTACGACCATAGCTCCGGTGACTGCCCCTTTTCCAATCAGCAACCATACACTTCACAACATCTTCGACTCTTCCATATTTAATCTTCCCAAATACCACGTTCGTTTTATCAATTATGGAAATCAAAAGTTGCAATATCAGCAACTGGTACTTCTGTGTTTGGCTCGAAGATTCAGGTTTTTGGTAGAGGACTTGGAAAGAAAGCAAATTGTTACAATTTCTTCTCAGATGATGGATTGGCTCTTAGAAGGTTGGAGCACCATGCTTAAGGATCAGATGCAAGTTTTTCTTCTTAGAAAAATAACAGAATCGATCGAGGTATCACTCAACTTGCCAAATTTCGATTTGAGGAAGGTTGGTTCGTGGAATATGCTTTTTGGCATTCTTTGGGAGGAAGAACGAATATTCATATTCCAGCTGGGAGGAATAATAACAAGGTTGTCATTCGTTCTTTTCAATGCTCAAGGAATGTATGATGCTACACATGCAGATTCCTCAAGTTTACAATGAAGACCTGGCTGGGGAATTGAAGAACGGTGACTTTACAAATTCCTTTGCAGAAACCGTTCGATCAGAATTTGGAAAAAAAAAAAAAAAAACAATCAAGACAGAATGGAAAGCTTGAAGAAAAACTAGGTCCATTCCACACCTCCTCTGTCTGGGTCAAAAAAGAAAAAGATATGTCAAATATGGACTTTAATTCTTTGCTCGTGGTGACAAAATTAATGGAGTTCTACTCTTTGAGTGATATTAAATCCCTGCTTGAGGATTTCTTTCAAGCTTCCACCTCAATTAATCCCTTTTTAGCAGGTAAGTCCTTGATCAAGATTGACAAGGAGATTGATTCAGATTTTTTGGAAGGCAAATGGCTCGAGTATGGTAGATTCTACCTCAAGATAGAGCGCTGGTCAGAAATGAATCATAGTCTGCCAGAAGTTATCAAATGCTATGGGGGGCTGGATTTCTATTAAGAATGACTTTGCCTTTTTCGAAAAAATCAATTTTTGAAACTATTGGTGATCACGAGGGTGGATTGGTGGAAATTTCTTCACAAACTTCAAATTTTTTGGACTGTTCTTCAGCATATATTAAAGTTCAAAATAATTTATATGGATTCATCCCAGCATCCTTATCTATTGAGGACTTAAATTTGGGGAAGTTTTTTATACAATTTGAAGGTAGGGATCCCATGGATGATCAGAGCAATCATCTCCTCAACAAAAATAGTTCTATGGAAAATGACTTTTCAAATATTTTGGATATTATCTGAATTAAAGAAACTATGTTAGGTGAAGGATTCACAGTGGATATGTTTGAAGAAGCTGAAAAGGCACCCCTAGTGGTGTAATATCAAAAGACTAATTTTGAATGAAATGATTTTCTCTTTCTAAATGAGGAAGGAGGTATTTATTTATAGGGAAAAGTGAATACAAGATGCTAACAGAATAACAACTACTAACTAACTCCTTTGTTAGTTTTACAAAAAGGCCCCTTGGCACACCATATTCCATCCCCCTAAAATCAAACTCGTCCTCGACGATGACAATTAGGACACCAAACGGAAGTCATCAGAAGCAACATAAGGTTTGAGATTAGCCATTGAATATTGGATTAATATGTGGGTCACAAGGCAACTCAATGCGATAACTTGGTTTGGCTATCGATCTGTGAATGAGAAGTAGGGCTTAAATGCAGTCCTCCATTCATCCCTCAGCCTTATTTGAATTTGGTGGTATTCACTCTTCAAGTCCACTTTTGAGAATATTAACGCTCCTCCAAGTTGATCAAGTAAATCATCTATTCTAGGATTAGGAAGTTATACTTCACTATAATCCAGTTGATAGCTCTACTATCAAAGTACATCCTCCAACTGCCATCTTTTTTAGGCGTGAGAGTAGGGCTAGCACCGCACATAGGCTAAGTCAATATGGTGTTGGATGTTTTGCAGGGGAGGTAGCCTCTTGGGTTCCTCTTTAAGTTGAGGGAATTAATCAAATAACTTTTGCACCTCCGGAGGAACTCCAACTTCTTGTATATCTTTGGACTGACAAGTCTTAAAATTTCAGCTTCCCTTTCCTTCATCAATGTTTTGCCACTTATTGTAATAAACAAGTACCTGCTGTCTTTTTTCTTCATCTTTACTCCCTCATCATTCTTCTTGTTCAATGGGAGTAATGCAATCTTCTTGTCCATCCATTGGAACTTGTATGTATTTTCTCTCCCCCTGTGCAAGGCTCGAGTGTCAAATTACCACGGTCTCCCCAAGAGGATATGGCATACATCCATCTCCAATACGTCACGTATAATTTGATCTTTTGCATCCACTGCCAATTGAGAGGGGAACTGTACAAATTTCATTGACTTCAACCTCTCCACCTTTCTTCACCCAACCAATCTTGTATGCATTTAGGTGAGGTTTCACCTTGAGGTTCAATGCTGTCATAAGCTTCTTGGACACGAAGTTCTCGCTACTTCCACTGTCTATAATCACGTTGCACATCTTCCCATTGATCGTGCATCTTGTCTTAAAGAGACAATGTCGTTGAGGGTTGGATTCTCATTTAGGAGTAATTAGTACCTTTGGAGAACACAAGATGCTCTTTCTCCTTTATACGGCTCAATCAATTCAGCTTTCTCTTCATGTTTTTCACTGTTTTCAGTCAACATTTCTTCTTCTTCTTCCATATAAGCTACTGCTTTTCGTTGAGGACACGCATTGGATAGGTGGCCAGCTTGGCCACATCGAAAACACTTGTCCAATGAGGGCCAATTGTAGGTGTTTTGAGTTCTTTTCTCGAAAACTGCCTCTGTTTTTTTTTTTTTTTTTTTTGGTCGGCCCCTTCTTGAATTTCTTTCTTTTTTCCTTTGGTTGAAGATGATGGGTGTGGCTGGTCAGATTCTTATTAACAAGTCTTGTTTTCTTACTTGTGGATGCTTCCCATGCGGCTGTTCTTGATGAATTCTTAGAGCGAATTTCATTCAATTCCTCCACGGTTTTTAGCAAAAGAAATGGCCTCGGATAATAAGTGAAAAGGTTGTACTTTTACCTTATCTTTGATGTCCATGTGTAGCATCCCACAAATCTTGCTATTAAATGTTGCTTATTTTCCATCAAGTTCGTTCTTGCTCCTAGCCTGTGGAGTTCTTCAATATAATCAGCCACCGACTGTGCCCCTTGCCTACAATTTTGATATTGATTGTACAATGTTTGTTCATAGTTGGGAGGAAGAAACCGTTCTCTCATAAATCTTTTCATCTTTTCCCACGAGTGAAACGATTGCTTGCGATTCCTTCTCCTATTGATTTCAAGTTGATCCCACCAAGCCAAGGCACTGACTTTTAGCTTCGAGGCTACTAAATGCACCTTCTTGTGATAAGGAGTATTCATGTAGGTAAAGAAATTCTTCTTATTCTTGATCCAATCAAGGAATGATTCAATATCACGCTTCCCATTGAAAGTCGACAAGTCTTCATTTTGTAATCATGCGAGTCACTCCATATCTCTCTTCTCGTTGCCTTCTTGGAGCATAGAACTCCACTTCTTGATCATATTCACTTGATGAGTACCAATCTTGGTCTTCTTGAAGCCTTTCTTGAACAGTTGGTTGTCTACTTGGGTTTTCTTGGAGCTGTCTTTGAAATCTTGGAGTCTTTCTTGATGAATTTCTTTCTGATTTTGGACAAACCTCGGTTGCCCCGCTCCACGCCTTCCTCTCCTTCCCAAATGTTGATTGAAAACCAGGTCATCTTTATTATTTTGAGGAGGGTCTGCTAGCCGATCCACCCTCCTAGTAAGTGCTTCTATTGATTCTTGAATGCTACTGAAAGTTCCATGAATTCCCTCCAAAGAATCTTCAATGGATAGCAAGCATATCGTTGTAGTTCTTGGAGAGAAGACGGGTGTGTCTTCCGCCTCTTGTTCTTGCTTAGGCCGCTCATCCGTGTTCGGGTTGGCAGCTCGTTGGTTGGCCATCAGTCCAAGGATCTCTTGGAATGCTCTGATACCAACATTTGGTATAACACCAAAAAACTAACTTTGAATGAAATGGTTATCTCCATATAAATGAGGGAGGAGGTCATTATTTATAGGGAAAAGTGATTACAAGATCCAAACAAAATAATAACTACTAACTAACTCACTCCTTGGTTAGTTTTACAAAAATGCCCCTTGCTACACCACTCAGACATGCATACGACTTTCTCAAAAGACTTTACACTGGAAAATGGAATTTGCGGCTTGGAAAAGGAAAAGGCAGCTCATACCTCGGACATTGAAAGGGCTGATGTAATGACATCTGGTGCATTTATTAAGTTACCTTCTCTCTCTGCAGATTTATTGAGGATCCACAGGATGCATCATTTAAGGAAGAAGGACTAACTAAATTACTATGGGAAAGTTTAAAAGACACATCGTTTCGACCAACATTTGAAGAAGAATAAAAAACTGAAAAGTCTCCATCTCAACCATGCCCGGATCAGGCTACTTCTTCAAAGTCACATTTGAAAAACATACTTTCAGAGGGGGAAGGGTCAGCTCAAGATTATCAAAAGGACCTTAATGAGATTTTGAGTCCTCAAGTTTTCACAGATTCGCCCACGAATTCCAAAGATCAAAAGCTAAAGTCATCGGTTGATTCACTGTTAAATCATTCAACCCATCCAGATTCTTTGGAGGACATTTGTGTTCGTGCTCTGATCCCTCAAAGCAAAAGTTCCCCAGGGAAAATACATTCTTCAGCAACTAATGTACAATCCAATTTCATTGTTCCAGGCTCAAAAGTGTCTTTTGTCCAAGAAACTTTTTCTCAAGACTAAAAGAAGCAAGTGATCCATGACTCTGATGATGAGTCTAATGTTAGTGTGAAGAGTGAAGACCTTGATGAAGACTCTCCAGTAGTTCAAGCTGAGGAAGAATCCACACCGTATCATTTGGGGGAAGCTTACAGATCTCTATTCCTACAACAACCACCTTCTGTAAGAGCTCCACATTTATCTCCTTCTCAAATCCCCTCTAAATATTCATCTTTAGTTGCTGCTTGTTGTTTTCAACCATTGGAAATTGCATCTCCATAAGAGATGTTTCGAGTATGAAGATCATTTCTTGGAACATCAGGACAATGTGAAAAGAGAAGGGGGTCATCTAGGAAGACCTTTCAATAGTACAGGCCATTGTTTTTTCTTTTTCCCTCCTTCCTTGGCAAATAATTTTGGTAGTTGCTCTCTAAACAGGGAAGTGGAGAAGTTAGGTATTTCTTGAAGATGGAAGAGGAATGATCGGTCTTAAGCCTTGGTTGAAGGGGAAGCAGACTTCAATTTCCAAACTCCCAATTAAAATCTTGAGAAAAATTCATCTCCAATTTTTACTAAGCTCTAGAAGGTTATCCATGACGTAGTGAAATTGGTTGTGTGAATCGGTTGCTATTATCATAGCTCAAGGATGGGTTGGTTTTATTATTGTTGCTAAACTTAAAAGGATGCAAGATGAAGTCTCGGTTTGCTGTTTTTGAGAATGAAAGGAAGTGAACAGTGGGAAGAAGTCTTTGAAATTTTTGGATAATATCTATCATGCTTGGTTCAAGTTGAAATTTAGCTTCTTATAATCTTGATCGAGACTTTTAAGTGTTGAAGGTCTGAAAGGATTCAATGCATTTTTTAGACGCGTCACTTCATTGGCTGTTTTGAGATGACTCCAGTCAATTCCTTCCCTTGGTGCTCTCTTTCAATCTTTTATAGACTATTCAATTCAAGTCATTGTTAAAGATGTAGTGCTTTGTTTGTTCTTCTTTAGTTAGCCTCTACTCTATTGCTAAGTGTTTGCATTGTACTTGATTTCGTTTCTTGTTGGTTATTTCTCTTTCGTCTCCATTATTGTATTTTAAACATTAGTCTCATTTCATTACTTCAATGAAGAGGCTCGTTTCTGTTTCCATAAAGGAGAAGATTGGTGTGGTAGTCAATTGTAAATTGTAATTTGTATATATCTTATATTCCGACTACCGATGAAACATCTAATATGCTAATTAAAGGCCTTTCGAAAAGACACTTGGATAAACTTCTTAACAAACTGGATATGGAAGACATCTAAGAACCAGCTTGGAGAGTGTTGGATTTTTGGATGTCTTTTTATATCTCTGTGATTTTAGATGTGTACTACGGGTAAATTTATACTTTATTTCTACAAGAGTCTTTCCTTAATGGTAGATGGGCTTTCTTCTAACATAGAAGGCCTTGCATTTTCTCACAAATATAGAGAAAAAAATATAATAATATTTCCATCCCAAATTCAAGTAAAATGGTGTTTTCTTGGATCTTGTTGTAGTTTGGCTATAATGTCAATTGTCTAGTTAAAGTTCAGTTTTTCCTTTTTATTTCTTTTCCCTCTTTTCTTTCAAATTTGTTATAATTCATATAGCTTCCTGAGTTTATAAATTTCATGATGTCTTGATAAATGTATTTTTTATGAATGGAATGTTTCACTCATTATTATTTTTTTTTTTTTTAAAAAAAAAAAAAAATTAGTTCCTTAAAAAAGAAGTTAAAAGACAAGATGACTGAATTCCAGGTAAATTTTATGATCTCTTTGTTGGATTAGAGTCATTATTGCCTAAGATCATGGGTTGAATGGATTGCAATATTAATTGTAGATTTTACGGGAAAAAATCCATCAAGAATACCGGGAGGTTGTTGAGAGACGGGTTTTCACAGGTTTGATCCCTCAGCCATAAAAATTATGGTGCTCAAACTGTTATTATTTTGGAGTTATAGTTTTTACTGTTGGCTTCTATGATTTTCAGTCACAGGCGCTAGGGCTGACGAAGAGGTAGTACTTCCACTATTCTTAGAATTCTTGTGGATCCCATTGATAATGTTTTAACGTGCGGTGGCCGTGTTTCCATCATCATATGAACATGCAGACCATCGAGAAGTTAATTGAAACTGGGGATAGTGAACAAATTTTTCAGAAGGCAATTCAAGAACAAGGGCGAGGACAGGTATATTTGCTTCTACCTTATCATCACTTCCCCTTCTTCCTTTCCCCAGCCGTGTTATTTGCATTGAAGTTTTAGCTTTGAAAGTTTATGCTTTCGAGTCTTTACTGGTGTACATGGACTGCGTTATTATTATCTCAGTACACTTTTTGTGCCTTGATTTATGTATGTTATATTTTTCTTTCCATATGTTTATAATACTTCGTAGGTAATGGACACACTAGCTGAAATTCAAGAGCGTCATAGTGCAGTTAGAGAACTGGAGAGGAAGTTACTCGAGCTACAGCAGGTACATTATTAGATTTTATGCATACAGTATCTTCATTCCCTAGAAGTGATAGTTATGTAAAGTCAAAAATTAAGAAGAAAAGTTTTCTATTGTCGGCAGTATAATGGAAATTGTGTTTGGTCATGCTGGCATACATTATTCTTTCACTCTTAGCTTTTGCCTATAGTTGAATATCCAACTTAGGACCTGTTTGGATTGACCGACCAGAGAAAAAAGTTTTTTTAAAAAGTCATTTTTATTTAAATTCTTTTGATAAAAACTATTTAAAATAAACTTTGAAAGCATTCCAAAAGCTATTTTTAGTGATTGCTAGATACTTTAATTTTTTCTAAAATGATTTATTTTCTAAATTAAACATTTGAAAAGTTAAACCAAACACACCGTTAATTTGATTTCCTTTATGCAACTGCCAAGTCAATCGGGAGGTTTGGATATTTAGTCAGAAGTTGGTTTAAGATTTGTTTTTGTGGCTGCTAAAGAGAATAAATCCAATCATTTTTATTCGACTGGTTAAGGAAAGCATTGGATGGAACAAAAATAAGCAGTTTTAATTACTGTCTATTTCAAACATTTAAAATTTTGAATGACATTTTATCTACGAATTGGTCATAAATCCTTGGGGAACTTATGAAGTACATTAATTTAAACTTTTGCATTTCTTGTTAGAGCTCTTCTGAGAGTGGTATCTTAGGAAAATTTGCATGGAATTAGAATAGTTGTTCAGCTTGAATGTTCAGACGGCAATCGGGAGAGTCCCTCCGTTTCATCTTTCCTTTATTTTGGGTGTCTCTCTGACTCTCTTATAATGACTACATAACAAAACATAACATCTACCAAGTACCTTTAACTTTGCAGGTATTTCTCGACATGGCAGTATTGGTGGAGGCACAAGGGGATATGCTCGACAATATTGAATCACATGTAATATTTATAGTTTGATCTTGAAATATCTTCATTTTGGAGTTGTAGGTGTGAAGTGTAACTAAATGTAAAATGAATTTGTAACTGAGGTATTCATTCTGCTGTGCTCCTTCCAGGTTACAAGTGCAGTAGATCATGTGCAACAAGGGAATACTGCTCTTCAAAAGGCAAAGAAGCTGCAAAAGAATTCTAGGAAATGGATGTGCATTGCCATCATAATCCTTCTAATCATTGTTGTGGTCATAGTAGTGGGAGTCCTTAAGCCATGGAATAATGGTAAGGGTGCCTAAGTGCCCATCATCTGTCTGTATAAATATCACTTTAAAGGATTTGTACCTCTGCCTGGACCTACAATTTGTGTTGATTTTTTGATCCATTTTTGGAACAAAGAAAGATGCTAGGTATGTGTCATATTGCTTTCAAGATGAAGTATATATAAATATATATGAGTATATTCTTTATATCTTCAACAAAATGCCCATCTGCTTGAGCATTCTGTGAAATTAAACACTTCTTCTCCCAATCAAGAGGTCTCAGCTTGAGCTGTTTGTGAAATAACTGTACCTTCATGGTTATGCAGCATGTGGTGGCAATATTATGATGCATTTTAACTTTTATGACATCTCTGGGAGTGATTTTAAAATTGTTAAAATCATTTTTATTGCTTTCAAAATTAATCCAAAAATATTTTTAATCATTCAAAATCAATTAGTAGTTTAAAATTTGCGTTTACAAATTGGTTTAGAAATATAACCTAATAATAATAATAATGTATTTGTTATGACGGTTTGGTCTTTACTTTAGCCTAGCTAGATTGATCCTACGTCCATGTTATAAGTATTTTGAGAAGTTGATAAAGAGCTTGAATGAAAATGAAAAGTTCGATAGCAACTTTAATGGAAAAGGACGAAATTTTAAATTTGCCCGATTCTCATATTTTGAAAAATAATCAATATTTTCATTTCTATAATATTATATTGCAAACGAAGAAGTGGATTTGAAGGAAGTTTGGCCATTTTTAACCCAGAAGCTAAAACTAATCATGAACTTGCCATATCTGCTCTAAAATAAAAGGTGTTAGCTTTAAATAATCGACATTTTTTTTGTTTAAAAAAAAAAGAGATTTTTTTTTTTTAAATGGGTGGGAATCAGTCGTGTTTGTAAATATACCAGGAGGATTATGAATTGACAAATAGAACTACTTTCTTTTTAATAAAATTTTCGAACAACTTTAGATAATTTTACATAATTCCTTTCACCTGTGTATAAACAATGATAAACATCATCCTTGATACTTGATAGAGGTTTGTAACCAACAGACAGTTGATAGATTAATAGACACATACCATAAAAGATAGATGTTGATAGATATAATAGACATAATTGAAAGACGTATAAAACTTTAGATATACCAAGAAAAATTTGTTTGGTGGTAAGATTCTCATGGGATACTCCATTAATTTTGTAGTAATGTGAAATATGAAGTATCTGACCATCTTGAGATGTCCGGGTATCCTAGAATGCAAATATAGGAGACAATTATTTAATTTTAGATCCCCTCTTACAATTTGGATTTTTAAGATGTCTATGACGACGACATTCTCCAATGACATCTTTGTTTTTCACAGTTTTCTTTGTTTTATATTTTTTAAATTTACAATTCAAAATAAAACAATGTATTTTTTAATATAATCAATTTTGAATTCATGTACTAACAAAGTCAAGTCCTCATTCTTCAAAAGTATTTGAAATGGGAGATTTATTTTCTAGGTATTTAGGATCAACAAGATCAAGTCCTCATTCTTCAAAAGACCATGGAGCTACGATTGGGTGGAGGGGCTTTGATGGCTAATGAATAAAGTTTGTATGGAATTGACAACCTTCATACTTCTTTGCATACTCCATTCAATTTTGGATCATCTTGGGCTAATAGTAACTCATCCTCTTTAGTTGAAACTAAAGTTTTGGTCCAAACTGATGTGCACCACAAATACCTGAAAGTGTCACTGATCTTCTAATGAACAATTTGTTCATGATATAATCATAAACTAAATCTCTATTGAGCTAGTGAGAGAGTGGAGCTTGATTTTTTAAATCCTGAAATTAACACTTAAGGGAATTATTACTAATCTGGTTTCCTTATATGTGAAAGATTGAATTGTATGTTATGAAACTTATGATCGAGCTTCGTATTTCGTCAAGTGCTCCAAAATAGTAGGCTTATCAAAGTGACAACAAAGGCAGGAGTTCATGCAAATCAAAGGAAAAACATTCACAGGACAGAAGTTCATAAATCACTCAGGATTAAGATAAAGTCATGACCATCGTGTGAAATATTAATTTTCTCAGTTAACACATTTATAAAGAGATATTTAATTTTTGGTGATCTAGTCTTATACAAATTCATTGTATAGGAAACTCCTACTTACGTGTTTCTACATGAAAGAATTAGATCTAATCATTTGTAGTAATTACAAAGTGACTTGTAACCATAGTGTTATCAAGATAAGACACCTTTTTCGTATACTATAGATCTTTTAGGTTATTTCTTGAATATGATCCTATTGTATGTCAACTACATATTGTATAAGATTATAATGATGATATTGGACATTAACATGTAATGGATAATATAATGTTGTAAAAATAATTAAATAGTCATTTGTAAATACTTGAAAGATTAATTATGAGGCTTGAAGCCATAAAATCATAATAGATCTTGCCTCGAGGCGATTTATCATATGTTTACATATTCTCTTAGTGAAGATAGGAATTTGTTCTTGCTCCTGTGAGCTCTCTTTTGAGCAACTGCATGTAACAAAATCCCATGGAAGGAGTCGTTTGCAACGGTAGTTTTAGATGCAATCTCCTTTGCCATTATTATTTACCTTGAATTAGAGAGATGAAAGGTAGAAAGTTTCATTTGGCGTGCCGATTTGTTCAAACGAGATTTCTTGAGAAACATAGTTTATAAATTGAACTTGAGTTTATATAGATTTCTGAAGTGTGGTTCAATCTCTAACACTTGATCTTATGATTCTCTCTCTTAGAAGTACGTTTTACTCTAGATAAGTACGACAATGTTCTTGAAATGGAAAACATAGAAGAATGTTTACTATTTTCGAAAACATTAGTCTTCAAAGATCGTTTAGTTTTCAAGATCTTAGGAGATCTTTTGATAGTTGATGATTCCTTTTTAAGTTCTTCCTAAAACTTTACTTTCTGAACCCCAAAATGAATGACTCATTTATTTATAGAATACTCATAAGACAATATGGATTTGAGGCTTGGATGATCGCCCAATCAATTAAATTTTGGGATCGATTGACCTTTGAATCAAAAGAACCTATTTTTGGTCTTGACTTGACTCAAATTCAAATGTTATGATCCAATTGGACCAAACTAGACTATGCAATTAAAAATCATGATGATGTTGCTTGGCATTATCAAGTTTTATCACTTTTATGTCTTCAGTTTTAATTTGGGACACATATCAATATGTAATTAGTTCCAAATTCAGTAATTGATATTTTTGTCACTAATTTGAGAAATAACATGACAACTTGAGAAACTTCTTACTAATTATTCACAGTTTAAATAATATAAATTTAACATTTTTTTGCCATAATATAATCAATAAATAATCAAATGATCATGTTGCTTTTCTAATTAGTCAACCAATTGTTTCTTAAAAAAGTTATGTTATTTTCATAGTTTAAATTTTTCATCAAAATCTCGAAATTTTGAGATTTTGAAGGGCTCGAAATTTTGATTGAAGAAAACTTTTTTTCCCCTAATTTCGACGAAATTTCGAGATTTCTTGGAATTTGAAATTTCGAGAATATTCCGATTCTTCCCGAAGAAATATAGAGATTTCTAGAAAATTTTGAGAAATTTTGATATTTCGAGGAAATTTCAATATTTCGAGATAATTTTGACTTCTTTTTTAATTAACTACGTGAGCCCGATACAAGTTTTTCAATTTTGTGATCCTAATTACACACAATTTTATAGTTTCACAATTTTCAACAAAGGATTTAAATTGATGTTAGTTTTTTTTTTTTTTACCATCCAAAACTTTCATAATTTTCTCATAAAATTTTCATAATTTTCACCATCATTTCAGCACCTTGGTTATCGAGAAATTTCACAAAATGATTCAAATACCAAAACATTTCTACCCAATGACTACTTCCTAAAAGCTTTTCTACCACTTACCTTTTGTCCATGCAAAATTCCAAAATTACCCTTAGATTTAAAAAGCCTTCAGACCAAAGCCATCCATCTTCTTCCTTCAACGATTCAATGTGTATGCAATACAACACCAACATTCCACCAAAGCATTTATTTCCAACTAATATTCTACCAATAACATTGAATAACATTGGTATGAACAAAATGGAAGGTCATTCTCTGTATTCACTTTTTGTTGAACTCCCCACGAAATTCTCCCATTGTTCTTTCAGAGTTTCAGTCCAATATCTTTGTTGATCGCTGCATCGTCAGATTCAGAAACAGAGAGAATGTAAGTGATATTCTATAATATTTCTTATCCTAGATCGCTTTCATAATAAGTGTTGTTTAGCATTAAATGAACGATTGTATAGTAATATATACATAATAATTCATTACAATATAAACGGTCGGTCATAAATTACTAGACGATCGTATACTAAGTTATAAACAATCGTGTAGTAATTTATAAACGATCGTGTAGTAATTTATAAAGGATCGTATACTTAGTATTGTATATGCGATTGTATATAAATTTCTGAACGATCGTTTATACTATACTACACGATCGTGTAGTATTGTATAAATGATCGTTCAAAACCTTATATGTGTTTGCATATACAATACTAAGCGAGCACTTATAAATAGTTGGACGTTTACTTATCAATTACTGTGCGATTTCTTAAACTTTTATGGGACATTGCTTAAGATTTTCTTATCCCATTGTAGATTAATGATGCTACTTCACATCTTTGTACGATTTGGTGGGGATTGAGATAAGTCCGGAAGAAATTATGTTGGAGGTCATAAGAAAGGTCTGAAAGTCAGAAATGATATAACAATCAGTGAATTAATGAGTATGATGCACCAACGACTGAATATCGATCCGGATATGTTTGATATACACATCAAATGTTGTTACAATATATTAGTCCCAGCTCCCCCGATCAACATAATCGACGATGAAGACCTTAGCTTGGTTTGGTCACAACAATGAACCTAGATGTACTTCACAGTTCGATACTGAACATGGATATGAGCAATCTTCAGGACCATAATCTTCTCCAACACCTTACATCAATGTTTCCAACTTTACTTGCTTTTGTCCCACCAATTGTGATGCCTTTGGTCCAAATACATTTCACCATTCCAACCTAACCATTTATAGATATACCCAGACCATCAGAGGGTCCATCGTATGACGACCTCATCACAATACCTCATGTTTGTTTGAATGACGAGGATATAAAGGTCAGACAAATTTTCTTTTCGAAATATAATTTGTTAATTAAATTATTGATGCTTGCAATAAGAAAGAACTTTGACTACCGTGTAAAAAAAGTCAATAAAGAGCTTGCTAACTATCCGATGTTCGGTGGAACAATGCATGTGGAGGGTCCATGAGAAAAAAATGAAAGAAAGTGATTCCTTCAAAGTGACGAAATATCCAAACGAACAAGTTGGTCGAACATACCGCCCGAGGGATATAATTAAGGACGTCCAACGAGATTATGGAATGAACATAAGTTACGGGTGGTTTACCGTGCTAGAGAGTACGGATTGGTATTTGCACGAGGGTCGCTGGAAGGATCATATGCTATTGTTAGGGCATATGACGAGGCACTTAAGTTTGCAAATCCAAGTACGATATTTGAGGTTGAAGTAGAGGACAGGCAATACTTTAAGCATGTCTTCATGGCACTTGGTCCCTGTATCAGGGGTGTACCTCAACTTCAGTAGCATCCTTCTGAGTTGATGTCCCCACAATCTTTGTTGAATCCGCAATGAAATGACCCCTAAGACTGAACGCTTAAGTGGAGAGTTCATTGACTTCATTGATCATCCCAATTGGCTGTTTATTGACTAGTCGTTCACTGACATGTTCATTGACATGTTTTTTCTACATCAGTCTGAAGGGGATCTTCTACACTGTAGGTTTCTTGATGGGTACGAGGGGATCTTCTGCATCGGTCTGAGGGGGGTCATCATTATTATGAGGTCCCTTATTATTGTTACCATCACCATTATTATCATCACGGGGCCCCTCATTATTGTACCTCTCATCATGATGAGTCCTTGTATTATTACTATCCTAAACAAATCAAACGAACTATTCTGTCAAGGGAGGTAATTGATCGTTTAAGAATATGTAAATGGTCCTTTAGAAAATCTAAATGACCGTCTAGAAAATTTAAACCATCGTTTAAGATTTTCTAAACGATCGTCTATTTGAGAATATTTAAATGACTGTACAAAAATGCATACCTTATTTAGATGATGGACCATCATCTTTATTTTGTTCAATTATTGGCCTATCAGATGATGTTGGACAGTAATGTATCTCCCATCTGACGGACCATGGTAGTCAAGTTCATCAAATCTTTGCAAATTTCTTTAATTTCCTCCCTGAGAATCTTGTATGATTTGAAATGACGGTGTCGTGAGGACTTCTGTTGCCTACATGGTTCTGGCTCTATTGGGTTAGTCTGAACCAACATACATGGTTTCGGCTCTATTGGGTTAGCCTGAATCGACATACGTGGTTCTGGCTCTATACCTTGCACATTTACAGAGTTTTCTACATAGGGTTCATGCTCTTCGTACCCACCAAAGGACTCGTGAGAATCGATGGAGTGTTCACCCTTTCAATCCTTCTTTCTCCAATAATAGGAACCACATTAAGTCCTTCCAGTCGGTCCTCCTTGTATCTTATCTCCTCTGTGCTAGGTACAAACCTTGACACAACAATAGTCTGTACATAAACAAATGAGCAAGTCATAATGCATGAAACTATAAACAAATGAACTAGTCAAAAGTGATCTGTTACTTGCTTTTTTTGGGTGGAAAACTTTATTGCTCAATAATTTATAAGATAGAGCACAAGAACAAGTCCATTTAAGAATTCTAGGAATTTCAACCTTGCTGACTTTGGTGGGTATGGACTTACTTGATGTGGATAAAATTTCATAAGCCCAAATATACGATATGGAAACTTTGTTACACGTACATAACACACAGGTTCAATGTTTATTAAAATGAATCAGAAACAAAAGTACATACCTGGAAAGAAAGTATGAATCCCTTTATACAGTAATGTAAGACATGGTGATCACGTTCTGCTTTCTTTGAATCATATCCCTTTATACAGTAATGTACATCGATAAAAGAGAGAAGACCAGTCGTAATGTACAAAGACGTCGTGGTCATCGACAATCCCAAATATATTAACATTGAACTAGATTTTTTTGTCTCTTCCAATCATCACCGTTTTAATAAATAGTGCTAATGCAACCTTGACAACATCTTTGTCATTAGTAAAACTGAACTTCTCGAATGTGGTCTCCACATCCTTGTAAGAACTATCCTTTTCATTTGGGTCCTTCGGTCCAAGAATGAGTTTTTGCAGCCTTTCACCACTTGTTTCTCTTTCTATTGTTTCCCTGGTTGGCCACAACCCAGTTATCAAGTTAAAATCCTCTTGGGAGAATGTTACCTTCTTCCCTAGAATATTGAATGTTATAACGTCTGGGTTCGCATCTGCTACCTCCCTTAACAGAAAGTGGTGCAAAAGTTGTCCATTAAAAACAATATTTATATCCAACAGTGGACCAAAGAACGTTTTCCTATACAACCTCATCTGTTCTTCTGTCAACTTATTCTTAATCACAAGGGCAATTTTGTGGACTTGGCAAGCAACTGTAGCACGGAAATATTTCTTAGCAGGGACGACCATCTTACCAATCTGACAATCATGTACATTACAAGAAAATCTAAAAGATCGTCTAGAAAATCTAAACGATCGTCTAAAATATCTAAATGATCGTCTATAAAACTTAAATGATCGCATAACAAAAACTAAACGATCGCATAATGAAAACTAAATGATCGCATAACAAAAACTAACCGATTGCATAACAGATATCTAAACGATCGTGTAACAGTTAGCTAAACGATCGCATAACAGATATCTAAATGATCGCGTAACAATTAGCTAAACAATCGCACGATATAAACCTAAACGATCATACTATAAAAATCTAAACGATCGCATAACAGTTAGCTAAACTATTGCACGATATAAACCTAAGCAATCACATAAGAAATATCTAAACGACCGCTTAACAGTTAGCTAAACGATTACACGATATAAACCTAAATGATCACACGATATAAACCTAAATTATCACACAATAAATATCTAAATGGTCGCTTAGTATTCTCTATTCGATCACTTAGTAATCTCTATCCAAGCACTTGGTAATATCTAAATGCTTGCTTAGTATTCTCTAAACGCTCGCTTAGTATTCTCTATTTGATCGCTTAGTATTCTCTCAACGATCGATTATGAACGAATATGCGATTAAACCCTAAAAGATAATTAACCCTCGAATATCAACATGCATTCTTCAAGGAGAAGAGTCTCATACCTTTCAAATCACAATGACAAGTGCATAGAGACGATCGACGAGAAACCTACGAGGAGTTCTTGACTGAAGTTCAGAGAGAAAATGGGAGCAAATTTGAGAGAATTTTTCAAAGAAAAATGCTTTGAGAAGGAAATGAAGGGTCCTATTGTTGTAAAGTATTCGTAGGGAGCGCAGATACCAAACCATCTGAAGGCTTTTAAAATTGAAGTAATTTTAGAATTTTGTATGGGCAAAAGGTCAATAGTAAAAAGGTTTCTTGTCACGAGTAGAGAAGTTTTTTTTTTTTTTTTTTTTTTTTCATTTGGTGAAATTTTCATTGTTAATTCATTCAAAGCGAGAGTCGCCCCCTGCTATCCCTCTCCTTCCCCTGTTTCTCCCAAAGTCCAAATCCCATCGCCCGCCGCCGTTCACAGCTCGCCGTTCCTCCACCTGAAAGGATACCGGTATGTCTCTCTCCATCTCTCAACCCAACTCACTAGCTTGTACTCACACTTCATATCTTGATTCTCGTCCAGTTTAGGTTTCCATTGTTACACTCTCATCGTCGTCCACTTTGGGTTTTTGATACTTTCCGTTTCCACTGCGATTGCATTCATGAGAACTGGACTGAACTCTAACCTTCAATGACCACCTGTAAACATTGATCTTACAAACTAACCCCTTTTAAGATTGGGAATATTATTATGTAAGTGAATTCCGTTTTAGGGTTTATTATCTTCCTTGCCCTTACAGCTTTCTAATAGGAGATTGGGAGGATTCTATGGAGTTAGATGCTGTTTTTTCTGTTTCTGTTTCAGTTACTCTGTCTGATTGGCGCTGCTTGTTCTCTCTTTGGCAGTTTTGATTCAAATTACTGCATTATCATTTATGAGGCCAAGAAAATCTGCTAAGTTCTCCCTGGTTTTGGGCATTGCCCATCAAATTTACGAGAAATTTGGCTTATTCTGCCCCAAGATTACCAAATCCTACCTGAATCCATGTGCCCACCAATCGCATATTCAAAGCTTTTGGAGGGTTTTTCCATTAGGTGTACTGTATTCGACTCAATCCTCAAAACTTCCTGAATATGAAATGCCTACGGTCACCTGGGGAGCTGTTCAAGGGCGCAAAGAAAAACTTGTTTCCCGAGTCATAATCTGTGACTACTTAAAGAGTTTGGGGATTGTTCCTGATGAATTAGAACACTTGGAGCTGCCTTCTACGGTTGAAGTCATGAGAGAGCGTGTCGAGTTTCTTCAGAAGTTAGGATTGACGATCGATGACATTAACGAGTTCCCATTAATGCTAGGTTGTAGTGTTCGCAAAAATATAATACCTGTTCTAGGTTACTTGGAGAAAATTGGGATTCCAAGGCCAAAACTTGGAGAATTTATTAAGAATTATCCACAGGTCTTGCATGCCAGTGTCATTGTTGAGCTTGCTCCCGTCATTAAGCTTCTTCGTGGGCTCGATGTGGAGAAAGAAGATATTGGATATGTCCTCCAGAAATACCCTGAGCTTCTGGGTTTCAAGCTTGAGGGGACAATGAGTACATCTGTTGCATATCTTGTGAGTATAGGTGTTAATCCAAGAGATATTGGACCAATGGTCACACAATACCCGTACTTTTTGGGGATGAGAGTTGGAACCATGATCAAGCCCCTCGTTGAGTTTATTGTTTCTTTAGGTTTGCCAAAGAAGATAGTAGCAAGAATGCTCGAGAAGCGAGCATACATACTTGGTTATGATCTTGAAGAGACCGTGAAGCCCAATATAGATTGCTTGCTAAGCTTCGGGATTAGGAAGGAGCTGCTTCCTTCGGTGATTGCACAATATCCACAAATTCTTGGGCTGCCTCTGAAAGCGAAGTTGTCTTCTCAGCAATTTTTCTTTGACCTAAAGCTCAAGATTGATCCTGCAGGGTTTGCACAAGTGATAGAAAAAATGCCACAGATAGTCAGCCTTCACCAACACGTGATAATTAAACCGGCAGAGTTCTTTCTTGGACGCGGTATTCCGTCCTCTGATGTAGCTAAGATGATCATTAAATGTCCTCAGCTGGTCGCCTGTCGTGTAGAACTCATGAAAAACAGTTACTACTTCTTCAAGTCTGAGATGGGCAGGCCAATTAAAGAACTTGTCAACTTCCCCGAATATTTTACGTACAGTTTGGAATCGAGGATAAAACCAAGGTATGAGAGGCTGCAGAGCAAGGGAATCAGATGTTCATTAAATTGGTTTCTCAACTGCAGTGATCAAAGGTTTGAGGAGAGATTGAAGGGTGAATTCATTGAAACAGAGAGTTTGAGGCCATCATTTTGTATGGGAGGGAGATTAGAACTACCAGGGAATGAGATTATTGTGTCAGATGATGAGGTTGAGGAGGATGAGTGTGATGAAAAACTTCACAGACGTATTGTTTCTCTTTAGAAAGTTCCCCCTTTTATTTATTCAAATTTTCTTTTGCTCTGTCTGTTTGGTCTGTGAGCTATTTTTGGTTTGATATTTTTTAGAACCTAAAAGACGAAAAAAAATGGTGAAAATACACATTGTATACTTATTCTGAAAAAAGGATTTTCAAAAAAACTCTTAAAATAGTGTACTTTGATACACTTGCAAAACTTTTCGTTAATGGGACTTTTGTTTAAAACCGTAGACGGATTTTCACAAAGATATAACAAGCACATGGAACCATCTCTTTTTCTTTCTGTCAAGAAAAAATATGGTAGACTAACTTACTTATACTTATATTTATAGCTGTTAATGAAAGAGCCCAATGCAAAACATTATTTTCTCATTTCCAAGAGAGAGAATCCTATAGGGTAGTGCGTGTCAATGAAATTATTCCACCCAAGATCTACATGCAGAAAAATTATTTTAACATTCAACTGCTCCAATTGAAGATTATAAGCAGCTGTCAATGAAATGATCAGAACTCTGATTTGGGGTGTCTTAACTGGAAGGAAGATCCGAGTGTACCCCTTTGGAGGTTGGAACTAGTCTCGCGTTATTCCGACTATGATGTCCATGCTTTCCTTAAGTTTTATAGATTCACTTGCAGCCTAACCAACTTTTGGTTAATGTTCGATGCACTCGATCCCAAAGTTTCATTGATATTATTATTTTGTCAACATGAGCATATCTAAATGCCATGAAATATGTGCCATAACTAAGAAGTCAAAGGTAAACTCGTCATTTTTTAATCAAAGAGGTGATCTACCTATTTAGTTTGCTTTTTTTTTTTTTTAAATAAAGAGGCGATCTACCTACTTAGGTTACTTTTTTTGAGAGAATAGTGCAATACACAAAATCTGTATTTGCATACTTGGAAGGGAGGTTATATTTCTCTCCTTTCACAATCATTTGCTAGTTGATAGTTTTGGGAAAAAAAAATAAAAAATAAAAAAAATAAAACCTCCTTGGTGTTGGGATGAACCTTCCTGATTAAGTAGCTGATGTCCCTATTTTTGTTGTAGAATATTAACAACTTCATCGACTGATTGAGCCTCCACCTTGAATGATAGCTTTGTTTTGTGTTTCAGTCTCAACAAACTAGTTTGTTTTGTAGTTGACATGATCCACTCGTGTTTGGCTCATCCTGATGTTTATTTTATCAAATGTTGTTACATCTTCTAATTAGGTAACTTGTATAATTCAACTCCTAGAGAATATCTGAAAAATAAATATTTTTGATTCCGTGGATGTGAAATCTAGCTATGTAAGGAAATGTTTGTATTTGTTGAGTTCATGAATAAAATTAATTTTTTTTTTTTGGCTGATGGAGTCTATTTATACTCTGGTTATTAAATTCACTTTCTCAAATTTGACATCCAAATTTGTCTATGGAGTCCATGTTAGTAGAAACTCTCTATTTCATCTAGAGAAATTACATTTTCAGGTAGTTTTTGAGAGTCGATGAAATCAATCAAAGTAAAAACATATTTTCAATGGCTTTTGTATGAACGTTTGAGTGGAAGCAATCGTTTGAACACCTTGTGAGGGAGTAGACCAATTTGTTAAATGAAAGCTAAGTTTCTGATGTGTCGGCAGTAACTGTCGGCTTAATGTTTGAATTCTTTTTTTCATTTTAGTCCCTACTGTATTAAATTGTTAATTGTCCTTCTATGTATTAACATTTTTCCAATTTATACTTCAGTGTTGATAGATGTTAAAATTGGTTGGTGAATTAGTAAAATTTAAAAGAGAGAAAAAAAACAGAAATTGTTAATACCAAAGGACTAAATAGAAAACTTTTAAACAATAAAGACTGAATCATAATTTTTTTTAAGACATATCTGGAGTAAACACATTTATTTAGCCCAAGAAGTAAATTACAATAAAGAGGAAAGAAATCAACTAAGCAGTATCATTTTTGGCCAAGTTCAAAAGAAAAAAAAATGTTAGATGAGAAACACCATCCCAATCAAGTTTTTCTATTATTTAAACGTCAAAAAATTTAAAGAATTATATACTATCTGTATATGATGTTTTTTATAACATACTACAACTCACTTTTAAATTTCTTCTGAGGAAAAAATGATACAACTATACTTTTCTTGATTTCAATGTTTGAGAAAAATGTTTATGAATCGCATGCACTATATTTCCTATAAAGCTATCCTCTACACAAAAGAGAAAAAAAATCTTCATTCCGAAGCCAATATCATGTCTACTTACCCAATTTTAGTCGTTGGGATCCATTTCCTCATCCTGATCAATGAGATTATCCAAATAGCTTTTCCCACTGTTGTAATTAGACTCTGCTTGTTCTGATGATTCAATATCTTCATCCCATTTACTATCCCCTTCCTCGGCCGAGTCCAACGATTCGATTTGTTGACCATTTGACATCCAGTCAGGGCATTTCTCTTCGTCTCCATAAACAGTTTTGCCATTCTCCTTCACAAGATGAACAGGTGCTTCACCAGAAGATATTCTACAGAAGCATTCAGGAAGTGGATGCGACAGAAACGACGTAGGCTTCGAGAAGATGGCCTGTTTTATCAGGCCTTCCTCACCCAAGCTCTTGTTGAGATGCTCCTGCACTTTAAGTGTCCAGTTGTGCATTGGATGATACAAATTTTCACGGGTAATATTCAAAAGATTTGCCAGGAACTTCCTGTTAAGGAAAAGGAAACTGTAAGAAAAGGAAAAAAAGAAAAAGTAATCGCATATCTGCTCCAACAATACGTTCAACAATAACAAGAGAATAATCCTAAATTTTCTTACCACGAGATTTAATGGATGGGGAAAAAACTGTAGTGCATATTGATTAACCAATAATTAAATTCAATCATTCAGTACACAAACATCAATACACAATGCATCTTATTCTCGTTTGTTGGAGTGTAAACTCCTTGAACATAGCCAACTAGAGCTAGCTCAATTGGATAACCATCGATTAAGAGGCCAAAGGTTCCATAGGTTCCGTCTACAACCCCATGTTGTTGAACTAAAAAGGAACTAAAAAGAATGGACTCCTTGAACGTACAATAGCAAGCAAACATTCACTCATACCAATAGATTAAATTCCAGAGAGAATCCACAACCCATATAACACTGGACATAGGACTGTTGGCTTTTGGAACATCCAAACATAGGAATCAAACACTCCACATCCAAATATGGTGCCTTAATGTACCAAAAATATATCATTTTCATTGATTCCTCTGAGCTGGATGTTTTTCTTCTTCCTTTTTTTTAAAAATAAACTTTCATAAAACTAACTTGCTCAAATAATGATTTCTTTCGTAAAATAAAGAGTTAAGTTAATAATGTATCCTTTGTGTTTTCAACATAGTACTTTTGCTTGTTTTTGTATCTTTGTATTTTGAGCATTAGTCTCTTTCCATTATTCAATGAAAAGTTTTGTATCCTTCTTAAAAATAATTGATAATAATTAAGAGTTAATTTATGTATATATAGGATTTATAAAAATGAGGAATTATTCGTCAACTGTGCAAGACCAATTATAAATTTAAGAGCAAATATCAAATATCCATGAACTTTGGGGATTGTATCAATTTAAACCTTAAACTAATAATTGTATCAACTTAAATCTTGAATTTTAGTGCTTGTATCAATTTAAACCCTAAACTAGTAATTGTATCAATTTAAACCCTGGATTTTTATAAGTGTTTTAATTTAAACTTTAACTTTCATAATTATATCAATTTAAACCCTCCATTATGTTGTATTTGGATACACTTATGAAAGTTCGAGATTCAAATTGATATAGTTATGAAAGTTTATGGTTTAAATTGATACACTTATGAAATTCTGGGTTCTAAATTAATACAATTATTAATTTGAGGTTTAAATACAAACCCCAAAGTTCGTGGGTATAAAGTGATATGATGTGGTAGGATTAGAGTAAATTAGGATATCTTGGTTAAATCCTTAATTGGTTAGGATTAGGATTAGTTTTCTTGATTGATTAGGATTATGATTAGTTCCCTTAGTTTATTAGGATTAGGATTAGTTTCTTTAATAAATTAGGATTCAGATTAGTTTGTTTTCAAATTCTCTATAAATAGAGAGATTATCTTCTTGTATGGGCAACTTTTGATTCATAATAAAGATTTTGATTTTATTATTAGAGATTTCTCTCCTTTTATCTTTTAAGTTACATCAGTCTGGTATCAGAGCAATCGTCTGGGCCAAAGTTGACTGCCACCGGTGGAAAACCAGGAAACTCTTAGTGACGCCGATCGCAAGAGAGAACTTCGTGAGTTATGCTCGTTGTTGAACAGTCCACATCTATATAAAGGGAACCTTCAAATTATAGGAAAGAAAGAACATACTGGTTTTTTTTTCCAAAATTTTGCAAGAATGAACTATTACCAATCAAGAAAATGCTGAAGAAAAAACATGGCAGTTGACATAGGCAAGAAAATCAAATTTACTCCCAAAAGCAATGCTGGAATTCTGACTCAAGTGATTCAGAAAAAGAATTCCAATATAATAACTTCGCCCGTACTCAATTTTTTGAAAGAACCTATCATTACCCACATTTGAAATTTGATTATAGTGATTCTAGCGATTTTGATGAAGATTCTAATGGTGTTTGGAACAAAATAACAAGGCGACATTATCAACAAAGAGCCAAACGATCCAATCGAACTGGTTTCTCAAGAAATCGATGTAAGAATTGGGAGTTAGATGATTCAGAAAATGATTCAAAGTGTGAAATAAATTATTATGACCAACATCAAAGAACATTGATAAATCATTCCAACACCAATACGGAGGTCGAAACATTTTCAAGAAAATAGAAATATTCAAATAAGAGCATCTATCAAGGGAATGGATGAAATTTGGGGTCTTTAGAAATAAATTCAAGGCATAATTATAATCTTCAAGATTTTTCAAGAAACCATCAAAAATTACATTTAATTACTCAAGAAGAACAAGAACTCATCCAAATGTGCTGTGAAATTGAGCAAAAAAATGAACGGAATAGAAGAATAAAAAATCAATTGAAGACGAGTCAAATAAGGTAGAGGTAGAAAGAATGAAGAGGAGCTAGCGTTGGAAGAAGAAAAAAATCAATAGAACTAACACGGAGGTTGCTCAATTCGAACCAGATGATGAAGAACAATTAATCGATGAAATCAACAATGAAGGTGTAAAAGAAGATGAAGCCACGGCAAAGAATGTGTCCATTTTAGATCAATTAACTGAGGCACACAACCAACCACAACTACCTCCACCGCGAGAGAATAGAGCAAAACTAGCCTTGGCCACCAAGAAAGACAAGAATCAACAACACTAATGGTATGCAAGAAATATCCAAGATCTACCAAAAATCGTTCAAGAACAACCAAGATCAAGGTAATATTTGAGGAAATATTGGGAGTGAATTCTTCAAGTGTGGAAGAAAAAGATACTCACAGACAACCTAATTCGAAGATAATTGAAAATCTTTTTCCTCAATTCTTTGAAGAGTCTGCATACATTTTAGCAGCAAAGGATTTTTTCAACAACTTAATTCTTGGGTTCATCGTTGATAATATTGGTGGAAGTAATCTTCCCTTTCAAGAATCAAATATCCAATATATTGGTGTGGCAAGTGAAAATTAGTTGTTACTGATGCTTGATGTTCAGAGATGTGTCTGTTCGAGTGTCTTACATTTTTATTTTTATCTTGATTTTCGTTTTAAAACTCCAGGACAGTTTTTTTAGGAGGGATAGAATGATGTGGTAGGATTAGAGTAAATTAGGATATCTTGGTTAAATCCTTAATTGGTTAGGATCAGGATTAGTTTTCTTGATTGATTAGGATTATGATCAGTTCCCTTAGTTTATTAGGATTAGGATTAGTTTCTTTAATTGATTAGGATTAGTTTCTTTAATTAATTAGGATTGGGATTAGTTTGCTTTCTAATTCTCTATAAATAGAGAGATTATCTTCTTGTATGGGCAACTTTTGATTCATATTAAAGACTTTGATTTTATTATTGGAGATTTCTCTCCTTTTATCTCTTAGGCTCCATCATGATTTTGCCCTAAATTTAAACTAATAACTAATGAGTGGTGGTTCATCATTAATATACCTGTCAGGCCGATATGTCCTAGATGAAGAACTCTCATATAGTCGTTGTCCCATGACCAAGCTTGAAAAATCTGGCCAACTGCTACCATCATTGTTAAAACCCGGAAAGAATGCATCAGCTTCAAGACAAACCATGTAATCAAGAGCATCCAAAAGTAACCGATGGGCTTGTAACCTCATATCCATTGGTGAAGGGTCAGGTTCTTTATCTGTTTCTGTAATCCAACCATACCAACCTTCTTTCTCATGACGATAGATAGGTCTATCTGGAGGTGGAGGAAGAGGTCTTGGCCGAGGACCAGCCTTGTTCCACTCATCTTTCAGTTGTTGCTCACTTCTAGAAGGAGGCGGTTGGTAAAGATCAAGAGGAAGAGCGGATTCGGGTCCAAATAAGGAATCTAACTCCTCCTTGCTGCAAAAAGAAGTGCGATCAACCAAATTGTTAAATATTGCACGCAGAGGGATCAGCATGCGCTGGCCACCAAAATTTTCAGACCCTGCTACATAAACAATTGTTTTAGGAGGATATCCCGTTGCCTGAAGGAGAACCCCAACCTGCAAAAATTTTAACAGAAATAAGTCGTCAAAATGTACCTCTTTTCCTGCTCTTTGCAGTTTGAAAAATTTAGTGTAATCACTAAGGAAAAAATTACAGAGGCAAACATAAATCAACGTTGTGGCCTCTAAACCACTATTTCTTTAGCACAGGCCAGGGGACCATTCAAATGTTTTGTAGATTTGAGGAACGGGAATCTACAGTGAAATAACAGAGATGCAATCAGTATTCCCCTACAAACAGACTAAGACTAAACTTCACAAATTAGATCAATAGAGAATCACAATCATTTCTTCAATGAAAAAGCAAAACTTCCATTAAAATAGATAAAAGTATGAAGTAGGGTGAAACCAAAGATGGAGCGCAATGGGGAAAAGCACCCACCCTCAAAGCCAAACAGAAAATCTACATGCCCCTAGTTATGTGAATCCACATTCTAACATATTGTTTTTAGTATAACAACACGCAATGAGGGATTTGAATCTCTAACCTCAACCTCAATTGAGTTGTCCTCATGTTGGCTATCCCTTTCATAGATTACAACGTACAAATTCTTACACAATTGTCTCAATTTCTAAAAGTACACTAAAGTGCTACACATAGTGTGCTAGAAGTACAAATTTCATGGATAATATTGTATAATAAGAAACATTAGAAGCATCAAATACAATGAATCGCCTATAGCAATTTAAAGTGCATGCTAACCTTTATGTCTACACTTAAATGCTCGAGCTAAATCCTAGTTGAATGCATCACTAAAGGATGTTACTGCTGTGGCAAGCGAACAAAATTCCTAATGGCTATACAATTAAAAATAAAAATACCAACTCTAAGAATGAAAACGGAATAAATGCAGCCAATCATAAAATAGCACACTTTCTTTATGCTAGAACTATATTTTAAAATACAAAAATTTAATCTGACACCACATCAAGATCCAAATGTGATACTACCATCAGAAAGCTTAAGCACATAACTTCAAGAAGCATCCATGTTAATTCTTAAGAAAAATGAAAAGCCTATTATGTGGATAAGAAGATCCTTTCACTTATTTATATCCCAAATAACTAGGTGAAATGATATCAATCCTTTATCTTATCATTCTTCAGGTATTATATTTATACCTACCCCTTCACCCCAAAACAATGTTTCTAGAAACTGTTCATCAGTTAAATTTAGGAAACACAAAAATTTAAACTAGAAAAAATTCATAACCAATTGGAAGTTTGAACTTCCAATCACATGTTAAAGCAGCTAAATTTAGAAGTTATGACATTCTAGACCTAAAATATCCTTTCTTCAGGTATTATATTTATATTTATACCTACCCCTTCACTCCAAAACATTGTTTCTAGAAATGTTCATCATTTAAATGTAGGACACACAAAAATTTAAACTAGAAGAGATCCATAACCATTTGAAAGTTTGAAGTTCTCATAAGTCATAACAAGTTAAAGCAGATAATCTAAAACCCATGACATACTAGAGACAAATTAGAACTAAAACACCCAGCCTTCATAATCATGTGTATCCGATTTGTTTCTACACAGTTTACTTATCCCATGGTCAATTATCTATACTTATAAAATTTAGCATAAAAAGATTTATGATATTAAGATATTTAGCATCTTCAGTAAGTAATAATCATAATTTGAACCAATTATTTCAAAGACTTCAACATTAACTACTTAGCCCATTCAACTACCGAACTAACTCGAGGTGGTCATGATCATTCAAATATCAGATTACAATCTTTATTTGGAAGCCTAGGATTTCTCTAGCTGGTTTATCCCTTATTTGGTAATCAGAGTATCAGTCAGCAATTAGAGAGGATACTTAACTACAATAGTAGGCTGTGCTGAAAAAGTGAGTGCTTTCATGAACAGAAAGAACTAGATGTACAAAAAGAAAAGTTCAGATAAATAACACATCATAGAAGATTTGCATACAGTTAATAAAAGTGATCAATCAAGCTCAAACCTCTTCAGGCATTAGAGGGCAGGCACCGTTATCTCTCCGTTTGCGGGAATCTACACTAAGTTCTTCCCTGATAATCCCTTTTTTTATCATCTGCTCCCTTCGATACTGTATGAGTTCAGTGTGCACATCCTAAAAAAATACAATAGACCTCAACAAAAATGATAAATAGCACAAAACTCATTGAGAATCAAATGCTATTTCCATTGTTAAATATTATGCAGAAAAACAGCCTCAAACAGCTACCTGAAAGAGTTCAGCACACCCATGGTATGCTAGAATTTCTCTGACTAATCCAGGATGAAAAGCAAGGAAAGGTTGGCCCCAAGCTCGTAACCTGTAAATTGTAGAAGAAAATGTCAAGGTTCATCAGGTGCATGCACAGATCAGGACTCAGTACATGCACAGTTCAGGACTCCAGTATACACGTCTATGATATTAGATCATAATCCACACAGCATTGTGGAGCCATATATATGCAGAGATTATCTTCTCTGTTTTTTCTTTGCCGTCAACCATAAGCATACTTATAGTGCAAATAATAATAATAATAATAAATCAAATTCCAGAGCACTAGTCAGAAAATACCTCTGCACTATTTTCTTTCCAAGCATCTGAACTTCTGGCCGGAAATTGAGTGCATGGAAGGCGACCCTGCATCTGAGTCTTTGTAGTTCGGACATGCCAGAAGGAAGGACCGACTGGAGACAGAAAATATGAACAATGAAATTCCTCAATCCATAAGTATATTGTCAACATCCAAAGAAAATGTAAAGCAACAAAATGAGTGAAACATGCAGGGAATTTGCACCAGTAAGGAAAGCTCACGAAACTTCAGTCCGCCGGATGGATGACCCAAAAATTAGGCAAAAAATGTGAAGTGACCCGGTTTTTTTGAAAAAAATGCTGAATGATCCTTTGCTCACGTTAAATTTGGGTAAAATTACCAAAATATACTCACTCGCACGCGGAAAAATAGTCTCGCTCTCATTCTCGCTCGTCTTGTTCTCTCTTCTTTTTTCACTCACAAATTACTATGTCTCTCGTTCTCGCTCGTCTCGCGCTCTTTTCTTTTTTTCACTTACAAATCACTATGTTTCTTGCTCTAGCTCGTCTCGCTCTCTCTTCGTTTCCTCACTCACAAAATCACTTCTCTCTCTCATCTCTTGCTCACCAAAGTTGGTTGCATTAGAGCTACTCATGTGGACTCATTGTGCCAGAGAAGAAGAAGAAGACGACATACAGATAAGAAGCCAAAGAAGAAGAAGAAGATAACATGCAGAGGAAGATTTCTCACACCAGAGAAGAAGAAGAAAAAGAAAAAAGAAGGGCAATACCATAACTTTACGTGATCATGACATCAGCAAATGGGCATTTGACATTTTTTCAAAAACTGAGTCATTTGCTATTTTGGACCTTTAAAATGGGTCTTTTGGGCAAATCTCTGAAACTTCCCCTAAAAAATTATCAGATCACAATAAAAATAAGAAAGCGCTCTTAGTTCAGTTTGGTAGAACGTGGGTCTCCAAAAGCCGATGGGTGGCAGGTTTCGAACCTATGGCCGGCCCACCCCTAACCAATGGGGTTGGGTAGGCAGAGTTGATCCCGCAACTAAGATAGTTGCGCCAGAGGTCGTGCAGCACGATCTATGCCAGAATTGATTAAAAAAAACCACTTTCCAACTCTTTTGACGGGACGAGTAGGACCTTCCATATAGGTTACCCGATCCCTAACTCAAAAAGTGGGGGTCGAAGAAAATGCGTATCATATAGAAAGAAAGATGATTCACTTTTCTTTTATCTTCCTTTAGCCTTTTCATGTGTTTGGTCTATTGGCTTAATTAAGGTGGATATCTTATTTTAACCAACCCAAGAACCGAAGTTTATAATAGGAATCATACATATCCTGAAGTTCCCTAGAATTCTGTAAGGGAATTAATAGGGGTTTATGGGTAGGAGTCCTATGGTATTAGTAAGGGCATAAGGGTAGTTAGTTAATTCAAGCCCTACATCACTCAACAACACTCTACCTTCTCTTTATTTATAACCAAATATACTAACTCCCTAACTAATTAACCTTATGGCCTTACTACTTATTAGCTCGCTTACAATTTCCACCCTTGGTAGACAAGTTGAACATCAAAGAGGCAGAAAATAATGCAGACAAATTTAAACCATTTTGTTATCTTAATATCAACACAGAAACTTGGAAGCTTAGAAGTTAGAAGTAAAGCTACCTGCAGACATCCGCCATCATTCAGAACCAAGCCAATGACCTTGGCATTCTTCAAGCTTGGAAGAACTTTTTGAAGATAATAGCTAGGAGATGCTGAACTTTTGGGTTTAAATGTAGGTAACTCATTTCTTTTCCTTGAAGCCTTCAAATTATCGGGCAAACTTCTCACGACAAGTACATCATTTTTGAGATAAGATATGAACTGTTCTTCGTTGTAAAGATAAGAAAAGCTCTTGAATCTGTCGCTGAACAGTTATTAGCAAGTGTAAGCAGTAAGATGTAGATCACTCCCATATGGAGCCTAAAAAGGAAAAGACAAGTAATGACTAGCATATTAATTAATATACACCTGATGCCTTTTGCGCGAGTACTTTCTTGAATCTCAGGGAGGACAAGAGTTGCATTCAGTAGCCTGGATATAGCGACCAGATCACAGATCTAGAAAATTAAAAGAAATATTATATTAATAATTAAAAATTGAAGTAAAAAAAGGCATATTTTTCACATATATCTTACCGAAGATCTTATATTTGCGAAACCACCAAATATTTTTGCATAAATGAAACCATTACTCTGTTCACTTGGGGCTGCAAGGAAAAGAGATGATTAGTAATTCTCTAAATCTACTCATGCTTGCAGCAGTTCAACGAGAAAAGAAAAAGGCAGAAAAGGTTAAAACTAAAGGAAACAAAGAAGAAGAAATTTAAGTTCAAAATAGAAAGTCTCGATCACATAGTGGGAAGTATATGATGTGCACACATGTATAGAGGAAAAGATGCCACCATATCTATCAAAACAACTATGTCAATGATAACTCAATTACACAGAATTATTTTTTTAGGAAAATCATACGATACTTTTTATAAAGAAGATGAAAAGAGTCTAATGCTAGAAGATACAAGAGGACAAAAAGAAACAATTACAAAGAATTATTAATTTATTCTGTAATGCAAATGATTAAAAGAAGCAAGATTTTGGTATAGCACGACAGAATTTTCTAGAATTCTTTTTGAAAAGGATATGAATATTTTCATTAAGAAAATGAAAAGAGATTAATCCCCAAGAATACAACAAGAGACTATAAATTGAAACATAGAAACTGCATAGAAGGAATCATAAAATAACTAAGATATGTCTAGGCTAAGGATTAATAGGAGTAAATGTCTTGTGATGGGGATAAATTGCGAGCTTGAGAAGTTGGAGAGGTGGGTGACATGGCGGGGTGTGAAGTGGGAAGCCTTCCCTCTTCTTACCTTGGCCTTCCCCTCGGAAGTAACCCCAAATCCTGTTCTTTTTGGAGTCCTGTGGTGGATAAAGTTGGGAAAAGGCTTGCTTCTTGGTAAAAAGGTTTCTTTTCTAAAGCTAGTAGACTAACCTCAATCCAGTCTGTTCTGAGTGGCATACTCATTATTTTTCCCTTTTTTAGAGCTCCAAGGGAGGTTTTAAGAGCTTAGAAAAGCTTATGCGTAACTTCCTTTGGGAAGGGATGGGCAAGAGGAGAGGAAAAGGTGTGCATCTGGTTAAATGGGAGATTCTTGAGAGGCCTATTAATTCGAGGGGTCAGAAATTGGGAATTTAAAGGCTTGTAACCAGGCGTTGTTAGCTAAATAGCTTTGGCATTTCCCCCTTGAATCCAACTCTCTTTGGCATAGGATCATTGTTAGCAAGTTTGGTCCTCATCCTTATGAGTGGCTGTTGAGTAGGGTTTGTGGCTCTATTTGGTAAGGAGATTCCTTCGTTTGCTCATTTGGTTCAGTGTGTGGAGGGTGACGGGTGGAGTACGTATCTTTGGGAAGATCAATGGGTGGGGGTAGACCCAGTTGCTCTTTATTTTCTTGTCTTTAGCACTTGTCTTCCTTTAAAAATCGTTGTTTCTGAATTTGTTGTTTGGTGAAGAAGCTCCTATTCTTTCTCTTTTGGGTTTCGCCGCTCTTTATTTGATAGGGGAGCAGTGGACATGGCCTCTCTTTTGTCGTTGCACGAAGGACACAATTTTAGGCTTGGGAGGAGGGACCTAAGAATGTGGAATCCCTATCCGGAGTGGAATTTTCATGTAATTCCTTCTTTCATTGTCTGATTGACCCTTCTCCCATAGACGATTTGGTCTTCTCGATACTCTGGAGGATCAAGATTCCAAGGAAAGTGAAGTTTTACATGACAAGTTCTACATGGGCGTGCTAACACAATGAATCGGCTTATGAGGAAGTTGCCCTTGTTAGTTAGGCCTTTTTGTTGCATACTTTGTTAGAAGGCAAGGAAAAACTTGGACCATATTCTCTAGGGTTGCTAGTTCGTGAGATCCATTTGGGATTTCTTCTTTAAGTCGTTATGATTTTTCACATGCTCGTCACAAGGATTGTAGTGATATGATTGTGGAGGTCCTGCTCCATCTGCTCTTGCAAGAGAGGGGCTGTTTTTTATGGCTTGTTGGGGTGTGCGCTTTATTGTGGATGATTTAGGGGGAGTGGAATGGTAAGGTGTTTAAAAGGGTGGATAGGGATCCAAGTGATTTTTGATTCCTTGTTGGATTTCATGTTTCCCTTTAGACTTTGATTTCGAAAACCTTTTTGTAATTATTTTTTAGGCATGTATAGTTGGAGTTAAGTCCCTTTCATTTGTAGAAAGAAATAACTTCTTGTCCTAGAAAGAAATACCTCTAACACAAGCAATAGTATGTTCTTGTTGATGTTTTCCAAAGAGATAAAACATTAATTATGAGGAAACAGACTCATTTACTTCCTTGATTGACGATTAGCAAACTATGGATAGGGCACTAGACTTGGAGCATTGATAACTTAAAGGCCTTCTTTATCTATTTCTTGCTCAACTATATTAATGATAGATTGCAAGCTTTTCCCGATTCCCGAAATAATTTTATAATTTACTTGAATGTAGAAGTTTCTGATGAAGAGTTTCTTTTTTCATTTTCTCTTTCTTTTGGGACTTCTACGTAATAACATCAAATACTTTGGCTAGAATTCAGAGAAAGTATGCAAACTTAGAAAGGAGAATCCAAGATTCTTTGTAGGAAGGTGGTGATAGAAGTAATGCGAGTAATCCTGTTAGACAGGCGTTAGGGTCTTTTTAGGGGGAAGATGGAAGCTGGAAAAGAAAGAATTGGCAAAATGATTGGAGATTTCGCTTGGAAACTTTGAAGTTGAGGAGAATTGTAATCAAAAGTATCTCTAGAAAGGATAAGCCGGTAATTTTCAAAATTACTTAAATATTGGAGAGGTAAAAGCCTGTGGACCCACATTGCAACATTAGATCATTTTTGGAAACCATATGAACTTCATATTGTCATCTGTTCAAGGATTCTTTCTCATATTTTGATAGTTTCTTTTATACAGTTTTGTCTACCGCTTTCTATTGGTGCGATAAGAACCCTTTTAACCATTTCAGTTTATCTTACCTAGTCTCCAATTGGACATATTTCTTATAATTGCCTTTTGGCTTTTAGGGTTTCCACTATTTCATTAATCAATGAAATGTTTCTCATAAAAAAAAAAAAAAAAAAAAAAAAAAAAAAAAAAAAAAACATATGAACTTCAAAGTGGGCTCAAGCGAAAATGATAAAACGAGGATAAGACGAGCCCTTAAATTTCCTAATAATTAAAGGTCTTGCCAAAGTAACCCTCCAATTGCTACTAGAGTGATTTGAACAGTCATAGGCCTTTTTTTATATTGTCTCTCTTTTATTTTTAATTGTTTTTATTCACTCCCTTGTGGAGTTTGAATCTTTTGAGCATTAGTTGGAGAAACGGTTCCATTCTCCCAATAGTTCCACAGGAGAATGGAGCCAAAAGCTTGTGTTGAATTGAACCCATTGCCAAGACACTCTTAAAAAGTTTTCCTGATCAACCATATTCAAATAAAGGCGATTTGAGATTTGCTGATTGTTCATAAACCAGCCTCCTTTATTCTCCCCGTGAGGATTTAGAATAACTACATATCAAACCTCCGCACCCATTGTGAGATCAAAGCAGAACCTCACTGACCTGAACATCCCACCCCCTCTTATGACAAGAGACTATTTTCCCAACCAGATAAATGACTACTCAAATCAATACTCTCACAGGTCCAAAGAAATTCTTTTTCTTTCAAGAATTTTAGAAACCTTAGTTGGGTTCTTGAACGAATAAAGAAAACTTTTGGTTAGGATTCATTAAACCTTTGTTCTCAAAGTTCAACTGTTGGTTGATGCAATCCCTCGTTGATGTGCAATTTGTTCATGAAAGCAAATTTTGAATTATGTTTCATCGATGAAAAGGGATATTTTTAGGAGGTGTTGGTGGCAGCTGTTTTTTCACCATTGGGTTGGAAAGGAATCGCCAGATTTTGAGACACCTTCTTAGACACTATCCACTGTTGACATTACAACCCCTTTGGCTAGTTTCGGAAGTTTCCTCTTCCTCACTGTTTATCTTTTGAAAACATTTTTTATTAGAATTAACACCTTTGTTTCTCTACCCACAAGCACACACACTCAAAATTAAATGCTTAAGCTCTAATCCAGTAATCAAATTTTTGCCTTTTGAACTCTAAATAAAAGGACAATTTACAATCTAAACTGGCTTTTTGGATGAAATTATGTGAAACAAGCTTGAAATAGACATACTGAAACTCAGTGAAACTTATAAAAATAGTAGAGTGATTGATAAGATCTAGTAAAAAGGCTAAATTCTCTAACCATTTCACAGTAAGATCTTTTTTTATCAAACCTTAACAATATAACTCGGTAGATCCAATCACAAAAACAATACATATAAAGACATCAAAATTCCATTACCATGATAGCTACTTCTGGAGTTGGTATAGGGTTGCAACGAAGCTAATGGTCTTACAGCTCCCCACAACTTCTTGCTCCTATAACCCTGCGGTAATTGAGGCATATTAAACTTAGCACGTGGTCACAAAAAACACTCAGAGAATAATAACTGAAGTAAGCCGTTGATATATACCTGCCCACCAATAATTGAAGTATTCAGCATACTAGCCATCTGCGTGTAATATACCAAACTTACGCTCGACGATTTAGCGATAGAGAGATGAAGCAGCAGAGATGCCAAAGACAAGACAAGAACGAAAAGAGCAATCCATTTGATCTTTGATCTGAACACCATCTTTGTTCATCAAGGACCAATAGCGGTTACAGTTCCATTATATCCTAATACCACATGCAACGCAATAATAATTGCAATTCAAATCCAAATCCAAGATCCATTTGCCGTACTCATTAAGAAGTAAGAATCAACGCAAATGCGAGCGTCCAATGTATAATCCCTAAGGAATAAAAAGTAAAATCCACAAGCATTTTCAGTTGGGGTACCGTGAAACATACAGAAAACCAAACCGACAGCAAAACTGATGCAGAGCAACAGCAGTTACATCAGAAAGAGAATACAAAATTCCACGATCTGGAAATGTAAGCATGGATTTGAAGAAAGAAAAGGGTATGAAACTAACCGTGAAATCAGTGAGAATGGATTCAAGCACAAACAATCAAATCGGAAACCAAGCAGGAAATGAAAGAAGAAACGCGTATTGCTGAAGTAACGGAGAGAATGGAAGAAGTAAAAGAAATTACAGAATAATAAAGAGTGATCAGATGAAGAAGAGAAATGGAGAATCGAGAATCTGTGGCGAAAAGGGGAAGATTGGATTACCTAAAATTGAAGAAAGAAACAAAGAAATGGGAGTTTTTCAAATCAGTATCGTTAGCAAACTGTAAGACATGTCCGTTCTATTATTCTCTAAGCCATATAATGCCTACTGTTCACTATTTACACTAACTCCACTGATTTTTTTTTTTTCCCTTTTTCTTTTTCTTTTTTCCATTTTCTTCAATAGAAAAAATACAATAAATTATGAACTTACTTATTTGAAAATGGAAGGTCTGTTAAGACATATATTATGTTCTCGAATCAATGGTTAAATTTTCATTTCTTATATTGTTGAGCTTTGACGGTCAACCTGAATTAATTTGTAGAAAGTCAAGCATAATGTGCATCTCGGAGCATTATGGAAAATTCAAGGTTAATTCAAAGCTTTTGGAAGCTTATTTGAGCAATTCAGGCTTTCAGATTGCAAAATGACCAAAATATCCCTAAGAGTAATATTGTAATGATAGACGGTGCTACAACTCAACACTTGAAAACAGAAACACAGTATTGGGATGCTGCTAGTGTCGAGAAAACAAGATGTATAACATGGGTCGATACTGTAAGGCACTAGGACATTTCCTAACAACATCACAATGTTGTCTAGTAGTCTCGTGACGGTCTTGCGATTCTTAGCTTCTTTCATCTTTTAGGGTTGGTGTGGAGCGTTTAGAGTTCTTTGGGTATAGTTTTGACCATTTTGGCCAAAAGCCTTGAGATTTTCATGTATTTGCCTGTAATTGACTATTTTGCCATCAAAGATCGAGGTTCGGTGTCGGGCTACACCAAACTCAAATTTAGAGGTTGTTTGGACTTGTACATATGGTTTTATGAGATTTTGAATGGAATGTTGGTGGGTTTCATTGATTTAATTTATAGAGCAATCATGCTAGTAGATTAAATTGACACCTCAATCGCACCTTGTATGATTTGTTCATCTATGCTACACATGCGGGGATTACCAATAATTGGAAGACATGCTTCATTTTTGGATAATCGATAAGTATGGAATGCTATCTTCCTATCTAGCTTGTTGGTTAGTTTAGAATTAATTAAGTTGTCTATGTCTAATTAATTGGATTAGGGGAATCTGTCCGATGTCTTTGGATCAATCAATTGGGTTGTAAATTAATTATCCTTATTCCTATGATTAGTCAATGAAATAAACCATAGGCTGACCATCTTCAAATTGGTAACCATTTGTTATCTTTCTTTTTCTCACTGTTATCTTACTTTTTTCGTATCTTAGTTTACCTATCAATTCAATCCCTTAATCCTTCCTTCTTTGCTGCTTTTCATAAATAAATTTACCTTAGAAAAGTTAAATGTCGACTTTTTATGGTTTGACCTGGTCTTCTGCTAATACTACCTAGTAGTAGCTTTAGATCGGTATATTCTAAATATATTTGATCCATTGAAGGTTTCGACAACCTTTTGACCCATCAACAGCACAACATGAGAAGAATTTCATACTACTTATTAATTGCATTAAGTTTGAGGGGATTGGTATGGTTAAAACATCCTAATTGATTCAGTCAGAGCATTCTTCTAATTTTTAGGCTTATCATGCAACCAAGAAAAAGCCTAAACAACACATACGTGAGTCAACCTAATGCTACTTGTTGGGAATGTCCTAAACTCACAGTTCATAAATATTGTTAACATATACTATTTATCAATAAAAGTATTATTGAGTAATTATTCAATAAATTATTGTTGATGTTGCATTCTTTTATGAAAATCCAATAAACAAATTCATGGCTATAATATGAATACTTTAACTTTATGTGGCGACATAAAAGAGGATCAAGTTTTAGTATATAGCCAAAATGGTCTGTAAGTATACAATTCACTTAGGATTTAGGTCATATCACCTATTGTCATCCTCGTAAAATGTAAGTCTCTATTATTAACGGCGTTATATAATTAGACTAGTCATTTCGTGGTGAGGTCTTATACAAACACCTTGTATAGGATACCCCCCACTCACATGTCTTGATATGAATGATCAGGATTAGATCATTTGTAGCACTTTACAACACTTGTAATATCTAGTGTCACAAGGATAAAGTACCTAGTTTTATCCATCTACTATAGACCAGGTTATCATTTAAACATGATCCACCTGTATGTCTCTACATACATGTTTAAATTACATAAAATAACCTAGGATCTTAGTTTATTGGATTTAGTGTATGCTCATAAAATAAAAATTATTTTAGTAATAACAATTTATTTATACAGATTTACAAACTACAAGAATACAGGAGAGATTTAGGACTTCAATCCCAATATGGGCATCCCTAAATCCTAAAGTGACGTAAACTATCTTTACGTCCTCTCCATAAGTCATAAGGTGTTTCAGAAATACTTTTTGTGGAAACCATGTTCAAAATATAAACAGCAGTCTTTACTGCATGTCCCTAAAATGAATTAAACAATTGAGCATAACTCATCATCGAACAAACCATGTCCAATAGGGTTCTATTTCTCCTTTCTGTTACACCATTCTATTGAGGTGTACTGGGTGTTGTGAGTTGAGACTGAATTCTATGTTCTATCAAATAGTCCTGGAATCTCAAGTCTATATACTCTCCACCTTGATCTGATCAAAGTATTTTAATCTTTTTACCTAACTGGTTCTCAACCTCTGCCTTATACTCCTTGAACTTTTCAAGAGTTTCAAACTTATGATGCATTAGGTAAATATAGCCAAATCTAGAATAATCATCAACAAAACTGATGAAATATTCATAACCTCCTCGTGCTTGACATTCATCGGACCATAGAGATCTGAATGCACAAGCTCTAAGAATTCTTTTCTCGTAAAAGATCTTTTGGTTATCTTCCCTCAAGACAAGACTCACTGGAGGTAAAGCGTTGCCTTCAAACTAATTTATGAGTCCACTCTTAACCAATCTCCTAATCCTATTCAGATTTATGTGGTCAAGTCTTAAGTGCCAAAGATAGGTATTAGGAGAAATTTTTCGCCTCTTATTTTGAGTTTCAGTTGTTTTAAACATCTCTATGTTTAAAACAGTTTTTGCCTCAGTTGGTTTTAATGCATATAAGTTGTTTTATGGTTTTTCATAACATATTTTAATAACTTTTGAAATAATGAACACATCATTAATTTCAAAAGAAAATTTATACTTTTGTTCTAGAAAACATGAGATAGATATTAAATTTCTCCTTATAGTAGGAACATAAAATACATTTTTAAGCAAAATGAATCTATCTTCAACAAACAACTTCATATCTCCCACTACTTAGCTGAGACAACCTTTTCGGTCCCAACCTTAAAGGTTGTCTCACCTTCTGTACGCTGTCTCCAGGAACTAGTTTCCTGAGTGAAAACACAAATATGATTAGTGGCCCCTAATCTAATATCCAGGCTATTTTATCATTTTCCATTAAACATGTTTCAACAATGAGTAAATCATATTTACTTTGTTTTGTTCTTTCAACTTTCTCATCTATGATAGTATTGTTTACTTTCAACATATCTAGAACATGTTTTCTAATAGAGGTTTTATCCTTTATGTTGTAGTCATAAACATTATTGAGAATATCGTTCCTAATAGATTGACCAAACAACGTCTGTAACAAATCCATGATCTCTTTAGCTGAAACCTTGTTCTCAAATTTCTTAGCTAGTATATTGGACATGCTTGCTAAGATATGGATTCGAGCCTTATCATTTGCCTCAATCCATTTGTCATAAGAATTCCAAACATTTTGGTTTGCATATGAGTTGAGAGTTAGAGGACATTCCTCTGATAAAACAAACCTAAGATCATTATCCACTCGTATTGTGTTTATGTTGAATAATTTTTACCGTTAAATTTATTGGAAGTTAGTATTTGAAAAGATGAATTCGATATTTTGATCTATAAATAATTTCTATTAGTAAATTATTTTTAAACCCAATCAAAATTTTAGCAAAAGTAATAATGTACCCAATTTTCATTATTTATTTGCAACAATACTTTAATGAGTCAAAATAGATACTATCGAGGGATAGTCAAATACTCATTCACTGAAGCAAGACATTCTTGACTAAATACTAGTGCTAGAATAATTCTTTATTCCTATAGTCATTTAGTTACCTTCGATCGAGAACTTACTAACACTTAGTAACTCTTGTAAGTGTAACCCTCAATTTTCAGATCCCAGAGATCAATATCACAAGCTCTCGAATTGGAAGACAATTGTTGATAATATACCTAAAAGTCCTTATTCATTTCTGAATTTTGTTGTGTTTCGATCCCCATGAAATAACCCTCCAAATGGGTGGTCGCTCCAAGGATGACCCGCAGGCAAAATATGAGAATCTCACGGTGCAACCTAGTGGAAGAGACCATTGGATACATTGACACGCATCCTTCATCCATTTACTATGAACTACTTCCCCTATTCACCTTACTATTGACCCATGTAAACATTTTTCGAATGGAGGTCACTTCCAAGGTTACTCAAAGTTGAGCATGAATCTCATGGTGTGAACTCTTAGGAACGTGAGAGCTAAAAATAATATATCGTATATCTCCCACTAAAATGTTCTATTTGTTTTGAGTGAATATTTATTTAGGTATAATCTGGCTAATAAATACAACCTAAGTCTAGATGTTTATCCAAGTATAACGTTTATATTTGGATTTAACCTATGTTGTCTAAGTGATAAACCAATTTATTACCTTATATCACTCACACATGCTTATAAAACTGGGTTAACAACACTAAAAAACCGGCTAAAATCTCCAGGCAGTTTTCGTACCTCTAGACAGGATTTAGCCCGAATGAGTTTGTAATCAAAGTTTTACAAGATAACGACCTATTTTAACTACTTAAAACAAGTTGCCATTTGTTACCCCTAGGTGAGCATGCATGTTATCTTTGTTATATATTTTTTAAAAATCTAATTGATTTTATAACTTTTATAACTTAGACATTCATCCATAACATATATCATGCATTTCAAAATTTAATATAATAACTTATATTGAGACTCGTGAAATTCTAAGCATGCAAATTATATTATAACACTTATAACATACAACATACATTTCATATATTAATACTCATGAAATTCTAAGCATACAAATTATAATACAACACTTATAACATACTTTTTAATGCATGCAACATGTTATCCTATGGTGGGGTTTTAAATTTACATGGCATACTTTATCCACAATCAAGATTATTATAATTAATACATACATTCATAATTCATAATTAATAAAACACACTAAAGTAGACCGGTTTTGGCATCTTTGGCAAACAAACAACTAAATTGTTACAATAATATTTCAAAAACAGCTTCGAACCAATCCCGAGCACTTCGAACTGGCTTGAACCAGCTTAAAACTTGAACCAAATCCTCCAAAGATTAACAATCAGGCTGAATCGGCTAGAAAAATCAAACTGACCCAAACCGGTCTGCACAATCCAAAAAATTGCTTCAAACAATAGCTTGCGCCTTGCTCCGATTTCTTCAAATTACAACCTAATATCAACTCTAATGGCTATAGAAAAATTATAGACTCTTCACACACTAAAACTCGTAAACAACGGGAAAATTACAATAGTTACAAACAAATCAAAGCTTAAAAAAAATGCAAAATCGTAATATATCCACTTTAGCTACCACACTTTCATCTCATGAAATAACACCCACCAAGCTAAAATTAATGTAAATTGAGTGCTTAAAACATGCTCTGATACCATTTGTAAGAATAAACAACGTGCATGCAGAAACAATTTAGAACTTAAGCACTCTAAATTTCATTAATCTTAAAGATCAAATATGCATGCAAATAACTTTGAAATTAGGGTTTCAGTTACAACCTTTGTAGCTGCAATTGACCACCAATTTCGTTCCAATCTTTTCATGAACCGACTGTGAACCACCACAAGGGTCTTTCCAACTATTCTCCAACCATAGAACGGGATGGTGGGATCCAATGAGTGACTAAATTAAAGATAAATTTAGAATAGAAGTTGAGAGAGAATTGAGGACTTAATCTAAAACTCTTTTATAATCCCTGAGTTGTTGAGAAGAATTTTGTTTTTCAACTAACTTGAAAATCACTAAATCACCAAGATATTTAATCTTTTATCAAATCATCCTATTTATAGAGCAATTACATGCAATTCATGTTGAGTTAACCAAATTTTGATACTTCAAAATGCACTCAATTTAGTGGGATAAGTGGCATTTTGTGGAATCAACACTTTGCCAAATGAATTAACTAAAAGTTGGATTTTTCCATTAAAATTCATTTTTGGATCTTTCCACTAAGTGAAGTCAACATTTTGACTTTTGATTATTTTGAATTTAAGATATGACTTTAGTCAAATTTTAATTAAATACAATTTTGATTCAAAATTAATTCAAAACTAATTTTGGAATTTCCCACTTAGTGAAGTCAACTTTTGACCTTTGCCCTTCAAAGCTTGGTGAAGTCAACATTTGACTTTGACCAACTTTGATTTCTTCCATTTAATTCAAAAAATTAATTCTAAATTAAATTAATATTAAATAATTAATTCTAAATTAAATTTATTTTAAATGATTAATTAAATAATTTAATTAATTTAATTTAATATTCAATTATTAAATCCAACACTAATCCTGATGAATCCTTATTCATAGTTTTGATATTTAAATCTTAGTTAAATATCTTCAACTCTCTCTTTATCATTCAATTCCCAATTGAATGATACATCATTAAATATATTGCATACATTTAACACTTATTCCCTAAGTCGAATATGAACACTTAAAACTCACTCGTCACACTGGTCTAAGATTTAGTTCGATATGAGCTAGCAGAGAGACCTAATGGATCTACAAATCATGAGCACCAACGATCTGAGATTAATTGGCTAAACTCTTTTAACCGAATTAACCAACATTCGTTAACTACCGGGACACTCCGCTAAAGCCCAGTAGTTACATTCTCCTCACTGTAGATATATTTCTGTCTACTTGATTTAACCATGATCAGTTGTCGATCTTTAACATGTTGTTCATATTTACATCTAAGTTAAAATTACCGTTTTATCCCTATAATACATCTTGCTCCTTAAGTCTCCACTGATCCACTAATGAACAATTGGTTTATGGTTCTACCAATAAACCGAGTCCCTCTCAGTCATAGAGAAGGTGGGGCCCCATGTTCAGGACTAGAAGTTAGTACTTAAGGGAACAACCTATTTACTAACTCTGAAATCGGGTAAGAGTGAATTTCATCTCACAGGACTATATTCCCAGCTATTTACTTAGTCTTACCCTTAAAATGGGAGGCTTATTTAGCGGTGATTTTGAGCCACTCTCACCCATGCTGATTAAAGGATAATCCCAAATAAACAAGAGTTCATAGTTAGCTCAGGATTAAGATCGAGTTACCTTAGATCATCAAAATGAAATAGTCGGTTTTAACAGTAAACAACGTCATAAAGAAAAGTGACTATTTCATGATCCGGTCTTATGCAAACATCTTTTGCATAGGATGCCTCCACTCACATGTCTCTACATGAACGATTTTAGGATCACATCGTTTGTATCATATACAAAGTGGGTCGCATCCATAGTGTCCCCAGGATAAGGTACCTATACCTATCCATACACTTGTAGACCGTTTTTACTATATACTCGAACTTGATCCACTTTTATATCTCTAAATAAAGTTCAAGTATTCATGCTATAGCCAGGGGTTCGTTAGTTTATTAGATTTAGGCTTTTAACAAGTGCAATTCTCACATTCAATAATAACTTTATTAAATAAACCTCAATAACATCTTTATTGCAAATAGAATATGTTTAATGTTTACAAACTGTGAGTTTTAGAACATATAACCCAATAGATTAGAAGCTTGTTTCAGTCCATAAATGGACCGATTAAGCTTGTAAACCTTTTACTCTTGACTTTGGGTTATGAATCCCTCTGACTACTATATATAAATGGTCTTCTCAAGATTAACAATAATAAAAAAAAAAGCAGTCTTAATGTCCATTTGCCAGATCTCATAGTCATAATATGCAGCAATAGATAGGAGTATCAGATAGATTTTAACATGGCAACAGGTGAGAAAGTCTCCCTCAACTTGGATATAATCTTTTGCCACTAGTTTAGCCTTGAAAGTTTGCACCTTACCATCTGTACCCCTTTTTATCTTGTATATCCATTCGCAACCTAGAGGTTTTACCCCCAACAAGTTGATCTACAAGATCCCGAACTGAATTGAAGTACATAGGCTCCATTTCGAGAATCATAGCTTTGATCCATTCATCATTGACAACACCCTCAATCGCTTTCTTATACGACAATGGATCCTCAACTTCACCATCAGATATGACGACTAGAGCTTTTGTTAAACCTATATAACGAACAGGTGGGTTCGCAACCCTCTCACTACATCGAGGTTTCCACAACGTTTGAGGTGGATGTGACTTTCTAGATGAACTGACATCAACAACTCTTGTTGATGTACTTGCCTCTTCAACAACTCTTTTTGAAGGTTCAGTAATTTCGTTGGAAAGTTCATTCAATACTATTTTACTGCGTGGTTTGTGCTCCCTTATGTGTTCCTCTTCTAAGAATGTAGTATTTGTCGACATAAACACTTTATTATCTTTTGGTTCGTAGAAGTAACTACCTCCCATTCCTTTGGGATAGCCTATAAATAGACATAATTTTGAAGAGATTCCAATTTCTTAGGATTAACCTCAAGCACGTGTGATGGGCAACCCCAGATTATGAAATAGCATAAACTACCTTTGTGGTCATTCCATAATTCCAAAGGTGTTTCAGAAAAACTCTTGAATGAAACACAATTCAAAATATAAGTTGCAGTCTATACTGCATATCCTCAGAATGAGTCAGGTAAGGAAGCGTAACTCATCATGGACTGAACCATGTCCAACAAGTTTCGGTTTCTCCTTTTTGCTACACCATTTTGCTGAGGTGTATCAGATGCTAAAAGTTGGGATACAATTCCATGTTCCATCAAATAGTTCTGGAATTTTAAATCCATATACTCTCTGCCTCGATCAGATTGAAGTGTTTTTATTGTTTTACTTAGTGCATTTTCAACTTCAGCCTTGTACTTTTTGAACTTTTCAAAAGCTTCAGACTTATGTTGCAATAAATAAGCATACTCATACCTTTAATAATCATCTGTAAGGATGATGATAAATTCAACCCTCCTCTTGCTTTAACATTCATAGAACCACAGAGATTCGAATGTACAAGCTCTAAGGGTTTTATGGCTTTATGACCTTTTCCAGTAAAAGATCTCTTAGTCATTTTGCCTTCAAGGCATGACTCACATACTGGTATTAAATCATTTTCTAACTCACTTAGAAGTCCATTCTTAACCAATCTCTCAATCCTGTTGAGATTAATGTAACCTAATCTTAAATGCAAAAGATGGTTATTTTCTTTAGGAGATTTTTTTTTCTTTTGTTTTGAGTTATCGCAGTTCTAAATAATTTAGTATTAAGGAGGGACTTTGCTGCTAACGGCCTTAGCACATAAAGATTACTCTCTAACTTTGCAGAACAAATCACAATACTATTTTTGTAAATAAATACTTTTTCACATTAAAATTTAGAGTGTATGACTGTTATAATAAGCATTTTACAGAAATTAAGTTTCTTTTTAAGTCAAGAACTATATAAATGTTTTCTAATAAAAGGTAAGATTTCTGTAAACAAAGTCGAAGTCCTCCCATTGCCACAACTGAGACGACGTGTCCAGTTCCAACCCGCATCGTCATTTCACCAGTTTTCAGCTGCTGCCATAAACTAATTTCCTAAAATGAAGAAAAAAAACATGGTTAGTGGCGCTTGAATCAATTATCCAAGCATCATTATCATTCTCACTAAACAAGTTTTCAACACTAGTAAATCACATTTACCTTGTTTGGCTTTCTTCTTTTTTGCCAAATATTTGGGACAATTCCTGCTCCAGTGATCCTTTTCATTGCAATGGAAAGAAATAGATTCCCTTTGCAGCTTTGGTCTTCCTCCCTTTTTGCGCAGCAGAGGGGTAGCTTTCCACTACTCCCCTTTTTCTTCTTCCACTTTCTGGTGTTGAAAGAAGAAGGTGCAGACTTTGTTCTAGAAATTGAACCTCTATAGAACTTTTTGGAGGACGAGGTTGTTGAGGATAATGCCTTGAATCTCATAGGATCCTATAATTTGTAATTGTATTGTACAAATAATTTATTTATATAATAAAATATGAGATGTTTTATTTGACATTTAGTAGCATTAAACCTACAAACCAATAAACTAACATCCAAGATTATCATTTGTAGCTTAAACATGTATGTAGAGACATACAGGTGGATCATGTTTAAGTGATAACCTAAATGGTATGTAGTAGATGGATAAGGTTGGATATCTTATCTTGGTGATACTACGAATACAACCTGCTTTGTAGATGTTACATTATTGTAAAGTGCTACAAATGATCTGATCATGATCATTCATGTGGAGACATGTGAGCGGGAGTATTCTATACAAAGGAGTTTGTATAAGACCAGACCACGAAATGACTAGTCTCATTGTATAACGTCGTTCATAATAGAGACTTACATTTCACTAGGATGACCATAAGTGACATGATCTGAATCCTAAGTGAGTTGTGAACTACTGCTTATGAAGGCGGTCCTTTGATTTATATGGGTGAGAGTGACCAGATCACCAACTCAATAAGTCTACCATTTTGTGGATTCATCTAATTTGGGAGCTGAACACACAACTATACAAGACAGAATTCACTCATTCCCTGAGGTCGGGGTAAGTAGATAAATTGCTCCCTTAAGGACTGATTTCGGAGCTTGAAAAATGTGGTGCCACACCCTTTCTTTGCTCGAGAGGGGTTTGGTCATAGTTGGATTATGACTTATTGTTCATTAGAGGGATTAGTGGTACTTAAAGAGTTAGATGTAATTACAAAGGCAAAACGATAATTTTGGTCCAGCTGTACTTATGAGCAATTTGTGAAGGGTCATCGTATTGTTCACTGGTTATATCCAATGGACATAGAAATATATCTGTAGTGCAAAGAGTATAGTTGTCGGTCTTTAATGGAGTGTCCAACAGTTAATGGATGTTAACTAATAATTAAAAAAGTTTAATTAATTATTGAAGTACCATTGGAGCTTTAAACTATAGGTCCATGAGGTCCCTTCTATAGCGGGATTTAATGAGAATCAATTTTGGATTAATTTGAATTGTTTAAGTTAATTGAGGGAATTAATTATATGTGATATAATTAATTTAATTTATGTATATATGATATAATTACTATAATATATTTGATACATTGTAATATAAAGTTTATTTGAGAGGAAACAAATATTTAGATATGATTCAAATATTAATTATATGAATTTGATTCATATAAGTAAATTTGATATAAATGAAATTTATATGAAATGCCAGTGATGAGAGAAGTAAAACTATAAATTATATTATATGTGATACAATATTAAACCATAGGTTATGATAGGGTTAGCAAGCAATTAGCAGAAGAATTTTGGATCATTAAGCACTCTAATTCATCAATTTTAGCATCAAAGTAAGCATGTTCATATTAGAAAAGAGGGTTTCATATTGAAGACTTAGAACTTCAAATCCAGCTTCAATCTCCTCTGCAGCAAGTTATAGACCACTAATAGATCTTTTCTACTATTCTTTTTGGACCTTAGATTGAGTTGTGGGACTCAAAATGAATTGAATTGAGGGAATTTTGAAACGAGAAGCTCACTGGTTTTCCTCTTAATTGTTAGCATTAAAGCTTGAATCTTGTACACACACCTCATGCAATCTAATTGCATCTCAAATAGACAGCTCTACTTGAATTGTGAGCGGGATTTTGGAGTTCAAGCAAGTGGAAAAATCCTACTTTTAGTAGATTTCTCCAAAATCCATTTTTCTATTAATTTTGAATTTCTTTTTCAAAATTAACATCAAATTTTAGTTTTTAATTCTTTAGTTAAATTGAAATTTCATAAATTAATTCAATAATTAATTTTTCAAATAAAATTAATAATTAATTAAATAATTTAATTAATTCTATTAATTTAATATCAAATATTAAATTAACTAAACACCAATTTCACAACCATGAATCTCCATTCACGTGATTAATATTTAAACCATATTTAAATATTATCCGATTCTACAATCTCATTTAATTCAATAATTAAACGTGTAATTATATCGTATATAATTACTAATTCTCTTAAATCGAATTTGAACGTTTCAAATTAAACTCATCACTCTATTCTAAGGTTTATTCCGTTTGTGAACTAGTAGGGGACTGAATGGACTTATAGATCATGGACTCCAACAATCCGAGATTAATCGGCTAAACTCTTTCAATTGAACTAATCAACATTCTTAACTATTGGATCACTCCACTAAAACTCAATAACCGCGCTCGCACAAAAAAAGGATCTAATTTTTACTACATTTCCATTTAAAGTTTTACCTTTTTTTTTTATTTTTTTTATTAAAACGTTTATATATAATTCAGATCTATATTTATTGAATCTAATTAGTTCTTTTTTCCTATTTTACATCCGTTGGAATTCTTCCCATTGCCCTAGCCGCCGCTTTTTCTTCTTCATCATCATCTTCATATACAGTGAGTTTTACAGGAAAAATATAAATACATTTTTCTACCTGATTTCTTCTTTCACATGTATCTGAGCATAAGTTTCCAATAATTATATACCTTCCTCCAACAAGTTCATGCTTGAGTTAGGAAGATGTGTTAACCTTGGAAAGCAACTGCATTCGCGATTTAACGCCGTAGTCACGTCAAATTTTGCTTTCAAGGTAGTGGTTCTTCCATGGCACAACAACGTTCGGCATTTAGTTGCAACAGTCATGAGTTAGTTAATTACTAATTTATATGTGCTTTATTAGGCCAATCAAATGAAGTGCTAAGATCACAAAGATTTTCTATCGTCATTTTTTTCACTCTCAACCAAAAGAAGCAAGTACAAGATATATCAATGTGGTTTGTACTTTTGTCTTCTTTTCTCTCTTTTTGTTGTTTAGCATGAAAATTGTGATCAAATGATAGTGTGAACTTCTAGTGATAGAGTGAGTCCCAATTACCTTTTAGCTAAGTCCACTTTTTTAGAGTACAATTCACATAATTACAATTCTAATCCTTTGATAGTGTGGTAAGATAATTAGATTTAAGAAAAATTAGTAATATTGCATTTAGATAGTACTTCACATCCTTAAAAAAATGTCTTTTGTTGTTCATTATTAACTTAACATGTAAAGTCAATCATGTATCTTCTAAAATTTAACTTGCCTACTAAACAATTATTATAGCTTTAACAAGATAAGAAGCAGGCTATGAACAAACTTTCAACAATTGTTTTTAAATAATTTTCTCAATTTATATTTATTTATTTATTATTATTATTTGAATAGAAGATTGTTGATTTGGTTGAACGACATCAGTAGTTTTGTTTCATTCCTTGTTATACGATATTAGTGGATTTGCTTGGTTTTTCTTTTTATTGTTTCTCTCTTTCCCTTCTCTTTGTCCGAAATACTTTTCTTAACCATTTATTTAAAATATTTTTTTCTCCAGTTCTTTTTATCTTTTTTCCTTCTCATAATTTAAATTCATTTCATACACACTAAAACTAGATGCATAATTATGCATTTCAGTAGTAAGAAAAACTGAATTATTTGTCCCAGTGTTGTTATAAATTCTTGTAATTATATGACATGCACTAGCAACCCACGTGTAATAATTAGTATTCATTAGCAATATCTTCCTAATTTAAACATTCTTCCCATTGAGATGTTAGCAAGTAGTTTTTGGAAACTAAATTAACAAGATCAATTTAGAATTTTAATGGCATATTTAACACCATGTCGTTTTCGAGTTGTTGCGAAGACACACTATAAATAAGTTCTCCTCGAATTTATCTAGACTCATCTTTCTCAATTGATAATCTCTTAGAAGCAAAATGATTAAGATCTAACAGACATGACAAATTAGAAACTTTTAATAGTTTCCATTTTTATCTTGATGATCTTCCCATGTTTTGTTTTATCAAATATGCTCTTATCTTGTAACCCTTCTAATCTCATAATTTTATGTTCTTTCGGGTAAAAAATATTATTAATAATCTTGATATTTTGTCACATGGCAGCAAAAGGAGATTTGATAAATATGAATTGTATAGAGCCATGTTCAGACCAAAACGATGGTGTTTCATGTAATAACGAATGCCTCAAACAGAACAAATCTGGTGGGCTTTGCTATCCCAAGATGCCTGGGCTTTCGAATGAAAAAGATTGTTGTTGTTATACTTGATCATGGAAATGAAAATAAAAGAGTATCTCAATAGCATTATATAACCTTAATTTCCAAGTTTTAAACAATGATATACCAAAATATTTAATTTTATTTTGTCAACTTCCATACTTTTCTGTCTTTTTTAAAAACATTGATTATTACATGTAAGAAATTTCTTGTCATTATATAAAAAAGATGTATGCATTTGTTTAGTAAGTTACAATAATGTTGTAATGAATAGTTGTAATGGCACAATGATACAGTAATTATAATGTAGAACTTCCTTGATAAAATTGTATGAATAAAATATTACATTATAACTCAATAATTTTAAAAACTTATGTGGACAAAAGTTCACTACGAAAGAATAGATATGTGTAGGTTAGCCAAGAAAATTAATTCGATTTGCGGTATGCTTTGAAAATAGAGATAAAAATGCGACATAACAGAAGAAAACAATAGAGGGAATTCTTTGTCAAGCATAGGAAAATGTGAGCTGGGAATCATTTCATACCCATTAAAGTTGAATGCATACCTATCCATTCCAGTAGTTTAAAAAAGTGAATCATTTTTTGCGGTGTTGTTTCAAATTCTCATAATTATATATGTAATCGTTTACTAATCTCTTTCTATTATTAACATCCTTTCTATAGAGAAGTTAGTTTTTGGAAACTAAATTAACAAGATCAATTTAGGATTTTAATGGCATGTTTAACACCATGTCGTTTTCGAGTTGTTGCGAAGACACACTATAAATAAGTTCTCCTCGAATTTGTCTAGACTCATCTTTCTCAATTGATAATCTCTTAGAAGCAAAATCATTAAGATGTAACAGGCATGACAAATCAGAAACTTTCTACAATGTCCATTTTTGTCTTGGTGATCTTCACATGTTTTGTTTTATCAAATATGCTCTTATCTTGTAATCCTTCTAATCTCATAATTTTATGTTCTTTCGGGAAAAAATATTATTAATAATCTTGATATTTTATCACATGGCAGCAAAAGGAGATTTGATAAATATTAATTGTATAAGGCCATGTTCAGACCCAGACGATGGTGTTTCATGTAATAACGAATGCCTCAAACAGAATAAACCTAGTGGGCTTTGCTATCCTAAGTTGCCTCAACTTTTGAACGAAAAAGATTGTTGTTGTTATACTTGATCATGGAAATGAAAATAAAAGAGTATCTCAATAACATTACATAACACCTTAATTTCAATGTTTTAAACAATGGTATGCCAAATTATTTGTTTTTATTTTCTCATCTTCCATACTTTTCTGTATTTGTTAAAAATTGATTATTACATGTATAAATTTTTTTTTTTATTCATTTGTTTAGTAAGTTACAATAATGTTGTAATGAATAGTTGTAATGGCACAACGATACAGTAATTATAATGTAGAACTTCCTTGATAAAATTATATCAATAGAATATTACATTATAACTCGATAATTTTAATAACTTATATGTACAAATATTCACTACGGAAGCATAAGTAATTGTAGGTTAGCCAAGAAAATTGATTTAATTTGTGGTATGCTTTGAAAATAGATAAAAAAAAAAAAAAGAAAGAAAAGAAAACATAATATAACAGTAAGAAAATAATAGAGGGAATTGTGCTGCAAAAATACATAAAAGAAAGATGGGATTCAAAAGAAAATTTTCTACCAATAGAGTGGATCGCCAATTACTTCACTCAACTAGATTCAAACACAACCTAACATGAAACCCAATTGTGCCCACATCTTTGGTCTTTCAAGCCAACAAGGGTTAAGTCATAAGCAATTAGATTGCTCTCACAATGGACCCTAATCGACACTTAGCTACACGAATCGACTTTAACTCATATTTAGCTCCCCTAGAGAATCTCCTTTAGAAGAAAAACAATTGAACACTTATTTCTATTACTATTCTAACTTAGATAGCTAAGCATGCAGTTCAATGAAAGTATTAGCATTAACCTATTTCTAGAGTGTCAAACGAAATTTTATCATAAGCGTTTCTCCTAAATTGTTTATGTGAAAATGGATTTATTTTCTAACTCTTTTTATATTAGAACCAAGATTATAGGTCAACCTATGTGATCAATCGAAATTAACCATATGCATATAATCAAGAAGAAGACAAAAACTAAATATTGAGCAAGATATAATGGGACACATATGGAGCGTTTACTTAATCATTAGGGTATCCACATCTTCGAATCCAAAAAGGATTTTTCGCTCATGATGAAAATTGAGGAGCACAAAGAATAAATAATTGAAGAACTCATATTATTCGTGGATAGAAACGAATGTAAAACTTGTTCAATGTAAGGAACGAAAAATAGTAGCTACATAATTGAATACTAAATTACTGCAAATAAACTTAAAGATACAATAAGATGGAAAGGAGGGACTAGTATTGTCCTCAACTTGCCTCTCAATCTAGCTAAGTCCTCTGTTTCCAGATGAACAATAGAACTTGTGTTTGTTCTTTCATAGAAAGCACCGAGAAGAAAATTACAAGGATGAAGAGGATTAAAACAACAACCTTTATCGATATGTTTGCAGTAAAATCAAAACAGAAAAGCAGTAGAGTTTCTTGTTAGCTTGAGCTTGTTGTTCGATGCTTTGGAAAGTAAAAGCAGCATCTTTAATTATAGACTTCCAAATGGATAAGGTTTCCTTAGAACACATGCAGCTCTTTCCTAATGAACATGGGTTGAATAAATACAGATTGGATATGATTTGGATTGAACTTGAGAAGAAACAATAAATCTCGAAAAATATGGAACTTTTTGTTTTTGCAAGTTGCAAAAGTAATTCAAACGCAACTTTGATAGTTTTGTGCATATGACATCAAAACACAAGAAGTATGCAAAGTTTGATTGTTTTTGTACAAAATTTATGTCACATCCCCTCCCACATCTCCCCCTCCCAGATTACCTATTTAACCTAAGAGGAGATGTGAAGACAGTAGATGCCAACCCGCTTATGACATCTTCTACCAGCTAAACCTGTAAAACATCATAACCATTATAGAACTCAACATGTTATTTTCACATCTTTACTTAAGAGGTATTTCATTATAGTCCAAATTATTAGTCTAACTATGTAGAGCCGAACTAATTATTGTCTACTTCCAGATACACAACTGACTATCAAATTTTTTTTACAACGGGGGCAGACTGAACCATCTTTGTCAAGCAACCTACAACCCTAAAATCCTGGAACTCTTCTGCTACCTGGGGGGAAAACAAAAACATGAGAAAATGTGAGCTAGGAAGGGTTGTGACACTTTACATTATTTCGCTAATCAAGGCTCAAACACATGCATGACTTATTTTTGTATCAAATTACTTATAAAGTCATCAAATGTGAAGTGACATACATGATTTTTCCACAATAACTTACGCCTTTTAAGGCTTAATCACTCACATTAGGGGGAGTTATAAATGACATTTTTTATTTAGTTTTGATAGTTTATTATACAACATTAGTGGGTTTGTCTCATTTTTCTCTTTTTTTTCCCTTGTTCCCTTCTCTTTGCCCAAAATATTTTTTTCACTCCATTTATTCTTTTTCCTTTTTCCTCTTCACAATTTACATTCATTTCATACACATTAAAAGTGAATGCATACCTATCCATTCCAGTAGTTTGAAAAAATGAATTGTTTTTTGCGGTGTTGTTTCAAATTCTCATAACTATATGTAATCATTTCAAGATTTTATCAATATAGTATCAGTTACCAATCTCTTTGTATTATTAACATTCTTCCTATAGAGAAGTTAGTTTTTGGAAACTAAATTAACAAGATAAATTTAAGATTTTAATGGCATGTTTAACACCATGTTGTTTTCGAGTTGTTGTGAAGACACACTATAAATAAGTTCTCCTCGAATTTGTCTAGACTCATTTTTTAGAATTGATAATCTCTTAGAAGCAAAATCATTAAGATCTAACAGTCATTGCAAATCAGAAACTTTCTATAGTGTCCATTTTTATCTTAGTGATCTTTGCATGTTTTGTTTTATCAATATGCTCTTCTCTTGTAACCCTTCTAATCTCATAATGTTATGTTCTTTTAGGTAAGAAAACATTATTAACAATGTCGATATTTTGTCACATGGCAGCAAAAGGAGATTTGATAACTATAAATTGTATAGAGCCATATTTAAACCCAAACGATGATGTTTCATGTAATAACGAATGCCTCAAACAGAACAAACCCGATGGATTTTGCTATCCCAAGTTGTCTGAGCTTTCAAACGAAAAAGATCGTTGTTGTTATACTTGATCATGGAAATGAAAATAAAAAAGTATCTCAATAATATTATATAACCTTAGTTTCAAAGATTTAAACAATGGTATACCAAAATATTTGTTTTTATTTTCTCATCTTCCATACTTTTCTGTCTTTGTTAAAAAAATTGATTATTACATGTAAGAAATTTCTTGTCATTGTATAAAAAAGATATTATGCAGTTGTTTAGAAAGTTACAGGAATGTTGTAATGAATAGTTGTAATGGCACAATGATACAGTAATTATAATGTAGAACTTCCTTGATAAAGTTTTATCAATAGAGTATTACATTATAACTCGATAATTTTAAAACTTATATGTAACAAAATTTACTACGGAAGCATATGTAATTGTAGGTTAGCAAAGAAAATTGATTTGAGTTGTGGTAGGCTTTGAAAATAGACATAAAAAATGTAAACCCCGAACTTAGGTTCCTTAGATAAGCATATTTAGCTAAAGGGATGTTATATTACATATTTATTAAGTAGAAATTCATGTTGTTTATAGGGATTATGAAGGAAGGGAAGGAAAATATATTTAATGAAGAAACTCAATCATTAGTCTGGTTGGAGGCACTAAGTGAGGGGTGATGTGACAATCTACTCCTTAAATTCAGGAAGCGATAGAAAGATTAAAAGAGGAAGTGAAACTTCAAAAGCATGGTTTCAGTAATTGACAAGAGAAGATCTAGCAAATTCGATGCCATTTAAAAGCTGGGAGAATCTAGTTTTCAAAGTTGTCCTGCTGGAGAAAGATTACAAGAGGAGAAGAACAAAAGTGGATAATTTGCAGAAGAGGTAAAACCACAGATTAATCAGGGCCTGGGGTGAAATTTGGAAGTTCCAAGAGAAACTATAAGGAATTCTGGGCTGAAATTTTAAGGTAAGGAAGCTAACTCAAATCTAAAAGGGTTTGTAGAAGAAAGTTTCTTGAAAAGAGCTCTGGATTTTGAGTTATGAATTTTTGAAGTTATAATAGGGGATTGGTGCACAAGTAGACAGCTGCTTGTGAAGAGCAAGCAAGCAGTTCATCGTGGAGAATTATAGCGAGATTTGGGCATGAGGATCTCGCTTATAAAGGAAATCTCGCTGATTTTGCAAGGAGGATCTCACTCTAAGGGGAAATCTTGCTAGGAATTGAGGTGAGTATCACTAAGAATTTCATAGGAAAAGCTTGATCTCTCTCTAAAGGATCTCACTGGCATCGCTCTAGAGGATCTCGCTGGCATCACTCTAGAGGATCTTGCTAGCATCGCTCAGGGGGATCTCGTTGACCTCGCTTAGGGGGATCTCGCTAGTAAAGCTGTTTGTATTGATGGAAGTTCCTTTAATAAATGAATTATTTGAAGTATTTTATTCGGAATTCTAAGTAGTTTAATCGGGAATTATATCTTTCCAGGCCAAGAAGAGCTAGGGGAAGCGTATAAACCAATAAGAGCCTGACGAACTATGAGTGACTAAGTAAACTTAAGATTTCTAATACTCATGCACATATGATCAAGTAAAGCATAGTGGCATTAATGATGTATTTATACTTCCTCAAGCAACATGGTTGGAGAATAACTTAATGCATGTTTCTCAGCTTGTATATGTATAGCACAGGCCAAGGTATGTCATGTAACCATTACAAAATTTATGTTCTGATTTTGATATATGCTTCCTAGAGGAAGGTTATAAGAGAATGAGTTCTTGTGTAAATGAGTGATAATGGAACAACTCTTGTGTAAATACTAGGCAATGGAACTTAAGTTGATGTTACAAAATACACATTTGATACCGAAGGACGTTGAGAAGGTATCTAACCAATTAGATACTGAAGGACATTTGAGAAGGTACCTGGCCAATTTGATACCGAAGGACATTTAAGAAGGTATCTAGCTAATTTGATACCAAAGGACATATGAGAAGGTATCATAGTAGCTCAATACTAAAGGATAAATTTGAGAAGGTATCTGAGCGGAAGTACCTAAAATATGATGGTACTTAGTGTGGCCACGTGCACGTAGGAAGTTATGGATGAGAGACCAAAGTATGGGTCTCTTGGTCGGTAATAAATGTTTGGGACCTAGAGCGTTTAGGCTCGTTCTCAACTAGGAATAATCATGTTTAATGATGTCTGAGAATGGTTTATAGCTACATGTAGAGACATTTGCTTGAGTTTATTCATTGGCATATTTACATGTTTATAGTCATGCTACGCTTATTGCTTTACGATTCTATAGTCACTCACTGAGCTTTTAGCTCACAGAATTTCCGTGTTTTCCCTTTTCAGGTAGCGGTCAGTTTCCTCAAAGTTGATCCTGCTGTTGCTTCCCACCGAAAGACTCGGCTTATCAAAAGACTTAGGTTGATGATCTGTTTATGTACACATGTTTTGAGAGGGACTAGGGCTTCTGTAGGAATGTTTGGGCCACCTGTGAATATATATATTTTTTATTCTATAAAAGTAATGTCTTAGCTGTATGCATGTATTTATGTAACCTTTGTAGAACCTTAAGAGAGGTTAGTTGTTTGCGTATATTACTAATAAGATGAGTAGGTTATTATTTAGATTAGAAGGCTTGGGTGGTGAGATCGGGCAGTAGGTCTAGTAACTACCACGGTCATATCCTCTTCCAGAATAAAAGGGTAATCTGGGAGGGGGTTGTGACAAGTTGGTATCAGAGCATAAGGTTTTGAGATGAGAGGGAAGTATATGCATAAGTCTAAGTCCTTAAGTGTGAGTCCCTAACATGTGTACATTGTACTAGGTGAAATGCCGAGGCAACGTGGCAGACCGAGTAAGCAGACAGGTGGCAGGAACACTGACTCTACCAATAGGGGCCCAAAGGTTGGAGAGAATCCGTCGGGTGGCAAAAAAAAAGGTGAATGATCTAGTGGGTCAGGAAACGATGTCCGAGGGAGAGTCCAGTACTCCCCAAGCAAGGGCAGATTCACAACTAGAAGATGTAGTGTTTGACAGAATAGTGCAGAGGTTAGCAACCAGTGTGGGCTTTGCAAGAGCCGACCCAGAAAAGAAATATGGTATTGAGAGGTTTAAAGCCCTAGGGGCTGTGACATTTGAAGGTACAACAGATCTAGCTGAAGCTGAGTTGTGGCTGGATGTAGTTGGAAAAATGTTTCAATGTTATGAGTTGTTCAGAGGACAGAAAAGTGAGATTAGCCACCTTTTTACTACAGAAAAGAGCAGAGAAATGGTGGAAAGTGATATCCGCCAGACGAGCCAGTACAGATGTGATGTTATGGCCTGAGTTCAGGAAGGCCTTTGAAGATAAATATTACCCCAGCTCATTTCAGGATGCAAAAAGGGATGAGTTCCTTAGATTAACACAGGGAACGATGTCGGTGGCAGAATATAAGTAGAAATTTACAGAGTTATCACAGTATGCCTTGCCAATTATTGCTGAGGAAAGAGATAGATGCAGGAAATTTGAACAAGGTTTGAGGAAGGAAATCAGAACTCCGGTGACGTCTACGGCTAATTGGCTAGATTTTAACCAGTTAGTAGAAACAACAATACGAGTCGAGCGGAGTTTGGCAGATGTTGAGCAGTTGCTAAGAGGCAATGAGGCCGTAGTAGGGCCTAGAGACAGGGGATTTCGATCCCCAGTGGCAACCCAGATTAGTGGAAGCCATTCCAGGGAAACTAGTTGGCAGGGATCCAAGAAAAGGAAAACGAGACTCTCGGTCGGTGCAGCAAGTCGATCAGAGATGCCATGAGCTGATGAGTCAGTAGCCAGCACAGATAGGAGACCGACATGCCCTAGTTGTTACAAGAGGCATTCTAGGGCATGCTATAGTGGCAGAGGTGTATGTTTCTAGTGCGGACAAACAGGGCATTTCAAGAGGGACTGTCCCCAGATGAACAGGGACGTTCCAACAGAACAACAGCTGACATCCCAGACAGTTAACCAACAAAGAGTGCTGGAAATCGAGGCGAAGGGTCAAGTGGTGCCAAGTAGAAGAATGTCGTAGGTCGACCCCAGTAGCAGAGGCGAGTGTATGCCATGACACACTAGAAGGCAGCGGAATCTCCAGATTTTGTGACCGGTAATGTTATGTTATGTGGGCAGTCTGCTTATGTTTTATTTGATCCTGGTGCCACACATTCATTTATATCTAGCATGTATACACCTAGTATAGGTAGGCTGGTTAAACCTATGCCTGAAGAGTTATTTATCTTTACCCCTTTGGATGATGTGTTTGTAGTAGATAGATGCTATAATCATTGTGAGATACTGATCAATGGTCAAAACTTCTATGTTGATTTACTTTTTTTAGAACTTTTGGAGTTTGATGCTATCTTGAGGATGGATTTTCTAAGTAAGTATCATGCTTCAGTAGACTGTTACAAGAAAAAGGTAGTGCTAAAAAAATCAAATGGCCAAGATGCAATGCTGACAGGAAGTAAACGATTAGTCGCGGGGAATTTGATATTGACAGTGAAAGCTCAGAAGCTATTGAGCAAGGGATGTAAAGCCTATCTGGCTCATGTGATGGTTACTCAAGGGAAAAAGTTGAACCCAGAAGATGTCCCAGTGGTAAATGAATTTCGGGATGTATTTCCTGAAGAACTATCGGGATTACCACCTGACAGGGAGGTGGAGTTTACTATTGATTTAGTTCCAGGGACAACTCCCATATCGCAGGCACCGTATAGAATGGCGTTGGCTGAGTTGAAAGAATTAAAGGTTCAACTGTAGGAGTAAATTGACAAGGGATACATTCGACCTAGTGTATCGCCTTGGGGAGCTCCGGTATTGTTTGTGAGGAAGAAAGACGATACACTTAGATTGTGTATCGACTATAGGCAGCTGAATAAGGTAACGATTAAGAATAAATATCCGTTACCATGCATTGATGATTTGTTTGATCAGCTAAGAGGAGCCATGGTGTTCTCAAAGATAGACCTGAGATCGGGTTATCATCAACTGAAAGTGAGAGAGGTCGATATTCTTAAAACCGCATTTAGAATAAGATATGAACATTATGAATTCCTGGTAATGCCTTTTGGATTGACAAATGCCCATGCGGTATTCATGGATCTCATGAACAGGATATTTCATCCCTACTTGGACCAGTTCGTGATAGTATTTATTGATGATACACTAGTGTATTTTGGTAGTAGGAAGGATCATATTACCCACCTGAGGATAGTATTGCAGACATTGCGAGATAGGCAGTTGTATGCTAAATTTAGTAAATGCGAATTTTGGTTAGATCGGGTAGTATTTCTTGGGCATGTTGTTTTAGCAAAGGGCATTAATGTAAATACTCAGAAGACAGAAGCAATAGTTAATTGGGAACGACCCACAACCATTTTAGAAATACGCAGTTTCCTAGGATTGACAGGTTATTATCGGAGGTTCGTGGAAGGTTTCTCTAAGATAGCCCTTCCATTGACGAACCTGACCAAGAAAGGCATGAGGTTTGAATGGTCGTTGGAGTGTGAACATAGTTTCCAGGAGCTGAAACGGAGACTAGTATCAGCATCAGTGCTTACCTTTCCTATTCTAGTCAAGGAATTTGAGATTTATTGTGACGCATCCCGACAAGGATTGAGATGTGTGTTGATGCAGGATGGAAAGGTGATTGCATATGCCTCTCGTCAACTTAAGAAACACGAGGGCATTTATCCCACGTATGATCTGGAGTTGGCAGCAGTTGTTTTGGCTCTGAAGTTGTGGAGACATTACCTATTTGGAGAGCGCTGTAGGATATTTACAGATCACAAAAGCTTAAAATATATATTTGATCAAAAGGAATTGAACCTAAGACAACGAAGATAGATTGAATTGATTAAAGATTACGACTGTTCCATCGAGTACCACCCTGGTAAGGCTAATGTTGTGGCAAATGCACTAAGTAGGAAATCCTTGGGACCCAAGGCCATTATTGGTTCTTCAATAAGAGGAATGCTATTGCAGGAGTTTAGGAATTCCAGAACCGCCTTATCAGTGGAACCGTCAGGAGGAATGATAGCTACTTTTCAGGGCCGACCTTAATAGAAAACCTTAAGCGAGATTAGTTAGAAGAACCTGATTTTCAGAAGATTGCCAATGATGTGAATAAGGGCATCGGGTTGACTTTCAAATGAGAACAGATAGTGTACTAGAAAAGGAGGGGAGAATGTGTGTGCCTAACAAGCTACAACTTAAATAAGCCATTCTAGAGGAAGCACATAGTTCCGCTTATGCCATGCATCCAGGTAGCACCAAGATGTATAGAACTTTGAAGAAATCTTACTGGTGGCCTGGGATGAAGAGAGACATAGTAGAATATGTGGACCGATGTATAGTCTGTCAACAAGTAAAACCTGAGAGACAAAGACCAGCAGGATTACTCAATCCACTTCCAGTGCCTAAGTGGAAGTGGGAGCATGTGACAATGGACTTTCTATTTTGTTTGCCTAAGACACCCTCAAAATTTGATGGCATTTGGGTAATAGTCGATAGACTAACTAAGACGGCTAAGTTCATACCAGTAAAAGTTACTTTTACACTAGACCGTCTAGCTAAGATTTATATGGATTGGATAATCAGTCAATATGGAGCTTCAGTGTCAATAGTTTCGAATCGAGACTTGAGGTTCACTTCAAAATTTCTGCCTAGTTTACAGAAGGCTATGGGCACTAAATTGCATTTCAGTACGACTTTTCATCCGCTAACAGAGGGATAGTTGGAAAGAACTATACATACATTGGAAGACATGTTAAGAGCTTGTGTACTACAATCCAAAGGAAGTTGGGATACACACCTACCGTTGATTGAATTTGCCTATAACAATAGCTACCATTCTAGTATCGAAATGGCTCCTTATGAAGCATTGTACGGCCGACCTTGCAGGACTCTAGTATGTTGGAACGAAGTCAGAGAATGACAATTACTGGGTTTAGAATTAGTTCAACAAACAACGGAGAATGTGAAACTTATCAGGGATAATCTTAAAGTGGCTCGTGATAGACAGAAGCGCCACGCTGATAAACGAAGAAGAGAACTAGAATTTGAAGTTGGAGAACGGGTATTTCTCCGACTATCTCCATGGAAAGGAATTCTCTAGTTTAAGAGGAAAGGGAAGTTAAGTCCACGATACATCGGACCATATGAAATTGTGGAACGAGTTGGTCCAGCAGCTTATAGGTTGCAGTTGCCGATGGAGCTGCTCGTATTCACGACGTATTTCATGGTAGAGCTAAAAACTGATCCTATGCACATACTAGCAACACAACCGGTACAGCTCAAAGAAGATTTATCTTACGAGAAAAAGGCCATCGAGATTTTGGACAGGAAAGATCAGGTACTCAGAAATAAGACGATTCCTTTTGTGAAAGTGTTATGGCGTAATCATGGGATCGAGGAAGCAACCTGGGAACCTGAAGAGCACATGAGGAAGAGATACCCTTAACTTTTTAAATGACATATCAGGTAAATTTCGAGGACAAAATTTCTTTTAAGGGGGAGATGACTGTAAACCCCAAACTTAGGTTCCTTAGATAAACATGTTTAGCCAAAGGGATGTTATATTACATATTTATTAAGTAGAAATTCATGTTGTTTATAGGGATTATGAAGGAAGGGAAGGAAAATATATTAATGAAGAAACTCAATCATTAGTCTGGTTAGAGGCACTAAGTAAGGGGTGATATGGTAATCTACTCCTTGAATTCAGGAAGCGGCAGAAAGATTAAAAGGGGAAATGAAATTTCAAAAGCATGGTTTCGGCAATTGACAAGAGAAGATCTAGCAAATTTGAGCCATTTGAAAGCTGGGAGAATCTAGTTCTCAAGGTTGTCCTGCTGAAGAAAGATTGCAAGAGGAGAAGAACAAAAGTAAGAATTTGCAGAAGAGGCAGAACAACGGATTAATCAGGGCCTAAGGTGAAGTTTGGAAGTTCCAAGCCAAACTATAAGGAATTCTGGGCTGAAATTTTAAGGTAAGATATTAACTCAAATCTAAACAAGTTTGTAGAAGGAATTTTCTTGAAAAGTGCTCTGGATTTTGAGTTATGAATTTTTGAATTTATAATAGGGGATTGGTGCATAAGTAGACAGTTGCTTGTGAAGAGCAAGCAAGTAGTTCATCGTGGAGAATTTTAGCGAGATTTGTGCATGAGGATCTCGCTTATAAAGGAAATCTCGCTGATTTTGCAAGGAGGATCTCACTCTAAGGGGAAATCTCACTAGGAATTGAGGTGAGTATCGCTAAAAATTTCATAGAAAAAGCTTGATGTCACTTTAAAGGATCTCGCTGGTATCGCTCTAGAGGATCTCGCTGGCATCGCTTTAGAGACATTTGCTTGAGTTTATTCATTGTCATATTTACATGTTTATAGTGATGCTACGCTTGTTGCTTTATGATTCTATAGTCACTCACTGAGCTTTTAGCTCACAGAATTTCTGTGTTTTCCCTTTTCTGGTAGCGGTTAGTTTCCTCAAGGTTGATCCTGCTACTGCTTGCCACCGAAAGACTCGACTTTTCAAAAGACTTATGTTGATTATCTGTTTATGTACACATGTTTTGAGAGGGACTAGGGCTTCTGTAGGAATGTTTGGTCCACCTGTGAATATATATATGTATATATATATTTATCCTATAAAAGTAATGTCTTGGCTGTATGCATGTATTTATGTAACCTTTGTAGAACCTTAAGAGAGGTTAGTTGTTTGCGTATATTACTAATCAGATGAATGGTTAGTATTTAGATTTGAAGGCTTGGGTGGTGAGTGTTGGCAGTAGGGCTAATAAATACCACGGTCATATCCTCTTCCAGAATAAAAGGGTAATTTGGGAGGGGGTTGTGACAAAAGCTTTCCTCTCCACTACATCCATACGCCGACAAACACAAGTCTCCGATCGGGATCTATGTCAAGACGTTGACACTCTTTCCGTATTTGTTTCTATTCTTTAATTCATCTTCTGTGTTCATCTTCTTTAATCCCTCATTCACAATCATATATCAAACGATTATATTTAGAATTAAATGTTATCATCGTCATCATTATCGTCTCTCTATCCCTTTCCGTACATTTATCATCCATTTTCTCCATGATGTGTTCTTAATCCCCTATGTAAAAAGGGAGAATTAAGCGAGTGAGTTAATCTGTGTTAAGGTAATCAATTAAGTTTAGCTAAAGCATGCTCGACGACATCTTCACCTGTGAGAGCAGAAGTGAAGATGTTATTCCGCCTATCGAGAGAAGGTTGGAAGAATGCGTTAACTAAAGCGAGAAGTATTTTCAGAGATGGAAACAACCTTGCGTTCATCACATTTATCTCTGTTTCACCATAGACGTATGGGAACACGGCCGATCATTGAAAGGTGTACGCCAAGGGAAAATCTTAGTTGCGTCCTCAACGTGATTGATGAACTTGCGATGTTTTTACTCTTTACTCATTCTTTTTTTGCCTCATTCATAAGACTTGCCATCGTATTCATAGATTCTTTTGTACAACTTCACAGCCAGTCCTCGACTCCCGTATCATAGTAGTTTAGAAATTTACTTTATCAACACATTTTACTTTCAACGTATGTTATATTTCTGCAAAACCAAAATTCTTTATTCTTTATTATAACCGGTCACATATATCATATTAGTATCGCATTTAATGACAACAATCCCCGTGTTCGACCTCGGATCATTATGAGAAACTTGTGTTGGAATTATACTTGGTTTCAGCACAAGGAAACTTGTGACACACACTACTTCATCGCATACTACGAGCATATCACTATCAACGCATACACTTAGAACGTAGTATCGCATAATATCTTTATCGCAAAGCACTTGAGCGCATATAGAGCACTTTCATTCATTCATTAGTGCAATAGTTGGGGACATGAACTTGCATTACATTCATATTCATCATTGTCCATATGCTTAAAGATTAAAGATAAAGAAAGAATAATTTTTTTTTCGTTACAAGTTTATGGCAACATGAGCTTGTATGATTCATCCATCAGTAGTGTGCATAAGCGATACAAAACATACACAACATAAAACAAAAAAAGCATACATATTCGTATCCGCACAGAACCCTTTTGCTCAATCTCTGACTTAGTCAAGAGAGCTACCCTTTTGCTCAATCTCTGACTTTAAATACCTACATGCACGTAGTTATAACTAAGTACTATCATACCTTAGGTGCTTCTGCTCAGATACCTTCTTAAATGTCCCTCAGTATCGAGCTACTCGGATACCTTCTCAAATGTCCCTTAGTATCGAGCTTCAAGTAAAACTAGTCATACTATGACTTCCTCTTTAAAGCATGTAAAGCAATACACACAGAAAACATGTCTTTAAAGATACTAATGCATGCTTTTTGTATTTAAACACACATAAATAGTTTTTCAATAAACTTTCATACATTGCATGCATTTAAAACATAACTCATGGTTTACTTGGAATTTACTTTGTAAAACTAGCTAGCATGAGAATAATCTTTCTTAAAACATGGTTTCTTTAAAACATTGTAAATATTTAGTCACTCACAACTTTTAAAACTACTCCTCAAGGGTCGATATGCTTCTAACGCTAGTGTCAATCCTGTGGACACAAAAGCATATATTAGCTACTAGCATCAGTCTCCCTTTTGAGACTAACCCTTAAGTAAGCCTTGCATTTAGCCTTCCTCTAAAAGACTTTCACTCAACGCATACCTTGCTGTAGGTTTAAAACTTAGGAATTTCCTTGAGACTTTGGCTCATGCAATGCTTCCAACCGCTCCTCAAAAATGCATCACCACTTATGCAACCAACACTTTTCTCTAAGTGTTCCTTCAACTGCACATGGTCATCCCCAAGGCTGCTATTTTTGGGGTTGATGCCCTAAAGTCTCATGTCCTGTAGTTTGTAAACAGTTTGTACGAACGCTTGTGTTGTTAATATATGATATTTACTTCACATCTTGTATTTTGCTCAGTTGCTTGTTTTATTTGCTTTACCACAAACCAATAAACATAAAAGCCCTGGTTATCTGTATGTGACTCAAACATGTATGTGGTGACATACAAGTGGATCATGTCTTGAGTGATAACCGAAATGGTCTGTAGTATATGGATATAGGAGGGAAACCTTATCCTGGTAATGCTACGGACGCAACCCGCTTTGTGGAATGGTCACAAATGTTGTGACTTGTCACAGATGGTCTGATCCTAATCATTCGTGTTGGGGATATGTGAGCGGGGGCGTCCTATACAAAGAGTTTGTATAAGACCTGACCACGAAGTATTAACGTTTCGTTATATAACATCATTCATGACAAAGACTTCACTTCACTAGGATGACCATAGGTAACATGACCTGAATTCTGATTGAGTTGGGAAATCCTGCCATTGAGGACGGTCCTTTGATTTGTATGGGTGCGAATGGCCAGGTTAACGAATCAAACCTACCATTTTGGGGATTCGTCTGATTTGAGAGATGGGAACTTAACTACACAAGATGGAATTTACTCCTTCCCCGAGGCAGGGGTAAGTAGATAGATAACTCTCTTAAAGACTGATTCTGGGGCTTGAACGATGTGGCGCCACACACTTTCTCTTGGCTTGAGAGATGTTCACACATAGTTGGACTATGTTGTATTGTTCATTAGAGGTATCAATGGTACTTAAGAAGTGAGATGTAACTATAGGGGAAAAACAGTAATTTGGCCTAGCTGTACTTACGAGCATCTGTGAAGGGTCATCGTACTCATGATTGGTTATATCCGATGGACACAGAAATATATTTGTGGTAAGAAGAGTTCAGTTGTTGGTCTTTAGTGGAATGCCTGACAGTTAACAGATGGTGGATCTCGTAGCTAAAGAGTTTAGTCAGCTATTCACGAAATGTTGGAGCTTCGAGCCACAGCTCCATTAGGTCCCCTGGGTAGCTTAGATAAAGTCGAGAACCACTGTTTGGGTTAATTTGAAATGTTCAAATTGACAAGAAGAAGTTCGATTATATATGATATAATTGTCTAAATGTATGAGATACATTAATTTGGAGGAATTAGATATAAATATGATTTATATCAAGTAGAGGAGAAAATACTAAAGTAGATATGTGATATCAAACTATAGGATAAAAATATAATATGATTATATTTATTAATTAATTAGTTGATTAATTATATGATAATTAATCCAAATTTCACGTTCGGACGTGGGTTAGTGGGGCAATGTCGGTTATTGCAACCGATGAATTAAAATGAAAATAGTTTTCATTTTGTTCGATCGCCCAAAAGAATTCATGAGCGCGCGTTGGAGAATCGAGAACGATCACTTAAAGAATCGAGAGCCTATACAATAGTCACCTTGCGCCTGAACGATCGTCCTCCTCGCACCTAAACGATCGCACACTATTTCCGACACGATCACATAGCTTCTCTAAACAATCGTATAGTGTGCCGATTTTGCTAAAAAATCGTATACCTTTTCCTAAACGATTGTTTAGTAAAACCTACACGATCGTGTAGCTCCTCCTAAACGATAAGCATTTCTGCTATGCGATAGCATCTTTTTCCGTCCCACTTGCTTATCGCCTACACGATTCGTATTTCCTCCTTCTTCTACCAAATTCACCAAAGACCATGCTTTAGGTTCTCACTCCGAGAATACCCGAGGCTCTTTACTGGTGGTGTCGTCCCCATGGTGTTCGTGTTCATGCGGTTGTTCGTGCTGCTATTGTTGATGCTGCTGCTGGGTGTTGGTAGATCGCTTGGAGGGTTCCGCTGCATTGAGTTTCGAAGATTGAAGGTTGTCTTCAATTGGTATGGAACTCTCTCTCTTGTTATTTTGTTGTTTATAGCATGCTGATAATTAGTGTTTGTTTGCATAACTATTCGTATGAATGTATAATGTTGGTCGGTCATTGTGAGATCGGAGCGATCTGAACGCGCTCATGGAACTCTTTGGTAAGATATCCTTCAATTGGTATTAAAGTTAGGTTCTGATACTCCGATTTCATCTGTTGCAACGAAATGAGATTTACATTCATGGTGGGTGCATTTCTACACTGATTTAATGGTTAAACTTGTTGTGGATGTGCGGATTAATGGATGTTTTCGGGATTATTAGCCTCAGTTTGATTTAGGTCCTTTTACATTTGCGATTATTTGTAAAGGCCCCTGTGTTTTTGGGCATTAATAATCGTTATCGAGTCTGTATTCAAAGTTTTTTTTGAAGTTTTGAGTCGTTCATCGTCGAAGGGCAAGTGTTGCGGTTCTTTGAAGAAGGAGGCGATCTAGGGTTGATCGCATCATGCAGAAGATGTGCTACGCGATCACTGTTGATCGCATCGTAAAGATGATGGAGTACGTGATTGCTGATGAATGCATTGGTTAAACGATGGGGGTATGGGATCAAGAGTTGATCGCATCGTGTTTGACGATCGGGTACGCGATCGCTGAGTATCGTGTCGTGTAGACGATGAGATACTCACGGATCATTTAAAGCACGCACGCTAAACGATCGTTTAGGTCAGAAAGCTTCATCGCTTAGTAACTGACTAAACAATCACTTAGTAATGCACAGTAAATCGTTTACCTGTCGTCGCACTACGCGATCGCATAGACGATCAGGCTTCGCAACCTCGTCATCGTCTACGCAATCGTTTAATTATGCTTCTATCGTCTAGTGCACGCTGAACGATTGTCTACCTACTGGAGTTTACTACACAATGAAGACCACCTGGAGGTTCAAGACCCGGTTCGCTTATGAACCAGCTTACTCGATAAAAAATGTAATAGATAGGGGTTTTTCAATCCAGTTTTTGTAAAGGTTCATCCTGGTCCATTAATCCTTTATTTATTACATGTGATGTACGTTTTTTATATGTCATATGGTATGCACATGTAGTAAATCCCACCTTAGGTTATGCAATGGTCATGTATCATCTCTTTATTGTAACTGTTATAATTTAGAGAAGTATGAGTTAATTCTGTAAGAGCATGCTCATGTATCGTGTAATATAAGAGTCATATTTATGCATGCATAAAAAGCATTGACATGCATCATCTTTATATTATAATTGTTATAGTATAAGGGTGAATGATAGCATGTTTGTTTGGTTGTTACGCGTTATATAAAAGTTATATATAGTAATGACCGAACAATGCATGAAGCATGACACATAGGTTACTTTATAATTGTTATAAACACCTCATTGTGCACAATGTTTTTAGTTGTTTCTTTTTAAAAGTTAAAAAGAAATTAGAACTAAGAGAAATAAGAAAGACATGCATGCTTACTTAGGTTTAATTCATGGTTTTAAAGTGTTTAAACTTGGATCACATAGACCTAAGATCACAGTTCTAATACGATTAGTAACCCTAAGGCTTTAATCTTTTAATCAGTTTAATAGGATTAAATTGGCTAATAAAAGGTTAAAGTGTAGTAAATCTATCTATAAGGGACCTTTTATCTAAGGCGGGTTCTGTCTAGGTTGGGGTATTTAAGCTGACGGAAATGTAACACCCCTACCTAGGAACTTACCTGGAAAGGTGAATTAGATAGATTTGATGCATGCATGCAAGTTAAGGACAATCCATTAATGTGTTTAAATGTGACTACTTGAACTGATATTTCATAGACAAACGTTGTTTATGAGTAGAGTTTAAAATGACGACTTAGAGTAAAAGCCAGATTGTCTAGGTTAATGAATCCCTAGGTAGAACATTCAGTGGGAGGTACTTGGGGCATAAAATGCTTCACTTAAACCTTTCACGTTTCTCCTAAATAGTCCACACCGTGAGATCTTCCCTCGGCCTTGCGACACCTTTGGCGTGTCCCCTCAACAGATGGTGTTTGGGTATGTCAATAGCAAGGTGGATGGAGAGAGTGTTCATAGTAAGTGGGAGCGGGAAGTGCGACAACATATCCCTCGGTCTCCCTCGTTAGGTTGAATAAAGTTACTGCGCATCGCCTCGAGGCACCCTGGGAGTGTCCCCCTAAAGGATGGCAGTTTTGCGCGTTTCTTTATTTGATCTCCTGTAAGAGGATAAGGTAACTTAGTCTTTTCTCCTAATCTGCTTCTTCCTTACGGTGGGCTCATTAGGGCGGGACTCTGGCACAAAAAATGAGGGGTTACACTTACGCAAAATAGTTAAAGGTTAACGATTTTGGACCGAAAAATGGTGGCTGTTGGGTTCAGTTTCAAGAGGTTGTTCTGCCTAATGGTTGAGAATGTCTCATCGCACCAAAAGGGCAACTGATCACCCCACCGGTGATGTTTGTCCTGCCTTACTGGGGCATCATTGCAAAATAGAAGTCTATAACTTAGGGTACTTGAAACTGTTTTGCAAAACTAATTGGTTTAAAAGTGGTTTAGCAAAAACTAATAAAGTTTTGTTCGTATTTTCAGCAACATTTTCAAAATGGCAAAAGCCATATTAGCATTGCTAAGCACTGAAAAACTTACTGGCGATAATTTCGCAACATGGAAACACATGATCACGACGATCCTGATCTTCGAGGATCTCATGCTCGCTCTCACGGAGGCTTGTCCTCCTATTCCGACTCCGAATGTCGCTCAAAATGTTTAGGAGGAACGATGGACAAGGGCGAATGAGAAGGCCCGAGCCTACATATTGGCAAGTATTTTAGAAGCCTTGGCCAAGAAACATGAGCCTATGGTCTCAACGCGTGAGATTATGGAGTCCCTGTAGAGGATGTTTAGACAACCGTCTGAACAGCTTATGCACGAGGCTCTTAAATGCATATTCAACTCCAAAATGGAAGAAGGCACCTCTGTTCATGAACATGTGCTAAACATGATGGTCCACTTTAATGTGGCGGAGTTGAATGGGTCTACCATCGATGAGGGCAACCGGGTTAGCATAATCCTGCATTCTTTGCCGGAGAGCATCCTGCACTTTGTTAGCAATGTGATTCTTAACAAAGTGAAATACAACCTTACAACTCTCCTCAACGAGTTGCAGACATACCAATCTTTACTGAAAAGTAAGGAGAGGCAGAAGGGTGAGGCAAATGTTGCTTCATCCTCCAGGACGTTTCATAGAGGTTCGACCTCAGGAACGAAGTCTACATTTTCCACTTCTAACTCTGCAAAGGGGAAGAAGAAGAAAGGTGGTAAGGGAAAAGGGAAGGCACCTGCTAACCCACCACCTGTCGCCCCAAGGAGGCGTCCACAGGTTGCTAAGGAAAAGTGTTCCACTACAACCAAGATGAACACTGGAAGAAGAACTGTCCTCAGTATCTGAAAGAGAAGAAAGTAGCCAAGGCTAAGGCCTTAACCGATAAAGGTAAATGTGATTTACTTGTGCTTGAAACTTGTTTAGTGGAGAATGATGATTCTGCCTGGATAATTGATTCAGGTGCCACTAACCATGTTTGTTCTTCTTTTCAGGAGATTAGATCTTGACGATAGCTGGAGGCTGGTGAGATGACAATTCGAGTAGGCACTGGGCACGCCGTCTCAGCTGTGGCAGTGGGAGGACTCCAGTTAGCTTTACAGAATAGGTTTCTTGTTTTAAATGATGTATATATTGTTCCTGAACTAAAGAGGAACCTTATTTCTTCAAAGTGTTTATTGCAATGTAAATATACTATCTCTTTTAATGTGGATAAAGCGTTTATTCATAAAGATGGTGTTTTTATTTGCACAGAAATTCTGGAATCAAATTTATATGTGCTAAGGTCGTTAGCCATTAATTCCCTCCATTATACTGAATTGTTCAGAACTGTCGTAACTCAATCAAAACGTCGACGAATTTCTCCAAAAGAAAATACTCAACTTTAGCATCTTCATTTAGGGTACATCAATCTCAATAGGATTGAGAGATTGGTGAAGAATGGACTTCTAAGTGAGTTAGAAGAAAATTCATTACCAGTGTGCGAATCTTGCCTTGAGGGTAAGATGACTAAACGACCTTTTATTGGAAAAGTTTATAAAGCCAAGGAGCCTCTTAAGTTAGTACATTCTGACCTTTATGGTCCTATGAATGTGCGAGCCCGAGGTGGCTATGAGTATTTTATCAGTTTTACTAATGATTACTCTAGGTACGGGTATGTTTATCTTATGCAACGGAAGTCTGAATCCTTTGAAAAGTTCAAAAAGTTCAAGGTTGAAGTTGAAAACGATTAGGTAGACGGATTAAAACACTTCGATCAGATCGAGGTGGAGAGTTTTTGGACTCGACATTCCAGGACTATTTGATAGAACATGGAATCATTTCCCAACTTTCAGCACTGGGTACACCTCAGCAGAATGGTGTAGCGAAGAGGAGAAATAGGACCTTGTTTAACATGGTTTGCTCGATGATGAGTTACGCTTCCTTATCGGAGTCGTTTTGGGGTTTCGCAGTGGAGACTGCGGTATATATACTCAATTGTGTTCCCTCCAAGAGTGTTGCAAGAACACCTCTAGAGTTGTCGAACGGGCGTAAAGCTAGTTTACGTCACTTCCGCTTGTGGGGTTGCCCTGCACATGTGCTTGAGGCTAATCCTAAGAAGTTGGAACCATGGTCGAGGTTATGCCTCTTTGTAGCTACTTTAAAGGTACACGAGGGGTTTATTTTTATGATCCGATGGAAAATAGGGTGTTTGTTTCAACAAATGCTACTTTCCTGGAGGAGGATCATATAAGGGAGCATAGTCCACAAAGCAAAGTCGTGTTGCGTGACCTTTCCAATGAAACTACTAAAACTTCAACAAGAGTTGTTGAAGAGCCTGTAACATCAACAAAAGTTGTTGATGGGAGTTCATCCAGTAGGTCGGTTTTACCTCAAGAGTTGAGGGAACGTGGACGTAGTGAGAGGGTTGTGAACCCACTCGTTTGCTATCTGGGTTTCATGAAAATCCTTGTTATGGTAGCAAATGGCGACGTTGAGGATCCGTTGTCTTATAAGAAGGTAATGGAGGATGTTGACCGGCATGAATGGGTCAAGGCCATGGATCTGGAGATGGAGTCGATGTATGATGACTAAAATTAGGGTGAACGCAATTATACGATGCATGTCTTAGGTTATGCATTAGTTCTCATGCGTCGGTGGTCATGCGTTGGACTATGTAATATGCGATTACGAATGTATGCGATGACCATATGTTCCTGTCACAAGTTTTCTTGCGCTCACGCCAAGTATAACGTGAATGCAAGTTTCTCGGGTGATCCGAGGTCAAACTCAGGGACTTGTAGTTAAATGTATACAGTGATGTGTTTACGGCGGATGAATAAAAGAATGCATAGTAAAATGCATGGAAAAATAGATAAAATGTGAGGATGTCTTCATCGCAACTTTAAGCTTGATCGCAAGGGCAACCCCAGCCAACATAAGCTATGCGATCATACTACACACACTTGAGCCTAATTCTAGGACGCATGCGATGTATATGCGATAGTGCCGAGAAGCCTATTTCTAAGCCTCCATAACCCGCTCCCGTGCTCTTGTCGCATAAGCATGATAGCCACATACCACCGTATCCTACTTCTGGACGCATGCAATATCCTATCCATAGGGTGCATATGCTGTGTAATAGCAAACAGAGCTTACCTCTAAGTTTCCTGATAACTTGTAGAAATACAAGTTATTTATACTGCTTTATTTAGATATTACGGTTAAAAAAGAAGAAAGTTACATCAATTGTATAGAAATGGGCTAAGAAATACAATAATTATAAGTTGTCGTCAATACACCCACTTAAACATTGCGATGGTAAAAAGAATATTTCAAGTCTCTTTTGCAGGAAATCCAGTCACCGTATGCGTTCATGGCTCAAGAGAAAAAGATTAACGCATTTACGTCGCATTGTGCCCATAATTCAGGAATGAATGGACGATCAGCGCAATGACGGCACATGCGACAATCGATCCAGAGCTGAACTTCAATTGCATGCGGTAATAAAAACAACACCGCATGCGAGCACACGATCGAAAGATGCAAATGAGCAACGCAATCGCAGAGGATTTTGACACGTGTACAACTAACCATTGTGCATTTTCGACGGACTGATTGCATAACAGAACGAATATTTATTCCATCATTTTCGGAATTTCCATAACAATAAAGTGGGGACCACAACTCAGAGAGTCAAAGCTTTCATCTATAAATAACCTCAAAGAATTCACTGAAGGATATACTTAATACGGGGGATAATTGATACGAGGCTATTGAGAGAGAGGCTGATCTGAGTGCTGATCGGAGAAGATTCGGGAAGAAAAGAGGCAAGGCCGAGAGGTGAGTCTCAGGGCGAATCATTCTAAATCCCCGCCATGAAGCTCTGTACCTAGATCAACTCTACCGGTTGAGCAAGCTTGAGAGGAAAACTCATCCTTCCGTTCACTTCATCTATGCCGGCAAGCAACCTCTCCATCCAGATCGGTGTTAAGACATTGGCACTCTTCTGTATCTGTTTCTAACTTTTATTCATCAATTGTACTTCATATTCTTAGTCTAAATCATTCACAACCATTTATCAGACGCTTGATTTTATAATTAATTGTCACGATCATTCTCATTTCCACATTTCTGTCTATTTCTGTTCCTCCATTAATCTCTCTTTCCACGATGTTTTCTTAATCCCTTGGTAATTAATATGAATTAAACAAGTAACTTAATCTATGCTAAAGAAATAAAGATGTTTAGCTAAAGCTTGCTAGACGACATCTTCATCTGTGAGAGCAGAAGTGAAGATGGATGCCATTCTGATCTGTCGAGAGAAGGTTAGAAGAATGCGTTAACTAAGAGAAGTACTTCCAGAGATGGAAGCAACCTTGCGTTCACTACGTTCATCCCTGTTTCACCACAGAGATGTGGGAAATGCGGACGATCACCGAGAGGTGTACGCCAAGGGAAAGCGGAACCGTACTTATATCTTTGACGCAATTAAGGAACTTGCGATGTTTATGTTAATTATCCTTTCTCTTTCTTCTTCGCACATAAGCCTTGCCACCGCATAACACGATCTTTGTATATTCTTCACAATCAGTCTCAACCTCGGTATTTTGTATCATGTAACCTGCATCTTGTATCATCATAGCTTAGGTTTATTTTACCGCACTTTACTTTTATCACAATTTAATTCATTATCGCATTTTTATCGCTTATCTTTACTTTACTACATAATTTACTATATCGCATTTTTAAATACCTGTACACACAACTTTTATTAAATTGAAAAACCCTTGATCGCATATATCACGAATATAATGCAATTAACCTAAAAAAATCTCTGTGTTCGACCTCGGATCACACCGAGAAACTTGTGGTGGAATTATACTTGGTTCCAACGCAAGGAAACTTGTGACAATGCATAGTATACTACAAGATTCTCATAAATAATGCATATCTAGAAGTAGTATCACATAAATAAAGTGTGTCTAAATAAGCATAACATAGCATCCACATTCCATTTCCATGAGCTTGTATGATCCATCATTCATCACAATCCATATGCATATTTAGAATCGCTGCATCTTAAGTGTTGTATGACATAAGAAGATAAATTTTATGCTTATAAGTTTATGGCATCATCGCATTTTATGTCATCAAGTTTATGACATCATCGCATTCTTAAAGACTAAAATTATGTCATCAAGTTTATGGCGCCGTTGTTGGGGATTGGTTAACAGTTATTGTTTAGTATGTTTGTGGTATTTTTCAGGACAAATCTCTTTATACTGGCTGTTCAACGTAGAGAGCAATCTGACGGCTTATGAGTACTGAAGTAATCCAGAAATTCTAAGCAGACCCATAGATCAAGTGTATTATTCGCGTAAAATCACATCAAGGCCGAATTAAGCGGTGAAAAGGCATGGCTAATCATAATGAGGCACTCGCAGGGAATCAAAGGGAAAATTGGCCAGTGCAAGATTCCATATTTCTTGCTGTTGACCGCAACGTTCCAATGAGAGAATATGCGGTGCTGGATTTCTACAACTTCTCACCAGGGATCTCAAGACCAGCGGTTGAGGAGAATGTAAGCTTTGAAATCAGACCAATTGTGTTGCAGATGATTCAGAATGTGGGACAATTCAGAGGATTGCAAGGAGAAGACCCACATATGCATTTAACGAATTTCATAGACCTGTGCAGCGCATTCTCCATGCCTGGTGTGACTCAAGAAAGACTTAGGTTATATCTTTTTCCGTATACATTACGGGACAAAGCAAAGAGGTGGGCTCAGTCGTTAGAGCCGGATGAGATTAAAGCATGGGAACAGTTGGTTGATAGGTTTATGAAAAGATTCTTCCCTCCAGCCATCAACGCAAGAAGATGGAGGGATGTGTTGAATTTTGAGCAAAAGGGTTATGAAACTTTGAGCACCGCTTGGGTGCGTTTCAAACAATTAGTGAAGAGTTGTCCGCATATCAGAGTTCCCGATAGCATTCTAATGGAGACATTTTACAATGGCTTAGATCAATCAATGCAAGCAGTAGTTGATGCCACCGCAGTAGGAGGATTAATAGATAGATCATAACGGAAGCCAAGAGCATATTAGATCGCATCTTGTGACATTCTGATGAGTGGATTGATACCGGGTTTGAGGAAAGTGGTCTAGAACAAGAAAGAGTAGAAAGTGCCGATGTGTCAACTGATACAATGAGCACACTGGTAGATCAAACGACCACGATGACCTCTCTCCTTCAGACGGTGGCTAATCAACAGAGAAATCTCTCTCAAGGTTCAACGCAAGTTAATGCGTTGACGCATGTGGCCGCAATGAATTGCGTTCAATGTGGAGAGGGACATCCAATAGAAGTCTGCCCGTGGAATCAACAGGCCGTATATTCTGTCTATTGAGTCATTTGGCAACATCTACAACTCTGGTTGGTGGGATCACCTAACTTTAAGTAAGGATGGGAATCACAACCAGAGGAACCATAGTTTCTATCAGAATAGTTATTAAGGGGATCGAGGCAACCTTCTAGTCTTCATTAATCCGGACTGTAGCCCAAGTAACTCTCAAAATATACCACCCTATGACCAACCGTTCTTATATGATACCTCTTGCAGTACCTCGTCTCTGGAGACTTCACTGAAGCATTATATCGAAAAGAGTGAGGCAATTAGACAATCGCAAGCTGACTCCCTTAGAGGTTTGGAAGAGCAAATTGAATAGCTTACAATTGAGTTGAAAAATAAAATGGCTGGTACGCTGCCTAGCAGTTCAAAAGTATCGGGGCCACGAGGTAAAGAGCAATGTCATGCAGTGACATTGAGGAGTGGTAAAACAACAGCCCTTGTGCTACCAGTACCAGACCAAACAACAAGGCTAGTAGATCTAACTGTCGATGATGACCAATCAGCCAGTAGTGGATTACCAGTTCAAAAGTACACCTACAAAAGATGAAGCTCCTCAAGACTTGAATTCTGAATCAACGCAACCCCCAGCTAACAAAACACAACAAGAACAAGACCTCACCAAACAACCAACTCAACAAGAAGTAAGGTGGGATCCTCCACCTTTCCCATACAGGCTGAAGAAGAAAGATGATAGCAAGTAATTCCAGAGGTTCCTGGACGTTCTTCGACAGCTACACAGCAATATTCCCTTAATAGAAGCTCTGGAACAGATGCCGAGCTATGTAAAATTTCTCAAGGATATTCTTGCTAATAAAAGAAAGATCGGGGAAAATGAAACGGTTGCACTAACATATGAATGTAGTGCACTGTTTCAAAACAATATCCCCACCAAAATGAAGAACCCTAGGAGTTTTACATTGCTCTGCTCAATAGAAGGGAAGAAGGTCGGGAACGCGCGGTGCGATTTAGGGGCGAGCATAAATTTAATGCCCTTATCGATCTTTAAGAAGCTCAATATCAGCAACGCAAGACCAACCACGATCACACTACAGTTGGCCGATAGATCGATAACACATCCTGAGGGAAAGATAGAGGATGTACTCGTGCAAGTGGATAAGTTTATCTTCCCGATGGACTTTATCATATTGGATTACGAAGCTGACAGAGAAGTACCTATCATCTTGGGTCGCCCATTTCTCGCAACACGGCGAGCATTGATTGATGTGCAAAAAGGAGAACTCACCATCAAAGTTGACGATCAGGAAGTGAAGTTCAACATTTTCAATGCGTTGAAGTACCCAAGTGATATGGAGAATTGCCAATATATTGAGGAACTACGGAAAGAACCTTGGCACGAGCCCCCGAAAGAATTGGAGGAAGAAGAATTTGAAATCGATGCAATATGGGAGGAGGATTGCGCTGCAATTCAAGTTGAATCAAATTTTGAACCACTCAAGTTATCTGAACGAACTTCACAACACATTAAGCCATCTTTGGAAGAACCATCCGTGCTAGAGTTGAAGCTGTTTCCTATGCACCTCAATTATGCTTACTTAGGAGGTAACAATACGTTACTGGTTATCATTTCTGCATTGCTGAGTAAGGAGAAAGAAGACGCACTTATACAGATCCTGAGGAATAACGCAAAGACTTTAGGATGAACCTTGGTAGACATTCGAGGAATCAGCCCCTCGTACTGCATGACAAGATTCGTCTGGAAGAAGAAAAGACAGGATCGATAGAAAGGCAACGATGCTTGAACCTTGCTATGAGGGAGGTAGTGACGAAGGAAATAATGAAGTGGCTGGATGCAGGTGTGATCTACCTGATATCTGATAGCAGCTGGGTGAGCCCAGTGCAATGTGTTCCGAAGAAAGGGAGGTTGACAGTCGTCACTAATGACAAGAATGAATTAATTCCCACAAGAATGACCACGGGGTGGAGAATCTGCATGGATTATCGCAAGTTAAATTTGGCCACTAAAAAGTACCACTTCGCACTCCCGTTCATTGATCAGATGTTAGACAGACTTGCTGGGAATGAATTCTTCTGTTTTCTGGATGGCTATTCAGGGTACAACCAAATATCAATTGTGAACCTCGAATCCCAATTTCTCTACTTGAGTATGTTCCCTATTGAGATTAGTGTGATGAGTAGGTTGATGTGGAAACTAGGGTGAAATGGTAGAGAAAAGAGTTGAAATTAGAAGAAAATGAAAATTTGGAAGGTTAATTTTTGGGGAGAATTTTGGAAATTTGGCCAAGTATAGAATTTTGTGTGTTAGAGTGGTGTTGATGCGTTGGAAGAGTTGTAGGTGAAGGCATGCGGTTGAAGAAGGAAAAAGAAGATGATGTGTTGGAAGGCACACAAGTAGACGAGGCATGCATGGAAAGAAAACCATGCGTCGAGCAACCTCGGCCAGCGCCCAGGCCATGCATCGAGCAGCCTCGGCCAGCGCCCAGTAGCCCCGGCCGGACGCATGCGTCGAGTGAATATGCCCATGCATTGAGTGCAGTATCGAGCGGCCACGGCCGTGCATTGAGCGCACTACTGAGCGGCCACGCCCATGCGATGAGCACCCTGTCGAGCAGCCATGCCCTGCATCGAGGTGCCCTGCCATGCAGCCAAGCGCGAAGCCCATGCCATGTGCCCATGCAGCCGAGCGAGCGAGCGATGGCCAGCACACGCCGTACACCCATGCATCGAAGCAGCACCCCCATGCACCTAAGCCCCCAACCAAGCGTCAAGGCGTCGCGCGCAGCCCATGCAGCAAAGCACGCCCATGCGTCAAGTGGCCAGCACCCCATGCGTCGAGCGGCCAGCCCATGCAGCGCGCCTATGCGTTGGTGGCCAACACCATGCGCCCATGCCAAGCAAGCCGTGCGAGTGAGCTATGCGTCAAGAATGGACGGTCACCCTTTGCGTTGGTGATGGTTAGCTCCTTGCGATGGCTAAGTTGAATTTTCATGATAGTGGATTGGCTTGCTATGCATTGAGTAGAGGCTATGCGTTGCTTATGGACTAGGCGTTGAGCAACCAAGAGTTGGACGCATACAAGGATGAAATCATCAGGATAACATCATCAAAACCATGTGTCTTCTTGGAAGGAAAGCCTTAAGCCTTAAGAATTTGAGGTGGTGGCATCAGATTGGAGGCCCATGCATTGGCAACATGGGAAGAAGACACTTAGCTTTCGATGACCACAACATTGCGTTGATGAGATGAGAAGGAGACACTTGGCCATGCAACCAAGTAGGTGGTGTCAACTCCGAAGAAGGTTTGGATGCCTATAAATAGTGCCATGAGACTTCATTTTTAGATCACAATTCAGAATACTGTAAAAAGAGTGGGAGAGTGAAGCAAACCTTTCGTTAGAGCCAAATCCATGCGTTAGTCATAGAGGACGCATTGGACAGTGAGGTCTGAAGAGGATGCATCAACTTGGGACGAAGAGTTCTCCCAATTTACTTGTGAGTTTGGAGTGATTCTAAAGCCACCTGAAATCTCTAAAAGTCTAGTTTTCAGGGTAGGGCTGCCGGAAGAAAATCTCGAAGGGATCGGGCTAGAAACTGAGAAGAAGATAGAAGGGTCAGGTTGTCGGATCAGTCTGGGCCAGTCTTGAAGATCTTGTGATTCCGGCCAAACCATGAGAAGTTCTGAGCTGACATTTTAGAGTAAGCTTCCCGAGACATGTTAAAATATGTTTGTAGAAGGAAGTATCTCAAAATAAGGTCCAGAACTATGAGTAATATAAGCTGAAAATTGAATCTGGATTCTAGGGGTGAAAAGGGAGCCCGAGGTAGAAAATGGAGCCACTAGAGTGAAAAGCTCCTAAGCAATCAAGGTGAGTGGCTAAAACGTTTTGACTAAAACATTTGCTTAAAATGTTTGATTACAAAGTGTTATAGAAAGTATGTTTTAAAGAAGATTATTCTCATGACAGCTAGTTTTACAAAGTGATTTCCAAGCAAGCTATGAATTATGTTTTAAATGCATGCATGAGTGAGAAGTTTGTTAAAAAGCTATTTATATGCGCAACATGCATTAGTACCTTTAAAGCCATGTATTTATATGTGTTATACTTTATATGCTTTAAAGAGAAAGTCATTTATGACTAGTTTTACTTAAAACGCGATACCGAAGGATATTTAAGAAGGTATCCACCCAACTAGATACTGATAGACATTTGAGAAGGTATCTATTGGTACTGAAGATGTTTGAGAAGGTACAAACCAACCAGATACTGAAGGACGTTTGAGAAGGTACAAACCAACCAGATACTGAAGGACGTTTGAGAAGGTATCTGAGCAGAAGTACCTAAGGTATGACGGTACTTAGTATGGCCACGTGCACGTAGGTAGAGTTAGAGATTGAGCAAAAGGGTTCTCTCTTGACTAGTAGTAGGTGTTGGGATTGTTTTTACCCACAATAGGGTTATCCTCAACTGAGAAATAGTTTTACTGTTTTATGATTAAAACAACTTTATATGTTCATGCTTAGAAAATGTTTATACTACAGTACAAGTACTGTAGAAGCTTATATTTAAGTTAAACTCTTTATTGAGATTTTGCATGAGAATTAATTATCTTTCTTAAGTCACTCACTGGGTGCAAGCTCACCTCGTTTTCAAATGTTTTCTCTCCCCCCCTCCCCCCCCCCCCCCCAGGTAGCGGTCAAATCCTCTGAAGATAACTCTGTATCTGCTCTGCCACTAAAGGAATAAGATATTTGTAACCCGTCAGTCTAGGTGGTTATTGTTAATATTGTACACATGTTATTGTTTATATAGAGACTAGGGTTTTTGGGTTTTGGGACTTGTGAATCTAGTATTGTAATGACTCTAAGTATGTTATAATAAATTTTGGACCTTATATGAGTTTTATATTGGTATCAGAGTTATTCTGCAATAGTTAGTAGGTAGTAAGTGTTAGCCACAGAGTTGATAACTGCTGCAGTCACGCCTTTTCCTAGGCTAAGAGGGTGGTCTGGGGCGGGGTGTGACAGCTTGGTATCAGAGCAAAGGTTTATGTAAAACCTGGGAGAAGGTTGAGTATAAAGTTTGGGTTGATACCAGCTTGGTATCAGAACATAAGTTTCTGGGAAGGTTAAAGAGTTAGCTGATACCAGCTTGGTATCAGAGCAAAGGTATACGTGAACTTGGGAAAGGTTTGAGCTAGCATAAGGTATTGGGTGAAAGAAAGAGTTCATGCATTAGATTAAGTCCCATAGATAAGTCCCTAACATGTGTACCTAATAATTAGGCAAAGATGCTGAGGAGAAGTGGCAAACGAACCAAGCAGACTGAGGAGAGGAATATTGACTTTACCAGCGGAGGTCCTGAAGTTGGATGAAACCCAGACCCGAAGGGGAAAAGAGTTAAAGACTTAGTAGAGTAGGAAGTAACTTCTGCAAACGAGTCGAGTACACCAAGGGTAGGTGTAGAACCCCGGATGGGGGATCGAGTATTCGATAGAATCACTCAAAGATTGGCGGTGAGTGTAGGATCGATTCAAAACGATCCAGAAAAGAAATTCGACGTCGAGAGGCTGAAAGCTTTAGAAGCACAACGTTCGATGGAGCCACAAATCCTGTAGATGTCGAGATCTGGTTAGATTTGATTGAGAAATGTTTTAAGGGTATGAGGTGCCCTGAGGACCATAAGGTCGAGTTAGCGGCATTCTTACTACAAAAAGAGGCTGAGAAATGGTGGAAAGTGATAGAGGCTAGAAGGGGTAGTTCAGAAACTATGACTTGGTCTGAGTTCAGACAAGTATTTGAGGATAAATACTACCCTAGTTCTTTTAAAGAAGTGAAGAGGGAGGAATTCCTTAGGCTAACTCAGAGAGTGATGACGGTTGCTGAGTATGAACAAAGATTTACTGAGTTATCTCAGTATTCCCTTCCGATCATCGTGGAAGAGAAGGAGAGGTGTAGGAGATTTGAGAATGACCTAAGAAGAAAAATACGTACACCCGTTACCTCTGCATCCAATTGGGTGAATTTCACTCAGTTAGTTGAGACTGCTATCCGAGTAGAGTAGAGTGTAGCGAGGGAAGATGTACTCTAGCCAGGTGAAAGATAGTTTAGAATGCCTAGAGAAACGAGAAGTAAGAGATTTAGATCCCCGTTCTCTGGACAGTCGGGTAAAACCAGCTTTGGAGGCATGAGCCAGCAAAGTTCAAGTTGAAGGAGGTCAAGACCTGCAGCTGGATCGAGTGATAGATTGGTATCAGGTCGCGCTAGCGAGTCAGTAGCTAGTATAGGGAGGAAACCACCTTGTGTAAACTGTGGTAGATCTCATATAGGAGTATGTTATGGTAATAGGAATGTGTGCTTCTAGTGCAGACAAGCGGGGCATTTCAAGAGAGATTGTCCTCAACTAGGTCATGGAGCACAGAGTGAGCAAAGAAGAGTTACACAGATTGTAAACCAACCTAGAGCGACCGGAACTAGAGGTGATGGATTCGGTATAGCTAAGCAGAAAGGAGTAGCTGGACGACCCCAACAGCAGCAACAGCAGGGTAGAGTGTACGCTATGACACACCAGGAAGCGGAAGAGGCTTCAGATGTCGTAACTGTACGATAATTTTATGTAATCAATCCGCTTATGCATTATTTGATCCTGGTGCTACGCACTCATTCATATCTAGCATATGTGCATTACATATAGATAGAGTGACTGAGCGTATGAATGACGATTTGTTTATCTCTACGCCTATAGGAGATACTCTAGTGGTACATGAGTATTATAGGAATTGTGAAGTAATTCTTGGAAATCAAAGTTTATGGGTTGACTTGATTACATTAGAATTACTAGAGTTTGATGTTATCCCAGGTATGGATTTCCTAAGTAAACAGTATGCCACTATGGATTGTTTTAAGAGAGAAATAGTGTATAGGAAACCAGGTGAAAAAGAAATAACCCTGATAGGAAGTAAAAGAATACTTCCAGGAAATTTAATATCAGTAGTGAAGGCTAGGAAGCTGTTGAGTAAAGGATGTAAAGCCTATTTAGCCTATGTAGCAGTTTCACAGGATAAGAAACTGAAACCTGAAGATGTACCTATGGTACAAGAATTCTTAGATGTGTTCCCTGAAGAGTTACCAGGCTTACCACCTGACAGGGAAATAGATTTCACTATTGAGTTAGTTCCGGGTACAACACCTATATCCCAGGCACCATATAGGATGGCACCAACGAAACTGAAGGAGTTAAAAGTTTAGTTATAGGAATTTGTAGATAAGGGGTACATTAGACCAGTGTATCGCCTTGGGGAGCGTTAGTCTTGTTTGTTAAGAAGAAAGATGGTACTCTTAGATTATGCATAGACTATAGACAGTTGAATAAAGTGACCATTAGGAATAAATACCCATTGCCTCGTATAGATGATCTCTTCGATCAGTTAAAGGGAGCCACAGTGTTCTCTAAGATAGATTTGAGATCAGGCTATCACCAGTTGAAGGTGAAAGGCACAGATGTTCCAAAGACTGCATTCAGAACTAGATATGGACATTATGAGTTCCTAGTAATGCCATTTGGATTGACAAATGCTCCTGCGGTATTTATGGACTTGATGAATAGGATATTTCATCATTATCTGGATCAGTTTGTGATAGTTTTCATAGATGATATACTAGTGTATTCTAGTAGTGCGGAGAAACACAAAGAACATCTGAGGATGGTGTTACAAATCCTAATGGAAAAAGAGTTATATGCCAAATTTAGTAAGTGTGATTTTTGGTTAAATTAAGTCGTACTCCTTGGGCATATAGTTTTAACTGATGGAGTTAGCATTGATTCCCAAAAGATAGAAGTAATAGTCGACTGGGAACGACCCCTGAATATAACCGAAGTACGCAGTTTTTTGGGCTTAGCAAGTTATTATAGGAGATTCGTGGAGGGTTTTTCTAAGATAGCTCTACCATTGACAAACTTGACCAGAAAAGATACGAAGTTTGAATGGTCGCCAGAATGCAAGCACAATTTTCAGGTATTGAAATAAAAGTTAGTGTCAGCACCAGTATTAACTCTACCTACACCAGGTAAGAAATTTGAGGTTTATTGTGATGCATCCCGACAAGGGTTAGGATGTGTGTTGATGTAGGAGGGAAAGGTAGTAGCTTATGCTTCTCGATAGTTAAAGAAGCATGAATGTAACTACCCTACACATGATTTGGAGTTAACGGAAGTTGTGTTAGCTCTAAAGTTGTGGAGACATTACCTGTTGGTGAGCAGTGTCATATATTTACGGATCATAAAAGTCTAAAGCATATCTTTGATCAGAGGGAACTAAACTTGAGACAGAGAAGATGGCTCGAGTTGATCAAAGACTATGACTGTACCATTGACTATCACCCAGGTAAAGCAAATGTAGTAACTGATGCTTTAAGTCGAAAAACTAGATCAATTAGAGCTAGTATCAATTTAGTGAAGGGTACACTAATTCATGAGTTGTATAATGCTAGGGCAACATTATCAATCGGTCAAAAAGGAGGGTTATTAGCTTCATTTCATGTGTGTCCTACACTTGTAGAAGATATTCTACGTGAGCAGTTAAATGATTCCGATCTTCAGAAGTTAGCTGAAGAAGTAGATAAAGGATTGAGGACGGACTACCAATTAAGAGCTGATAAAGTGCTATTAAAAGAAGATAGGATATGCATACCTAAGGACTTAGTACTTAAACAAGCTATTTTAGAATAAGCACATAGTTTGGCCTATGCTATGCATCCGGCCAGTACAAAGATGTACAAAACATTTAAGAGATCGTACTGGTGGCTTGATTGAAAAGAGAGATAGCAGAGTATGTTGACAGGTGCCTAATATGTCGACAAGTTAAACCGAACAGACAGAGGCCAGCAGGATTACTTAATCCACTCCCAGTAACAGAGTGGAAATGGGAGCATATTACGATGGATTTCCTGTTTGGATTACCTAAGACACCGGCGAGCTATGATGGTATATGGGTAATTGAGGATAGATTGATGAAAACAACTAAGTTTTTACCTATTAAAGTTACTTATACCCTAGACCAATTAACTAAGCTGTATGTTGATCGAGTCGTGAGTCAGTTTGGAGCTCTAGTTTCAATTGTATCAGATCGAGACTCCATATTTACATTAAAGTTTTGGCCTAGTTTGCAGAAAGCTATGGGAACCAAGTTATATTTTAGTATTACTTTTCATCCGCAGATGGATGGTCAGTCTGAACGGACAATCCAGACATTAGAGGACATGCTGAGAGCATGTGTATTGCAATTTAAGGGCAGTTGGGATACGCATCTGTCGTTAATCGAATTTGCGTATAACAACAGTTACCATTCGAGTATCGAGATGGCACTGTATGAGGCACTATACAGAAGGCCATGTAGAACTTCGATATGTTGGAATGAAGTCGATGAAAGGAAATTACTAGGTCTAGAACTTGTGCAACAGACATCAGACAGTGTTAAGATTATAAGAGATAATCTTAAGACGACTCGAGATAGGCAAAAGAGTTACGCTGATAAGCGGAGAAGAGAATTAGAGTTTGAAGTTGGTGACAAAGTATTTCTTAAGTTATCTCCATGGAAAGGAATACTCAGGTTCGGTAGGAAAGGGAAATTAGGCCCAAGACATATTGGACCCTATGAGATAATAGAAAGAGTTGGCCCAATGGCATATAGATTGGATTTACCTCCACAATTATCTCGTATTCATGATGTGTTTCATGTAGTAATGCTTAGAAATTAAGTGCCAGATCCTACCCATGTATTGCCTGAGCAATCGGTACAGTTGAAAGAGAATTTGTCTTATGAAGAAGAACTAGTAGAAATCCTTAACAGAAAGGAACAGGTCTTAAGGAATAAGATAATTCCATTGGTAAAGGTACTATGGCGAAACCATAGCACGGAAGAAGCAACATGGAAGCTGAAGAGCATATCAGAAACAAGCATCTGCAGTTGTTTAATTGACGGACTTGTAGCGAAATTTCGAGGATGAAATTTTTATAAGGGGGAGGTAAATGTGAACCCCAAATCCCAATTCTCTACTTGAGTATGTTCCCTATTGAGATTATTGTGATGTGTAGGTTGATGTGGAAACTAAGGTGAAATGGTAGAGAAAATAGTGGAAATTAGAAGAAAAAAGGAAATTTGGAAGGTTAACTTTTTGGGAAAATTTTGGAAATTTGGCTAAGTATAGAATTTTTTGTGTTAGAGTGGTGTTGATGCGTTCGAAGAGTTGTTGGTGAAGGCATGCGGCTGAAGAAGGAAAAAGAAGATGATGCGTTGGAAGGAACACGGGTGGGCGAGGCATGCATGGAAAGACAGCGAGGCGTCGAGCAACCTCGGCCAGTGCCCAGGCCATGTGTCGAGCAGCCTTGGCTAGCGCCCAGGTCATGCATCGAGCAGCCTCGGCTAGCGCCCAGGCCATGCATCGAGCAGCCCCGGTCGGACGCATGCGTCAAGTGGATACACCCATGCATTGAGCACACTTCCGAGAGGCCACGCCCGTGCGTTGAGCGCACTACTGAGCGACCACGCCCATGCGGTGAGCACCTTGCCAAGCAGCCATGTCGTGTGTCGAGGTGCCCTGCCATACAACTAAGCATGCAGCCCATACCATGCGCCCATGCAGCCGAGCGAGCGAGCGATGAACAGCACACGCCGCACGCCCATGCGTAGAAGCAACACGCCCATACGCCTAACACCCGGCCAAGTGTCAAGGCGCCGCGCGCAGCCATGCGGCCAAGCACGCCCATGCGTCGAGTGGCCAGCCCATGCAGCGCGCCTATGCGTTGGTGGCCAGCACCATACGCCCATGCCTAGCAAGCCGTGCGAGTGAGCCATACATCAAGAATGGACGGTCACCCTACGTGCGAGTGAGCCATACATCAAGAATGGACGGTCACCCTATGCGTTGGTGATGGTTAGCTCCTTGCGATGGCTAAGTTGAATTGTCATGATAGTGAATTGGCTTGCTATGCATTGAGTAGAGGCTATCGTTGCTTATGGACTAGGCGTTGAGCAACCAAGAGTTGGACGCATACAAGGATGAAATCATCAGGATAACATCATCAAAACCATGTGTCTTCTTGGAAGGAAAGCCTTAAGCCTTAAGAATTTGAGGTGGTGGCATCAGATTGGAGGCCCATGCATTGGCAACATGGGAAGAAGACACTTAGCTTTCGATGACCACAACATTGCGTTGATGAGATGAGAAGGAGACACTTGGCCATGCAGCCAAGTAGGTGGTGTCAACTCCGAAGAAGGTTTGGATGCCTATAAATAGTGCCATGAGACTTCATTTTTAGATCATAATTCAGAAATACCTAAAAAGAGTGGGAGAGTGGAGCAAACCTTGCGTTGGAGCCAAATCCATGCGTTAGTCATAAAGGACGCATTGGATAGTGAGGTCTGAAGAGGACGCATCAATTTGGGACGAGGAATTCTCCCAATTTACTCGTGAGTTTGGAGTGACTTCAAAGCCATCTGAAAGCTCTAAAAGTCTAGTTTTCAGGGTAGGGCTGTCGAAAGAAAATCTCGAAGGGATCGGGCTAGAAACTGAGAAGAAGACAGAAGGGTAAGGCTATTGGATCAGTCTAGGTCAGTCTTGAAGATTTTGTGATTCCGGCCAAACCACGAGAAGTTATAAGCTTAAATTTTAGGGTAAGCTTTCTGAGACATTTTAGAATATGTTTGAAGAAGGAAGTATCTCAAAATAAGGTCCAGAACTATGAGTAATCTAAGCTATAAGTTGAATCTAGATTCTAGGGGTGAAAAGGGAGCCCGAGGTAGAAAAGGAAGCCACTAGAGTGAAAAGCTCTTAAGCAATCAAGTTGAGTGGCTAAAACGTTTTGACTAAAACATTTGCTTAAAATGTTTGATTACAAAGTGTTATAGAAAGCATGTTTTAAAGAAGATTATTCTCATGCCAGCTAGTTTTACAAAATGATTTCCAAGCAAGCTATGAATTATGTTTTAAATGCATGCATGAGTTAGAAGTTTGTTAAAAAGCTATTTATATGTGCATCATGCGTTAGTAACTTTAAATCCATGTTTTTATATGTGTTATACTTTACATTCTTTAAAGAGAAAGTCACTTATGACTAGTTTTACTTAAAACGCGATACCGAAGGATATTTAAGAAGGTATCCGTCCAACTAGATACTGATAGACATTTGAGAAGGTATCTATTGGTACTGAAGGATGTTTGAGAAGGTATCTGAGTAGAAGTACCTAAGGTATGACGGTACTTAGTATGGCCACGTGCATGTAGGTAGAGTCAGAGATTGAGCGAAAGGTTCTCTCTTGACTAGTAGTTGATGTTGGGATTGTTTTTACCCACAGTAGGGTTATCCTCAACTGAGAAATAGTTTTACTGTTTTATGAATAAAACAGCTTTATATGTTCATGCTTGGAAAATGTTTATACTGCAGTACAAGTACTGTAGAAACTTATATTTCAGTTAAACTCTTTATTGATATTTTGCATGAGAATCAATTATCTTTCTTAAGTCACTCATTGGGCGCAAGCTCACCCCATTTTCAAATGTTTTTCTTCCTCCTCCCACCCCCCCCCCCCCCCCCAGGTAGCAGTCAAATCCTTTGAAGATAGCTCTACATCTGCTCTGCCACTAAAGGAATAAGAGATTTATAACCCGTCAGTTTAGGTGGTTACTGTTAATATTGTAGACATGTTACTGTTGTTCATATAGGGATTAGGGTTTTTGGGTTTTGGGACTTGTAAATCTAGTATTGTAATGACTCTAAATATGTTACAATAAATTTTGGGCCTAAAGATTCCGCTGTATATGAGTTTTATATTGGTATCAGAGTTATTTTGCAACAGTTAGTAGGCAGTAAGTGTTAGCCACAGGGTTGATAACTGCTGCAGTCACGCCCTTTCCTAGGCTAAGAGGGTGGTCTGGGGCAGGGTGTGATAGTAATAGCACCGGAGGATCAAGACAAGACAACCTTCACGTGCCCATTTGGTATGTTTGCATTCGATGCATTCCACTTGGACTTTGTAATGCGCCAGGAACTTTCCAATGATGTATGATGACGATCTTTTCAGATTACTTGGAAGAGTCAGTCGAAGTATTCATGGACGATTTTTTCAGTTTTCGGCAATAATTATGACTCATGTTTAGCTAACCTCGAGAAAGTCTTGAAGAGATGTGTGGCAACGAATCTTGTTCTGAACTAGGAAAAATGTCACTTTATGGTTGAAGAAGGGATTGTTCTGGGTCATAAGATCTTGAAGGCAGGATTGGAAGTCGATTAGGCGAAAATCGACGCAATTTCCAAGCTACCTCCACCAGTGAATGTGAAAACACTCAGGAGCTTTCTGGGACACACTGGGTTTTATAGAAGATTTATTCACAACTTCTCCTAGATCGCAAGGCCCCTAAGTGCACTCCTTGCAGCTGACCGAGAATATAATTTTGATGATGCATGCACCAAAGCAATCAACACATTGAAAGATGCACTCATCACTACACCCATTCTGGTTGCACCAGACTGGACGCAACCATTTGCGTTGATGTGCGATGCTAGCGGATATGCTGTGGGCGCAGTATTAAGTCAGTGCAAGGATAAGGTATTGCATCCTATTTATTATGCGAGTAAAACATTGAATGATGCGTAGGAGAACTTACAACCCAGAGAAGGAAATGCTCGCAGTGGTATTTGCACTGGAAAAATTCCGACAGTACTTAATCGGAATAAATGTTGTGGTGTACATGAATCACTCTGCGATCAAATATCTGATGACAAAGAAGGATGCAAAACCAAGGCTTATACGGTGGGTGTTGCTCCTGTAAGAGTTTGACCTAGAAATCAAAGACCGGAAGGGCACCGAGAACCAAGTCGCTGATCATTTGTCAAGATTGGAGAACTGCGAGGTTCAAGGGAAAGAAAAAGATATTGAGGAAAGATTCCCCGATGAGCTGCTGATGTCAGTAGATATTAATTTTCCCTGGTATGCGGACATTGTGAACTTCATCGTTTACGGCCAAGTACCAGATGGCTATACTTACCAACAGAAGAAGAAGCTAAGAAACGACGTCAAATTTTATTTCTGGGACGACCCATTCCTATATCGACTTGGACCTGATCACATTCTACATCGATGCGTTCCTGAGCACGAAGTCAAGCACATTCTAGAGTTTTGTTGAGTCCTCTTACAGAGGACATTTTGGGGGGCAGCGGACTGCCGCAAAGGTTCTACAGTGTGGCTATTTTTGGCCAACGCTGTTTAAGGATGCCCATGCCAACATTGTGCAATGCAACAGATGTCAGAGAACGGGGAATATGTCTAAAAGAAATGAAATGTCGTTGACGTCAATCTTAGAGGTTTAATTATTTGATGTTTGGGGAATTGACTTCATGGACCCATTTTTACCATCAGAAGATCATCATTATATCCTGGTTGCAGTTGATTACGTTCAAAATGGGTTGAGGCCATCACATGTGCCAAGAATGATGCGGCCACAGTGGCGAAGTTTCTGAAGAAGAATATTTTTACTCGATATGGGACGCCACGGGCCTTAATCAGCGATGAGGGCTCTCACTTTATCAATCGCATAATCATAACCTGTTGACTAAATTTAACGTCAACCATAGAGTTGCAACTGCTTATCACCCATAGACTAATGGGCCAGCAGAGATTTCTAACCGAGAGATCAAAACTATCTTGGAGAAGGTAGTCAATACTTCTAGGAAGGATTGGTCACCTAAGCTTGATGAAGCACTATGGGCATACAGGACTGTTTATAAAACACCAATTGGCATGTCCCCATATGCCTTGGTCTTTTGAAAAGCTTGTCATCTGCCGCTCGAGTTGGAACATAAGGTGATGTGGGCATGCAAGAAGCTGAAGTTTGATTTAGCAAGTGCGGGGAAAGTCTGGAAGCTGTAACTGAACCAGCTGGTCGAATGGCGAAGGGACGCCTATGAAAATGCCAAAATCTATAAGGAGAAAACCAAAAAGTGGCATGACGATCGCATAAACGACCGAACATTCGTCGAAGGTCAACAGGTATTACTCTTTAACCCACGATTGCGTTTTTTTCCATGGAAATTGAAGTCTCGCTGGTCTGGGCCATTCAAAATCAAGACTATCTTTCCCCACGGCGCAGTGGAACTAACAACTTTAGATGGGAACAACGCGTTTAAAGTCAATGGTCAATGGATTAAGCCTTACTACGGAGGCGACATAGATCGATGCATGGATACCATTGACTTGGGCAAGCAGGATTAACCACTTGCAGGGGATGTGATTGTGGTAATTCTGAGAACTTCTTTCAATCAGCATCCCTATCTATGTTTACTTGCTTTCTTTATAGCTTTCCTTTACTGCTTTCTAAATTGCGTTATTTACTGCTTATTAGAATTAGCTTTTAATGCTTTCTGTATTTACCTTCAATTAATTCAGTTGAGTATCTCCATGTCATGTTTAATTTCTTTAATTTGTATGCATGAGTAGTGATGTTCTTAACTTTTGTGAATGACTAGATGAAACATTGAACACCGCAAAGTCGTTTCGACTTGCGTTTTTGATGAAAAAAAGAAAAAAATAATAAAAATTGGTATGTAATGCAATGATGGGTGCATTGTGGGACAACAAGAGACACCTTGCGTCCATTACACTCAACTGCATTGCGTTGAGGGTTGTGTTACGCGCATGTGTGTCCTTTGCTCGTCCTTAGCAAAATGCACTATGTTGAGGTAGTGTTGCGCTAGTAGAAATAACGTGTGCCCGACCTCCAGAAACGTGTTTAGTTAAGGGATGTGTTGCGGGGATGCATGCATTATTGCCCGTCCTCAGCAAAAATGTATTTGCGTTAATGGAAGCGCGGTGCTAATTTTTAATCGTGCACCCGTCTGAATCAGATTCAAAAGATGATTCTTTGTACAGGCAACAATTTTTTGTATTGCATTATTTTTAATTATTTATATACTTAGTGAATATTCAATACAAGTAGCAATTCTCTCTTTTTGCCTGTGCCTTTTTCTTTATCATCCTGTGTCAATATTTGCGATATTCTTGATCTTTTACTTTTGCGTTATTCATTGCACTGCCATGATGAATAATATGCATTCACTTAGAAACATTTCCCACACTGTAACTTCTAACTAACACTTAGTTCATTCGTAGCTTAGTAGTACTTTACCTTTTACCCTTCAAAATTCTGCCCAAACCTTCTTTTTCAAATTTTTTTCTAAGTGTTTGTCTATTTTGTCCAAACAACGCAATGAGGACCATGCACATCTCTAAATTTGGGGGTGGGGAAGGTCTGAGTTAATGAGATCAAGAGTATGCGGTCATTAAGAAAAATGCGTTCATTTTCATTTCCACAAAAAAAAAAAAAAATCAATAAATCTTCATACAGACTCCAATGTCAGCGCAAGGGAAAACGCAAAAAAAATCCCAACCTGATATGAGTAAGTTGTGAAAGGAACCTGCTCGTAGTTGGATGTTCGCATGACACCCATGGGAGCAAGCCAAAACGAAGGTGGACTTCCAAGAACAACGCAATGTGAAAAAGAAAAGAAAAATAAAAAGAATGCAAGAGACAACTCCTCTGGATATCATGAGTTAAAGTTGAAATTGGCATACAACCGAAGTTGGATGTTCGCATGACACCCGTGGGAACAAGCCAAAACGAAGGGTGTATCCATGACCAACAGTCTCTAAATAAATGATGCAAAAATTTGACCACTGCATACGGACGCATCGAGTTGTTTTGATATAGAAGAGGTAAACATTCTTTTTGAAACTAGAAAAGCATTTTTGAGCAGAAATTTGTTGTATAGAAGAATAAAGTAGGGCTTTGATATGACTTAGCAAGGATAGAAGGAAATTGAATTGTCAAGTAATGTACCTAAGTGGAGCATTTGGAGCAATCAATCGATGCAAAAATTTAGGATAGGAATTGAGCTTTATTGCCTTAGTAGAAGATATGCTTGAGGACAAACATATATCTAAATTTGGGGGTGTGATAACTTGTAGAAATACAAGTTATTTATACTGCTTTATTTAGATATTGGTGTTAAAAGAGAAGAAATTTGCGTCAATTGTATGGAAATGGGCTAAGAAATACAATAATTATAAGTTGTCGTCAATACACCCAATGGTAGAAAAGAATATTTCAAGTCTGTTTTGCAGGAAATCCAGTCACTGTATGCGTTCATGACTCAAGAGAAAAAGATTAACGCATCTACGTCACATTTTGCCCATCATTCAACAATGAATAGACGATCAAAGCAATGACGACACATGCGACAATCGATCCAGAGCTGAACTTTAACCGCATGCGGTAATAAAAACAATACCGCATGCTAGCACATGATCAAAAGATGCAAATGAGCAATGCAATCGTGGAGGATTTTGACACGTGTACAACTAACCGTTGTGTATTTTCGACGAACTAATTGCATAAAAGAAGGAATATTTATTCCACCATTTTCGGAATTTCCATAACAATAAAGTGGGGACCACAAGTTAGAGAGTCAAAGTTTTCATCTATAAATACCCTCAAAGAATTCACTGAAGGATATACTTGATACGGGGGATAATTGATACAAGGCTATTGAGAAAGAGGCTGATCTGAGTGCTGATCGGAGAAGATCTGGGAAGAAAAGAGGCAAGGCCGAGAGGTGAGTCTCAGGGCGAATCATTCCAAATCCCGCTGTGAAGCTCTGTACCTAGATCAACTCACCGGTTGAGCAAGCCTGAGAGGGAAGCTCATCCTTCCGTTCACTCCATCTACGCTGGTAAGAAACCTCTCCATCCAGATCAGTGTCAAGACATTGGCACTCTTCTGTATTTGTTTCTAACTCTTATTCATCAATTGTACTTCATATTCTTAGTCTAAATCATTCACAACCATGTATCAGACGCTTGATTTTATAATTAATTGTCATGATCATTCTCATTTCCACATTTCTGTCTATTTCCGTTCCTCCATTCATCGCTTTCTCCACGATGTTTTCTTAATCCCTTGGTAACTAATATGAATTAAACAAGTAACTTAATCTGTGCTAAAGAAATAAAGATGTTTAGCTAAAGTATGCTAGACGGCATCTTCACCTGTGAGAGCAGAAATGAAGATGCCATTCTGATCTGTCGAGAGAAGTTTAGAAGAATGCGTTAACTAAAGCAAGAAGTACTTCCAGAGATGGAAGCAACCTTGCGTTCACTACATTCGTCTCTATTTCACCACAGAGATGTGGGAAACGTGGCCGATCACTGAGAGGTGTACGCCAAGGGAAAGCGAAACCGTACTTATATCTTTGATGCAATTAAGAAACTTGCGATGTTTATGTCAATTAACCTTTCTCTTTCTTCTTCGCACATAAGCCTTGCCACCGCATAACATGATCTTTGTATATTCTTCATAGACAGTCTCAACCTCGGTATCTTGTATCATATAACTTGTATCTTGTATCATCATAGCTTAGGTTTATTTTACCGCACTTTACTTTTATCTCAATTTACTTCATTATCGTATTTTTATCGCTTATCTTTACTTTAATGCACAATTTACTTTATCACATTTTTGAATACCTGTACACACAACTTTTATTAAATTGAATAACCCCCGGTCGCATATATCACAAATATAACACAATTAACCTAAAATAATCCATGTGTTCGACCTCGGATCACACCGAGAAACTTATGGTGGAATTATACTTGGTTCCAACGCAAGGAAAATTGTGACAACGCATAGTATACTACAAGATTCTCATAAATAACGCATATCTAGAAGTAGTATCGCATAAATAAAGTGTGTCTGAATAAGCATAACACAACATCCACATTCCATTTCCATGAGCTTGTATGATCCATCATTCATCACAATCCATATGCATATTTAGAATCACTGCATCTTAAGCGTTGTATGACATAAGAAGATAAATTTTATGCTTACAAGTTTATGGCATCATCGCATTTTATGTCATCAAGTTTATGGCATCATCGCATTCTTAAAGACAAAAATTATGTCATCATTCCCCATTCTTGCTTATGCGTTCCAATCCGCTCTCTCGAATCTTAGATTTGGGGTTTAGACTACTTTCCCAAGTATGCCTAAGTGATGAATGATGCACTCATAAGACAAGGTAACCGCATAAACTTGGCTGACGTAAGATTATTCCTATCTCTAGTGAACACTTGCTTACATTGCTTAATGTGACCAACACTTTCCCTCCCGGGCAATTAGTTGTTGCTGACTTTACTCATAGACAAGCATTGCGTCCGCCTATAGACAGGCATTGCTACAGCTTCACACTAAGCAAATTAAGGTTTTCTCACAACACTCACGCAACGCACACCTCCTGGTGGTTTTTTACATGCTTCATATTCCTATGTCGTATGATTAAGTATGCGTTACTCTAGCAATCTTACTCAATGATGCAATGAATGTTAAAGATGCTAAGTAAAGGAAGATGGAGATGGAATTGAAGGAAATATAGAAATGCATTGATAACAAAATGTATTAATTTCTTAAGCCAAAATGTAATACAATACAATATAAGGAAAGAAGTGAAAATGGAAAGGCTAGCTGGAAGCAATGTCTTGCTTCCAGGAGATGTGTGTCAAGGCTGTCGGTGGTGCCATGGATGGGCGATGGAGCAGACTCTCTCGAGATCTGGCTCCGGCGAAGGCTCCGGTCATCACTCGGAATGGATGAAGGAGATGAAGAACTCTCAAGCTTTCCTCTCACACTTTTGTCTGGATCACAAGGATCCACCCGAAGGTAAAAACTTGGATGATTTGAAATTCTGCTCATTGGCTTCTATTTATAGATCTTGATCACCGACAGTAATAATGGACCTGCTCTGAATCTCACACTCGCGGCGTGATGGTCCTTTTCTGAATCTTCCCGAGGTATACGTTCATGTTGCATTCCACCAACGTTGCATTCATCCTTCTATTATGGTTATCATCATGTAGCCGCAATCTTCTTGCAATGACCGCATTCGCACGATGACCGCAATTGCTTGACGATCGCAACTTCTATGCGATGGACGCATGCGGTTGATGGCTGCAACATCCATGCATCGAACGTATGCGTTCGCCTTTGCGATGGAGAGATTCCCCATATGTAGTCATCTTTGCGATAGCCCGGCTTCCACGTATGCGTCCGTTTCCTGCGTTAGCTACAAAGAAAGACAATTGAATGCATAATAATGCATAATAGTGGGTTAACCGAGATTCTTAGGGCCGATCGACGCAAACTCATTTTCTCATGAATTCCTAACATATTTGCCGCATATTCTACTTAACAACCCTCATAATTCTAAATAAAAGGCCTAAGATGACATGCATTTCTGCCCGTCATCAATGTATTTCAACTGTATGGGATCTTGTAGATCAGCCTGATGGGTTTCGCCCTATAGGCTGTCTCAGGCATCGTACATTGACAAGATGTTGCTCAAGTACTCGATGCAGGACTCCAGGAGGGGCCTATTGCCATTCAGGCATGGAGTCACTTTGTTTAAGGAAATATTTCCTAAAATGCCTCAAGAGGTTGAGGAGATGAGATGGATCAGTCTAACCCAGGCCATTTTAATGTTGTTGACCCATTTACGAAGGCTTTCATAGCTACAATGTTTGACGTTCACCTATGAAGCATGGGTCTACAGGATCGCCCGCGGTTGGACTAGTGCAAGTAGGAGATTTTCTTGTACTGGGCTTTTATGCCCTACTTTGTTGTTTTGTACTAGTTTTTTGTACACCCCACTTTGCTTTAGGACAAGTGGGAGATTGTTGGGGTTGATGCGTTAAAGTCTCATGTCCTGTAGTTTGTAAACAGTTTGTATGAACGCTTGTGTTGTTAATATATGATATTTACTTCACATCTTGTATTTTCTCAGTTGCTTCTTTTATTTGGTTTACCACAAACCAATAAATATAAAATCCCTGGTTATTTGTATGTGACTCAAGCATGTATGTGGTGACATACAAGTGGATCATGTCTTGAGTGATAATGATAGCAGAAATGCACGTTATCATAGTGCTAAGTTCTTAAACAATGCTGGCTTGCGTTGATAAAATATGTTAAATTGCGTCCAAAAAGCATTAAGTTTATTATATTGCGGCCGTATGCGTTCATCGTATAGGAACAGTTGATTTTTGTGTTTTTATGTAGAATATGCGTTGACGCAAGGCGAAAATTGCGATCATAGGAAATCATTGGTCGAGCGCAGCATTACCGCAAAGCTTTACGGTGATCATGTTCGCAAATATTCGCCCGAGAAGGATTGCTGCAACTTGGTCAGTGCAACATGGCGGGCGCATCTGGGTGAAAGGCTAATTAATCGCGATGGGATAGGCTGATGATAGTCGAATCCGAAATAAGTTGATAGCCGATAACGATCATAAGTATATTCAGCTTTTCAGTGACAAATATTCGGCACATCAGTTAGGAATTAAAGCAGTCCCATCTGTATAATCATGAGAGAGAAGCCGCCTTTCACCCCGGATGTTCTATAAATACCAAGGGCATCCTTCAGAAAAGGGGTTGATCAGTTAATCAGTTCAGCAGTTCGAAATTTCATACGTTCGGTTCGCACGTCCTTGTTCATAGTTTTCTTTCGTTTTAAGGTAGACGCGAGAGAGGAGGTTGTGCCAATAGATTGTTCTAGTAAGCTTGGGAGAGCGCCGGAAGCTTCAAGGATAGAGAGAGGGCCGACACCTGCAGAAGCAGAAATATCTTTGGATTCGAATAGAGATTTACAGTGTAAAAGCCTCGGTCAACAAGGAATTGCTACCAGGCTCTTTACCTTTAACTTCCATTGTTATTTTGTACTCCACTCATTTATCAAAATGGAATCTACTTCTCTATATCTGTTCACTCTTTGATATTCACGCATGAGTAGCTAAATCAGTTGAATGGGTTGAGAAGCATTTAGCTAGCACAACTTGGGAATTTTCATTCTATGCGATTATCTTGTTTTATGTATGCTTCATTCGTTCATTAGAGATACTCGAGAGGGTAGTCTAAGGATAAGATCTAGGCTTGGGAAGGTCAGGTTAGAATCTAGGCTCGGGAGAGTCATATTAGAACGCATAATCAAGAGATAGAAGCTTAGGAATAAGCATTATTTGTTATCAACGCATCGCATGCAACCTAGAGATAGGATATGATTGTATGCGGTCACCTTGCCTTTATGCATTTTGCATCATCACATAGGAAAAGAGTAGAGACTTAGGGATAAGCTCTATGGACACTTTTGCATTCAACACATGCACTGTGCATGGTTGTAGCATGATCACATAGTATGACGCATTCCCAAGTAACACTAGCTAAAGATCTTCTCAATACGTTCATTTGCATACTCAGTACATCTATCACACAATTGAATTTTCTCAAAACCACTACATTTGTTTATTTTTCATTAACGCAATAAAAAACAAACCCACAATTAATTGAGTTACCAGTTAATGCAATGTTTTCATAAAAATTACCATTGCAATCTGTTTTCCCAAGTCCTTGAGTTCGACCCTAAACTTACCAAGAAACTCAGTGGAGTTTACACTTAGATTTCACTGAGGAAACTTGAGTGCTCAATGCAATTTCACCATCGCATATCATCCATAATTTCACTTCTTAAAATCAAGCATCAGATAACCAAAATGGTCTGTAGTATATGGATATGGGAGGGAAACCTTATCCTGGTAATGTTACGGACGTGGCCTGCTTTGTGGAATGGTCACAAGTGTTGTAACTTGCCACAGATGGTCTGATCCTGATAATTTGTGTTGGGGACATGCAAGCGGGGGCATCCTGTACAAAGAATTTGTATAAGACCTGACAACGAAGTGTTAACATCTCGTTATATAACACCGTTTATGACAGAGACTTCACTTCACTATGACGACCATAGGTAACATGACCTCAATCCTGAGTGAGTTGGGAACTCCTACCATTGAGGGCGGTTCTTTGATTTGTGTGGGTGCGAGTGGCCAGGTCGCCGATTCAAACCTACCATTTTGGTGATTCGTCTGATTTGGGAGCTAGGAACTCAACTACATAAGATGGAATTCACTCCTTCCCTGTGGCAGGGGTAAGTAGATAGATAGCTCCCTTAAGGGTTGATTCTGGGGTTTGAACGATGTGGCGCCACACACCTTCTCTTGGCCCGAGAGGTGTTCACACATAGTTGGACTATGTTGTATTGTTCATTAGAGGAATTAGTGGTACTTGAGGAGTGAGATGTAACTACAGGGGCAAAACGGTAATTTGGTCCAACTGTACTTACGAGCATCTGTGAAGGGTCATCATACTCATGATTGCTTATATATGATGGACACATAAATATATCTGTGGTAAGAAGAGTTCAGCAGTTGGTCATTAGTGGAATGCCTAATAGTTAACGGATGGTGGATCTCATGGCTAAAGAGTTTAGTCAGCTATTCACAGACCGTTGGAGCTTTGAGCCATAGGTTCATTAGGTCCCCTGGATAGCTTGGATAAAGTCGAGAACTAGTGTTTGGGTAAATTGTATGAATATGATTTATATCAAGTAGAGGAGAAAATACTATAGTAGATATGTGATATCAAACTATAGGATAAAAATATAATATGATTATATTTATTAATAATTAGTTGATTAATTATATGATAATTAATCCAAATTTCATGTTCGGGCATAGGTTAGTGGGGCAATGTCGGTTATTGTAATCGATGAATTAAAATGAAAATAGTTTTCATTTTGTTCGATCACCCAAAAGAATTCGTGAGCGCGCATTGGAGAATAGAGAATGATCGCTTAAAGAATCGAGAGCCTATACGATCGTTGCCTCGCACCTAAACGATCGTCCTCCTCGCACCTAAATAATCGCACACTATTTCCTACACGATCGCATAGCCTTTCTAAATGATCGTACAGTGTGCCGATTTTGCTAAAAGATCGTATACCTTTTCCTAAACGATCGTTTAGTAAAACCTACACGATCGTGTATCTACTTCTAAACGATAAGCATTTCTGCTATGCGATAGCATCTTTTTCCCTCCCACTTGCTTATCGCCAACACGATTCGTATTTCCTCCTTCCTCTACCAAATTCACCAAAGACCATGCTTTGGGTTCTCACTCCGAGAATACCCGGGGCTCTTTACTGGTGGTGTCGTCCTTGCGACGTTCGTATTTGTGCAGTTGTTCGTGCTGCTGTTGTTGACGCTGCTTCTGGGTGTTGGTAGATCGCTTGGAGGTTTTTGCTGCATTGAGTTCCAAAGATTGAAGATTGTCTTCAACTGGTATGGAACTCTCTCTCTTGTTATTTTGTGTTCATAGCATGCCGATAATTAGTGCTTGTTTGCATAACTGTTCGTATGAATGTATAATGTTGTATTTCGATCATTGTGAGATCGGAGCAATCCGAACGCACTCATGGAACTCTTCGGTAAGAGATCCTTCAGCTTATGCATCTAAGACTTCCATGCAAGCTCTCCTCAACCCACACAGTAGGTCCAACGTATAGAAGAACTCAACACTTAGTTTGTCTGAACGTTTTACTTCGAGCTGTCAGCTTACTCAACCCAAGCAGCTGCCTACTTGTTCCTGAAATTTCAGATTCAACTTACGGAATTTATAACTCAAATTATAGAGCTGATCTCAAGAAATTTACTTCTACAAACTTGTTTAGAATTGTCTCAGGAAGCTTACTTAAAATTTCAGCCTCAAACTCCTCGTGGTTCGTCGTTGAGAGTCAATTCTTTATCGATGGCCTGGATTCACCCGAGAATAGAACCTCTGGTCACGTTTCTCCTTCTCCGGCCTTATTCTGGTGAGACCTTTTGTCAGCAACATCACCTTTGAAAGTAGACTCTTAGAGCTTTCTAAGATACTAAGATCTCTCAATTTCCATGGAGGAAATGATCAAACTAATCGTTTCAAGTTCAGCTTCCCCTTTTTATACTTCTTTCCATAGCTTACCATTAAATCTTAGTACGACACCTTCAACTTTCATGGAGTTAAATCTGGTACTTAGGATAGCTAGTGCCCTTAATCAATGGTTAAGACTGATCCATGCATTCTACACTCATTTAGCTCACCACCCCATCATACAGCTCATCGCTCAGTGACCTCTCGCTGATGCTTGTCACCCAACGATCTCGCTCTCACTCATCATGTAGTACACAGCCTATTGCATAGATCTCGCTGCCGCTCATCGTGTAGCACATTGCTTGTCACACAACTCTTGCTATCGCTCATTTTGTAGCACATTTCTTGTCGCACAACTCTTGCTATTGCTCAAAGATTAGCACTGACGCTTATCGTCTAACGCATCACGCCCATCATCTAGTGCTCATGCCTATCGTGTAGTGCCATCACCCAACGTCATCGTCTAGCGCTAATGCTGATTGTGTAGTGCCATCGCCTCATCGTGTAGCGCTATCGTCCATCGTGTAGCGCTATCGTCTAGCGCATCACTTCACATCGTCTAGCACCACACATAGCTATATGATCATCTACCACACGCTTAGCACCGCTCATTGCTACACGATCGTCTGGAACTGCCACTCTCTCATAGAAAAAAACCTCGGATCTGGTTACTATTGAAAGCCATTAGGATTAACTAGGATTCAGAATGTAATGAATACTTGTTGCTTTTAAAGATTAATTAAAATTATACGTACTTGTTAGCAGATGAATTGGTAAAGGTTGGAAATTAATAGCACAAGTGTGGTTCCATCTGTCTTCACGTCTCCTTTCAGGTTTAGGGGATAAAACTCGGGAGAGGGTGTGACACAACAGCTCTTATAGGTATGTTTGCAATAAAATCAAAATAGAAAAGCAGTAGAGTTTCTTGTTAGCTTGAGCTTGTTGTTCGATACTTTGGGAAGTAAAAGTGGCATCTTTAATTATAGACTTCCAAATGGATAAGGTTTCCTTAGAACACCTTGCAACTCTTTACAAATCAGCCTGGGCTGAATCAATGTGAATTGGATATGATTTGGATTGAATTTGAGAAGAAACAACAAATGTCGAAAAATATGGAACTTTTTGTTTTTTCAGATTGCAGTAGTAATTCAAATGCAACTTTGGCAGTTTTCTGCATGTGACATCAAAACACAAGAATTATTCAAAGATTGACTGTTTTTGTACATACTTTACATTATTTCGCTAATCAAGGCTCTAACACATGCATGACTTGTTTTTGCATCAAATTAATCATAAAGTCATCAAATTTGACGTGACACACATGTTTTTTACACAATAACTTATGCATTTTAAGGCTTAATCATTCACATTAGGGAGAGTTATCAATGACATTTTTTGTTTAGTTTTGATAGTTTGTTAAACAACATTAGTGGGTTTGTTTAATTTTTCTTTTATTTTCTCTTGTTCCCTTCTCTTTGTCCAAAATATTTTTCTTCACCATTTGTTTTTTTCCTCCTCACAATTCAAGTTCATTTCATACACATTAAAATTGAGTGCATACCTATCCATTCCAGTAGTTTGAAAAAGTGAATTATTTGTTGCAATATTGTTTCAAATTCTCATAATTATATGTAATCATTTCAAAATTTTATCAAAATAGTATCGATTACCAATCTCTTTCTATTATTAACATTCTTCCTATAGAGAAGTTAGTTTTTGGAAACTAAATTAATAAAATGAATTTAGGAATTTAATAGCATGTTTAACACCATGTCGTTTTCGAGTTGTTACGAAGACACACTATAAATAAATTCTCATCGAATTTGTCTAGACTCATCTTTCTCAATTGATAATCTCTTAGAAGCAAAATCATTAAGATCTAACAGGCACGACAAATTAGAAACTTTCTATAGTGTCCATTTTTGTCTTGTTGATCTTCGCATGTTTTGTTTTATCAAGTATGCTCTTATCTTGTAACCCTTCTAATCTCATAGTGTTATGTTCTTTCGCGTAAAAAACATTATTAACAATGTCGATATTTTGTCACATGGCAGTAAAAGGAGATTTGATAAATATAAATTGTATAGGGCCATGTTCAGACCCAAATGATGGTGTTTCATGTAATAACGAATGCCTCAAACAAAACAAACCCGGTGGGCTTTGCTACCCCAAGTTGTCGGGATTTTCGAATGAAAAAGATTATTGTTGTTATACTTGATCATGGAAATGAAAATGAAAGAGTATCTCAATAACATTATATAACCTTAATTTCAAAGTTTTAAACAATGGTATACCAAAATATTTGTTTTTATTTTGTGATCTTCCATACTTTTCTGTCTTTGTTAAACACGTTGATTATTACATGTAAGAAATTTCTCGTCATTGTATAAAAATGATGTTATGCATTTGTTTAGTAAGCTACAATAATGTTGTAATGACGAGTTCTAATGGCACAACCATATAGTAATTATAAAATAGAACTTCCTCGATAAAATTGTATCAATAGAATATTACAATAAAATTGAATGCATTCCTATCATTCCAATAGTTTAAAAAGTGAATTGTTTTTTGCATTGTTGTTTCAAATTCTCATAATTATATGTAAATATTTCAAGATTTTATCAAAATAGTATCAGTAATTATAATATAGAACTTCCTCGATAAAATTGTATCAATAGAATATTACATTATAACTCGATGATTTTAAAAACTTATATGTACAAAAATTTACTATGGAAGCATATGTAATTGTGGGTTAGCCAAAAAAATTTATTTGATTTGTGGTGTGACATAACAGTAAGAAAATAAAAGAGGGAATTGTGCTAGAAAATACGTAAAAGAAAGTTGGGATTAAAAAGAAATTTTCTACCGAAAGAATGGACTTTGTGTCTGCAATTACTTTGCTAAACTAGATACAAACACAACCTAACATGAAACCCAATTGCATGCACATCTTTGGACTTTCAAGCCAAGAGGGGTTAAGACATAGGAAATCAGATTGTTCCCATAATCTACCCTAATCGACACTTAGTAACACGAATTAATTTTAACTCCTATTTAGCTCCCCAAGAGAATCTCTTTTAAGAGAAAAATATTGAACACTTCTTTCTATGGCCGATTCAAACTTAGACAGCTGAGCATCAAGTTCAATGAAAGTATCAGCATTACCCTATTTCTAAATTGTCAAACAAAATTTTATCTCTAAGCGTTTCTCCTACATTATCGATATTAACAATATGGATATAATCAAGAAGAAAACAAAAGCTAAATGTTGAGCAAGATAAAATTGGACATATGTGGAGCTTTTATTTCATTATGAAGGTATCCACATCTTCGAATCCCAAAAGGATTTTTGGCTCATAATGACATTGAGGAGCACAAAGAGTAAATAATTGAAGAACTCATATATATTATTAGAGGACAGAAACAAATGTAAAAGGAACAAAAAAATAGTAGCTATAGAACTGAATACTAAACTACACAAATAAACATAATGATATAATAAGACGGAAATGAGGGACAAGTAAAGTCCTCAACTTTCCTCTCAATCTAGCCAAGTCCTCTCTTTCTGAATGAACATTAGAATTTTTTTTTTCTTTCAAAGAAAGCACCCTGAAGACAATTACAAGGATGACGAGGATTAAACAGTAGCCCTTATGGGTATGTTTATAGTAAAATCAAAACAAGAAAGCAGTAGAGTTTCTTGTTAGCTTGAGCTTGTTGTTCGATGCTTTGGAAAGTAAAAGCGTCGTCCTTAATTATAGACTTCCAAATGGATAAGGTTTCCTTAGAATACCCTGCAGCTCTTTTCAATAAGCTTGGGCTTAATAAATGCAGATTGGATATGATTTGGATTCAATTTGAGAAGAAACAAATAATTTTGAAAAATGTGGAACTTTTTGTTTTTGCAAGTTGCAGTATTAACTCAAACGCAACTTTGACAATTTTCTGCATATGACATCAAAACATAAGAATTATGCAATCTTTGATTGTTTTGGTCCATACTTTATGTTACACCCCCTCCCACATCTCCCCCTCTCACATCTTCCCCTCCCAGATTACCTATTTAACACAAGAGGAGATGTAAAGACAGCAGATGCCAACACTCTTATGACACCTTCTGGTAGTTGAACCTGTACAACATCGTAATCATCACAGAACTCAACATCACTTATCATCCCAATATGTTATTTTCACATCGTTACTCAAGAGATATTTTATTGCAGATAAAATTCTAACTCTAACTAAGTAGAGCCCAACTAATTATCGTCCACTTCAAGATACACAACTGACTATCAAACCCTTTTTACAACAGTGGCAGACTGAACCATCTTTATCAAGCAACCGCAACCCTAGAATCCTAGAACCTTTTTGCTACCTGGGGGGAAACAAAAATATAGAAAAATGTGAGCTGGGAAGAGGTGTGACACTTTACATTATTTCACTAATCAAGGCTCAAACACATGCATGACTTGTTTTTGCATTAAATTACTCATAAAGTCATCAAATGTGATGTGGCACACATGTTTTTTCCACAATAATTTACACATTTTAAGACTTAATCACTCACATTAAGAGACATTTTCTGTTTAGTTTTGATAGTTTGTTATACAATATTAGTGGGTCTATTTCATTTTTCTTCGATTTTCCCTTGTTCCTTTTTCTTTACCCAAAATATTTTTCTACTCCATTTATTCTTTTTCCTTTTTCCTCCTCACAATTTGCATTCGTTTCATAAACATTAAAATTGAATGCATACCTATCTATTCCAGTAGTTTGAAAAACTGAATTATTTTTTGCGATATTGTTTTCAAATTCAAATTATATGTAATCATTTCAAGATTTTATCAAAATAGTATCGATTACCAATCTTTTTCTATTATTAACATTCTTCCTATAGGGAAGTTAGTTTTTGGAAACTAAATTAACAAGATCAATTTAGGATTTTAATCGCATGTCTAACACCATGTCGTTTACGAGTTGTTGCGAAGACACACTATAAATAAGTTCTCATCGAATTTGTCTAGACTCATCTTTCTCAATTGATAATCTCTTAGAAGCAAAATAATTAAGATCTAACAGGCATGGAAAATCAAAAACTTTCTACAGTGTCCATTTTTGTCTTGGTGATCTTTGCATGTTTTGTTTTATCAGGTATGCTCTTCTCTTGTAACACTTCTAGTCTCATAATGTTATGTTCTTTTGTGTAAAAAATATTATTAACAATGTCGATATTTTGTCAAATGGCAGCAAAAGGAGATTTGATAAATATGACTTGTATAGGGCCATGTTCAGATCCAGACGATGGTGTTTCATGTAATAATGAATGCCTTAAACAGAACAAACCCGGTGGACTTTGCTATCCCAAGTTGCCTGGGCTTTCGAATGAAAAAGATTGTTGTTGTTATACTTGATAATGGAAATGAAAATAAAATAGTATCTCAATAACATTATATAACCTTAATTTCAAAGTTTTAAACAATGGTATACCAATATATTTGTTTTTATTATGTCATCTTCCATAATTTTCTGTCTTTGTTAAAAACATTGATTATTACATGTAAGAAATTTATTGTCATTGTATAAAAAAGATGTTATGCATTTGTTTAGTAAGCTACAATAATGTTGTAATGACGAGTTTTAATGGCACAATGATACAGTAATTATAATATAGAACTTCCTTGATAAAATTGTATCAATAGAATATTACATTATAACTCGATGATTTTAAAAACTTATATGTACAAAAATTCACTACGGAAGCATACGTAATTGTAGTTTAGCCAAAAAAAAAATATATTTGATTTGTGGTATGCTTTGAAAATAGAGATTAAAAAAATGTGACAGAACAGTAATAAAATAAGAGAGGGAATTGTGCTTGAAAATACGTAAAAGAAAGTTGGGGTTCAAAAGAAAATTTTATAACAAAAGAATGGACTGTGAGCGCGCAATTACTTTTCTCAACTAGATTCAAACACAACCTAATATGAAACCCAACTGCACGCACATCTTTTGTCTTTCAAGCCAAGAGGGGTTAAGTCATAGGCAACCAGATTGCTCCCAGAATGTACCCTAATCGACACTTAGCCTTACGAATTGACTTCAACTCCTATTTAGCTCCCCTAGAGAATCGCTTTTAGGAGAAAAACAATTGAACACTTCTTTCTATGGCTGATTCAAACTTAGATAGCTAAGCATCTAGTTCAATGAAAGTATCAACATGACCCTATTTCTAGGGTTTCAAATGAAATTTTACATTTAAGCGTTTCTCCTACATTGTTTATGTGAAAGTGGTTTTATTTGATAACTCTTTTTATATTAGACCTAAGATTATAGGTCAACCTATATGATCAATCAATATTAACAATATGCATATAATCAAGAAGAAAACAAAAACTAAATGTTGAACAAGATAAAATGGGAAACATGTGGAGCTTTTACTTAACCACGAGGGTATTCACATCTTCGAATCCCAAAAGGATTTTTGGCTCATAATGAAATTGAGGAGCACAAAGAGTAAATAATTGAAGAACTCATATTATTAGCTACAGAACTGAATACTAAACTACTGCAAATAAACTTAATGATACAATAAGATGGAAATTAGGGACTAGTAAAGTCCTCAACTTGCCTCTCAATCTAGCTAAGTCCTCTCTTTCCAAATGAACATTAGAACTTGTGTTTTTTTTTTATTCTTTCAAAGAAAGCACCCAGAAGAAAATTACAAGGATGAAGAGGATCAAAACAGCAACCCTTATGGGTATGTTTGTAGTAAAATCAAAATAGGAAAGCAGTGGAGTTTCTTGTTAGCTTGAGCTTGTTGTTCGATGCTTTGGGAAGTAAAAGCGGCATCCTTAATTATAGACTTCCAAATGGACAAGGTTTCCTTGGAACACCTTGCAACTCTTTGATGGAACACGAGACATATGCAGCAGAATAAGGATGTAATTACACTTTAATTGCTTTTAATAAAAAGGAAAAAGCATGCAAAAAAATAGGAAAAATAATAAATTAAAAAGGAGTAGAGTACAACCTTTGTAACTTCTGAAAAAAGCTTTTCCTTCTTGAATCTCAACCCGAACTCTTTCGGACCACCACCAGAATTTACCAGCTATTCTCTGGACTCAGAACCAGGTTGTGGGACCCGGTGAATGAAGGAATGAAAAGAGGAAGAAATGGTGGTTCAAGGTTAATGTGAGAAAGATAGGAAAATTTTTTGTGAGAATTTTTGGAAACCAAAACATAGAAAATTTTTCCAAGAAAAAAAAAAAGAAAAAGATTTCAGAAACCTCTTTTTATTAAACAATTACATGCATCTAATGCATGTAAAAACTCACCAAAATTCAACACCTCACAAAACACTAAACTAAAGTGGGTATGTGTCATTCTATAATGTTTACACATAGTCCACTTAAGTTAGTGGGATTATCCAAAAAAATTGTTGGATAATTCCACTAACTCTTAGTCAAGGGCAAAATGGTCTTTTTCTATTTGGTCAAAGTCAAACTTTGACTTTTAGCGAAAAAGTCAACCCTTTAACTTTTCAATTTTGACCTTCTCGACTAATTTTGACCTTCTGAACATGAATCTGCATTCATATTTTCGAAATTCAAATCACATTTGAATATGGAGTGCCATACGAAAAACCGATAGCGATATCGCATATACTTGTCGGTTTTAATCCCTTTTCCTAATTCGAACAATTCGAATTAATTCAACATACTATTCTAAGTTTAATCCATATGAGCTAGCATGGGGACCTAATGGACCTACAGATCATGGGCCCCAACAATTCGAGATTAACGGGTAAAACTCTTTAACCTAATTAATCAACATTTGTTAACTAACGGGTCATTCCATTAAAGTCCCGTAGTTGCACTCCCCTCACTGTAGATATAATTCTGTCCATTTGATACAACCATAATTAGTAAGTCAATCTTTCACAGATTGTTCGTGGTCTTGGCTGGGTTAAAATACTGTTTTACCCCCGAGAACACTTCTTGTTTCTTCAGTCCCACGGAACCTCTAAAGAGCAATTGATTTGTGATCCAACCAACAAATCGAGACCCTCTCAGCCTAGTGAGAGGGTGGGGCCCCTTGTTCTAATTCCAAAGTCAGCACTTAAGGGAACAACCTATCTACTACCCTTAGAGATGGGTAGGAGTGAAGTTCGTCTTGCACCCTATGTCCCCAGCTATTTACTCGGTCTTACCCCTGAAATGGGAGGCTTATGAGCCAGCACTGTTGAGCTGCTCTCACCCATGCAGATCTAAGGATAATCCCAAATAAACAGGAGTTCATATCTAGCTCAAGATTGAGATCGAGTTACCTAGGTCATCAAATTTGAATTAGTTCATTTTAAATAGTAAACGGTGTTATAAAGTAAAAGTAACTAAATCATGGTCCAATCTTATACAAAATCATTGCATAGAATGCCCCCACTCACATATCTCTATATGAACGATTTAGGATCACATCGTTTGTACTAACTACAAAGTAGGCCGCATCCATAGTGTCCCCAGAACAAAGCGCCTTATCCCTATACTATAGACCATTTTAGGCTATATACTCGATCTTGATCCATGTTTTATGTCATCACATAAAGTTCAAATCTACATTAAATAGCCTCAGGACCTTAGTTTATTGGATTCAAGATTACAATTTCAATAACAATTTTATTGAAAAACAAAATAGAATATGTTTATCAATTTACAAACTACGAGTTTTAGGACATAAAATCCAACACTCTTTCCAATAATTATGGGCTTAATAAATGCAGATTTGATATGATTTGGATTGTATTTACGAAGAAACACATAATCTCGAAAAATATAGAACTTTTTGTTTTTGCAAGTTACAGTAGTAATTCAAATGCAACTTTGATAATTTTCTGCATATGACATCAAAACATAAGAATTATGGAATCTTTGATTGTTTTTGTACATAATTTATGTCACACCCTCTCCCACATCTCCCCCTCCTAGATTACCTATTTAACCCAAGAGGAGATGTGAAGATAGCAGATGCCAACCCTCTTATGACATCTTCTGCCAGTTGAATCTGTACAACTTCGTAATCATCATAGAACTCAACATCACTTATCATCACAAAATGTTATTTTCATATCATTACTTAAGAGATATTTTAGTACAGACAAAATTCTAACTCTAACTATGAAGAGCCCAACTAATTATCGTCCACTTCCAGATACAAACCTGACTATCAAACCCTTTTTACAACAGTGGCAGACTGAACCATCTTTATCAAGCAACCCGCAACCCTGGAAGCCTGGAAATTTTTTGCTACCTGGGGGGAAAACAAAAACATAGAAAAATGTTTTTTGGGAAGAGGTGTGATGGTGACGTAAATTGGTGAACGTAATATGCGATGTATGTCTTAGGTTATTTGTTGGTTCTCATGTGTTAGTGGTCATGCGTTGGAATGGAATGTATGTGTTGATCTCATATGCAATGATCATGCATTCCTGTTACAAGTTTTTTTGCACTCTCACCAAGTATAATGAGAACGCAAGTTTCTCTGGTGATTCGAGGTCGAACTCGGGGACTTGTAACTAAATATTATGCGGTGATGTGTTTGTGCCGGAAAAATAAAAGAATGATGAGGGTGATAAGCTAAGCACTACTCCTACTCCTAACTAACAGACAAAGCATTGGAAGTATGACTGAGAGGAAGAGACGCGGCAACTGTTAGCGCGTAGTAAAATGCATGGAAAAATAGATGAAAATGTGAGGATGTCTTCACTACAACACTAAGCTTGACCGCAAGGGCAACCCCAACCAATGCAAGCTATGCGATCATGCTATACACACTTGACGTAGACGCATGCGATGTATATGCGATAGTGTCGAGAAGCCTATTTCTAAGCCTCTATATGATCGCATACCACCATATCCTACTTAAAGGGAGCATATGTTGTGTATTAGCAAACCAAGCTTATCTCTAAGTTCCCCATTCTCGCTTATGTGATCCAATCCGCTCTCTCGAGTCTTAGATTTGGTTTTTAGACTATTCTCCTAAGTATGCCAAAATGATGAACGATGCGCTCATAAGACAAGGTAATCGCATAAACTTGGCTGACATAAGATTATTCCTATCTCTAGTGAACACTTGCTTACATTGCTTACATTGCAGGGAGCCTCAGGCGAAAAACCTTGGATTATCTGAAATTCTACTCAACGGCTTCTATTTATAGAGCTTGATCGCCGACAAAATTTATGGACCTACACTCAATCTGACACTGGCGACGTGATGGTCCTTTTCTGAATCTTTGCTGCTAACGACGTGATACTCCCAAGATCTGCGTTCATGTTTGCATTCCACCAACCTTATGGTCATCCCTCTATTATGGTTATTATTCTGTCGCTGCAATCCCTCTGCGATGACTGCATTCACTTGATGGCCACAACTTTTATGCGATGGACGCATGTGGTTGATGACCGCAACATCCATGCGATGGACGCATGCGGTTGATGGCCACAACATCCATGCGTCGAGCGTATGCGATCGTCTCCACAATAGCCTGGCTCCCGCATATGCGATCGATTTCTGTGGTTGCTACGAAAATAAACAATTGAACACATAATAACACATAATAGTGGGTTAGCCGAGATTCTTAATACCGATCGACGCAAACTCGTTTTCTCATGAATTCCTAACATAATCGTTGCATATTCTACCTAAAAATCCTCATAATTCTAAATAAAAGGCCTATAATGACGTGCATTTCTGCCCATCATCATGTGACACTTTACATTATTTCACTAACCAAGGCTCAAACACATGCATGACTTGTTTTTGCATTAAATTACTCATAAAGTCATCAAATGTGATGTGACACACATGTTTTTTCCACAATAACTTACGTATTTTAAGGCTTAATCACTCATAATAAGAGGTGTTATCAATGGCATTTTTTGTTTAGTTTTGATAGTTTGTTATACAACATTTGTGAGTTTGTTTCATTTATTCTTTTTCCTTTTTCCTCCTCACAATTTACATTCATTCCATAAACATTAAAATTGAATGCATACCTATTCATTCCAGTAGTTTGAAAAAGTGATTTTTTTTTTTTACGGTATTGTTTCAAATTCTCAAAATTATATGAATCATTTCAAGATTTTATCAAAATAGTATTGGTTACCAATATTTTTCTATTATTAACATTCTTCCGATAGGGAAGTTAGTTTTTGGAAACTAAATTAAAAAGATCAATTTAGGATTTTAATGGCATGTTTAACACCATGATGTTTACGAGTTGTTGCGAAGACACACTATAAATAAGTTCTCATTGAATTTGTCTAGACTCATCTTTCTCAATTGATAATCTCTTAGAAGCAAAATCATTAAGATCTAAATGGGATGGCAGATCAAAAACTTTCTACAGTGTCCATTTTTGTCTAGGTGATCTTCGCATGTTTTGTTTTATCAAGTATGCTATTCTCTTATAACCCTTCTAATCTCATAATGTTATGTTCTTTTGTGTAAAAAATATTATTAACAATGTCAATATTTTGTCAAATGGAAGCAAAAGGAGATTTGATAAATATGACTTGTATAGGGCAATGTTCAGACCTAGACGATGGTGTTTCATGTAACAACGAATGCCTCAAACAGAACAAACCCGATGGGCTTTGCTATCCCAAATTGCCTGGGCTTTCGAATGAAAAAGATTGTTGTTGTTATACTTGATCATGGAAATGAAAATAAAATAGTATCTCAATAACATTATATAACCTTAATTTCAAAGTTTTAAACAATGGTTTACCAAAATATTTGTTTTTATTATGTTATCTTCCATACTTTTCTGTCTTTGTTAAAAACATTGATTATTACATGTAAGCAATTTCTTGTCATTGTATGAAAAAGATGTTAAACATTTTTTTTATTAAGCTACAATAATGTTGTAATGACAAGTTCTAATGGCACAACAATACAGTAATTATGATATAGAACTTCCTCGATAAAATTGTATCAATAGAATATTACATTATAACTCGATGATTTTAAAAACTTATATGTACAAAAATTCACTACGGAAGCATACGTAGTTGTAGGTTAGCTAAAAAAATTGATTTGATTTGTGGTATGCTTTGAAAATAGAGATTAAAAAAATGTGACATAACAGTAAGAAAATAAGAGAGGGAATTGTTCTGGAAAATACGTAAAAGAAAGTTGGGGTTCAAAAGAAAATTTTATCTCTAAGCGTTTCTCCTGCATTGTTTACGTGAAAATGGTTTTATTTTCTAACTCTTTTTATATTAGACCTAAGATTATAGGTCAACCTATATGATCAATCGATATTAACAATATGCATATAATCAAGAAGAAGAAAAAAACCTAAATGTTGAGCAAGATAAAATGGGACATATGTGGAGCTTTTACTTAACCACGAGGGTATCCACATCTTCGAATCCCAAAAGGATTTTTGGCTCATAATGAAATTGAGGAGCACAAAGAGTAAATAATTGAAGAACTCATATTATTAGTGGACAGAAACAAATGTAAAATGAACAAAAAACAGTAGTTACAGAACTGAATACTAAACTACTGCAAATAAACTTAATGATACAATAAGATGGAAATGAGGGACTAGTAAAGTCCTTAACTTGCCTCTTAATCTAGCTAAGTCCTCTCTTTCTGAATGAACATTAGAACTTGTGTTTTTTTTCTTTCAAAGAAAGCACCCATAAGAAAATTACAAGGATAAAGAGGAGCAAAAAAGCAGCCCTTATAGGTATGTTTGCAGTAAAATCAAAATAGGAAAGCAGTAGAGTTTCTTGTTAGCTTGAGCTTGTTGTTCGTTGCTTTGGGAAGTAAAAGTGGCATCCTTAATTATAGACTTCCAAATAGACAAGGTTTCCTTAGAACACCTTGCAACTCTTTCCAATCAGTGTGGGCTTAATAAATGTGGATTGGATATGATTTTGATTCAATTTGAGAAGAAACAAATAGTCTTGAAAAATATGGAACTTTTTGTTTTCGCAAGTTGCAGTATTGCAATAATAATTCAAATGCAACTTTGATAATTTTCTGCATATGACATCAAAACATAAGAAGTATGCAATCTTTGATTGTTTTTGTACATAATTTATGTCACACCCCCTCCACATCTCTCCCTCCTAGATTACCTGTTTAACCCAAGAGGAGATGTGAATATAGCAGATGCCAACCCTTTTATGACATCTTCTACCAGTTGAATCTGTACAACTTCGTAATCATCATAGAACTCAACATCATTTATCATGAAAAAATTTATTTTCACATAGTTACTCAAGAGATATTTCATTATAGACAAAATTCTAACTCTGACTATGTAGAGCCCAACTAATTATCATCGACTTCTAGATACAAACCTGAATATCAAACTCTTTTTACAACAGTGGTAGATTGAACCATCTTTATCAAGCAATCCGAAACCCTGGAATCCTGGAACTTTTTTACTACCTTGGGGGAAAAAAAACATAAAAAAATGTGATTTGGGAAGAGGTGTGACACTTTACATTATTTCACTAACTGATGCGTGTTTAATGCGATGAAATAATGGTGTAGAATGCGATGGTGGAATATGCATTGTGTATGCAAGTTTTCTCAGCAAGACCTAAGTATAAATCCTACTGAGTTTCCCTGTAAGCCTAGGGTCGAACACAGGGACTAAGGAAACAGAATGCGATGGTAATTTTTTATTACTTTACGGTGACAAATAAATCAATGTGTTGGTTGGTTTGTTGTTTTTAAGTATAAAGTCTATGCGGCGGAATTGAGAAAAGAGCTAATAATGCGAAAGATGCAATGAGTATGCAGAGGAACGAATTGAGAAGGTCTTTAGCTAGCATTTCCTGAGATTGCGTTCAAGTTATGCGATCATGCTACACACATGCGACGGAAATTCATTGTCCAATGCAAATGCGATGGCTCCTAGTTTCAGGACGCATGCGATGTATGCGATGATGTCTATAAAGCTTATTCCTAAGCTTCTATCTCTTGATTATGCGGTTCTAATCTGACTCTTCCAAGCCTAGATTCTAATTTGACTTTTCCAAGCCTAGATTCTATCCTTAGACTACCCTCCCGAGTATCTCTAAAGGATGAATGACGCATACATAATACAAGATGATCGCATAAAGTGAAGATCCTAGGTTATGCTAGCTAAGTGCTTCTCAACTCATTCGACTGTTTTAGCTACTCATGCATACTGTAAAGAGAGTGGACAGATATAAAGATGTAATTTCCATTTTATAGATAAGTTCAGAATACAAAATGACAATGGAAGAATAAAGGTAGAGAGCCTGGTAGCAATATCTTGCTTCCCAAGGCTTTTACACCGAGTTATCTCTATTTTGCCCAAAAGATGTTCTTGCTTCCGCAAGAGTTGGCCTTCTCTCTGCGTCCGACGCTTCTCGGCACTCTTCCGAGTTAACCAGGATGATCTCTTGGTGTATTTCCCTTTCACTCGCTTCCGCCTTCTAAGTAAAAGAAAACTAAGAACAAGGTTGACTATCTTCTATATGGTGAACTCTCAGAACTGGGCGAACTCCTTCAAGGAAGGTGACCTTTGGTATTTATAGAGCTTCACGGTGAAGAAATTTTTCTCTCGAATGATTGCATTGATGGGATATCATTAATTCTCTGTCTGATGCGCCGAATATTTTTCACCAAAAAGTTGAGTGTACTTTCTATAGTATGTTGTTAACGACTTGTCAACTTAATTCGGAATCGACTGTCATCAGCTTTCTATCCCATCGTGGTTTATTAAGCTTTCACCTTGATGCGCCGGCTCTATGCGGTCACCTTCTTGAGTAGATTTTCACGCAAACGATCGCATAGTCTTGCGGTCGCAATATCTTATGCGCTCGGATGCTAATTTTCTTGGATCGCAATTTTGCCTTGCGTCAATGCATTTTCTTGCATAAAATATATAAGTTAGCTGTTTTAATGCGATGAACGCATGCTATCGCAATGTTGCAAACTTAATGCTTTTGGACACAATATTATATATTTTTACCGTCGCAATCCTGCATTGTTTTATATCTTTGCGCTGTAATAACGTGCATTTCTGCCCATTATCACACCCCCAAATTTAAAACAATGATTGTCTTCAAGCATAAACTAAATATTTTCTTTAGAAAGTCGACCGTCTTCTTCTTTCCTAGATTTCTCAAGGTTGCCTTATTCAAATCCTATGTACCAAAATCTCCTTAATTCTTATCTAGTCTCTTCTTAAAATATTTCTAAAATTTAGGGACCGCAAGATTAACCTTAAAAAAGACTTTACTTGTTTCCAAGGCATCACATGATTTATTTCAATAATAAAAAAAAAACTTTTTCAACTGGGGTATTTTCAAATGATTTTTATCCTTGTGTATTTTAGATATTTTTTTTTTATTATTATTTTCTATGATCTTGTGCTAATTCAAGTGCCTAGTCTTCATTTTGGCTTGCCCCCACGTGTGTCATGTGGACATCCAACTATGACCAAGGCGCTCTTTCTCAGTCTAAACTCATGCCCATTTGGCAATAGAGTTGAGATCATTTTATTTATTCATTGATCACGATTCCTACCTTCGTTTTGGCTTGCCTCCACGAGTGTCATGCGGACATCCAACTACGAGTAGGATCCGATCGCAACGTTTCTTTTTTTTTTTTTTCGTAATGACTAAAAGTAGCAAGGTTGGAAAAGAATACCACACCCCCAAATTTAAACGTAGCAATGTCCTCATTGCTGAAAGATTGAAAGAATTCATGCGATGCTCTTAGGAAATTTCGTAAAAAGACAGTTTGAAAGAAAGCTGGTGGACCACTAACTTCTAGAAATATTTCATGAGTTGACTGTCCTAAAATTAAGCTGACTCTAGTATATACGAAAAAATTAGAGGCATGCGTTTCATCATTGAAATCATAATTGACAAAGAGAGATAATGTGGTGACTTACTAAATTAATCATTGTGTAATGATTGCACCGACTAAGGAGGATGCGATGATAAAATTATCAAAGTTAAAATGATATACGATAGAGAAAAATTTGGAATAAACAAAGTCAAGGAAATATACAACCCCCAAATTTGCTTTGTCGCCCACATTATTTGTGAACATATCCTACTTTGCGGTGAACTGCTCTCTTCGATTGCAATGGCAGAATAAGGTAGTTACGTCTTTTATGTAGCTCCTCTGCAATCGTTCAACACGATCATTGCAACGAAAACATGGAGAGGTTCAAATAAAAAACAAAGTTAATACCATTTTTTTTTGTAATAAAGATAAATATACGATATCAGATAAAAGAAGGGTAATGAAAGTTCATGAATCATTGATAGGAAGAACAAATATTCCAAAAGACTTGTGCCGCTGATGAGTTTCTGTCACATAACAACACAGGGTTCACCCGTTTTTTTCTTCATTCAGGATTTCTCAGTTCTACAGAGGTCTTTTCCTGAGGAAAATCACCTCTGCAATATATCTTGACTCTTTGCTCGTTAACCTTAAATGCACGGGTCCCTTCCTCATTAGTCAGTTCGACCGCACCATGCGGGAATACTTCTTTGATTATAAAGGGTCCGGAGCAGCGTGACTTTAATTTTCCGAGAAAGATCCATAGCCGTGAATTGAAAAGTAAGACCTTCTGTCTGACGTGGAGGTTCTTCTCGCATAGCTGTCTATCATGCCATCATTTTCTGTGGTCTTTGTAAATTTTGGCATACTCATAAGCTTGTGTTCTCCATTCATCAAGCTCGACCAAATGAAGTTTCCTTACATCCCCTACCGCTTTCAAGTTGAAATTAAGCTTTTTCACTACCTACATTGCTTTATGCTCCAGCTCAAGCAGTAGATGACATGCCTTTCCGAACACCAGCGCATAAAGAGACATGCCTATAGGTGTTTTATAGGCAATCCTGTATGCCCACGGGGCATCGTCCAACTTCATTGCCCAATATTTTCGTGAAGGTTTTACCACCTTCTCTAATATTAGCTTGATTTCTTGGTTAGACACTTCAACTTGACCATTTGTCTGTGGGTGGTATCCGGTGGCCACTTTATGGAGGATATTATATTTGAGCAATAACTTGTTGACGATGTGATTAACAAAGTGGGAGCCTTCATCACTTATTATGGCACGTGGAGTGCCAAAATGAGTGAAGATATTTTTATTTAAGAACTTGGAGACTGCCGCCTCATCGCTTGCAGCGCATGATACCGCTTCTATCCATTTGGAAACGTAGTCGACGGCTAACAGAATGTATTTGTGGCCATTCGATGGTGGAAATGGTCCCATGAAGTCTATGCCCCAGACGTCGAACAATTCCAGTTCTAAAATGATGTTCATGGCCATCGCGTGCTTCCATGAAATGTTTCCCGTGCGTTGGCACCAGTCACATTTCATCGCATAGTCTCTGGCGTCCTTAAATAATGTTGGCCAATAATACCTGCTTTGTAACACTTTTGTTGCTGTACATTGGCCTCCAAAGTGTCCTTCATATGACGAGCCATGACATTATGATAATATGCGTTAGTGAGCAGCCTCAGGTACGCATAGGTGCAAAATCTGGTCTGATCCTTTCTTATAGAGATTTGGCTCATCCCAATAATATGATTTGCATTCATGTCTGAGCCGCCTCTTTTGGTGGGCTGAATAGTCTTCATAAAATTGTTCGCACACCAGAAAATTGACAACGTCTGCATTCCATGGTAATTCTTCAATTTTCAATAGCTGCTCGTCTGGAAAAGTTGCGTTCACCTCTGACTAGTTGCGGTCAACTTCTAGATTTTCTAATTTGGATAAATAGTTCGCAACCTGGTTCTCTGTCCCCTTGCGATCAATGATTTCCATATCAAATTCTTGGATGAGGAGAAACCATCTGATCAATCTTGGCTTCGTATCTTTCTTTGTCATCAAATATTTTATCGCCGAGTGGTTAGTGTGAATGAGTACTTTAGTTCCCAGCAAATAAGCTCTGAATTTTTCCAATGCAAGTATCACCGCAAACAATTCTTTTTCTGTGGTCGTGTAATTTGTTTGAGCAAGGTTCAAGGTTTTACTCGCATATGCAATGTGATGTAGCATTATTTTCTTCATTTGTGCCAGCACTGCTCCCATCGTGTAACTGCTTGCGTCGCACATTAATTCAAAGGGCTATGTCCAGTCCGGTGTGATCAACATTGGTGTGGTTGTTAATGCGTTCTTCAGTATTATGAATGCGTTACGACATTGATCATCAAAGTCAAACTTTCTTTCTGCTTCCAGCAACGCATTCAGTGGTCGTGTAATCTTTGAAAAGTCTTTGACAAAACCTCTATAAAAGCTAGCATGTCCGAGGAAGCTCCTGACAGCCTTCACATTCGCTAGAGGTGGAAGTTTTTCAATCGCCTCAATCTTTGCCTTGTCCACCGCCAGCCCATCCTTGGAGACCTTGTGCCCAAGCACAATACCTTCTTTCACCATGAAGTGGCATTTCTCCCAATTCAGCACGAGGTTCGTCTCTTCACATCTTTTCAATATCTTCTCTAGATTTTTGAGACAGAGTTCGTATGTTTGCCCATACACCGAGAATTCGTCCATGAAAATTTCCATAGAGTCTTCAAGATATTCAGAAAATATGGCCATCATACACCTTTGGAAAGTGCTCGGCGCATTGCATAGGTCAAACGGCATGTGTCAAAACGTAAATGTTCCATATAGACAGGTGAATGTGATTTTCTCTTGATCTTTAAGAGTAATCATGATTTGGTTATAGCCGACATATCCATCCAATAAGTAGTAGAAATCATTTCCAACTAGATGGTCTAGCATTTGGTCGATAAAAGGCAAAGGGAAATGATCCTTTTTTGTTGCCGCATTTAGTTTGTGGTAGTCCATGCAAATCCACCATCCGGTGACAGTCCTCATTGGTATGAGTTCGTTATTTGCATTGGGGACTACTGTCATCCCTCCTTTCTTCGACACGTATTGCACGGGGCTGACCCATATGCTGTCGGCTTTTGGATAGATAATTCCCGCGTCTAACCACTTGATTATCTCCTTCTTTATGACCTTCTTCATCGTAAGGTTCAATCTACATTGATGTTCGATCGATCCTTTGTGATTCTCTTCGAGACGAATCTTATGCATGCAGTATGCGGGGCTGATTCCTCTAATGTCTGTGAGCGTCCAACCAATTGCTTTTACATACTTTCTCAGGATGCTTAGCTGCGTATTCTCATGATCTTCATTAAGTGCAGAGGAAATTATTACAGGTAGCTTTTCATTCTACCCCAGAAACGCATACTTCAAGTGGTTTGGAAGGGTCTTCAGCTCTATTGTTGGTGGTTGATCCAAGGATGGTTTTGTTGTTTTTCTTTCTTCAGTCAGCTTGTCTTCTTTGGATGCGATCATCTTATCTTTTTTGGTTGTTTTTTTTCTGTGATTGCATTGCATGCTACTATGGATGCGGTCGCATCCTCATCTTCATTTTCATCTTCAGTCTTCTCTTCTAAATTCAAACTTGGTTCATCGTCGAAGTCATTAAAGTCTTCTTCATCAGGATATTTCATAGCTCGGATAATGTCAAACCTGTGCTTCTGTCCATTCATGCTCAGTGTGATCTCTCCTTTGTACACATCAATCTGAGTGTGACCAGTGGATAAAAATGATTGTCCCAGAATGATGGGTACATCCTTGTCTGCTTCATAGTCCAGGATGAAGAAGTCTGCTGGTAATATAAATTTGTCGATTGTAACTAGAACATCCTTCACCTTCCCCTCTGGATGCACAAGAGATCTATCCGCTAATTGGAGAGTCACAATTGTGGGCGTTAGCTGCCCCACATTCAGCTACTTGAAATTTGACAGGGGCATCAAGTTAATGCTAGCTCCGAGATCGCAAAACGCTTGACTGATGTATAACCCTCCAATAAAGCAGGGTATGGTGAAACTTCCAAGATCGTGCATTTTTTGTGGAAGTATGGATTTTGAACTTTGCGTCAATGCCACCGTTGCGAACTTACCAGTGTTTCTCTTCTTCGTCACCATATCCTTTAGAAACTTCACATATGTGGGCATCTGTTCAATCGCCTCGGTGAAAGGAATGTTAATATGCAACTGTTTCAGCATATCCATGAAGTGTTGATACTGTACCTCATCATTTTTCTTCTTTTTGAGTCTCTGGGGGAATGGTGGAAGTTGTATTCTCATGGTCCCCTGTTCTTTCAGCTCCGAGGTGGATGCAATCTCTGGTTCCATCGCCTCATTTTCTTCTTTTTCTCCTCGAGTCAATGCAATCTCTGGTTCCATCGCAATTGGAGCAGTCCAGCTAGGCTTCTTCTTCTCTCCCGCCACAATCTTTCCACTCCGCAATGTCAACTATACATTGCTCTTTTCCCGTACCCTATGGGTTGCACGAGAGTTCTTTTGAACTTGGTAGGACCCCTTGCGGTCTATTCTTGAGTTTCCCCCCAATCTGTCCCATCTTAATTTCTAGATTGTAGATAGACATCGCTTGATTTTGAAGCATGGTTTCATTCTTTTCAATATATTTCTTCAACAAACTCTCCAAAGATGAAGATTGTGGCGCCTGTGAACTGTGGCTTGGTTTTGTGTTGGACCGTTTGTTCGCGGGAAAAATCCTGGTAGCCCTTCTTTTTGCGCCACTGATTGAAAATTTTGTTGTTGATTTTTCCACGTAAAGTTGGGGTGGTTTCTCGGGCATTCCTCCATTGGATGGCCTTCACCGCAAGTAGCATAACTTGCGGTCGTCTGGTTTATTGCGTTGACTTGCCCACTATGCACTCCTGGGCTACTGATTGCGATTCCTTGAATCAAATTCATCATCGCAGTCATTTGGTTCTGAAGGGATGCGATGGCCCCGTTATTCGCGTCACTGTCCTTGATCCTCAATCTTTGATAGCTTTCTCTTCAGTCTTTATGATTTTTAGAAATGCGATCAAGTATATTCTTGGCCTCATTGTAAGTTTTATCAAGCAGACCTCCAGCTGCTACCACGTTGGCAGCCGTCTATGATGCAGGGTTTAATCCGTGGTAGAAAATTTCCATCTGTAAGCAGTCTGGTAAGCAATTATGCGGGCAATCTCTTACCAGCCTCTTAAACCTCGCCCAGGTGTCACTGAGCGATTCGTCAATATCCTGTTCAAAATTTGTGATCAGCTTCCTCCTTCTGGCGTTCTCCGTCGGAGGGAAGTACTTCTTCATGAACTTCTAAACTACTTGTTCCCATGATGTAATCTCCCCCGGTTCGAGAGAATAAGCCCATTTTCGTGCCTGATCGCACAACGAAAATGGTAACAATGTTAATCGAACCTCCTCTGCAAAGATGTTTGGGAAAATGAACGTGCTGCAGGTCTTAATGAAACTCTAGATGTGGGCGTGCAGATCCTCGCCATGCCTTCCGCCAAACTGTCCGGAAGTTTGGATCATCTGCAGCATCACCGGTTTTATTTCAAACCTCGATCAATCCAGAGCTGGCCTTAGGATTCCTGTGGAGAAATCATATAGGTTGGGTGACACATAGTCTTGAATGGGTCTATTGCAGTCATTCGCCAGGAGGATTGTAAACCCCGAACTTAGGTTCCTTAGATAAGCATGTTTAGCCAAAGGGATGTTATATTACATATTTATTAAGTAGAAATTCATGTTGTTTATAGGAATTATGAAAGAAGGGAAGGAAAATATAATTAATGAAGAAACTCAATCATTAGTCTGGCTGGAGGCACTAAGTGAGGGGTGATGTGGCAATCTACTCCTTGAATTCAAGAAGCGACAGAAAGATTAAAAGGGGAAGTGAAACTTCAAAAGCATGGTTTCGGCAATTGACAAGAGAAGATCTAGCGAATTTGGTGCCATTTGAAACTTAGTTTTCAAGGTTGTCCTGTTGGAGAAAGATTGCAAGGGGAGAAAAACAAAAGTGGAGAATTTGCAGAAGAGGCAGAACCATAAATTAATCAGGGCCCGAGGTGAAGTTTGGAAGTTCCAAGCCAAACTATAAGGAATTTTGGGATGAAATTTTAAGGTATGGAATATACTCAAATCTAAACAAGTTTGTAGAAGGAAGTTTCTTGAAAAAAGCTCTGGATTTTAAGTTATGAATTTTTGAAGTTATAACACAGGATTGGTGTATAAGCAGACAACAGCTTGTGAAGAGCAAGCAAGCAGTTCATCGTGGAGAATTATAGCGAGATTTAGACATGAAGATCTTGCTTAAAAAGGAAATCTCGCTGATTTTGCAAGGAGGATGTCGCTCTAAGGGGAAATCTCGTTAGGAATTGAGGTGAGTATCGGTAAGAATTTCACAGGAAAAACTTGATCTCACTCTAGAGGATCTCACTGGTATCGCTCTAGAGCATCTCGCTGGCATCGCTCTAGAGGATCTCGCTGGCATTGCTCAGGGGGATCTCACTAGCATCGCTCAAGGGGATCTCGCTGACCTCGCTCAGGGGGATCTCGCTAGTAAAGCTGTCTGTATTGATGGAAGTTCCTTTAATAAATGAATTATTTGAGGTATTTTATTAAGAATTCTAAGTAGTTTAATCGGGAATTATATCTTTTCAGGCCAAGAAGAGTTAGGGGAAGCGTATAAACCAATAAGAGCCTGACGAACTGTGAGTGACTAAGTAAACTTAAAATTTCTAAAACTCATGCACATATGATCAAGTAAAGCACAGTGGCATTAATGATGTATTTATACTTCCTCAAGCAACAAATGGTTGGAGAATAACTTAATGCATGTTTCCCGGCTTGTATGTGTGTAGCACAGGCCAAGGTATGCTGTGTAACCATTACAAAAGCTATGTTCTGATTTTGATATATGCTTCCTAGAGGAAGGTTATGAGAGAATGAGTTCTTGTGTAAATGAGTGACAATGGAACAGCTTTTGTGTAAATACTAGGCAATGGAACTTAAGTTGATGTTACAAAATACACATTTGATACCGAAGGACGTTGAGAAGGTATCTAACCAATTAGGTACTGATGAACATTTAAGAAGGTTCCTGGCCAATTTGATATCGAAGGACATTTGAGAAGGTATCTGGCCAATTTGATACTGAAGGACATATGTGAAGGTATCATAGTAGCTCGATACTGAAGGATAAATTTGAGAAGGTATCTGAGCGGAAGTACCTAAAATATGATGGTACTTAGTGTTGCCATGTGCACGTAGGCAGTTATGGATGAGAGACCGAAGTATGGGTCTCTTGGTCGGTAATAAATGTTTGGGAGCTAGAGCATTTAGGCTTGTTCTCAACTAGGAATAATAATGTTTAATGATGTCTGAGAATGGTTTACAGCTACATTTAGAGACATTTTCTTGAGTTTATTCATTGGCATAGTTACATGTTTATAGTGATGCTACACTTGTTGCTTTATGATTATATAGTCATTCACTGAGCTTTTAGCTCACAGAATTTCTGTGTTTTCCCTTTTCAGGTAGGTGTCAGTTTCCTCAAGGTTGATCCTTCTGCTGCTTGCCACCAAAAGACTCGGCTTATCAAAAGACTTAGGTTGATGATCTGTTTATGTACACATGTTTTGAAAGGGACTAGGGCTTCTGTAGGAATGTTTGGGTCACCTGTGAATATTCTTTTTTTATCCTATAAAAGTAATGTCTTGGCTGTATGCATGTATTTATGTAACCTTTGTAGAACCTTAAGAGAGGTTAGTTGTTTGCATAAATTACTAATCAAATGAATAGGTTAGTATTTAGATTAGAAGGCTTGGGTGGTGAGTGCTGGCAGTAGGGCTAGTAACTACCACGGTCATATCCTCTTCCAGAATAAAAGGGTAATCTGGGCAGGGGTTGTGACAAGTTGGTATCAGAGCATAAGGTTTTGAGAATGAGAGAGAAGTTTATGCATAAGTCTAAGTCTTTAAGTGTGAGTCCCTAACATGTGTACATTGTACTAGGTGAAATGCCGAGGCAACATGGCAGACCGAGTAAGCAGACAGGTGGTAGGAACACTGACCCTACCAATAGGGGCCCGGAGGTTGAGGAGAACCCGCCGGGTGGCAAAAAGAAGGTGAATGATCTAGTGGGTCAGGAAACGATGTCCGAGGGAGAGTCCAGTACTCCCCAAGTAAGGGCAGATTCGTAGCTAGAAGATGCAGTGTTTGACAGGATAGTGCAGAGGTTAGCACCTAGTGTGGGCTCTACACGAGCCGACCCAAAAAAGAAATATGGTATTGAGAGGTTTAAAGCCCTAGAGGCTGTGACATTTGAAGGTACACTAGATCCAGCTAAAGCTGAGTTGTGGCTGGATGTAGTTGAAAAATGTTTCAATGTTATGAGTTGTCCAGAGGACAGGAAAGTTGAATTAGCCACCTTTTTACTACAGAAAAGAGTAGAGAAATGGTGGAAAGTGATATCCGCCAGACGAGCCAGTATAGATATGATGTTATGGCCTAAGTTCAGGAAGGCCTTTGAAGATAAGTATTACCCCAGCTCGTTTCAGGATGCAAAAAGGGATGAGTTCCTCAGATTAACACAGGGAACGATGTTGGTGGCAGAATATGAGCATAAATTTACAGAGTTGCCACAGTATGCCCTGCCGATTATTGCTGAGGAAAGAGATAGATGTAGGAAATTTAAACAAGGTTTGAGGAAGGAAATCAGAACTCCGATGACGTCTACGGCTAATTGGCTAGATTTTAACCAGTTAGTAAAAATAGCAATACAAGTCGAGCGAAGTTTGGCAGATGTTGAACAATTGCCAAGAGGCAGTGAGGCTGTAGTAGGGCCTAGAGATAGAGGATTTCGATCCCCATTGGCAACCTAGATTAGTGGAAGCCATTCTAGGGGAACCAGTTGGCAGGGATCCAAAAAAAGGAAAACGAGACCCTCGGCCGGTGCAGTTAGCCAATCAGAGATGTTACGAGCTGGTGAGTCGATAGCCAACACAGACAGGAGACCAACATGCTCTAGTTGTTGCAAGAGGCATTCTAGAGCATGCTATAGTGGCAGAGGTGCATGTTTCCAGTGCAGACAAACAGGGCATTTCAAGAGGAACTGTCCCTAGATGAACAGGGACATTCCAACAGCACAACAACCGACCTCCCAAACAGTTAACCAACCAAAGAGTGTTGGAAATCGGGGTGAAGGGTCAAGTGGTGCCAAGTAGAAGAATTCATAGGTTGCCCCGATAGTATGGGCGAGTGTATGCCGTGACACACTAGGAGGCAGCGAAATCTCCAGATGTTGTGACCGGTAATGTTATGTTCTGTGGGCAGTCTGCTTATGTTTTATTTGATCCTGGTGCCACACATTCATTTATATCTAGCATGTATGCACCTAGTATAGGTAGGCTGGTTGAACCTATGCCTAAAGAGTTATTTATCTCTACCCCTTTGGTAATGTGATAGTAGTAGATAGATGCTATAATCATTGTGAGATACTGATCAATGGTCAGAACTTCTATGCTGATTTACTTCCTTTAGAACTATTGGAGTTTGATGCTATCTTGGGGATGGATTTTCTAAGTAAATATCATGCTTCAGTAGACTGTTACAAGAAGGAGGCAGTGCTCAGAAAGTCAAATGGCTAAGATGCAATGCTGACAGGAAGCAAACGATTATTCACGGGGAATTTGATATCGACAGTGAAAGCTCGGAAGCTATTGAGCAAGGGATGTAAAGCATATCTGGCTCATGTGATGGTTACTCAAGGGAAAAAGCTGAACCCAGAAGATGTCCCAGTGGTAAATGAATTTCGGGATGTATTTCCTGAAGAACTATCGGGATTACCACCCGATAGGAAGGTGGAGTTTACTATTGACTTAGTTCCAGAGACAACTCCCATATCGCAGGCACCGTATAGAATGGCCCGACTGAGTTGAAAGAATTAAAGGTTCAACTGAAAGAATTAATTGACAAGGGATACATTCGACCTAGTGTATCGCCTTGGGGAGCTCCGGTATTGTTTGTGAGGAAGAAAGACGGTACATTTAGATTGTGTATCAACTATAGGCAGCTGAATAAGGTAACGATTAAGAATAAATATCCGTTACCACACATTGATGATTTGTTTGATCAGCTAAGAGGAGCCACAGTGTTTTCAAAGATAGACTTGAGATCGGGTTATCATCAACTGAATGTGAGAGAAGTCGATAGTCCTAAAACTGCATTTAGAACAAGATATAGACATTATGAATTCCTGGTAATGCCTTTCAGATTGACAAATGCCCCTGCGGTATTCATGGATCTCATGAACAGGATATTTCATCCCTACTTGGACCAGTTCGTGATAGTATTCATTGATGATATACTGGTGTATTCTGGTAGTAGGGAGGATCATATTACCCACCTGAGGATAGTATTGCAGACATTGTGAGATAGACAGTTGTATGCTAAATTCAGTAAATGCGAAGTTTGGTTAGATCGGGTAGTATTTCTTGGGCATGTTGTTTCAGCAAAGGGCATTAGTGTAGATACTTAGAAGACGGAAGCAATAATTAATTGGGAATGACCCACAGCCGTTTCAGAAATATGTAGTTTCCTAGGATTGGTAGGTTATTATCGAAGGTTCGTGGAAGGTTTCTCTGAGATAGCTCCTTCATTGGCGAACCTGACCAAGAAAGGCGTGAGGTTTGAATGGTCGTTGGAGTGTGAACATAGTTTCCAAGAGCTGAAATGGAGACTAGTATCAGCATCAGTGGAACCGTCAGGAGGAATGATAGCTACTTTTCAGGGCCGACCTTAATAGAAAACCTTAAGCGAGATTAGTTAGAAGAACCTGATTTTCAGAAGATTGCCAATGATGTGAATAAGGGCATCGGGTTGACTTTCAAATGAGAACAGATAGTGTACTAGAAAAGGAGGGGAGAATGTGTGTGCCTAACAAGCTACAACTTAAACAAGCCATTCTAGAGGAAGCACATAGTTCCGCTTATGCCATGCATCCAGGTAGCACCAAGATGTATAGAACTTTGAAGAAATCTTACTGATGACCTGGGATGAAGAGAGACATAGCAGAATATGTGGACCGATGTATAGTCTGTTAACAAGTAAAACCTGAGAGACAAAGACCAGCAGGATTACTCAATCCACTTCCAATGCCTAAGTTGAAGTGGGAGCATGTGACAATGGACTTTCTATTTGGTTTGCCTAAGACACCCTCAGGATTTGATGGCATTTGGATAATAGTCGATAGACTAACTAAGACGGCCAAGTTCATACCAGTAAAAGTTACTTTTACACTAGACCGTCTAGCTAAGATTTATGTGGATAGGATAATCAGTCAATATGGAGCTTCAGTGTCGATAGTGTCGGATCGGGACTCGAGGTTCACTTCAAAATTTTGGCCTAGTTTACAGAAGGCTATGGGCACTAAATTGCATTTCAGTATGACTTTTCATCTGCAAACAGATGGACACTCGGAAAGAACTATACAGACACTGGAAGACATGTTAAGAGCTTATGTACTACAATTCAAAGGAAGTTGGGATACACACCGACCATTGATTGAATTTGCCTACAACAATAGCTACCATTCTAGTATCGAAATGGCTCCCTATGAAGCATTGTACGGCTGACCTTGCAGGACTCTAGTATGCTGGAACGAAGTCGGAGAACGACAATTATTGGGTCTAGAATTAGTTCAAAAAACAACGGAGAATGTGAAACTTATCAGGGATCATCTTAAAGCGGCTTGCAATAGACAGAAGAGCTGCTATTTCCATGGAAAGGAATTCTCCGGTTTGGGAGGAAAGGGAAGTTAAGTCCACGATACATCGAACCATATGAAATTGTGGAACGAGTTGGTCCAGCAGCTTATAGGTTGCAGTTGCCGATGGAGCTAGCTCATATTCACGATGTATTTCATGTGTCGATGCTAAGGAAATACGTGCCTGATCCTATGCACATACTAGCAACACAACTGGTACAGCTCAAATAAGATTTATCTTACGAGGAAGAGGCCATCAAGATTTTGGACAGGAAAGATCAGGTACTAAAAAATAAGACGATTCCTATGGTGAAGGTGTTGTGGCATAATCATGGGATCAAGGAAGCAACCTAGGAACCTGAAGAGCAAATGAGGAAGAGATACCCTCAACTTTTCAAATGACATATCAGGTAAATTTCGAGGACGAAATTTCTTTTAAGGGGGAGATGATTGTAAACCCCGAACTTAGGTTCCTTAGATAAGCATGTTTAGCCAAAGGGATGTTATATTACATATTTATTAAGTAGAAATTCATGTTGTTTATAGGGATTATGAAGGAAGGGAAGGAAAATATATTTAATGAAGAAACTCAATCATTAGTCTGGCTGGAAACACTAAGTGACGGGTGATGTGGCAATCTACTCCTTGAATTCAGGAAGCGGCAGAAAGATTAAAAGGGGAAATGAAATTTCAAAAGCATGGTTTCGGCAATTGACAAGAGAAGATCTAGCAAATTTGAGCCATTTGAAAGCTGGGAGAATCTAGTTCTCAAGGTTGTCCTGCTGAAGAAAGATTGCAAGAGGAGAAGAACAAAAGTAAGAATTTGCAGAAGAGGCAGAACAACGGATTAATCAGAGCCCGAGGTGAATTTTGGAAGTTCCATGCCAAATTATAAAGAATTCTGGGCTGAAATTTTAAGGTAAGTAAGTTAACTCAAATGTAAACAAGTTTGTAGAAGGATGTTTTTTGAAAAGAGCTCTGGATTTTGAGTTATTAGTTTTTGAATTTATAATAGGGGATTGCTGCATAAGTAGACAATTGCTTGTGAAGAGCAAGCAAACATTTCATCGTGGAGAATTATAGCGAGATTTGGGTATGAGGATCTCGCTTATAAAGGAAATCTCGTTGATTTTGCAAGGAGGATCTCGCTCTAGGGAGAAATCTCGCTAGGAATTGAGGTGAGTATCGCTAAGAATTTCACAGGAAAAGCTTGATCTCGCTCTAGAGGATCTCGCTGACCTCGCTTAGGGGGATCTCGCTAGTAAAGTTGTCTGTCTTGATGGAAGTTCCTTTAATAAATGAATTATTTGAGGTATTTTATTAGGAATTCTAAGTAGTTTAATCGAGAATTATATCTTTTCAGGCCAAGAAGAGTTAGGGGAAGCGTATAAACCAATAAGAGCCTGACGAACTGTGAGTGACTAAGTAAACTTAAAATTTCTAAAACTCATGCACATATGATCAAGTAAAGCACAGTGGCATTAATGATGTATTTATACTTCCTCAAGCAACAAATGGTTGGAGAATAACTTAATGCATGTTTCCCGGCTTGTATGTGTGTAGCATAGGCCAAGGTATGCCGTGTAACTATTACAAAAGCTATGTTCTGATTTTGATATATGCTTCCTAGAGGAAGATTATGAGAGAATGAGTTCTTGTGTAAATGAGTGACAATGGAACAGCTTTTGTGTAAATACTAGGCAATGGAACTTAAGTTGATGTTACAAAATACACATTTGATACCGAAGGTTGTTGAGAAGGTATCTAACCAATTAGGTACTGATAGACATTTGAGAAGGTTCCTGGCCAATTTGATACCTAAGAACATATGAGAAAATATCATAGTAGCTCGATACTGAAGGATAAATTTGAGAAGGTATCTGAGCGAAAGTACCTAAAATATGATGGTACTTAGTGTGGCCACGTGCACGTAGGCAGTTATGGATGAGAGACCAAAGTATGGGTCTCTTGGTCGGTGATAACTTGTAGAAATACAATTTATTTATGCCACCTTATCTAGATATTGCGGCCAAAAGTTAGTTAATATGCGCCGATTGTATGAAAATTAGCATAGTATTACAATAATTATAAATGTTTGCAATTACACCCACTAACACCATAAAGATGGAAGACAAGTCGAATTTTACTCTGTATTGCAGGAGACCAAGTCACTGCTTGCGCTCAAGGGTCACAAGAAACTGATCAATGCATCTCTGTCACATTGCGCCGGTTAGTCAACAATGAAGAGACGATTACTGCAATGACGGTGCAATGCAGCAATCGGTCCAGAGCTGTGTTTCAACCGCATACGGTAATAAGAACAACAACACATGCGATCCCATGATCGAAAGATGCAGCTTAGCAACGGAAAAGCGAAGGATTGAGACACGTGTACAACTAATGGTTGTGCATAATTGACGATCTGATTGCATAACATAAGGAATAATATCCTTCTATCTTTGGAATTACCATAACCATCAGTGGGGACGACAAGGCCGGAGTCAAAGATCTGCACCGATAAATACCCCATTGATTTTAGAGAAAATTTATGCTACGGGATACGGGGTAAATGCTGCAAAACTGTTGAGAGAAAAGGCTGAGCTGAGTGCTTAAGAGAAGAAATCTAGGAAGAAGACGAGATAAGGCCGAGAGGTGAATCTCATATCTAATCTGCCAAACACCCGATTGAAAGCTCTGTGCAAAGATCCCTGCTACCGGTGGAGCAAGCCTGAGAGGGAAGCTCTTCCTATCATCAAATCCATCCTATTCGGCAAGCAGATCTCCATCGAATCAGTGCCAAGACATTGGCACTTGTTTGTATCTGTTCTATCTCTTTCATCGTTGTATTTCACTGTTTCTTTACCTCTGCATTCACACCATGTATCAAATGCTTAATAGAGATATTAAGTGTTTCGATAACTTTCATTTATCATTTTCTGTCTATTTTCGTTCACCCGTCAATCACTTTCTTCATGATGTCTTCTTAATTCCCTGGTAAGCAATGTGAATTAACTAAGTACTTAATATGTGTTAAACATATAAAATGCAGTTAGCTAAGGCATGTTAGATGGCATCTTCACCTGTGAGAGCAGAAGTGAAGATGCCATTCTGATCTATCGAGAGAAAGTCAGAAGAATGAGTTAACTAAAGTGAGTAGTACTTCCAGACATGGAAGCAACCTTGCATTCATTACGTTAGTCTCTGTTTCACCACAGACATGTGGGAGCGCGGCCGATCACTGAAAGGTGTACGCCAAGAGAAGAGCGGAACAAAATTTGTAGCTTCAACGCAATTAAGAAATTGTGTTGTTTATATTCTTTGTCTTTGTCTTTCTATTCTATTCATAAGACTTGCCGCCGCATCCCACGTCTTTGCATAACTTTCACAGCCAACCTTGACCCCAGCATCTTATACATAAAGCCTATATCTTGTATCATCTAGCTTAGGTTTATTGTATTTCATTTTATTATCGCATCTTTATTGCTTTACTTTATTTTATCACAATTTATATACCTATGCAAACACATTTTTAAAGATTGAAAACCTGGTCGCATATATCATGAACATGCCACAATAACCTAAATCAGTCCCCGTGTTCGACCTCGGATCACACCGAGAAACTTGCGGTGGAATTACACTTGGTTCTATTGTAAGGAAACTTGTGATAACGCATGGCATACTACCTGAACACCCATCATTAATGCAAATCTAGCGGTAGTATCGCATCATTTCAAGCATAGAACATCATCAATCATACCTATCAAAATTTGCATGACAAGTTTATGGTGCCTTTGCCGGGGACTTGGTTAACGGTTTATTGTTTGAGTGTGTTTTTGGTATTTTGCAGGACAGATCTCATTGTACTTGCTGTTCAACATGGAGAGCAACTGACGGTTTATGAGTCCTAGTGTTGAACTGAAATTCGTAGCTGACCCTGAGATCGAGCGAACTTTCCGCGCAAAGGTAAGTCAAAACCGAATTCGGCAAAAAAAGGCAGCCAACATGGCGGACAACAACGATAACTCAGTGCCAATTGTAAACCAAGGGGATGTTCGATCGGCTCAGGATCCTGTTTTCCTGGCGGCTGATCGCAACATCCCGATGCGTAATTATACGACACCCAATTTGTATCATTTCTCGCCTTGAATATGAAGGCCAACTATGGAGGAGAACACGCGTTTTGAAATTAAGCCGGTCATGTTGCATATGATTCAAAATGCTGGGCAGTTCGGGGGTCTACAAGGTAAAGACCCACATGCCCATCTAACTAGTTTTGTGGAGATGTGCGGCAATTTTTCCTTACCTAGCGTGACCCTAGAAAATATAAGATTGTATTTGTTCCCTTACACCTTGAGGGGCGAGGCTAAGAGGTGGGCTTACTTATTGGAGCCAAATGAGATCACTTCATGGGAGCAATTGGTGGAGCGGTTCATGAAGAAGTTCTTCCCACCTGCCGTCAACGCAAGGTGACGAAAGGATGTGTTGAACTTTTAATAGAAGGAGAATGAGACCCTGAACACCGCCTAGGTGCGATTCAAGAGACTGGTGAAAAACTTCCCGCATATCGGGATTCCCGATTGCGTCTTGATGGAAACATTTTACAATGGCCTGAACAGTGCAATGTAGGCTGTTGCTGATGCCTCCGTGGCAGAAGGTTTTATGGATAAGACATACACGGAGGCCAAAGTCATCCTTGATCGCATCTCGCGAAATATGGTTGATTAGATCGATGATGGTTATGGAGGCTGAGGCACTGATAGAAGGAAAACTGAAACAGCCATTGTCCCTGTGGAGACAATGACCACGTTGGCCGTACAGATGGCCACGGTGACCTTGATCCTTCAGTCAATGGCAATCAACCAAGGAGCCATTCCTCCATAATCAGCGCAACCTACTACACTGGCTCAAGTGGTCGCAATCAGCTGCGCCAATTGTGGAGGGGCTCACGGAGCTGATGGGTGTCCATTGAATCTTCAACAAGTATGTGCTATTCAGAACAACCCCTTTAGTAATACCTATAATTTGGGCTGGAGGAGTCATCCTAACTTTGGTTAGGGCGGCAATCCCAACCTAGGGGGGCCAGTGAATCATCAAGGGGGCAGTAGAGGAAATCCTCTTTTTCACCACCACCAAGGGCAATCAAGACCGCATAACCAGCAACCATCATCGTCTAACACCTCGGGAGGCTCGTTAGAGACGCTGCTAAAGCATTATATGGATAAAAATGATGCAGTGATGCAAGCACAAGCGTCCTCTATAAGGAATCTGGAGATCCAAGTGAGCCAGCTGGCCTCTGAGCTAAGAAGTTGAACACTGGGAACATTGCCCAAAAATTCAGAAGCCCCAGGATCTACAGGGAAGGAGCAATGTCCTTAAGATATTGAGCAGGCAAGCTTGACCGCCTGCGGAGGTGTGGATTGCGATCACCCAGGACAACACAATTTTCGGTCCATATCTCAATAATATGTTTAATGCTTTATTGAATTTCTGCCTCTTTAAATTCTAAACTCTATCTTCAATTCTTCATTTAATTCAATTTAGACTTTATGAATTTATTTCCTCATTCACTTCTCTGCATTTAATCTTGTCTCATTTTTAATTCTTTGATTTTTTTTGTAATCAATGCATTGTGCTTTAAATTGTGAATGATTGAGTAATAAAGGAAAATCTATTGCCACAAGCCATAACACTTGCGTTGATGAAAAAGATATAATAATAATAATAAAACAATTAACAACAAGAAAGCAAGAAAAGAATGGACGCATCCCAAACCGATTAGGAATGCTTTGCGTTCACCTAACTCAACTAGATTGAGTTGAGGGGTGTGTTGTGCTCGCATGTGTCCTTTGCCCGTCCTTACCCAAATGCACTATGTTGAGGTATCCTCCAGAAATGCATTGGTTAAGAGGTGTGTTGCAGGGACATATGTGCTGTTTCCCATCCTCTGCAAAGATACAGTTACATTGGTGAGCACAATGCGTTATTCTTTTTCATGCATCCATTCAAATAAAATATTAAAGAAAAATTCGTTTGGCAATTTGGGAAGAAATCAAATCGATTCGTATCCCCAAGCAATTATGACTTGGCAGACGAAATGACACTTTTTTCTGAAATTCCATAAATGAGGGAGGTGGAACGATGCACCTGTTGAGTTGCTTGAGGCCAGTCGCCACGAAAATCGCATTGGGCCCCACCATCGCCCAACCTATAAATACGACCTCCTCCTTCATTGGAAACCCTTTACCTCACTTTTGCAAACCGGAAACCCTAAGCGTCTTGCATCCCAAACCTTTCTTTCTCCCCAACAACTGTCCTCCCTCCCTTCCTTCCTCCTCTTCTCTCTTCCCCCCTTTTTCTCCCCATCAGCTCGAGTTTTTACTAGACCTTTCCAAGCTCGTATCCATGGCTGACCAAACCCCAAAGCAATCTGCTTCACCTTCCACCCCTGATCAAGTAGCCATGCGAGAGGCAGCATTCCTGGCTGCCAGTCGCAAGCTTGTCGCCCAAGCCCACACTGTCCCCAGACTCGTCGATAGAGCCTGAAGAAATCCTTTGGCCGGTAGGCCTCCTGTGTTCAAGAGAGGAGGAAGCACCGAGAACATGCCTATACCAACACCTGCCATCTCCACGGAAAGCGAAAGGAAGAGACGAGATGATACGGAGGTGTTTGACAACATCTAGGTACCTTAGAGCAAGGAGGTGGACTGCCCGAGGAAGGGGTTGTAAACCAACCACTGCCTACGGAGGAGGAGGCGACGATAGTGACGGATGAACCAGTGAAGGATGGAGTAGTGGTGGTGGGAGAAGTGGTGGTTGAAGAAGAAGAAAAGGAGAATGATGTTCTGGTCCCAGAAACTCAAAAGGCAACTGTCATCGTAGAAATCTATGATGAACCTCCAAGAAGAGAAGAAGAAGAGATCGCAGTCGAGGAGGCCAAGGAAGTGGAGGTTGTATCAGTGACCCCTGATATTGCGATGGAGGAGGTTGTAGGGGATGCGCGGCCAGAAGAGGCCGAGAAGAAAGATAAGAAGAGAGAGAAGCAGCCAGAAGAGGCTGAGAAGGAAGATAAGAAGAAGAAGAAGAAGGGAAAGAAGGCTGGAGAGGCAGAGTCTTCACATCATCGCAAGGCAAGAAAGAACAAAGAGTAAAAGAATGATGATGAAGATGAAGAGGCCAAGAAGAAGAGGGAGAAGAAAGAGAAAGAGGAGAGAAGATTGCACCGACGTGAGAAGAGGCGCCTGAGAGAAGAAGAAGAAGCAAGGCAGAGGGCTGTAAGCCCTGAGAAGGATGGAGAATCAACCTCCGTAAGGGAGGATAGGGGGAAACGGTGCAGTTGATGGAACCGGCGCGACCTGAAGCAATGCAATTGGTTGCGATGGATGAAGGAGAAGAAGTAGAGGGAACCCCCCTAATGCAGCATCGTAGGGAGAATGCGTAGCAAAGGTCCACAATTGACCCTCAAAGATTAATTTTGGCATTGGAAGAGAAAGAGAGAAAAAGAAAAGAAGAGGAGGAGAAGCAAGAAAAGATGAAGAGGGGCAAGCTCATCATCACAGAGAGGGATAGAAGAAGAAGATTGGAGTTTGAAGAAATGCGACGCAACAATGAGCTTGCCAGACTTGAAGGGATCTGGAAGCACGAGGAATAACAGCGCCTGTTGCTGGCCTCTGAGCAATTCGAAGAAGAGTTTGTGAGAGAAGAAAGAGAAGAATAAGAGGAAGATAGGAGGAAGAAGGAAGAAGAGGACAGATTGTTGTTGGAGGAGAAAAAGAGGAAGCGCGAAGCCAATAAGAAGTACTTATATAAGAGCAAGGGCAAAGAGCTCGCAGAGCGCGAGAAAGAAGAGCAACGCAGAGAGCGGGAAAAGAGAGAACGACAAGCAGCCTCCCTTGCGTGGGTGGGACACATTCTGCCAATGCCCATCAATCATAGTGCGAAGCTTTTACTGCGGGCGCTTGCATGAAAATAGGGATGCAGTGACCTTTAAGGGGGAGACAGTATCCTTCAACACAAGGGACATCAACAAAATTTATCAAATGAAGGACAACTCTGATGCTCCAGGGAACAAGATTATTGATGATCCCACAGAAGAGCAGATGGAAAACGTGTTGAAGTTACTAACGCAACCGGGCACGAAGTGGTCGGTCTCGCCCAAAAGCATCAGTATCTTAGAGTCCAAGTCCTTGCTGCCGGAGGGAAGACTCTAGGTTTATTTGGTCAAAAAGCGGCTGATCCCAACAACGCACGACATAACTGTATCAAAAGATCGGGTCATGGCCGCATACTGTATAGCCCACGACATTCCTATCAACGTAGGGTAGTTGATCGCAAGGCAGATCAGAGCATTAGTGGGGCATATGACCCAATATATCTGACAAGTCGCACTATACGTCAACGGGGGCAGTACTTCTTTCCGTGGATCGTTCCAAGTCTATGACTGTCTATGGGTGTAGGCATTGACGAGGAGCCCATGCTAGAAGTCCACGGCTTCATCAACATAAAAATCTTGAGGATGCTCCTCAAAGATTCTCCACACTGCCCCGAGTTACCAGCAAAGAGGCTTGCGATCGATTTGAATGCGTCTCTGAAACCTAGACCAAAAAGAAGACAAAGAGAGGATAAGGGAAAAGAGAAGGTCCAGGAATCACCATTGCAAAATCCGAAACCGATGGACCCTCTTCCCTTAGTCATCCGACCTCTAAGCCCACCGAGCCCGCCAGCGCAACACTCTTCCTCCTTACATGAGCATTTTACAAACCTTCTTCTTGTCCCCAACTCTCCCGTTTATCCAGCAGCCCCACCTTCACCATTAGTATCATTACCGCAACCCACCATTCCACCGCCATAAGTTGATGACCCATATGGTTTGGGTGAAGGCACCTCTGCCCAACCCCAAAACGATGCTGGCGAGACATTGCAGGCACAACCCTCCATCACCTCCATGGCGGCTGAGTTAGCAAAAATGATATCCCTCTTCTCCCAACAGCAACAACAACTCTTCTCTCAACAACAACACTTCTTCAATCAACGAATTGAGGTAGTAATGGAGCAAATTGATGAGATTCAATGCAATGCCACCACATTAAGAGAGGCGCTAATCAACATGCAGCACAACATTTATAAAGTCCATATGCACCAGAGAATGATTGCGGAGCGTAATCAAGAACTTCAACTTTCTTACCGCATATCTTCATGGTCCAATGGTGCCCCTACATCTTCAGAAGCACTTAAATTTTTGAAGAAGTGCCTTCTACACCACTTCAAAATCCTCTAGATCCCCCTGCTTCTCAACCTTAATATTTACAGTTTCTTCCAATACAATTTTTTTTATGTGGCCATTCTTTGTTTGTATTCAATTCATTTATTATTTGTAAAGTACTCAAATTCTTTGACTCTTGTACAGGCAATAGGAAATTTTGTAATGTGTTCATTTGTAATTTATTTGTATACTTTGTTAATAGTCAATACAATCAGAGTACATATTCACTCCACTTTTTGCCTATGCCTTTTTCTTTATCTTCCTTTGTCAATTTTTGTAATGTTCTAAATCTTTTATTTTTTACGATCTTCATTGCGTTCCTATGATGTATTACATGTTCATGTTTATACTTAGAAACATTTCCCACACTTGGTAAATTCTGACTAACACTTAGTTAATTCTTAGTTTAGCAGTACTTTACCTTTTATCTTTCAAAGTTCTGCTCAAACCTTCTTTTTGAAATTTTCTTCTAAGTGTTTGTCTAGTCTCTCCAAACAATGCAATGAGGACCTTGGTCATCTTTAAATTTGCGGGTGGGGAAGGTCTGAGCAGATGAGATCAAGATTATGCTGTATTTAAGAAAATGTGTCCATTTTCGAAAGAAAAAAAAATTTATGCAAAACTCCAATGTCAGCACAAGGGAAAACCTCAAAACTGTCCCAACCTGATAAGAGTTTAGTAGTGAAAGGAGCCTACTCGTAGTTGGATGTTCGTATGACACCCGTAGGAGCAAGCCAAAATGAAGGTGGGTTTTCAAGAACAACGCAATATAAAAAATAAAAAAAAAAAAAGAAAGAAACAAAAACAAAAATAAAAGAATGCAAGAGACAACTCCTCTGATCCTAATGAGTTGAAGTTGAAATTGGCACACAACCGTAGTTGGATGTTCGCATGACACCCTGGGGATAAGCCAAAACAAAGAGCGTAACCATGATCAACAGTCTCTAAATAAAGAAATGACGCAAATTTTTGCTCGCCGCATATAGATACATCAAGTTGTTTTGACAAAGAAGAGATAAACATTCTATTTTGAAAAATAGAAAAGCATCTTTGAGCAGAATTTTGTCATGTAGAAGAATAAAGTAGGGCTTGCTAACAATTAGTAAGGATAGAAGGAAATTGCGATGTCAAGTAATGTGCCTAAGTGCAGCATTCAAAGTAAACAATCATCGCAAAAATAGAGGATAGGAATTGCGTATGATTGCTTAGTAGAAGATATGCTTGAGGACAAGCATATATTTAAATTTGGGGGTGTGATAACTTGTAGAAATACAAGTTATTTATGCCACCTTAACTAGATATTGCGGCCAAAAGTTAGTAAATATGCGTCGATTGTATGAAAATTAGCCTAGTATTACAATAATTATAAATTTTTGAATTTACACTCACTAACACCATAAAGATGGAAGACAAGTCAAATTTTACTCTGTTTTGTAGGGGACCAAGTCACCGCTTGCGCTCAAGGCTCACGAGAAACTGATCAACGCATCTCTGTTACATTGTGCCCGTCAGTCAACAATGAAGAGATGATTACCGCAATGACGGCGCAATGCGACAGTCGGTTCAGAGCTGTCAATGAAGAGATGATTACCGCAATGACGGCGCAATGCGACAGTCGGTTCAGAGCTGTGTTTCAACTGCTGCGGTAATAAAAACAACACTGCATGCGATCCCATGATCGAAAGATGTAGCTGAACAACCCAAAAGCAGAGGATTGAGACACGTGTACAACTAACGGTTGTGCAAGATGTAGCTGAACAACCCAAAAGCAGAGGATTGAGACACGTGTACAACTAACGGTTGTGCAAAATTGATGGTCTGATTTCATAACAGAAGGAATAATATCCCTCCATCTTCGGAATTACCATAATCATCAGTGGGGACCATAAGGCCGGAGTCAAAGATCTGCACCTATAAATACCCCATTGACTTCAGAGAAAATTTATGCTACGGGATACGGGGTAAATGCTACAAAACTGTTGAGAGAAAAGTCTGAGCTGAGTGCTTAAGAGAAGAAATCCGGGAAGAAGATGAGATAAGGCCGAGAGGTGAATCTCAGATCTAATCTGCCAAACACCCAATTGAAAGCTTTGTGCAAAGATCCCTGCTACTGGTGGAGCAAGCCTGAGAGAGAAGCTCTTCCTACCATCAAATCCATCCTATCCGGCAAGCAGATCTCCATCGAATCAGTGCCAAGACATTGGAAGTTGTTTGTATCTGTTCTATCTCTTTCATCGTTGTATTTCACTGTTTCTTTACCTTTGCATTCACACCATGTATCAAACGCTTAATAGAGATATTAAGTGTTTCGATAGCTTTCATTTATCATTTTCTGTCTATTTCCATTCACCCGTCAATCACTTTCTTCATGATGTCTTCTTAATTCCTTGATAAGCAATGTGAATTAACTAAGTACTTAATCTGTGTTAAAGATATAAAATGTGTTTAGCTAAGGCATGCTAGACGGCATCTTCACCTATGAGAGCAGAAGTGAAGATGCCATTCTGATCTATCGAGAGAAGGTCAGAAGAATGCGTTAACTAAAGCCAGTAGTACTTCCAAACATGGAAGCAACCTTGCGTTCATTACGTTAGTCTCTGTTTCACCACAGACATGTGGGAGCGCGACCGATCACTGAAAGGTTACGCCAAGAGAAGAGCGGAACAGCATTTGTAGCTTCAACGCAATTGAGAACTTGTGTTGTTTATATTCTTTGTCTTTGTCTTTCTATTCTATTCATAAGACTTGCCACCGCATCCCGCATCCCACGTCTTTGCATAACTTTCACAGCCAGCCTTGATCCCAGCATCTTGTACATGAAGCCTGTATCTTATATCATCTAGCTTAGGTTTACTGTATTTCATTTTATTATCGCATCTTTACTACTTTACTTTATTTTATCACAATTTATATACCTGTACAAACACATTTTTAAAGATTGAAAACCTGGTCGCATATATCATGAACATACCACAATAACCTAAATCAGTCCCCATGTTCGACCTCGGATCACACTGAGAAACTTGCGGTGGAATTACACTTGGTTCTATCATAAGGAAACTTGTGACAACGCATGGCATACTACGTGAACACCCATCATTAACGCATATCTAGCGGTAGTATCGCATCATTTCGAGCATAGAACATCATCAATCATACCTATCAAAATATGCGTGAATAAACATTTGGGAGCTAGAGCGTTTAGGCTCATTCTCAACTAGGAATAATAATGTTTAATGATGTCTGAAAATGGTTGACAACTACATGTAGAGACATTTGCTTGAGTTTATTCATTGGCATATTTACATGTTTATAGTGATGCTACGCTTGTTGCTTTACGATTCTATAGTCACTCACTGAGCTTTTAGCTCACAGAATTTATGTGTTTTCCTTTTTCAGGTAGCAGTCAGTTTCCTCAAGGTTGATTCTGTTGCTGCTTGCCACCGAAAGACTCAGCTTATCAAAAGACTTAGGTTGTTGATCTGTTTATGTACACATGTTTTGAGAAGGACTAGAGCTTCTGTAGGAATGTTTGGGCCACCTGTGAATAAATATATATTTTTTATCCTATAAAAGTAATGTCTTGGCTGTATGCATGTATTTATGTAACCTTTGTAGAACCTGAAGAGAGGTTAGCTGTTTGCGTATATTACTAACCAGATGAATAGGTTAGTATTTAGATTAGAAGGCTTGGGTGGTAAGTGCTGGCAGTAGGGCTAGTAACTACCACGGTCATATCCTCTTCCAAAATAAAAGGGTAATCTAGGAGGGGGTTGTGACAAGGATGGGGTTAGCCATTATATTATTTGCATTTGCGGCCCTCTCTTCCAGTTGTTCCACCATTCTTGGAGTTCTATCTTCTTGTTGTTGGCGATTTTTTCTCAATCTTCGTCGGAACGTTCTTTCAATCTCTAGGTCGTAATTCGCCAGAGATTGAAGCTGCAAAGAAAATAAAAAAAAAATTACCATTAGCACAATGTATTGCCGTAGTCCCCGGCAACGGCGCCAAAAACTTGATGCGTGTTTGATGCGATGAAATAATGGTGTAGAATGTGATGGTGGAATATGCGTTGTGCATGCAAGTTTTCTCAGCAAGACCCAAGTATAAATCCTACTGAGTTGCCTGGTAAGCCTAGGGTTGAACAGAGAGACTAAGGAAACAGGATGCGATGGTAATTTTTTATTACTTTGCGGTGACAAATAAATCAATGTGTTGGTTGATTTGTTGTTTTAAAGTATAAAGTCTATGCGGCAGAATTTAGAAAAGATCTAATAATGCGAAAGATACAATGAGTATGCGGAGGAACGGGTTGAGAAGGTCTTTAGCTAGCGTTTCCTAAGATTGCATTCATGTTATGCAATCATGCTATACACATGCAACGACAATTTTTACGACTAGGACTACTGGGGTATCTAATCCCATTCACTCCCCTAGCTTTCGTCTCTCAGTGTCAGTGTCGGCCTAAGCTGGTTTTTGTAGTAAATTCTATTTGTTTTTCTCCGCTTTGGGTTGTGGGGTTTACTTCCTAGCCCTAGTGGGAGTAGTGACTAGCGTTATAGGTCGTTGGGCGGCCGGAAGGTTGCCACGAGTAAGTCCGTACGGAATGTCTTGTCAAATATTCAATATGATTCCACAAGATCTAGTTTCATTCAAGTAACGGAGTCTAGCCAATCGAAATGATCTCTGGATTGATCAGAAGATCCTTTTCATTTTCCAATGCAAATGCAATGGCTCCTAGTTTTAGGATGCATGCGATGTACGCGATGATGTCTATAGAGCTTATTCCTAAGCTTCTATCTCTTGTTTATGTGGTTCTATTCTGACTCTCCCGAGCCTAGATTCTAATCTGACTTTTTCAAACCTAGATTCTATCCTTAGACTACCCTCTCGAGTATCTCTAAAGGGCGAATGACGCATACATAATACAAGATGATCGCATAAAATGAAGATCCCAGGTTATGCTAGCTAAGTGCTTCTCAACCCATTCGATAGTTTTAGCTACTCATGCGTACTGTAAAGAGATTGGACAGATATAAAGATGCAATTTCCATTTTATAGATAAGTTCATAATACAAAATGACAATGGAAGAATAAAGGTAGAGAGCCTAGTAGCAATATCTTGCTTCCCAAGGCTTTTACACTGAGTTATCTCTAGTTTGCCAAAAATATGTTCTTGCTTCCACAAGAGTTGGCCCTCTCTCTACGTTCAGTGCTTCCCAGTACTCTTCGAGTTAACCAGGACGATCTCTCAGCGTATTCTCCTTTCATTCGCTTCCTCCTTCTAAGTAAAAGAAAACTAAGAACAAGGCTAACTATCTTCTATATGGTGAACTCTCAGAACTGGTCGAACTCCTTCAACGAAGGTGACCTTTGGTATTTATAGAGCTTCAGGGTGAAGAACTTTTTCTCTCGAATGATTGCACTGATGGGATGTCATTAATTCTCTATCTGATGCGCTGAATATTTGTCAACGAAAAGTCGAGTGTACTTGCTACAGTATATCGTAAACGGCTTGTCAATTTAATTCGGAATTGACCGTCATCAGCTTTCTGTCCCATCATTGTTTATTGAGCTTTCACCTTGATGCACCCACCTTGATGCGCCGGCTCTATGCGGCCACCTTCTTGAGCAGATTTTCACGAACGTAAACGATCACATAGCCTTGTGGTCACAATCTCTTATGCGCCCGTACGCTAATTTTCTTGGATCGCAATTTCGCCTTGCGTCAACACATTTTCCTGCATAAAATACATAAGTTAGCTATTTTAATGTGATGGACGCATACGATTGCAATGTTGCAAACTTAATGATTTTGGACGCAATATTATATATTTTTACCGTCGTAATCCTGTATTATTTTATAACTTTGCATTGTAATAATGTGCATTTCTACCCGTTATCACTAACCAAGGCTCAAAAACATGCATGACTTGTTTTTGCATTAAATTACTCATAAAGTCATCAAATGTGATGTGACACGCAAGTTTTTTCCAAAATAAATTACGCATTTTAAGGCTTAATCACTTACATTAAGAGGTGTTATCAATGACATTTTTTGTTTAGTTTTGATAGTTTGTTATACAACCAACATTAGTGGGTTTGTTTCATTTTTCTTTTATTTTCCCTTGTTCCTTTTTCTTTGCCCAAAATATTTTTTTACTCCATTTATTCTTTTTCCTTTTTCCTCCTCACAATTTATATTCATTTCATAAACATTAAAATTGAATGCATACCTATCCATTCCAGTAGTTTTAAAAAGTGAATTGTTTTTTGCGGTATTGTTTCAAATTCTCAAAATTATATGTAATCATTTTAAGGTTTTATCAAAATAGTATCGGTTACCAATCTTTTTCTATTATTAACATTCTTCCTATAGGGAAGTTAGTTTTTGGAAACTAAATTAACAAGATCAATTTAGGATTTTAATGGCATGTTTAACACCATGTCATTTACGAGTTGTTGCGAAGACACACTATAAATAAGTTCTCATCGAATTTGTCTAGACTCATCTTTCTCAATTGATAATCTCTTAGAAGCAAAATCATTAAGATCTAACAGGCATGGCAAATCAAAAACTTTCTACATTGTTCATTTTTGTCTTGGTGATCTTCGCATGCTTTGTTTTATCAAGTATGCTCTTCTCTTATAACTCTTCTAATCTCATAATGTTATGTTCTTTTGTGTAAAAAATATTGTTAACAATGTCGATATTTTGTCAAATGGCAGCAAAAGGAGATTTGATAAATATGACTTGTATAGGGCCATGTTCAGACCCAGACGATGGTGTTTCATGTAATAACGAATGCCTTAAACAGAACAAACCCGGTGGGCTTTGCTATCCCAAGTTGCATGGGCTTTCGAATGAAAAAGATTGTTGTTGTTATACTTGGTCATGGAAATGAAAATAAAATAGTATCTCAATAACATTATATAACCTTAATTTCAAAGTTTTAAATAATGGTATACCAAAATATTTGTTTTTATTATGTCATCTTCCATACTTTTCTGTCTTTGTTAAAAACATCGATTATTACATGTAAGAAATTTCTTGTCATTGTATGAAAAAGATGTTATACATTTGTTTAGTAAGCTACAATAATGTTTTAATGATGAGTTCTAATGGCACAACGATACAGTAATTATAATATAGAACTTCCTCGATAAAATTGTATCAATAAAATATTACATTATAACTCGATGGTTGGGGTTAATGCCCTAAAGTCTCGTGTCCTGTAGTTTGTAAATAGTTTGTATGAACGCTTGTGTTGTATAATATATGATATTTACTTCACATCTTGTATTTTGCTCAGTTGCTTGTTTTATTTTCTCTACCACAAACCAATAAATATAAAATCCCTTGTTATCTGTTTGTGACTCAAGCATGTATATGGTGACATACAAGTGGATCATGTCTCGAGTGATAACCAAAATGGTCTGTAGTATATAGATATAGGAGAGAAACCTTATCTTGGTAACGCTACGGATGCGGCCCGCTTTGTGGAATGGTCACAAGTGTAGTGACTTGTCACAGATGGTCTGATCTTTATCATTCGTGTTGGGGACACGCGAGCGGGGGCATCCTATACAAAGAATTTGTATAAGACCTGACCACGAAGTATTAACGTCTCGTTATATAACACCGTTCATGACAGAGACTTCACTTCACTAAGATTACCATACGTAACATGACCTTAATCTTGAGAAAGTTGGGAACTCCTGGAATTGAGGGCGGTCCTTTGTTCTGTATGGGTGTGAGTGGCCAGGTTGCTGATTCAAACCTACCATTTTAGGGGTTTCGTCTAATTTGGGAGCTGGGAACTTAGCTACACAAGATGGAATTCATTCCTTCCCTGAGGCAGGGGTAAGTAGATAGATCACTCCCTTAAGGGCTGATTCCAAGGCTTGAACGATGTGGTGCCACACACCTTCTCTTGGCCCGAGAGGTGTTCACACATAGTTGGACTATGTTGTATTGTTCATTAGAGGAATCAGTGGTACTTAAGAAGTGAGATGTAACTACAACGGCAAAACAGTAATTTAGTCTAGTTGTACTTACGAGCATCTATGAAGGGTCATCGTACTCATGATTGGTTATATCCGATGGACACAGAAATATATCTGTGGTAAGAAGAGTTCAGCTATTTGTTTTTAGTGGAATGTCTGACTGTTAACGAATGGTGGATCTCGTGGCTAAAGAGTTTAGTCAGCTATTCACGGATCGTTGGATCTTCGAGCAATATGTCCATTAGGTCCCCTGGGTAGCTTGGATAAAGTTGAGAATCAGTGTTTGGGTTAACTTGAAATGTTCAAATTGACAAGAGGAAGTTCGATTGCATATGATATAATTGAACTAGTTAATTATATATGATATAATTGTCTAAATATATGAGATACATTATTATGGAGGAAATTAGATATAAATATGATTTATATCAAGTAGAGGAGAAATTACTATAGTAGATATGTGATATCAAACTATAGGGTAAAAAAGTATAATATGATTATATTTATTCGTATTTTAATTGGTTAATTATATGATAATTAAGCCAAAATCACGTTCGGACGTGCGTTAGTGGGAAGAGTGTCGGTTATTGTAACCAATGAATTAAAATGAAATTTGTTTCATTTTTGAATCAATCGTCTGAAAAGAGATCAAAAGAGTGCGTTGGTGAAAACGTAATCGATCACTTAAAATCGAGAGCCTATACGTTAGTCGCTCTGCACCTAAACGATCGTCTACCTAGTGCCTAAACGATTGCACACTAAGTCCTAAATGATCAGTTAGCATTCCTAAACAACCGTATAGTGTGTCGTGTTTGCTAAACGATCGCCTTCTATTTTCTAAAAGATTGTTCAGTAAAATCTACACAATCGTGTAGTTTCTCCTAAACGATAAGCATTTTGCTATACGGTAGCGTCTTTTTCCCTCCCACTTGCTCATTGCCTACGATCTATTCTTCCACCTACCTCTACCAAACTCACCAAAGACCACGCTTTGGGTTCTCACTCCGAAAATACCTGGGGCTCTTTTCTGGTGGTGTCATCCCCACTACGTTTGTGTTTGTGCGGTTGTTTGTGTTGTTGTAGTCGATGCATCTGTTGGGCGTTGGTTAATCAGGTAAAGGTCATCTGCTGCGTTGAGTTCCAAAGTTTGAAGACCGTCTTCAACTGGTATGTGAACTCTCTCCCTCGTTTATTTTTGTTCAAAGCATGCCTTTAATTGACTGTTTGTTTGCATAACTGTGCGTTTCAATGTATTTGATGTATTTCGGTCACTGTGTAATTGGAGCACTCCAAACGCACTCATGGAACTCTTCGGTAAGAGATCCTTCAATAGGTATCAAAGTCAGGTTTTGATACTCCGATTTTATATGTTGCAACAAAATGACATTTACGTTCATGGTGGGTGCATTTTTCCAATGTTTAATGGTTAAATTGTTGTGGATGTGCGGATTAATGGATGTTTTCGTGGATGGTAGCCTCGGTTTGATTTAATTCTTTTACATTTGCAGTTATTTTTAAAGGCCCCTGCGTTTTTTGGGCATTAATAATCATTATCGAGTCTGTATTCAAAGTTTGTTTGAAGTTTTGAGTCATTCGAAGATGAAGATCAGTGCAAGCGTTGTGGTTCTTCGAGGAAGGAGACGATCAAGGGTTGATCGTATCGTGCAGACGATGGGGTACGCGATCACTGTTGATTGCATTGTGTCAACGATGGGGTACGCGATTGCTGTTGATCACATCGGTTAAACGATGGGGTATGCGATCAAGAGTTGATCGCATCGAGTCGACGATCGAGTACGCGTTCGCTGAGTATCGCATCGTTTAGATGATGGGATGCTTGCGTATTGCTTAACGCGTGCGTACACTGACGATTGTTTAGGTTAGCAAGCTTCATCGCTTAGTAACTGACTAAACGATCACTTAGTAATGCAAGGTAAATCATTTACCTGTCACCATGTTAAGCGATCGCATAGATGATCAGGCTTAGTAGCCTCGTTGTCGTCCACACGATCGTTTAATTTTGCTTCTATCGTCTAGTGCGCGCTGGACGATCGTCTACCTACGACATTTACTACATGATGGAGTCCTCCTGGTGGTTCAAGACCCGGTTCACCTGTGAACCGATTTGCTCAATGAAAAATGTAATAGATAGGGTTATTTCATTTTGGTTTTTGTAAATGCTCATCTCGGTCCATTAATCCTTTATTTATTACATGCGATGTATGTTTTTTATATGTCATATGGTATGAACATATAGTAAATCCCACCTTAGGTTATGCAATAGTCATGCACATCTCTTTATTGTAATTATTATAATTTAGAGAAACATGATTTAATTATGTAAGAGCATGCTCATGCATCATATAATATAAGAGTTATATTTATGCATGCATAAAAAGCATTGACATGCATCATCTTTATATTATAATTGTTATAGTATAAGGGTGAATGATAGCATGTTTGCATGGTTGTTACGTGTTATATAAAAGTTATATTTAGTAATGATCGGAAATTGCATGAAGCATTAGGTTACTTTATAAATGTTATAAACACCACGTTGTGCGCAATGATTTTAGTTGTTTCTTTTTAAAAAGTTAGAGAGAAATTAGAACTAAAAGAAATAAGAAAGATATGCATGCTCACTTATGTCTAATTCATGGTTTTAAAGTGTTTAAAACTTGGATCACATAAATCTAAGATCACGATTCTAATACGATTAGGAACCCTAAGGCTTTAATCTTTTAATCAGTTTAATAGGATTAAATTGGCTAATAAAAGGTTAAAGTGTAGCAAATCTATCTATAAGGGAGCTTTTGTCTAAGGCGGGTTCTGTCTAGGCTGGGGTATTTAAGTTGATGGAAACGTAACACCCCTACTTGGGAACTTACCTGAAAAGATGAATTAGATAGATTTGATGCATGCATGCAAGTTAAGGACAGTCCATTAAAGTGTTTAAATGTGACTACTTGAACTTGTTCATATTTCATAAAAAAACATTCTTTATAAGCAGAGTTTAAAAAGATGACTTAGACTAAAATCAGTAGCTGAATTGTCTAGATTAATGAACCCTAGGTAGAACATTCAGTGGGAGGTACTTGGGGCATAAGATGCTTCACTTAAGCCTTTAACGTTTCTCTTAAATAGTCCACACCGTGAGATCTACCCTCGGCCTCGCAGCATCTTTGGCGTGTCCCACTAACGGATGGTGTTTGGGTAGGTCAATATCAAGGTGGATGGAGAAAATGTTCATAGTAAGTGGGAGCGGGAAGTGAGATAGCATATCCCTCGGTCTCCCTCGTTAGGTTGAATAAAGTTACTACGCATCGCCTCGAGACACCCTAGGAGTGTTCCCCTAAAGGATGGTAGTTTTGTGCGTTTCTTTATTTGATCTCTTGTAAGAGGATAAGGTAACTTAGTCTCTTGTCCTAATCTACTTTTTCTCTATGGTGGGCTCATTAGGGCGGGACTCTGGCACCGAAAGCGAGGGGTCACACTTACACGGAATTGTTAAAGGTTAACATTTCTGGACCGAAAAATGGTGGTTGTTAGGTTCAATTCCAAGAGTTGGTTCTGCCTAATGGTTGAGAATGTCTCATCCCAACGAAGGGGCAACTGGTCACCCCACCGGTGACGTTTGTCCTGCCTCACAAAATTGTGGTAAATGAATAAAAGTTTTTGAGCTAAGGCTTGCCAGAACTAAACTTAGAAAAGATCTTTTTGAAGAAGCAGCCAAAGTGGAGGAGAGCATTGCGGTGATGGTCAAAGGTGTGTGTAAATTATATTTTGAGAAGCTGGTCATCGCAAAGGAAAGCATGAATGTGAGTTAGAATTTCTTGAGTATAACGCATGCTTGAGGACAAGCATGATTTTAAGTTTGGGGGTGTGTAAATGCATGTCATCTTAATCCTTTTATTTAGAATTATGAAGGTTGTTTGGTAGAATATGCGGCAATCATGATAGGAATTCACGAGAAAGTGAGCTTGCATCGATCAACATGTTGAATCTCATCTAACCCATTATTTTCTGTTATTATGCGTTTAATATTCTATTTTTTGTAGCTAAAACAGGAAATTGACGCAAATGTGAAAATTGGACCACCACATAGACGACCGCATGTGGAGAAACACTCCATTGCAAAGGCAAACACATCGATCAACGCATGGATGTTGCGGTAATCAGCCATATGCGTCCATCACATGGGAGTTGCGCTCGTCAAGCGATTGCGGTCATCATGTAGAGTTGTAGTATTAAGCGAATGCGGTCATTGAATGATTGTGAATATGCGACAACACATGCTAATGGGATCAACACAAGGTTGGTGGAATGGATGCATCAACGCATCTACCTTAAGAAAAACCAAAAGATGATGTTGACATTTCACCCACCACGCCATTAGTGGCAGAGGTTTAAAAAGGACTAACGCGCCGAATGTCAAGACTCAGAGCAGTCCCATTAATGCTGTCGACGACCCAAGCTCTATAAATAGAAGCCGACGAGCAGAAATTCAAGTTATCCAAGGTTTTTGCCTGAGGTTTGCCTAGGGCGGATACTTGCGATCTAGAAAAACACGTGAGAAGAAGTTTGAGAGTTCTTCACCTCCTTCATTCGTTTCGAGTGACGATCGGAGCCTTCGACCGGAGCTAGATCTCGAGAGAGTCAGTTCCTTCGCCCATCATGGCACCACCAGCAGCCTTGACGCACATCTGCTGGGAGCAAATCTTTGCTTCCAGTCGATCATTTCCTTTTTCTTTTTTCTTATATTGTATTATATGACATCTTGTGATTAAGGAATTAATACAATTTTTTTTTCAATGCATTTCTCTGTCTCTTTCGACTCCATCTCCATTTTCTTTGCTTAGCATCTTTACTTTCATTACAACACATAATGGGATTGATTGGGTATCGCATACTTAGTCATGCGGATTAGGGATATGAAGCATGTAGCAACCCCCCGAGAGGTGTGCGTTGCATGAGTGTGTGAGTAATCTTATTTTCTTAATGTGAAGCTACTGCAATGCCTGTCTATAAGCTAACGCATTGCTTGTCTATGAGGAAAGTCAGCAACAATCAACTGCCTGGGAGGGTAAGTGGTTGGACGCATTAAGCAATGTATGCATTGTTCACTAGGGATAGTAACAATCTTGTGTCAACCAAGTTCATGTGTTTGTCTTGTTTTATGTTGTGCCCAACACCCCTTTAGAGCTACTCAAGAGAGAGTCTAAAGAAAGAACCTAATAACTCGAGAGAGCTAGGTTAGAATCTAGACTCGAGAGAGCGAGATTAGATCGGCATAAGCAAGAGATAGGGACTTAGAGATAAGCACTATTTGCTATTAACCCATCGCATGCATCCTAGAGATAGGATACGATTATGTGCGGTCACCGTAGTGTTGTGTGCATTTTGCATCATCACATAGGAAAAGAGTAGAGACTTAAGAATAAGCTCTATGGACACTTTTGCATTCAACACATGCGTCCTAGACTTAGAAGCACTACATTTACATTGGAAAATGATTTGCCATGCATGAGTGTAGCATGATCGCATTGGCTTGCATTGACTAAGATTGCCCTTGCAGTCACTCTTAAGGGTTGCAATGAAATCATCTCCGCATTTTATCTATCTTCCCACACATTTATTTCATGTCAAGGTTTGTCGTATCTTTACCTTTCATGCATATTCTCATTGTGTTATCTGTTAAATAGGAGTAGGAGAAGGATTAACTTAGCAACATCCCTTCCATTCTTTTATTTAAACCGTCGCATGCACATTACCGCATACATATAGCTACAAGTTCCTGTGTTCGACCTTGGATTACTCGAGAAACTTGCGTTGGAATTATACTTGGTTCGAGTACAAGAAAACTTGTGGCAGGATGCATGGTCATCGCATACATTCATTAACGCATTATTAGTCCAACGCATGACCATCGACGCATGACTATCAACGCATATCTTAGGAACATGCATGGCATACCGTGTCCACGGGATTTTGGTTGTCGAGTAAAATTGACTTCTAATTTCCTGCCATCACACCTTGAGAGTTGTGGAACGGGCGTAAAGCTAGTTTACGTTACTTCTGCACTTGGGGTTGCCCTGCACATGTGCTTAAGGCTAATCCCAAGAAGTTGGAACCACGGTTGAGGTTATGCCTCTTTGTAAGCTACCCTAAAGGTACACGAGGGGGTTATTTTTATGATCCGACGGAAAATAGAGTGTTTGTTTCATCAAACGCTACTTTCCTAGAGGAGGATCATATAAAGAAGCACAGTCCACGAAACAAAGTCGTGTTGCGTGATCTTTCCAATGAAAATACTGAAACTTCAACAAGAGTTGTTGAAGAGCCTACTACATCAGCAAGAGTTGTTGAAGAGCCTACTACATCAGCAAGAGTTGTTGATGGGAAGTCATCTAGTATGTCGGTTCCACCTTAAGAGTTGAGGGAACCTCGAGGCAGTGGGAGGGTTGCGAACCCACCCGTTCGCTATCTAGGTTTCATGAAAATCCTTGCTATGGTAGCAGATGGCGATGTTAAGGATCCGTTGTTTTATCGAAAGGAAATGGAGGATGTTGACCGAGATGAATGGGTCAAGGCCATGGATCTCAAGATGGAGTCGATGTACTACAATTAAATATGGGATATTGTAGATCAACCTGATGGGGTTCGACCTATAGGTTGTAAATGGATCTACAAGTGCAAACGAGGTGTTGATGGAAAAGTATAGACTTTCAAGGCTCGACTTGTGGCAAAAGGTTATACCCAGGTAGAGAGAGTCGACTATGAGAAGACTTTCTCACCTGTTGCCATGTTAAAGTCGATCTGCATCCTCTTGTCCATTGCAGCTTATTACAATTATGAGATGTCACAAATGGACGTCAAGACAGCCTTTCTGAATGGCAATCTTGAGGAGACCATTTACATGGTGCAACCTGAGGGATTCATAGCCCAAGATCAAGAGCAAAAGGTTTGCAAATTGAATCAGTCCATTTATGGACTGAAACAGGCGTCTCGATCTTGGAACATACAGTTTGATACTGCGATCAAGTCGTATGGCTTTGACCAGAACGTTGATGAACCTTGTGTCTACAAGAAGATCATCAACGTTTCAATAGTCTTCTTAGTGTTGTACGTAGACAATATCCTACTCATTGGGAATGATGTAAGTCTATTGACTGCAGTTAAGAACTGGCTAGCGATCCAATTCCAAATTTAAGATTTGGGAGAGGCTCAGTTTGTTCTAGGTATACAGATCTTTCGGGATCATATGAACAAAGTGCTAGCACTGTCTCAAGCATCGTACATTGACAAGATGTTGCTCAAGTACTCGATGCAGGACTCCAAGTGTTGGGATTAGTGCGTTGTTTTGTAAAGATACACAATTTTCAATGAATAAAATAAGTGTTATTTAATTCTGGTATTTACTCATATCTAACAAACAAAGCTCCTTGGTTATCTTATGTGAACGTAAGCATGTATATAAGATATACAAGTGGATCATGCCTTAAGTAATAACCTAAATTGGTCTGTAGTATAAGGATTAAGGTGGGATACCTGATCTTGGTGACACTACGGATATGGCCCGCTTTGTAGAGGTTTACAATATTGTAAACTACTACAGATGGTAGATCCTGACCATTCATGTAGAGACGTGGAGCAGGGGTGTCCTATAAAAAGAGTTTGTATAAGACCTGAACCACGAGATGACTAAACTCTATATATAACACTATTGATACTAGAGACTTGCATTTCACCTAAATGACCATAGGTGACACGACCTCAATCCTGAGTGTTTTTGGAACTCCTACCTTTGAGGGTGGTCCTCTGATTAGTATGGGTGAGAGTGGCCAAATTGCCAACTCAACATGCCTACCTTTTTGGGTACTTTTCTAATCTGGGAGCTGGAAACTCAATCCACAATATGGAATTCACTTCTTTCTCGAAGCAAGGATAAGTAGAGAGATTGCTCCCTTAAGGGCTGATTACGGGGCTTGAACATAGTGGCCATAGCTTCTCTTTGGAAGAGAAGACTCAGTCATAGTAGAACTATGACTTATGTTCATTAGAGGGATCAGTGGTACTTAAGGAGACAGATGTAACTACAGGGGCATAACGGTTATTGGCCCAACTATACTTACGAGCGATCTGTGAAGGGTTGTCGCACTGCTGATTAGTTAAGATGGACACATAATATATCTGTACTAAGGAGAGTTTAGCTGTCGGTCTTTAATGGAGTGCCTAGCAGTTAACGAATGGTGGATCCCATGACTAAAAAGTTTAGTCAATTATTCACGTACTGTTGGAGCATCGGAGCTACATGTCCATAAGGTCCCCTTTGTAGCTTGGATTTAGTTGAGGACCAGTTCTTGGTGTTGATTTGAAATGTTCAAATTGACAAGAGGTATTTTGATTATATATGATATAATCGGTATGATGTATAAGATACATCTAGTGGAGGATTGATGTAAATGAGATTTACATTAAGTACCATGGAATAGAAAAAGAACTATGGTTTATATGTTTCATGAGATGAAATATTAAAACTATAGGTTATAAATATAGTATGATAAGTTGGTTATCATTTATATTTACAATAATATTAATTATTGGATAATTAATTCTTTTTCTTTTAAATAACCAAAGTAGTGGGTGGTTATTAGATCATGGTAACCGTGAGTTTAAAAGGAAAGTGGTTTCCTATTTTGAAAGGAAGTTTTGTTACAAACATTTGAAAAAAATTTTTAGTTTTCTCTTACGAAAAAGAAACTCACAAATTTGTCAAGTAATTTCGGATTTACTAAACGACGGCTGGGTGAGCTAAACGATCGTGTAGTGCCTGTAGGTGACAGACCGAGCTAAACGATAAAGCTAAACGATCGCATAACTTTAACTAAACGATTGGGAATCGACCTATACGATAGGTCTCCGCCATCTCCCACTTGCCCAGTCATGTACGTGATCATTGTTTCCTCTGTTCGTCTGCCTTATACCAAGTCCAAACAAAGCCCACTCTCTAAATTCTCACACCAAGAATACCAAGGTAGCCTTGTTGGTGGTGTCAGACTCAACTTGAGACCGTCGAGGTCCTCTGGAGGCCGTTCGTGGTGCTGTGGAGGAGTCCGTTTGTGTTGCAGAGGAGTTTGTGACCAAGGAGATCGTTGGGGACGAGCGTGAAATGTTCGTGCTGTGTTCATGCAGTGTTACGGTCGTGTAGATCGGGCGTTCGAGGCTGCTGATTATTCGAGCGTTCGTGCGCATCGAAGCATAGAGACGCATTTGCATTTGTTCGTATAGTTTTTCCCTCTGTAGATTTAAGATTTACATGTTGTAATTTCTGTATGATTTGTATAACCATTTGTTTGAAGTCGACTGTAAATGTTATGTTAATTCATGATTGTAATTTGGAATAATCTTGTTTCGCTGCTCATGGAAATCTCGTTTCCGATTTTCTTCACTAAGAGGGGCCTACTTTCATTCAGGCATGGAGTCACTTTATCTAAGGACATGTGTCCTAAGATGCCTTAAGAGTTTGAGAAGATGAGACGGGTCTCATATGCGTTTGTCATTGGTAGTTTGATGTACGCAATGCTCTATACTCATGTAGACATCTGCTATGCTGTGGGCATAGTCAGTAGGTATTAGTCTAACCCAGGCCAGGGTCACTAAACCGCAGTGAATAATCCTCAAGTATCTTTGGAGAACGAGGGACTACATGTTCGTGTATGGTTCTAGGGATTTGATTCTTACCGGATACACAAATTCTGACTTTCAGACTGATAAGGACTCTCGCAAGTCCACATCAGGGTTAGTCTTTACTCTTAACAGAGGAGTTGTAGTGTGGCGAAGCACTAAGCAGGGGTGCATCGCTAACTCCACTATGGAGGTGGAGTACGTAGCTGCTTGCCAAGCTGCTAAGGAGGCCGTCTGGCTCAGGATGTTCTTGATGGCTCAGGATGTTCTTGACAGAACTGGAAGTTGTTCCAGATATGTCTAGGCCCATTACCCTCTATTATGATAATAGTCGGGCAATGTTGAACTCTAAGGAGCTGAGGAGTCACAAACGCAGCAAACACATAAAGCGAAAATATCATTTAATCCGTGAGATCATGCATCGAGGGGATGTGATCATCACAAAAATCACTTCGGAGCACAATGTTGTTGACCCGTTTACGAAGGTTCTCACGACTACAGTGTTTGAGGGTCACCTACAGAGCATGGGTCTACAGGATCGCCCGTGGCTAGACTAGGGCAAGTGGGAGATTTTCTTGTATTGGGCTTTTATGCCTTAGTTTATTGTTTTGTACTAGTTTTATGTACATTCCACTTTGCTTTAGGACAAGTGGGAGATTGTTGGGGTTAATACTCTAAAGTCTCGTGTCCTATAATTTGTAAATAGTTTGTATGAATTCTTGTGTTGTAATATATGATATTTACTTCACATCTTGTATTTTGCTCAGTTGCTTGTTTTATTTTCTTTACCATAAACCAATAAACATAAAATCCCTGGTTATCTGTATGTGACTCAAGAATGTATGTGGTGACATACAAATGGATCATGTCTTGAGTGATAACCAAAATGGTCTGTAGTATATGAATATAGGAGGGAAACCTTATCCTGGTAACGCTACGGATGTGGCCTACTTTGTGGAATGATCACAAGTGTTGTGACTTTTCACAGATGGTCTGGTCGTGATCATTCATGTTGGGGACATGCGAGCGGGGGCGTTCTCTACAAAGAGTTTGTATAAGACCTGACCACGAAGTGTTAACGTCTCATTATATAACACCGTTCATGACAGAGACTTCACTTCACTAGGATGACCATAGGTAACATGACCTCAATCTTGAGTGAGTTGGGAACTCCTGCCATTGAGGGCGATCCTTTGATCTGTATGTATGCGAGTGGCCAAGTTGCCGATTCAAACCTACCATTTTGGGGATTCGTCTAATTTGGGAGTTAGGAACTCAGCTATACAAGATTGAATTCCCTCCTTCCCCGAGGTAGGGGTAAGTAGATAGATAACTTCCTTAAGGGCTGATTCCAGGGCTTGAACGATGTTGTGCCACACACCTTCTCTTGGCCCGAGAGGTGTTCACACATAGTTGGACTATGTTGTATTGTTCATTAGAGGAATCAGTGGTACTTAAGGAGTGAGATGTAACTACAGGGGTAAAACGGTAATTTGGCCAACCCGTACTTACGAGCATCTGTGAAGGGTCATCATACTCATGATTGGTTATATCCGATGGACACTGAAATAAATTTGTGGTAAGAAGAGTTCAGCTGTTGGTCTTTAGTGGAATGCCTGACAATTAACGAATGGTGGATCTTGTGGCTAAAGAGTTTAGTCAGCTATTCATGGACCGTTGGAGCTTTGAGCAACAGGTCCATTAGGTCTCCTGGGTAGCTTGGATAAAGTCGAGAATCAGTGTTTGGGTTAACTTGAAATGTTCAAATTGACAAGAGGAAGTTCGATTGTATATGATATAATTGAACTAGTTAATTATATATGATATAATTGGCTAAATGTATGAGATACATTATTATGGAGGAAATTAGATATAAATATGATTTATATCAAGTAGACGAGAAATTACTATAGTAGATATGTGATATCAAACTATAGGGTAAAAAAGTATAATATGATTATATTTATTCATATTTTAATTGATTAATTATATGATAATTAAGCCAAAATCACGTTCGGATGTGCGTTAGTGGGAAGAGCGTCAATTATTGTAACTGATGAATTAAAATCAAATTTGTTCCATTTTTGAATCGATCGTCCGAAAAGAGATCGAAAGAGCGTGTTGGTGAGAACGTAATCAATCGCTTAAAATCGAGAGCCTATACGATAGTCGCTCTGCACCTAAACGATTGTCTACCTAGCACCTAAACGATCGCACACTTAGTCCTAAATGATCGGTTAGCTTTCCTAAATGATCATTGATACCTTGTAGGAATACAAGTTATTTATACTGTTTTATTTAGATATTGCGGCTAAAAGAAAGAAAACTTGCGTCGATAGTATAGAAATTGGCTAAGAAATGCGAGAATTATAAAATGTCGTCGATACACCCACTAACACCATCGCGAGGGTAGAATAGAGTATTTCAATTTCTGTTTTGCAGGAAATCAGTCACCGCATGCGTCAATGGCCCAAAGATAAGATAAACAACGCATCTACGTCGCATTGCGCCCATCATTCAGGATGAAGAAATGATTAGCGCAATGATGGCGCATGCGACAATCGATCAAGAGCTTAGAAATCAATGCAAATTCAACCGCATGCGGTAATAAAAAACAACACCGCGTGCGGCGATCGATCGAAGATGTAAAAAGCAACGCATTTACGGAGGATTCTGACAAATGTACAGCTTTCAGTTGTGCATTTCTGACAGGTTGATTGCATAACAGAAGGAATACTCACTCCGCCATTTCAGGAACTACCATAACCATAAAGTAGGGACCACAAAGTCAAAGAGCCAAGCTTTACTTATAAATAGCTTCTGCAAATTCACTGGTCTAAAGTGTATATACCGATCTGAGAGAGAGACTGGTCTGAAGTGATTTCCAGAGTAGACCCAGGATAATTACGAGACAAGGCCGAGAGGTGAGTCTCCGGGCAAAGAATCCTTCCAATACCCGCCGTTGAAGCTCTGTACGGAGGTCATTTCTACCAGAAGAGCAAGTCTGAGAGAGAAGCTCTCCTCTCCATCTCTACCACACACCGGCAAGCAAAACCTCCGTTCGGAATCTGTGTCAAGACGTTGACACTCCTTCTGTATTTGTTTCTAATCTCTATTTCATCACTTGTATTCATCTTCTTAATCTTTCATTCACACCATGTATCGAACGCTTAATCTTAGTATTAAATGTTATGATCATTACCATTATCATCTCTCTGTCTATTTTCGTTCATCCATAATCCATTTTCTTCATGATGTTTTCTTAATTCCCTGGGTAATTAGCAAGAATTAAGCAAGTAAATTAATTTGTGTTAAGGAAATAATTAAATTTAGCTAGAACATGCTCGATGGCATCTTCACTTGTGAGAGCAGAAGTGAAGATGTTATTCCACCTATCGAGAGAAGGTTGGAAGAATGTGTTAACTAAAGCGAGAAGTACTTCCAGAGATGGAAGCAACCTTGCGTTCATCACGTTCATCCCTGTTTCACCATAGAGATATGGGAACGCAGCCGATCACCGAGAGGTGTACGCCAAGGGAAAGCGGAACCTTAGTTTCATCTTTAATGCAATTGACAAACTTACGTTGTTTTTACTAATTACTCTTTCTATTTCTGATTCATCCATAAAGACTTGCCATCTCATACACGATCCTTTGTATAACTTCACAGTCAATCTCGACCTCAGTATCATGTTTCATGTATCTTGTATCTTGTATCATATTAGTTTAGGATTTTATTTTATCAACGCAACTTTATTTTATTAATGCAATTTTATTTCATCGCAATTTATATTACTGTATAAACACTGGTTGCATATACCACATGAGTAACACATTAACGAAAAAAATCCCTGTGTTTGACCTCGGATTATTCTGAGAAACTTGCATTGGAATTATACTTGGTTTCAGTGCAAGAAAACTTGTGACACACATTACTCTATCGCATACTACAAGCATATCATTAACAACGCATATTTAGAAGTAGTATCGCATAAAGACTAAAGATATAAAAACATCGTGTCAAGTTTATGGCACAGTGCACGCATAAAAAGGAAATTCGTCTTTAGCATTACAATCATTTAGTGTGTCGTGTTTGCTAAACGATCGCCTTCTATTTTCTAAACGATCGTTCAGTAAAATCTACACGATCATGTAGTTTCTTCTAAACGATAAACATCTTGCTATAAGATAAGATCTTTTTCCCTCCCACTTGCATATAGCCTACACGAATTTTCTTCCTCCTACTTCTATGAAACTCACTAAAGACCACGCTTTGGGTTCTCACTCCGAGAATACCTAGGGCTCTTTTCTGGTGATGTTGCCCCATTGCGTTCGTGTTTGTGTGGTTGCTCGTGCTGCTGTAGCCGACACATCTACTAGGCATTGGTTGATCGAGTAGAGGTCATCCGCTGCGTTGAGATCCAAAGTTTGAAGACCGCCTTCAACTGGTATGTGAACTCTCTCCCTCGTTTATTCTTGTTCAAAGCATGCCTTTAATTGACTGTTCATTTGCATAACTGTGTGTTTGAAAGTATTTGATGTATTTCGGTCACTATGAAATTGGAGCGATCTGAACGCACTCATCGAACTCTTTGGTAAGAGATCCTTCAGTGAAAACAGCAGAGGCCAACCCTCTTATGATATCTTCTACCAGTTGAACCTGTACAACATTGTAATCATCACAGAACTCAACATCACTTATCATCACAATATGTTATTTTCACATCGTTACTCAAGAGATATTTCATACAGACAAAATTTTAACTCTAACTATGTAGAGCCCAACTAATTATCGTCCACTTGTAGATACACAACTGACTATCAAACCCGTTTTACAACAGTGGCAGATTGAACCATCTTTATCAAGCAACCTGCAACCCTGGAATCCTAGAACTTTTTTGCTACCTAGGGGGAAAACAAAAACATAGAAAAATGTGAATTGGGAAGAGGTGTGACACAACATTATTTCACTAACCAAGGCTCAAACATATGCAAGATCAGACCTGTCACTCTTACTTTATAACACTGTTTACTGTTTAAGACAGACTACTTCACAGCGATGACCTAGGTAACTTAACCTTAATCCTGAGCTAACTATGAACTCGGGATTATCCTTTGATCTGCAAATGGTGAGAGTAGACCAACTGCCTCTACTCAATAAGCTTACCATTTTGGGGATAAGACCGAATGAATAGCTGGGAACATAGGGTGTAAGAGGGAATTCACTCCTACCTGATTAGGGTTAGTAGAGAGGTTGTTCCTTTCAAGTGTTGATTCTGAGTCTTGAACAAGAGGCTTCACCCTCCCATTGGCCTGAGAGGGATTCGATTTGTTGATTGGATCACAAATAAATTGTTCATAGGGGATCAGTGGAACTTAAGGAACACAAGGTAATTTTGGGGGTAAAACAGAGATTCGACCCAGTCGTTATTACGAGCAACCTGTGAATGGTTAACTGACTAATCATGGTTATATCGAGTGTACATAATATATCAACAGTGAGGGGAGTTCAGCTATGGGTTTTAGTGGAATCACCAATTAGTTAACGAATGGGGGTTAGATCAGTCTAATGAGTTTAGCCGATTAATCTCGGATCGTTAGAGCCCATGATCTGTAGGTCTGCGAGGTCCCCCTACTAGCTCGTAAATGGATAAGCTCTAAAATAGCGTGATAAGTTAATTTGAAGTGTTCAAATTAGAATTAAATGAATTTGGAGAAATATGATTTAAATATTTGAAGAAGGAATTGTGTTAAAAATTAATTTAATATTTTATATTAAATTAATTAGAATTATTTAAATTGTTTAAATAATTATTTATTGATTTTATTAAAGAAAATTAATTTATGAAATTAATTTTGTAAAATTAATAATATTTTTCAGTTTTATTAAGTAAAATTGATTTTTTAAATCAATTTTGATAAAATTGAATAAGAAAAGAAAAACACAAAGTTGGAAAAAATTGATTTTCTATTTACTTCATGAACTAGCTCACCAACAACCCATTTTAACTCTTCATTAACTCTAAGCATGAGGTGCATCTCATGCAGCAAACTTCTTTGCATGAAGGTCTGCAATATGTAAAAGATTTTGGAGTGTTTTGAAGATATAGCAACTGAACAAAATTTTGAGAAAAAGTTGAGAGAAGAAAGGTACTCTTCTACATGGTTGTTGCTGCAAGCTTCTCCAAATTCCCTTAATTCCAGCTTATTTTGAGTCTCACTACTCAATCTTGAGCTTCAAAAGGATAGTAGGGAAGATCTTGGGGTGGTCTACAACAAGATCCTATGGAAATCTGTAGTTGAATCGAAGCTTAGAGGAAGTTCTTCAAAGGTATGTCATGAAACCCATTTTTTTCTATTGAAACATGTTTTCTTTTTTGCCAAAATTAAAGAATTAGAGTGCTTATGGATCCTGGTTTCTTCTGCTGCACATTGGTACCTACCAACATAACTCACTATCAAACCCTTTTTACAACAGTGGCAGACTGAACCATCTTTATCAAGCAACCTGCAACCCCGGAATCGTTGAACTTTTTTGCTACCTGGGGGGAAAACAAAAACATAGAAAAATGTGAGTTGGGAAGAGGTGTGACACTTTACATTATTTCACTAACCAAGGCTCAAACACATGCATGACTTGTTTTTGCATTAAATTACTCATAAAGTCATCAAATGTGATGTGACACACATGCTTTTTCCACAATAACTTATGCATTTTAAGGCTTAATCACTCACATTAATAGGTCTTATCAATGACATTTCTGTTTAGTTTAGATAGTTTGTTATACAACATTAGTGGGTTTGTTTCATTTTTCTTTTCTTTTCCCTTGTTATTTTTCTTTGCCCAAAATATTTTTCTACTCCATTTATTCTTTTTCCTTTTTTCTCCCCACAATTTACATTCATTTCGTAAACATTAAAATTGAATGCATACTTATCCATTCCAGTAGTTTGAAAAGTGAATCATTTTTTGTGATATTGTTTCAAATTCTCAAAATTATATGTAATCATTTCAAGATTTTATCAAAATAGTATCGGTTACCAATCTTTTTCTATTATTAACATTCTTCCTATAGGGAAGTTAGTTTTTAGAAACTAAATTAACAAGATCAATTTAGGATTTTAATGGCATGTTAAACACCATGTCGTTTACGAGTTGTTGTGAAGACACACTATAAATAAGTTCTCATCGAATTTGTCTAGACTCATCTTTCTCAATTGGTAATCTCTTAGAAGCAAAATCATTAAGATCTAACTGGCATGGCAAATCAAAAACTTTCTGCAGTGTCCATTTTTGTCTTGGTGATCTTTGCATATTTTGTTTTATCAAGTATGCTCTTCTCTTGTAACCCTTCTAATCTCATAATGTTATGTTCTTTTGTGTAAAAAATATTATTAACAATGTCGATATTTTGTCAAATGGCAGCAAAAGGAGATTTGATAAATATGACTTTTATAGGGTCATGTTCAGACTTAGACGATGGTGTTTCATGTAATAACGAATGCCTCAAACAGAACAAACCCGGTGGGCTTTGCTATCCCAAGTTGCCTGGGCTTTCGAATGATAAAGATTGTTGTTGTTATACTTGATCATGGAAATGAAAATAAAATAGTATCTCAATAACATCATATAACCTTAATTTCAAAGTTTTAAACAATTGTATACCGAAATATTTGTTTTTATTATGTCATCTTCCATACTTTTCTATCTTTGTTAAAAACATTTCATTATTACATGTAAGAAATCCCTTGTCATTGTATAAAAAAGATGTTATGCATTTGTTTAGTAAGCTACAATAATGTTGTAATGACGAGTTCTAATGGCACAACGATACATAAATTATAATATAGAACTTCCTCGATAAAATTTTATCAATAGAATATTACATTATAACTCGATGATTTTAAAAACTTATGTGTACAAAAATTCACTATGGAAGAATACATAATTGTAGGTTAGCCAAAAAAAATTGATTTGATTTGTGGTATGCTTTGAAAATAGAGATTAAAAAAATGTGACATAACAATAAGAAAATAAGAGAGGGAATTGTGTTGGAAAATACGTAAAAGAAAGTTAGGATACAAAAGAAAGTTTTCTACAGATGAATGGACTTTGCGGCCGTAATTACTTCACTCAACTAGATTCAAACACAACCTAACATGAAACCCAACTGCATGCATATCTTTGGTCTTTCAAGCAAAGAGAGGTTAAGTCATAGGCAATCAGATTGTTCCCACAATCTACCCTAATCGACACTTAGCCATGTGAATTGATTTCAACTCCTATTTAGCTCCATTAGAGAATCTCTTTCAGGAGAAAAACACTTGAACACTTCTTTCTATGGCTGATTCAAACCTAAATAGTTGAGCATCTAGTTCAATGAAAGTATCGGCATTACCCTATTTCTAGGGTGTTAAACGAAATTTTATCTCTAAGCGTTTCTCCTACATTTTTACGTGAAAATGGTTTTATTTTCTAACTCATTTTATATTATACCTAAGATTATAAGTAAACCTATATGATCAATCGATATTAACAATATGCATATAATCAAGAGAAAACAAAAACTAAATGTTGAGCAATATATAATGGGACACGTGTGGAACTTTTACTTAATCATGAGGGTATCCACATCTTCGAATCCAAAAAGGATTTTTGGCTCATAATGAAATTTAGGAGCACAAAGAGTAAATAATTGAAGAACTCATATTATTAGTGGACAAAAACAAATGTAAAAGGAACAAAAATCAGTAGCTACAGAACTGAATACTAAACTACTGCAAATAAAGTTAATGATACAATAAGATGGAAATGAGGGACTAGTAAAGTCCTCAACTTGCCTCTTAATCTAGCTAAGTCCTCTCTTTCTGAATGAACATTAGAACTTGTGTTTTTTTCTTTCAAAGAAAGCACCTAGAAGAAAATTACAAGGATGAAAAGGGTCAAAACAGAAGCCCTTAGGGGTATGTTTGTAGTAAAATCAAAACTGAAAAACGATAGAATTTCTTGTTAGCTTGTGCTTGTTGTTCGATGCTTTGAGAAATAAAAGCGGCATCTTTAATTATAGACTTCCAAATGGATAAGGTTTCCTTAGAACACCTTGCTGCTCTTTCCAATCAATTTGGGCTAAATAAATGCAAATTGGATATGATTTGGATTCACTTTGAGAAGAAACAAATAATCTCGAAAAATATGGAACTTTTTGTTTTTGCAACAATTTGATAATTTTCTACTTATGACATCAAAACATAAGAATTATGCAATTTTTGATTGTTTTTGTACATACTTTATGTCACACCCCCTCCCACATCTCCCCTTCTCACATCTCCCCATCCCAGATTTCCTATTTAACCCTAGAGGAGATGTGAAGACAGCAAATGCAAACCCTCTTATGACATCTTCTGCCAGTTGAACCTGTACAACATCGTAATCATCACAGAACTCAACATCACTCATCATCACAATATGTTATTTTCACATCGTTACTCAAGAGATATTTCATTACAGACAAAATTCTAACTCTAACTCTGTAGAGCCCAACTAATTATTGTCCACTTCCCGATACACAAGTGACTATTAAACCCTTTTTACAACAGTGGCAGACTGGACCATCTTTATCAAGCAACCTGCAACCCTAGAATCGTTGAACTTTTTTGCTATCTGGGGGGAAAACAAAAACATAGAAAAATGTGAGTTGGGAAGAGGTGTGACACTTTACATTATTTCACTAACCAAGGCTCAAACACATGCATGACTTGTTTTTGCATTAAATTACTCATAAAGTCATCAAATGTGATGTGACACACATGCTTTTTCCACAATAACTTATGCCTTTTAAGGCTTAATCACTCACATTAATAGGTGTTATCAATGACATTTCTGTTTAGTTTTGATAGTTTGTTATACAACATTAGTGGGTTTGTTTCATTTTTCTTTTCTTTTCCCTTGTTATTTTTCTTTGCCCAAAATATTTTTCTACTCCATTTATTCTTTTTCCTTTTTCCTCCTCACAATTTACATTCATTTCATAAACATTAAAATTGAATGCATACTTATCCATTCTAGTAGTTAGAAAAAGTGAATTGTTTTTCGCAGTATTGTTTCAAATTCTCAAAATTATATGTAATCATTTCAAGATTTTATCAAAATAGTATCGGTTACCAATCTTTTTCTATTATTAACATTCTTCCCGTAGGAAAGTTAGTTTTTGGAAACTAAATTAACAAGATCAATTTAGGATTTTAATGGCATGTTTAACACCATACCGTTTATGAATTGTTGTGAAGACAAACTATAAATAAGTTCTCATCGAATTTGTCTAGACTCATATTTTTCAATTGATAATCTCTTAGAAGCAAAATTATTAAGATCTAACAGACATGGAAAATCAAAAACTTTCTACAGTGTCCATTTTTGTCTTCGTGATCTTCGCATGTTTTGTTTTATCAAGTATGCTCTTCTCTTGTAACCCTTCTAATCTCATAATGTTATGTTATTTTGTGTAAAAAATATTATTAATAATGTCGATATTTTGTCAAATGGCAGCAAAAGGAGATTTGATAAATATGACTTGTATAGGGCCATGTTCAGACCCAGACGATGGTGTTTCATGTAATAACAAATGCCTCAGACAGAACAAACCTGGTGGGCTTTGCTATCCCAAGTTGCCTGGGCTTTCGAATGAAAAAGATTGTTGTTGTTATACTTGATCATGGAAATGAAAATAAAATAGTATCTCAATAACATCATATAACCTTAATTTCAAAGTTTTAAACAATTGTATACCGAAATATTTGTTTTTATTATGTCATCTTCCATACTTTTCTATCTTTGTTAAAAACATTTCATTATTACATGTAAGAAATCCCTTGTCATTGTATAAAAAAGATGTTATGCATTTGTTTAGTAAGCTACAATAATGTTGTAATGACGAGTTCTAATGGCACAACGATACATAAATTATAATATAGAACTTCCTCGATAAAATTGTATCAATAGAATATTACATTATAACTCGATGATTTTAAAAACTTATATGTTCAAAAATTCACTATGGAAGCATATGTCACTGTTGGTTAGGCAAAAGAATTGATTTGTTTTGTGGTATGCTTTAAAAATAGAGCTTAAAAATGTGACATAACAATAAGAAAATAAAAGAGAGAATTGTGCTAGAAAATACGTAAAAGAAAGTTAGGATTGAAAAGAAAATTTTCTACCGAAAGAATGGACTTTGCGCCCGCAATTACTTCGCTCAACTAGATTCAAACACAAACTAACATGAAACCCAACTGCGCGCACATCTTTGGTCTTTCAAGCCAAGAAGGGTTAAGTCATAGGCAATCAGATTTCTTACATAATCTACCCTAATCGACACATAGCCACACGAATTGATTTTAACTCTTATTTAGCTCCCCTAGATAATCTCTTTTAGGAGAAAAACAATTGAACACTTCTTTCTATGGCCGATTCAAACTTAGATAGCTGAGCATCCAGTTCAATGAAAGTATCAGCATTACCCTATTTCTAGGGTGTCAAACGAAATTTTATCTCTAAGCGTTTCTCCTACATTTTTACATGAAAATGGTTTTATTTTCTAACTCCTTTTATATTATACCTAAGATTATAGGTCAACCTATATGATCAATCGATATTAACAATATGCATATAATCAAGAAGAAAACAAAAACTTAATGTTGAGCAATAAAAAATGGGACACATGTGGAGCTTTTACTTAATCATGAGGGTATCCACATCTTCGAATCAAAAAAGGATTTTTGGCTCATAATGAAATTAAGGAGCACAAAGAGTAAATAATTGAAGAACTCATATTATTAGTGGACAGAAACAAATGTAAAAGGAACAAAAAATAGTAGCTACAGAACTGAATACTAAACTACTGCAAAGAAACTTAATGATACAATAAGATGGAAATGAGGGATTAGTAAAGTCCTCAACTTGCCTCTCAATCTAGCTAAGTCCTCTCTATTCGAATGAACATTAGAACTTATGTTTTTTCCTTCAAAGAAAGCACCTAGAAGAAACTTACAAGGATGAGAGGATCAAAACAACTGCCCTTATGAGTATTGTTGGGCATGCTTCTTGTTGAATGTATTTTAAAAGCCCAAATGATGAATCCATTGGCCCTACTTTGCTAATCCAATTCGTGAACCCAAGAATTTTGCCCCAAAATGAATTTGGTTTGGTAGAGTTCTTGGCTATTGTTTGTCCATAAACTTCCAGCTGATGTGCTCTACGTGGTTTGCTCCTCTAACCCTTGCCTGATGGAAGTGAATGAAAACTTTTATTCTGATGGGATTTTTGTAGAATTAATTTCTTTCTCTCTCTCTCATTCTCTCTTTCGATATTGCAGAGCTTCTCTAACCCTAATCTTTTGTTTGTTTCGTGCAACTACTTAAGTAAATGATTGGCGATAAAGAGCATGCAATCTTGTAGAAGAAAAGAGGAAGAAGAGTTCTACACGATGATATACGTGGTTCGGCAAATGATGCCTACATCCAGGGGAAGGAGAGTAGATCTTATTCAAGAGCTAAGTCACAGCTTTTCTTTTTACAAATTTCAAGCTTTCTTGAAGCTTTTGTATGTTGTATGCTACGAAATTTGTAAATGATGAGTATTTATACTATTTTTTTTTATACAGGTAGTTACAATAACAAACTATGAAAAAGTTAAAGATATGTGAACAGTTGTTGAATATATTGAATGTTTGAGCTGATTTACTTCAAATCTCCACCTTAAGCTCAACATGCAAGCTCTTTTCCTTCCAGATTTAACAAGTCTTCAACCTTTTTCAGGAAGCTGGAAGCTGATCTGACCAAGATAGTTTCCTAGCTTGAGTTTGGACACAGGTTTGGTAAGCATGTCGACTACATTTTTGCTGGTATGAACTTTAAGCACTTCGACTTCTCCTTTCTCTATTATACCTCTTACAAAGTGATATTTAATATCTATATGTTTGGTCCTCGAATGTTATTGAGGGTTTTTGGATAGGTGAATGGCACTTTGGTTATCACAGTAGATCTTTACTACTGTTTGATTAATACCAAAGTCCTTCATCAACCATTTTAAGCACAATGCTTCTTTTATTGCTTCTAATAAAGCAATGTACTCTGCTTTTATGGTTGATAATGTTGTGATTGACTGTAAATTTGCTTTCGACCACAACAAATTAGGACCGAATAAGAATAGATAACCTGTTAATGATCTTCTTTTGTCTTGGTCATCTGCAAAATCTGAATCAACATATCCATATAACTCTAAATTTGTTTCATTAGTACTTTGATATGTTAATTTTGACTGTTTAGACCAAATTAGATATCTTAAAATCCATTTTGTTGCTTCCCAGTGCCTTTTTCCAAGGTTAGACATGTATCTACTGACAAGGCTAGTGTTGTATGATAGGTCTAGTCTAGTAGATATCATTAGGTACATTAAACTCCCTACTGCTTGATAGTATGGAATTGATTGCATTTGTGTCAAATGTTCTATGTCTGTTTCTTTTGGTGAGTTTTCCGAGGAAAGTTTAAAATGACTAGCAATAGGTATAGTGACTGATTTTGCATTAGACATATTAAATCTGTTAATTACTTTTTCACAGTAGCTTAATTGACTAATGGTTAGAGTAGAGAAAGCCCTATCTCTTTGAATTTCAATCCCAAGGATCTTTTTAGACTGACCCAAATCCTTCATGTCAACTTCTCTCTTTAGGACATCTTTGACATGAATTAAATCCTCCTTAGATTTCCCTGCTAGTAGCATATCATCAACATAGAGTAGTAGATAGGCTTTGTCCTTATAGTGGTTGAATTAACATAAGAACAAATATCATTGGAACTTCTTTGAAATCCAATACTCTCTATGTAATCATTAAACCTTCTGTACCAGCATCTAGGGGATTGTTTAAGACCATATATATACTTGTTTAGGATATAGTATAGGTCTTCCTTCTCTCTCTCTTAAAACCCTTTAGGTTGAACCATATATATAACCTCTTCTAGATTTTCATGAAGGAAAGCAGTTTTAGCATCTAGTTGATCTAGTTCAAGGTTGTACTGAGCAACTAAAGATAAAAGAAGTCTAATAGAGGTTTGTTTTACAACTAGTGAGAAAATTTCAGAATAGTCTATGCCTTCCCTCTGAGTAAACCCTTTAGCCACTAGCCTTGCCTTGTACCTAGGCTTTTGTTCTTTGGTAGAACCCTCCTTTAGTTTATATATCCATTTAGAGGCTATAGGTTTGCATCCTTTAGGAAGAGGGGCTAGTGTCACAACTCTCTCCCAGATTACCCTTTTATTCTGGAAGAGGATATAACTGTGGTAGTTACTAGCTCTACTGCCAGTATTCACCACCCAAGCCTTCTAATCTAAATACTAACCTATTCATCTGATTAGTAATATACGCAAACAGTTAACCTCTCTTAAGGTTCTACAAAGGTTACATAAATACATGCATACAACAAAGACAATACTTTTATAGGATAAAAAAGTATATATATTCACAGGTGGCCCAAACATTCCTACAGAAGTCCTAGTCCCTCTCAAAACATGTGTACATAAACAGATCATCAACCTAAGTCTTTTGATAAGTCGAGTCTTTCAGTGGCAAGCAGCAGCAGGATCAACCTTGAGGAAACTGACCGCTACCTGAAAAGGGAAAACACAGAAATTCTGTGAGCTAAAAGCTCAGTGAGTTACTATAGAATCGTAAAGCAACAAGCGTAGCATCATTATAAACATGTAAATATGACAATGAATAAACTCAAGCAAATGCCTTTACATGTAGCTGTAAACCATTCTCAGACATCATTAAACATTATTATTCCTAGTTGAGAACGAGCCTAAATGCTCTAGCTCCCAAACGTTTATTATTGACCAAGAGACCCATATTTCGGTCTCTCATCCATAACTGCCTACGTGCACGTTGCCACACTAAGTACCATAATGTTTTAGGTGCTTCCGCTCAGATACCTTCTCAAATTTTTCCTTCAGTATCGAGCTATTATGATACTTTCTCATATGTCCTTTGGTATCAAATTGGCCAGATACCTTCTCAAATTTCCTTCGGTATCAAATTGGCCAGGTACCTTCTCAAATGTTCTTTAGTACCTAATTGGTTAGATACCTTCTCAACGTCCTTCAGTATCAAATGTGTATTTTGTAACATCAACTTAAGTTCCATTGCCTAGTATTTACACAAGAGTTGTTCCATTGTCACTCATTTACACAAGAACTCATTCTCTCATAACCTTCCTCTAGGAAGCATATATCAAAATCATAACATAGCTTTTGTAATGGTTACACGACATACCTTGGCCTGTGCTACACACATACAAGCCGAGAAACATGCATTAAGTTATTCTCCAACCATTTGTTGTTTGAGGAAGTATAAATACATCATTAATGCCACTGTGCTTTACTTGATCATATGTGCATTAGTATTAGAAATCTTAAGTTTACTTAGCCACTCACAGTTCGTCAAGCTCTTATTAGTTTATACGCTTCCCCTAGCTCTTCTTGGCCTGAAAAAATATAATTCCCGATTAAACTACTTAGAATTCCTAATAAAATACTTCAAATAATTCATTTATTAAAGGAACTTCCATCAATATAGACAGCTTTACTAGCAAGATCCCCCTGAACGAGGTCAGCGAGATCCCCCTGAGTGATGCTAGCGAGATTCTCTAGAGCGATGCCAGCGAGATCCTCTAGAGCGATACTAGCGAGATCAAGTTTTCTTGTGAAATTCTTAGCGATACTCACCTCAATTCCTAGCGAGATTTCCCCCTAGAACGAGATCCTCCTTACAAAATCAGCGAGATTTCCTTTATAAGCGAGATCCTCATGCCCAAATCTCGCTATAATTCTCCACGATGAACTGCTTGCTTGCTCTTCACAAGCAGTTGTCTGCTTGTGCACCAATCCTTATAGTTTGGCTTGGAAATTCCAAACTTCACCTCGGACCCTGATTAATCCGTGGTTCTACCTCTTCTGCAAATTCTCCACTTTTGTTCTTCTCCTCTTGCAATCTCTCTCCAACAGGACAGCCTTGAAAACTAGATTCTCCCAGCTTTCAAATGGCATCGAATTTACTAGATCTTCTCTTGTCAATTGTCGAAACCATGCTTTTGAAGTTTCACTTCCCCTTTTAATCTTTCTGCCGCTTCCTGAATTCAAGGAGTAGATTGCCACATCACCCCTCACTTAGTGCCTCCAGCCAGACTAATGATTGAGTTTCTTCATTAAATATATTTTCCTTCCCTTCCTTCATAATCCCTATAAACAACATGAATTTCTACTTAATAAATATGTAATATAACATCCATTTGGCTAAACATGCTTATCTAAGGAACCTAAGTTCGGGGTTTACAATCATCTCCCCTTTAAACGAAATTTCATCCTCGAAATTTACCTGATATGTCATTTGAAAAGTTGAGGGTATCTCTTCCTCATTTGCTCTTCAGATTCCCAGGTTACTTCCTCGATCCCATGATTACGCCATAACACCTTCACCAAAGGAATCGTCTTATTTCTTAGTACCTGATCTTTCTTATCCAAAATCTCGATGTCCTCTTCCTCGTAAGATAAATCTTCTTTGAGCTGTACCGGTTATGTTGCTAGTATGTGCATAGGATCAGGCACGTATTTCCTTAGCATCGACACATGAAATATGTCGTGAATACGAGCTAGCTCCATTGGTAACTGCAACCTATAAGCTGTTGGACCAACTCGTTCCACAATTTCATATGATCTGATGTATCGTGGACTTAACTTCCCTTTCCTCTCAAACCAGAGAATTCCTTTCCATGGAGATAACTGGAGAAATACCCGTTCTTCAACTTCAAATTCTAGTTCTCTTCTTCGTTTATCGGTCTAGTTCTTCTGTCTATCGCGAGCCACTTTAAGATTATCCCTGATAACTTTTACATTTTCTGTTGTTTATTGAACGAATTCTGGACCCAGTAATTGTCGTTCTCTGACTTTGTTCCAGCATACTGAAGTCCTACAAGTTCGACCATACAATGCTTCATAGGGAGCCATTCCGATACTAGAATGGTAGCTATTTTTGTAGGCAAATTCAATCAATAGTAGGTGTGTATCCCAACTTCCTTTGAATTATAGTACATGAGCTCTTAACATGTCTTCCAGTGGCTGTATAGTTCTTTTCGACTGTCCATCTATTTGCGGATGAAAAGCCGTACTGAAATGTAATTTAGTGCCCATAGCCTTCTGTAAACTAGGCCAAAATTTTGAAGAGAACCTCGAGTCCCGATCCGACACTATCGACACTGGAGCTCCATATTGACTGATTATCCTATCCATATTAATCTTAGCTAGACAGTCTAGTGTAAAAGTAACTTTTACTGGTATGAACTTGGCCGTCTTAGTTAGTCTATCGACTATTATCCAAATGCCATCAAATCCTGAGGGTGTCTTAGGAAAAGCAAATAGAAAGTCCCTTGTCACATGCTCCCACTTCCACTTAGGCACTGGAAGTGGATTGAGTAATCATGCTGGTCTTTGTCTCTTAGGTTTTACTTGTTGACAAACTATACATCGGTCCACATATTCTGCTATGTCTCTCTTCATCCCAGGCCACCAGTAAGATTTCTTCAAAGTTCTATACATCTTGGTGCTACCTGGATGCATGACATAAGCGGAACTATGTGTTTCCTCTAGAATGGCTTGTTTAAGCTGTAGCTTGTTAGGCACACACATTCTCCCCTCCTTTTCTAGTACACTGTCTGTTCTTAGTTGAAAGTCAACCCTGATGCCCTTACTCACATCATCAACAATCTTCTGAAAATCAGGGTCTTCTAACTGATCCTACTTAAGGTTTTCTACTAAGGTCGGCCTTATCTGAAAAGTAGCTATCATTCCTCCTGACGGTTCCACTGATAAGGCGGTTCTGGAATTCCTGAACTCCTGCTATAGCATTCCTCTTATTGAACCAATAATGGCCTTGGGTCCCCAGGATTTCCTACTTAGTGCATCTGGCACAACATTAGCCTTACCAGGGTGGTACTCGATGGAACAGTCATAATCTTTAATCAATTCAATCCATCTTTGTCGTCTTAGGTTCAATTCCTTTTGATCAAAGATATATTTTAAGCTTTTGTGATCTGTAAATATCCTGCAGTGCTCTATAAATAGGTAATTTCTCCACAACTTCAGAGCCAAAACAACTGTTGCCAACTCTAGATCATGCGTGGGATAAATGCCCTCGTGTTTCTTAAGTTGACGAAAGGCATATGCAATCACCTTTCCATCCTGCATCAACACACATCCCAATCCTTGTCGGGCTGCGTCACAATAAATCTAAAATTCCTTACCTGGAATAGGCAAGGTAAGCATTGGTGCTGATACTAGTCTCCGTTTCAGCTTCTGGAAACTATGTTCACACTCCAACGACCATTCAAACCGCACGCCTTTCTTGGTCAGGTTCATCAATGGAAGGGCTATCTTAGAGAAACCTTCCACGAACCTCCGATAATAACCTACCAATCCTAGGAAACTACATATTTCTGAAATGGTTGTGTGTCGTTCCCAATTAACTATTGCTTCCGTCTTTTGAGTATCTAACTAATGCCCTCTGCTGAAACAACATGCCCAAGAAATACTACCCGATCTAACCAAAATTCGCATTTACTGAATTTAGCATACAACTGCCTATCTCGCAATGTCTGCAATACTATCCTCAGGTGGATAATATGATCCTCCCTACTACCAGAATACATCAGTATATCATCAATGAATACTATCACGAACTGGTCCAAGTAGGGATGAAATATCCTATTCATGAGATCCATGAATACCACATGGGCATTTGTCAATCCAAAAGGCATTACCAGGAATTCATAATGTCCATATCTTGTTTTAAATGCGGTTTTAGGAATATCAACTTCTCTCACTTTCAACTGATGATAATCCGATCTCAGGTCTATCTTTGAAAACACCGTGGCTCCTCTTAGCTGATCAAACAAATCATTAATGCGTGGTAATGGATATTTATTCTTATTCGTTACCTTATTCAGCTGTCTATAGTCGATACACAATCTAAGTGTACCGTCTTTCTTCCTCACAAACAACACCGGAGCTCCCCAAGGCGATACACTAGGTCGAATGTATCCCTTGTCAATTAACTCTTGCAGTTGAACCTTTAATTCTTTCAACTCAGTTGGCGCCATTCTATACGGTGCCTACGATATGGGAGTTGTCCCTAGAACTAAGTCAATAGTAAACTCCTCCTTCCTGTCGGGTGGTAATCCCAATAGTTCTTCAGGAAATACATCCTGAAATTCATTTACCACTGGGACATCTTTTGGGTTCATCTTTTTCCCTTGAGTAACCATCACATGAGCTAGATAGGCTTTACATCCCTTGCTCAATAGCTTCCAAGTTTTCACTGTCGATATCAAATTCCCCCTGACTAATCGTTTGCTTCCTGTCAGCATTGCATCATGGCCATTTGATTTTCTGAGCACTATCTCCTTCTTGTAACAGTCTACTGAAGCATGATATTTACTTAGAAAATCCATCCCCAAGATAACATCAAACTCCAACAGTTCTAAAGGAAGTGAATCAGCATAGAAGTTCTGACCATTGATCAGTATCTCACAATGATTATAGCATCTATCTACTACTATCACATCTCCCAAAGGGGTAGAGATAAATAACTCTTCAGGTATAGGTTCAACCAGCCTACCTATACTAGGTGTATACATGCTAGATATAAATTAATGTGTGGCACCAAGATCAAATAAAACATAAGCAGACTGCCCACATAACATAACATTACCGGTCATAACATCTGGAGATTCCGCTGCCTCTTGGTGTGTCACGGCATACACTCGCCCCTGCTGCTAAGGTCGACCTACGACATTTTTCTGCTTGGCACCACTTGACCCTTCGCCCCGATTTCCAACACTCTTTGGTTGGTTAACTGTCTGGGAGGTCGGCTGTTGTGCTATTCAGAAACATCCCTGTTCATCTGGGGACAGTCCCTCTTGAAATGCCCTGTTGTCCACACTGGAAACATGCACCTCTACCACTATAGCATGCCCCAAAATGCCTCTTGCCACAACTAGGGCATGTCGGTCTCCTGTTTGTACTAGCTACCAACTCATCAGCTCGTGGCATCTCTGATTAGCTAACTGCACCGGCCGAGGGTCTCGTTTTCCTTTTCTTGGATCCCTGCCAACTGGTTCCCCTAGAATGGCTTCCACTAATCTAGGTTGCCACTGGGGATCGAAATCCCCTGTCTCTTGGCAACTATCAACATCTGCCAAACTCCACTCGACTCGTATTGCTGTTTCTACTAACTGGTTAAAATCTAGCCAATTAGCCGTATACGTCATCGAAGTTCTGATTTCTTTCCTCAAACCTTGTTCAAATTTCTTGCATCTATCTCTTTCCTTAGTAATAATCGGCAAGGCATACTATGATAGCTCTGTAAATTTCTGCTCATATTCTGCCACCGACATCGTTCCCTGTGTTAATCTAAGGAACTCATCCCTTTTTGCATCCCGAAACGAGCTGGGGTAATACTTATCTTCAAAGGCCTTCCTGAACTCAGGCCATAACACATCTGTACTGGCTCGTCTAGCAGATATCACTTTCCACCATTTCTCTGCTCCTTTCTGTAGTAAATAGGTGGCTAATCCCATTTTCCTGTCCTCTGGACAACTCATAACATTTTTCAACTACATCTAACCACAACTCAACTTCAGCTGGATCTGTTGTACCTTCAAATTTCACAACCCCTAGGGCTTTAAACCTCTCAATACCATATTTCTTTTCTGGGTCGACTCGTGCAGAGCCCACACTGGCTGCTAACCTCTGCACTATCTTGTCAAACACTACATCTTCTAGCTCCGAATCTGCCCTTGCTTGGGGAGTACTGGACTCTCCCTCAGACATCGTTTCCTAACCCACTGGATCATTCACCTTCTTTTTGCCACTCGGCGGGTTCTCCCCAACCTCCGGGCCCCTATTGGTAGGGTCAGTGTTCCTGCCACCTGTCTGCTTACACGGTCTGCCACGTTGTCTCGGCATTTCACCTAGTACAATGTATACATGTTAGGGACTCACACTTAGGGACTTAGACATATGCATAAACTTCCCTCTCATTCCCAAAACCTTATGCTCTGATACCAACTTGTCACAACCCCCTCCCAGATTACCCTTTTATTCTAGAAGAGGATATGACCATGGCAGTTACTAGCCTTACTGCCAGCACTCACCACCCAAGCCTTCTAATCTAAATATTAACCTATTCATCTGATTAGTAATATATGCAAATAGCTAACCTCTCTTAAGGTTCTACAAAGGTTACATAAATGCATGCATACAACAAAGACATTACTTTTATAGGATAAAAAAAAATATTCACAGGTTGCCCAAACATTCCTACAGAAACCCTAGTCCCTCTAAAAACATGTGTACATAAACAGATCATCAACCTAAGTCTTTTGATAAGCCGAGTCTTTCGGTGGCAAGCAGTAGCAGGATCAACCTTGAGAAAACTGACCGCTACCTGAAAAGGGAAAACACATAAATTCGGTGAGCTAAAAGCTCAGTGAGTGACTATAGAATTGTAAAGCAACAAGCGTAGCATCACTATAAACATGTAAATATGCCAATGAATAAACTCAAGAAAATGTCTCTACATGTAGCTGTAAACCATTCTCAGACATCATTAAACATTATTATTCCTAGTTGAGAACGAGCCTAAACGCTCTAGCTCCCAAACATTTATTACCGACCAAGAGACCCATACTTCGGTCTCTCATCCATAACTGCCTACGTGCACATTGCCACACTAAGTACTATCATATTTTAGGTACTTTTGCTCAGATACCTTCTCAAATTTGTCCTTCAGTATCGAGCTACTATGATACCTTCTCCTATGTCCTTCGGTATCAAATTAGCCAGATACCTTCTCAATTGTCCTTTGGTATCAAATTGGCCAGGTACCTTCTCAAATGTCCTTTAGTACCTAATTGGTTAGATACCTTCTCAACGTCCTTCGGTATCAAATGTGTATTTTGTAACATCAACTTAAGTTCCATTGCCTAGTATTTACACAAGAGTTGTTCCATTGTCACTCATTTACACAAGAACTCATTCTCTCATAACCTTCCTCTAGGAAGCATATATCAAAATCAGAACATAGCTTTTGTAATGGTTACACGGCATACCTTGTCCTGTGCTACACACATACAAGTCGAGAAACATGCATTAAGTTATTCTCCAACCATTTGTTGTTTGAGGAAGTATAAATACATCATTAATGCCACTGTGCTTTACTTGATCATATGTGCATTAGTATTAGAAATCTTAAGTTTACTTAGCCACTCACAGTTTGGTCAAGCTCTTATTAGCGTATATACCTTCCCATCCCTAGCTCTTCTAGCCTGAAAAAAATAATTTCCCGATTAAACTACTTAGAATTCCTAGATAAAATAACCTCAAATAATTCATTTATTAAAGGAACTTCCATCAATATAGACAGCTTTACTAGCAAGATCCCCCTGAACGAGGTCAGCGAGATCCCCCTGAGTGATGCTAGCGAGATTCTCTAGAGCGATGCCAGCGAGATCCTCTAAAGCGATACTAGCGAGATCAAGTTTTCTTGTGAAATTCTTAGCGATACTCACCTCAATTCCTAGCGAGATTTCCCCCTAGAGCGAGATCCTCCTTACAAAATCAGCGAGATTTCCTTTATAAGCGAGATCCTCATGCCCAAATCTCGCTATAATTCTCCACGATGAACTGCTTGCTTGCTCTTCACAAGCAGTTGTCTGCTTATGCCCCAATCCCCTGTTATAACTTCAAAAATTCATAACTCAAAATCCAAAGCTCTTTTCAAGAAACTTCCTTCTACAAACTAGTTTAGATTTGAGTTACTTTTTTCCTTAAACTTTCAGCCCAAAATTCCTTATAGTTTGGCTTGGAACTTCCAAACTTCACCTCGGGGCCTGATTAATTTATGGTTCTGCCTCTTCTGCAAATTCTCCACTTTTGTTTTTCTCCCCTTGTAATCTTTCTCCAACAGGACAACCTTGAAAACTAGATTCTCCCAAGTTTCAAATGGCACCAAATTCGCTAGATCTTCTCTTGTCAATTGCCGAAACCATGCTTTTGAAGTTTCACTTCCCCTTTTAATCTTTCTGCCGCTTCCTGAATTCAAGGAGTAGATTGCCACATCACCCCTCACTTAGTGCCTCCAGCCAGACTAATGATTGAGTTTCTTCATTAAATATATTTTCCTTCCCTTCCTTCATAATCCCTATAAACAACATGAATTTCTACTTAATAAATATGTAATATAACATCCCTTTAGCTAAACCTGCTTATCTAAGGAACCTAAGTTCAGGGTTTACAGCTTTGGACCAAGTAGTATTGACAGTGAGTGATTCCATTTCTTCACACATAGCTTGAATCCAAGACCTAGCATTAGGACAGTTTACTGCCACTTCAAAAGTAGTTGGTTCTTAGTCATTAGGAGCTATTGTGGCATTTAGGACTAAGTTCATGTAATTAGTTTCAGTATACCTAGTTGGAGGAACTATCACTCTTCTTTGTCTATCCCTAGCCAAAGAATATTGACTTAGATCAGGTACAATTTCAGTATTTCCAATATACTCATTTGAGTTTTCCTCTTCTTTTTCTTCAATTTCATTAAGAGGGTTATGGTTAGTGGAAGAATCTTTAGGTGTCTCCACCTCAATCCTAGCAGTACTATGGCTTTTAGGAACTTCATAAGTTGTCTTTTCCTTTTGCATAAACATCTCTTTTTCTCTAAAAGTGACATCCCTGCTTATGACAAACCTTTTCTCAATAGGATTCCACATCTTAAAGCCTTTGACACCTTCTGAGAACCCAACAAACATACACTTTACTGCCCCAGACTTTAGTTTCCCTTGATTTTGGTGAATATAGCCAACACATCCAAATACCCTTAGATTTTCTAGGTTAGGTAAATGTGTGGTTCATTTTTCTTCAGGAGTTAGAAAGTTTAGGGAGGCATAAGGACACCTATTTAAGGTGTACATAGTGTAGCTTGCTGCCTCAGCCCAATATTTTTCACTAAGGATTGCATCAGAGAGAAGACATCTAACCCTTTCCATGACTGTTCTATTTAGTCTTTCAGCTACTCCATTCTGTTGAGGATTGAATCTAACAGTCCTATGCCTAGTTATTCATGTTTCTTTACAGAATTTGTTAAACTCTCCACTACAAAATTTCAGTCAATTGTCAGTTCTTAGGTATTTAATTTATTTAGTAGTTTGCTTCTCTATCATGAGTTTTCATTCCTTAAACCTACCAAACAATTGGTCTTTAGTTTTAAGGAAGTAGACCCAACTTTTTCTAGAGAAGTCATCAGTAAAAGAAAGTAAATACTTTGTGCCACTTAGGCTAGGTGTAGGAGTTGGACCCCATAGGTTAGAGTGTATATAATCTTGGATAGCTTTTATGGTGTGTTGTGGTTTAGTGGAACTTTGCCTTGTGGCTTTTCCTAAAACACAGTGTTCACAAAAGGTTAGATTTCTGAGAGACCTTTAGGTAGAATCCTTTGCTTAGATAGGACTTCTAGGCCCTTAGCACTAATGTGAGATAATCTCTTGTACCAAACATCAGCCTTTGTGATCTCATTTATGGTGGCAACATATGCCCCTGTCATCATTTCAACTCCTTTGACCACAAATAAGTCATTTATCTTTTCCCCAACTAATATCACCTTAGAGTCATTTAGCACCTCAAGGGTTCCTTCTTTACCCCTATACTCACACCCAATTGCATCAAGCATACCTAAGGAGATTAGATTTCTCTTAAGAAGTGGAACATATCTCACATTCCTAAGGAGTTTAATAGTTCCATTCTTAAGTTTCATAGAAACAGAGCCAATGCCTTCTATCCTACAATCTTGGTTGTTTCCCATATAAACCATTTCTCCTTCAATTTCTTTAAAGGTGTTGAACCATGGTCTCATTGAGGTCATGTGGTAGGTGCATCCAAAATCTAGGACCCAATCATGTTTTCTTAGAGGATTTACATGGTTGGATTTGTTTAAAGTTGAGGCTAATGCATCTGAATAGATAAAGGAACCTTCTACAATAGATGCTTCAGACTGTTTGCCTTTTGAGTCCTTTTCTTTCTCTTGATTCTTTCCTTTTAGGATAAAACAGTCTTTGATTAAATGTCCTTTCTTTTTGCAATACTTACATTTTATTTTCTGTTTAGACTTATTATCATCTGAGTTATGTTGTTTTCTGTCCTTTGAATGATTTTGTTTGAAGTTTCCTTTAGCAAATAACCCATCACCACTATGATGATTCTTTCTATCAATCTGTAACTTTAGCTCTCTAGCTCTTAGGGCTGAAATTATAGTATATGTACTTATACCGTTCCTTCCATATTTTTGAGCATTTTTTATTTCCTTATATGGTTCAGGCAAAGAGTTTAGAAGCACATAGGCCTCATTTTCATCACCAAGTTTTTCTCCTAGAGTTTTGAATTCAGCAACAATTTTCTTGAACTCATCTAAATTATCAGTTAAAGTTTTTTATGAATCTATTTTAAATGTAAAGAATTTCTCCCTAAGGTACATTTTACTAGGAAGATCTTTAGTAGCATATAACTCTTCTAGTTTAGTCCATATCCTACAGGCAGTTCCTTGATCTAAAACATGTCTAAGAACACTGTCACTAAGGTTTAGAACCAACGTACCATAAGCTTCCAACTCCCAGTCTTCTTTTTCTTGAGCTGTCACAGTGGCAGGGAGTGTTGATGGGTCAAGGAGGGCTCTGTGAGCTTTCTGCTGACCGAAAATCACCTTGGTTTTAGCCTTCCACGGGCCAAAATCTCCTTTGCCATTGAATTTCTTTACTTCGAATTGCTACTGACATCTTTGAATGAAAAACTTGAATCTTGAATCTTCAAAAACTGCAATCTTGTAAGTCTTTAGCTCTGATACCACTTTGTTGGGCCTACTTCTTGTTGAATGTATTTTAAAAGCCCAAATGATGAATCCAGTGACCCTGCTTTGCTAATCCAATTCGTGAACCCAAGAATTTTGCCCCAAAATAAATTTGGTTTGGTAGAGTTCTTAGCAATTGTTTGTCCACGAACTTCCAGCTGATGTGTTCCACGTGGTTCGCTCCACTAACCCTTGCCTGATGGACGTGAATGAAAACTTTTTTTCTGATGGGATTTTTTCAAAATTAATTTCTTTCTCTCTCTCTCTCTCTCATTCTCTCTTTCGATATTGCAGAGCTTTTCTAACCCTAATCTTTTGTTTGTTTCATTCGACTTCTTGAGTAAACAATTGTTGATAAAGAGCATACGATCTTGTAGAAGAAAAGAGGAAAAAGAGTTTTACGCGACGATATACGTGGTTCGGAAGAGATCTGCATGATAATAACGTGGTTCGGCAAATGATGCCTACATCCACGGGAAGGAGAAGAGATCTTATTCAAGAGCTAAATCACAGCTTTTCTTTTTACATATTTCAAGCCTTCAAAAGATTTTGCATGTTGTATGCTACGGAATTTGTAAATGATGAGTATTTATATTATTTTTCTTATACAAGTAGTTACAATAACAAATTGTAAAAAAATAAAAGAAATGTGAACAACTATTGAATATGTTGAATGTTTGAGCTTATTTAATTTAGGTATGTTTGCAATCAAATCACAACAGGAAACCAGTAGAGTTTCTTGTTAGCTTGAGCTTGTTGTTCAATGCTTTGGGAAGTAAGAGCGGAATCCTTAATTATACACCTCCAAATGGATAAGGTTTCCTTAGAACACCTTGCAGCTCTTTCCAATCAGCCTGGACTTAATAAATTCCGATTGGATAGAGGATTCAATATGAGAAGACACAAATAATCTCGAAAAACATGGAACTTTTTGTTTTTGCAAGTTGCAGTAGTAATTCAAACGCAACTTTTATAATCTTCAGCATATGACATTAAAACATAAGAATTATGCAATCTTTGATTGTTTTTGTACATACTTTATGTCACACCCCCTTCGACATCTCCCCCTCCCAGATTACCTATTTAACCCAAGAAGAGTTGTGAAGATACCAGATGCCAACCCTCTTATGACATCTTCTGCCAGTTGAACCTGTACAACATCGTAATCATCACAGAACTCAAAATCACTTATCATCACAATATATTCTTTTCAAATCGTTACTCAAGAGATATTTCATTAAAGAAAAAATTCTAACTCTAACTATGTAGAGCCCAACTAATTATCGTCCACTTCCAGATACATAATTGACTATCAAACCCTTTTTACAACAATGACAAACTGAACCATCTTTATCAAGAAGCCTGCAACCCTGGAATCCTAGGATTTTTTTTTTTTTTTTTTTTTTTTGCTACCTGTGGAGAAAACAAAAACATAGAAAAATGTGAGTTGGGAAGAGATGTGAGACATTACATTATTTCACCAACCAAGGCTCAGACACATGCATGATTTGATTTTGCATTAAATTACTCATAAAGTCATCAAATGTGATGTGACACACATGTTTTTTTCACCATAACTTATGCATTTTAAGACTTAATCACTCACATTAAGAGGTATTATCAATGACATTTTCTGTTTAGTTTTGATAGTTTATTATACAACATTAGTGGGTTTGTTTCATTTTTTTTATTTTCCCTTGTTTCTTTTTCTTTGCCCAAAATATTTTTCTACTCCATTTATTCTTTTACCTTTATCCTCCTCAAAATTTACATTCATTTCATAAACATTAAAATTGAATGCATACCTATCCATTCCAATAGTTTGAAAAAGTGAATTGTTTTTCGCAGTATTGTTTCAAATTCTCAAAATTATATGTAATCATTTAAAGATTTTACCAAAATAGTATCGGTTACCAATCTTTTTCTATTATTAACATTCTTCCTATAGGGAAGTTAGTTTTTGGAAACTAAATTAACAAGATAAATTTAGGATTTTAATTGCATGTTTGACACCATGTCGTTTACGAGCTGTTGCGAAGACACACTATAAATAAGTTCTCATCGAATTTTTCTAGACACATATTTGTCAATTGATAATCTCTTAGAAGCAAAATTATTAAGATCTAAAAGGCATGGCAAATCAAAAACTTTCTACAGTGTCCATTTTTGTCTTGGGCATCTTCGCATGTTTTGTTTTATCGAGTATGCTCTTCTTTTTTAACCCTTCTAATCTTATAATGTTATGTTCTTTTCTGTAAAAGATAATATTAACAATATTGATATTTTTTCAAATGGCAGCAAAAGGAGATTTGATAAATATGACTTGTATAGGGCCGTGTTCAGACCCAGACGATGGTGTTTCATGTAATAACGAATGCCTCAAACAGAACAAACCCGGTGGGCTTTGCTATCCCAAGTTGCCTGGGCTTTCAAATGAAAAAGATTGTTGTTGTTATACTTGATCATGGAAAAGAAAATAAAATAGTATCTCAATAACATCATATAACCTTGATTTCATAGTTTTAAACAATGGTATTACAAAATATTTGTTTTTATTATGTCATCTTCCATACTTTTCTGCCTTTGATTAAAACATTGATTATTACATGTAAGAAATTTCTTGTCATTGTATAAAAAAAGATGTTATGCATTTCTTTAGTAAGCTACAATAATGTTGTAATGACGACTTTTAATCGCACTACGATACAGTAATTATAACATAGAACTTCCTTGATAAAATCGTATCAATAGAATATTGCATTATAACTCGATGATTTTAAAAACACACATGTACGAAAATTCACTACAGAAGCATACGTAATTGTTGGTTAGCCAAAAAAAATGATTTGATTTGTGGTATGCTTTGTAAATAGAGACTGAAAAAAATGTGACATAACAATAAGAAAATAAGAGAGGGAACTGTGATGGAAAATACGTAAAAGAAAATTAGGATTAAAAAGAAAATTTTCTACCAAAAGAATGGACTTTGCACCTGCATTTACTTCGATCAACTAGATTCAAACACAACCTAACACGAAACCCAACTGCGTGCACATCTTTAGCCTTTCAAGGCAAGAGGGGTTAAGTCATAGCCAATCAGATTGTTCCCGCAATATACCCTAATTGACACTTAGCCACACGAATTGATTTCAACTCCTATTTAACTCCCCTAGAGAATCTCTTTTAGGAGAAAAACAATTGAATACTTCTTTTTATGGCTGATTCAAACTTAGATAGCTGAGCATCTAGTTCAATGAAAGTATCGGCATTACCCTATTTCTAGGGTGTCAAACGAAATTTGTTCTCTAAGCGTTTCTCCTACATTGTTTACGTGAAAATGGTTACTCTTTTTATATTAGAACTAAGATTATACGTCAACCTATATGATCAATCGATATTAAGAAAATGCATATAATCAAGAAGAGAACAAAAACTAAATGTTGAGCAATATAAAATGGGACACATGTGAAGCTTTTACTTAATCATGAGGGTATCCACATCTTCGAATCCCAAAAGGATTTGTGGCTCATAATGAAATCGAGGAGCACAAAGAGTAAATAATTTAAGAACTCATATTATTAGTGGACAGAAACAAATGTAGAAGGAACAAAAAATAGTAGCTACAGAACTGAATACTAAACTACTGCAAATAAACTTAATGATCCAAGAAGATGGAAATGAGGGACTAGTAAAGTGCTCAACTTGCCTCTTAATCTAGCTAGGTCCTCTCTTTCCGAATGAACATTAGAACTTTTGTTTTTTCTTTCAAAGAAAGCACCCAGAAGAAAATTACAAGGATGAAGAGGATCAAAACAGCAGCCCTTATGGGTATGTTTGCAGTAAAATCAAAATAGGAAAATAGTAGAGTTTCTTGTTAGCTTGAGCTTGTTGTTCGATGCTTTGGGAAGTAAAAGCAGCATCCTTAGTTATAGACCTCCAAATGGATAAGGTTTCCTTAGAACACCTTGCTGCTCTTTCCATAGGTCTGGGCTTATTGAATGCGGATTGGATATGAATTGGATTAGTAATTGAGAAGAAACAAATAATACTCAGAAAAATAGGAACATTTTGTTTTTGAAAGTAGCAGTAGAAACTCAAAATGCAACTAGATAAATTTTCTACAAATTAACATCAAAACATAAAAAGAAAGTAATCTTTGATTGTTTTTGTACATACATTATGTCACACCCCCCATCCCACATCTCCCCCTCTCACATCTCCCCCTCCCAGATTACCTATTTAACCCAAGAGGAGATGTGAAGGCAGCAGATGCCAACCCTTTTATGACATCTTCTGCCAGTTGAACCTGTACAACATCGAAATCATCACAGAACTCAACATCACTTATCATCACAATATGTTATTTTCACATCGTTACTCAAGAGATATTTCATTACAGACAAAATTCTAACTCTAACTATGTAGAGCCCAACTAATTTTCGTCCCCTTCCAGATACACAACTGACTATCAAACCCTTTTTACAACGGTGGCAAACTGAACCATCTTTATGAAGCAACCCGCAATCCTGGAATCCTAGAACTTTTTTGCTACTTGGGGGGAAAATAAAATCATAGAAAAATGTGAGTTGGGAAGAGGTGTGACACTTTACATAATTTCACTAACCAAGGCACAAACACATGAATGACTTGTTTCTGCATTAAATTACTCATAAAGTCATCAAATGTGATGTGACACACATGTTTTTACCACAATAACTTACGCATTTTAAGGCTTAATCACTCACGTTAAGAGGTGTTATAAATGACATTATAGTTTGTTATACAACATTAATGGGTTTGTTTCATTTTTCTTTTGTTTTCCCTTGTTCCTTTTTCTTTGCCTAAAATACTTTTCTACTCCATTTATTCTTTTACCTTTTTCCTCCTCAAATTTACATTCATTTCATAAAAATGAAAATTGAATACATACCTATCCATTCCAGTAGTTGATAAAGTGAATTGTTTGTTCGCAGTATTGTTTCATTTCCCAAAATATTATCTGTAATCATTTTAAGATTTTATCAACTTAAGATTTTATCAAAATAATATCGGTTACCAATCTTTTTCTATTATTAAAATTCTTCCAATAGGGAAGTTAGTTTTTGGAAACTAAATCAACAAGATCAATTTAGGATTTTAATGGCATGTTTAACACCATGTCGTTTACGAGCTGTTGCGAAGACACACTATAAATATCTCATCGAATTTGTCTAGACTCACCTTTCTCAATTGATAATCTCTTAGAACAACAATCATTAAGGTCTAACAGGCATGGCAAATCAAAAACTTTCTACAGTGTCCATTTTTGTCTTGGTGATCTTCGCATGTTTTGTTTTATCAAGTATGTTCTTCTCTTGTAATTCTTCTAATCTCATAATGTTATGTTATTTTGTGTAAAAAATGTTATTAACAAAGTCGATATTTTTTCAAATGGCAGCAAAAGGAGATTTGATAAATATGACTTGTATAGGGCCGTGTTCAGACCCAGACGATGGTGTTTCATGTAATAACGAATGCCTCAAACAGAACAAACCCGGTGGGCTTTGCTATCCCAAGTTGCCTGGGCTTTCAAATGAAAAAGATTGTTGTTGTTATACTTGATCATGGAAAAGAAAATAAAATAGTATCTCAATAACATCATATAACCTTGATTTCAAAGTTTTAAACAATGGTATTCCAAAATATTTGTTTTTATTATGTCATCTTCCATACTTTTCTGCCTTTGATTAAAACATTGATTATTACATGTAAGAAATTTCTTGTCATTGTATAAAAAAAGATGTTATGCATTTCTTTAGTAAGCTACAATAATGTTGTAATGACGACTTTTAATCGCACTACGATACAGTAATTATAACATAGAACTTCCTTGATAAAATCGTATCAATAGAATATTGCATTATAACTCGATGATTTTAAAAACACACATGTACGAAAATTCACTACAGAAGCATACGTAATTGTTGGTTAGCCAAAAAAAATGATTTGATTTGTGGTATGCTTTGTAAATAGAGACTGAAAAAAATGTGACATAACAATAAGAAAATAAGAGAGGGAACTGTGATGGAAAATACGTAAAAGAAAATTAGGATTAAAAGGAAAATTTTCTACCAAAGAATGGACTTTGCACCTGCATTTACTTCGATCAACTAGATTCAAACACAACCTAACACGAAACCCAACTGCGTGCACATCTTTAGCCTTTCAAGGCAAGAGGGGTTAAGTCATAGCCAATCAGATTGTTCCCGCAATATACCCTAATTGACACTTAGCCACACGAATTGATTTCAACTCCTATTTAACTCCCCTAGAGAATCTCTTTTAGGAGAAAAACAATTGAATACTTCTTTTTATGGCTGATTCAAACTTAGATAGCTGAGCATCTAGTTCAATGAAAGTATCGGCATTACCCTATTTCTAGGGTGTCAAACGAAATTTGTTCTCTAAGCATTTCTCCTACATTGTTTACGTGAAAATGGTTACTCTTTTTCTATTAGAACTAAGATTATAGGTCAACCTATATGATCAATCGATATTAAGAAAATGCATATAATCAAGAAGAGAACAAAAACTAAATGTTGAGCAATATAAAATGGGACACATGTGAAGCTTTTACTTAATCATGAGGGTATCCACATCTTCGAATCCCAAAAGGATTTGTGGCTCATAATGAAATCGAGGAGCACAAAGAGTAAATAATTTAAGAACTCATATTATTAGTGGACAGAAACAAATGTAGAAGGAACAAAAAATAGTAGCTACAGAACTGAATACTAAACTACTGCAAATAAACTTAATGATCCAAGAAGATGGAAATGAGGGACTAGTAAAGTGCTCAACTTGCCTCTTAATCTAGCTAGGTCCTCTCTTTCCGAATGAACATTAGAACTTTTGTTTTTTCTTTCAAAGAAAGCACCCAGAAGAAAATTACAAGGATGAAGAGGATCAAAACAGCAGCCCTTATGGGTATGTTTGCAGTAAAATCAAAATAGGAAAATAGTAGAGTTTCTTGTTAGCTTGAGCTTGTTGTTCGATGCTTTGGGAAGTAAAAGCAGCATCCTTAGTTATAGACCTCCAAATGGATAAGGTTTCCTTAGAACACCTTGCTGCTCTTTCCAATAAGTCTGGGCTTATTGAATGCGGATTGGATATGATTTGGCTTATTGAATGCGGATTGGATATGATTTGGATTGTATTTGAGAAGAAACAAATAATCTCGAAAAATATGGAACTTTTTGTTTTTGAAAGTTGCAGTAGTAACTCAAATGCAACTATGATAATTTTCTGCATATGACATCAAAACATAAAAATTATGTAATCTTTGATTGTTTTTGTACATACTTTATGTCACACCCCCTCCCACATCTCCCCCTCTCACATCTCCCCCTCCCAGATTACCTATTTAACCCAAGAGGAGATGTGAAGGCAGCAGATGCCAACCCTTTTATGACATCTTCTGCCAGTTGAACCTGTACAACATCGAAATCATCACAGAACTCAACATCACTTATCATCACAATATGTTATTTTCACATCGTTACTCAAGAGATATTTCATTACAGACAAAATTCTAACTCTAACTATGTAGAGCCCAACTAATTTTCGTCCCCTTCCAGATACACAACTGACTATCAAACCCTTTTTACAACGGTGGCAAACTGAACCATCTTTATGAAGCAACCCGCAATCCTGGAATCCTAGAACTTTTTTGCTACTTGGGGGGAAAATAAAATCATAGAAAAATGTGAGTTGGGAAGAGGTGTGACACTTTACATAATTTCACTAACCAAGGCACAAACACATGAATGACTTGTTTCTGCATTAAATTACTCATAAAGTCATCAAATGTGATGTGACACACATGTTTTTACCACAATAACTTACGCATTTTAAGGCTTAATCACTCACGTTAAGAGGTGTTATAAATGACATTTTCTGTTTAGTTTTGATAGTTTGTTATACAACATTAATGGGTTTGTTTCATTTTTCTTTTGTTTTCCCTTGTTCCTTTTTCTTTGCCTAAAATACTTTTCTACTCCATTTATTCTTTTACCTTTTTCCTCCTCAAATTTACATTCATTTCATAAAAATGAAAATTGAATACATACCTATCCATTCCAGTAGTTTGAAAAAGTGAATTGTTTTTCGCAGTATTGTTTCAAATTCCCAAAATTATCTGTAATCATTTTAAGATTTTATCAAAATAATATCGGTTACCAATCTTTTTCTATTATTAAAATTCTTCCAATAGGGAAGTTAGTTTTTGGAAACTAAATCAACAAGATCAATTTAGGATTTTAATGGCATGTTTAACACCATGTCGTTTACGAGCTGTTGCGAAGACACACTATAAATATCTCATCGAATTTGTCTAGACTCACCTTTCTCAATTGATAATCTCTTAGAACAACAATCATTAAGGTCTAACAGGCATGGCAAATCAAAAACTTTCTACAGTGTCCATTTTTGTCTTGGTGATCTTCGCATGTTTTGTTTTATCAAGTATGTTCTTCTCTTGTAATTCTTCTAATCTCATAATGTTATGTTATTTTGTGTAAAAAATGTTATTAACAAAGTCGATATTTTTTCAAATGGCAGCAAAAGGAGATTTGATAAATATGACTTGTATAGGGCCGTGTTCAGACCCAGACGATGGTGTTTCATGTAATAACGAATGCCTCAAACAGAACAAACCCGGTGGGCTTTGCTATCCCAAGTTGCCTGGGCTTTCAAATGAAAAAGATTGTTGTTGTTATACTTGATCATGGAAAAGAAAATAAAATAGTATCTCAATAACATCATATAACCTTGATTTCAAAGTTTTAAACAATGGTATTCCAAAATATTTGTTTTTATTATGTCATCTTCCATACTTTTCTGCCTTTGATTAAAACATTGATTATTACATGTAAGAAATTTCTTGTCATTGTATAAAAAAAGATGTTATGCATTTCTTTAGTAAGCTACAATAATGTTGTAATGACGACTTTTAATCGCACTACGATACAGTAATTATAACATAGAACTTCCTTGATAAAATCGTATCAATAGAATATTGCATTATAACTCGATGATTTTAAAAACACACATGTACGAAAATTCACTACAGAAGCATACGTAATTGTTGGTTAGCCAAAAAAAATGATTTGATTTGTGGTATGCTTTGTAAATAGAGACTGAAAAAAATGTGACATAACAATAAGAAAATAAGAGAGGGAACTGTGATGGAAAATACGTAAAAGAAAATTAGGATTAAAAGGAAAATTTTCTACCAAAGAATGGACTTTGCACCTGCATTTACTTCGATCAACTAGATTCAAACACAACCTAACACGAAACCCAACTGCGTGCACATCTTTAGCCTTTCAAGGCAAGAGGGGTTAAGTCATAGCCAATCAGATTGTTCCCGCAATATACCCTAATTGACACTTAGCCACACGAATTGATTTCAACTCCTATTTAACTCCCCTAGAGAATCTCTTTTAGGAGAAAAACAATTGAATACTTCTTTTTATGGCTGATTCAAACTTAGATAGCTGAGCATCTAGTTCAATGAAAGTATCGGCATTACCCTATTTCTAGGGTGTCAAACGAAATTTGTTCTCTAAGCATTTCTCCTACATTGTTTACGTGAAAATGGTTACTCTTTTTCTATTAGAACTAAGATTATAGGTCAACCTATATGATCAATCGATATTAAGAAAATGCATATAATCAAGAAGAGAACAAAAACTAAATGTTGAGCAATATAAAATGGGACACATGTGAAGCTTTTACTTAATCATGAGGGTATCCACATCTTCGAATCCCAAAAGGATTTGTGGCTCATAATGAAATCGAGGAGCACAAAGAGTAAATAATTTAAGAACTCATATTATTAGTGGACAGAAACAAATGTAGAAGGAACAAAAAATAGTAGCTACAGAACTGAATACTAAACTACTGCAAATAAACTTAATGATCCAAGAAGATGGAAATGAGGGACTAGTAAAGTGCTCAACTTGCCTCTTAATCTAGCTAGGTCCTCTCTTTCCGAATGAACATTAGAACTTTTGTTTTTTCTTTCAAAGAAAGCACCCAGAAGAAAATTACAAGGATGAAGAGGATCAAAACAGCAGCCCTTATGGGTATGTTTGCAGTAAAATCAAAATAGGAAAATAGTAGAGTTTCTTGTTAGCTTGAGCTTGTTGTTCGATGCTTTGGGAAGTAAAAGCAGCATCCTTAGTTATAGACCTCCAAATGGATAAGGTTTCCTTAGAACACCTTGCTGCTCTTTCCAATAAGTCTGGGCTTATTGAATGCGGATTGGATATGATTTGGATTGTATTTGAGAAGAAACAAATAATCTCGAAAAATATGGAACTTTTTGTTTTTGAAAGTTGCAGTAGTAACTCAAATGCAACTATGATAATTTTCTGCATATGACATCAAAACATAAAAATTATGTAATCTTTGATTGTTTTTGTACATACTTTATGTCACACCCCCTCCCACATCTCCCCCTCTCACATCTCCCCCTCCCAGATTACCTATTTAACCCAAGAGGAGATGTGAAGGCAGCAGATGCCAACCCTTTTATGACATCTTCTGCTAGTTGAACCTGTACAACATCGAAATCATCACAGAACTCAACATCACTTATCATCACAATATGTTATTTTCACATCGTTACTCAAGAGATATTTCATTACAGACAAAATTCTAACTCTAACTATGTAGAGCCCAACTAATTTTCGTCCCCTTCCAGATACACAACTGACTATCAAACCCTTTTTACAACGGTGGCAAACTGAACCATCTTTATGAAGCAACCCGCAATCCTGGAATCCTAGAACTTTTTTGCTACTTGGGGGGAAAATAAAATCATAGAAAAATGTGAGTTGGGAAGAGGTGTGACACTTTACATAATTTCACTAACCAAGGCACAAACACATGAATGACTTGTTTCTGCATTAAATTACTCATAAAGTCATCAAATGTGATGTGACACACATGTTTTTACCACAATAACTTATGCATTTTAAGGCTTAATCACTCACGTTAAGAGGTGTTATAAATGACATTTTCTGTTTAGTTTTGATAGTTTGTTATACAACATTAATGGGTTTGTTTCATTTTTCTTTTGTTTTCCCTTGTTCCTTTTTCTTTGCCTAAAATACTTTTCTACTCCATTTATTCTTTTACCTTTTTCCTCCTCAAATTTACATTCATTTCATAAAAATGAAAATTGAATACATACCTATCAATTCCAGTAGTTTGAAAAAGTGAATTGTTTTTCGCAGTATTGTTTCAAATTCCCAAAATTATCTGTAATCATTTTAAGATTTTATCAAAATAATATCGGTTACCAATCTTTTTCTATTATTAAAATTCTTCCAATAGGGAAGTTAGTTTTTGGAAACTAAATCAACAAGATCAATTTAGGATTTTAATGGCATGTTTAACACCATGTCGTTTACGAGCTGTTGCGAAGACACACTATAAATAAGTTCTCATCGAATTTGTCTAGACTCACCTTTCTCAATTGATAATCTCTTAGAACAACAATCATTAAGGTCTAACAGGCATGGCAAATCAAAAACTTTCTACAGTGTCCATTTTTGTCTTGGTGATCTTCGCATGTTTTGTTTTATCAAGTATGTTCTTCTCTTGTAATTCTTCTAATCTCATAATGTTATGTTATTTTGTGTAAAAAATGTTATTAACAATGTCGATATTTTTTCAAATGGCAGCAAAAGGAGATTTGATAAATATGACTTGTATAGGGTCGTGTTCAGACCCAGACGATGGTGTTTCATGTAATAACGAATGCCTCAAACAGAACAAACCCGGTGGGCTTTGCTATCCCAAGTTGCCTGGGCTTTCAAATGAAAAAGATTGTTGTTGTTATACTTGATCATGGAAAAGAAAATAAAATAGTATCTCAATAACATCATATAACCTTGATTTCAAAGTTTTAAACAATGGTATTCCAAAATATTTGTTTTTATTATGTCATCTTCCATACTTTTCTACCTTTGATTAAAACATTGATTATTACATGTAAGAAATTTCTTGTCATTGTATAAAAAAGATGTTATGCATTTCTTTAGTAAGCTACAATAATGTTGTAATGACGACTTTTAATCGCACTACGATACAGTAATTATAACATAGAACTTCCTTGATAAAATCGTATCAATAGAATATTGCATTATAACTCGATGATTTTAAAAACACACATGTATGAAAATTCACTACAGAAGCATACGTAATTGTTGGTTAGCCAAAAAAATGATTTTATTTGTGGTATGCTTTGTAAATAGAGATTGTAAAAGGAACGAAGAATAGTAGCTACAGAACTGAATACTAAACTACTGGAAATGAACTTAAAGATTCAAGAAGATGGAAATGAGGGACTAGTAAATTCCTCAACTTGCCTCTCAATCTAGCTAAGTCCTCTCTTTCCAGTTGAACAATAGAACTTGTGTTTGTTCTTTCGAAGAAAACACCCAGAAGAAAATTACAAGGATGAAGAGGATCAAAACAGCAACCTTTATGGGTATATTTGTAGTAAAATCAAAACAGAAAAAGAAGTAGAGCTTCTTGTTAGCTTGAGCTTGTTGTTCTATGTTTTTAGAAATAAAAGCGGCATCTTTAATTTTAAACTTCCAAATGGATATGGTTTCCTTCTAACACCTTGTAGCTCTTTCCTAAACAGCCTGGACTGAGTAAATGCGGATTGGATATGATTTGCATTGAACGTGAGAAGAAACAACAAATCTTCAAAAATATGGAACTTTTTGTTTTTGCAAGTTGTAGTAGTAATTTAAACGTAACTTTGATAGTTTTCTACACATGACATCAAAACACAAGAATTTTGCAAAGTTTGACTGTTTTTATACATACTTTACATTATTTCGCTAACCAAGTCTCAAACACATGCGTGACTTGTTTTTGCATCAAATTACTCATAAAGTCATCAAATGTGAAGTGACACACATATTTTTTCCACAATAATTTACGCCTTTTAAAGCTTAATCACTCACATTAGGGGGAGTTATCAATGACATTTTTGTTTAATTTTGATAGTTTGGTATACAACATTAGTGGGTTTGTTTTATTTTCTTTTATTTTCTCTTGTTCCTTTCTCTTTTCCCAAAATATTTTTCTTCTCCATTTATTTTTTTTTCCTTTTTCCTCCTCACAATTTTCATTCATTTTACACACATTAAAATTTAATGCATACCTATCCATTCTATTAGTTTGAAAAAGTGAATTATTTGTTGTGGTGTTGTGTTAAATTCTCATAATTATATGTAATAATTTCAAGAATTTATCAAAATAGTATCGGTTACCAATATCTTTCTATTATTAACATTCTTCCTATAGAGAAGATAGTTTTTGGAAACTAAATTAACCGGATCAATTTAGGATTTTAACGGCATGTTTAACACCATGTCGTTTCCGAGTTGTTGCGAAGACACACTATAAATATGTTCTCCTCGAATTTGTCTAAACTCATCATTCTCAATTGATAATCTCTTAGAAGCAAAATCATTAGGATCTAACAAGCATGGAAAATCAGAAACTTTCTACAATGTCCATTTTTGTCTTCGTGATCTTCGCATGTTTGTTTTATCAAGTATGCTCTTATCTTGTAACCCTTCTAATCTCACAATGTTATGTTCTTTCGGGTAAAAAAATATTATTAACAATGTCGATATTTTGTCACATGGCAGCAAAAGGAGATTTGATAAATATGAATTGTATAGGGCCATGTTCAAATCCAGACGATGGTGTTTCATGTAATAACAAATGCCTCAAACAGAACAAACCTGGCGGGCTTTACTATCCCAAGTTGCCTGTGCTTTTGAACGAAAAAGATTGTTATTGTTATACTTGATCATGGAAATGAAAATAAAAAAGTATCTCAATAACGTTATATAACCTTAATTTCAAAGTTTTAAACAATGGTATACCAAAATATTTGTTTTTATTATGTCATCTTCCATACTTTTATGTCTTTGTTAACAACATTAATTATTACATGTAAGAAATTTCTTGTCATTGTATAAAAAAGATGTTATACATTTGTTTAGTAAGCTACAATAATGTTGTAATGAGTAGTTGTAATGGCACAACGATGCAGTAATTATAATGTAAAACTTCCTTGATAAAATTATATCAATAGAATATTACATTATAACTCAATAATTTTAAAAACTTATATGTACAAAAATTCACTACGAAAGCATATGTAATTGTATGTTAACCAAGAAAATTTATTTGATTGGTGGTATGCTTAGAAAATAGAGATATATAATGCGACAAAACAGTAAGAAAACAATAGAAGGAATTGTGTTGCGAAGATACATAAAAGAAAGTTGGGATTCAAAAGAAAATTTTCTACCGATAGAGTGGACTTTGTCTCGGCAATTACTTGCTCGACTAGATTCAAACACAACCTAACATGCAACCCAATTGTGCCGATATCTTTGGTCTTTCAAGCCAAGAGGGGTTAAGTCATAGGCGATCAAATTGCTCCCACAATCTACCCTCATTACCACTTAGCCACACGAATCGATTTCAACTCCTATTTAATTCCCCTAGAGAATCTCTTTTAGGAGACAAACAATTGAACACTTATTTCTATGGTTGATTCAAATTTAGATAGCTAAGCATGCAGTTCAATGAAAGTATTGGCATTACCCTATTTCGAAGGTGTCAAACGAAATTTTATCTCTTAACGTTTCTCCTAAATTGTTTTTGTGAAAATGATTTTATTTTCTAACTCTTTTTATATTAGACCTAAGATTATATGTCAACCTATGTGATCAATCGAAATTAACAATATGCATAAAATAAAGAAGAAAACAAAAACTAAATGTTGAACAAGATAAAATTGGACACATGTGGAGCTTTTACTTAATCACTAGGGTATCCACATCTTCGAATTCCAAAAGGATTTTTCGCTCATAATGAAAATTAAAGAGCACAAAGAGTAAATAATGGTAGAACTTATATTATTAGTGGATAGAAAAGATTGTAAAACTTATTCAATGTAAAAGGAACAAAGAATAGTAACTACAGAACTGAATACTAAACTACTGCAAATAAACTTAAAGATACAATAAGATGGAAATTAGGGACTAGTAAAGTCCTCAACTTGTCTCTCAATTTAGCTAAGTCCTCTCTTTCCAGTTGAACAATAGAGCTTGTGTTTGTCCTTTCGAAGAAAGCACCCAGAAGAAAATTACAAGGATGAAGAGGATCAAAACAGCAGCCTTTATTGGTATGTTTGTTAGTAAAATCAAAACAGAAAAGCAGTAGAGTTTCTTGTTAGCTTGAGCTTGTTGTCCAATGTTATGGGAAGTAAAAGCGGCATCTTTAATTATAAACTTCCAAATGGATAAAGTTTCCTTAGAACACCTTGTAGCTCTTTCCTAATCAGCCTGGGCTGAGTAAATGCGGATTGGATATGATTTGGATTGAACTTGAGAAGAAACAACAAATCTCGAATTGTGAAAAGTTTGACTGTTTTTATACATATTTTACATTATTTTGCTAATCAAGGCTCAAACACATGCATGACTTGTTTTTGCATCAAATTACTCATAAAATCATCAAATGTGACATGACACACAGGCTTAAATCACTCACATTATGGGGAGTTATCAATGACATTTTTTTGTTTAATTTTGATAGTTTGTTATATAACATTAGTGGATTTGTTTCATTTTTCTTTTATTTTCTCTTGTTCCCTTCTCTTTGCCCAAAATATTTTTCCTCTCCATTTATTTTTTTTTTCCTTTTTCCTCCTCACAATTTAAATTCATTTCATACACATTAAAATTGAATGCATACCTATCCATTCTAGTAGTTTATAAAAGTGAATATTTGTTGTGGTGTTGTTTCAAATTCTCACAATTATATGTAATCATTTCAAGATTTTATCAAAACAATATCGGTTACCAATCTCATTATCACTCTTCCTATAGAGAAGTTAGTTTTTAGAAATTAAATTAACCGGATCAATTTAGGATTTTAATGGCATGTTTAACACCATGTCGTTTTCGAGTTGTTGCGAGGACACACTATAAATAAGTTCTCCTCGAATTTGTGTAGACTCATTTTTCTCAATTGATAATCTCTTAAAAGCAAGAATTGCATAAGATTATCAATTCCACTTGAAAAGTCCATTTTTACCTTTAAATTCTTAGTTTATGGTAATACATGAGCATTCATTAATTCTTATATAACTAAAATGGAAATTCAATTGGTGTAGTCACTTTTTAGTTTCCCTCTCCTATTTTGCCTCCATCTATCTCTTACATTTTTTAATATTTTTACATATCCATCTTTCAATTTATTCTTTTAAATAAAATTAGTTAGTAGTAATTTATGGTACTTAAATGAATTAGAAAACCAATCGTGTAGACGAGACTTGAGCATTCAATCACTATATTACAACATGACCTATACACTTCCAGTATTATATAATTTATACAACAATTTCCATCCTTCTATTAAGTTGTTGGTCGGGTTGTCGAGACTCGCGAAAATAAAGTATTTTTTACAATTCTAGATTGTAGAACAAATAATACAATGTCGAATCCTATGAAAACTAAAGAATAATTTTTCAGTGTTAAATTTAAATAAAAAGCAAAACAAAAGGGGTAGGGGTTTAATAATTTTGTGAATAAAAGGAAAATAAGCTTTAAACAAGTAAATGCTAGGGATAAATCAAGTCTTACCAAAATTTTAGTTTAATGGTACGATTTCGTTACATGCAATATAGATCATAGGCTCACTCAAACATACTAATTTTCGATGATGTAGGTTCTTAATGCACCTAATCGAAACATAACCGAATTAAGTTCGATTACCCTAAGTCTATCGATTTCAACTAAGCTTCACAATCAAACTGATTACTTAATCAACCGGGCACGATGGCTTTTTCTATATTAGTTAAGCAATAACATTAAGACCGGTAGGAAGATCATCACTAATTAATGAGTAAAGTTGGGTACAATCTAAGTTTCTTGGGGACGAGTGAAGAATTGACTAAATGTTGAAAGAACAACAATGAATTAATAGAACTTCAAATTGTGTATGTTGAGAAATAGAAAATTAATTAGTTTCTGGGGATGATTTTATTATTAAGAAAAAAACAAAAGTATATGTTTCGAATATGTGTTTAGTAGTAGATTTAAGAATCGAATTTTAATTTAAATAATTATTTTAAATGTGTTTTTCTAGTACCGTAGAAAGTGTGTTGGAGATATTTGAACCACAGACCAATTATGTTTGCTATAGCAAATGTGTTTGATATTATAATTGTAAATCATAAAACTAATTGCCGTGACCTACTAAATATTAAGTTGACTATAAACTATTATTAATAATTTATGAATATATTAAGTTTTTTTTGTAAAATTATTATTTTATAATATTATATAATTTATAATACATAATTTAACAAAAAAATGAATTGAATTTATAACATCATAGCCATATTTCTAACCATTTTTACCTTCTTCAATATAAGTATATGTAATGTAACACTAAAAATATACAAATATTGTTTTTAAAAAATTGCATTGTTTAGATCACAAAATCAAAAAATAATTTGTATAAGCAGAATCCAAATTGTCTATGACACATATTTCCTAAATTCAGATAATTTAAAAACATAAAACAAAATTTAGATTTCCAACCTAACATACCGCAATTCTAAAGTATATATATTAATTTTTGGTTTAGGGGTGGAAATGTGAATATACTTATATACCAAGGATGTAAGTGAAAAAAAAACTATATGCTCAAATTGAGAAACATTTTTAAGAATAATAATTAAATGTATAGCAACATTTTTAGAAACTTGAAAATATAGCAAAATTTATTAGTGATAAAGTCCTACCAAAGATATGGTTTATCAATTATAGACATTTGCTAGCGATACAGTCAATCACTGGTAAACTCTAAAAGTTGAATCTAAATCTTGTTATATCTGCAAATTCTTTTGTATTATGATATATCTGCTAATAATTTAGGTTTGATTGTTATATTTGCAATGTCCCTAAAACATGACCTCCACTTAAACCATTAGTAATTGGAAAAAAATTTAGAATCGATATACAAATTTGAAACTCGTTGAAACGTAGACTTACAACAAAATGCAAAAAAGAATTGAATCAATTATCTTATTCCAAGCAAATTTAGTGTATTTTGAAAACAGTTGAATAATATTCAAAATCACTTTGAACATGGCTTTAATTACAAAAAATTAATTTAATATTTTTAATATTTAATTCACACTTTTAATTGCAATTTTTATATCATCAAAATACATATTACTTTTGCATGATTAAAACTATATTTTAAAAAATACCAAAAATGATATTAACCATTTCAAAATTACTCCCAAACATGTCAATCGCTAGTAACATCAATGCTTCAATCCTCAATCAATAAAGATGGCAATAAGTTCCACCCAAAATCAAAATAGTAATAACAGAATCCATGTAGGGAACTACAACCTTTTCTGTTCATGAATGCTAACTTTGTGACAAAAACAAACTCTTTCCACTTTCCCACTTAGCCAAAAAGAAAGTAATTTTATTAAACCAATTGTGTGAAACTAGTATTATGATCTTCATAGAATTCATGTGATCCAAATACAAAGGGACAACTTCAAGCTCATTAGCTATTCTGCAAATTTTACTCAAAAGAGGAATTACAATAAAGATATACACAAAATTTTCAGTATGCAGCCATTATAAAGTTGTTTGGCATGACAAGGAAAGTTCTATACTTATCTCTTTGGTAATCTCTCACTCACATCTTCTGATTATATAGAGACTTGAGAGGTATCAAACTGAACTCTAGCATGTGGCAATGGAGAGATTTACGGGCAAAAGCTTATCTTTTACAAAGATAATCATCCATCCAGAAGCTGTAAACTGTATCTCCCTCACTCATTTACTATTGGCTGCAACTATTTTGACTATTCTGCTTAGCTTAGTCTATTTCAGATCTAGTTATGTTTACCTTATTGACTTTGTCTGTTATTTGCCTCCTGATAATCTGAAAACGTCGGTTGCCAAGTTTATCAAACACTTAGAACTTTGCAACCATTTCGATAAAGAAGGTTTGAATTTCCAAGAAAGAGTCTTTGAGAGGTCAGGTATCGGACCTGACGCTTGTATGCCACCTTCTCTGCATAGAATCCCGCCAGATACTTCCTTTGATAGTACAAGAGAAGAGATCGAAACAGTTCTTTTCACGGTTGTCAACGACCTTCTTTCTAAACACAAAGTTGATCCCCAGAGCATTGACTTTCTGGTGTCTAATTGCAGCCTCTTCTGCCCCACCCCTTCCATTACTTCTATGATAACAAACAAATTTGGATTTAGAAACAATATAAAGAGCTTCAACTTGAGTGGAATGGGCTGTAGTGCTGGAATGGTGTCTATAAGCTTGGCCAAAGATCTCCTGAGAGTATATAAAAACTCGACAGCTTTAGTTCTCAGCATGGAAGCTGTGACACCAAATGGATATAGAGGAAAAAGAAAGTCGATGCTTATTTCGAACACTCTATTCCGAATGGGTGGAGCAGCGATATTGTTATCCAACAAGAAGAAAGACAAGCAGAGAGCAAAATATAAGCTTCAACACCTTGTTCGAACGCATATGGGATCCAATCACCAGGCTTATCAATCTGTTTTTCAGAAACCTGATGAAGATGGGAATGTTGGAGTTTCACTATCTCGAGATCTTCTTCAGGTAGCAGCAAAAGCACTTACAACAAACATATCAGCTTTAGGCCCACTCGTGTTGCCATACTCAGAGCAGCTCCGTTATGGATGGTCTTGGATCACCAAAAAAATTTGGCCATCAGCAAAGGGAAAAGAGCTTTATGTGCCAAATTTCAAGAAGGCTTTTGAGCATTTCTGCATACACGCCGGCGGTAAAGCTGTTATTGATGCTGTAGAGAAGAGTCTCAAGCTGCAAAAGGAGGATGGAGAAGCTTCAAGAATGACATTATACAGGTTTGGCAATACTTCATCTTCTTCTGTATGGTATGAACTCGACTATCTTGAGGCAAAGGGAAAGGTAAAAAGGGGAGATAGGGTTTGGCAAATTGCATTTGGAAGTGGGTTCAAGTGTAACAGTGCGGTCTGGAAATGCATTTCTGAGATTGATCCAAACGCAAGAAGTGCATGGTCAGATAGAATCCATCTATATCCTGTTGACACTGGCAGCCCTGATGTTTCTTCTTGAGATATTGTCCTAAAGTAACCCAACTATAAATTTTTTCTACACAAGCATAGTCTATATTCAAATGGCAGATAAGTACCTTCTTACTTCTGGTCTGAAAGGGGATCATCCATTGTGTGACTAAACTAGAACTAAAATATATATATACATATTTTTTTTAGAGATAAACTGAAACTTCCAGGAAGGAAAAAAAAAACTACATAGTATTTGTCTGCAAGGCCGTACATGTAACAAGTCCAATAAAGAATGCAATCTCGTTTGATTCAGATTAACATAATTTTTTTCCCATGTAAACACACACTACTGTTTCTGCATAGTGTGTTGTTCAGTCAAATCCTTCTCCGGGGATTAACAGTTTTCCATTGGCTTCAATATTTGGAATATTTATTGAGGGTGCAAATGAGATCATCCTTAACTCTGCATTTCACTAATGAATCGATCTCTATCAAAAAGCTCCAGTCTCCAATATCAAAACAAATACACTACATATTGGAATCAATGTAAGGGTTGACCAGTCATACTAACAAAGAACCCTATCATTGATCTCCACATTATTCGACCCAATAATCTACTGTCAAATGAGATCTGCACTCAATGGAGAACACCTATTATCTCCTTCACCTAAAATTTGTTAAGATTCCTATTCTGCACTCTCCATTACTCTTTATTTACTTACCAATACAATCGTTTCTTATTATTTTAAAAGAAAAGTGTTCTAATGAGATTTTGTAGATTTTGACACCTGAGTCTGCTTTGACAGAATCTCTGCAATAAGCTGGCGACCAAATAAATGTGAGTTCTTTAAGATAAGGTTTCTTGTTGACGAGTCAACAACATAACCCTGACCAGGCATCCATCGTAGCAATTGAATAAATAAATCCTTCTTTTCAGGTAGCTCAATGTAGCGTGATGTAGCCATCATAAACAAATCCTGAGGAAGAAGAAGTAACTTAGTTATGGTACCTAAAAGTAAAAAGGTATACAGATTGAAGCCACATAGAAATATTTTATCTGCCTCAAGTCAAAATATCATGGCATTCAACCACCTAAAACAAAAATTTGTAACTTAACTACCTCCCAATATTATAGTAACAGACTTCGTATAATCACGTGAAGCTAAAGACAAGCTAAAACTACAATCAGTTGACATTACCAAAACCTCATTAATCTATGTCCACTGATCATTTTACCTGATCAATCTTATACCCAGAACCATGGATTGCCTTCATTACGTCATTTATCAAGTTGACATTACCGAACTTCATAAATCCAAAAGCAAACTTCCTTATGGCAGGTTTAGAAATTAGCCCTGCATTGTCCTACAAGGAAAAAAAATTCAGCATATGGAAATAGAAGATACACAAAGTATAGAGTTGAAAATTAAATATGGATAAATAAATAATTATTAAATACCTTGACAACAACATAAGCATCTTTGAGAAGTCGACCTGCAATTAGAATGTGCAAAATCTTCTCGTGGAGTGCCTTGCACATTGTTCTTTTACTATATTTCAATATATTGTAAACTGAAAATGCTTCTGAATAAGCTCGTATCTTCCCAAGAGACAATATTAAAGACGAACAGAGCTCCTGCACAATGTCACATTTGGAGTGGATAAACCAATTCTGACCAAGAAAATCTACTGCATTGTTTCCAATGTGAATATGAAATGTAGAAACAAAACTTACAATCTCCCACACTTCAAAATAAAATAAACAAGTCACTTACTCCGAACTTTATATTGAAAATTCCTAATCTCTGTATGGACAAAGTTCTGTTTGTGTGCTACATCAGTTGGAAAAATACAACACATGACATGTTTCTTCAGGGGACCAAATTATTTATTGCTTTAAGATAGAATGAACCAAAGAACAATCAATCATACTTTTTGTATTCAAATCCTTTGGGTTAAACTGTGAACTGTTGAAGTGCTAGATAATTTTCCAGTTGCATCAGATGAAATTATCAACCCAAGAAAAAGTAATGGCCATTTACTCAGCCTGCAGTTACAAATCCAACTCAAATAAAAGATTAGTTGAAGTACTGTCATGATATTATAGAGTTCTTTAAAGTTTAAGACATCAACATTGGCATCTTTAAGAATTGCATTCACCTCAATTCTTAACAAAGAATAGTTCAGCGTATCAATTTCCAAGTGAAACAATAGGGCACAGAGAATAATAGTTGACATTAAAATGCATTCAGTTCTCATTCTTTTTATTCTTTCGTATTCTCTCTTTTTATTCTTTCGTATTCTCTCTCTCCCGACACTGTTTTACATCAGTACTAAAATAGTAGTTAATGACAAATTCCTTCAAAAATATTATTTGATACGATATAACAAAATTTTACCTCCTCTGGTTGGTGGCCTTTACGGTGCATGTCCTCCAAGGTCCTATAACAAAGTAGATATAGTTTCTCCTTAAAGAAATATTTGATTAAGATATGAAAGGTATTATAATCTGGACTGATCGCTAAGTCATCCATTTTCCGAAGCATTTGCATGACACTCTCCATTTCCCCTGCTCTGCAGTAGGCACAGAGCATTGTATTCAATATTACAATGTCATATCTGTCATATGTGGCTTCAAAATCTTTAGCCAACAGTTTTGCCTCTTCTAGAAGCCCACCTCGGCAAAAGGCTGATATCATGATGCTGTGAGCATATCCATCTGTGAGAAGAAAAAAACATTATAGCTCTTGCGGTAGATAAGAAAAGAATACGCAAATTAATTTTGGACGGGCTTGACCTCTACAAAGAGAAATTTTTGACATAAATATGTGAAGAATCAGCCAGAAGTGAAGTTTGACTACTTTAGATGGTGTTAGAAAAGACTCAACACAATGGTTGACAATATGAACTCTAATATGCAAAGATGATTGATTAGGGCATAGCAACTGAAGTTTGTCACTGAGTGGTGTATTAACAAAGAAATTATCTATTATTCAATAATTGAAATTATACATCAACTATTATTACTAGTAAATATAAGCTGAACAAATTAAGAAACTCTACCCAACCAACGATTCAGCAAACAAACTACAACCTAATAACAATAAATAAATAAATATATATATATATAATGAATAAATTTGGAAAAATATCAATTTATGCCCTTAGCTTTGAGGTTGTATCAATTAAAACCTCAAACCAATAACTATATCAATTTAAACTCCCTACTTTCACAAATGAATCAATTTAGACTCTTCATTAGAATGTCATTTTAAAATCTAAATCATTCATGACTTTCACCCATGTATAAAATTTCTCTAAATGTAATGACTAATGTAAATTAGAGAAAAATAAGATAATCAAATAGATAATGGCCGTTTTTCATTAAATTCTAGCAGTTTTTCATCTGTCCATCTTCTTCTTTACTTCACCCCCCAAAAAACAACTTTATGATAATTTTCCTGCTTTGGAGGGATTTTTAGAGAAGAATAATTTTATTGGGGTGATTTTGAGTTAATTTTAAATGGAACCAAATGAAAATAGTTACAAATCACTCAAAAGGGTCTAAATTGATTCGATTATTAAAGTTTAGGTTTTAAATTAATGCAATGACTAGTTTGGGATTGTAATTGATACAACCTCAAAATTTATGATTAAAAATAAATAGTTGCCAAAAGATAAAACTAGTTGGAATAGCTGAACGATTTTTATCTACCCGTCTTCCTCTATTTTTCTCTACTTATTTTAAAAGAATTGTGTGATAATTTTTCAAACTACTTTGGTTGGTTTCTCGGAGAAGAAATATTTAGGTGATTTTGAGTTAATTTTAAATGGAATTAAGTGAAAATAGCTCTAAATCAATCACTAAAAAAGAGTTTAACTTGATTTAATTACGAAATTTTAGAATTTAGATAGATACAATTATTAGCTTGGGGGCTTTTAGTTGGATATTATTCATTTTTTTCCTTTTCAGCTCTTCTAGCTAGCTAGTACATTTTAATTCCGATTTATCAATTCAAATCTAAAAGGAGAAAACGTACCAGATCTAACGTTTTTTTCTTTCATTTCGTCAAAAATTGCCTTTGCTTCTCTAATAGAACCTGCCTTGGCAAGGCCATCCATCAACAAACAATATGGCATCTACAAAAGAAATCACCTTTAATAGTATCAGAACTACAGCATCTAGTTGCTACATGTTTTCACGAGAATTGTAGAAAAAATGCGCACCATGCAACATTGAGGGCATTTTGGCCATTTTGAGGGCAGCGTCTCCACGCTCTAACTAGGGTTTCTATAAATTCCTTTTTTTCATCAAATTTTGGGGATCCTTTTAAGAGGGAACATATGTAATTTCGGTTTCTACTCAATTTTAGAGTTCAAGAGAACTCTTGAGAGCCAAGGAAGAAACTCAAGGCACGGTATCACAATATTCACAACGAGAACGAATGTGGCACGGGTCAAAGAGTTTCTCTTTACCTTTCTTTACTTTTGTATTTTGTATTTTTCTGGTTGTTATTCTGTATTGAGTGGATGAACTCAATGTTCTAGAATTTGAATGATTTTGTCGGGATTTGTAACTTTGATTATATTTGGGGACTATTTTGATACTGCAACTTATTATTCATGTGTCGTATGATTATTTATTTATTTCTTTGGCCATAAATTAAACCTGTGTGACCCGAGTTTAAGCTCAAGATGGTAAAGTTTAAATTTAGACTTAGATGCATGACTATTAGAATAACTTGCACGAGAGTGAGGTTTTTCTAATAGAGGTGTTATAGTTCTATTGTTAGGGTTTTCTATTATTGTAAATATCTTGTTTTATTTTCCTTTTCTATGCTTTGTACACCTGTATATATTCATATCTTTGGTGAATGAATAAAGTATTCTGATTCTCTCTCAAACCTAAGAGTTTTACATGGTATCAGAGCCCTCTAAACAAAATTAGGGTTCTGTGAACCTTAGTGTTTGAGAATTTAGAACCCGTTTGTGTTACATCTAGGATTTTGTGGAGGGGTGAGTTTACACTTTTGCTCACAGCCACCGTCTTTGGTTCGTTCGCCGCCGTTAGCCGCCATCGTCGCAGCCATCAGCTGCCGCCACCACCGGGTAAAAAAATGTAGTTTTTCGACACCGTTCAGTCTGTCGAGGAGCCTAGCTACCGATCTACAGAACCCCAAAGTCCGAAATCCATCTGACCAACGCGTGAGGCTCACGTGCCACTTTTCCCTTCTATCGTCGATCCACACACCAGCACGTGTAGGCACGTGCACCACTTGTTTCGGTTCGTCTTTTATAAGTTTCCTCAATTTTGTGGACTTTTCTTGGTGGTGTGTTTGTTTGGGCTATATACTCACTGTTTGTAAAAACATCTCTTCAGTAAATTAAGGTTTGATTCTCTTTTCGGTGTTTATTTTTCGAGGCAATGGCTGATAAGAAACTAGTAGTCATGTCTAAGATGGTTCCTATGGTGTCAAAAGTAACGAACACAAGTTGAATGGATCCAATTACTATTCATGGAGATCAAATGTTCGTCACTTTATTAGGAGCATGGAAATGGATGATTACATCATGGAAGAGCCACCGATTGATGCTAATAAAAAAAAAATTTGGTGGCGGGACGATTCAAGAATGCTTCTACAAATCTGAGATGGCCAAAGATCAAGTGTTGTCAAGCTCAAATATCTCATCGTTGGAAGAAGCTTATACTCGAATACTTCGTATAGAGAAGACACAAGCAGTTATGTCATCTGATTCTAGTAGTGCATTGATTGGGCGCACAAATGATTATAGAGGTAATAAGGGGGTTGAATCAAATAGCTCCAAAGGTCATCCCAATAACCAAAGATCAAATCCAGGAGGTGTTGTTTGGTATTATTGTCATAAACCTGGCCATACGAAACATGAATGCAGAAGATTGATGAATAAGGGTCAGAGGGTGCCATCTGCTACTACTCCTGATAATCTTGACAAGTCAATTACGATTTCTACAAAGGAGTTTGCTAAATTTCAACAATATCAAGAGTCATTGAGGGCATCATCTTCTACTCCCATTACGGCCATCACAGAGATAGGTAACATCTCTAAATGCCTTCTATCCTCTACGTCAAAATGGGTCATTGACTCTAGCACTACAGACCATATGACAGGTAACCCCAGTTTATTCTCTAACCTTTGTACATCTACCTCTTCACCTACTGTCACTATAGCTGATGGAACCTCCACTCCTGCTTTAGGATCAGGAACCGTCCATCTTACTGAATCAATTTCTTTGTCATCAATTTTAAATTCACCACATTTCTCGTTTAATTTGATTTCGGTCAGTAAACTCACTTGTGATCTTCATTGTTGTGTCTCCTTTTTTCCTAGCTATTGCTTATTTCAAGATCTTACGATGAAGCAAACTATTGGTAAAAGGCGTGAATTTGGAGGTCTTTACATCTTTGAACCACAAACACCTACAGCCATCACATGCTCTAATGTGTCATCTTCCTTTGAAGAGCATTATCCTTTGGGTCATCCATCTATCTCTGTGTTGAAGAGTCTTCGTCCACAACTTCAACATTTGTCTAAATGAGATTGTGAGTCATATCAGTTTACTAAATTTCATCGTTTGAGTTTGTATCCTCGAGTCAATAAACAAGCTAGTGCTCCTGTTGAATTAGTCCATTCTTTTGTTTGGGGTTCATGTCCTATTGAGTCTAGAGGGTTTAGGTATTTTGTTATATTTGTCGATGACTATTCTTGTGTTACGTGGTTATATTTAATGAAAAATCGTTCTAAGCTACTTTCTCATTTTCGTAACTTCCATGCTAAAATTCAAACTCAGTTTAGTAGTGCTCTTAAAATCCTACGGAGCAATAATGCTAAGGAATATTTCTCTCATACACTCAAGTCTTATTTAGATGCTGATGACATTCTTCATCGATCTTCTTGTGTCAATACCCCATCTCAAAATGGGGTTGCAGAACGAAAGAATCGTCATCTCCTTAAGACAGCCAGAGCCTCGATGTTTCATATGCATGTTCCGAAGTCTTTTTGGGCCAATGTTGTTTCCACAGCTTGTTTCTTAATAAATCGCATGCCCTCTTCCATTCTTAAGGGTTAGACACTTTTTCGTACTTTATACCCCAAGCAACATTTGTTTCCCATTCTACCCAAAATATTTGGTTGTACCTACTTTGTTCGGGATGGTCGACATCAACATACCAAGTTGCATCCAAAACTTTAAAATGTATTTTCCTTGGTTATTCCTGTGTTTAATAGGGGTATCGGTGTTATAGTCCTAGTCTAAATAAATATTTCGTCTCTCCTGATGTCACATTTTTTTAAATTCCTCATTTTTTTTATCGTCGCCTTTCACTTCGAATAAGAGTCAAAGGGAGCATAAGGAATTAAAGGAGGATTTCCTTGTCTACACAGTTATTTCTCCTTCCGATCCTCTTCCTGATTCATCTCTACCTGTGGCTACCTTACTCTTCCACCCATCGTTAAGGTCTATACTCGATGACAACATCCTTCGGTTCCATGCCCTGTACCAGAGACTTCTTCGTCTCCTTCGGTTCCATGCCCTATACTAGAGTCTTCTTCGTCATTGGATCCAAAAACGAGTGATGATCTTCCTCATGCTTTTCATGAAGGTAAACGTACATGTGCTCATCCTATTTCCTCTTTTCTTTCATATAACCATTTGTCGTCTTCCACATGTTCATTCATTGCATCCTTAGAGTCTGTATCCATCCCTAAAACTGTTCATGAAACTTTGTCTCATCCTGGTTGGTGTGCTGCAATGGTAGAGAACATGACTGCCTTAGATGATAATTGTACTTGGGATTTAGTTTCTCTCCCTGCAAGAAAGAAGGCTATCGGTTGCAAATGGGTGTTTATGGTTAAAGTCAATCCCAATGGTTCTGTTGCTCGATGAAAAGCGCACCTTGTAGCGAAAGGCTACGCACAAACTTATGGTGTTGACTATGCTGATGTTTTTTTCTCCTATAGCAAAAATGGCATCTGTGAGGTTGTTTATTTGATTAGCTTCAATCAATCACTAGCCTTTACATCAGCTTGATATTAAAAATGCATTTTTTCATGGTGATTTTCAAGAAGTGTATATGGAGCAACCACCAGGGTTTGTTGCTCAAGGGGACGTTGCTTGCCATTTGGAGGTCGGCCATGTAATTTCCAGCACTGATCTTTCGTATGCCATGGTTTCTTGCAATATTCACAAATTGCAGGGGTCTTGCCATTCTGTTTGCCATTCTCTGAACCCGACGACTTAACTCCAAATGCAGCAGAGTCCAGGGTATTAGGCGTTGTACCATTCATAGCACTGGTTTGATCTTCTTCCAATCTGACTCTGAGCAAACTTCCATCAGGGACGGCATTGGTCTTTGTCCCAAAATTCGACTCCAAACACCATCAAACTTCGAGTTTAAGCCAGCCAGAAAATCATAAACACGGTCAGCCTCCTCAATCTTCGAATACTGAACCTCGTCAACTGGACAATTCCAAACTATTTCCCGATATAGATCCATCTCTTGCCACAACAGTGATAATTTATTGGAATAGGATATTACGTCGAATGTCCCCTGCTTGCACTCATGCACCTGTTTTCTCAAGGTATAAAGACGTGAAGCATTCTACCTCTTCGAATAAAGTTTCTGGATAGCTTCCCAGATATCCCGAGCAGAAGCTGAGTAAAGAAGAGGCTTCCCGATCTGAGGCTCCATACTGTTTATTAAAATTGAGCGAAAGAGGGAATCTTCCCCCTTCCATATCCGTTCTTGAGGATCCCCAGGGTCTAGGTATTTCCCCTGTTAGGTACCCGAATTTGTGCCGCCCCTCAAGAACCATCCTCACAGATTGTGACCAAGAAAAGTAATTCTGTCCATTAAGTTTTTCGCCAATAGAAATTCCTGCAAAATTGCCTACAGACCTAATGTTTGTGAAAGGTAAAGTAAGGTAAGCAGTTACCGGAGTTTCTGAACCTAACGAAACCCCCGGGTATGTATCTGGTAGAAAATCTGTTGATGGATTGGCCGAAGATCTAACGACTGCCCCAAGTACAGAAATTTGTTGCTGAAGATTTGCCAGTTGCTGTTGAACACTAATAGTCCCACTATGAATCGTTGTAGGTTGTTTCTGCCCATAGATCCCTGAAGATATTGTTTTTGTCGGTGTGGGACAACCAATTGGAGGAGCCAGCTGACCAGAGGGAAAATAGTAGGAGACAAGTATTTGCTGTAAGGGGTTCAGTTGAACTAGGTTCGGTTGGACCGGGTTCGGTTGGACTGGGTTCGGCTGGACCGGGTTCAGTTGGACTGGGTTCGGCTGGACCGGGTTCAGTTGGACTGGGTTCGGCTGGACCGGGTTCAGTTGGATTGGGTTCGGCTGGACCGGGTGGTTCAAGTGATTTTGTGGATTCTGGTAGACCGACATATCGGGCATGTTCGAAGGGTTCGGAAGATACGATGGGTTCTAATTGATCAATAGATCGGGTGTGTTCGGAGGGTAGGAGGAACTGGGTAACGCCGGTAGGGAAAAAATCGGAGGATGGGAAGACGACTGATCTGGAAATGTTCCACCAGCGGGATCTGGAATGGAATCTGGGTTGCGATCTAGGTTGCGATCGGTAAAACTCGGCGGCTGGAACAAGGAAGACGTCGAAGGCAGGCGCTTGTATCTAGGCTGGACTAGCGGCGGATGGTCGAGTCTCGACGGCAGCGGCGGCAGTGTGGTTGAAGTCGTCGACGGAGCGACGGAGGTCCTCCGACGGCAGTGACGGCTGGATCGATTAGGGCTGGTTGGATCTGAATCGGTCCAAGTAATGACCATAGATATTGGTCGACGATAGCCTTAATTTCAGTACTGTTAGAATTTTCTCTTGGAGTTCCATCCCCTACTAGAGTCGATGACTAAATCTCTTCTATTCCAACGACGTTCTCATCACCATGCTCTGATACCATCTTGAAAAAGTTAGGGAAGAAAAGAAAACACCAGAGTTACGTGGAAAACCCTAGACCAAGGAGAAAAAAACCACGATAAGAGTTTTTTATTTTTAATTCAGATACACAGTACACAATACAGGAACAGGTATAACTAACCAAACAATGAGAAACCTTAGACTGATAAAAGACAAAAACGCCCTTAGGGCTAAAATATAATTTCAACCGAATGGACTTCGATTTTCAGCTCTCATTTTTGCCTCCAAGCCATCTGAAGTATCCAGCTAATTTGGACAAGCTTTCACTTTGAAATTAGATTTATCCTATGAAGCACGGACATTTCATATTAGAGGCAGTATCAGTGTCGGACACCTGTCGGACACGGATCCGTCCGGACACGCTGGGGACACGTCTGACACGCCAATTTGCGTGTCTTTTTTAATTTTGGACACATTGGAACACGGTGGAGAATCTTCACAGACACGCTGAACAGAAAAGTTGAAGAGGAAATGGTTTGAAATTGGGCCCAAATTAAAAGCCCGTTACTTTTCTTTTTTAAAGAACACGAGAAAATCAATTAAATAGAATATAACCTTTCAACACCACGTTCTCCTCTCCACCTCCCTCCTTGTTGTGCATCTCACGGAAACCAGCAGTCTAAACGTCACAACCCATTTGATTCAACGTCTTGGCTTTTCTCACCGAAGCAGAAGGTGCTGCAACGCCACCTGATTGACGCCGTTCCATGCTCGCCGGTCGCCGCTGCTTGCTCAACGTGGATGCTGCTTGTGATTCATCAGTTCTTCACTTCTTCTTTCAAGTATGATGTATTATTATTTTACATTTCTAATTCTAGTGCACTGCCCTTTCTTTTTATTTTATAATCTATATTGCTTCTTATCAGTAATCAAATCAACTTTCAAGTTTCAAGTATGTATTATTATTTTTAAATGTTAGGATGAAACTCTTTCACCCACTGTCCATGCCACCATCCAACTTCAAATCATCAAATGTTTTATTTTTTTCTTTACCCACTGCCATTTGGAGTATTCAAATATTTTATTTTATATTTTTACCCACTTCCGTTTGAAGCCATCAATTGTTTTTTTTTTTTTTTTTTACCCACTGCCTAATCCTCAAAGTTCATACATTTGTTTTATTTTATTCTTTAAATCTAATAATCTATTATGTTAGCCATTTCCTTCCTTCAAAGTTAAACTCTTTTGTATATTTTTTTCTTTCCCTAAATGTTAGGATGTCATCTACGAACAATAGTCAAAGTCATTGCCAATCATCAAATAGTTCCATGGAATCCAACTCCGTTGAAGATGATTCAAAACCATTATGGCAATACGTGACAAAGATTCAAAAGTTGAGTGACGGAGATGGAAATTTTTCATGGCAATGCAACTTTTGTCATGTTACAAAGAAGACCTCATATACAAGAGTTAGAGCTCATTTGTTGAAGATTAATGGTCAAGGAATTGGGTCATGTCTAAAGATCACTCCCAAAGATATAGCGGATATGCAAAAATTAGAAGATGAGACAAAAATCCAAATGGAAAGAAAGGCTCCAAAAAATGTTCCTTTGCCACCTAGATCAAGTTCACCTTCAATCATATCAATTGGCAGAGTGAATGTGAGTAATTCTACCAACTTTGACTTAGATAACAAGAAAAGAAAGGGCAATGCACTAGAAACATCATTCAACGAGACATCACGGGACCAATTGGGTGCACTTATTGCTCAGATGTTTTATTCTGTGGGCTTGCCGTTTCATTTAGCAAGGAATCCACATTCTATAGGGGCCTTTACTTACACTACAAACAATTCGTTGCCAGATATGTACCTCCCGGATATATTATGTTGAGGACCAGTCTACTCCAAAGAGAAAAAGCTAATATTGAAAGAGTATTGGTACCTGTTAAAGGTGAATGGTTGAAAAAAGGAGTGATGGAGTAAAGGCTAATATTGAAAGATTATTGGTACCTGTGGCGGAAAAAAAGAGTGAGTATTGTGAGTGACGAATGGAGTGACTCAATAAGGAGGTCGTTGATTAACTTCATGGCCCCTTTTTATGGCAAACCAATGTCTCTAAGGTCAGTAGATTGCTCAGGTGAAATCAAGGATAAGTACTTCATTGCAAATTTAACGAATGAAGTGATTAATGAAGTTGGTCATGAGAATGTTGTTCAAGTGATAACAGATAATGCTCCCGATTGCAAAGGTGCAGGACAAATTATCGAAGCACAATTTTCGACAATTATATGGACACCATGCATAGTTCATACGCTAAATCTTGCCTTGAAAAACATATGTGATACCAAGAATGTTAAAAATAATCAGCTTGTTTATGGAGAGTGCAGTTGGATTTCTAATATTGCTAGGGATGTCATGGTAGTGAAAAATTTTATCATGAATCATTCCATGAGGCTAGCTATGTTTAATGAATTTGTGCCTCTTAAATTGCTTTCAATAGTTGAGACACGCTTTGCATCTGTTATCATTATGCTTAAGAGGTTTAAACTTATTAAAGGCGGCTTACAAGCTATGGTCATAAGTGATGAATGGGCAAGTTATAGAGAAGATGACATGGTGGAGGCGAGGCATGTAAAGGAGTTGGTGCTCGACAACATATGGTGGGACAAATTAATTATATTTTGTCATTCACTTCACCTATATACAACATGATTAGAGCTTGTGATACACACTCCTTGTTTACATTTGGTGTATGACGTGGGATACAATGATTGAAAATGTGAAGACAGTGATATATAAACACGAAGGACTGCAACCAAGTGAACTCTCTTCTTTCTATGGTGTGGTGTATAACATTCTCATTGATCGTTGGAACAAGAATAGTACTCCACTTCATTGTTTAGCACATTCATTGAATCTAAGGTATTAAATTAATATCTTTTTAATTTTTATCCTTAGTCTAAGCTTATATTTCATATTTTTTTTAGTTTGACATTATTTTTAACTTATATATAGATACTATAGTGAAGAATGGCTTACAGAAGACCCTAATCGAGTGGCTCCACATCAAGATGTGGAACTAACTAGAGAAAGAATGAAGTGCCTAAAGAGATATTTTAGTAGCTCTGAGGATCGTGCAAAAGTAAACGTAGAATTTGCTAAATTTTCTACAAAAACTGGCGATTTTTCTGATTATGATTTCATATCTGAGAGGTACACTACAAATTCTACAAGTTGGTGGGCAACTCATGGTGTCTATACCCAATGCTTCAAAAGATTGCTTTTAAAGTTTTTGAGCAACCATCATCCTCTTCATATTGTGAAAAAAAAATTGGAGCACATATTCTTTTATTAACTCGATCAAGAGGAACAAAATGATGCCTCAACGTGCAGAAGATTTGGTATTTATCCACAGCAACCTTCGTCTTTTGTCCAAAAGAACTCTAGAATATTCAAGAGAAGAGACCAAGTCATGGGATATTGCTGGAGATGCTTTTGATTCTTTTGAAGATGTCCGCATGCTTGGAGTAGCTAATTTATCTTTGGATGATCCAGAGTTGGAGGCTGAAATTACTAACGAGGATGGTGGTGATAAGGATGAAGGTGTTATTGAGATTTGAGAGGATAGTTTCATTAGCCTTTAGTTTTTACTTTTTGTATGGAAAACTACTTTCCATTTCCTTTAGTTTTCTATTGAGAGTTTTGTTATGTTTATGTTGAACGTTGGACAACGTATTTTGTAGATTTGTACATCTATAAACTATAATGGTTTTGGTTAATTAACTTGACAGTTGACATTTTATGTCTTTTTCTGATATTTAGTATTTTATGTTAAATTTAGATATATTATAAAAATATAATTAAAAAAAATAGCATATCCCCAACATGTCCGTATCGTAATATTTTAGAAATTGGTGTATCGTCGTATCCTGTCGTGTCCGTGTCCGTGTCCCGTGTCCATGTCCGTGCTTCATATCCCTCCACTACCACTGATTTCTGCTCCAATTTGATTACACTTCTTTTCTTTCCTTTTCTTTTTCTTGATCCAAGTTTTTCAGTCAATCTACTTTCTTCATAAAATGTGTCTCAATCTTTGGGCAATAGCTAAGCTTCATCAACTCCTACTGGAGGAAACAAATCCAGCTAGAGAACGCTCCGTAGAATCCTAGTGATCTAGAAATGGTAAGTCACCAAGTTAATGTTATTCTTTATTCGTACTCATGCTTCTTAAATCCTAGCAATCACTCGACACAATAGAAATACCAAACTAGAATAATAAATTTAGAAAATGTACAAACATGAAAACCCACAATATGACCATCTTCTTAGTGTAATCATAAAAGAAAATAGTAAGTAGCAAAAATTAGCTTCAAATGCACAAAAAAATAATACTAACACGAATCATTGGCACAGACCTCATTTTCACCATAGCCCAAGGCTTCCAATTCTGATAACAATTTCCTCGATTTCTCAAACAAACCTCCCCTAACATAAACCTTCAGCAATGTTGTTAAAATCACCTGCAAGGATATATTTTTCTTTTATAAGAAACAAGCACCTGCAAGTAGATAGAAAACTTGAAGACCTACAGTATAAAATTTTCTAGAAACAAAACAACCTTTCCATTTAAAGTAAAAAAAATAACCACAAAAAAAAAAAAGTATTTCTAAACAAACCAGAGAAATTACAGTCATACATTTTAGCCACATTCGTTAAAATTCTCTCACACGTGCTTTTCAAACCTAAGCCATCAGAAGTGTAAGTTAATAGGGAAAGTTATAGAAAATTTTCCTTGAATATTAGGGGTTAACAGGCTCAAAATAATATAGTGGCGACATACCAGGAATAAATTAATTTTTTGAAGGAAAGGTACTGATATCCAGATTCTCTAGAGTAACATGGACCGGTGTAGTGTAAATGAACGTATTCACATGCACTAGACCCAAAAGCATGTTCTACTTCTTTTCTTCTCTCTTTCTTATGTGAATACTGCTCACAAAATGCATGTCTCTCACATAAACCCCCAAAACGATTGGATGCCCTCACACCTGATCCCACAACAACCCATACAACAATCTATGCCCAGCCCACTAATTAACAATTTCCTGCGCAACACCCTTCTTGCCCCTTTTTGAATAGGTGTGCATAATTGGAGGCCTTAGAATACCTCCAAGGGTTAAAAGATACCTTGTCCTGAAAGTGAAAATCTGGAAATTGTTCAAAGTCCACTTGCTCCTAGATAGCATCACAAACGGGTCGATTATGCCATTGAATCAAACACTCTCCCATGAATCTGTGTTCCAGCGAAGGCCCAAAACTGCCATTAATACCATACACCATGCAAACTCATGCGTTAACATAGGAGGTCATGATTCTTGCACCACTTGATCCCCAATTTGCTTCTAGGAAGCCTGGTTAGTCATGGATCGAGGCCTTGAGGGAAGTTCCAATCGATATGCAACCGCTCCCACTTTCTTTAAAATCTTGTAAGGGCCAAAGAACTTTGGGGATAATTTTTGAGTGTCTGTTCTTTTTTTTTTTTTTTTTTTTATAAGAAAGACAACTTTCATTGAGAAAAAATGAAAGAATACACGGGCGTACAAAAAACAAGCCCACAAAAAAAGGAGACACCCTCTATAAGAAGGGACTCCAACTATACAAAATCATGTTAAGAAGAAAATTACCAAAAGCCTTCAAAATCGAAGCCCAGTAAGAAGCATGAAAACGAACAAGGGACCATATTTCACTAGCATCCCTCTCAATCCTCATAAACACCCTGCTATTCCTTACACCCAAAAGCACACAAATGATAGCACAAACAATAGCATGCCAAAGAAAACGGCCTCTCTCCCCAAACAGCGAATTGAGGAGGAACTCCTTAATCATATCTCTAACATCTCTGTGACGAGCCCACATCATGTCAAACCTCTGGAAAAAAGAATCCCAGACAAGGCTAGTAAAATCACAATGCCAAAGAATATGGTCGTATTGGTGAACATACTTTTTTCATCCATTCTTGGGCCAGAGTCAAATGATTCTTAATGGCCATGAGGGCTAAGTATCGATCAATCAGCTACAGCTCTATAGTATTATTAGTAGATTTATGGTCTCCATAAGAAATCAAGGGAGGGGGAACAACTCTACACAATTTGAAATGGAGTAGTTGTTGGGTTGCATGTCCTGAAACTCGTGGTTTATAAATATTAAACATATTCTATTTACAATAAAGATGTTATTGAGGTTTATTCAATAAAGTTGTTATTGAATATGTGAATTGCACCGTTTAAACTTCAAATCCAATAAACTAAGAATCCTTGGCTATAGCATGAATACCTGAACTTTATGTAGAAACATAAAAGTGGATCAACTTCAAGTAATAGTCAAAACGGTCTATAGTACAAGGATTAGGTTGGGTACCTTATCCTAGAGACATTATGGATGCGGCTCACTTTGTAATTGTTACAATAGTTGTGAAGTTTACAAACGATACAATCCTAAATCGTTCATGTAGAGACATGCAAGTGGGGGCATCTTATATGAAAGATGGACCACAAAATAGTCACCTTTACTTTATAATGTCGTTTACTGATAAGACTGACTATTTCAAATCAATGACCTAGATAACTCGATCCTAATCCTGAACTAACTATGAACTCCTGTTTATTCGAGATTATCTTTTAGTATGCATGGGTGAGAGTGACTCAACATCGCCGATTCAATAAGCCTCCCATTTTAGGGATAACATCGGGTAGATAACTGGGAACATAGTCCTGCAAAATGGAATTTACTCCTACCCGCTTCTAGGGTTAGTAGATAGGTTGTTCTCTTAAGTGTTGAATCCAGGTTTTGAACAAGGGGTCCCGCCCTCTCTAAGGCTTGAGAGGGACTCAGTTTGATAGTTGAACTACAAACCAATTGTTCATTAGAGGATCAGTGAGACTTAAGGAGCAAAATGTAATTACAGGGGTAAAACAGTATTTTTGACCCTATTGTGATTACTAACAACTTGTGAAAGATCGATTTACTAATCATGGTTAAATCAAGTGGACAGAAATAGATTTATTTTATATTTATTTTATATATAGAAAATATATATAAAATAAATATGATTATATTTAACTAGATAAAGCTAACAAAATATAATTAGAATGGAATCCGCAGACAACCAATGAGGGATGATCATAATAAGGTTTGTTATGATATGTATTTATTAATATGTATTTATATTGTAAATTTAATTAGGTGTCCTTTATTGTAATTTCATATCTCCTAGATTAGGGTTTTTTAATTACCTATATATATGTATCTTCAGCCTCATTAAGTGAATAAGAATTATCACTCTCTCTAAACTTCTGAGTACATGGTATCAGAGCCATCTAGAGTTAGAATATTTGTTCAACGGCTACGTTAGGGTTTATGCTTCTCACAAAGTTAGAGTTTGAGTTGAGTTATCAAGTTTTCAGTGGTCGTTTGTCTCACCACCCATCCCAAAAGAAGCGTCGTCACCGTTCAATCACATCAGCAATCGCCCGTCACCGAAAACATCCATGCGTGGAGCTCACATACCGCTGGAACAGTAGTCCTCCTTTGCCACGCACCGACGTGTCGGAGTGCATGGAGTTTCATCTCCCCTTTCGGCCAGTTGGGTTCTTCTCAGCTCGTCGTTTCTGATCACTCTATGCGTTTGGTTTCATCGAAATCTGCTTGGTTGTGAGTTATTTGGATAAAATACCCGTTTGTGCCTAGGGTTTGTTGCTATCGTGTTCAGCTTGGAGTAATTTTGCTCTTTTATTTGCTTTTGATTTCGATTCTGGTTTGTTCTAAGGTCTACAAATTACTTATTAGCTCATAATAGATGAAGTGAAGCATATGGTCGTCTCTAATGTAATTCCCTTGGCATCGAAGATAACTAAACACAAATTAAATGGATCGAATTACTATGATTGGCATCGAACGATTCAATTTTACTTGCTTAGTATAGATATGGATGATCATGTGACGGAGGAACCACCGAAAGATGAAAAGAAAAAAGCTTGGCTTCGTGATGACACTCGACTTTATCTTCAAATTAAGAATTCTGTTGAGAGTGAGATTGTTGGTTTGGTAGATCATTGTGATTCTATGAAAGAACTCTTAGAATTCTTAGAATTTCTATGCTCTGGAAAAGAACATGTTCATAGAATGTTTGATGTCTGAATGCAATTCTTTCGAGCGGAATAGAAAGCAGAATCTGTTACAAGTTATTTTATGAGATTTAAAAAACAGCTGCTGAACTTGCCTTACTATTGTCGTTTAGTCCTAATGTTAAAGTTCAAAAAGCTCGGCGAGAAAAGATGGTTGTTATGATATTTTTTAATGGACTTTCTCTTGAGTTCAGAATGGCTAAAACACAGTTTCTTTCTGACTCTGAAATTCCATCATTAGAGGAAGCCTTCAGTCGTGTTCTTCATATTGAGAGTTCTCAGTCCAGTTCATGTTTCTCAACCGAACAGTGCCCTTATGAGTAAGAATAATAATACCTTTCGTGGCACTTCAGGGACGGCTAAAAACTTTCAGAAACCTAGTTATGATAATCAGAAATCAGATTCTTCAGAGATCGTATGTCACTATTGTCGTAAGCCAGGTCATATGAAACGTGATTGTCGGAAATTGTTGTATAAGAATCAACGATCTCAGCATGCTCAAATAGCTTCCACTAGTGATATGGCTGAAAAATTTGTTACCATCTCTACTAACGACTTTGCTAAATTTCAAGTTTTCTAGGAATTGTTGCAGGCATCTTCTTCATCTAATCCTATTGCCACCATTGCCGAGACAGGTAATTCGAAATGTCTTCTTACATCATCTACCAAATGGGTTTTAGACTCTGAGGCCACCGCCCATATGACAGGTAATTCTAACCTATTTTCTATGCCACTGTCTCTTGTCTCATCTCCGTCTGTCACCTTGGCAAATGGATCAACCTCCACTATCCTTGGATCCGGCACCATTTCTCTCACTCCATCACTCTCTTTGTCCTCTGTCTTACATTTGCCTCATTTGTCCTTTAATTTAATTTCTATTAGCCAACTTACTCATGACCTTAATTGCTTTGTCTTGTTTTTTCCTAGTTATTGCTTGTTTCAGGATCGTATGACGAAGAAGATTATTGGTAGAGGACATGAGTCGGGGGGTCTTTACATCTTTGACAATCAGATACTGAAAGTTGTGGCTTGGCCTGGAGTAATATCCCCGTTCGATGTTCATTGTCGTTTGGGTCATCCATCATTGTTTGTGCTGAAGAAACTTCATCCAGAATTTCATTCCTTATCGTCTTTGAATTGTGATTCGTGTCAGTTTTCAAAGTTTCATCGTCTTAGTTCTAGTCCTAGGGTTCATAAACGGCTAGTGCTCCTTTTGAGTTAGTTCATTCCGATATTTGGGGTCTTTATTCTATCGTGTCTCAAATAGGTTTTCGTTACTTTGTTACCTTTGTTGATGATTATTCTCGTGTAACTTGGATATATTTAATGAAAAATCGTTCTGAGTTATTGTCTCATTTTTGTGCTTTTCATGTTGAGATTCAAAATCAATTTAATGTCTCTATTAAAACCTTGCGAACTAACAATGTTAGTGAATATTTCTCTCACGTACTTGGATCTTACCTGTGTGGTCATAGCATTATTCATCAATCTTCTTATGCAGACACTCCATCTCAAAATGGGGTTGCTGAAAGAAAGAACAGACACCTCCTTAAAACAACCTGTGCCTTATCCTTACAAATGCATGTTCCAAAGAATTTTTGGGTTGATGCTGTGTCCACTGCTTGCTTCTAAATGTCTTCCTCTATCCTAAATGGAGAGATTCCTTATCATACTCTTTTTCCTACAAAATCTTTGTTTCCCATTGCTTCTAAGATCTTTGGTTGTGTTTGTTTTGTTCGGGATATTCGTCCAAATCGTACTAAATTAGATCCAAAATCTTTGAAATGCATTTTCTTAGGCTACTCACGTGTTCAAAAGGGTTATCATTGTTATTGTTCTACTTTGAACAGGTATCTTGCATCTCCGGATGTTACATTCTTTGAAGATATACCCTTTAGTCCATCATGGACTCCCGAGGGAGGATGACGACCTTTTTATTTACGAGGTTACTTCTTCTCCATCATCCTCTCCTTCACCTTCCTCTATATCTCTTCCTTCTGATCCCCCAGTTATTCGAGTCTACTCCAGGCGTCCTCCACAGCCACCTTTAGATCCATGTCCTCCACCACTGACTTCTTCGACATCTGATATGAGACCGAGTGATGATCTTCCCATTGCCCTTCGAAAAGGTAAACGCACTTGTAGTTATCCTATTTCTTCGTTTGTTTTGTATAACCAGTTGTCTTCTCCCACTTATTCTTTTCTTACATCGCTTGATTCCACCTCTATCCCTAAATCTGTCAATGAAGCTTTATCTCATCCTGGGTGGCGTAGTGCAATGATTGAAGAGATGATTGCTTTGGATGATAATGGTACTTGAGATCTAGTTTCACGTCCGGATGGAAAGAAGGCTATTGGGTGTAAATGGGTGTTTGCTATCAAGGTTAATCCTGATGGGACAGTGGCTTGGTTGAAAGCTCGTTTGATTGCCAAAGGTTATGCTCAAATTTACGAGATTGATAATTCTGACACATTTTCTCCTGTTGCTAAATTAACTTCCATTTGACTGTTTATCTCGATGGTTGCTACTTACAATTGGCCTTTGCATCAACTTGACATTAAGAATGCTTTTCTACATGGTTATCTTCAAGAGGAAGTCTATATGGAGCAACCATCTGGGTTTGTTGCTCAGGGGGAGACTAATAAGGTATGGTGGCTTCGAAAATCCTTGTATGGACAAAAACAAAGTCCTCGTGCATGGTTTGGTAAGTTTAGTCAAGCACTCGAATGTTTTGGTATGAAGAAGAGCACGTCTGATCATTCCATATTCTATCGACAATTTGACAATGGTATTAATTTGCTTGTTGTATATGTTGATGATATCGTTATCACTGGAAATGATGTATCAGGTATATCCTCCCTCAAGACTTTTCTCCAGGATCAATTTCATACCAAAGATTTGGGATCATTAACGTATTTCTTGGGTATTGAAGTGATGAGAAGCAAGAAAGGTATTTACACATCTCAATGGAAATACGTACTTGATTTATTGTCTGAGACAGGTAAACTAGGAGTCAAACCATGTAGTACTCCGATGATACCAAATTTACAACTTACAAAGGAAGGAGACGTGTTTAAAGATCCTGAGAGATATAGGAGATTAGTTGGAAAGTTGAACTATTTAACAGTGACACGACCTAACATTACTTATTCTGTGAGTATTGTTAGCCATTTTATGTCTTCTCCTACTGTGGATCATTGGGCTACAATTGAACAAATCCTATGTTATCTGAAAGCTGCACCTGGACGTGGGATCTTATATAGAGATCATGGTCATACAAGAGTAGAATGTTTTTCAAATGCTGATTGGGTTGGATCTTAAAAAGATAGGAGATCAACTTATGGATATTGTGTTTTTGTAGGAGTGAACTTGGTGTCGTAGAAAAGTAAAAAAAAAAAACATAATGTAGTTTCTCGTTCGAGTGTTGAGTCAGAATGTAAAGCAACGGCACAATCTGTGTGTGAAATAGTGTGGATACATCACCTTTTTTCTGAGATGGGCTTCAATGTTACTGTGCCAGCTAAATTATGGTGTGATAATCAAGCAGCTCTCCATACTGCATCCAATCTTGTGTTTCATGAACGAACTAAACATATTGAAGTGGACTGTCATTTTATTCGCGAGAAAATACAAGAAGGGTTGATATCTAGAGGATATGTGAAGACTGGTGATCAGTTGGGAGATCTACTTACTAAAGCAATAAACGGAACAAGAATAAGTTATCTGTGCAACAAGCTGGACATGATTGACATATTTGCTCCAGCTTAAGAGGCAGTGTTATGATATGTATTTATTAATATGTATTTATATTGTAAATTTAATTAGGTGTCCTTTACTGTAATTTCATATCTCCTAGATTAGGGTTTCTTAATTACCTATATATATGTATCTTCAGCCTGATTAAGTGAATAAGAATTATCACTCTCTAAACTTTTGAGTACAAGGTTTACAAGTCGTTTTCCGATGTAATTGAAGGCAAAGAGGGAAGATTTCGTATCTACAATGAGGTGGGTGCAGCTACTAGGCTTTAGTGGAGTGTCTGATAGTTAACTAATGTTGATTAATTGGGTTAATGAATTCAGTCGGTTAATCTTGGATCGTTGGAGCTCATGATCTGTAGGTCCATTAGGCCCCCTGCTAGCTCATATCGGACTAAACCTTGGAACAGTATTGAAAGAATTTGAATTGTTCAAATTTGGATTAGGGAATAGAATGTTAAATTATATTCGATATAATTAGACGTTTAATTCTCGAATTAAACGAATTGGAGAGTTATAAATATTCAAATTTGATTTAAATATTGTACACGTGAATGAAGATGGTTCTCGAGGGGCGACACAAGTTCGGGTATCTAACAGGGGAAATACCCAACCAAATCCTGGGGATCCTCAGGAACGGATATGGAAGGGGGAGGATTCTCTCCTTCGCTCAATTTTAATAAATAGTATGGAGCCTCAGATCGGGAAGCCTTTTCTTTACTCAGCTTCTGCTCGGGATATCTGGGAAGCTGTCCAAAAACTTTATTCGAAGAGGCAGAATGCTTCACGTCTTTATACCTTGAGAAAACAAGTGCATGAATGCAAGCAGGGGACACTCGACGTAACATCCTATTTCAATAAACTATCACTGTTGTGGCAAGAGATGGATCTATGTCGGGAAATAGTTTGGAATTGTCCAGTTGACGGGGTTCAGTATTCGAAAATTGAGGAGGCTGACCGTGTTTATGATTTCCTGACTGGCTTAAACTCGAAGTTCGATGGTGTTCGGAGCCGAATTTTGGGATAAAGACCAATGCCGCCCCTGATGGAAGTTTGCTCAGAGGTCAGATTGGAAGAAGATCGAACAAGCGATATGAATGGTACAACGCCTAATACCCTGGACTCCGCTGCGTTTGGAGTCAAGTCATCGGGTTCAGAAAATGAAAAACAGAATGGAAAGAACCCTCCAATTTGTGAGCATTGCAAGAAACCATGGCATACGAAAGATCAATGCTGGAAATTACATGGCCGACCTCCAAATGGCAAGCGGCGTCCTCCGAACGACAAATCTAAGCCCGGTCGCACCTTCGTTAGTGAAGCTGTTGATGGTGCCCCTCCAACGACGAGCCAGGTGGATCCAAGTACGGTCGGAATCGGCAATATTGCACAATCAGGTACTCCCCATTCCTTTAGTTTCTTTGCTGAGGGAGATGAATCCTGGATCCTTGATTCTGAAGCAACGGACCATCTAACTGGATCATCTAACCAATTCCTCTCCTATTATCCAAGTGCTGGAAATGAGAGAATAAGAATTGCAGATGGGTCATTTGCCCCCGTTGCAGGAAAGGGCCACTTATCCCCGCGTCAAGGACTGATTTTGCATAATGTCTTACATGTGCCAAAAATATCATATAATTTGCTATCAATCAGTAAGTTAACCAGAGATTTAAACTACAAAGTTGTGTTCTCACTAGATAATGTTTTGTTTCAGGACCTGAGAGCTCAGGGAAGATGATTGGCACTGCCCGTCACAATAGGGGGCTCTATTTTCTTTCCGACGATGCTTCGTTTAGGAGTTTATCTAGCACTTGTTTACTGTCTTCTCTTACTATTTTTGAAACTGATTTCTTATTATGGCATTTTCGTCTTGGACATCCAAATTTTCATTATATGAAATATCTATTTCCCCATTTATTTCGTAATGTGAATGTGTCATCTTTGTCGTGTGATGTTTGTATCCGTGCTAAGCAGCCTAGGGCGTCTTTTACCTCACAACCCTACAAACCTTCCCGGCCCTTCCACCTGATACATAGTGACGTTTGGGGCCCTTCGAATGTCACAACGGTATCAGGTAAACGGTGGTTTGTTAACTTCATCGATGATCACACTCGTCTTACATGGGTGTTTCTTCTTACAGACAAGTCTGAAGTGATGACGGTCTTTCAACAGTTTTACACTACCATCGAAACCCAGTTCAATACCAAAATTGCCATTCTTCGAAGTGACAATGGGCGTGAATTTGTTAATCAGACCCTATGAGTTCTTAAACTCGAAAGGAATTGTCCACCAAAATTCCTATGCCTATACACCTCAGCAGAATGGAGTGGCCGAACGGAAAAATCGCCACCTCATTAAAATAGCCCGATCCCTCATGATACCTACATCCTTACCCTTGTATCTATGGGGGGATGCTGTTCTTACTACAGCTCATCTCATAAATCGGATGCCCTCCCGTGTGCTCAAATTCCAAACCCCCTTAGAACATTTTAAAGAATCCATCTCGTCCACTCGCCTTTTCCTTGATGTACCTCTTAGAGTTTTTGGGTGCACCGTGTTCATCCATAATCATGGTCCTCACCAAAGTAAATTTGCTCCTAGGGCCCAAAAATGCGTCTTTGTTGGGTATCCGCTCCATCAACGGGGCTACAAGTGCTTTCAGCCTTCCTCTCGAAAGTATTTTGTCACCATGGATGTCACATTTCTGGAGGACAAGCCCTTCTTTCTAGTTAGTCCTCTTCAGGGGGAGACTTCAAGTGAAGAGGCTAACACTTCCACCTACTCTGTTCCCTTAGACTTGTTTCCCGAACCTATCCCTGAAACAGAAACAAATGAACCTATCCTTCCTACAAAACAAGTGCCTTGGATGACCTACTATAGGAAGCATCTCCGAAAGGAAATGGTTCCCGAAATTGTTTCCCCTGTTGCTTCGCCGGAAGGTGTTCAAGAGTCAGAACCAGAACCGGAACCGACTCAGGTTCAAGGTACCCCTAGTCATAATGACAATGAGTATGTTGAAGGTGATATAAGGGACTCAAGCGAAGTCAGAGATGATGACAGTGAAGTCAGGGATGATGGCAGTAATGAAGTGCCCAATGGTGCTCAGGGGACTGAAAATGAACAACAGTTGGGTACAGATCAACAGGTTGACAAGACCAATGAGATTGAGGTTGATGCTACCTTGGATTGGCCGATAGCTCTGCGAAAAGGTACTAGGTCATGCACCAAACACTCTATGACAAGCTTCTTGTCTTATAGTAACCTGTCTACGAGATTTAAAGCTTTCACCACCAGCCTGGATAATGTGATAATTCCAAGCAATGTGCACAAGGCTCTGGAAATTCCTGAATGGCGAAGTGCAATTATGGAGGAAATGCGGGCCCTTGAGACTAACAAAACATGGAATCTAGTTAGTCTTCCGAGAGGTCACAAAACCATAGGGTGCAAGTGGGTGTTTACTGTCAAATACAAGTCAGATGGAACTCTCGACAGATATAAGGCCAGATTGGTTGCAAAAGGATTCACTCAGACGTATGGAGTGGATTACTCATAAACCTTCTCACCTGTGGCAAAACTTAACACTATTCGTGTCCTCCTTTCTGTGACTGTTAATCAAGATTGGCCTCTCCATCAGTTGGATGTGAAAAATGCGTTCCTAAATGGTGAACTGGAAGAAGAGGTTTATATGAACCCACCTCCAGGTTTTGAAGCACAGTTTGGCAATCAAGTGTGCAAATTAAAAATAATCCTTGTATGGACTGAAGCAGTCCCCTAGAGCTTGGTTCGATCAATTCACCATCATTGTTAAATCTCAGGGGTTTGTTCAAGGGCATTCAGATCACACCTTGTTCACTAAGAAGTCAGCACCAGGAAAAAGAGCAGTATTGATTGTCTATGTTGATGATATTATACTATCAGAAGATGATTCAGCAGAAATTGACAGGTTGAAACGACGAATGGCAGATGAGTTTGAGATAAAAGATCTCGGTACCTTGCGATATTTTCTAGGAATGGAGGTAGCAAGATCACTAGAAAGGGTCTCAGTGTCTTAGAGGAAATACACACTCGATTTGTTGAAAGAAACTGGAATGACAGGGTGTAAACCTGCAGATACACCTGTAGAAGCCAACCTCAATCTGATAGAGTCAGCAGATGATGTTCCTGTAAACAAAGAGAGATATCAATGGCTTGTGGGGAAACTGATATATCTATCACATACCAGACTTGATATATCATATGCAGTTAGCTTGGTCAGTCAGTTCATGCAGGCTCCGTGTGAAAGACACATGGAGGCAGTCACACAGATCCTGAGGTATCTGAAGTCTTCTCCTGGAAAGGGCTTGGTTTTCAGAAAGCATGATAAAAGGTGTATCGAGGCCTACACAGATTCTAACTAGGCCGGTTCTGTTACAAATAGGAAATCTACCTCAAGATACTGTATCTTTGTGTGGGGAAACTTAGTTACCTAGAGAAGTAAGAAGCAAGGCGTCGTGGCTAGAAGCAGTGCCGAAGCCAAATACAGGGCTATGAGCTTGGGTATATGCGAAGAGATTTGGTTGAAGAAGGTTCTGGTAGATCTACATCAAGAAAGTCATGATCCGATCAGACTTTACTGCTATAACAAGGCTGCCATTAATATTGCACACAATCCGGTTCAACATGACAGAACCAAACACGTTGAGATTGATCGACACTTCATCAAAGAAAAACTGGATAACGGTAGCATTTGCATTCCTTATGTTCCGTCCAGCTAACAAGTTGCGAATGTTCTCACCAAAGGGTTACCCAGACAGACTTTTGACACCTGTGTTAGCAAGTTGGGCCTCATTGACATCTACGCCCCAACTTGAGGGGGAGTGTTGAAATTATATTTTAGCCCTAAGGGCGTTTTTGTCTTTTATCAGTCTAGGGTGTCTTATTGTTTGGTTATTTATACCTGTTCCTATATTGTGTACTGTGTATCTGAATTAAAAAAATAAAAAACTCTTATCGTGGTTTTTTCTCCCTGGTCTAGGGTTTTCCACGTAACTCTGGTATTTTCTTTTCTTCCTTAACTTTTCAAGAAAATTCAAGGAGAGATTGCATCAATTTGGAGTTCTACAAAGGTTATACACTCTAACCCTATTTTCTATGAATATTCTTGCATGCTTGTTAACTAAAATCAATGTAATTAGAGTGCTTAAGATCCTTATCGCTTCTGCATGTTAATTGTTAACACCAACAATAGTGTTTAGGGATACCTAAAACATCGTATTGATCATCTGTTTGAGGATGGAAAGTTGTGCTATCTCAATTGTGTCCCTTATATTTTAAACATTTCATTCTAAAAATGACAAAAAATAATCTTGTTCCTGTGTAAAACAGCTGAATGAGGAAATCTATAGAGTCTAAGACACTGACAAATATGGCAACCATGTCCATGGCAGAGAATGGGTGACAAATGGCCACGAAATGGTTGTATTTACTCTATCTATCAACAATAACAAAGATAGCATTGTCACCTATTGACTTGAAAAGCCCTTCTACGATATCCATGCTAATATCTTCCCAAATCCGGTCCGGAACTTGAAGTGGCTGCAATAATCACGCTGGTGCCATGGCTTCAAATTTATTTCTTTGACAAATGGTACATTTTTCCACAAGTCTTCACATTGGCCTTCACACCTTTCCCCAACAATTCACTAGCTAACCTTTTACACATTCAGTTAACCTCTTATACCTTCGCAAGAAACTCAAATGTCCCTCAAGAACTAACTTCCTTTTTCACCCTTGCCGCATCTAGTACCACAGGAACTATTGAGGTGTTCAGCTACATTGATGGTGATCAATGCAAGAAGGTATTAGCTACCTTTCAAGCAATCCGAGCTAGTATTCGATTTCCAAATCATAGCTTAATAACTTTGTTAGCCACTTCTGATATTCAAGTTGAATCTCCTTTTGTTCAAGCAAAAAATGCAAGGAGTTGATCCGATCTCACAATAAATTTGTCCTAAGAGGTGTGTCACCAACGCTGCACCGAAAGAACTATTTCCATCTATTCTCACTCAAATCGAGTCATTCCTTGGCTAACAATGACGAACTAAAGAAAGCAATAAGTCGTTGTTGTTGCACTGCAACAACCCTACTCCAACCCCCGTCCCTGAGGCAACTATTTCAATTTTGAAAGGTAAAGAATAATTTGGTAACATGAGGACCAGTAAGGTCGTCATAGCTTGTTTGAGTTCTTCGAAGGCCTTCGTGGCTTCAACAATTGAGTTTAATGAGTTGCACCGATCTATAACCCAAAACAAATCTCTTGTAACAGTCGATTAGACCAACCCTATCGACTCCCTCAAATTACTTGATATAGGTCATCGGATCATTGCTCCAACCTTCTCCCCATCACTCCATTTATAGAAACCAACCAAGGTATTCACTAGAACCTTCACAAAAACACATTTCTGCTTATTGGGAAAAAAATAATAATAATAAAAGAAAAGCATTATCTCGCTTGCAGTAAAGCAAACACTGTCGTGAGGTATGCAAGATGCGTGGCCAAATGTAAACCAAAATATTATCAAAGAAAACAAGGATGATTTTACAAAGGAAAGGTCTGAATACCTAATCCATCAACAAGCGGAAGGTGGTTGGAGGCATTCGTTAATGCAAAGGGAATCGTTAAGAAATCATAACGGGCTTCATGCATGTGAAACACTGTTTAGGTATATCAGCCTCATACATCCATATCTAGTAGTACCCAAACTACAAATCTAACTTTGAGAAAATTTGAGAACCATGTAACTCATCCAATAGCTCTTTAATGACAAGAATCAAAAACTAACATAGCACGGTGACACAATTCAGAGCACGGTAGTCCACACAAAACCTTCATCCCTAATTTTCTTTTTTTTTTCTTAACCAACAGAATTGGGCTAGAGAAAAGGTTGTGGCTAGGTCGAATTAGTCTTGACGCCAACATTTTTGTTATCAATTTCTCAGTACTTGTTTTTTGCATGTGAACATATTTATAAGGACGAACTCTGACTAGAGCCTGTCCTTTTAGCTATCTGTGATCTATTTCTCTTGGGAGGGAGGCCATTAGACAAGTTGAAAACAAAGTTGTAGTCTTCTCATTTAATCTTTCTGGTGGCTCGCTTGCCTCGTTTTCACCTTGGTTGGCTTCCTCAAAGCCTTGCTACTCTACACTTAAGCCACGAAATTCTACTAGGAGCCTCTAATCTTGATCGGTCCAAGTTTGAGGCAACATTTTCAACAATACCTCAACTAAAGTCAGCAGTGGGTCTTTTTCAAAGTGCTTGTATCCTCTCCCGTATTAAATGTCATTGTGAGGGTTGTTTAGTCAACCCCCATAAAGCCCATCTTTCTTAACCACTGCATCCCTAATATCACATCTATTCCCCTAAGATCCATGCATAGGAAATCTTCCCTTACCGTTAGCTTGGGTAGCCTCACAACCATTGCCTTGCAAGCACTTTTTCACGAATCACAACATCATTGCTCAGGATTCTTCCGTAATTTGCATCTCATTGAACGATGAATTCAACTCTTCCACTAAATGCTAGAAGATGAAATTGTGAGTTACCCCCTCATTGATTAAAATAATTACTCCCCGCTTTTTTATTGTACCTCAAACTTTCATTGTCCCGAAGGTTGAAAACCCTATGACTGATTTCAACGTTAACTTAACTCAATTAACTACTTCCAGATTCTAAACTTCCACGCTCTCCTCTTCTTGCTTGTTTTGATTTTGATTTCCTCATCTTCCTCCTAAACTTTTAATATATGTGATTCTCTACTTCTGTAATGATGTGGCTTGTTGTACTTCTCATCCCACTATAAGCATACTCCCTTTTCTTTCTTGGCTTAGAACTTCACCTCACAAAATCCCTTCACAGGTCACTCCATTTGATTAAGGTTGCATTATCTAGAATGGTTACTATTTGAATGGAGTTGTTATCTGTTAGGATTCCTATACTTGCAACCAAAACCTAACAAGTTCCCAAGAAACAGAACAGTGCTCTAGACAATTTTATTTATGAACTTAAAGAGAAATTACAAGATGAAAAGAAAGAGTCAGCAAGAAACAGAAGAAATATTCCCTAAGTCCGAGCACATTCAAGTGGGCTGGAACTCCTCTCCTACAAGCTAAACCCTATTTAAGCCCATCATTCCCTTCTCTCTCCTCTAACTAATTGGTCCCCCACCTCTAACAACTTAACAGATTCTTCACCCTCTAGTCCCCCTCTCTTCTTTGTGTGCTTTCTTGCCCCCACGTTTGTATGTATTTATGATTGGGGGCCTCATGATATCCTGATTCTCCTAGATGGGTTGGTGGCCATGAAGCACAAATACTCCAAAGTGCATAGAGAATCGGTATCAGATACATGAGAAATACATGTCAGATGTGTAAAATGGAGTATCTTATTTCTTTCTTTTAAATTTCAAACATGTGTGTCCCCTTCCAAATATGTGAAGGGGACACCAAAACTAAAAATAATAATAATAATATTGAACACTTGGCCTGAATTTTAAGCCCATGGCCCACAGCTTACTTAATTTCATAAAAATGTTATAATTACCAGCAGCCCACAAGGAAAATAACTAGAAGAAATATCAGAACAATTACTCTTTTCAATTGTACCTCGAACTTTCATTGTCCCGAAGGGTGAAAACCCTATGACTGATTTCAACGTTAACTCAACTCAATTAACTACTTCTATCATCTAAACTTCCATGCTCTCCTCTTCTTGCTTGTTTTGATTGTGATTTCCTCATCCTCCTCCCAAACTTTTAATACATGTGATTCTCTACTTCTGCAATGATGTGGCTTGTTGTACTTCTCATCCCACTAGAAGCATAATCCCTTTTCTTTCTTGGCTTAGAACTCCACCTCACAAAATCCCTTCACAGGTCCCTCCATTTGATTAAGGTTGCATTATTTAGAATGGTTACTATTTGAATGGAGTTGTTATCGGTATCCTAATTCTCGATTCGGTTCCTGGATGGGTTGGTGGCCATGAAGCACAAATACTTCAAATTGCGTAGAGAATCGATATCAAATACGTCCAGATACATGGAAGATATGTGTCAAATGTGTAAAATGGAGTATCTTATTTGTTTCTTTTAAATTTCAAACATGTGTGTCCCCTTCCAAATACGTGGAGGGGATACCACAACTAAAAAATAAAAAATAATAATAATAATAATATTGAAAATTTGGCCTGAATTTTAAGCTCATAGACCACAGCTTACTTAATTTCATAAAAAATGTTATAATTACCAGCAGCCCAAAAGGAAAATAACTAAAAGAAAAATCAGAAAAATAAAACAAACCCTAAAATCAGATTTCCCTCCCATACGATTCAGTCTTCTCTTCGTCTTCTTCTTCCCATTTCTTTGACTGAGCAATGCTGCCGACCACGACTTAGGCTCGCCACTGACCATCCCCGTCGTGCCTCTACCTCGCCACCGCCGTCACGGTCAATTTCAAAGCTCTCTATTTTTCTTTCCACTCTCTTTTGAAACCTCCTTTAATTTCAAATTAAATTATGATTTTTTTTTAGAGAAGAAACATTTCATTGAATAAATGAAATAAAAGGGAGACCCCAAAGCACCTAAAGGTGATTGCAGAAGATATTTCCAATTGGAAACTAAATAAGAAAGCCTAAAGAGCTTATAAGTGTCCTATTTTTGCACCAATACAAAGCTGTAGAGAGAACCAAATCCATAAAATTCATAAAAGTAGAAGTAGAGTCTAAAAAGACGTTTATTGCATTCGCCCCATAAAGTCTAGAAGTAAGCACGCAAAATGGCCAACCAAAGCATCTTCTTAGCACCATGAAAAGGATGCCCCACCATGAGAGGAGAAAGAAAATCAAATATATTATTTGGACAGTCCACAAGCTCAAATATGTTAGGGAGATTTAAGATTTGAATGCTTCAAGTTTTTCTAGTTTCTATTCTACTTTGTAATATGGATTTAGAGGATTAAATTAACTAATTAAGTATCTTTATGTTATTTTTCTTGGTATTTTATGCTTCGGTGGATTACATTTAGTATCTTTCTTTATGTTAAATTTATATATAAAAATAAAAAATATAAAAAATATATATTAAAAATTGACATATCCTAGATGAATCTGTATCTTAGTATTTTAGAAATTAACGAATCGTCGTATCCTATTGTATCTGTATCCGTACTTCATAGGTTTGTGGCCTTGTTCGACTACAGGCAGGTGCCTTGGATGAATTAGCACCATCTTGATTGTCATATCTCGATCGTCTACTAATTGAGCCTAGTTCACAGGCACCTCTTTGGTGCATCTACTAAGGACAACACAACTTTGAAAGTAGAGAGAAATAATCACAGAATTGTTGGATGTTAAAATTTTGGCTTCCTTATAATGCTCTTGGACTAATCCATTTACCATGATGGTGCAAAATCCAATTGTTTTTGTACTTTCATAGTTTTCCAATTGATAGGAATTTTAATCATATAACTTTGTATATTCTCCTACCTAGTTATTGTGTTTTTTTCTCGATTCTTCTTATAAAAATTACTCATTTATATAAACAGAATCCCAAAGTTTCCGAGACACCATAAACAAGAAAACAAACCTTATTTGGTACTAACCCGGTCAATTTCATATCCTCAATCAGCTCATCAGCTTTTTTATAATCACCACTCATTGAATAAGCATTGAGTAGAGAGCCATAATGGAACATATTTGGTGAATGACCTTCAGTTCTCATCTGGTTGAAGAAGCTCTCTGCATCTTCCAATCTATCATGTGAAGCACAAATAGCTATCAGTGTCCCATACGATACACAATCCATGCGTAGTCCATTGTCTTGCAGCTCCTTAAGAAGCTCCAATGCTTTAGCATAACCATGTTTAACCCTGATGCAACCAGTGAGCATCTGTCAAAAGCAGACAAGACGTTAATTTTTACTTCTCAACAAGAACATATCAATTAAAAGTAGAACTAGCCCCTCTCCACTCCTAAACAAATCAAGATGCCCATAGTTATATCAAACTCCCCGTCCCGTCTCACCGAGAGGCTTGTTGTGGTCCTTCTTGACCTTACTTCCACTACCCGACTGTAATTATCACAAAATTCTTGGCGTAGAATATAACCTTTAAATAAAGGATAATACCAGACAATGGAAACCAGTTCAGTATAAAACCCCGGCAATGAAATCTTTACATACACATTTTAATTACTGAAACAATTAAATTCAGTTATTCTTTCTCCACATCATGGTAAGCTCTCAATATCGTTAATCAACAATGGCAACAACCAAGGGGAGGATCATAGATTGGGCCAAGACAGCGAAGACAACTACATCAGCATATCTAATCACACAAGCATCCCCTCACAAACTAATTACATTCTCCAAAACCCCTATGCTATCCTCACACACTTCCTTTAACATGCATTTAATAGGAGGCCAATCACAATACCGTCGCAACTTTTATGACATAGTAACAAGCCGTTGAACTAAATAAGTAAGTCATTGAAATATGATAGATGTGTACACAAATTGAGCAACACAAAAACTTTAACTACATGCTAGAAAAGAATGTAGATGCTATGAATTAAAATGTCACACCGTGCTGTATGTAACTGTATCTGGACATAAACCATCATTCTTCATTTGATGAAACAGCTTAACACTGGTGTCAAACTTGCCATTTCTCACCAGGCAATTGAGGATAGAATTACAAATAAAAATATTATTCTTTATTGATACTTCTTGAATATTATTGTATACTTCTAGTGCCTTCAAGGGATTAAGACCTCTCCCCATGAACTTTATATAACTGCTGTAAGAAGAAACATTGGTCTTTCCAGTCTGCTGCATCCACTCAAACAGCTGCAATAACAAATGTAGATAACAAATATAAAATGACAGGCATTTAGAAAGTTCTCAAACCCACGGGTTAAGGCAACCAATAAAAATGTAAGCAACTAACAGCTTGATCCTCATTCAACAATACATAGTTACAAGTAGATTAATGTTCCCAGAAGCACCTGAGATAGATCCTCCCACCTACTTAACATCCCAAAATGCCGCAGTATAACATTTAAATCTTGCGCTCTCAGTAGTCCACCATATCTGCACAAGAAAAGTTAATCCAGCTTAATGTTTCAGCCCCTAAAGGATTTTCTATTTTGAATGATAACAAGAAGGATAACTTCTGGCAGAATCCTATCTTTTGAACCAAAATAAGAAAAAAAAATTATCGACCACATTTTTTTCTCTCCTTCAAAGAAAATAAAATAATGAAACACTGAGAAAACTAAGCAATAGACAAGCCTTCGTTGTTAGTAATAAGAAGTAAAATGGAAAAAGTCATAAAAACAGTAAGACCCCAACAAGAGGTATTATTGAAGTAAGGCCACGCTATAAATATCCTTCCATTACTTTCTAGCCAGACACTCCAACAATTAGCAAAAATAAAAAATAAAAAAATAACCAGCCTACCTGACCATCCTTCTTCTGCCTTAAAAAAAATAAAGTAAAAGGACCAGGACCTTGTCCAACATAGTTCATCAGTCTACTCATTGAAGCATCCTTATTTTCTGCAGGAACTGGAAAGTCTGTCTTATCTTTCTGTTGATTATTGGTTACAGGGAGGAGATTGCAATGTGGTCTGATGGTCTTCTGAAACGTCCAACAGGGGATAGAACACAAGAAATATGGGACTTTTTAATTGGTTCATTGAGAATGTTGCTCTTATTGATATCCCCCTCCAAAACAACCTCTACACTTGGTTTGATTTTTGTGATTCTCCAACACTTACGCTGATTGATAGATTTTTAACAATTAAAAAGGTGGTACATAAATTTAATGGAGCCACTATTCAAAGGCTTGAAAGACCACTATTCGAAGGCTTGAAAGACCAACGTTTACACAGAAGGGTCCCAAGAGTTCATAACACCCTAGACTTTATAACTCTACTCCTCGCTATTTTACTCCTTATCCCAAACATCCCCTTAAAGATTTCAAAAATCATTCTTAAAGAGTGGAACTGTGACACCTCCGGCTGCAATATCACCCAAAAACACCAACTTATTGCAGAAATTACCTCTATAAACAGCAAGGAGTAATCAGGGGATATGTCGGTTTCCCATGAAATACAGAGGAACACTTTTGAAGGAACAACTTCTTTCTTTGGTTGCTAAGGAGAAGACAAAAATGTAAGACGAAATGGCTAAAGGAGGCCGACATTAACTCCAGTTTTTTCAGAATTATGGTAAAAAAATCACTGAATTCTCTCCAAAATGGCACAAGCAGCCTTACAGAAGCCAACGTTGTAAGAGAATTTATATCCTTTTTCTCTCATCTATACACAAAAAAACAGGGTAGCCACTCTCTCCTGAATATCTCAAATTGGGTCTCCATCTCCACACGACAAGCATCACTTCTAGAAACCGCCTTCACCAAGAAAAAGGTTAAATTTGTTGTTCCTGAGCTTGAATCCAATAAATCTTCAGGCCCCGCAGACTCACCATATACCAACAAGGTGATTTTCATTTTCGGTGACTCAACCATAGGAACTCCAAAGTTAAGCGTGTTTAGATTGGGACAGTTCTAGGTTGAGGAAACTCCTAAAAATGTTCTTAGCAAACACATGAGTGTGAACCAAGCATGTTGAAAGGACTCATGTTGGTATGTGGGGGATAATCTTCACACTTAAAAACAATAAAACAATTTGCAATAAGGATGACATTGTCAAGTCACAAGGATGTAGGAAATGTCATGGCTATACCGTGTAGAATCCAAAATTCGAATCGTAGCCTAAACCCTGGGCCTAGGGCGTTTCATCTTCCATCCATTGTCAACACAACTCCATCTAAGATCTTACCAAAAAAAAAAAAAAAACACAACTCCATCTAAGATTTAGCACTAGAATTTTCTTGCTCCCATCCAACTACTTAGAGTTCTTTACCAAAATCGATTAGATTAACTAACATTGGCCTAGAAGAAAACGCCTTCCTAACAAACTAAGTGCAAGTTTTGGCGTTATTTTGAAATTATTAAAATTAAATTTAAACAGGTCAAAATCACTCCAAAATCCTCCTTTGATCACTTAAAATTAATTTAATATTTGATTTTAAATTATTAAAAAATTAATTTAACATTTGATTTTAAATTATTAAAAGCATATTTGGGACATGGTTTTAATCACTTCAAAATCATTCCCAACCATGTCCTAAGAAGTGCAAGTGATTTCCCACAGTTCAAATTCCAAATACTCATTGTAAAAAGGTAAAAGAAGAACCTGGCAAGAGCCGGAGCCAACTCGGAGCAATCTTTAACTTGAGCAATAGCGGACTGTCTCTCTAGGTATGACTTCGAGTGGCGCTTCTGGCCGCCATTGAAGAGTTTATCCTTTGGAGAGTCGGGGAGGAATTGAGGGTCTTTAGGGAGAATTGCGATAGAGTTGGGGTGATGGTTCTTGAGCCTGGGGACAGCATGCGATGCAGAAGCCATTACAGAAGAAGGTGTGGGCAACCGAGTCCGAAGGACATGGCGATGATATCCATTACCAATAACAGAGAGTTCCATTTCGAGACAGTGCGAAGGAGTTCAGTTCGCCTGCAACCGTCACCGTGCCCGTGGATAACACTAGATATTTGAACGAACCACCGTCCGTCGCCCTTCAAAATATGCCAAGTGAAATAAGAGGTTTTCTAGAAAAATTAAAATCATAGATATTTGAAAAATTAAAATCATAGATTAAAATATATATAAAAATGAGTAAATAAAGCTAATATAATTTTTAAATGGGTTAACATGTTTATTATTTGGAAAATTGTCTAAAATAGCTTGCTTTACTTTTCACATTTCAAAAATATCACACTTTCTAAATACTCGTTATAATGGTTTTTCTCGGACCTTCTCGGACGAAATCAGGCCCGAGATTGGATTTCAAATATTATGAATTCAAATTATCCAATCGTTTGAAAGGACAAAAACACCTCTACTTTAAAAAATTCTTCATATACACGGAAACCATTCTAACTCTTCACCTCATCCGAGCTATCCCTACTCTCGCTTTGAAATTTTCTTCTCCAAGGTTATTTGCATCTCGAAACTTCTTTATTGTAGAGGTATTTCACTATTTTCTTCATTTCATCTATGGTTTCATCTTAAATTAGAGTTTAGTTAGGGTTTAGAGTCTATTGAAATATATGAGAAATCTGGTTTGGATATTATCTTTCTTTCAATATTTGGTCCTTTTTCTTGTGTATGTTGTCTGTTATTGATGATTTTTTAGATACTTCATCCTATTTCTTTTGAAATTTGTTTAAATCTTGGCTGAGATTCGATGAAGTGGGCTCAAGATCGTTTGAATGTGTCCCGAGATTGGGTGGAAAACCATTGAGTTTTGGACATTTTGTATAAGATCTCAGGATAAATGTGGCCCGAGATCGTCCCTGAGATCTTATATAGAATGGAACCAAAACCCTAATCTTGTGGCAAGCCGGTATAAATGGCCCGAGTTCTTCATAATTAGCACACAATCTCGAGCGTGTTTTACGCCGAGATTTAAGGCATATTGTAAATTTATGTGTATGTTTTGTTGTTGTTTTGTCTATTAGATTGTTGGGATCAGTGTCTGGTTTATGGTATGTGTGCATATGGCATTGGTACCTAAGATCCTTACTTCTGACTATTTTTCGGCAAATTTAACTTTTCTCATCTGGCGAAAACAATCTCGAATATTAAGAACAAGTTAACACCTAGGTAGTTGTACATGTTTAGGTAGACTGTTTTTTGTCATTTTTTGGATGTTAAGTTAGTTTTTAATGGGCCTCTATGTCATTATATTCTTTGAAAGAAGGTACAAGAAGATAGAGAAGACGACATTAGCTTTAAGTTACTGGAAAAGAAGGTTTCTTTCGAGCAAGAGGAGTTTGATATAGTGACGAGCTTGAGATATATGCCCAGCCGTGTAGTTGAGTTTGATTAGGATAGAGCTCTTAGGCTTAGGAAGTTGTACTTGGGCGATAGATCCAACATGAATGAGACTGAGTTGAACAATTCAAATTATGAGTTCGATAGTGATGAGGATGTAGTGAAGATGGCTATGTTCTATTTCATCGAGTTGGCTATGATGGGAAGGGAATGGAGGCAACACATGGACTGGATCGTGTTAGGGTTGATTGATGTGTGGGAGGATTTTTGTAGTTATAATTGGGGCAAAATGATATTTACGAAAACTCTGAGTACCTTACAAGGTGCACTTAAAGAGAAAGTTGCAATGTACAAGAAGAAGCCTACAAATAATAAGTCGCCTGAGTCATACAGCTTATATGGATTTCTGTTTGCTTTCCAGGTTTATTAACTTCGTTTGATCATTATTGTTATTGGTACTCCAACTTTATCATGCATTTATCGGTCGTGTTTGTTTTTTGAATTGGTAGGTTTGGGCCTACGAGACAGTTTCTATAAGAGTCTACAACACACATGCGAAAGCAATCAGGATTCTAAGTACACTAACGACATTAATTTTAGGATTGAAGCATGCATGTTCATAATTTGGAGAAATATGATTTTAAGAGACAACCTTTGAAAAACCTCCAAATTTGTGCAATCCCTTGATGAATTCTGATCACGACAGTATGTGGACCACCGCTAGAGTCTTACCCGCTATTTTTCAACCTTAAAACGAATTGTGGAATCCAATTTGTGATGATATTGAAGGAAAATTTGAGTTTGGGAGAGGTTGGAGCAAATAATTTGGGAGAATAATTTCTCTTCAAATTCAAGAGTCAAGGGAACCCTTCCTTAATTTTTTTTTTTTTTTAAAAAAAAATCTTCTATTTATAGAAGAATTACATGCAATGTGAATCAAGATGATACCCAATTAAGCATGCAATAGTGGGAATAATGAGGTGTTTTCTCAAAGTGGGAAATGTTAGATAATCCCCTAACACTTTATTTGAATTTCAAAATTTCAAATAAATATTTTTCATTTAATTTAGAATTTCACAAATTCTAATTAAAATTAAACTTAATTTTAAATTTTGAATTTCATTCAAATTTTAATAAAATTAATTCAAATAATTAATTTTAAATAATTAAATAAACCCCTAGGTAGAACATTCAGTGGAAGGTTTTTTGGGGCATTTGATGTTTCATTTTCACCTCTCGCATTTCTTTCTCATAGTCCACACAGTGAGATCTACCATCGGCCTCGAGGCACCTTTGGTGTGTCCCCCCAACGGATGGTGTTTGGGTAGGTCAATATCAAGATGGATGGAGAGAGCATTCATAGTAAGTGGGAGCGGAAAGTGCGACAGCATATCCCTCGGTCTCCCTCGTTGGATTGAATAAAGTTTTTGTGTATCGCCTCGTGGCACCCTGGGAGTGTCTCCCTGTAGGATGATTGTTTTGCACGTTTCTTTATTTGATCTCCTGTAAGAGGATAAGGTTACTTAGTCTCTTGTCCTAATATGTCTTTACCCTACGGTAAGCGCATTAGGGCAGGACTCTGGGGTCGAAAACGAGGGGTTACACTTACGCAGGATTGTTAAAGGTTAACTATTCTGAACTGAACAAATGGTGGCTATTAGGTTTAGTTCCAAGAGTTGGTTTTGCCTAATGGTTGAGATTGTCTCATCCCAGTGAAGGGTCATCCGATCATCCTATCAGTGACGTTTGTCCTGCCTCACTGGGGCATCATTGCAAAATAGAAGTCTTTTCACTTAGGGTACTTGGAATCTGTTTTGCTAAAAATTAATTGGTTAATTAAAAAGTTGTTTTTGCAAATTCTTATAAAAGGTTATTCTTTTTTTTTTCAACAACAGTTTTTTAATGGCATCAACCACTATCAATTTGCTTAGCCCTGAAAAACTGAATGGCTAAAACTATTTAAGTTGGAAACATATGCTCACGACGATACTCATCATTGAGGATCTGAAGTTTGTCCTTACGGAGGAATGTCTTTCTATTCCATCACAGGACACTACTCGAAATATTCGGACAGCGTATAAGCGTTGGATACAGGCAAATGAGAAGGCTCGAGCCTATATTCTGGCCAGTCTTAGTGACGTCTTGGCCAAGAAACACGAGTCCAAGGTCTCAGCTCGTGAGATCATGGAATCCCTGCGGGGAATGTTTGGACAGCCGTCTTGACAGCTCAAGTATGAAGCTCTGAAACACATCTTCAGCTCCAAAATGGAGGAAGGCACCTCTGTTCGTGAACACGCGTTGAATATGATGGTCCACTTTAACGTGCCAGAGATGAATGGGTCTAAGATCGATGAGGGTAGTCAGGTTAGCATTATCCTGCATTCATTGTCGGAGAGCTTCCTTCACTTTGTTAGGAATACAATTCTTAACAAAGTGGAATACTCCCTTACCACTCTCCTCAACGAGTTGCAAACTTACCAATCTTTGTTGAAAAGTAAGGAGAAAAAAGGAGGTGAGGCAAATGTTGTCTCGTCCTCAAACATGTTCTATCGAAGTTCAATCTCAGGAACAAAGTCTGCACCTTCAACTTCTAACTTTGGAATGGGGAAGAAGAAGAAGGGTAGTAAAGGGAAAGGGAATGCGCATGCTAACCCGCCACCTGTCGCCCAGAAGAAACGTCCACCGCCGGTTGAAAAGGAAAAATGTTTCCACTGTAACCAGGACAGACACTGGAAGAGGAATTGTCCTCATTATCTGAAGAAAAAGAAGGCGGCCAAGGCTAAGGCCAAGGCAGACAGAGGTAAATATGATTTGCTTGTATTAGAAACTTTTTTAGTGGAGAATGATAATTCTGCTTGGATATTAGACTCGGGTGCCACTAATCATGTATGTTCTTCTTTTCAGAGGATTAGATCCTGACGACAGTTGGAGGCTAGTGAGATGACAATGCGAGTAGGCATCGAGCACGTCATCTCAGCTGTGGCAGTGGGAGACATCCAGTAGCGTCCATCTGGCACTGCCTAGCCATTGCCACCGTCGTGGTTGCCATTGGATCTGTTTTGGGTAAGTTTTTTGTCGTTGGGTTTTGTCGGATCTTGTGGATTTGGGTAAGTTGGTGATTCTTTTCTTGATTAGAACCATTGGCCATGGTGTTGTGCTTCATTATTTTTATACGCCTTTGGTTGGATTTTAAAGTCCAGTTTTGGAGAAGCTTGGAAGTTAAAGGGGCATCGTCGAGGAAGGTGGAAGTGGTTTTGTCATTGGGTAAGCTCTTGGGCATTTCAATGTTGGTAATCATTGTGGGTTGGGTGGTTTAGGTATTTTGCTTTTGGGTCTAGATTTCATAGTTATTGTTGGACTGAAAGTTAATGGTTGTATTTGTATGTTAGGGACGTTACTCCAAGTCGTTGTCATTATTTGGTTGTCTGATTTTATCTATGGAATTTCAATTAAGGTAAGTAATCTTACTACTGGAACTACCCACGTGCCAGGCAATGTAGTTATGATTTACTGGGAATTTGATGATGGTTTGATGTTTATGTTGAATGAAATCAGACATGAGGATTTCCATGAGCAGTGGAAGGATCGTTCTAAATTTCGTTCGAAATTGAACAACAACAATTACAATACAAGAAAGAAAACTAATAGGTCATGCATAACAAGAAATTACACATGCTTTAAGAGAATCAAGGGATAGAGTAAGCGTACCTTTGAAGAACTATTCTTCAAACTCCCTCGAACAGACTCCAAGCGTCACAGCAACACAACCCTCAAATGCAACGACCGGTGCAACACGATCACTAACACAAACATAATGACCATGAACCCAATGAACGACCTCTAGAACCTCGAAATTAATCGAGTTGAGTGAGGACACCATCACAATGATTAGCTTGGTATTCTCTATGTGAGAATCTAGGAGTTGTGGGCTATGTATGGACTTGGTTAGAGGAAGAGACAGAGGGAACAACAATCGTATAGACGATCAAGCAAGTGAGAGATGGTATGTTGTCTATCGTGTAGACGATATGCTTGATCATGTAGAAGATGGCATCCTATCGTATAGACAATACCACGCAATCATTTAGCTATGACCAACTGAGTGAACTATCGTATAGTTAATGTCCACGATCGTTTAGTCTCTCTACTAGCTATCGTTTAGTGAAACAATTTCACTTGACAGCCTTCTCCGTGAGAATTTCCGAAAGTGGCAACTCTCCAAATTTAGGAAAATATTTTTCCTTTTATCTCACAGTTACCATCAAACCACCAATGACCTCCCACTCAATTTTTTATTAGAGAAAAAAAGATAATTACTAAATAATTAATATTATTATAAATAAATATGATAACCAACTTACCATATTATATTTATAACCTATAGTTTTAATATTTCATCTCATGAAACATATAAACCATAGTTCTTTTTCTATTTTATGGTACTTAATATAAATCATATTTACATTAATCCTCCACTTAATATATCTCATACATCACACCAATTATATCATATATAATTGAATTTTCTCATTTTAATTTGAACACTTCAAATCAACCCCAAGAACTGATTCTCATATGCCTTGCTGATATAAGGATTTAAAAGACTAGATACGCATAGAGATCTTCGAATGCTAGCATGACTTAAGTATATTAATATTCTATGCGATTCTATTTGATCTGAGGATGATAATATGTATATGTATATTATGGAACCATGTTATGATAATTGTGATGGTGTAATCGTGATAGTATCCTTGTTGTTAGTTAGATGCCCACTAGAGGTTGTGTGTCCTTTGGGATTCACTAGAGGTGGTGCTTTCCTTCGGAATTCACTAGAGGTTGTGTATCCTTTGGGATTCATTAGAGGTGGTGGTTTCCTTCGAGATCCACTAGAGGTTGTGTTTCCTTCAGGATTCATCAGAGGTGGTGGTTTCCTTCGGGATCCACTAGAAGTTGTGTTTCCTTCGGGATTCACCAGAGGTTGTGGATACTATGGGACTTACTAGAGGTAGTGGGTATACTTAACTACAGTAGGATGAAGTTCAATTATTCATGTATGTATGTGGCTCATGAGGACTATGGGAGTGCTTACATCCCACTAGAGGTAGGTATCTACATGACATAGATGCCTAGCGTGACCTTAGTAGTGAGGTTACTTACTAAGTATTTTATACTCACCCTTTCTCATGTTTATGTTTTAGGTAAGGGCAAGAATGCGCCGGCGAAGGACAAGAGGAATCCAAGAACCCTACTAGGGACCAGTTTTATGCTCCCACTCATGATATTTAGATTTCTTTTCATGTTTCTCAACTTTCAGTTTTGATGTTTGAAAATTACTGTTAAGATTTGCTTTCAAATCTATTTATTATCATTTATGATTTATGGGTACTCTATCATTTGTTTTTAATATTTGAATTAATGGAGGTCTTTTGAATTTACCTTATTTATTTAGTATTTATTTCACTATAAAAGGGTGTCATTTTAAGTTCCATATATGCATGTGTTTAGTAATAGCCTAGCTTGAAACCTAGGGGTTGGGTCGTTATAGTTGGTATCAGAGCCCACATTTTGGGTTCTGAAGACTAACTTCCTACGTATGTCTAGGTAGTCCCTGTGGCCCAGTAACGGATTCCTTGTCATCACCAAGTATGTCCTACTAATGAAAGTTTTCAGTACATACATGAGATTAGTTGATGTAATGTTTTAATAGCATGCTTTCTTGAGAAATATCCAAAGAAAGAAAGCTGATTTGTGAGTTCTTGACCAGACATGACACCTAAGCTCAAACCAAGAAAGGTAGTTAGAGGAGGGGTTTAGGACACCCAAGTGCAACATCCGCAAGTTCAGGATCCCCCCCCCCCCCTCCAGGGGTACAGGAAGAGGGAGTGAGTGGAAGTTAGACCGTCCCGACAGCTTCAGATCCACCTATGGCCCAAGTTGATAAAAAAAACAATGGAGGCAAGAATTGGGAAAGCATCTTCCCTAATGGAAAGATTGCATGATTTGATCAGCAATGTAAGGGCAAGATAGACTACCCAGAATCAGGCTTAGAAAGAGCAAGTACCACCAATTCAGTTGCAATAGACCCAGCCGCTGAGTTAGAACATGCAGGGTTTGTCCCATCAAGCTAAGCACTTGAGGGATTTCATAAAGTTTGACCCTCGCCCATTCGATGGATCGTTGAGGGATCCCAATAAAGCGAAGATGTGGCTGTCCTCAATCGAGACGATTTTCCATTATATGAGGTGCCCAGAAGAGCACAAGCTCCAATGTGCAGTTTTTATACTGACTGGCAATGCAGAGATTTGGTGGCGAGCGAAGAAAATGATTGATACTATTGGAGGACTTGTAACCTGGGAGCAATTTAAGAAGCATTTTTATGAGAAATATTTCTCAACCAACACCTGATATAACAAGTAGGCAGAGTTCTTGAATTTAAAACAAGGGGTTATGTCGGTGGAGGAATATGAGCAGGAATTTGATAAGTTGTCCCACTTTGCCCCTGAGTTGGTAGCCACCGAGGCAGCAAGAACAGAGAGGTTCGTCTAGGGTCTAAGGAGCGGGTTGTGAGGTATGGTGCATGCCTTGGACCTCAAGACGTATGCTGCGGTACTGCGGCCATCGTGAGGATTGATGTTGACTCCCAGAAGGGAGGAGAGTACAGGTAGTTGCTCGAAAATGGGACCTCTGCAGGTCAGAAAAGGAAGGTTGAGCCAATGGCTCCTGAGCCTCAACAAAGGAACCACAATGCAGTTAATGCTCCACATCAATAAGGGCAACAAGGCTTTCAAGCTGTAATTAACAAGGAAGATATGCTGATCTGTACAACCTGTGGTAACGACATTGGGGACATTATCTAGCTGGTACTGGAGCTTGTTTTCGGTGTGGCCAGAAGAGACATATGTCAGAGAAATGCTCAAAGAGGAACGTGTCTGAGATTAAAGGCTAGCCCATAAGCTCGTTTCAGAGAGGCCCGAGCCATCAGTAGCAACAGGGTAGAGTTTTTTCTACTACTCGGCGTAATGCCGAGAAGTTAGGCACAGTTGTGACAGGTACACTTACCATCTTAGGGCATCATGCTTTAGTTTTGTTTGACTTTGGTTCTTTGCACTCTTTCATATCCTCAGCATTTGTGAAGCATGCCATGTTAGGATCAGAGCCCTTACAGTATGCTCTGTCAATTTCCACTCCATCAAGAGAAATCATGTTAGCTACTAAAAAGATAAAGGCATGTCAGGTAAAGATAGCAAATCACGCATTAAATGTGACCTTGATAATTCTAGATATGCGTGATTTTTTTGTGATGTTGGGCATGGATTGACTAGTTGTTAATCATGCCAACATAGATTGCTTCCGTAAAAAGGTCATCTTTAACCCTCCTACGGAAGCCTGTTTTAAGTTTAAAGGGGTTGGGACAATGGTCCTACCCAAAGTGATTCCAACATTAAATGCCAATAGACTGTTTGACCAAGGTGCCTGGGGTACTATAGCCAGTGTGGTTGACATCAGAGAGGCTGAAGTCACCTTGACTTCAGAACCAGTAGTAAGAGACTTTCCAGATGTATTTTCAAAGGATCTTCCCGGACTACCTCCATAGCGAGAGATATATTTTGCTATTGAATTGGAGCTAGGCATAACTCCCATTTCAAAAGCTCCATACAAAATAGCACCAGCAGAATTAAGGGAGCTTAAAATCCAGTTGCCAGATTTATTGGATAAGGGTTTCATAGGCCCCAGTGTGTCAGCATGGGGTGCATCAGTGCTGTTAGTGAAAAAGAAGGATGGATCATTGCGCTTGTGCATCGACTACAGAGAGTTAAATAAAGTGACCATAAAGAATAAGTATCCACTTTCTAGGATTGATGACTTGTTCGACCAGTTGTAGGGAGCTACAGTATTCTCTAAGATTGATCTTCGATCAGGATACCATCAGTTAAGAATAAAGTGATGGAACACGAGACATACGCAGCGGAATTAGGATCTAATTACACTCTAATTGCTTTTAATTTAAAGAAAAAAAGTATGCAATTGAAGGAAAAACAGTAATTAAAAATTACCTTTGAAGCTCTCGAAAATTGCTCTTCCTTGCTGAATCTCGACCCGAACGCAAACGAACCACCACTAGAGTTGACCTACTATCCTCTGGACTCAGAACCGAGTTGTGGGACCCGGTGGATGAAGAAAACCAAAAGAGAGAAAGAGATGGGAAAAAGAAGATGGAATTTAGGTAGGGTTTGAGTTTCTTTTTTCAGCCTAATTTTTAAAAATAATTTGGCAAAATTGGCAAAACTTTTTTCATTCAAAATGAAAGCCCAATTTATAAAAAAAATCATGCAACAATTGCATGAAACAAATCCATAAAAACCCAATACCTATAATTCACTATCTTAGTGGGCTTAATGTCTCCACTATAATCCAACACCTAGCCCACTATATTGTTAGTAGAATTATCTAATAAAAGTTTGGATTTTACCACTAACTTTAGTCAAAGGGCAAAATAGTCATTTGGTCAAAGTCAAACTTTGACCAAAAAGTCAACATTTTGACTTTTTATGATTTTTTCATGTTGACTAATTTTGACCTCCCGAGCATGAATCCGTATTCATTTTCTCGAAATTCAAATCACATTTGAATAAAGGTCGGTCAAAGTTTGACTTTTCAAAGTCAAAAAGTCAACTCTTTGACTTTTTACATCTTTGACCATTTCCATTATTTCCGAGCTTCCGAATATGAACGTATTCATATTCTTGATATTTAAATCACATTTAAATATTAAAGTTGTATCTCTAAACTGAAAAACCCGACCATTATAACACATATACTTGTCGGTTTCTCTCCCTTCACCTAATTCGAACAATTCGAATCATTCTATCATACTGTTCTAAGTTTATTCCATATGAGCTAGTAGGGGAACCTAATGGACCTATAGATCATAGGCTCCAACGATCCGAGATTAACTGACTAAACTCTTTAGACGGAGCTAATCAACATTCGTTAACTAATGGGTCATTCCACTATAGTCCCGTAGTTGCACTCCCCTCACTATAGATATATTTGTGTCCATTTGATATAATCATGATTAATAAACTAATCCTTCATAGGTTGTTCGTAATCTCGACTAGGTCATAAAAACTGTTTTACCCCCGAGACTACATCTTATTCCTTAAGTTCCACTAATCCTCTAATGAATAATTGGTTTAAGATCCAACCTAAGGAGAGGGTGGGGCTCCTTGTTCAAGACCTGGATTCAGTACTAAAGGGAATAACCTATCTACTATCCCTATAATGGGTAGGAATGAATTCCGTCTTGCACCCTATGTTCCCAGCTATCCACCCGATCTTACCCCTGAAATGGGTGGCTTATTGAGCCAGCAATGATGAGCTGCTCTCACCTATGTAGATCTAAGAATAATTTCGAGTGAATAGGAGTTCATAGTTAGCTTAGGATTAAGATTAAATTACCTAGGTCATAAATTAACGAAATAGTCAGTTTTATACATAAAACGACATTTATAACGTAAAAAGTGATTATTTCATGGTTCAGTCTTATGCAAACTCATTGCATAGGATGCCCCTACTCACATATCTCTATATGAACGATTCAGGATCACATCATTTGTACTAACAACAAAGTGGGTCACATCCATAATGTCCCTAAAACAAGGCGCCCAACCTCATTCATATACTATAGACCATTTTGGCTATATATTTGAACTTGATCCACATTTGTGTCACTACATAAAGTTCAAACTGCATTAAATAGCCTCAGGACCTTAGTTTATTGGATTCAAGATTACTATTTCAATAACAACTTTATCGAAAAACAAAACATAATATGTTTATTAATTTACAAACTACGAGTTTTAGGACATAAAATCCAACATAAAGGACAGTGATATACCCAAGATAGCTTTCTATTCGAGATATGGGCATTATGAGTTCATCGTGATGTCGTTCGGGCTGACAAATGCTCCAACAGTGTTTATGGACTAGATGAATAGAGTGTTCAAGGAATTACTCGACACCTTTGTGATAGTTTTTATTGATGATATCTTGGTTTATTCCAAGACCGAGGCAGAACATGAGGAGCATTCACAAAAAGTTTTGGAGACGTTGAGGGCCAATAAGCTGTATGCCAAGATTTCTAAATGCAAGTTTTAGTTGAGGCGGTGTCCTTTCTAGGGCAGGTGGTATCGAAGGAAGGAGTCTTTGTGGATCCTACGAAGATTGAGGCAAATACAAGTTGGGCTCGCCCAACCACAGTCAGCGAGGTGCACAGTTTCCTGGGGTTAGCAGGCTAATAAAGGGCAATTTGTGAAAGATTTTTCTCGCATAGCCACCCCTTTGACTCAATTGACCCAGAAGGGAACCTCTTTCATTTGGAGTGAGGCTTGTGAGAAGAGTTTCCAAGATCTCAAGCAGAAGTTGGTTTCAGCTCCAGTCCTTACAGTGCCAGATGGATCAGATGGTTTCGTTATCTATAGTGTCAATTCCAAGAAAGAATTGGGATACGTGTTGATGCAGCAAAATAGAGTGGTTGCTTATGCTTCTCGTTAGCTGAAGAACCATGAACATAATTACCCCACCCATGACTTAGAGTTGGTAGTAGTGGTTTTCGCTTTGAAAATTTGGAGGCATTATTTATATGGGGAGAAGATATAGATTTTCATCGACCACAAAAGTTTAAAATACTTCTTCACTCAAAAAGAGTTGAACATGAGGTAACGAAGGTGGTTAGAGCTGGTGAAGGATTATGAGTGTGAAATTTTGTATCACCCAGGGAAGGCAAATGTAGTGGAAGATGCCTTAAGTAGAAAGGTAGCCCATTCAGCAGCCTTCATTACCAGATAGACTTATTTGTTCAAGGATTTAAAGCGGGTCGAGATTGCAGTAGTGTGACCCTTATCTGGAGGAAAAAGTTTGTAAGGTGGAGTTAGGCCGGGATGGTGAATTCTCTGTATCGACGGAAGATGGTCTTCTCTATCAAGGACGTTTGTGCATGCCAGCGAATAATGACCTTAAGAATGAGTTATTTCCAAAGGCTCACAATTCCTTATTTTCAATCCATCCCAATAGCACTAAGATGTACCAGGACTTGAAGCGTTACTACTGGTGGAATGACATGAAAAGAGAGATTGTCGAGTTCGTCAGTAAGTGCTTGGTGTGCCAGTAGGTGAAAGCCCCGAGACAGAAACCAACAAGCTTGTTATAGCCATTGAGTGTGCCAGAATGGAAAATGGAGAAGGTGTCTATGGACTTCATTACCGGATTGCCCCGAATAGCAAAAGGTTTCACCATGATTTGGGTTGTAGTAGACCGACTCACTACATTAGCAACTTCATACTAAGGAAGCCTACTTTCTCAGTAAAAAAGTGGGCACAAATATATAAAAGAGATAGTGAGATTGCATGGGGTGCCTGTGTCTACTGTGTCAGATAGAGACCCCCGTTTCACATCCAACTTTAGGAAGAGTCTACAGACAAAATTAGAAACTCCGTTGGATTTCAATACAACTTCTCACCCCCAGACTAATGGGAAGAAATAATGATAGATTAAGATATTATAAGATATGTTGCGGCCTATGCAATAAAGTTTTTCAGGAAGTCGGGATGCTCACCTACATTTGATGGAATTTGCTTACAATAATAGCTACCAGTTTACTATTGGAATGTCACCGTTTGAGGTTCTATATGGGAAGAGTTACAGGTCTCTTGTGTGTTGGGATAAGGTAGGAGAGAGGAAGTTGCTAGGACCTGAACTAGTGAAAACCACGAATGAGGCAATACAGAAGATCAGGGCTCGTATGCAAATAGCTCAGAGCAGATAGAAAACCTATGCCGATGTAAGATGTACGGACATGGAATTTGAGACTGGTGATAAGGTGTTCATAAATGTGGAACTTATGAAAGGTGTTCTAAGGTTTGGAAAGAAAGGAAATCTAAGTCCACGATTTATTGGACCTTTTGAGGTCCTGGAGTGAATTGGCCCATATAGCTTACCTAAAAAAGCAACCAACTGGCTACGTCTACGTCTGTCCCGTGCCACCTAGTCCCTGCCGCCGTTGTGGTTGCCGTTGGATTTGTTTTGGGTAAGTTTTCCGTTGTTGGGTTTCGCTGGATCTTGTGGATTTGGGTAAGTTGGTGTTTCTTTTCTCAATTAGAGCTATTGGCCATGTGTTGTGCTTCATTATTTTTATGACACGCCTTTGGTTGGATTTTGAAGTCGAGTTTTAGAGAAGCTTGGAATTCAAAGGTGCGCCGTCGAGGAAGGTGAAAGTGGTTTCATCATTAGGTAAACTCTTGGGTATTTCAATTTTGGTAATCGTTGTATTTTGCTTTTGGGTCTGAGGTTTCGCAGTTATTTTTGGACTAAAATTTAATGCGTTTATTTATATGTTATGGTCGTTACTCTAAGTCGCTATCATCGTTTGGTTGTCTAATTTTATCTGTGGATTTTCGATTAAGGTAAGTAATCTTACTACTGGAACTGCCCATGTTCAAGGCAATGTAGTTATGATTTACTGAGGATTTGATGATGGTTTGATGTTTATGTTTACCTTGTTGATATGAGGATTTAAAAGACTAGATGCACATAGAGATATTCGAATGCTAGCATGATTTAAGTATATTAACATTCTATGAGATTCTATTTGATCTGAGGATGATGAGATGTATATGTATGTTATAGAACCATGTTGTGATACTTGTGATGCTGTAATCGTGATAGTATCCTCACTATTAGTTAGATGCCCACTAGAGGTTTTGTGTCCTTCGGGATTCACTAGAGGTGGTGCTTTCCTTCGGGATTTACCAAAGGTTATGTGTCCTTTGGGATTCACTAGAGGTGGTGGTTTCCTTTGGGATCCACCAGAAGTTGTGTTTCCTTCAGGTTTCACTAGAGGTTTCCTTCAGGATTCACTAGAGGTTGTGGATCCCATGGGACTTACTAGAGGTAGTGGGTATACTTAACTACATTAGGATGAAGTTCAGTTATTCATGTATGTATGTATCCCATGAGGACTAGGGAGTGCTTACGTCCTACCAGAGATAGGCATCTACAGGACATAGATGCCTAGCTTGACCCCGATAGTGGGGTTACTTACTGAGTATTTTATACTCATCCTTTCTGATGTTTATATTTCAGGTAAGGGCAGGGACGCACCGGCGAATGACCAGAGGAATCCAAGAACGAGCCACTGGGGACCAGTTTTATGCTCTGCTCATGATATTTAGATTTCTTTTCATGTTTATCAACTTTCAGTTTTGATGTTTGAAACTTACTGTTAAGATTTGTTTTCAGACCTATTTATTATCATTTATGATTTGTGGATACCTTATCATTTATTTTTAATATTTGAATTTAATGGAGGTCTTTTGAATTTACCTTATTTATTTAGCATTTATTTCACTATAAAAGGGTGTCGTTTTGAGTTTCATGCATGCATGTGTTTAGTAACGACCTAGCTTGATTCCTAAGGGGTCGAGTCGTTGCAAGATTCTTAAAACCATACATGAGCATACAATCCCTCGTTCTCCGTAGATACTTTAGGATATTCTTAACGGTGGTCTAGTGATTAAATCTTGGATTAGACTGATATCTATTGACTATCCCTACCGCATAGCAGATATCAGGTCTAGTACATAATATCGCATACGTTAGGCTGCCAACAATCAATGCATAAGGGATCCGTCTCATTTCCTCAACCTCTTGGGGTGTCTTAAGACATTGTTCCTTAGACAAGATAACTTTATGCCTTAAAGCTAGTAAGCCTCTCTTGGAGTTCTGCATCGTATACTTGACATACATTTTGTCAATGTATGATGCTTGAGATAGAGCTATCGTTTTGTTCTTGAGATCTCTAAAAATCTGAATTCCTAGAAAAAACTGAGCCTCTCCCAAATCTTTCATTTGAAATTGGGTTGCTAGTCAGTTCTTAACTTCAATCTTTCATTTTGTCAATGTAGACTTACGTCATTTCCAATGAGTAGGATGTTGTCTACATACAACACTAGAAAAAGTAATTAACTGTTGATAATCATCTTGTATACCCAAGGCTCATCAACATTCTGATCAAAGCCTTAAGATTTTATTGTATTACCAAATTTTATGTTCCAAGATCGAGAATCTTGCTTCAATCCATAAATGAACCAATTAAGCCTTACTCTTGACCTTGGGTAATGAATCCTCAGACTGCTCCATATAAATAGTCTCCTCAAGATTGTCATTCAAAAAAGCAGTCTTGATGTCCATTTGTCAAATCACATAGTCATAATATAAGGCAATGGACAGAAGGATCCGGATAAACTTTAACATGGCAACAAGTGAGAAAGTCTCCTCATAGTCGACTCCCTCAACTTGGGTATAACCTTTTGCCACTAGTCTAGCCTTGAAGGTTTGCACCTTCCCATCAGCACCCCGTTTTCTCTTGTAGATCCATTTGTAATCTATAGGTTTAACCTCATCTGGTTAATCTACAAGATCCCAAACCAAATTGAAGTACATCGACTCCATTTCGAGATCCATAGCTTTGATCTACTCATCTTTGTCAACATCCTTCATTGCCTTCTTGTAAGATAATGGATCCTCAACATCTCCGTTAGCTACCATAGCTAGGATTTATGTTTAACCTATATAACGGACAAGCGGGTTTGTAATCCTTCCACTATGTCTAGGCTTCCTCAACACTTGAGGTGGATTTAACCTACTTGACGATCCAACTTAAATAACTCTTGTTGAGATGTTGGGTTCTTCAACAACTCCTTTTGAAGTTATGGTAGTTTCTTTAGAAATTTCATTCAACACTATTTTACTGCAGTGCTTGTGCTCCCTTATGTGGTCTTCTTCTAGAAAAGTAGCGTTTATCGATGCGAATACTTTATTTTTCTTAGGGTCGAAGAAGTAAATACCTCTCGTTCCTTTGGGATATCCTACAAATAGGTACAATTTTAAATGAGGTTCCAGCTTTTTAGGATTTGCCTCAAGCACATGTGTTGGGCAACCCCATATTCTGAAATGACGTGAGCTAGCTTTATGGCTATTCTATAACTTCAAAGGTGTTCTCGTAACACTTTTGGATGGAACACAGTTCAAAATATACACTGCATTTTATACTACAAAACCCCAAAATGAATCGGGTAAGGAAGCGTAGCTCATCAAACCATGTTTAACGGGGTTTGATTTCTCCTTTTTAATACACCATTTTGCTTAGGTGTACCAGGTGCTGAGAGTTGGGATACTATTCCATGCTCTATCAAATAGTTCTGAAATGTAAGATCTAAAAATTCTTCATCTCGATTAGATCAAAATGTCTTAATTGTTCTATTTAATGAATTTTCAACTACGGCCTTAAAACTCTTTGAACTTTTCAAAGGATTCATACTTATGTTGTATTAAATAAACATACCAATACCTTGAATAATCATCAGTAAAGATGATGAAATATTCAAACTCTCCTCTTGCTTTATCATTCATTGGACCACAGAGGTCAAAATGTATTAACTATAAGGGTTCTTTGGTCCTATGTCCTTTTCTAGTAAAAGATCTTTTAGTCATTTTGCCTTCAAGGCATGACTCAAAGAGTTTTCTTCGAACTCACTTGGAAGTCCATTCTTTACAATCTCTTAATCCTATTGAGATTGATGTGCCCTAATCTTAGGTGCCAACGTTGGGCATTTTCTTTAGGAGAAATTGTAAGTCTTTTATTTTAAGTTACCGTAGTTTTAAACATTTCAATGTTAAGGAGGACTTTAGTTGCCAACGGTCTTAGCACATAAAGATTGTTTTCCAACTTAACAGGAAAAATATTAATATCATTCTTTGAAATAAACACTTTATTTACAGAGAATTGAATATAATAATATTGTTCTAACAAACACGTTACAGAAATTAAGTTCCTCTTCAAACCAAGAACAACATATACATTTTCAAGTAAAATATATTTACTTTGTAAAGTCAGCTAGAGTCCTCCCACTGCCATAGTTGAGACGATGTGCCTAGTTCCAACTCGTATTGCCATCTCCCTAGCTTCCAATTGCTGATAGAAACTAATTCCTTAAAATGAAGTACAAACATAGTTAATGGCACCTGAATCATTATCCAGGCAGAATCACCATTCTCCACTAAACAGGTCTCCAATACAAGTAAATCATATTTGCCTTACTTGGCTTTCTTTTTTTCTGCTAAGTATTTAGGACAGTTCCTCTTTTAATGTCCCTTGTGGTTACAATGGAAGCAGATTCCCTTTGCAGTTTTGGCTTTCTTGCCCTTTTGGGCATCAACTGGTGGGTTAGCTTTCCCCTTTCCACCTTTCTTCTTCTTCCAATTTTTGGTGCCTGAAGAAGAAGAAACAGACTTAGTTCCAAAGGACGATCCCCTGTAAAACTTCTTTGAGGATGAAGCAACATTTTCCTCTCCCTTATGTTCCTTGCTTTTCATCAACGATTGAAAAGTCTGAAGCTCATTGAGCAAGGTAGTCAGGTTGTAGTCAATTTTGCTCATAACAACATTACTACAAAACTGAAGAAAACTTTCAGGTCAAGGTTCCAAAATGAAGCTAACTTAACTTGTTTCATCAATGACAGACCTATTCATCTCCTCCACATTGAAGTGGACCATCATGTTGAGAACATGTTCTCTAATAGATGCCCCTTCTTGCATATAGGCATTAAAGATGTGTTTAAGAGCATCATGCCTAAGTTATGCGAACAATTGTCTGAACATCCCCTACAAGGACTCCATGATCTCACGGGCCGTGAGCATGGACTCATGCTTTTTGGCCAAGATTTTAGAAAGACTTGCCAAAATGTACGGTCGGACCTTCTTGTTTGCCCGTGTCTATCGCTCGTATGCTTATCGAACATTTCGAGCAACATTTGGAGCTGGAATGGGAGGACAATCCTTTATTAGGACAATTCAGAGGTCATCGATGATCAGAATAGTGTTGATTGTGTTTTTTCAGGTTGTGTAATTTTTGCCCGTTAGTTTGTCGGCGGCGAGTAAATTAAGAGTCACATAAATCATTATAAATAAATTGCTAAAAAGCATACAAATTATTTATATTAGTATATTTTCATTAAACCATTAGGAAAAACTAATCAATTTTAGCAAAATAATCTAATGTACCCTAAGTGACATTTATTTTGCAATGATGCTTCAGTGAGACGGGATAAAAACCCCATAGGATGATCAAGTGTGAAGGAAATCAGACATGCGGATTTCCATGAGCAGCAGAATGATCGTTCCAAATTCCATTCGTAATTGAACATAAACAATTACAGTAAAAAAATGAAAACTAACAAATCATGCATAATACGAAATTACAGCATGCTTATAAAATAATCAAGAGAATGATTATACAAACCGTTGAAGACTCATTCTTTAAACTCCCTCGATCATGAACGCTCATTCAGTCTCCAAGATAGCGATACAAGAACGGAGCAGAGTAACAGCAACCACCACACGAACAATGCGAACACACAACGAAAGGCCTCCAAAACCTCGAACTCAGTCGAGTTGAGTGAGGTCACCACCACAATGATTACCTTGGTATTTTCGATTTGAGAATCCAGAAGTGTGAGCTTTGTATGGACTTGGTTAGAGGAAGAGACTGGAGAAACAACAATCGTGTAGACGATTGAGCAAATGGGAGATGAAAAGTGTCTATCGTATAGAAGAATACTCAATCGTGTAGAAGAAGGCAACCTATCATATAGACAATGCTCTGCGATCGTTTAGCTACAACAAGTTGAGTGAACTATCTTATAGTGACACTCCACGATCGTTTAGTCTCTCTACTAGCTATCGTTTAGTGAAACGATTTCACTTGATAGAAATCCGTGAGTTTCTTTTCGAATTAAGCAACTCTTCTAAATTTAAGAAAATATTTTTCCTTTTATCTCACGGTTACCATAAAACCACCAACAACCCCCCACTCAATTGGTTATTAGAGAAAAGGAGATAATTATCCAATAATTAATATTATTATAAATAAATATGATAACCAACTTACCATATTATATTTATAACCTATAGTTTTAATATTTCATCTCATGAAACACATAAACCATAATTCTTTTTCTATTTCGTGGTACTTGATGTAAATCATATTTATATTAATCCTTCACCTGATGTATCTCATACATCACACCGATTATATCATATATAATCGAATTTTCTCTTGTCAATTTGAACATTTCAAATCAACCCCAAGAACTGATTCTCAACTTGAATCCATTGAGCTACCAAGGGGACCTTAAGGACCAGTAGCTTGAAGCTCCAACGATACGTGAATAACTGACTAAACTCTTTAGTCACGGGATCCACCATCTGTTAACTGCCAGACACTCCACTAAAGACCGATAGCTACACTCTTCTTACTACAAATATATTTTATGTTCTTATCAACCAATCAATAGTGCGATAACCCTTCACAGATCGCTTGTAAGTACAGTTGGGCCAATTTACTGTTATGCCCCTATAGTTACATCTAACTCCTTAAGTACCATTGATCTCTCTAATGAACATAAGTCATTATCCTATTATAACTGAATCCTCTCTTCCAAAGAGAAGTTGTAGCCACTATGTTCAAGACCCAGAATCAGCCCTTAAAGGGGCAATCTATCTACTTACCCCTGCTTCGAGGAAGGAGTGAATTCCATCTTGTGTAACTGAGTTCTCAACTCCCAAATTAGACAAATCCCAAAAAAGGTAGGCTTGTTGAGTTGGCAATCTGGCCATTCTTATCCATACTAATCAAAGGACTGCCCTCAAAGGCAGAAGTTCCTAAAACACTCAGGATTAAAGTCATGTCACCTATGGTCATTTAGGTAAGATGTAAGTCTCAAGTATCAACGACGTTATATAAAGAGATGAATCATCTTGTGGTCCGGTCTTATACAAACTCTTCGTATAGGATACCCAGCTCCCATGTCTCCACATGAATGGTCAGGATCAACCATCTGTAGTAGTTCACCACACTTGCAAACCTCTACAAAGCGGGTCGTATCCGTAGTGTCACCAAGATCAGGTATCCTTCCTTAATCCTTATACTACTGACCTTTTTAGGTTATCACTTATGGCATGATCCACTTGTATATCTCATATACATGCTTAAGTTTATATACAATAACCATGGAGCTTGGTTAATTGGATATGAGTAAATGCAAATTAAAATAACTCTTATTTTATTCATAACAATGTGTATAGTTTACAAACTATGAGACTCCGGGAGAATTAGGACATCAATCCCAACAAAGTGCCCCTTCACTGGATGAGACTGTCTCAACCAATAGACATAACAACTCCTTGTTACTATAACTATCAATCACCATTGTTCGATCCAGAAATGTTAAAGTCGCTTAACATTTCTTATAAGTATAATCCTTCATTTTAGATTCTAGAGTTTCGCCCCAATGAGCCAACTGTAGGGAACAATCAATTGGGGCAAAAACTAAAGTAACCCTTATCCATTTCTGAAGTTTGAATAAAGTGTCATGCAAAAATGTCATCCGTATGGGGACACTCAAGGTGCCATGAGGTTGTGCATGAAAGTTCATTTCAAACTAATGAGAGAGACCGAGGGATGTGTTGTCATATGTCCCACTTCCACTTACTATAAACACTCTCTCTATTCACCTTGATATTAATCTATACAAACACCATCCGTAGGGGAACACTTAAGGTGCCTCAAGGCTGAGTATAAATCTCAAAATAAAGTACCATATACCTCATTTTCCTTCCACTGAGCATTTTACCTACGATTAATTAACTTAAGAAAATTCGACAACTGATTTTAACTAAGTGATAGTTTAATTTGTGCAAAAACATCATTTGCTTTGGATAGTTAAAATTTTTTTATTAAGGTTCATAAAATACTTTAACAAACATTAACAAATAATTGCATCCTTGTAACAAACCTATCTAATTCACCCTTTCAGGTCAGTTCCTAGGTAAGGGTTTTATGTTTACGTCAATTTAAATACCTTAGCCTAGACAGAACTAGCCTTAGACAAAAGGTCCCTTATAGATACATTTGTTACAAATTTAATCTTTTAATTAAAACCAATTTAATCTTATTAAACCGATTAAAAGATTAAATTAAATTTCTAATCTCATTAGAAAAATAATCTTAGGTCTATATAATTCAAATTTTTAAAACTATTTTAAAAAAGAATTTAACCTAAGGTTTGCATGCAATTCTGATTTATTGATTTTAATATCTAATTTTATTTTGTTATAACAATTATAAGAAAATGAAATAAATCAAAACCATACATTGCATCTATTGACATACTTAGTAAATTATAACAATCATAAAATACCTAAGGTAATGTCATGTTTCATGCAATTTCATTTCATTACTAACATACATAACACTTATATACTAAAGTAATGAAATAATTAATAACATACTTCAAACATACATCCATACAATGTATATAACTCTTATAATATATTAATACATATATTATAACTCTTATACTAAAGTAATGAAATATATTAATAACATACTTCAAACATACATCCATACAATATATTATAACTCTTATAATATATTAATACATATATTATAACTCTTATACTAAAGTAATGAAATATATTAATAACATACTTCAAACATACATCCATACAATATATTATAACTCTTATAATATAAATGATGCATGTATATGTTGTTAATGCATGTATATATATATATTATAACATTTATATTATATGATGCATGGACATACTATAAAATTAAATCCTTCAACTATATATTATAACATTTATAATATAACATGATGTATGAATAAAATGCATAACCTATGGTGAGATTTTATACTATATGGCATACATTATGGTATATTAGAATAAAATTTAAATCATACATCACATGCATAATTTAAAGGCAATCAATGAATCAAGATTGGACACCTAAAACAACAAAAAAACTAACTATTACAAATTAATAGTCATCCGGTTCGAAATAGGTGAATCGGGCCTTGAACCGCTTTAACCAAACCATGTATTGCTCGAACCAACCATGAACTCGTCCAGAAGAATCTAATCAACCAGAACTGGAGAACCCACGAACCGAACCAGACCAGCAAACCACGAACCGCACGTGAACCGGTGCTGGACCGCGTGTCTTCTCCGTCTCAGAGCGTCGCGACGCTACGGAGAAGAATTTCATCCATCGCGACGCTACTGTATAGTCGCCCACAGTACGCTACAGAGAAGAATTTCATCCTTCTAAATGCTTCAAATTTTTGCATCGTTTTCTCCAAAAATTGACTAGGAACAGCACGAGCAACTTAAGAACAGTAAAATATAGATCAATAGTAATTTTATGCCCCAAAACATGAGTTCTTACAAAATAATTTTGTAAAAGGAAAGTGATAAACTAAATGCCCAATCCCGAAAACATCAATAATTGTAAACGACTTTCTCTCACCATTAAACTATAAAAACATTCTAAAATTTTGAAAAAAATTGGGCAAAAAAATTTGACTCTGATATCAATTGAAAGAACCATTGAAGGTTCATGAACGAAAACGGGGATCGGACCCAAATTCCAAAATTTACAAAATAAGAATTTTATAGTGAATAAAAAACCGTATGCATTTAATTAATTTTACAGCATGCAAAGAGAATTTTACATAAGAAATATGGGTTTAGAAAACCTTTACCTTTGAAGATAGATCTTCAATGGAAATCCCTCAAACAAAACGAACACCACCACAAAAGTTACCTTAGTATTCTATGGATGAGAATACAGGAGTTTTGTGGGCTCTGGCTATTTTGGAAGAGGGGGACAGAGTAGAGAAGAGAAAGATGATGGGGAAGGAATCTCAACACCTTTTTTTTTCTCTGTCTTTTCCTGTGTAAACACACCAGAGGAAGAAGACCAAAAACAAACTGCCCTACTATCACGACTTAGAGAGAAAAAGGGTGGGGGAGTTACAACTTCATCCCAAAAATTATTTTTTAAAAAATTAAATTAAATTAAACTAAATTATTTTTAATAAATAAATTAATATATATTTATATGATAACTACCTTATCATATAATATATATATTAAACTATATGTTATATCAAATATAACATATTACTTATGGTTTTTATATTGTATCAAATACAATATAACCTATAGTTTAAATTTTCTTGTACTAATGACTTTTAATATAAATCACATTTATATTAAAATTAATTATATGAATCCAGTTTACATAATTAATATTTGAATCATATTCAAATATTTATTTTCTCTCAAATGAACTTTATATTATAATGTACCAAATGCATTATAGTAATTGTATCATATATAATAGATTAAATTAATTATATCACATATAATTAATTCCCTCAATCAAATTGAACAATTCAAATTAATCCAAAAATTGATTCTCATTAATTCTCGTTGAGCTACAAAGGGGACTTCATGGACTTGTAGCTTGAAGCTCCAACAATACGTGAATAATTAATTAAACTCCTTTAGTTAAATTATTCACCATCCATTAAGTGTCGGGCACTCCACTAAAGATCGACAGCTACATTATTCGCACTAAAAAATATATATTTTTGTGTCCATTGGAGATAACCAGTCAACAGTTTGATGACCCTTCAAAAATTGCTCGTAAGTACAGTTGAGCCATAATTACCGTTTTGTCCCTATAGTTACATTTAACTCCTTAAGTACCACTGATCCCTCTAACGAACAATAAATCATAGTCTAACTATGACCAAACCCCTCTCGGTCCAGGAGAGGGTGTGACGCCACATTGTTCATGAAGGAAATCGGATTCGAGATTTCCATGAGCAGCGGAAGAACGATAATTCCAAATTACAATAATGAATGAACAATGAAAATTACAGTCAACTTCAAACAAACGGTTATACAATTCATACAAATAAATTACAGCATGAATAACAAATGCACAAAGGGCAAACTGAACGAACAATGGCAGAAGCGTCTCCACGCTCGGTTGCGCAAATGCTCGAATAATCAGCAACCTCGAACGCTCAATCTACACTACCGTAACATAGCACGAACACTTCGCGTTTGTTCTCAACGATCGCCTCGGTCACGAACTCCTCAGCAACACGAACGACCTCTACAGCACCACGAACGGCCTCCAGAAAACCTTGACGGTGTCGAGGTGAGTCTGACACCACTAACAAGACTACCTTGGTATTCTCGATGTGAGAATTCAGAGGGTGGGCTTCGTTCGGACTTGGTATGAGGCAGACGGAGGAGGAAACATCGATCGCATACATGACTGGCCAAGTAGGAGATGGCGGAGACTTATCGTATAGGTCGATGCTCAATTGTTTAGATAAAGTTAAGCGATCATCTAGCAAAAGATATGCGATCATTTAGCTTGGTCTGTCGCCTACAGACTCTACACGATCGTTTACTTTAGGCAAACGATCGTCTAGCAAAACTATGTGATCGCTTAATAAATATTGCACGATGTTTAGCTCGCCACTGCACGATCATTTAAATCACCCAGCCGTCGTTTAGTAAATATGTATTTACTTGACGACTCCATGAGTTTCTTTTGTGCGAGAGAGAAAACTAAAAAAAAAAAACTTTTTAGCGTTTGTAAAACTTCTTTTCAAAATATGAAAACCATTTTCCTTTTAAACTCACGGTTACCATGATTCAATATCCACCTACTACATTGGTTATTTAAAAGAAGAAAAATTAATTATCCAATAATTAATATTATTATAAATATAAATGATAACAAACTTATCATACTGTATTTATAACCTATAGTTTTAATATTTCATCTCATGAAACATATAAACCATAGTTCTTTTTCTATTCCATGGTACTTAATTTAAATTTCATTTACATCAATCCTCCACTATATGTATCTCATACATCATATCGATTATATAATATATAATCAAAATACATCTTGTCAATTTTAACATTTCAAATCAACACCAAGAACTGATGCTCAACTAAATCCATTGAGCTACCAAGGGGACCTCATGGACCTGTAGCTCAAAGCTCCAATGGTACGTGAATAACTGACTAAACTCTTTAGTCACGGGATCTACCATCCATTAACTGCCAGAAACTCCACTAAAGACCGATAGTTGAACTCTTCTTACCATAGATAAATTATATGTCCATCTTAACCAATGAGCAGTGCGACAACCCTTTACAGATCGCTAGTAAGTACAGCTGGACCAATAACCGTTATGTCCTTGTAGTTACATTTGTCTCCTTAAGTACCACTGATCCCTATAATGAACATAAGTCATAGTCCTACTATGACCGAGTCTTCTCTTCCAAAGAGAAGTTGTAGTCACTATGTTCAAGCCCCGGAATCAGCACTTAAGGGAGTAATCTCTCTACTTATCCCTACTTCGGGAAATGAGTGAATTTCATCTTGTGGATTGAGTTCCCAGCTCCCAGATCAGACCCCCCATAAAGGTAGGCATGTTGAATTGGCAATTTGGCCACTCTCACCCATACTAACAAAGGACCACCTTTAAAGGCAGGAGTTCCCAAAACACTCAGGATTGAGGTCGTGTCATCTATGGTTGTTTAGGTGAGATGTAAGTCTCTAGTATCATCAGCGTTATATACGGAGTCTAGTCATCTCGTGGTGTAGGTCTTATAAAAACTCTTTGTATAGGACACCCCCGTTTCACGTCTCCACATGAATGGTCATGATCTACCATCTGTAGTAGTTTACAATCTACAAAGCGGGTTGTATCTGTAGTGTCACAAGGATCAGGTATCCCACCTTAATCCTTATACTACAAACCTATTTAGGTTATCACTTAAAGTATGATCTACTTGTATGTCATATATACATGCTTAAGTTCACATAAGATAACCAATGAGCTTTGTTTATTGGATATGAGTAAATGCCAGAATTAAATAACACTTATTTTATTCTTGAACAATGTGTATCTTTACAAAACAACGAGACTCCGGGAGAATTAGGACATCAATCCCAACAGTTCAAGCCTCGAAATCAGTTCTTAAGGGAGCAATTTATCTACTTACCCCGACGTTGGGGAATGGGTGAATTCCTTCTTGTGTAGCTGTGTTCCCAACTCCTCAATAAGAAGAATCCCCAAAATGGTAGGCTTATTAAGTTGGCGATCTGACTACTCTTACCCATACAAATCAAAGTACCGCCTTCATAGGCAGAAATTCACAACTTACTCAGGATTTAGGTCATGTTACCTATGGTCATCTTGGTGAAATATAAGTTTCTATTATGAACGATGTTATATAATGAGACTAGTCATTTTGTGGTCCAGTCTTATACAAATTTCTTTGTATAGAATACCCTTGCTCACATGTCTCCACAGATCACTTGTAGCACTTTACAACAATTGTAGCATCTCGTAGTGTAACTAGAATAAGATATTCATCCTTATCCTTCTACTATAGACTATTTAGGTTATCACTTAAACATGGTCCACCTATATGTCTCTATATACATGTTTAAGCTACAAGATAACCTTGGATGTTTGTTTATTTGTTTGTGGATTAATGTAACTAAATGTCAAATAAAATATCACATATTTTATTAGATAACTAAAATATTTATACAAATACAATTACAAACTATAAAACCCTACGAGATTTAGGGCATCAACCACAACACCTCTGTAAAGTCTTGATTCTACATTCAATATTGATTCTACCTCCGTGATTATCGGGTTATGGTCAATCATCGAGTCCACATGATCAACATTGACAACCGCCTCAGATATATCTATATCCTTCACATTAACGTCGACGTTAGAATCCACTGACATGTCCACTTCATATACAAACTCATCATTAGCATAATCCTCAGATAGATCCACATATTCCCTGTTGAACAACCCATTCGTATCGTCTCCCAAATCTAATAGACATACATTATTATTCAATGGACTTAATGATTGCACCTCGTTGAAACCCATATTGTATTTAGGAATAAACTTAAGTTCAGATGCGAATGGTAGAACATTTTGGGTCATTTGGACTGGATATGACGGTACTATACTTCTAGATTTATAGACTACTACTGGTAACTTCAATACTAAAAGAGTCACTTGAGATACATCGTCGCCAGTTAAAAAAAATGAAGATCTTCTTGATTACTGATTATGAAGGCAGATGCATTCGACCTAACATTGTACAAACACCTTATAACCAATTCAAACTCAATGAAATTTATCACACTGATTCTATATATTTCCCGTAAAAACTCCTCATACTTTATTCCGACGTGACAATTAACCCTTTCAATTGACGCCCTACATATTCTTTCTCATTCTCCTTCCATTCACCCCCAAAACAAACAAATATACAAGGCACCTCTGAAAAAAATCATACACAGGTACAAAAAAGTTAATAAAATAATTCAAAATCTCGGGGGACTGCGTAATCTCAGTGCATCTATATAAATATCTCGCCCGAGATTTCAAACCCTGCATTAAATATCGAGGTAAAAATAATCAATCACTGCTGAGATTATTTAATTTCTATCGAGATTACGTAAACAACCACGAAAGCATAAATTATTGGGCTCAAAAGTATGCAAATAACAACTAAAACACATTTACAAAAAACAATATTGATATATATATACCTTGTTTTTCTTGATCATATGCAAAAAGATGAGACATGAGGGTGTGAGGACTTCCAAACACTAGGAAAATTTTTGGGTAAATGTTTAAGAAACTTGTTGAGCAAGCCAATTTTTAGGTTTCTCAAAAAATGGGATATTATAATCATATAATAATATTTTTATTACTAAGGGCATATTCTTGTTTTCCCATCCATCGACTTTGATATTCAAACGTTCAAAAAACTACCATAATCTTGGGTCTGATCTCGCACCGAGAAGGTCCGAGAAAAACCATTCTAACGGGTTTTTAGAAATCGTGTTATTTTTTAAATGTGAAAAGTAGAGAGGATTATTTTGGACAATTTTTCTTATTATTTATTATTATAGTTATATTAGTGATATTTTATTACTTATTTTCTATCTTTTCTATAGATTTGTCTATAATTTAATGAAGTGTTGATTGACTTCTCATATCGACATCGAATCTATAAAATTGGAAACTATGATTAAGGAAATATTTAATCTTGTTATATAAGCACTTTTAGAGTTTTATGATTGATAATGAAATTTGAGAAGTATAGAATCTTTTCTCTTCTTATCTTCTAAATTTGTTTTTATTTATTAAGTCTTTCTTTTTCTTTTCTTTTTCTTTTCTTTTTTTTTTTTTTTTTTTTGTTGAATTGTGCGTGTTTCTAAGCTTCTTTATAATTAAAAGAAAAGTTAATTTATATATAATTAATTTTATTTCACTATTTAGTATATTTGACAAATTCACTATTAAATTAAATATATGAATAAAATAAAAATGATCACAACATTACAAGTGTTTAGATTCAATAACTACAAAAATGTAGGGGGGAAAAGTATATACAAAACTTAAATGGCAAGAGTTCCAAGGTAGAGCAAAAGAATCTCATTCATCTTGGAGAAGATCGTTCATCATCACTAGTTCATTAATGGAAGTCGAACTGACGTTCTCCGAAGCCATAATTGGTACATAACCATGTGAAAAGTATCGTAATCAACCGGTGAAGAATGCCATTTGAAGTGTTTACGCACTTTCAACACATTGCTTTGCAGTATTGCATATTCCTTATCATTGATTCCCTTGAGGATTTCCTTCAGCCTCGGGATATCTGATGTCGTTACGACGATCGAGAAGTTCTTCCAATTCAAGATATCACCAAACGGGAGATCATAGTAGTTGGCAATGATCACAGGAACACATCCATAAAAGATCGAATCTCCAACTCGCGCTGTGTTTACTTCAAAGCCTTTGACATGAAGGCAAAACTTGCTCTTGAGTAGTTCATCAGCATAAGGTGTCTTAAGACGACCCGAATGTGCAAAGATCTCTAAGTCCTTACCCCACACTCTAATGAGCTCTTGACGTGTCGGTGAGTTCATAGCTCCTGCGAAAAACGCCAGCCTCGTCCTAAAAGAAGGAACAATTAATCATCACGTCACGTTACATTCACATCAACAAACTGAATAATAAGCTAAAGGGAGGAGGGAAACAAAAGATCCATCATTTTACATTAGCCATAAACTCACCTCTTTGAAGAAGCAAGATTTGGGGGGTCTTCTTTCCTAGGCCAGATCTGGGGCAGAGCCGCATCCTTATGAGAAATGTAGCCTGTTAAGAAGTAGCTAGAAGAGCAAACAACTTGGATAATGCTTGACTTAGCTTCACTCGATTTATCCATGGCGGATCGTCCAACCGAATGGCACGCAACGTAGAAATGATCTGCCCCACCGGTTCGATTCCAATAAGGATACTTGTGGCTAACATCAAAGATGTAATCTCGAATGAAGTTGGGGATACCGCTAACACTAACCCGACGATCATTGCGGAGGCCAGTGATCGAGAATGGCAAGAAGAAGAAGTCAGCCTCTTTAGGATCATTTGTGATGAAATGGCTTTTGATGAGAGATTTCTTGAAGTAACTCTCACTGGCATAGTTGCCGTGGGGTTCAAAGTCCTCTGGCAACAAAGAACGGGCAAAGGGATCACTTCGTTTGTGAGGATAAACGTAGATCTTGAAGCTCTTGTTCATTTCTTTGTAGTCTTCAAGAAATAACTCTTCATCATGGAACACTCCCTCGGCTTTTTCATGACTTCCCCTTCCTAAAACACACACAAGCAGGGCATCCATTAAGGCAAGTTAGGAAAGTGAGTGTACCTTAAAGGAGGAGAAAACAGAGGAAGCTCAACTCAAAACCATTAATAATATGAATAAAAGATTAAATATACATTAACCAATTATCTTGAGCAATTCATCTAGTATGTCGGTTATTTTTCTCCGCAAAAGAATAATTAAGGTCCATTTAGTAATTATTTTGCTTTTTGTTCTTTTTTTAAAAAAATTCAGCCTATTTTCTTTCAATTCTCTTATATATTTTGCATATTTCTTAAGTACAAGAGTTGTATTCTTAGTCAAATTCCAAAATCAAGAACAAGTTTTCAAAAACTTTTTTTTTTTTTTTTAATTTTGACTTAATTTTTAAAAATATTGGTAAAAAGTATATAACAAAATAAGAAATTTAGAGATAAAAAATGTATTTATAAGCTTAATTTTTAAAAACTAAAAATCAAATAGTTAAAAGCAGCCGTGATCAATCAACAAGTGTTCTTTCTCCTATGGTTCTAGGAAAACAAACAGACCGGAAGAAAATCGCAGCTCTAAACTCATTTTCCAACAAGTTCATACAAACAAACCCAACATCAAAATCCAAAACCCACAACATTCATCAACCATTCAGTTCAAAAGCCCTACAGATAATTCCCAATCCACCACTGAAAAGAAGAATCAGAAGAAAACAGAAAAAGAAACAAGGGTTTTACCAAATGAGGGAAGAGGAGAAGAAGGTAGAGTCTGAGTCTGAGTCTGAGTCTGAGGCAGAGGGGGGCTGCCATTGCCGTCCTGTAAACTGACCTTCTGAGAAACCCGAAGAGTTGTAATGGAAAAATTGAGAGAAGAAACGAGGCGAGGAGAGGAATCGGCGAAATGAGTGGGGATTTGGGAAGGGAAGGGATTAGGAGTGGAAGTGGAAGAGATGTAGAAGAGGATGAAGAGGAAAGTATTAAGAGCTAAACAAGTGGGGATGAAGAAAAGGCCTCGAAACCAGTTTCCAGAAGAAGAAGAAGAAGAAGAGAAGGACCTCCATGGAAATGGAGATTGAGCCATGGAGGAAACAGATGAAGAAGGAATTTGGAGAGGGTTTGTTGTATTGAATGGGCAAATTTGGTAGCAAAGACAAAACCCATTTCTTCAAATACCAAATTTTCTAACTGAAGAAAGGTCAAAGAAGAGGGGTTTGTGGAATTTTCAATTCCATGGGGATGATGAGAGAGGAACAGTTAGACTCTCTTTCTGTCCAAACCCATGTCGCTGTTTCAAAGTTTTTAATATTGTTTTTAATATTATTTTCGTCCACATGGTAAACCATGTTTGAAGAATTGGTGTAATGGTGTAATGTAGAAAAAATAATTGTAGGGTGGAATACACCTGACTATTCCTATTTTGAAATTTAGTCTTCATTTAATCTCTAACTTTTATACCAACTTTTACGTTTGATTTCAATTAATTTTGGATTGTTTTCAAATATATAAAAATGAATCAAAATATTTATAAATAATAATAAAATATCACAGTTATATTTAATAGATAACAATAGACTACTATATATATTTGTCATGATACAAATAGTAGACTATCGTTATCTATCGCCGTTTGTCACATATTGACCGTGATAGTGTCATTTATAATAATTTTCCTTTAGTTTTTAAGTTTAAAAATGTTATAATTTTATTTGAGGTTTGAATTTTATTTTAATTTGATCCCTAAATTTTAAAATTTTATACTTTTAACCTCAATTTTTTTTTATTAAATACTACACTTTCAATCTTTAGTGTTGAGTGTTTATTAATTAATTTAAAAGAATTAAATCAATTAAGTTTCACTATTTTTTCATCACTATTAAATTAAAGAAATTTTACTTCATAATTATTTTAAATTAAATAATAAACCTTAATGCCAAAATTGAAAGTGAATATTTAGTGAAAAATTGAAGTTAAAATATGAATCTTGAAATCTAAAAACTAAATTGAACAATACTCAAAACTTAAGTATTTGTTATGGGTGATTTTGGACCGAATAATAAAATCGACATAAAATAAAGATAGAAGCAACAATGTCAAAAAAATGACATATTTGGGTCAAAGATGACACCATAGGCCCAAAATGAGTCTAGGGGAGAGGGTTAGTTAGTGTCAACCCCTAATGTGCTCGATCTTGGCTCCAACCTCGACCAAGGCCAAGTTTGAGGCCAAGCCTAACAAAACAGCTAATGGGGTATGTCTCATGCATGCCCCGACCTAAAGCATCACCCTAGACTAAAATAGGCCTAGGAGAATATGCTCGTTGAGACCAACCCTAGCCAAATGCGAAATAAGGCATGCCCCTTAACCTGGTAAGTTGTATGATTATTCTAAAGCAATTTCGAATCTTATCGGAACAACGTAGTTTAATCATATTTATAAATACATCATTATAACTCATATGAGATAACTTGAATCCACTCTTAAACTCTCCAGCTTTCACACTCTTTCATTCTCTAACTTAAGTATCGGAGTGAAGCACCACACCAGCACATAGATTTTCCTTTTTGCAAGCTATGTTCTCCTCCCTTTCAAACAAATGCACTGTTGGTATGACATGAAAGTTATGTGTGTTTTTAATCTCACTCATAAACTCTCTAACTTTCACACTCTTTCATTCTCTGCTTTAAATATTAGACTGCGTGTGGCAAGCATCACACCAGTGTATAGATTTTCTTTTTTTTACAAATCACATTCTTTTCTCTTTTAAACAAATTCATTTGCAAACATCTAACTTTCACATTCTTTTCTTTTTTAATCTCACTCATAAACTCTCTAACTTTCACACTCTTGTATTCTCTGACTTAAATATCAGACAGCGTGTGGCAAGCATCACACCAACGTATAGATTTTTTTTTTTTTTTTTTTTTTTTTTTTAAATCACATTCTTTTCTCTTTTAAACAAATTCATTGTCGTTGTCACATGAAGGTCAAGTGTGTTTCCTCTATCCACATTTTGACACCAAAAGAACTAAAACTGTATCATTTTGAAACAAAAAGATTAAATTAAAGTCAAACTCAAAATTTAAGGATTAAAAATATGATATTTTTAAACTCATATATTAAATAGAAATTAAACTCGAAAATTATTTTTCTTTCCTTATTTTTTAATATTATTCGTTGTTCTTTAAAAATCTAAATGCGGAGCTCGTGGAAATGGGAATATCGAAGAAATAAACATTTTTTTGGGCGAAGATTCGGATTTTTTAAGCCTTCCCAGGGGAATTAATGAATGATCGAAGATTATCAGAAAAAAATGATTTTTTTTTAATCAAGGGAGAGCATGGATCCAAAACCATCCGATTTTTTTTTTTTTTTTTTTTTTTGGTCTATGTGAATTTTAATAAGTGATTTCAATAAATCGTAAAGTTAGTCGATACAGTAATTTTATAATTGATTTTTTATAAGAAAATAAAAGAAAAATTGTAGGTTCTATTATTATTCTCAACCTATATTCATTTCACATCTTTTTCAGATTAAATTTAAGATTTATTAAAATTTTATAAACTTAAAACGAAATGAGATCTAAAGTACACAAACAAACGGTGTATTAACAATTTTATTTTGATTTTTTAATTTAAGACTAAGTATATATTTTAGTATCTAACGTTTGATTTTTTTCCTTAAAATAATTTTTTTTAAAAAAAAAAAATCAATTTAACCTCCGATTATTTTAATATTTTCCAATTTTATCATACGCAATAAATTAGCAAAAGTTTCCAGAAAAGAAAAAATCTGAGAGAAAATCTTGAAATTCTTTAAAATATGAAGAACAAATTAATTTTTTTTCAAACGTTTTTTCTTCCGTTGAATTTTTGTCCATTTGTCTAGTATTAAAGTCATGTAAATTCACGTAAACCAAACGGCATATATTATTTATTAGTGTCTAAAAAATTCATCTTTACCCTTTATGAGTCATGTAAATTTATCATTGACCAACTATGAGCGACTAAATCAAAACTCTTTAAACAATTGTCTAAATTGAAAAAATACCCGAATCTTAGAGATTATGTTTAGCCCATGATTTATCAATTTTAAAAAATTTAAATACATTATGACTTAATACTATGCAATTTAGGATGATCCAAACCGACCCAACCTTGAAGAGTTTTTGTATTTAAGATACAAATACATTAACATATATTTATTTTGATTTTTTAATCTCAAGATTGTATTTGGATTGTTTATTTTCCAACCATTCTCTACCATACAATTACATTAACATATATTTATTTTGATTTTTTAATCACATGATTGTATTTGGATTATTTATTTTTCAACCATTCTCTAAAATTTCTTTTTTCGTACTTCTTAGAATGCAACTCTTTATAATATAAACTGAAATTAAGATGCAAATTTTTATTCAATATTTGAAAAATAATTAAATAAACATTTTACAAATTAACATATTTTTTCTCAAAATAAATATTTGAATAAATAATTCGAACAATCTAAACCAGCCACATACCTCTTATCTTGTCGTTAATATATATTGTATATTAGTTGAATTATATTCGCTTTAGTCTAAACTATTCGATGTTAATCCAAACAATTGTCAAATCAACATGATTTAATTAAGTAACATTTTCGAAGTTAAGAGACTAAAGGCATAATATCAATAGGTAATGTAACGTATGGAATCTAGGTAAGATTTAAATTAATTCGTGGAATTAATCGTTTCTTTTAATTCAATGCCAAAATATAAGAAATTAAATAATTTATTGGTGGTTTGAGGTTTTTTTTTTTTTTTTTTTTTTTTTTTTTTTGGGAAAAGGGAAATTAGTGGTTGTTATATTTATTATTTTATTTTATTTTTATTTCTTTTTGTTTTGTTTGCCTTTTCCTAAAAGAATTAGGGTTAAGGGTTTGGTTATTTAAAAAGGGGACCTCGGGAAGCCTGCAGTAGAGGAAAAAAGAGAGAGAGAGAGAAAAAAGGAAAATCTTCTTCTCCTACTCCCAGCCGGTGCCTCCCTCTCCAAGCTCTCTTCTCCCAACCGATTTTCTTTTTCCAGCCACGTGAGGAGCCCACTGCCTAGCCGTAGCCGCCGTCGATCGCACACTAGGAGGCGTCACCGTTTGTCGTCGACCCGAAGCTACGTTCGTCCAGACCCAGAGTTGCATTCGTCCAAACTTGAACTCGTCGACCAGAAGGCATAGTTGCGTTCTTCTCCCAGGCCACGCCGTCCTCCTCATTCGCCAGCCGCCAACCTAAACCCAAGCGCCGTCCATCAGTCTTGACACGACCAGTTCTAGTTGTCGCCAGATCGCGGTTGTTTCCGCCCGATCTTTCTGTTTGCGGGTAAGTTTCGGTTTCTTTTGGCAGCCTATCATCATTGGTTATTATTGAGCCAAAGCTAATTTACCCATGGAATTTTATGGTTTGATTCAAGAACTTGTGGTGGAGAAGGAAGTTTCCAAACGAAGTGGAGGTTCGTTTTGGGGCAGTTCGGTATCCTTAGGTAAGTGGATGCAGTTTCAATGCTTTTGTAGGTTGGTTATGTTATTGTGTTTTGTGTCAAACCGTTGTTGTGGTTGTATGGCCAAGTTGGACTGTTCATTTGAAATGTTGGGAGTTCGTTCAAGTGTGTGGGTTTCGTTGCTTTCTTGCTTGGATTAGGTATCTTCTCGTTGGGTCATACTTAGGTAAGCGATTTACTAACGGTTCGCCTTCGAACCTAAGCATGTGTACCACTGGTTCTAATTAGAATGTAATATTTTGTTATGTCTGTATATGGATGGATGATTAGTGAACGATTAGGTATCTTAGCATGATTTGTGATGTTGGATCAATGCTTATGTTTGTATGAGATTGCAGTGACTGTTAATGTTTCCATTGGGTTGTGCACATCGCATGTGTGAGCCTTCGAGCCTACACCCTATGCTTGTCCTTTTGGGACTACCACTTATGTTATGTTAGTACCCACCGCGGTCACTACTTATGAAAGCGTGCCTTCGGGTTCGCCCCTTATGTCTATGTCTATGCCTATATCTATGATGCTGCTGTGCACCCGTGTCCCGATGGGAAGGCTAACAGATCGCTGAGTGGGCCCAATAGTGGGTCGCTTACTGAGTATACTTTTATACTCATCCTTTTCCTTTCACTAGGTAAAGGTAGAGATAGACCGGCGAATGACAAAAGAGATCTGTGACCTGGTCATTTGGACGAATTATTGCTTCTGCAGTTAAGTTTCATGTACTAGTGTCTGGTTTAGGAGTCAGACATTTTAAAATCCTATGAAATATTCCTTGATTTCATTTATTGATTTATTTAGTTGTTATTTATTTTAAAGTTGGATTAGGGGTACCCGAATGATATTTTCAAGATATCTCTACTTTATTTATTTGCACTTTATTTAATGAAATAAAAATTTTATCTCTTTTATTTACTTATTCTTCGAGAAACGTATTGCCAAGCCTATGCATGCATAGAGTAGCGTCCTAGGATCATACTATAAAATTTGGGTCATTACAGGCAATTAATTAATTTAATAATGATTTTTTTAGTATAATAAAAGTAGGGAGATTTGAACCACAAACGACAATAAAACTCTCGTATGTAATTTGAGCTATACTTGCTTTGACATTTTAATAATGGTTATATTTATATTTATTAAAAAACCGAAAAAACCGGTTGATTCGAAACATTTTCCAATATTTAATAATTGATCATTGGCTAAGTTTACTATCTATAGTTATTTATTTCCGTTTATGACATAAAAACTAAAAAACTTAGACTTTGGGTTTGAATGTTCAACTTTTAAACAATGTTTGCATTTCTTTTTGAATTGTATAGATTGACAATGATTATTTGAGTTGGACTCGGTGCAAATTAAGAATTGAGCAACCAACTTTATATTAATATCTTTATAATAATAAATGACCAAACCTTTTCATTAAATAAATTATTTTTACCTCTAAAATTGATCAATATATATCAATTTTTACATTAAACTTTTAACTTCATTATAGATTATCCTGAAACTTAGATAAATACATGTTGAAATCTTAACTTTAAATTTAAAAAATGTTACAATTTTTATCCTCAAATAAGCTTTCATAATTTGAATCTTTGTTAAAAGAAAAAATATTATTGTATATTTTTAATGAATTATAAAGCCTATATATGATACAAATTTATAATATTTCAAAGAAAAACAAAGTTAGAGCTAAATTTTGCTACATTTAATAAGTTTGGTCTAAGTTATATATTCAACAAACTTAAAATGGTGCAAATCTTGATATTATGAAAGCAATAGGTTTATGGAAATTTTTACAATGTTTTCTTTTATTATTATTAAAATTGGATGAATGAACATAGAGTGATTAGTGTATAAATTTATAGAAACAGTTGTTTAAGTATAGGGTTCAATTTGATACAATTACAAGTTTGTCATGAAAATCAATACAACGTGACAAATTTAGAGATATAAATTATTTTTTTAATTTAACAACGGTTTGAATGACTAGAGATGAAGGTTCGAAATATCGATGCCGATGAAAATATCGAGGTTTCGATTTTATGGAAATATGGACGGAAGTTTCAAAAAACTTTATGAAAATCGATGAAAAATATTATAATTAGTTAATGAAACTTTGATTGTGACCTAATTGGACTATTTTGACCATTTTTAATAATCATTTCTATAAAATGTAACAGTATAGTGTAAATATCTATTTAAATATCGATGTGAGAACATAGATTTAAAAAAAATGGAAAAAATAAATTACAAAATAATATCAAATTTTACTTTATTTTTTTCTAAATCTTTTATCTTGTAAGTGAAAACTTTTGAAGGTAAAAAAACAAAACTCATATTCAATTCAATTTCGAAGTGAAATGATGTAAAATTCAATGGAAGAGATTTAATGAAACTAAACATATGTTATTTTTATCAATTTTGGTTTCTTAGAAATGAAAGCTTTGGATGGTAAAAAAAAAAAAAAAATTATATCAATCCAATTTTGAGGTGAAATGATGTGAAAATTCAATGAAAAAAATGTTTGAATGAAGTTAAAAATAAATATATGTTATTATTTTGCTCAATTTTGGTTTCTTGAAAATGAAAGGTTTGGATGGTAAGAAATATAACATACATCAATTCAATTTCGAGGTGAAAGTATACATTGATATGTGAAACTATACAATTCGTGCAATCAAGACAAGTCTATAAACCTTAAAAAACTTCCATTAAGCCTAAGTGAAAAAAAAAAATCAAAATTTCCATCGAAATTTTCAGAATTTTGATGGAAATTTCAAAATCAAAATTTCGAGAATGGGGGAAAATTAAAATTCTCCCCTACCGAAAATTTAAACCGTGCTAGGGACAAATATTTTAAAAAATATATATTTTTATTTAAACTTTTTTTTATATATATAAAAAATGGTTTAAAATACACTTTGAAAATGTTTCAAAAGCTATTTTAAGTGGTTACTAAATACTTTAATTTGTTTTCCAACGTGACTTATTTTCAAAATTAAATACCTGAAAAGTTAAATCAAACTCATCTTGAGTTAATTAAATCGTTATAAAAAAATATGAAAAAAAAGATCAATTAGAAAATTAATGATATGTAAATAAACATTTTTTTTCTGTGAAACAATGAATTTAATATAGATATAACAGTAGCTGTTTATATATATTCTTTTCCAACTTTTTTTTAATTCCATTTCATAATAAATTATTTTTTTAACTCATTTCATAATATAATTACAATAAAAAAATTTAACATATTTTTTAGCTATTAATTTAATACATAAAGCATTAATACTAATTTTGTTACCTAAAATATTTACAGTCTCAATATAAATACCAAGTTTTAATAATTTTTAAATAAAATAACAATTAAAGATGAAAATATAAATAGAAAATTTCTTTGAATAGAGATTTTCCGATCCTGACTCCCCAAAACAGAGAATAGGGTGGAAAATGGGATAATAAATCCTTACGGGGATGGGGAATCCCCTATTCTGTTCCGACCCCGTTACCAACTCTACTATGTAAAACATTGAAGTCAAAGGTTCGATTCTCCCACTTTATAGGTTATTAGTTATCAAAATCGTGTCAATTATCGTTGAACTAAATTTAATTGAATTATTATCTATTTATTAGTTGAATATTTGAAAATTAAAATAAACACGAAAAGGTTGGGAAAATTGATGGAGCATGCGGATTAATTACATTTTAATTTAATTGTTTTTCGCTCTATACACTTTATTTTATTCCATTTAACTTTTTGTTTTTAGTACATTTTATTCCATTTAACTAACTGCACTGATAATATGTCAATATTTAAATGGTAAATAATAACGTTTACGTCAAGAATATATTAAAATTAAAAGTTTGGTTGTAGAATGAAAAGTATTTAAAGTAAAATCATCAAAAAATCATCAAATTTTATGTATAATTTAAGGTATGATAGTTAAAAATTATTAAAAAAAAAGGTGATAATCGAAATGGATTGATGTAAATGGAATGTAGTCACCATCGTATGTTATTTTTTAAAAATATTTAATAATTGTTAGTATTCAAAATGGCGACGTCGCTGTCCATGTGACGCTATTTAATAATTAATTTTTTAGTGTAAAAAGTAATTAATTAATTTGAATTAGGTGACAGGTGGGACTTTTCCTTTGTGTTGACTCCACCAATAATTAGAGATCTGTTTTTGGGATTTGGAGGCTGCTTCTCCAATTTCCAATGATTGTCCCTCCAAATTATGTTTAGCTGGGCAGTTTTTAATAATGTTTTTAATTGAAGGGAAAAGAAAAGATTTTTTTTTTTTTTTTAAAAAAAAAATAATGAAAAACATATATTTATAATTTTATTTATAGTACGAAATTACGAAGGGGCAAATGTTGTCGCGAGATATTACATGATGCTATCTTATTGTGAAACAGAGAGTTGTAAGGTCCTAATCGCAAAAGAAATGATGGAGTAATGAAGTTCTAAATATACAAATTACATCAATTTAGCCATTTAGAGTGTGTACAGATTAAGTTTTCAAAGTGCTTAATTTTGAAAAAAAAATGTTAGAGTGTTTGGTAACCACTCAATATATTTTTTGAATTTTTCTTTTATTTGATGAAATATGTTAGTTTAGGAGAAACACTTGAAATCAACTTTTAGAAAAATGATTTTAGAGTATTTAATGAGAGTAGTCTCTCCCTAATTTATATAATTCTTAAAGTTACCAAAATATCCTCAGTAGTTCTTTGCCTCATTTCCACAAGGTCAACTTTGACAACCCACCACTAGCAGACAACTTTGGCGACTACAGTCAACAACCCACTCAGATGATTATTGTTGTCGACCATATCCGACCTCCACCACCAGCAGCCACCTCCAATCACTACCGCTTTGGCAACGACCACTCCAAATGACCAACTCCAGTGACCAATATTTTAAATTATTAGTTTATAGTATTTTATAGTGATCCTTTATAGTAATTTGACCTTAATAGATGAAGGGATCGATCCCACAACGATAGCGTACTATCGCTTATGTTTTGATTTTGGGATGACGAGAATTACAGAAAATTAAACGAAAAAGTATAGAACATCACATGCTATAGATAATCTAGGTTAAACATGAAATGGAAGAAAGAATTAACATACTTTTGTAGAAACCATAGCAATTCCTCTTCCACATTGACAAATTCTCCTCCAATGCAAGTACATCTCCAAAGGATCTTTCTTGTTATTCTCTGGCAAAGCATCGGTTCGTAAGAACCTTCTTCTGAAAGAGAAAAGATTTTTTTTCCAGAGGAACTTTTTCTCGGTGGGAATTGAGAGAGATGTTGGCTTTTTGGTCATAAATCTCAAATTAATTAATTTTAATTAATTAATGTTTTGATAACAACCTCGCTTTAATATATTAATAATTTGAGTGTTTTGAAGTGTCTATTGCATAGAGCTTGAAACAACGGTTTCAACTAAATTGAATCACTCAAAAGTCAAAACAGAGGTTAAACAAAAAAGATATGACCGAAACAAGCTTAACGGAAAAATTCCGAGTTGATGACGTGGCAAAAATTTTCTCCCTAAAGTAGACCAATTGAAATGTGTCACTTAGAGCAATTGAGGAGTAACACATTGTGAGCTTTTGATTTTTGGATTGGTTTTAAAAAGAAAATAAATTTAATATTATTTTATGTTTGTGTTTAACCGCTAGTTTTGGACACATGGGAGGTTTTTACCTTTTGTTGGGTTTTAAAAGAAGATGATTTAAAAAATATATATATATTATTATATTATATTATGTTTGTGTTTAATTTTATTTTACCAACATCCAATGGCCCAAATTGAATTTGACTTTCATCTACTTCTCTCTTTACTTAAACTCATCTTCTTTTCCAAATATTTAACATTTTTTCTTTAATTTTCAGTCATCTCAAAAAAACACAAAGCCTCCATTGTTGCTCTCTCAAAGCTTCAACTTTCTACTTTTTAATCTTCTTCTCGAGAGAGATATTTCATGTTGTGAGGATTGATTTGTTGTGTGTTAAACTTATAAATCCACTCTATTGAGAGAGTTCTAAGTGTAACACACCACATATTTTTTTAGTAATAATGTAATTTCAATAACTTTATTATTTGGAATTTCAATAATTTTCATTAGTTGGAGGGTATTTTTTTTGGAATTTTGGACATTTAAGAGTAATTACTGTAATTTGATTATTGAAGTTGGAAATTTATGTTGGAAGTTAATGACAGGAATTAATTCCAAATTGGAAAATGAGGGAATTTAAGAAAATAATGGGGATTAGGAGAAGAATAAAATAAATAAAATAAAATATATATTTTTATTTTTATTTTATTTAATCCTTCCCTTTTCTTTCTTTTTTTTCCTCTTTTTTTCCTCTTTTTCTTTTCTTTCTCTCCCCCCTTTCTTCTAGTAGCCACCGAGACCCCCTCCCCGACCTCCATTGCTCCACCGCCGTCTCAGTCACCCAGCCTCGTCAGCCACCAGATCTGAGTTGAAACTCTCTCAGCCACACCACCACAGACCGCGCCGTGTGACTCCCCCATACCCTCCTCTGTCCGTCCGTCTGAGTTGCACAAATCTCGCCTAGCCGAAGAGCCGCTCGGAGTCGTATTGATCTCGCCCAGTCGGAGGATCCGTCCGTTCGAGTCGTCGCCGCCTGCTTCGAGCCCGAACTGGAAGAGCCGCCGTTCGCAGCCGTGTGCCACTCCTCCGTCCAGCCCTACAAACCCCCGCGCTGCCGGTCCGCCGCCATAGATCTGTCCAACGGGCTGCTCGAGTTTTTGTAACGGGGCCGCCATTCAACTCCAGTTTCCGTCGCCGACTTTTGGTTTTAAACAGATCTTGGATTTAGGTAAGGTCAATGTTATGAGATGGATTTCTTGAAGGATTTTTGACACCCATTGATTATTGGATTAAATAATCATTTAATTCATGTTTTGAAGGTTCTAAGTTGTCGTTCGTTGGAATTAGAATTTGTTAGAAGGAGATTTTGGAGTGGTTGTTAATCAAGTTCCTTGGGTAAGCTTTTGGGGTATTGTGGTTTTGAATCTGAAGTTTCGCAATTATTGTTGGACTGAAATTTTATGGTTGTATTCGTATGGTAGGGTCGTTACTTCAAATCGCGGTCATCGTTTGGTTGTCGGAGTTTATCTGTGGAATTTCGATTAAGGTAAGTAATCTTACCACTGGAATTGCCCACGGGCCAGACTTTAGTTGTATGCTAGCATGATAAGTGTATATTATGGTAAATGTTAGCATGTTGATTGACAGTATGACCTGAATCAAAGTATGTTCGGGCATGAATTCTGATTTGTTTACATACACACCTAAGTACTTGATCGTTAGTATGTGATAGTATGTATTTTCATATGTCGATGTCTGATCTGCTGGTGTTGAGGCATACTTGCATGTTGTGGATTTATGATGTAAGTTATACATGAATGATGTATAATATGTTATTAAGAATTATGTGCATGTGATGAAGCCATGGTATCAAGGATTTTTATGTATGTTTTAGAACTGTACAATGTTGAATCTTAGCACGTTAAGACTGTGTGAATATCCTCATTGATTAGTTAGATGCTCAACAGTTTGTATTTCCTTCGGGATTCACTAGTTTTGTGTTTTCTTTGGGATTCATCAGTTTGTGTTTCCTTCGGGATTCACCAGTTTGTGTTCCTTTGGGATTCACCAGTTTTGTGTTTCATTTCGGGATTCACAAGTTTTTTGTTTCCTCCGGGATTCACTAGTTTTGTGTTTCCTTCGGGATTCACCAGTTTTGTGGGCATACTTAACTACAATAGGATAGGACTCAGTCTCTTGTCTGTTACATGTATTTATGTGCCATATGCGGGTATCTAGAGGACATAGATGCCTAGCCTGACCCCAGTGGTGGGGCTACTTATTGAGTATTTCATACTCATTCTTTCTTATGTTGATGTTTCAGGTAAGGATAAAGATGCACCGGCGATGGCGCAGCAGAATTCATGATCGAGCCACTGGGACTATTTTTTAAGCTTCCGTATCATGAAATTTAGAATCCTTATTTTACCTTCAATTTCTAGTTTTACTGTTTGAAACTTATTATGAAGGATTGTTACTTTTATATTTTAACAGTCTTTACGAACTATGGGTACCCTATTATTGTTTTAAAAATTGTATTTAATAAATTTCTTTTGAACTTCTCTTGTCTATTTAGCATTTATTTCAACATTACTGAGCGTTGTTGCAAATCCTATGCATGTATTTATTTTAGTAACGGCCTAACCTAAGTCCTAGGGGGTCGGGTCGTTACAGTAAGTATTCTCTTTAATTTTCTCAAACTTTTGTAAAGATTGCTCTTGATCCTGAAAAAAGAGTTGTTGTAGCGGTTTAATCCTCAATTGTTGAAAGAATCAAGTTTGTTCTTGCGCCCAAAAAAACGAATGTTATAGCGATTCAACTCTAAGTCATAGAAAAAGTCAAAGACTTCTACTGAAGTATCCAAGAGGAGTTTGAGAAGTGGATGTAGGTCAGGTTGTGCCGAACCACTATAAAATTACCACTGTCAATTTTTATACCCCTTCTTATTTAATTTTGCAATTAATTTGTTATTTTAGTTTATTATGTGAAATTAATTACCACATTTATTCTTGAAATCAATTGCTTATATTTGTTTATTTTGATGGATAGTTTTTAACTTCTACATACATTACCAATCTTGTTATGAAAATTAAATTGGGTACTTAAAAATATTATTTTTAATTTCTTGATTATTTTGAAGTAAATTTATTTGCATGAAATTTTTATTTAAATCTCTTCTTAGCAAAAGTGTATTGATTTATTTAATTGGGCCCACATTAGGAAAAAAATTTCATTAGTTTTAATAAACTTTATTTAACCCTCTAGAGTTGTCAATACTACAAGAGACCGCTTGAAAGGAAGAGTGTAAAAAATAGAGAATTTCTTCAACTTCCTTAAAATACAACAAAACATATTTAAAAGGTAGAGGGAGTTGTAACTCCCTCTCCTCCACTCCCCTACTCCCATTAATTAAGAGGGTGTTTTAATTTAATTTAATCTAAATTAAATTAAAATAAATAAATAAATAATTAATTATCTTATATTTAATTAAAAATTTTGAGTCATATTCAAATATAATTTTAATATGAATCTCACTTATATTAACTTTTAACATATAGTCTTAAGACGAATATCATTCATATCAATTTAATATTTGAATCATATTCAAATATCAAATCTCTCATATTATATTGTTTAATATAAAATTAACTATATATTATAATGTATCTATTGGGATTTGTATCATAAACCTCTTAGGTTCTCATAGTTTGTAAAGTTGTAAATATACATTATTTATTCAATAAAATAATAAGTTATTTTATTCGACCTTTTGTTTGCATTAACTCAATACAATAAACTAAGATTCATGGTTATTTTATATAAATTTGAACACGCATGTGGTTAGCATATAAGGTTGGGTCATGTTTGAGTAATAACCAAAAAGGTCTATAAATAATGTTGGGTGTTTTATCCTGCTGACATTATGAATACGACCTTCCTTGTAATTATCACAAAATTTGTAAAGTGTTATACATGATGTGTATAGATGTCCATTTAACCCGCATGGTCCTGTGGACCCCATTCCGAATGGGATGGGGAATCCCCGACTAGACAGGGAATGGGGGAGGGAGCGGGGAGAAAATCTTTCTCGTTGGCTAAATGGGAACGAGGACGGGGAATATCTGCCCCACCCCGATTATACATGCCTAATATATATATTTTCATATAAAGTAACATATATAAAACTCACTGTTCACAATGAGTTTTAAATATAAAAGAGCTATATATATATATAAACTATTTTTATAATAATGTATATATGTAATTATATATAAAGTTAATTAATTATATATATTTTTTTACTTCATATACATATGTCTTATTAAGTGGAGATTAGGATATGTTGTTGTAATATTTAAATTTTAATTTTTAGAAATAATAAAATTAAACATTTTAATCATATATTTTTCACATATGAGTGAGATATTTAACTATTTAAGTAAACAATTCTGATATAAGGATTTAAGTTAATTATTATTTTTCTTTTTTGTATAAAAATTTGAATGGGAAAAAATTCCCCATGGGGAATTCCCACCCTGATCCCTACGGAGAATTTCACGAGGATAGGGAATGAAATGGGTAGCAGGGATGGGGGACGGGGAAGCCATCCTCATCCCTGTCCCGCCTCGTGGACATCTCTAATGATGTGATTCTAATTGTTCATGTGGAGACATGTGAGTAGGATTCCTATGCAAAGAGTTTGTATAAGACTGAACCGCGAGATGTTTAATTTCTCTTTATAACGCCGTTAATTAAAGAAATTAACATTTCATAGGATGACTATAGGTGACATAACCTTAATCCTGAGTGAGTTGTGAACTCCTGTCTATAAGAACAATTGTAAATCCTAGAACTTGAGTTCCTAAGCATCTTTAATTTGAAGTTAACTTTGATGCTTGAATGTCTTAATATACTTAGTAAATTTAACAATTGTTGTGTAGGTGTAAAAAGTTTAGTAAAGTAAAGAAATAAGAAGGAACTTTCTAAGTATTGAGCTTGAAAAGCCTAAGTGAAACTAAGATACTCTCGAAGATTAAATGTTTAAAACCTTTAGTGAAGTTTTAAGAATGATTTGAAGAAAAAGAGCTAGGCGTGGAACTTGATAGGAGTAGGGGAAGGTGTAGCATAAGTATGAGACTAGATGATGGTTATAAGATCATGTGAGAGGGATGAGTATGGCTAGAAGAAGTAGGCGAGAAAGCCATGGGAGTCTTTGGACGAGAGGCTAGATGAGCTAGTAGGAGGAAATGAGGCACTAGGTGATGAGAAAGTGAGAATGAGGTGATAAAGTGTGATTAACCTTGGGCGGTGATAAGGGTCCTATGGCCAAGAGAGGCATATAAGTGAAGGCCATTTTCCTTATGTTTTATTTGAGAGAAAATTAGTAACATAATTTCTTAACTATAACTGGTGGGCTAAGTGACATAATTTAAGAATTAAGATAATGGTTAATGGCATGAGGTTTCACATTATTATGCAAAGAAAGCATGCAAGGGGTAGTATAAATAAGGGTTGTGAAGAGGAAGTCAGTTTAGCCATTTTACTCCTGTAAAGAAGGAGATTTTGCAGCTATCTTGAAGCTTGATTGGAGAAGAAGAATATTAAGGGCTGATGTGGAGGAATTCAACAGCATTGATGCTGAAAACTTAAAAAATTTGAGGTTGGTCAAAATTCTGGACTTAGCCGAGCAATCTATGAAATTTGGTGAATTTTGAGCCAACTAGGATGAATTAGAAGCTCCAATTTTGAGGTAAGTAAGGAGGTTTATGGGAAGAAAATTTGAATTAGAATGGCTGAAATTGGTGTTGTGAGTACTATAAGCAAGGTCTGGAAATCAGGTGTTGAAGAAACAAGCAGATGGCCGAAGGTTGAAGAAGGCACACAAGGAGTTGGGTTGTCGGTGAGGTGTCTTTTGTGCACCGATCGCACGTAACACCCCTATTGTGTAGGCAACAATGACCAACTAGGCGACGAAGGTTGCACTTGCTCACCCACGCTCAACATCCAATTACTCGGCCGCTCATCCCCCAGCCATCCAGCACATGTTCATCACCCTATTAGTGCACCCTGGACGCCTTGCATGCGAGTGCTAATGTTGTTCAGCTGCTTACCAGGGCACCAGTGAGTGTGGTTTGCCACTCACGAGAGGTTTTCTGTGATGGAATACAAAAACAGGCAACGGAAGAAAACAAAATCATTAAACATTCTAATTCCTTCATTTTGACATCAATATAAGCATATTCATAAGGTATTAAGATGGTTTCAAGAAACACATACCTTTAAAGAATTCCTCCAATCCAAGCTGCTCCTCACGAATTCTTAGCTCCAAATCTTCAATGAACCATCAAGAGACCTTCTCTACTGTTCTTAACCTTAAATTTGAGTGGTGGGACTAAAGATTGAAGTGAATTTGTGAAGGGAATAGATGGGTTTTTAGGTGAAGAGGAAATTTTTAGCAGAAACAAATTTCCAACAATTTCAGCACCTCTATTATGCCAAATTGTAGTGTTTTTATTCTTCAACTACATGCAAACATGATTGAATTTAGTCAAAGATACCTCCAACTTGAAGATTGAGTGGGATAGATGTGTGAGTTGTAGAGTTCCACCTACTTAGTTGGTGAATCATTGGATTTTTTCCTCAAGTGAAAAATTTCAATTTTCAAATACAAATTAAAAATTAATTTAAATTAAAATTTCATAATTAAATTTCTCAAATTGAATTAGATTTTAAAATTAATTTGATTTTAATAATTAAACAAATTTAATTAATTTAATATCAAATATTAAATTAATCACACACCTAATTTTAAACATGAATCCTATTCATGTAATTAATATTTAAATCAATATTTAAATATTATAAACTCTCCATTTTTTTTAATTTCGATAAATTAAACGTTAATTAATTATATCAAATATAATTATACAAACGAGTTCAAATTCAAACCCTAAATTCAATATGAACATTTCAAATTGAAATTCAATTTGAACACTTCAAACTGATATCATTCCAAATTCATTCAATTTACTAATCCAAGGTGTTCATGTTTTACAAGCTAGTAGAGGAACCTTATGGACCTACAGATCATGAGCTCCAACGATTTGAGATTAATTGGCTAAAACTCTTTGGATCGAATTAATCAATATTCGTTAACTATCGAGTCACACCACTATAGCTCGATAGTTGCACTCTCCTCACTATAGATATATTTGTGTCCACTTGATTCAACCATAATCAGTAATTCGACCCTTCACAGGTCACGTAATAAGGCTGGATCAAATGCTGTTTTATATCGAAATTACGTCTTGCTTCTTAAGTTCCACTGATCATTGATGACATGTAGAAATGCATGTTATCTTATGCCTTTTACTTAGAATTATGAAGGTTGTTAAGCGGAATATGCGGCAATTGTGCTAGGAATCCATGAGAAAAGTGAGCTTGCATCGTTCAACATGATGAATCTAGGCTAACCCATTATTATGCGTTATTATGCGCTCAATGTTCTATTTTTGTAGCTAATACAGGAAGTGGACGCAAACGCGAAAATCGGACCACTGCATATACGACCACATGCGGAGAAACACTCCATCACAAAGGCGAATGTGTTCGATCAACGCATGGATGTTGCAATAATTAGCCGCATGCGTCCATCACATGGGAGTTGTGCTCGTCAAGCGATTACGATCATCGTGTAGAGTTGCGGTATTAAGTGAATGCGGACACTGAATGATTGCGGCTACACGATAACACATGGTAAAGGGATCAACGCAGGGTTGGTGGAATGAACGCATCAACGCATCTACCTTGGGAAAATTAAAAGATGATGTTGACATTTCACCTATCACGCCGTTAGCTGTAGAGGTTTAAAAAAGGACTAACGCACCGAATTTCAAAATCAGAACAGTCCATTAATGTTGTCGGCAATCCAAGCTCTATATATAGAAGCCAATGAGTAGAATTCCAACTTATCCGGGGACTACCCCTGCAACCCAAGGTTTTCCCTGCAATCTAGACAAATGCGTGAGAAGACGCTTGAGAGTTCTTCACCTCTATCATCCATTTCGAGTGACGATCGGACTTAGATCTCGGGAGAGTCAGCTCTACCGCCCATCCATAGCAGCACCGGCAGCCTTGACGCACATCCACTGGAAGCAAGTCTTTGCTTCCAGCCGGTCATTTCATTTTCCTTTCTTTTTTTATATTGTATTGTATGACATTTTGTGATTAAGAAATTAATACAATTTGTTTTCAATGCATTTCTCTGTTTCCTTTGACTCCATCTCCATCTTCTTTGCTTAGCATCTTTAGTTTCATTGCAACACTTAGTGAGATTGCTTGGGTATCGCATACTCAGTCATGTGGATTAGGGATATGAAGCATGTAGCATCCCACCGAGAGGTGTGCATTGTGTGAGTCTATAAGTAACCTTATTTGCTTAGTGTGAAGCTGCGACAACGCCTGTCTATATGCTAACATAATGCTTATCTATGAGTAAAGTCAGCAACAACCAACTGCCCAGGAGGGTAAGTGGTTGGTCGCATTAAGCAATGTATGCATTGTTCACTAGAGATAGGAACAATCTTAGGTCAGCAGAGTTCATGCGGTTACCTTGTCCTATGAGCGCTTCATTCATCATTTAGGCATACTTGGGAGAGTAGTCTAAAATCCAAATCTAAGACTCGAGAGAGCGGATTGGAACACATAGGCAAGAATGGGGAACTTAGGGATAAGCTCCGTTTGCTATCACACAGCGTATGCGCCCTACAGATAGGATATTGCATGAGTCTAGGAAGTAGGATAAGGTGGTATGCGGCACGCTCATGTGGCGAGAGCTAGTGAGCGGGTTATGGAGGTCTAGGCAGGCATAGGCTTCTCGGCATTATCCTAGATCCACCGCATACGTCCTAGAGTTAGGTTCACGTGTGTGTGGCATGATTACATGGCTTGTGTTGACTAGGGTTGCCCTTGCGATCACTCTTAAGGGTTGCAATGAAGATATCTCCGCATTTTATCTATTTTCCCATTCATTTGTTTCATGTCAAGAGTTGTCATGTCTCTACCTCTCATGCATATTCTCATTGCATTGTCTGTTAGCTAGGAGTAGGAGTAGGAGTAGGATTAGTTTAGCAACCCCTCCAACATTCTTTTATTTAACCGCCGCATGCACACTTCCACATTCAGTCAGCTACAAGTCCTCGTGTTCGACCTTGGATCACCCGAGAAACTTGCGTTCGCGTTATACTTGGTGTGAGAACAAGAAAATTTGTGACAGGATGCATGGTCATCACATACGTTTATTAACACATATTCATTCCAACACATGACCATCGACGCATGACTATCAACGCATACACTTAGAACAAGCATTGCATATTGTGTCCAAAGGATTTTAGTTGTTGAGTAATTTGACATCTAATTTCCCGTCATCAATCATCTAATAAACAATTGGTTTGTGATTCAATTACTAAACCAGATCCCTCTTGAGCCAATGAGAGGATGGGGCCCCTTGTTCAAGACCTAGATTCAGCACTTAAGAGAACAATCTTCTCTTATCCCTTAAATCGGGTAGGTGTGAGTTCCATCTTGCAGAATTATGTCCTCAGCTATCTATCCGATCTTATCCCCAAAATGGGAGGCTTATTGAGCAGTGATGTTGGACTACTCTCACATATATAGTCCAAAGGATAATTCCGAATAAACAGGAGTTCATAGTTCGCTTAGAATTAAGATCAAGTTACCTAGGTCATCTAAGCGAAATAGTCAGTCTTAAACAGTAAACGACATTATAAAGTAAAAGTGACTTGTTTCTTGGTCCGATCTTATGAAAACTCATTGCATAGGACGCCCCCACTCCTCATGTCAATACATGAACGAATCAGGATCACTTCGTTTGTAACACCTTACAACAAATTGTAATACCTACAAAGTAGGACGCATCCGATAGTGTTACCAAAATAATGCACCAAACCTTATTTACTCGAACCTAATCAACTTTTATGTCTCCACATAAAATTCAAGTATTAATATAATAACTATGGTTCTTTGTTTATTAGATTTAGTCTTTACAAGTGCAATTTACAAATTCAATAACAATTTTATTGAAGAAATGTTAAATAATATCTTTATTAATAATAGAAAATGTTTAACTCTACAAACTGCGAGTTTTAGGACATACAACTCAACAGTCTGTGACTTATATGCACGCCTAATAGTGAACTTAGTTGCCTTGAGCGTGACATTGGCCTAATTTTTAGAACTTGAAGTTGGTGAGCAATTGTTAAGTCCTTTAAGAAGTGTTATGGGTTTTAAGCTATAAAGATACTTAAAAGTGTTAAGGTTAATACCCTAAATCTCATGGGTCATGTAGTTTTTAGCCCACAAAATCAATAAACAAATATTCAAGGTTATCTTTTGTACCTTAAACATTTATGTGGAGTGGATCATGTTTAAGTGATAACCTGAACGTCTATAGTAGATGAATAAGACTGGGTACCTTTTCCTTTTGACATTACGAATATGACCACTTTGTAGATGTTATAATTATTGTAAATTTCTACAAATGATCTGATCCTGATCATTCATGTGGAGATATATGAGCGGAGGTGTTCTATATAAAAAGGCTTGTATAAGACCAGACTATGAAATGAATAGTCCCACTATATAACACTGTTAAGAGTAGATACTTACATTCACCAAGTGACCATAGGTGACATGACCTAAATTCTGAGTGAGTTGTGAACTTTTGCCCATGAAGACAGTGCTTTGATCTGCATGGTTTAGAGTAGCCAGTTCGTTGACTCAATATGTCTACCATTTTGGGGATTCGTCTGATTGGGGAGTTGAGAATACAACTATACAAGAAGGAATTCACTCATTCCTTTACGTTGAGGAAAGTAGATAAATTGCTCCTTTAAGGGCTGATTCCGAGGTTTGAACAATGTGGCACCACACCCTCTCTTGTCCCGAGAGCGGTTTGGTCATAATTGGACTATGACTTATTGTTCATTAGAGAGATCAGTGGTACTTAAGGGTTTAGATGTAACTATAGGGGCAAAATAGTCATTTTGGCCCAGCTGTACTTACAAGCAATTTGTGAAGGGTCATCGCGCTGTTGACTAGTTATATCCAATGGACACAAAAATATATATGTAGTGCGAAGAACGCAACTGCTAGTCTTTAGTGGAGTGATCGACAGTTAATGGATGTTGTGTAATTTAATTGAAGGTGTTTAATTAATTAATCAAGTACCATTGGAGCTTCAATCTATAGGTCCATAAACCCCCTCGGTAGCTTAGCTGGGATTATTGAGAATCAGATTGATTTTGAATTCATTTGAACTGTTCAAATTAATTGAGGGAATTAATTATATATGATATAATTATTATAATGTATTTGATACATTATAATATAAAGTTTATTTGAGAGGTAATAAATATTTGTATATGATTCAAATATTAATTATATGAATTGGATTCATATAATTATATTTAATATAAATTAGATTGTTGAGAGAATTACAAACTATAGGTCATATTATATTAGATATAACATAAACTATATGTAATGCGTTTTATTTGATATAACATGTAGTGATATATAATATGATTAATTAGTTATTATTATTATTATTTAAATTAAAATTTATTTTAAATTAAAAGGGTGGGAGTTATTAAAATAAATTCCTTCCCCAATATCTCTCTAATTTTGATCGTGGGATCAGGGTGGTTGCAGAGGAAGTGATCGCCTTATTCTTTCCAAAAATGCAGATAGTTTGTGTGAATCGATAGGTCTTATTAGTGCTAATTCCCTTAGTTATACTTCAATTATTTGCTTAAAATGTCTATTTTGATAGGTAAATTCCAATAAACTTGAAGAATTTGGAGCTAAATCGAGTCAAACGATACCAAAGAATCATTTAAGAAGAAGAGCCAATACAAACTACCACATTGCCCCTCAAAAGGAACAAGTCAACATACTTTAGCAATGCTTGCAGTGTTGCAACGCTCCCAACAACACCAAGTCTGACTCTAGCTTGACGCTTAAAGACAGAATTCACCCATTTGCTGCAAAACAGGGCAACGTCATGATGCTTTACGCAGCGTTGCAACGCTCCAGAAATTGACGGAAAAATAAAAACGCATGCGCCTGCGCAACGCAGAGTTGAACTTCTTTAGGGTAGTGTTGCAACGCTGCGACCTTCTTCAGAACGAAAAGTGCTTCAATTCATACTTCAAAGAAAGGAGAAAATTCATTTTTTTTTAGTTGATAGAGAAAGCTTAGATCGAAATTAGAGAGAAAACTGCACAGTTTTATGTTTGTATTGAGAGATTTCTTGCAATTTTGACAATTCCCTAGTGAATTGCTTTATGGATTTCATCATATTTTCAAGGATTTCTTCAAGACTACTCAAACTCTATGACTAGATAATTCTATTTCTTGGGAAATCTTAATTCTAGATCTAATTTCTTGAGTTCTTTTGTATATTGCTTTGAATTGCCAGCATTCTTGAATGTTCTTGGGCAAAATTTGAATAGAAGTTAATGGAGGATAATTGGCGCTTTGATTATATTAAATTCTTGTATGTAATTCTTGCTTGACACAATTGCGTAATGGTGAGATAGGTTACAAAATTAAGTTTTCTTGTGTTAATTAGGACTTTTTTCGAATTTAACACTTGAATTTCTTAATTAGAACATTCATTCAACCATTCTTGAAATCTACTCTAATGTGTTTCTTGAATGTCATAATCATGATAAAGTCGTGCCTTTAAAGCAATCTAGGAAAAGAACATGATAAATGCTATAAGAAAGTGTTTTTGACTTTGACTAAGGCTAATTGATGTGATTCATGTTAATTGGATATATGGCTCTTTAAGGGTTTTTCCTTATTGGATTATGGGATGTCGAGTTTTCAAGTAATTGTTCAAGAACAATAACAGGATTAAACCTAGTAACAAGATTTCCCAAGAATCTTTTTCTATCAATTCTCTTCTAAGAAAAATAATAAGATTAAATTATGAATTTGCCTTTATCTTTATTTTAGTTAGCTTTTTAGTTTCTTTACAAACCCCTCCCCCCTCCCCCCAATTACTATCTTTTTGAATTTAAAGGTTATTTTGGGCCAATTAATAGAGGTTCCCATGGGATTGACCTCCTACTTCTCTTTTTAATTACATGTTAGTTTTAGTAGTTGTTGAGCATTATAAATTTCATTTGCTTGAGTAAGATAGAATTAATGACACCTATTTTGCACCGATCATGAATCAATAACGCTCTTCCAAGTTCTTTCTTGTAAAATATATATATATATTATTCTCTCAAATTTTCTGACTCTCCCTCTTCCCAAAATTATCATAGAGCCCTACACACTCCTGTGATTCTCAAACCCTAAGGAGAATATTGAGGTCTCACTTTTGCTGGCATTCCAAATTGGAAATGGATTTGGATTTTGAAGTTGATTCATAGGAGGAAGATTTGTTCGTGACCGATCAAGAGGAAATTCGTGAAGAATTATTGGGCTTCAAAGATAAGTGTGACTAATCTTAAATTTTTTCTCTTTACTACATATTGAAAAAGTATGCTGTAAATTCTTTCTAGAATGCATATTTAGGTCTTTGTAATTTTAATTTTTGTAAAAATTGAAAATTGGGACCGATCCTTGCTTCCACATTGGACCTTATAGTCCTTCAAAAAGTGGACTCTAAGAAGAATGTGAAAACTAAGTAAAGTTAAGACAAAGGACATAAAAGGTTAGGTTTATTTGAAGCTAATAAAATCAAGAGTTAGATAGAAAATTAACCAAAGGTTACCAATCTATTTTACAGGCAAAATATAGGTTGGAAGAGCCTATAAATCCTTGGAAGCTAACCAATAATAGTGAGTGACACATGATTTAAGATGTTTTCCTTAAATATTTTCAATGCAGAATTTTATTTCAAATAAGTTAACTCTTTGAAAAATGTGATTGTTAGCCATATGTTCTAATGTTTTAAAGTACGTAAGCATGAATTTCTATTATATGAGTTATGTGCTTCAAAGTTTCTAATGTTATGTTAAGGCAAGAATTTCTTTTAAATGAGCTTTAAATGATAGTTTTCCCATGATATGTTTTAAGCATGATTTTAATGATGATAAGCATTCCTAATATGTTTCTTAAGACATCATGTTTATGGTTACCTATTTAAAACACAACTCTGTATGGAATGTTAAATAAATGAGCTTTAAATGATAGTTTTCCCATGATATGTTTTAAGATGGGTTTTAATGATGACAAGCATTCCTCATATGTTTCTTAAGACATCATGTTTATAGTTACCTATTTAAAACACAACTCTGTATGGAATGTTAAATAAATCATATTCAAGCATGATTTGTAAAGGAATGTTTCCTGTACCATAATTCCCAATATTCAAGGAGATGAAGGTATTCGGGACCTTGATACTCAAGGAGATGAAGGTATTCAGTGAGCTCATTATTTATATACATATGAAGATCTTTGGGGCCCGCTTTAGCACACACATAAGCTTTGTGCAGTGTGCTAAGGTGTTTATCCTTTTGGGGGCATTTCTACATGCACATGTGAGAGTTCTTGACGTTCAAATTATTGAGCATGCCCTATCTCAACTAAGGTGTAAGGGTACAATTTATAAATTGAAAACTTGATGGGGTTTGAATAAGCTATACTATGTTTTTAGGGATTTCTGATACATTTATGAAATGATTTTCTCTTACTAATGTTATTCATTTTAAGCATGACTATAACTCTGAAAATTTGAAAGTCTACATGATTTAAAATAAAGTTTCTCCTATACTTAAAGTACGTTTAATTATTTAAATAGTACTTGTTGGGCTTCTCAGCTCACGTTTTAAAATGCTTTCATTTCCCAAGTAGCGATTGAGTTCCGCATGCCTAACTTACAAACACCAGTCTGCCACACAGCTTCTAGAAGATCCCTGTTAATCCAAGAAGCTTCCTAAGTCTATATCAAGTTTTGATTGTTTTGTAATCATGTACATACTAGTTGAGAAAGGGTAGAAACCAAGTCTGTAATTATGTCTGTGTATCCTGTTATGTGAAACTTGGTCTGTAAATATGTATGTAAAGTCTGTTATATGATAAACCTAGTTATATAATTATCTTATGTCTTGTTGCCTCAAAGGTTTAAGTTTGAGAGGTCTAAGTATATATATATATATATATATACTCACTTATCAAGTTGCAGAAAGACGATGAGACAGGTTAAAGGTACTAGATAGATAGTGGCCGTCATAAGTGGGTTGACATCTGTTGTCTTCACACCTCTTTCAACGTTAAGAGGGTAACCTGGGAGGGGTTGTGACAACAAACCTTTGACTTGTATGAGTGAGAATGGCCAGATCGCTATCTCAATAAGCCTACCATTTTGTGGGTTTATCTAAGTAAAGAGCTGGGAATATATCTTCACAAGATGAAATTCACTTATTTGCATCTTAAGGGTAAGTAAATAAATTGCTCCCTTAAAGGTTGATTCTAGGTCTTGAACAATGAGGCCTCACCTTCTCACTGGCCCGAGAGGGGTTCATTTATAGTTGGATTATAAATTGTTTTGTTCATTAGAAGGATCAATGGTACTTAAGGAGTTAGATGTAACTATAGGAGTAAAACGGTAATTTGATTCAGCTATAGTTAAGGACAATTGTAAAGGATCGACTTTGGATTAATTTCAATTGTTCAAATTAAATAAAGGAATTAATTGTATATGATACAATTGATTTAATGTATATAGATACATTATAAAGTTAATTTTGAATAAGATTGAAAACATACGTTGCTTGGACATGGTTCAGTCGATGATGAGCTACACATCCTTACCGAACTCATTTTGAGGTTTTACAATGGAGACTGCAGTGTATATACTCAACTGTGTTCCTTCCAAGAGTATTGCGAGAACAATTTGGAGTTGTGGAACGGCCGTAAAGCTAGTTTGCATCACTTCTGCATATGGGGTTGCCCAACACATGTACTTAAGGTTAATCCAAAGAAATTGGAACCACGGTCGAGGTTGTGCCTCTTCGTAGGCTACCCTAAAGGTACACGAGGGGGTTACTTTTATGATCCTATGGAAAACAGTGTTTGTGTCTATGAACACTACCTTCCTTGAGGAGGATCATATTAGGGAGCACAGTCCACGTAGTAAGATCTGTTACGTGACCTTTCCAACGAAACTACTAAAACTTCAACAAGAGTTGTTGAAGGGTCTACTTCATTAGTAAGAGTTGTTGATGATAGTTCATCTGATAGGTCAGTTCCACCTCAAGAGTTGAGGAAACCTCGACGTAGTGAGAGGGTTGTGAACCCACTTGTTCACTATCTGGGTTTCATGGAAATCCTGGCTATGGTAGATCAAAAAGTTGAGGATCCGTTGTCTTATCATAAGGCAATGGAGGATGTTGACCGGGATAAATAGGTCAAAGCCATAGATCTCGAGATGGAGTCGTTGTACTTCAACTCAGTGCGGGAGCTTGTAGATCAGCCTGATGGGGTGAGACCTATAGGTTGCAAATGGATCTACAAGAGGAAACGGGGTGCTGATGGGAAGTCTATCTGCATCCTTCTGTCCATTGTCGCTTATTATAACTATGAGATATGGCAAATGGACGTCAAGACTGCCTTTCTGAATGGTAATCTTGAGGAAACCATTTATATGGTGCAGCCTGAGGGATTCATAGATCAAGGTCAAGAGCAAAAAGTTTGCAAACGGAATCAGTCCATTTATGGGCTAAAACAGGCGTCTCGACTTGGAACATTCGGTTTGATATTGTGATCAAATCGTACGACTTTGGCCAAAACGTTGATGAGCCTTGTGTCTACAAGCAAATCATCAACAGTTCAGTGGTTTTCCTAGTGTCGTATGTAGACGATATCCTACTCATTGGGAATAATGTAGGACTACTGACTGCAATTAAGAACTGGCTAGCAATCCAATTCCAAATGAAAGATTTAAGAGAGGCTCAGTTTGTTTTTGGTATACAAATCTTTCGGGATTGGAAGAACAAAGTGCTAGTGCTATCTCAGGCATCGTATATTGACAAGATGTTGCTCAAGTACTCGATGCAAAACTTCAAAAAGGGCCTACTACCTTTCAAGCATGGAGTTACTTTGTCTAAGGAAATGTGTCCTAAGACGCCTCAAGAAGTTGAGGAGATGAGACAGGTCCCATATGCATCTGTCATTGGCAGTTTGATGTAAGCGATGCTCTATACTAAGCCAGACATCTGTTATGCATTGGGAGTAATCAGTAGGTATCAGTCTAATCCAGGACAAGGTCACTAGACCGTAGTCAAGAACATCCTCAAGTATCTTCGGAGAACGAGGGACTATATGCTCGTGTATGGAACTAAGGATTTGATCTGTATTGGATACATGGATTCTGACTTTCAGACTATTAAGGATTCTCAAAAATCCACTTCAGGGTCAGTTTTCACTCTTAACGGAGGAGCAGTAGTTTGGCGAAGCACTAAGCAGGGGTGCATTGCCGACTCCACGATGAAGGCCGAGTATGTAGCGGCTTGTGAAGCTGCTAAGGAGGCCGTTTAGCTCAGAAAGTTCCTGACATATCTGGAAGTTGTTCCAGACATGTCTAAGCCCATCACCCTCTATTGTGACAATAGTGGTGCTACAGTGAAATTCAGGGAGCTCAGGAGTCACAAGCGCACAAACATATAGACCAGAAGTATCATCTGTCACACCCCCGTCCCAAACTACTATCTGAGCCTAGGAAAGGACATGACTACAACAGTTATCAACCCTTTTGTTGACACTTACTGCCTAATAACTCTTGCGAAAATAACTCTGATACCAATGTACAAATTCATATACAGCAGATGCCTCTTAGGCCAAAATTTATTAATTCAAAAAACACAACATATTTAGAGTGATTACATTACTAGTTTCACAAGTCCCGATGCCCAAAACCTTAGTCCCTAAATGAACAACTGTAACATGTGTACAATATTTATAGTAACCACCTAATAGACGGGTTACAATATCTTTGTCCTTTAGTGGCAGAGTAGATGCAGAGCTATCTTCTAAGGATTTGACTGCCACTCGGGGGAAAGGAAAACATTCTAAAACGAGGTGAGCTTGCTAGCCCAGTGAGTGACTTAAAAAAGAAAACCGATTCTCATGCAAAAATCTCAATAAGGAGATTAAACTGAAATATAAACTTCTACAGTAACCTTGTACTGCAACATAAATATTTTCCAAGCATATAAAGCTGTTTTTATCAGAAAATATAACACTATTCCTTAGTTGAGAATAACCCTGATGTGGTTAAATCCCAACGTCAACTGCTAGTCAAGATAGAACTTTTTTGCTCCATCTCTGATTGCTAGTCAAGAGAGAACCCTTTTGCTCAATCTCTGACTTTACCTACCTACATGCACGTGGCCATACTAAGTACCATCATATCCTAGGTACTTCTACTCAGATACCTTCACTAAACTTGTCCTTCAGTATTGAGCTGCTCGGATACCTTCTCAACTGTCCTTCGGTATCACGTTTCAAATAGAACTAGTCATAAATTACTTTCTCTTTAAAGTATGTAAAGCAAAAAACATCTTTAAAGGAACTAACGCATGCTTGGTGTATTTAAACACACATAAATAGTTTTCAATAAACCTTCATACATGGCATGCATTTGAAACATAACTCATGGTTTGCTTGGAAATTACTTTGTAAAACTAGCTAGCATGAGAAGAATGTTTCTTTAAAACACGGTTTCTTTAAAACATTGTAAATATTTAGTCAAATATTTTAGTCACCCACCTTGATCGTTTAGGAATCTTTCTCTCTAGAAGTTCCTTGTTTACCTCGGGCTCCCTTTTGAACCCTAATATCAAGATTAAATTTAAAGCTCAGATTACTTATAGTTCTATGACTTATCTTGTGATACTTTCTTCTATAAACATGCTCTAAAATGTCTTCGGAAGCTTACCTTAAAATCTTAGCTCAGAACTTCTTGTGTTTTGGTCAGAATCATAAAATATTCAAGACTGGCCCAAGCTTACCTAACAGCTTGACCCTTCTACCTTTTTCTCAGTTTCCAGCCCGATCCCTTGGCGTTTAGGAATCTTTCTCTCTAGAAGTTCCTTGTTTACCTCGGGCTCCCTTTTGAACCCTAATATCAAGATTAAATTTAAAGCTCAGATTACTTATAGTTCTATGACTTATCTTGTGATACTTTCTTCTATAAACATGCTCTAAAATGTCTTCGGAAGCTTACCTTAAAATCTTAGCTCAGAACTTCTTGTGTTTTGGTCAGAATCATAAAATATTCAAGACTGGCCCAAGCTTACCTAACAGCTTGACCCTTCTACCTTTTTCTCAGTTTCCAGCCCGATCCCTTGGAGCTTCTTCTTCTTCAGAAGCACTACCCTGAAAACTAGACTCGCGGAGATTTCAGGTGACTTTAGAATCACTCTAAATGCACGAGTATACTGGGAGAACTCCTCGTCCCAAGTTGATGCTATTTCCAGACCTTCCTGTCCGATAGCATCTACCCTTCTTGGAACTTCTTGACCAACGCATGCGTTCCTTCATCAACGCATAGTTCCTCCTACTCGACCCTCGTACACTCTTCCTAATGTCCTTTGAAGAGAATTTGAGTTATCTTTTGAAGTCCTTGGCCCTATTTATAGGCGTCCAGAATCTCTCCAAGGTCGACACCTCCTACTTGGTCGCATGTCCAAGTGTCCTTCCCTTACACTATTACCGCAATCTAAGGTGTCTTCTTCCCCTTTTACCAACACATAGCCCTCAAGTTTGCATGTCTTCTTGTGCATCCACCTCATTTACTTAAGGCCTAAGATTTCTCCTCAACAAGCCACATGTCTGGATGATGACCTTGAATGCGTTCAACCAACATCCTATGCGTCCATCTAACTTCATATGCGTTCATCCAACCTTACCTTGTGCATCCCATTGACGCAACTTGGTCGTATATGCTAGATAATCGCAAGGCTCCTCCTTGGCCGCATGCCCTCTAATGCATGGCTTACCCTTGCCCTATTCACTCAACTAGGATTATGACCAACCCTTTTCCACTGCATACCATTTGCTCAAGCATTGTCCTATGCGCCCACATGCCCTCGGATGTCCTTGGCACATAGCACATCACCAGCGTATAACAACCTTTGGGTCAACCTAGTTCTCAACTTAACACCTCATGGTATAGCTTACCATCGCCTAGGCTCTTGCTAACGCATCCCTTATGACCAACGCATATATGTCCTTGTTGCTTGTCAACGTCCATAGTCTCTCGCTCAAGACCAAAGCAACTAACCTCATAAACCTTATTACCGCAAGCCTTAGCAACGCAAAGACAGTTCACCATGCGTCTCCACCATAGCTTGTTTCATCGCCTAGCTCATCCCTTAGCAAGGCCGCCGCATAGCACCATCGCATAGTGTCGTCGCATACCATCACATAGCATCGCCGCATCCATCGTATAGCATCGCCGCATCCATCGTGTAGCATCGCCGCATACACGATCAACCCACGCACGCATCTCCAGCGCCTTGCGTCTATGTACGCACAAATTGAGGCTACCGCATGCTCTACTAATCTCTCAAACATAGGCTATCGCATGCTTGTCCCCGCATAGCCTTTCCTCTCGGCCATACTTCAGCTTCTTTCAATACCCAAATAACTTCTCAAATTCTAATGGCCAACGCATTACACAACACCAACGCTTAGCGCAAGGCCAACGCATAGTTCTTTTTGAATTCATACTTAACCAAATTTTTACTAGTTAAGGCTTATCCCAAAGCTACTAAACAATCTTATTTAAACACTTAGAATTTTCCTTCTCTTTAACATAGGCCACTTAGTTAATTCCCTTAATCACCTGCTTAAGTAGGAAAAATGGAAATCTGGGTTTCATATCATCTCATCTGCGAGATAGTGCATCGAGTGGACGTGATAGTCACAAAGATCACTTCAAAGCACAACGTTGCTGACCCGTTTACGAAGGCTCTCACGACTACAGTTTTTTAGGGTCACCTTCAGAGCATAGGTCTACGGGACAACTCGCGGCTGGACTTGGGCAAGTGGGAGATTTTTGTACTGGGCCTTAGTGCCTTAGTTTATTGTTTTGTACTTGTTGTATTGTACACTCCACTCGCTTTAGGACAAGTAAGAGATTGTTGGGGTTGATGCCCTAAACTCTCGTTGGGTCCTGTAGTTTGTAAACACTATTTTGAACAAATGCTTGTGATGTAATAATATATGATATTTTCTGTTGGGTTTTATGTCCTAAAACTCGTGGTATGTAAACAATGGAATTTATTCTTAAAATTCAATAAAGGTGTTATTAAATAGATTTATTTGTTTGATAGAATTCCAATAAACCTGAAAGTCCCTTGACAATTGGAGGAGTACTTGAACTTTATGTGGAGACATAAAGGTGGATCAAATTCGAGTAAATAGTCAAAATGATCTATAGTATATGAATAAGATTAGGTACCTTATTCTGGTAACACGGATGCGACCCACTCTGTAGTTGTTACAAGGAGTTGTAAAGTGCTACAAACGAAGTAATCCTAATTCGTTCATGTTGGACATGAGAAGTAGGGGTGTCTTTGTGTAAAAGGGTTTGTACAAGATCGGACCACGAAATGAGTCACTCTTACTTTATAACGTTGTTTACTGTTTAAGACTGACTATTTCAAAGTGATGACCTAGATAACTTGACCTTAAACCTGAGCTAACTATGAACTCCTGTTTATTCGGGATTACGCTTAGCATAGGTGAGGGTTGGCTTAACAGCGCCGGCTCAATAAGACTCCCATTTCAAGGGTAAGATCGAATAGATAGCTGGGGACTTAGGGTGCAAGAGGGAATTCATTCCTACTTGCTTTAGGGATAGTAGAGAGGTTGTTCCCTTAAGTGCTGATTATAGGTCTTGAACAAGGGTTCCCGCCCTCTTATTTGACATGAGAGGGACTCGATTTTGTGATTGGATCACAAAATAATTGTTCATTAGGGGATCAGTGGGGACTTAAGGAACAAGAGTTAATTTCGGGGGTAAAATAGAGATTGGACCCAGCCGTTATTGCAAACAACCTGTGAAGGGTTAACTTACTAATCATGGTTATATCAAGTGGACATAGTATATCTACAGTGAGGGGAGTTCAATTATGGGCTTTAGTAGATTGACCCATTAGTTAATGAATGGGGGTTAGATCGGTCTAATGAGTTTAACCAATTAATCTCGGATCGTTGGAGCCCATGAACTGTAGGTCCACAAGGTCCCCCTACTAGCTAAAAAATGGATTAGCTCTAGAGTAACGTGATAAGTTAATTTGAAACGTTCAAATTAAAATCAAACGGAATTGGATAATATATATTTAAATATGATTTAAATATATGAAGATGTTGTATAAAAATTAATTTATTATTGGATATTAAATTAATTAGAATTATTTAAAAAATTTAAATAATTATTTATTATTTTTATTAGAAAATTAATTTATGAAATTAATTCGTAAAATTAATAAATTTTGATTTTAGAAATAAAATATGATTTTAAAATCAAAATGGATTTTGGAAATAGAAATTACACAAAAAAGGAAAAAATAGATTTTTCCATCTTCTTCTTCAACTTGCTCACAATGAAACCCACCTCTTCCTTGATTTACTCCAAGCATGAGCTGCATACCATGGAACAAATCTCTTTGCATGATAGTCTGCAATATATTGAAGAGATTGGAGTGAAATTGAGGTTGAGCAACCGATAGAATCTTAGCTGAAAATTATTGAGAAGAAGGTATTCTTCAATGGGTTGATGCAATGAGCTTTCTCCAAATTCCCTTTGATTCCAGCTTATTTTGAGTCCCACAACTCAATCTAGAGCACCAAGAGAATAGTAGGGAAGATCTTGTGGTGGTCTACACAAAGATTTGGAGGATTTAGCAGCTGAAAATAGAGATTTCAACGGTTCGGCCAAGATATGTTATTGAAACCCATTAAACTCTGTTTAGCATGTTTCTTTTCTGCCAAAATTAATGAATTAGAGTATTTATGGATCCTAATGTCTTCCACTGCGTGCTAGTATCGATCCAACATTTTCTTCACTGTTGTCTATTTAATATGGGATGTTTTATTTGCTTTACAACAAACCAATAAACTAAGATCCTTGGTTGTCGTTGTAACTTAAGCATGTATGTGGAGACATACAGGTCAATCATGCCTTAAGTGATAACCAAAATGATTTGTAGTATATAGATATAGGAGGAAAACCTTATCCTAGTGACGCTACAGATGCGACCCATTTTGTAGAATAGTTACAGGTGTTGTGACTTGCTACAAATGGTCTGATCTTGAACATTCATGTGGAGACATGCAAGCAGGGACGTCCTATACAAAGGAGTTTGTATAAGACCGGCCACGAAGTGTTATAGTCTCATTATATAACGTTGTTCATGACAGAGACTTCACTTCACTGGGATGATCATAGGTAACATGACTTTAATCCTGAGTGAGTTGGGAACTCCTGCCTTTGAAGGTGGTCCTTAGATTTGAATGGGTGCGAGTAGCCAGATTTCCGACTCAAACCTACCACTTTGGGGATTCATCTGATTTGGGAGTTGATAACTCAACTACATAAGATGGAATTCACTCATTCCCCGAAGTAGGAGTAAGTAGATACATTACTCCCTTAAGGGCTGATTCTAGGGTTGATTCTACACAAGATGGACTATGTTGTATTGTTCATTAGAGGGATTAGTGGTACTTAAGAAGTTAAATGTAACTAAAGGGGAAAAACAGTAAATTGGTCCAACTGTACTTACGAGCATCTGTGAAGGGTTATCGTACTGTTGATTGGTTATATCCGATAATCATAGAAATATATCTATGGTGAGAAGAGTGCAGCTATCGGTCTTTAATGGAATGCCTGGCAGTTAACAGATAGTCGATCTTGTGGCTAAAGAGTTTAGTCAGCTATTCACGTACCGTTGAAGCTTCAAGCCACAGGTCCATAAGGTCCATAAGGTCCCCTTTGTTGCTCAATGGATTCAAGTTGAGAATCAGTTTTTGAGTTAGTTTAAAGTGTTCAAATTGACAAGAGGGAGTTTGATTATATATGATAAGATTAAACTGGTCGATTATATATGATATAGTTGACATAATTTATGAGATACATTAATTGGAGGAAAATGATATAAATATGATTTATATCTAGTAGAGGAGAAAAAGGCTATGGTTTATATGTTGCATATGATGTGATATTAAACTATAGGTTATAGATATAATGTGATTATATTTATTTTTAATTAAACAATTATGAGATATTATGGTGGTTTTTCTCCATAATCGAAGGAGATAGTGGGAGGTTACATTTAGTTTTCTTAACTGAAGGATAAAATGAAAATAGTTTTCATTTTGCAAAGAGATCGGATAATTGCTTCACGATTAGTACACTGCCCATCGTCTAGTAAACGAGAGCATACATAATAGCTCAAGTTGTCCTAAACGATCGTATACACACGCGACTTACCTAAACGATCGCATAGTCTTTTATATATGATCGCGTGCGCGAGCAATTTACCTAAACGATCATCTAAACAATCAGTCCCAATTTACTAAATAATCGTGCACCTTTTTCTAAACGATCAAGCACCCGTCTACACGATAGACACTAAATCTCTCCCACTTGCTTGGTCGTTGTAAACAATCATAATTTCCTCCTCTCCTCTACCAAATCCAACAGAGCCCACATCTTCTGGATTCTCACTCCGAGAATACTGAGGTTATTGAGTGGTAGTGTTCTCCTTGCTGCCTATTCGTGTAGAAGACGGTTCTGTGGTGAGCGACAACAAGATTTGGAGGATGACTGACTTGACGATCTCAGCGACAGCGAGAGTTGCTGTTCCGTGACAAGAGCAAGATTTAAAAAGAAGAAGAGTTCTTCAAGAGGTATGTCTCTCACTCCTTTGTTGTTTAAGTTTGAAAAGCATGTTGTAATTCATTATTAGATGCATAACTTGTTGTTTGTTTGCGAATGCGGTGCTTCTATCGCAATGAATTTGGAATGATCTTGCTTCTACTCATAGGTACTATTTGATAAGAGTTCCTTCACCACTAACATTTTCTTAAATGATGCATAAGTCATGCCTTCATGCGATAAACTCTTAACGTAATAACTTCACCTTTCGGTGTTTCGAGCCATAATTTCCTATCACTAGGATGCATGGGATGAGTTTTGGTTGTGATAGGTAAGTTTTATCTCTAAAGTTACTTCTATCTTTGTTTAACGAGTTCTACAATCTCTTACTCTTTCAAATAACAGATTGTTTCTTACACAGACCAATCGCAAACCTTTTTGCACACGTTAAACAAGATGAACACCTACTTATGAACAATTTAATGAAAATGTTTGTTTATCTTTCTCAACCTATGAAGAATTTAGTTACTCATGCTTATGAAAATAGTCATAGATGGATAAAATATGGAAATAATTGCGTTCATATTAAGAAAATGAGGATTTGTTCAATCTCTAAAAACTCAATACAAAAGAGGATGACAAGAAGAATGTAAAACAAAATTAAAATAGGAAGTGTCAAGTCGCCGATCACAATATCTTGCTCCCTTTTGGCTCCAATGGTGGTTGCTTCACTTTGGTTGTAATGGTGTGAAGGTCTCTCTCCTTTTTCAAAGAAGAACTCTAAGCTCTCACTTAGAATTCTTCAAAAATAAGCTCAAAGAAGTGGTGGTTATGGCGGATTTGGGACGGAAGTTTGACAGAGTTTGAGCATCTTTGATGGTGACAATCTCCAAACCTTGTCGATTCTTCAAAAGGCTATTTATAGGCATCGATAAGAAGATTCCTCGCCTCTTTCCAATGATTATGCTGACACCTCGCATTAAATTCCATGCCCTACTGCACTGCCTGTTTTGCGTCAGAGATCCATTGGCCTACAACGTCTCACATTAGCTACCAACTTTACAATGCAAAGTAACACGCGATGGGATGAAACACGACAAATAGAAAATGACAAACACATATAATTGCAAGATATGATTATTTACATGAATTCCTTTTCAAGTTAATGAGGTTTCCTCTAAATTTTCCTAATTGTTCTCAATCAAAAAAAGTAAAATAACTTGTATTTATACAAGTTATCAATTACAAAAGAAGATTAATGATTTCACGGTCCAGTTGTATAAAAATCTTTGTATAGGCTATCTCCACTCGCATATCTCCACATGAACTATTTGAATCACATCGTTGTAGCACTTACAAAGTGAGTTGTGTCCATAGTGTCACCAAGATAAAGCACCTAACCTTATCCATATATTATAGTACGTTTGGGTTATTACTTGAACATGATCTACCTGTATGTCAACTACATACTGTTCAAGTTTCATGTAATAACGTTGGATTTTTACTGCTAAATTAAATAGTATATTAAATAATTAATTATCTATAGGGCTTTAGGACAAAAATTTCAAAAATTGAAACACTTTTGGTATAGAAACACATTTGAGAAAAATTTGCCTAAAACATGAGCCTTTTTTTTATTATTTTTTATTTTATTTTATCAAAAATGTTTAAATGAAAATGAATTTTTGGAACATATTTTTTCCCAAGTCAATCAACATAAGCCATTAGACGTTAGATAACAATTGTCATTTTGTAAATGTTAGGAGTCAAACAAAGTTTCACATTTGCTAAAGAAATGAGAGATCTATAGTATATTAATGAAGAATTTTATTTCCATTAGTATATTTAAGTTAAATAAAAAATAAAGTCCTAACGTTTATGCTTAAAATGAACAATATTATACTATTGTTGAGATCATGTTGTCATTATCAAATGGTAGCATAGCTTGTATCAAAGAAAAAATAGCAACATGTTTTGGTTAAAAAAAGGCTCTAAATTGATTCACTGAAAGATTGGGGTTCAAATTATATAATAATTAGTTTGGAATATTATTTGATACAATTACTAAAATTTAGGAGTAAACATATATCAAATACATGAAAACATATTCAAATACATGGAAATCAACCATATGGAAAGAATGAAAGGGTGTCATATATTGGGTTGTATGTTCTAAAACTCGCAGTTTATAATCTTTAAACTTATTCTATTTACAACGAAGTTGTTATTGAAATTTATTCAATAAAGTTGTTATTGAACATGTAAATTGCACTCGTAAAGCCTAAATCCAATAAACTAATGAACCCCTGGCCATAGCATGAATACTTAAACTTCATATAGAGACATAAAAGAGGATCAAGTAAGAGTATATAACCAAAACAGTCTATAAGTACAAGGATAAGGTTGGGTACCTTATCCCAAGGTCACTATGGATGCGACCCGCTTTGTATTTGATACAAATGATGTGATCCCAAAATCATTCATGTGGAGACATGCGAGTAGGGCATCCTATGCAAAAAAATGTTTGCATAACACTTGACTACGAAATAGTCACTTTTTCTTTATAACACCGTTTACTATTAAAACTAACTATTTCAACTCAATGACCTAAGGTAACTCGATCTCAATCCTAAGCTAACTATGAACTCTTTTTTATTCGAAATTATCCTTTAATCTGTATTGGTGAGAATGGCTCAACATCGCTGCTCAATAAGCCTCCCATTTTAGGGGTAAGACTGGGTAGATAGTTGAGAACATAGTCCTACAAGATGGAACTCACTCCTACCCATTTTAGGATTAGCACATAGATTGCTCCCTTAAGTACTGATTCCTAGTTTTGAACAAAGGGTCACACCCTCTCTATGACTGAGAGGGACTCGATTTATTGGTTGGACTATAAATCAATCGTTAATTAGTGGTTCAGTGGGGACTTACGAAGCAACATGTATTAATTTTGACCCAGCTGTTAATACAAACAACCTGTGAAGGTTTGACTTACTGATCATGGTTAAATCAAGTGGACAAAAATATATCTATAATGAGAAGAGTGCAACTATTGGGCTTTAGTGAAGTGACTCGGTAGTTAAGGAATATTGGTGAATTTGGTTAAAAGGGTTTAGCCAATTAATCTCAGATCGTTGGAGCTCATGATCGAAAGAAAATCAGACATGAGGATTTCTATGAGTAGCAGAATGATCGTTCCAAATTCCATTCGAAATTGAACACTGACAATTACAGTTAAAAAACGGAAACTTACAGGTCATGTACAATACGAAATTACAGCATGCTTTACAATGAGATCAAGGGGTAAAGTATACATACCTTTGAAGACTCATTCTTCAAACTCCCTCGATCACGAACTCCAAGCATCCAAGATAGCAATACACAAATGCTCGAACACAACGATCGCAACACAGCACGATCAACAGCGAACACCATACGAGCAATGCGAACACACGACGAACGGCCTCCAAAACTTCAAACTCAATCGAGTTGAGTGAGGACACCACCACAATGGTTACCCTGGTATTCTTAGTGTGAGAATCCAGAAGTGTGGGATTTGTATGGACTTGGTTAGAGGCAGAGACCGGAAGAATAACAATCGTGTAGACGATTGAGCAAGTGGGAGATGAGAAGTGTCTATCGTATAAACAAATGCTCAATTGTGTAGAAGAAGGCAGCCTATCGTATAGATAATGCCCTGTGATCGTTTAGCTACGACCAGCTGAGTGATCTCATAGTAACACACCACGATCGTTTAGTCTCTCTGTGAGCTATCGTTTAGTGAAACTATTTCACTTGATAGTCTTTCCATAAGTTCCTTTTCGAATTAAGCAACTCTTCTAAATTTAGGAAAACATTTTTCCTTTTATCTCACGGTTATCATAAAACCACCAATAACCTCCCACTTAATTGGTTTTAGAGAAAAAGAGATAATTATCTAATAATTAATATTATTATAAATATATATGTGATTACCAACTTACCATATTATATTTATAACCTATAGTTTTAATATTTCATCTCATGAAACATATGAAACCATAGTTTTTTTTCTCTATTTTATGGTACTTAATGTAAATCATATTTACATTAATCCTCCACTTGATGTATCTCATAAATCAACCGATTATATCATATATAATCAAATTTCCTCTTGTCAATTTGAATATTTCAAATCAACCCGAAGAACTGATTCTCAACTTGAATCCATTGAGCTACCAAGGGGACCTTATGGACCTATAGCTCGAAGCTTCAACGGTATGTGAATAATTGACTAAACTCTTTAGTCACGGGATCCACCATTCGTTAACTGTCAGACACTCCACTAAAGATCGATAGTTGCACTCTCCTTACTACAGATATATTTTGTGTCCATGTCAACCAATCAACAATGCGATAACCCTTCACTGATCGCTCGTAAGTATAGTTGGACCAATTTACCGTTATGCCCTTATAGTTACATCTAACTCTTTAAGTACCACTGATCCCTCTAATGAACATAAATCATAGTCCTACAATGACTGAGTCCTCTCTTCCAAAGAGAAGCTATGGCCACTATGTTCAAGACTCAGAATCAACCCTTAAGGGAGTAATCTATTTACTTACCCTTGCTTTGGGAAAGAAGTGAATTCCATCTTGTGTAACTGAGTTCCCAGCTTCCAAATTAGACAAATCCCTAAAAAGGTAGGCAAGGCAATATGGCCACTCTCACCCATACTAATCAAAGGACTGCCCTCAAAGGCAGGAGTTCTCAAAACACTCAGGATAAAGGTCATGTCACCTATGGTCATTTAGGTGAAATGTAAGCCCCATGTATCAATGACGTTATATAAAGAGACTAGTCATTGTTTGGATTGGTATCCTAATTCTCCCGGAGTCTCGTTGTTTTGTAAAGATACACATTGTTTGATGAATAAAATAAATATTATTTAATTCTGACATTTACTCATATCCAATAAACAAAGCTCCTTGGTTATCTTATGTGAACTTAAGCATGTATATGTGATATACAAGTGGATCATGCCTTAAGTGATAACCTAAATAGGTCTGTAATATAAGGATTAAGGTGAGATACCTGATCCTGGTGACAATATGGATACAGCCCACTTTGTAGAGGTTTGCAAGTATTATAAACTACTACAAATGGTAGATCCTGGCCATTCATGTGGAGACGTGCGAGCGGGGGTGTCATATACAAAGAGTTTGTATAAGACCAAACCACGAGATGATTAGACTCTGTATATAATGCGTTGATACTAGAGACTTACATCTCACCTAAACGATCATAGGTGACATGACCTCAATCCTGAGTGTTTTAGGAACTCCTATCTTTGATTAGTATGGGTGAGAGTGGCCAAATTGCCAACTCAATATGCCTACCTTTTTGGGGACTTGTCTGATCTGGGAGCTAGGAACTCAATCCATAAAATGGAATTCATTCTTTTCCTGAAGCATAGATAAGTAGAGAGATTGCTCCCTTAAAGGTTGATTCTGAGACTTGAACATAGTGGTCACAACTTCTCTTTGGAGGAGAGAACTCAATCATAGTAAGACTATGACTTACGTTGATTAGAGGGATCAGTGGTACTTAACGAGTTAGATGTAACTATAGGGGCATAACGGTTATTGGCCTAGCTGTACCTACGAGCAATCTGTGAAGGGTTTTCGCACTTTTGATTGGTTGAAATGGACACATAATATATATATGGTAAGGATAGTTCAGCTGTCGGTCTTTAGTGGAGTGCCTGGCAGTTAACGGATGGTGGATCCCGTGACTAAAGAGTTTAATCAGTTATTCACATACCGTTGGAGCTTTGAGCTACAGGTTTATAAGGTCCCCTTGGTAGCTCAATGAATTCAGTTGAGGATCAGTTCTTGGTGTTGATTTGAAATGTTCAAATTGACAAGAGATAATTCAATTATATATGATATGATCGGTATGATGTATGAGATACATTTAGTGGAGGATTAATGTAAATGAGATTTACATTAAGTGCTATGGAATAGAAAAAGAGCTATGGTTTTTATGTTTCATGAGATAAAATATTAAAATTATAGGTTATAAATATAATATGATAAGTTGGTTATCATTTATATTTATAATAATATTAATGATTGGATAATTAAATCTTTTTCTCTAATAACCAATTCAGTGGGAGGTTATTAGTGGTTCATGGTAACCGTGAGATAAAAGGAAAATTGTTTTCCTAATTTTTTGTAAGTTTTGAAAAAATTGTTTTTTGAGATTTTCTCCCGCGCAAAAAGAATCTCACGGAAGTTGTCAAGTAAACACGGATTTACTAAGCGACAACTTGACAAAGATAAACGATCGTGTAGAGTTTTGTACACGACAGACACGAAACTAAATGATGAGTTAAACGATCGCTTAGCTTTTTCTAGATGATTGCTTAGCTTTTGCTAAATGATTGGGCATCGACCTATACGATAGGTTCAGCCTTTTCCCACTTGCCCAATCGTGTACACAATTATTGTTTCCTCCATCTTCTGCCTCAATCCAAGTCCACACAGAGCCCACCCTCTGAATTCTCACACCAAGAATACCAAGGTAGCCTTTTTGGTGATGTCATACTCAACTCGACGCCGTTAAGGTGCTGTGGAGACCATTCGTGTTGTTGGAGAGTTCGAGACCGAGGTGATCGCATAGGACAAGTGCGCGGTGTTCGTGTTGTGTAGCAGTCGTGTTGTTCGAGCGTTCAAGGTTGTTGTGTTCGAGCGTTCGTGTGCAAGGAGCATAGAGACGAGTCTACAAATGTTCGTAGCATTCTCCTTATTTATTTGTACTTTCATGGTGTAATTTCTGCATTGAATGCATAACCTTTTGGTTCTGTGTACGACTGTAATTTGTAATGTTCATATATGATTGTAATTTGGAATGATCTATTCCGCTGCTCATGGAAATCCTCGTGTTCGATTTCCTTCAGTCATCTCATGGTCCGATCTTATACAACTCTTTGTATAGGACACCGCCGCTCACATGTCTCCACATGAATGGTCAAGATCTACCATCTGTAGTAGTTCACAATACTTGTAAACATCTACAAAGCTGGCCATATCTATAATGTCACCAGGATCAGGTATCCCTCCTTAGTCTTTATACTACAGACCTTTTTAGGTTATCACTTAAGGCATGATCTACTTGTATATCTCATATACATGCTTAAGTTTACATACAATAACCATGGAGATTTGTTTATTGGATATGAGTAAATGCAAAATAAAATCACTCTTATTTTATTCATAACAATGTGTACAGTTTACAAACTACAAGACTCCGGGACAATTAGGACACCAATCCCAGCAATATCCAACTAAACCTTAGAATAGTATGATGAGAGAATCTGAAACGTTCAAATTCGAATTAAGGAAATGATTAATTATATATATATATAATTAAAGGTTTAATTATTAAATTAAATGAAATTGGAGAGTTGAAAAATATTTAAATATGATTTAAATATTATATAAATGAATAAGGATTCATGTTTAGAATTAGTGTTCAATTAATTTAATATTTAATATTAATTTAATTTATTAATTATTTAATTATTTAATATTAATTATTAGAATTAATTTTGCTTAGAATTAATTATTTTAATTTAAAATATTAATTATTGAATTAATATTTAATAAATGAAACCTTCATTTTAAATTTGAAAAATGGGTTTTTCAAATTAAATTTGATTTTTATAGAAAAATCAAATTAAAATGGAAAAATTCGAAGTGAGTGGATTATTCTCACTTCTTCCTCAATATTACACCTATTTTCCGCTCAAATAGGGAGAGGTTTGATGTCATCTCCTCTTGTTTTTCATTTTGCATGAATTGAGATGATAAAATGAAGAAAAATACAATAGAAATTGATCATGCTTTTTGCTGAATTGATGAAGAAATGGTTCTTCGTCTTTTGACACCGAAACCTCACCAATTTCTCAAATTTCCTTGAATTTTCTTCTCATTCTGGATCCCACAATTCAATCTAAGGCCAGAGGATAGTAGGGAAGACACTTGTGATGGTCTACAACTTGTTGGAGAAGAGAATTCAACTGAAGATTGGAGCAATTTGGAGGTTCTACAAAGGTATACATTGAATCCCTAAATTTTGGAATGGTTATGAACTTGCATGTTAGATCTCTAAAATTAATATAGTTAAAGTGCTTAGGATCCTTATTACTTCTGCATGTTGAATGTCACCACCATCAATATATTCATTTATATGTATTTAAATTATGCTTGTGAGTAATTTTGAAAATGTTAAAATCAGTACTTTTAGCATGTTCAAAATCACTATGAAATACACTTTTAATTATTCAAAATTAATTTAAAGAGTGAATTGGCATTTTTATTATATCATGAAACAATGGTTGAAACACAAGAAACAAAGCAACAAAACATCTCTTATGTGAATAATATAAACAAATAACATTTTGACCCATTAATAAGTGTAAAATATTTATTTGTTAATTTAAATATTTTTTTTTCATGTTTTTATAGTTTTTCCAAAAATTATCCGTTGACATAAAAAAAATTCAATATTTTCATCGACATTTCGTAAAATTGTGAGTCCAACATTTTCATCTATGTCAAAATTGTAAACTTGAGATAGATTGACAAAAATGTGACTTTATGAATAATTGCATATATACATTTTCTAAGCGCTCATAGTCTCATACCCTTTTGATAACTGTTTAATTTTTTGTCGTTCTTTGATGAATCTTTGAATTTTTAGCCAAATTCAAAAGATACAAACAAGTTTTTAAAAACTATTTTTTTAGATCTCAAAACTTAACACGAATTTTGAAAGTACTCTTATAAAGTAGACAATATAACAAATAAATCAATAGGTTAAAAAGTAGCATTAATAAGTCTATTTTTCAAAAACTAAAACCAAAAATCCTTAATCGAAATTATTGTTAAACGAGCCTAATCAATCCCCCTGGTATTTTGATACTATGAAAGTACTAAAAAAGGTATATCTAAAATATTATTACAAATATGACCGTAATTAGTTAAGGATGACTTAACTATCAATAGAGGGAGTGGCCAATGAGAGTTTTTGAGCCCTCTCCCAAGTCTATTAGGGTCATTTGTTTTTAAAAAATGTAGATAACAGGAATCTTTAAATTTCCAAAGTTATAAATGCCAAAATTACTTTTTTTTTGTAAGAATATATATATATTAATAATAAAAGGGTAAAAAAGAAAAAGTGAATTAGTATGAGAATATGGAAAACACATGTCTCAAGAGAACATCCAAAACTCTCGATACACCCACTGTAAAGCATCCTAGAATGTTCGAAGATCTCTATGTTATATCATCTTACAAACTCTAGAAAAGACTCCATATTTCCGTTTATCTCTGTTAATACTATACAACCTATTCTTTTTTTTAAGTACCAAAGTGGAAATTCAAACCCCCAATCTTTAAGATAATAATTGATACATATGTTTCAAGCTATACTCAAATTGTGTCGCTATAGACTCTTTGAATCATACCTTTTGAGGCAAGAAACAATTGCAAAAATCATCGATCAACACAATTTGGATTATAAAGACTCACTTTACTTTCTATTTCTTACGATAATATTGCTATATAATTGGTAGGCATCTTAAGCCTAATCCTTGTTTGGGACAAGGACTTAGGAAGCCAATGCTTCCTACACTCTTTCCCATAGGTTTGAATAGTAAACAATATTTAAACCAATGAGTTGCACTTTTTTTTTCTAATTTAATTTAGGAAGTTGTTGGATTGTATGTCCTAAAACTCGCAATTTGTAAAATTAAACATATTCTAGTAGTAATAAAGATGTTATTGAGGTTTATTCAATAAAACTGTTATTGAATATGTAAATTGCACTTGTAAAAGTTAAATCCAATAAACTAACGAACCCCTAGCTATAATATGAATACTTGAATCTTATGTAGAGACAAAAGAAGATCAAGTTTGGGTATATAGCCAAAACGGTCTATAAGTATAAGGATAAGGTTGGGTACCTTATCCTGGGAACACTATGGATGCGGCCTGTTTTGTATTTGATACAAACGATGTGATCCCGAAATCGTTTATATGGAGACATGCGAGTGGGGGCATCATATGCAAAATATGTTTACATAAGACCAGACCACCAAGTAGTCACTTTTTCTTTATAACTATTGTTTACTATTAAAACTGACTATTTCAACTTGATGATCTAAGGTAACTCAATCTCAATCCTGTGCTAACTACGAACTCTTGTTTATTCAAGATTATCCTTTAATCTACATGGCTGAGAGTGCCTCAACAACGTTGCTCAACAAGCCTCCCATTTTAGGGATAAGACTAGGTAGATAGCTGGGGACATAGTCTTATAAGATGGAATTCACTTATACCCGCTTTAGGGTTAATAGATAGGTTGCTCCCTTAAGTACTAACTCCTAGTCTTGAACAAAGGGGACCCACCCTCTCTATGATTGAGAGGGACTCAGTTATTGGTATGACCATAAACCAATAGTTCATTAATGGATCGGTGGAGACTTAAGGAGCAAGATGTATTATAGGGGTAAAATGGTAATTTTGACCCAACTGTTAATACGAACAACCTGAGAAGGATCAACTTACTGATCATGGTTAGTTTAAGTGGACAAAAATATATCTATAGTGAGGAGAGTGCAGCTACTGGACTTTAGTGGATTGACTCAGTAGTTAACAAATGTTGATTATTTCAATTTAAAGAGTTTATCCAATTAATCTCGGATCATTGGAGCTTATGATCTGTAGGTCCATTAGGTCCCCATAATAGCTCACAAACGAACTAAACATTAGAATAGCATGATGAGAAAATTTGAAACGTTCGAAATTGAATTAAGGAAATTATAAATTATATACGATATAATTAATAATTTAATTATTGAATTAAAATGGAACTAGAGTGTCAGAAAATATTTAAATATTTTATATATGAATAAGAATTCATATTAGAAATTGGGGAATTGCAAATATTTGAATATGATTTAAGTATTTGGAATTAGTAGTATGATATTAAATTATTTAATTAATTAAAATTAATTTTATTTAGAATTAATTAATTGAGCTAATTTTATTTAAAATTAAGATTTTATTTTTTTAGAAATTCAAAATTCAAAAATAATTTTTATTTAAAATTTGAGAAATTTTATTTTAAAAATGAATTTTGAAGAGTTAGTGGATTTATCCAATTTTCTCTACTAACCCTTCCACTTTGATATCACCCCATTGCTCCTTTATGGGTGTCAATTGCTTAGGCAATTTGAATTTCGTGCTGATTTTGAATAAAATGACTTTCAATCAGCCAAGATATGTTGATACATTACTAATTTCAGAGAATTAAACTGAAGAAGGGTTCTTCATTACATTGAAACCAAAAAACCAGAAAAACTCTCTTCAAAATTCTCTTAATTCATTCTCATTTTGAATCCCAAAATCCAATCTAAGGCCATAGAGAAGTTTTGAAGCCAAAGAAGAGGACATTCAACAGCAATTGTTGCTATTTTGAAGAGTTCTTCAAAGGTATGTTTCAGAAACTCTATTCTTTGATACAAACATGCTTGTTTGATGACTAAAATTGATGGAATTTGAGTGCTTAAGATCCAAATTGCTTCCTCTTGTTGATTGTCAACACCAACAACTGGTCTCAGAGCAAACTTTCAGCACTCAATTCATGTTCATTTTAGCTTGGTGGATGTTTTTCATAAGTTGTATGAAAGTGGGTGCTAATATGAATAATTTCAGTTTTGGCATTAGATTTCTCTTCAATTATGTGATAATTGTTGTAATTGGCTCTTTGTTTATGGGTTTTAATATGTGACTAAGAGCCTGTAAATTTGTTAGAGTCAATAGAGTTGCAATTAGGTTGTAATTGAAGAAAAAATGAAGCAAGTTTAGCAGCAGATTTAGAGATCTGAAGCTTCTGTAAAGTGGCGTTGCAACGTTGCGCTTACAGCATTGCAACGCTGTTGTTCAGACAATCCGACAGAAGGATCTAACTCCTCGAAGCGTTGCAATGTTATTTTGAAGCATTGCAACATTGTGCTTCAGCCAACTCAGAACGTGCATGCCAACCAGCGGTCCAGGCAGTTCGATTGGACCGGTTTAACTCCTTTTGGTCCGGTTCAGCAGGGGTTTGACCAGTTCAGGCCAATTTCAAGCTTTGGAGGTCCAACTCGGGTGATCTGGAGTCGGTTCAAGCTGGTTGGACGATCCTGTGGAGGTTCAAGGCTATTTTTTTTTTTATTATTATTGTAATAATTTAGGTTGTTTACTTGCTTTGGATTCTAAAACTAGTCTATATCAATGTGTGTTCGATTATTTATGCATTATGAATGTATGTGATAATTAAATAAATCTTGTATGTGCATATCATATGCCATGTAGATTTAAAATCCCACCATAGGAAGCATGAAACATGCATTGAAAGTATGTTATAGCTGGTTATAATATATAGTATGCATGTATTGGGGTTTCATGTTTTAATATAAAGTGTTATATTAAATTGTGAAATGCTTGATGTATGTGATGGATGAAAAGCATGTCTACAGTTTTATAATTTGTTATAAAAATGGATTAGAAATTTAAAATCCATAACAAAGTAAGATGCATGCTCACCTAGGGTTAACAAATAACAACTTGTTTTAAGTAGTTAAAATAGGCCATTATCTTGTAAAACTTTGGTTACAAACTCACCCGGGCTAAAATCTTGTCTAAGTTTGAGGTACTTAAGTTGATGGTTTACGGAACACCTGCTACCTGGGGATTTTAGCTGATTCTTAAGCGTTGTCAACCAGTTTTATGAGCGTGTGTGAGCAATGTGAGGTAATAAAATTGTTTATCACTTTGACATCGTAGGTTAAATCCAAATATAAATGTTATACTTGGATAATCACCTAGACTTAGGTTGTTTATTAGCCAGAATACACCTAAGTAAACATTTACCCAAAACAAATAGAACACTTCAGTGGGAGATTAATAATATATATGATATATTGTTTTTAGCACTCAATCTCAAAGAGTTCACATCGTGAGATTCATGCTCAGCTTCATGTCACCCTGGGAGTGACCTCCATTCAAAAAGTATTTGCATGGGTCAATAGCAAGGTGAATAGGGGAAGTAGTTCATCATAAGTGGGTGAAGGAATGTATCAACAAATCCTGCGATCTCTTCCATTAGTTTGGACCGTGAGATTCCTATGTTGCACCTGTTTTTCATTTTCAGGTTGAAAGAACCGTGAGGTCCGTAGAAAAAGCGGGATCGGTCCAAAATTTTACTTTTAAAGAAATCAAAATTTATAGTGCATAAATTATGCATTAAAACAAAAATTTACAGCAAACGATTTAGTAAAACAGAGAGAAGGGAGAAGGGTTTGGATCATGATTTACCCTTGAAGAACAACTTCTTCGCGTAAATCCCTCCCCATTGATCCGGTCATAAACAACTCGAAATTGAACACTCAACTAGGACACCACCAAACAGAGCCTTTTGTATTCTTTGTAGGGAATGAGAATCACAGGAGGTGTGGGTTCTATGTTTTTTTGGAAGAGTAAGGGAATTTTAGAGAGGGGAAGGAACTTTTCCGTTTGTTCTTGTGGAATCCAGAATGCCTGTAATCTTTTTCTTTGAAGATGATGAAGACCACACAAAAGCAAAACCACCCACACTACACGTCTTCCACCAGAGAGAAAAGAGGGGGACGAAGTTACAACTCCCTCCCAAGTTAATTTTTAAAAAATAATTTAATAAAATAAATAAAATTGTTAAATAAATTATTTAATATATATATATATATATATATATATATAATAACCACCTTATCATATAGTATACAAACTATATGTTATATCTAATATAACATATAACCTATAGTTTTAATATTGTATCAAATACAATATAACCTATAGTTTGTGTTTCTCTCAATAATTATATGAATCCAATTCACATAATTAATATTTAAATCATATTCAAATATTTATTTCCTCTCAAATAAACTTTATGTTATAATGTATTAAATACATTATATTAATTATATCACATATAATTAATTTTCTCAATTAATTTGAACAATTCAAATCAATCGAAAATTAATTCTCAATAATCCATGTTGAGCTACAGAGGGGACCTTATGGACCTGTAGATTGAAGCTCAATGGTACTTGGATAATTAATTAAACTCCTTTAATTAAATTATTCAACATCAATTAACTGTCGGTCACTCTATTAAAGACCGATAGTTGCAATCTTTGCACTATAGATATATTTCTGTGTTAATTGGATATAACCAGTTAACAGTGCAATGACCCTTCACAAATTGCTTGTAAGTACAGGTAGGCCAAAATTACCATTTTGCCCCTGTAGATACATCTTCTTAAATACCACCGATCCCTCTAATAAATAATAAGTCATAGTCTAATTATGACTAAATCCCTCTCGAGCCAAGAGAGAGTGTCACGCCACATTGTTCAAGCCCCAAAATCAGCCCTTAAGGGAGTAATTTATGTACTTACCCCAACATCAAGGAAGGAGTGAATTTCGTCTGGTGTAACTGTGTTTTCAGCTCCCCAATCAGACGAATCTCTAAAATGATAGGATTATTGAGTTGGGGATTGTTGCCTTTAAAATATGTGATGAATTCTGAACTATACTACAATTGATATGCATTATTAATTATACACGTCGCAGTGTAATGAGCATGCGTCAATCACAAGTTTTCTCAGTCACAGGCCAAGTGAAACCTGATTGCGAGTGTCTTAGGATGACCTAAGGTCGAACATAGGGATTTGCAACAACTGCGTTAAATAAATGTGATCTATACGGTGAAGCTTTTTTTTTTTTTTTGTGCTTTGAACATTTGATGAACTAAATTTTAGGTTATAAAAAAACGTTCTAAGTGCCTCGAATGAGAGAATAAAGGAAGCAGCAAACTGAATGTGGAGAAAATGTATGGAGAAGATAAGGTTTGGGAGAAGGTCGTTATTGAATCACTAAGCTCCGTCGAAGGAATTTATCCCAGCTCATAACTTCTAGTTATTGTACACCTCTCGGTGGCTCGCCATACTTGTCATATCTCTATGATGCGTGAATGGGTGTACTTGAGAGCACAAGGTTGTTTCTATCTCTAGAAATATATCTTACTTTGCTTAATGAGTTCCACAACTGCCTCTCTCTCAAGAAGTTAGTTATAGCTACTTGTCTCTATGATTAATCATAGGCAAGTTTTGAAATAACTGTTCATAAGTGAATATGATAACTAACTTAAACCCTTCTTAGTTCACGATAATGACCTTCTTCCGTACCTTGTTAAGTTTAGTGACTCATGGCGAAAATAAAAGCGAGAGAACAGATGGAGAAAGTGATGAAAAGAGACATGATGATATTAAGAAAGCAATATAGTCGATGAATGCAAAATGAATAATGTCTCAAACAAACATGTACTACAACAACGATAATAGTAGAGAAGTGAGTGAATAATCAGTTGATAGCAATTTCTTGCGCTCAATAGATGGTTTCCAAGATTGCTAGTGTAGTTAGGGTCGAACGAAAAGAGAAAGTCCTCTCAGACTATTGCTCCGACGATACTCTGTTGTTTGGTCAAGTGGAAAGTGAAGGTGGATTGTTCTCTCAAAACTCTTAGAGTTTTTCTGGATTGTCGAAAGTTCTCCTTTCTTCATGGTGTCAGTAGAATCGTGCACAGTTCTTTTTTGGGATTCCAACTCTGATCGGTCGTCGTCATCTGGCGTGGTAGGTAAGAATGTCAATACTGCACTCATGGTCAACGTTCTGGAAGTTTGCCAGAAGATTCGCGGGGACAATTTCAAAGATCCCAAGGCATGTGATCTTTTTCTTATTCCTTGAAAGATTAACGCATATCAACTTCTTGCTGTAATCTGCAAAATAAACACTTTTGGTGCAATCTTCTCATGAAATGCGGTCAGCGGTTACTTTTTAAGTACTTTGGCGTAAACTTGATGTTTAGCATGAATTCTAAGCATGATTGACGCCTAATCTTCTTTCCTACCTTCATTATTCTAAACGAAAAGGCTACAATAACTTGTATTTTTATAAGTTATCAGGGATCTGACCACTCTCACCCATACAAATCAAAGGACCGCCTTCATAGCAGGAGTTCACAACTCATTCAGAATTCATTATTAGATATTTTATATATGAATAATCATTCATATTAGAATTGGGGAATTGCAAATATTTAAATATGATTTAAGTATTTGAAATTGGTAGGATGATAATTTTGTTGGGGTTGATGCCCTAAATCTCATAGGGTCTTGTAGTTTGTAAACACCTGTATGAACAAACAGCTTTGTGATACATAATATGAGATATTTTAATCACTTCAATCTATAAAATATGAGATATTTTAGTTGCATTAACCACAAACCAATAAGCTAAGATCCCTGGTTATCGTTGTAACTTAAGCATATATGTGGAGATATAAAAGTGGATCGTGCTTTAAGTGATAACCTAAATGATCTGTAGTATATGGAGAAAGGAGGGAAACCTTATCCTGGTGACACTACGAGTGTGGCCCGCTTTGTAGGTGTTACAAATGTTATAAAGTGTTACAAATGGTCTGATCCTGATCATTCGTATATTAGACATGCGAGCGAGGATACTCTATACAAGGAAGTTTGTATAAGACGGACCACGAAATGTTTAGTCTCGTTATATAATGTCGTTCATGACAGAGACTTTTATTTCACTAGGATGACCATAGGTAACATGACCTTAATCCTGAGTGAGTTGTGAACTCCTGCCTATGAAGGTGGTCATTTGATTTGCATGGGTGCGAGTGACCAGATCGCTGATTCAAACCTACCACTTTAAGGATTCGTCTGACTGGGGAGCTGGGAACTTAGCTACATAAGACGGAATTCACTTCTTCCTCGAAGTAGGGGTAAGTAGATAAATTGATCCCTTAAGGACTGTTTCCGGGGCTTGAACAATGTGGTGCTACACCTTCTCTTGGCCCGAGAATGGTTTAGTTATAGTGGGACTATGATGGATTGTTCATTAGAGGAATCAATGGTACTTAAGGAGTTAGATGTAACTACAAGGGAAAAACGGTAAATTGGTCCATCTGTACTTACGTGCGATTTGCGATTTGTGAAGAGACATCGTACTGTTGATTGGTTATATCTGATGGATACAAAAATATATTTATAGTGTGAATAGTGCAACTGTCGATTTTTAGTGGAGTGTCTAGCAGTTAAAGGATGGTAGATATCGTGATTAAAGAGTTTAGTCAGTTATTCACGTACTGTTGGAGCTTCAAGCTACAAGTCCATAAGGTCTTCTTGATAGCTCAATGGATTCATGTTGAAAATCGGTTTTTGGGTTATTTGAAGTGTTCAAATTAATAAGAGGAAATTTGATTATATATGATATAATTAAATTAATTCAATTATATGTGATATAATTGATATAATGTATTTGATACATTATTTGATTGGAGGAATTAATATAAATATGATTTATATTAAATGCCATAAAAGAGAAAAAGAACTATGGTTGATATGTTACATATGATGTTATATTAAAACTATAGGTTATAAATATAATATGATAAATTAGTTATTATATTTATTTATAACAAATTAATTATGAGATAATTGGTTTTAGTTTTTTCTCTAAATAACCACCTTAGTCGGAGGTTTTAATCGGTTTATGGCTAACTGATGGATAAAATGAAAATCGTTTTTATTTTTCATTCCATGCGAAAAAGGATCAAGTAATCGGATTACTATTTGAGAGAGAAATCGATAAGAGCGTCAAGTATTCTATACGATAGTTACTCGCTTGCTAAACGATCGAGTACACAAGTCTATACGATAGGCTTATTCCTTCTCCCACTTACTCGATCGTCTACTCAATTCTCCATATCTCTACCCAAATCCATACAGAGCCCACACCTCCTGGATTTTCATACTGAGAATATCAAGGTAACCGAGTGGCGGTGTCGAGTTTCGTTTGAGGGTCAAGGATCGAGTTTTACTCGATTGTGATCGAGGATTTACCAGTTCGTGCTGTTTGTCGAGTTTGCTCGTTGCGTTCGTACTGTTGGACGCATTTGATGTTTGATCGAGGAAATACTAGAAGAAAGAGTTCTTCAAAGGTTTGTTTACTTGATCCTATGTTTTTTTAATTTTGAAGCATGTTGTAATTTATTATGCATAACTTATTTTGTTTGATTGTAAATGTTCTTATTTTTTTCATAATGGGGTTTGGAACGATCTACTTCCGTTCACTGGTCTCTAGGTTTAGAGTTCCTTCAAATTTAATATTTGATATTAAATTATTAATTATTAATTTTAATTAAAAATAACTAATTGAGTTAATTTTATTTAAAATTAAGATTTTTTTCATTTTTATTTAAAATTTGAGAAATTTGATTTTAAAAATGATTTTTGAAGAGTTGGATTTATCCAATTTTCTCCACTAACCTTTCCACTTTGATACCATCCCATTGCTCCTTTATGAGTGACAATTTCTTAGGCAATTTGAATTGCATGCTAGTTTTGAATAAAATGAATTTCAATCAGTTGAGATATGTTGATGCATTGTTGAATTTTAGAGAATTACAATGAAGAAGGGTTCTTCATTAATTGAGACCAAAAAACCAGAAAAAATCTCTTCAAAATTCCCTTACTTCATTCTCATTTTGGATCCCACAATCCTATCTAAGATCATAGAGAATAGTAGGGAAGACCAAGTGGTAGTCTTGAAGCTAAAGAAGAGGACAATTAACAGCAATTGTTACTATTTTGAAAAGTTCTTCAAAGATATGTTTCAGAAACCCTATCTCTATGATAGGAACATGCTTGTTTGATGACTAAAATTGATGGAATTAGAGTGCTTAAGATCCAAATTGTTTCCGCTTGTTGATTGTATACACCAACAGAAGTTTGCCGACTAACTTCGAGACACCAACTCTAGCAACCACCGGTCAACTCCGACGAACGTCACCAGCCACCTCCGATCTCAATTTTTGGTGACCCCACTGATGAACTTTCGACCACCGACTCTAGCCAAACTTCGACCCCCGACGGCCAACTTCGACCGCCACCACCGACTACCATTGCTAGCCAACTTCGACCGTCATCTCCTGTGACCACCGACAGCCACCTCTGGTAGACATTTCCGACAACCCTATCGGCGAACTTCCAAACACCGACTGGTCATACTTCGACTGCCACTGACCAACTTTGAAAAATATTAACTAAAACACTTTTAATACATAACAAAATAAACAAACTTGTATATAAAAATGCTTTTAAGAAAGAGTTGCCAAACAGACTTGTGTTTTTATTTTAAGAAGTTTTTTTAATAAAAAATGTTTAAATAAAAAAGAATTTTTTTAAAAACAATTTGTTCTAAGTCATTCCAAACAGACTCTTAGTCTAATTACAATAATATTTTTTAAAATACATTTTCTCCTCTTCTAATTCTTTTTTCATTTGGAGTTTTAAATTTTAATTGTTATTATTCATTAGAGTATCTTTTTTAATTCTCTCTCTTCTCTTCTTTGTTTATATGTTTCATTAATTTTAGGAGATTTCATTTACTTTCTTCTATTTCTCCTGGTTGTAAATCGATCACTACAAGAAATATCCCTTATATGTTTCTTTTCATATTATTATTACTATTATTATTATTATTATTATTACTACTACTACTACTACTATTATTATTATTATTATATAGACGTATTTTAATAAAAAAAAATGAATAGTAAGGAGAGTTAAAAAGTAAATTGGACTAGATTGTTGTGTAAAATAATAGCTCGTTCGGTTGCAATTGTGTAATTAAATTATTTATTTAAGTTATATGTGTAGAAAACTCTAATTTAAATTAGTTAAAGTGACAAAAGTTTGTATAACATCTTATTTCAAAACCTAGTAAAATCAAATTATCAAATTATTAAAGCAATAAATTAAATAGAAATATAGTTTTAGTCAAATCTCTATTTCAAATTTTTTTTTAGAAAAAAACAATTATCTTCTAATTTATTTAGATTATTCAAACTTAACTATATTAAAATAATTAAGATGATAAATTTAAACTTATATAAAATTCAACCACTGATTATATATAAGAAAATATTTCACAAACTTAAGATTTATAAATTTGCACTTCATTCTCAGGCTTTCTAAGCCTGCTCTCCAAACAATCTATCTACTAATCCCAAAACCGAGTAGGAGTGAATTTCATCTTACAGGATTATGTCTCCAGCTATCTGCCTGGTTTTACCCCTAAAATTGGAGGCTTATTCAGCAGCGATGTTGAGCCACTTTCACACATGCAGATTAAAGGATAATCTAAATAAATAGGAGTTCATGGTTAGCTTAGGATTAAGATCGAGTTACCTTAGGTCATCGAAATGAACCAATCAGTTTTACAGGAAACAACGTTATAAAAAAAGTGACTATTTCATGGTCAGTCTCATGCAAACATCTGTTGCATAGGATACCCCCACTGCATGTCTCTACATGAATAATTCAGGATCACATTGTTTGTCTTAAGTACAAAGTGGGCTGCATTCATAGTGTTTCTAGGATAAAGTACCCAACTCTATCCCTATATTTATAGACCATTTTGGCTATATACTCAAACTTGATCCACTTTTATGTCTCCACATAAAGTTCAAGTATTCATACTATAGTGAAGGCTTCATTAGTTTATTGGATTTAGGCTTTAACAAGTGTAATTTACATATTCAACAACAACTTTACTGAATATACCTCAGTAATATCTTTATTGCAAAATAGTATATTTTAATGTTTACAAATTGCGATTTTAAGACGTACAATCCAACAAACTCCCATTTGGACTAAAACTCTAGTAGGCTTACATATATACAATATTGAGTATGAGAGAATAAAATACAAATACAATAAACTAGGGCATCAGATACCCATGAATTCTCCCATTTGTCCTAAATTTATGAGTCTCGTAGTCCTAGTCTGACTAAGTGGCCCTCGAACACTTTAGTCGTGAGGGTCTTCGTAAATGGATCAGCTAGATTGTCTTTTGAGGCGATCTACATGACTATCATGTCTCCTCGGTGTACGATCTCCCTGATGTGATGGTACTTTCACTCAATGTGCTTTTTGCGCTTATGGCTTCTCGATTATTTTGAATTTTCAAACTACTCCACTATTATCACAATAGAGTGTGATAGGCATATACATATTTGAAACTACTTCCAAATCAGTTAAGAATTTTCTAAGCTATACCGCTTCTTTTACTGCTTCACATGCAGCTACATTCTTCGCTTCTATGGTGGAGTCAGCAATACAACTTTGCTTTATACTCCTCCATACTATAGCTTCTCCATTTAGAGTGAATATTGATCCCGAAGTTGATTTCCTCAAATCAATATCATTCTGGAAATTTGAGTCATTGTATCCTCTAAGAATCAGATCCTTAGCACCATACACAAACATATAGTCCCTCGTTCATTCCTCTGGCATTACGACCTTTACCACAACGATGCTCCCAAGATACTTGAGGTTATTCTTAAGTCTAATGATCATATCCAAGATTGGACTGAAACTTCTTGACTATTCCAACTTCATAGCATATGTCTGTGCGTGTACACAACATGACATACATCAAACTCTCAACTACTGATGCATAAGGAATTCATTTCATAACTTCAACTTTTTTAGGTGTCTTAGGACACTGTTCCTTAGACAGATGAATTCCGTGTCCGAAAGGTAACAAATCTCTCTTGAAATTTTGCATCTTATATCTAGACAACATTTTGTCTATATAAGATGCATGAGATAAGGCTAGTACACTAGACATCTTTTAGTGTTAGTAAGGAATCCTATCTCATTCCCAATAAGTAGATATCATCAACATATAATATCAGCAAAGCTATAGTCTTGTTGACAATTTTCTTATAAACACAAGGTTCGTCAACATTCTGTTCAAAGTCAAAAGATTTTATCGCAATGTCAAATCTTATATTCCAGGATTAGATGTTTATTTCAATCCATAAATGGATCATTTGAGCTTGCAAACCTTTTGCTCCTGATCATGTTCGATGAATCCCTCTCGCTGAGATATATAGATAATCTCTTCAAGATACCATTCAGAAAGGTTGTCTTGACATCCATTTTCCATATTTCATAATCATAAAAGGCAGCAATGGACAAGAGTATTCTAATTGACTTAATCAAGGCAACCAAAGAGAATGTTTCTTCATAGTCCACTTTCTCTCTTTGGGTAAACCCTTTTGCCACGAGCTTACCAGCTTGGTCTCATTTCTTTTTATAGATCCATTTGCAACCAATATGTTTTATCCCATCTGGTTGATCTATAAGTTCCTAAACTGAATTCAAGTACATAGACTCCATTTTGAAGTCCATGGCTTTTGTCCACTAGTCTCGATCCACATCTTCCATCTCCTGAAAGGTCAATGGCAAGCCATCATCAGGTATGACGACCTGAGTTTTGGTTAAACCCATATAACGGTTAGACTGTTGAACAATCCTCATCAGGTATGACGACCTGAGTTTTTGTTAAACCCATATAACGGTTAGACTGTTGAACAATCCTCACACTATGTCGAGGCACTCTCAACTCTTGAGAATGATGTGACTGATTAGATATACCAGTTTCATCAACAACTCTTGTTGGAGGACCAGCCTGATCCACAACCCTTATTGATCTAGATGTAGCCTTTGTAGAATTTTCATTCAATACTAGCTTACTATAAGGATGATAATTTCTTATGTGGTCCTCCTCTGAGAATGTAACATTTTTCGATACAAATAATTTGTCATCTTGATGATCATAAAATAAATCACCTCTTGTTTCTTTGGGGTATCCTACAAATAGGCATACTTTTGAACGACGTTCAACTTCTTTGGGTTCTATGCCAATACATGTGTCGGGCATCCCCAAATTCTGAAGTGACGTAAACTACCTTTACATCCTCTCCATAACTCATAAGGTGTTTCAAAAACACTTTTTGAGGAAACCATGTTCAAAACATAAACAACAGTCTCTACTGCATGTCCTAAAATGAATTAGGCAATAGAGCATAATTCATCGTCGAACGAACCATGTCTAACAGGGTTTTATTTCTCTTCTCCACTACACCATTCTTTTGAGGTATACTTGGTACTATGAATTGAGACTAAATTCCGTGTTCTATCAAATAGTCCTGGAATCTCAAGTCCATATACTATCCACCTCGATCTAATCGAAGTATTTTAATCTTTTTATATAACTGGCTCTCAACCTCTGCCTTATACTCCTTAAACTTTTCATGGGTTTCAAACCTATGATGCATTAGGTAAATATAGTCATATCTAGAATAATCATCAATAAAATTGATGAAATAAATATACCCTCCTCGTGCCTTGACATTCATCAGACCACAAAGGTTTGAATGTATGAGCTCTAAGGGTTCTTTGGCTCTAAGACCTTTTCCTATAAAAGATCTTTTGGTCATCTTAGCCTCAAGACAAGACTCACACGAAGGTAAAAAATTGTCTTCTAATTGATTTAGAAGTCCATTATTAACCAATCTCCCAATCCTACTGAGATTTATGTGGCCAAGTCTTAAGTGCCAAACATAGGCATTAGGAGAAATTTGTTGCCTCTTATTTTGAGTTTCAGCTGTTTTAAACATCTCTATGTTCAAAACAATTTTTGCCTCAGTTAGTTTTAACACATATAAGTTGTTTCTAGTTTCGCAGAACATATTTGAATACCTTTTGAAATAATGAACATTTCATTAACTTCAAAATAAATATTGTACTTTTATTCTAGCAAACATGAGATAGATATTAAATTCCTCCTCATAGCAGAAACATAAAATATATTTTTAAGTAAAATGAATCTATCTTCAATAAATAACTTCATATCTCCCACTTCTTTAACTGAGACAACCTCTCCGGTCTCAACCTTAAAGGTTGTCTCACCTTCTGTAAGTTGTCTCCAGGAACTGATTTCCTGAGGGAAAGCGCAAATGTGATTAGTAGCCTCTGAATCTAATATCCAGGTTAATTTATCATTTTACACTAAACATGTTTCAACAACGAGTAAATCATATTTACTTGTGTTTTCTCAACTTTCTTATCTATGATAGTATTGTTTACTTTCAACATATCTAGAACATATTTTCTAACAGAGCTTCTATCCTTTATGTTATATAAACATTATCGAGAATATCGTTCCTGAAAGATTAACCCAACAACGTTTGTAACGAATCCATGATCTCTTCAACGGAAACCATGTTCTCGAATTTCTTAGCTAGTATATCAGATATGCTTGCTAAGATATGGATTCGGGTCTTATCATTTTCCTTAATCCATTTGTCATAAGCATTCCAAAAATTTTGGTTTACATATGAGATGGGAGTTAGAGGACATTCCTCTGTTAAAGCAAACTTTAAAACATTGTTTTCTAGTATTACGTTTATATTCTATTTTCATGTTGAATAATTATGACCGTTAAACTTATCAGAAGTGAGAATTTGTATAGAAGAGTTCGACATGCTGAAAATATAAACAATTTTTATTAGTAAATTGCTTTTAAACCTAATCAAAATTTTAGCAAAAGTAATAATATACCCAAATTTCATTTTTTATTTGCAACAATACTTTAGTGAGTCAAAATAGATGCTATCGAGGGGTAGTCAAAAACTCTTTCATTGAAGCAAGACAATCTTGACTAAATACTAGTACTAAAATAACTCTTTATTCCTATAGTCATTTAGTTACCGTTTTCGGTCAAGAACTTACTAACACTTAGTAACTCTTGTAAGTATAACCCTTCATTTTCAAATCTAAGAGATCAGTATCAATAAGCTCCCGAATTGGAAGACAATTGTCGATAATAGACCTAAGAGATCCTATTCATTTTTAAAGTTTGCGGTGTTCTGATCCCCATGAAACAACCCTCTGAATGAGTGATTGCTCCCAGGGTGACTCACAGGCAGAACATGAGAATCTCACAGTGCAACCTAATGGAAGAGTCTGTAGGATACATTTGATACACATTCTTCACCCATGAACTACTTCCCCTATTCACCTTGCTATTGACCCATGCAAATACTTTCTGAATGGAGATCACCCTAAGGTAACTCGAAACCGAGCCTGAATCTCATGGTATGAACTCTTAGGGACGTGAGAGCTAAAAATAATATATCGCATATATTATTAATCTCCCACTAATGTGTTCTATTTTTTTGGGTAAAAATTCACTTAGGTATATTCTGGCTAATAAATACAACTTAAGTCTAGGTGTTTATCCAAATATAACATTTATATTTGGATTTAACCTATGATGTCTAAGTGATAAACTAATTTATTACCTCACAATGCTCACGCATGCTCATAAAACCAGGTTAACAACACTCACCGACTAAAATCCCCAGGTAGCAGGTGCTCCGTAAACCATCAATTTAAGTACCTTCAGACTTAGATATGATTTAGTCTGGGTTTGTTTGTAGCCAAAGTATTACAAGATAACATCCTATCTTAACTATTTAAAACAAGTTACCAGTTGTTAACTAGGTGAGCATGCATGTTATCTTTGTTATAGATTTTTAAATGACTAGTTGATTTTATAACTTTTATAACTTAGACATTCATCCATAACATACATCATGAATTTTATAATTTAATATAACAAATTATATTAAAACTCATGAAATTCTAAGCATGCAAATTATATTATAACACTTATAAGATACAACATACGTTTCATATATTTATATAACAATTTATATGAATACTCATGAAATTCTAAGCATGCAAATTATATTATAAAACTTATAACATACTTTTTAATGCATGCAACATGTTATCCTATGGTGGGGTTTTAAATCTATATGACATACTTTATGACAATCAAGATTAATATAATTAATATATACATTCATAATGCATAATTAATAAAACACACTAAAGTAGACCGATTTTGGCATCCTTGGCAAATAAACAACTAAATTATTACAATAAAAATTCAGAAACAGTTTTGAACCACTTCCAAACACTTCAAACCGGCCAACCAGCTTAAAAACCTTGAATCAGACCTTTAAAGCTTGAAAAGCAGGCTGAACTGGCTAAAAAAATTGAATCAGTCTGCACAGTCCAAAAAAACTGCTTGAAACATAGCTTGTGTCTTGCTCCGATTTCTTCAAATTATAACCCAATATCAACTCTAATGACTCTAGAGAAATTACATACTTTCTTCACACATTAAAACCAGTGATTATAATATTTACAATCAAATCGAAGCTTTAAAAAAATACCAAAATTGTAATATATCCATTTTAGCCACCACACTTTCATCTCATGAAATAACATCCACCAAGTTAAAATTAATGCAAATTGAGTGCCTAAAACATGTTCTGATACAAATTCTAAGAACAAACAACGTGCATGTAGAAACAATTTAGATCTTAAGCACTCTAAATTTCATTAATTTTAAAGATAAAACATGTATGCAAATAACTTTGAAATTAAGGTTTGAGTTACAATCTTTGTAGCTCCAAATTGACCACCAATTTTGCTGAATCCCCTCACAGACTAGCTATGAACCACCACGAGGGTCTTTTCGACTATTCTACGGCCTTAGAACGGGATAGTGGGATCCAGTGAGTGATTAAATTAGGGATGAATTTATAATAGAAATTGAGAGAGAATTGAGGACTTAAATTCTAAAACTCTTTTAAAGCCTCTAGGTTGCCAAGAAGAATTTATTTTTCAACTAACTTGAAAATCACCAAATGGCCAAGAAATTTAATCTTTATCAAAGAATCCTATTTATAGAGCAATTACATACAATTTATGCAAAATTGAGTTAACCAAATTTTGACACTTCAAAATGCACTCAACTTAGTGGGATAAGTGGCATTTTATGGAATCAACACTTTACCAAATGAATTACTCACTAATTCACTAAAAGTTGGATTTTTCCACTAAAAATCATTCTTTGATCTTTCCACTAAGTGAAGTCAACACTTTGACTTTTGATTATTTTCAAGTTAACATTTGACTTAATCAAATTTTAATTAAATACAGTTTTATTGAAATTTTTCACTTAGTGAAATCAACTTTTGACCTTTGACCTTCAAAACTTAGTGAAATCAACATTTGACTTTGACCAACTTTGATTAATTTCATTTAATTCAAAATTAATTTTAAATTAAATTAATAGTAAATAATTCATTAAATAATTTAATTAATTTAATTTAATTTAATATTCAATTATTAAATCCAGCACTAATTCCGATGAATTCTTATTCATAGTTTTGATATTTAAAAATCTTATTTAAATATCTCAAACTCTCTCTTCATCATTCAATTCCCAATTGAATGATGTGTTGTTAAATATATGCATATATTTAACACTTATTCCCTTAAGTATTTACATTTGGGTCAAAATTACCATTTTACCCCTCTAGTACATCTTGCTTCTTAAGTCTCCATTTATCTACTAATGAACAATTGGCTTATGGTCCTACCAATAAACCGAGTCATTCTCAGTCATAGAGAGGGTGGGACCCCTTGTTTAAGACTAGGAATCAGTACTTAAGGGAACAACCTATCTACTAACCCTAAAATTGAGTAGGAGTGAACTCCATACTGCAGGACTATGTCTCCAGCTATCTACCCGATCTTATCCTTAAAATGGGAGGATTATTGAGTGACAATGTTGAGCCACTCCCACCCATGCAGATTAAAGGATAATCCGAATAAACAGGAGTTCATGGTTAGCTCAAGATTAAGATTGAGTTACCTTAGGTTATCGAAATGAAATAGTCAGTTTTAACAGTAAACGGCGTTATAAGAAAAGTGACTATTTAATGGTCTGGTCTCATAGAAACATCTTTTGCATAGGATGTCCCACTCGCATGTCTCTACATAAACAAAGGATCACATCGTTTGTCTTAAATATAAAGTGGGTCGAATCCATAGTATTTTCAGAATAAGGTACCCAACCCTATCCCTATACTTATAGACCGTTTTGGCTATATACTCAAACTTGATCCACTTTTATGTCTCTACATAAAGTTCAATTATCCATGTTATAACCAAGGGCTCGTTAGTTTATTGGATTTAGGCTTAGCAAGTGCAATTTACATATTCAATAACAATTTTACTAAATATATCTCAATAATACATTTATTGCAAAATAAAATATGTTTAATGTTTACAAACTGCGAGTTTTAGGACATACAACCCAACAGGATCAGGGTTTAGATTATACAATAATAAGTTTGGAATATTAATTGATACAACTACTAAAGTTTGGGAGTAAAAATATATCAAATACGTGAAAATCATCCATACGGGAAGGATGAGAGGGTGACATATGCATTTATATCTATTTCAATTAATGTTTGAAAGTAATTTTTAATCTATTAAAATCACTTTTGGCATGTTCAAAATCACTTTAAAATATATTTTTTAATTAGTCAAAATTAATTTAAAGAGTAAATTGATATTTTCATTATATCATAAAACAATGGTTGAAACATAAGAAACAAAGCAGCAAAACATCTCTCATGTGAATCATATAACCAACAAAAAAATTTACCTATTAATAAGTGTAAAATATTTATTTGTTAATTTAAATATATCTTTTATGGTATTATAATTTTTTTTCAAAATTATCCATCACATCAAAAAGTTTCAATATTTCCATCATTTTCATAAAATCGTGATTCCAACATTTTCATCCACGTCGAAATTTTAAACTTGAGATAGATTGACAAAAATGTTGACTTTAAGAATAATTGCAAATATACATTCTCTAAGAGATCATAGCCTCATACCCTTTTAATAACCGTCAACTTTTCATCGTTTTTAGATGAATCTTTAAATTTTTAGCTAAATTCAAAAAATACAAATAAATTTTAAAAGATTTTAATTCTCAAAGTTTAGTACGAATTCTTAGAACATTCTTATGGAAAGAAAAATTCTTATAAATAGAAAAATCTTTAAAATATTTACACTTTATAACAAAAAGTTCAAAAAATAAAGTACTTTTGGAACATTATAAATCGATAGGTTTAAAAGTAGCATTTATAAATCTATTTTTCAAAAATTAAAAGTAAAGATCCTTAAAACGAAATGGTGTTAAACGAGCCTTATCAATCCCCTTGGTATTTTGACAATATGAAAATACTAATAAAGGTATATCTAAAATATTATAGTAACTACATAAGGATCACTTGACTATAGAGGGAGTGAGTTTTTGAGCTCTCCTAGGTCCTACTATTAGAGTAGTTTGTTTTTTAAAAATATAGATAATTAGAATCTTTAAATTTCTAAAATTATATACGCCAAAATTTTGTCTTTATTTTGTAAGAATATATATAGAACATACGTAATATATACTTATAAAAAGAGTAAAAAAAAATAATCAAATAAATATGAGAATTTGGAAAATAAGTCTCAAGAGGACATCCTAAACTCTCGATATACCTACGGTAAAGTATTCTAGGATGTCCAAAAATCTCTATGTTATGACATCTTACAGACCGTAGAAAAAACTCTTTATTTCCTTTTATCTCTATTAATACTATACATCCTACGTTTTTTTTTTTAGGTACCAAAGTGGAAATTCAAACCCTCAATCTTAGATGATGCTTCAAGCTATACTCAAATTAGACTCTTTGAATCATACCTTTCGAGGCAAGAAACGATTGCAAAAATCACTGATCAACACAATTTGAATGATAAAGACTTGCTTTTCTTTCTATTTCTTACAATAATATTGTCCTTAATTTTTGTTGGCTCAAAAGCGCATTATTATTTGTTTAGAGCAAGAATTAAAAAAAAATGCAATTTGGGGAAGTTAAAAAAGTAACAAAGTCATACTTTTTAGGGATTGTTTGGGGCCCAACATAAGATAGTATAACATGGGCTGGTATATCATCTCAGTATTTGGGGGCTCATTATCCTATCTCACCGATTTGAATTTTTTGTGGGCCCATTTTCCTTCCGTGTTTAGTATTTCACGGTTTCATTTTCCTCCACGTATCGTATGTGTTTCATTTTCCTTCTACTTCACACTTGAACATACTCGATCATGTTTGATCATACTCGGTCATACTCGATCATATTTGTTCATACTCGATCATGCTTGAACATACTCGATCATTTAAACTCGATCGTGTTTGAACATACTCGATCTTACTCGATCATTCATACTCGATCATGCTTGAACATACTTGATCATACTCGATCGTATTTGTTCATACTCGATCATGCTTGAACATACTCGATCATACTTGATCGTTTATACTCGATCATGATTGAACATACTCAATCTCGATCGTTCATGCTTGATCATATTCGATCATAGCATAATTGAACTCGATGCTTTTTATTCCTCGATGAAGATATATTTATATATCATATAATAATGTAAAAAGACCAGAAAGGGTATAACAGAAACTTCAATAACATAATGGTATCACTAATATCTAACTAATCAGTTTTATATCTAATACCAACTATGTTTTTTTCTAAATATGCAACATATTGATGAGACTATTTTGTTTCTTGTTTCATTGTTAATATTGTGTCTTGTTTTGTGTCTTACTCTTCAAATTTTCAATTTCATTTTTAATCCTACCATATTTTAATTTTCCAGTCATGTTTAATTTCAAATTTTCGTTTTCAATTTCATGCCTTGTTTTGATTTTCCAACCATGTTTAATTTCAAATTTTTCTAAACATGAGACCTATTGTTTCATTCTTAATATTGAATATTGAATTGTGTTAATCCTATTTATTAATTTTTTTTTTTTGCACGTTTTCAATATTATACATTATTAATTACTTCATTTATTAAACTATCAACCAACTTTAGTAATAACTGTTCTAATTGTTTGCTGATTTTATTGACTGTTCTAATTGTTTACTGATTTTATTCCACTTGCGTATTTTCACAACCCATTCAACCACCTCAACCAATTATTAATTGGATTTGAGTTCATTTACCTATGATGGATGCAAATTTTTCTAAGCAAGTTATAAAATGATCATGTATAAGGCCATCAAATTATGTAAAAAAAATTTAGGAGACTGAATTTAATGAATTTCATATCCATTCTAAATTGACACTATTTGTAAAACCATTTGACTTTCTTTAATAAGAAGTTTGGAATGATTAATATAAAATTGAACTATATATCATATCCTGATATTAGGAAGAATAAAAAAATGCAATCAATATTTTATTCCAAATAGGATGAATACAAGAATTGAATTATAAGATTTATAAAAAAAAAAAAAAAAACTATAGTATTCATACAGACAAATTATTACATAGTACAAAAACTTAACTAGATAGCACTGACATATGAATCACACCCAAACCCAGACATAACTCTGCACACTCAAACATGTATATCAACTCAAACATAACAATTTTACACACCTAAACACAGACATTTCAACTCAGACATAACAACTCTGCACACTCAAACACAGACATAATAACTCTACACACCCAAACACATACATCAGAACTTCCCAAACATCAGAATACTCCAAATATCAGAACTCTTCACATCCTATATCATCTCAACGCCCCATAAAAAAATGCTTCCGGCTGTCTAAGTTTGAACTAAACAATAGTAATACCAAATCCAAATAAAACACAACTTGCATATCTTTTAACAGATTCTAGGAGAAAATCAACAATCACTTGTTGGCACCATATCAAAAAAAGAGCAGCATAATAACAAATTATGTCCACTTTTTCAGATCATATAAATTGATACTATCCTAAATGAGAATAAGAATGGGGGCAAAAATTTTGTAATGAAGTCTTCAGAGTTTAACATGTGAAGAGGGTAAAGCCAATATACAAAATGACAATTTGTTCTCGAACTATTTGTTCGGTTTTTTGCCTTGGATCTTCTTTCTCCTAGTCCCTGCAAAGAGTAGAAGATTGAAGTTAAAAACATAAGAGAACACAAAAAGTACAAATAACAGCAGACAACATTACACACACATATATAGAAAATATCAATTTACACTCCCAAACCACAGAGGTTGTATGAAAAGTACAAATAACAGCAGACTGTAACATTACACACATATATAGAAAATATCAATTTACACCCCCAAACCACGAGAGTTTCAATTTAAATTCTAAACTTTATATCAATTTAAACCTTAAACTTTCGAAAGTGTATAATTTTGTTTGACAAATATCATGTGAAACTTAAAGTTTGTGTCTAATAAACTCCTAAATTTATAAGTGAATCAATTTAAACTATTCGTTATTATTACCTTTAAAAACTGTCCATGCAACAATTCTCACACGTATAGCCTTCTTCAAATGTCAATTTTCTAAAATGGACAATTGGACTTGATGCGTGAATAGTTCTTAAAGAAAATTAGAGTCTAAATCGATTCACTTAAAAGTTTAGGGGTTTAATTGATATAACTATAAGTACCACGTAATGTTTTTCCCAATAACATTAAGGAGGGAGTTAATTGATGCATTTACAAAAGTTCAGATTTAAATTGATACAATTATTAGTAAAGAATTTTAATCGATACAATTTTCAAAGTTTACGGGTCCGATATGTGTCCTATAAGATCATTTTAGATGTAACAGAATCAGGAAGCCAACAATTCATCACCCATCAATTTTTTCTAGTTGAGGAGAGAACCCCAATTTGTGGCTTCACCATATCATTAATTATATCACCTAGTTTGAACTTCAAACAAGGATAGTTTCAGAAAATCCTCTTTCTCTCTCTTAATAGGAGGGAGGAAGGAAGGAGGGGAAGAAAAAAAAAAAAAAAAAAAAAGGAGAGGAAACGCAACCATCAGTTTAATTGGTTCATTTCATAAGAATTAAGCCTTCATTTATTCTATTAGCAAATTGAAGCTACCACCTAAACCAAGCAAAATCTTTTAAAGCCAAACTGTTGTTTCAATTTAAATCCAAATCCAAATGTGGGGCTTACGTGAAAGTAAATATGTTGTCACTGGCTCTTGCATCAACCGTGGCCCGACCATTTAAAGCGTTTCCAGAACTTTGCAACAAATCCATATCCCACAGCTGCGCAAACAATAAGACAAAGATAGAAGTCTTATAAGTCATAAAAATTAAAGCGGAAAAATACCGTTACAATCGAGGTTTGAAGACATGTGAATCCATATGTACCTCAAAGTAGACAACAAGATTATGGAAGAACCATTCCAACATATTTCTTAGGCCTCCCAATTACTGGAAATTTTATATATATATATATATATATATATATATATCTGCCATTGTTTAGAAGTGTAAAAGTAAAAGAATTCATAAACTCTTACTTTACCCCTTGTTGGGAAGGTAGGACCAAAATGATGCCTAATTCATTTCATCATCACTAACTATTAAAGATTCATGTCATTTTTAAATATAACTTTTTAACTAGAGAGCAATGTGATGTTTCTATAGGCAGCCTTAGCCGACACCATGTACTTATGGATTTCGACTTCTTACAATACTAACAAGGGAGAAGACCTTTTTAATGAGAAACAAAGGATATCATAAAAACCAGCCCATGGTCAACAATAATAATTGTAAACATAGATGGTTGGACCAACTTACACGTCTTGAATGATATTTTATTTGACAATAGAATCCGGATAGGGATAATTATGATGGGCCTTACCCACAATTTATTTATACTCAATTAGCAAGCAAGCTCACCCCTCCCAATTCTCCTAAGAGAACTCTCTCAACAGAAATCAGCCAAAAAAAGATAACCCTCACACAACTTCTTCAGCCATATATTTTAGCCTCCCTGCCACTTTTTCAAAATTCCTTTGTGACCCCCACTACACGTCTTGTTTATTTGTTTATCATTCTTTCTTCCTTTATATGAGAAACCATACTTTCATTCAAATTAATTGAAAAACGCCAACAAAAATTTCGGTCTGGTCAGTATTTCCATTCAGCCAAGTACTGATAGTTCAATTGGGATCGAGCATAAAATCACCGTACCAAAACAGTTGGGGAGAGAGGGAGAGAGAGAGAGGCTTACCTTTACCATGTAATCATGTGAAATACTGCCGAGAAACTTCCTGTCATGGGAGAAAGCTACAAGACAAGACAAAATTGTTAAAAAAAACATGAATAGAAAAACAAAAAAGAGAAGCAGCTTATTGAGCGCTGCAGACCCAAAAAAGGCTCAAATGATATGCTGAATTAACAGTCAAAACGAAAAAAATTATCAGCCAAAACGGAAAATGTCTTACCAAGCCGCTCCACAGGGTAGTCGGAGTGTTCTGCAATTGGTTGAATTACTCTATTGGGCAATATGCCTACCAGACTAATGAAAATATCACATGAATAAGTGAACTATTTAAAGGAAAGATAGAAATACACGCTCTTCTGATATCTGGATCAAAATAGGATTGCATCTATTTATCAAAGTTCTCACCTGATGAGTCCACTCTCAGATGCAGCAATAACCCGGTCTTCATCAAGCTAAAAGGAAGGAAAGAAACAGCCGCTGTAATTGAAAGATTCCTTGAAGATATTAAAAAATGACAATACTACTAGATGTTACACAAGTTCTTACCTTCAGCAATGCATTCACAGGATTTTGAGAGGCATCAACAAAGCGATCACTGAAGAAGAATGAAGTTAAAACAAAAGAAATGAGGAACGAATCAATAAAGAAAAAGGAGATTGGGAGCATTATAATTAATACATCGAATCACAAGAATGAATTCCTGGTTTCATTAAAACGATCAGACCAATGCATCATACATATTCAAGAAAAACCATATATGTACACCTGCAGTCCTGGAAGCAACCCCATGAATATAGTAATAGAGTTCCAGTTTGCGATCCACAGATGACTTTACGTCCATTCTGACCACAGGAAAAAAAAAAACCACAAGAAATAAGAAAAAGTGAGAGAGTTAAAATTACATGTTATTTATGAACTGGAGAATGAATGTTTATTTGCACTCAGTTAGCAAATTCTTTGTGGTGGTTCAGATGCTTTCACAACAGAAGTTTAAAAAAAAATTCTAAAATTCACTTCTTCCCTCGCCATAATCTCCTAGGCGAAAATCAATGTTTTTTAAAGCTCAAGGAGCAATAAAGTGCAATAGACTCCTGGGCTTAACCGCAAGACATTGAGGGAGGGGGGAAAAAATGCATGCCTTTTTTTTGTGAAGCGCACTATATATAAAAGTAATACTTAAAGAAAAGAGGGCATAGTTGAAGTAGAAATATGAAAAAAAGACCCCTAAACACAAGAAGTTTTGCATTTAGGCTTAGTAAATTTGATATTTTTTAGTTAATAAAGAAGAAAAAACCTTAATTATTGCTATATTTTAAAAATAATGAAAAATCCCTAAGGCCCAAGGCGGGTTTCACAAAAGGCACACACTTGAGGCGTGCCTTATTTTGTGAGTCTCGCATTTTCAAGGCGAGGTGCCAAACCTGCGTCTTAAGCCTAGGTGTGCACCCGAGAAGGCTTTTTAAAACAATAGGGAAAATGTGGAGGGGCAGTGAGGAAATGAGAAAATGAAAACTTCAAATTATGAGAGATAAAAATTAATGATAAAGTATATTTTGAGCAAGAATGTTCTGCTTGCTTTTTGAATCTTTACATTAGAGAAATAAAATTGCCTAATGATTGAGGCCTATAAAAGATTTTGAAAAAAATAATAAAGGATACTCTTAACAGATTGGTTTGTCAGATTTCAATCATTGAGGTAGAAAAAGTTCTAAAAAATTTACAAAAGATGGGGTGAGAAATAAGATATCTACAAGCCCCAATGACTTCTTTTTTCTTTTTCTTTGTTTTTTTATAAGAAACAATTTATCAAATTACATATACAAAAGACTTCTCCAATTGAACAAAAGAGAACCGAAGCTATAGGAAGAAAAAAACTTGAACAATTTACATCGTCACAATGAAATAACAGCTTTCAGAAGCAAATATGTAAATGCATGTCTAGAATATGATTGATAGTCCATTATATGTAAGTCTACCTTCATGATAACAACAGATAGCAGCTCTACTTCTGAAAACTCAGATCGAGCATGGATCTGCATTCAAATAGGGCCAATCAACGTGAGAAGCAAAAGAGATTGTTTTAGTCAACTTCCAAAATGTCCAAGCAAGCTTAAATCCACATCAAAACAGCACATACGATGAAAATTTAAAATAGTAAAAGATATGGTTAACACTTAACACATTATAGTCACACAAATTACTTCATAACTTGGGATGGCTAACCTTGTTTCTTCTGAGATTGCATACAGATAGAGACCCATCTCCACTTCAAAAACCAAAAAAGAGAGGAAAAAACGTTAAAAAAGACAATAAAATCAAAGAAGAAAGTTTTGACAACATTATTGACCTAATTTTATAGTCCATGATGTAGTCAATTTCTCATTTAAATTCTTCAAATGGAAAAGAGGGTAGAATCAAGAAGATGACAAATAGGAATTCATGAAGTTGTTTCTTGAATCTGCATAAAGTTACTTTATAAGAACTTTGTAGATAAGAAACAACATTTTTATTCCTAACTTTAAGTGATCTCAAACCTACATAAATTACAAAGTTGAAATTTGAGAAAGAGAATACAAAATCATTGTCATACCCAGAAGTTTTTAAACTTAGAGGTGCACTAAACCACAACAGCCCCCCAAAGCCTAAGTCTGAGCACTAAAAAAACATGACTTATGGGCACACAATAGAAAATGTAAATATTTTTTTATATATATGAAGAAAAATAGTATTATGAATAAATGATATGAAAAGTTTAAAGAGTAGAGCTCTAATTCCAGATGGTAAGGAAAAGTGAATATTTTTTTTAAAGAACATTCATGACTTTCTCAGGTGCCAAGGACTACGCCTCAAGCACGCTTCGGCTTCATTAAGGGAATCTAGCTTTGAAGCAAGGCACAAGGAAAGAGCCTAGGCGTGTGCCTCAACACTAACCATACTTCAGTCTACGGTCTACCAAAAAAATAATCATATGGTTCAAGTTCAACAAACTTCAGAAATCTTCCTAGAACTCTTAAGATAATAAAACTGAAGTGAAATAATAGTTACGGCAAGGATTACCTTGTTGCCAAAAGCTTCATGGAATCAGATGAATAGGTCATATCTGAAATATAATCTTTATGAGCTTTGAAAGAACTGCAGCAAGAACGTTGTCTGGTATCCCATACCTTGAAAGATACATCAGTCCAGTAAAAAATTATTGGAATGCCAAAAAACACACAAAAGATGACATGGGAAAAGTATAAAATAAATAAGTATCAGCGTGAGAAGACTCATCATCGGATATCAAAGTGAGTAACTGTTATTGAGTTTCCTAATTCCTATCCAACAAAAAACTGTATTATCTTTAGCCTACCTCAACAGAAAAACACCGTAGTAGGGCTACCTGCTCACATGTTGAGTTAAATAATTTATGTTTGCAACCAATTAATTTGAATGAAGGTTAACAGTAGTGTGCTAGTATAATCTGTCATCTAAGAAACACAAACACGGATACAAATATGATAGGACACGTCAATGGGACAATTTTTAAGACAACGATACGATGTCCATTTTTCACTTTACTAGAGTCCATTTTTGTTTCAGTTTGGCCCCTTTTAATGCAAGTTGGTTTTATGTAACCTCTTGTATTCTTTCATTTCTTCTCAATGAAAGTTCAACAATTCATCCCAATTAAAAAAAAATGATGAACCTTCACAAATTTTAACCTTCTATAAATATAAGTCAAGGACATAGTTGCATAACATATAATAGTTGTATAGCATATAAAACAAATCATGTTCAAGTAAGGTCACTACTGCAATTTTTATAATATGAGAAATGGTTGGTGCTGTACCATGTGTTATCCTTGCATATGAAGCATTCCTTACGCTAAAAATATGCTCAATTAGTTTTCCCGTATCTTTTAGGGAGGCCAATCAGGCGTTAGTGAACAATATTGAGATATTTAAGTTCTCTTGCTCAGCATTGCATATTCCATCACCAGCACTTATTTTTTGATAAAAATAACCAGTTTCATTGAGAAAAAATGAAAGAATACAAGCACGGGCATACAGAAAAACTAGGCACAAAAAAAGAAGCCCAACTACAAGAAGGGCCTCCAACTATGCAAAAGAATACCTATAGAGTAGTTACAAAAGGTCTTCGAAATTCAAGCCCACATAGACACATGATAGCAAATGAGAGACCAAATCTCACTAGGATCCCCTACCTTCCCTCTAAAAGTTGTATTATTCCGCCTCCCAACAAGATCCATAAAATTGCACACGCCCCTGCAAGCCAAAGAAAGCGACCCTTCTCCCCCGCGGCGGATTGAGGAGGAACTCCTTGAACATACTCCTAGTGACCCTCTACCAAGCCACAAAAAAGTCAAATGTCTGGAAAACACTCACGATGCCAAAGGATATGATCTAGATCTTCCTCTACCTTCAGATAAAAAAGACAACAGAACGACCCAATAAGCAAGGGCAACTTCCTCGTCAACCAGTCCATCGTATTAGCACGACCGTGAAGAACTTGCCTGGTAAAAGTCCTTACTTTCCTAGGAATCTTAATCCCCCAAAGAACTGAGAAGACCGAGACACCAATAGGGAATGATCACCCAAACTATGAAGGAAAGATTTACCCGAGAACCCCTCCAAAGGACTGGACCTCTAGACTCTCACGTCCCTTCTCCCAATTATAAATAAGTGACCTTCAAGTAAAACAAGAAGAGAGGCCACATTCGACGTTTCCCTATTGGAAAGAGAACGACGGAAACTGAACAAAGAAGAACACGAGCTCCCAGACCACAAGAAAATCAGCAATAAAGTGGTTTTTAAGAAAAGATAAATGATATAGTCTTGGAATAAAGCACAAAGAGGACTCTCCCCCACCCAATGGTCTTCCCAAAAATAAGACGATTAATCCTAATTGTCACAAGTTCATTAACACTAACTATGTGTCCTTTGTTCTATAACCATTTATGACAAGAACCATGCTGTAAATGTTCAGTGCTTCTCTTCAAAGGATGGGCAATCTAGTATACTACATACAACAATGCAAGTTCATTGATTGTCAATCCATAATTCACTCCTACATTAAGCACGTGAAGTTGGACTAACTGTCTCTTTCATGCATTTATTACTTCTAACTATCACCTCAGTCCAAATCAAAGGGTTCCCCCCCCCCCCCCCAAAAACATATAGATTGATGCTAGTGAGGTATCATATCTTAGCCTGCATCAAAAATTAAGTCACTTTGGCAATCCTCGTTACTAACTAATTTAAGGAAATCATTTGTAGTTCTATCTAACTTTGGCACTTTCCTAATACCAAGTCAACAGTAGTAGTTTGTTAAAGTGGTTCATTTCTCAATGCCACTTCAATAGGCAATAATAAATTTCTGTTGTTTAGTATCTCCTCCAAAAGAAATTCAGTTCCTCATCGAGCTGAAATGCTCTCTTTAATTTTTTCGCTTTTCCATATCAGTTATATCTTCAAAGCATAGAGGAAACATAAAATTAGAAAATAGAGAAGATAACGACAAGAAAAGGACCTTGATGCGCCCATTGTCATCTCCTGAAGCAATGGTTTCTGGGGTTATGTTGATCAATTTACTGACTGCTTCACTGTAGAAAAAAGTGAACTACCATATTACTCAATCTTATATTTCATTGGATATGCATGAAGATAGACAAACGGAAAACAGAAGGAAAGAAACTTCACTCATGTGCATCTTCAAGACGAGCAATAACAGAACCAGTCTCCACGTCCGTAGAGAGAATGGAATGGTCTGATGAACCTGTCAAAATTGCTGATATACAGACAATAAACCGATCATTTAAAGGTCGAAAACACCAACAATTTTTGCCAAAGGAAGTAAAAATAAAAAGGAAAATAAAAGCAAGCAAAAAAGAGAATTAAGCAATACCACGTCCGTCATTGATGAATCTAACAGCTCTGCAAGATTCGACATGCGCACGAACTTTAAAGAGCCTAAGGTAGACAGAAAAGTTTAAACGAGCATGAATATACCACTTATACTGTAGGTTAAAGGATTTCATATAAATTTGTGCAAGATGAAGAGTTCTATCTCTTGTTCAAAAAAAATAAATATACTACTCATACTGTAGGTTACAGGAGTCCAAATAAATTTGTGCAAAGTGCATATAGGGGGAAGAAGACCAACGGTTATCCTACCTTTGGGGTAAAGCATTTGCATCATAACGGTACCTGCAAAGACGAACTTAGAATTTAATAAGTGATTGAAGAAAATTAAAATGGAAAATAAAATAGAAAACATGAAAGAGAAAGTACAAGTGGAGATTGCCCCCGATCACACCAGCTGCAACCAACTGGTCGGATGGATGGAAGTCCAAGTCGAAAGGAATGTCTGCAAGGTTTATTTCCATGCCTGTATTTCTAACACTCTGGTCGTATCAACGCAATGGGAGTCTGTAATAAGAGAGAGAGAGTCCCCGTTCGGAACCTCTAAAGTTCAAAGGCAAGCGACACTGCTGTGGCTATGAGAGGCGGATATAGAGTATAATTCGACAAAGAAAATCTGACATGAAAAATCACAACAACAGTTGTACAAAACGAACTCACAGTGAGAAGATATAGAGAATTCCTGAAAAAGAAAGCGACAAACTATGGATGGAACGAATTGTTTGAATTCAGCGATGTGCAATCAATTTAAAAGCTCATGAAAACCAACTATAATGTCCAAATCAAAACTTCCACTTTCTTTCGTCAAAGAAACTGTAGTTTGAGTCATTCAGGAGAGAAAAGAAAATCTAAACGGAGAATGAGAAAATACCAGTATGAAGCGAGTTGAAAACCAGGGCAAACCACCAGCAGGGAGGCGGCGACGGCGGCGACACTGAGCTGCTAAAAAGGGGAGGGAAGTCGGGTGGAGCACGTGAGATGGATTGGAAGAAGAAACAGTGCTGCCGTATAACGTAGGGTTTTTGCCTTCGTTTTCTTTTTTCTTTTTTTCTTTTCTTTTCTCTTTTTTTTTTTTTTTTTTTTGGAAATAAAACAATTTTAACTTATAAATTTGTGAAAGTTTCACTTTGATCCATTTAATCCTTTAACTATTAAAAACAAAATAACAATAATAATAATAATAACAACAACAACTTAGCTATTAATATTTTAAAATATCTTTTTTTTTTTTGTGGTCATTACTTTTGAGTCGACAATTTGTTAGTTACTAGTTTGTATGGGTTGCATGTATTTTGTAAATTCAAAATAGAAGTTTTAAGATATGATTTACGTATAAAAGTTTTTAAATTAAATTGATTGAAGAAAATAATTTTGGATTAAATTTAAATTTATAAGTAATTAACTAATTATATGTATCTATTTATACTTCTATATCTATATATTTATTATTTGGATATATCTATCTATTTATTATTTAGAGATGTTGGAGAGAAATTTTTTATTTTTCTTTTCCGTTTAATTAATGAATATAGTGATATCTTAGATTTAAAGAAAAAAATTGAAAAAATAAAATAAAATGTTGTCTCTAATTAACGTTAAGAAAAAAAAAGGGTTCTAAATTAATCTCATGTTATCCAAAGAAAAAAAAATGCATGTATGGATTTTAGATTTTATTATTTTTATCTAAAATTTGCATTAAAAGAGAGAACAATTTTTAAAAATCGCATGGTATCTAAAAACATAGCCTTCATATTAAATGATATTTATCATAAATCAACTGCTTTTGTTTACAGAAATTTAATGAATTGAGAAGAAAAGATAATTTTTGTTTTTGTCTTCATAAGTTTAATTTAAAAGTTTTGATTGGTTAAGACACTTTTGTAACCATTTTATTTTATTTTTTTAAAAAAAAAATTAAACTTGTTTTATCTCCATTTTGTTACCATGATTGGTATCTTTAAGTATAATAATTGAATTATTAGTCAAATTCTAAAAAATAACTTTTTCAAATTTACCTTTTTTTAGTTCGGTTTTTTAAACCACCATTAAAAGTAAATAACAAAAGAATAAATATAGAGGTAAAAATAGTGTCTGTAAGTTTAATTTTCAAAAAACAGGAGAAAAAAAATAATTACCCAACACACCTAAGTTTTTAGCTTGATTTGGTTATACACTAAATTACAAACTTTAATTTAAACTACATTTTTTTTATATATTTGTTAAAAGTCTTGGAAATTATCTATTAAATTAAAATTGATTATTTCTATTTTGATTTGAATGATAGCCTACGTATTAAATTACAAATTATAATTTAAAATTTAAATACGTATTTAATTACAAATTATGATTTAAAATTTAAACACGCATTTAATTACAATTATAATTTAAAATTAAAACACTTTTAAAAATTACATTTTCATACATTTTCTCTCTAAAACTCCTTTAAATACTGTGAATTTGTTTACATCTTTTCAGGTAGTTTTAATTTTAATCACAAGTTAGTTTGTTTTACGAATGTGTTTGAAATAAAAGAAAAGTTATAATTTAGTTTATATAATTTATAATTAGAATTTAATTTTTATGGTTTGATAAAACTTCATAAACACCGGTTGTAGTTAATAGTAAGAGTAACAGAAAATAGGAAAAAATGCTCGTATATTGCTTCAGGAGATGACAATGGTTTGGTTAAACAACTAGCTAACCGATATGTGGTAGGAACATAACGAACTTTCGAATTTCCTTTAAGTACTTGATCGCGAATGAAGTGCACATCAATCTCAATATGCTTGGTTCTAGCATGAAAAATTTGATTTGCAGCAAGGGCATTGGCATTCATATTATCACACCATAAGATTTGGAGAGCACATCCCCATTTCCTTGAGAAGTTGATGCATCCATATAATTTCATAGGATGCGTGGACAAGTGCTCGATACTCAAACTCTATACTGGAGCGAGCAATAGTTGTTTGCTTTTTAGATGACCACGAGATTAAGTTGTTTCCTACAAACACAGTAAGCAGCTATAGACTTTTTGTCATCGAGGTTTGATGCCCAGTTAGCATTTGAAAAAGCAGAGATTTGAAGATCTCTGGCTTGGTTGAAATAGAAGACCAAGATTCCTAGTGCCGCTGACATACCGAAGAAGTCATTTCACTACTTGCCAATGACTGTCCGTGGGTTTTTGAAGGAATTGGCTCAAAGTATTAACACTATATGCGATGTCCGGTCGAGTGTGAGTTAAGTATTGAAGAGTTCCAACAGTGATATGATATAAAAAGGGAGATTCAAGTGGTATTCCTTCATATTTTGAAAGTCTTTGCCTTGAACACTAGGAGATGCAGTAGGTTTGAGAGTGTGCATGTTCAATTTGCGAAGGAGGTCATTTATATATGTTGGTTGATCGAGGACAATTCCCAGGAAATAGTGTAGTCGGCCCAAGTCTTTTAAAGCAGAGGTGATTGAATAGAGCAAGCTCGAGTCATGAGGAGATTGCAGTGGGAATGACCTTAGCCTTGGAAGCTCTATACCAAGTTAATAGTAAGAGTAACACATAATAGGAAGGAATGCTCGTATATTCCTCGCACTATACAGAGGGCAAAATTCAGCCCTATTTATGAACATATGTTGTCCTTGATGTGGGCAAGAAAGGAATACAAAGAATATATAACAAAATTGAGAAAGAGGGAAAAGGAAACAACCCATCAGAATGAAAGGAAAATAACAACTTCAACAAATCAGATTATTTGGAATATATTTTTCTAATGTGACTTGGCGAATTGGCAGACCGCGTGAATTCTCATCCTTTATCCTCTTGACTTCTTCCAACTGTGAATTCTCTTGTGATAGGAACTATATATGAAAGTTTTATCAAACCATAAGAATAATATTTATGATATTATACCAAAACATAAAAATTAATTATAACTCTTAAGATCATAGGGACTAAATTCTAACTTTTTTTTTTCTTTTTTTAAATTATATAGACCAAATTTGTAATTAAACCTTACACATAGGTCAATATATCAAAAAAAAAAAAAAAAAAAAAGAGAAGAAGATGAGAAACAATAAATTTAAGGACAATTTTGTAATTTTTTGTTTAGAAACATCTTTCTAGTCACTTTAGACTAATTATTAACCAATCGAATTATTTCAAATGTGATATTTTTTTTGTTGTACGTTCAAATTTAAGCATTTTTAATTATTCAAAATCAAATTACGTTCTTAGATTAAAGATAAAAAATCATGATATATCGTCGAAATATCGTTTCTACATTAAAAAATAAATAAATAAAAATAAAAGTCGGTGATATTTTGTTTATCGTCGATATTTCGTCGATATTTAAAAAAAAAAAAAAAAAAAAAAATTCTGGGGCGCTTATATAATATATATTTTGCTTCTGATATTCCACTCAAATCACTGTATTTGCCAGGTTAGTGGAAGATAGGTCGCGAGTTCGATGCATGCATCTTTTTCCCGTTTTTTGTTTCATTACCGTCTCCCTCTTCATTCTTTCTTTTTTCTTTTTCCCTTTTCATATTCCAGTTATTTTTATTATACATATACGTGTGTTTCTCTCTCTCACATTCACGATAATCATTTCTCATTTTATCTATTTTTATTTATAATTCCCTCACTATATACTTCTTCTATTTTCGAATATTATATATAATTTATATTTTATTGTTATTTTTATATCTGTAGTTCATAATCTCAATCCCCTCTTTATCTCTTACTTATTTTTTTCTTTATGTTTTCAATTTTTTAAATTTAATTTTACTTCTTATAATATATTAAAAATACACATTTTTAATAAAAAATATTGTTTATAAACCGATTTTACTCTTGAACTAAATGGATCGTGCTAGATATTATTTTTATAATACTTTTTTGATTTTTCACTATTATCTATTATTTCATTACCAATTATATTTGACTTGTAATTATTGAAAAATTTCACAATATTTTTATAAATAATTTTTTTTAATAAATGAAATATTCCACAGTATTTTTGTAATTTTTCGTGATATGCATGATTTTACTCAAAATATTTATCAATATTTAAAAATATATCGATATATCCATAAATCTGATTACAATATATCATTGTCTTGGATAAGCAACTCTAATGTATTTCTTCAAGAATAAATAATTAAATCAGAAGTACATATATTTATCTAAAATTACTTAGAAGCTACACCAAAAGCATTTGGCCTTGCAATATGATTGTGATTTACTTAGGTGAAAATCCGAGAAAGAGCTACAATTCCTTCCATCACCAAACGGTTCAAAGGGAACCGACTCCTCGGAAAGATCTTTACAGAAACCTCAGCTCCTTATAATAAAATTTGCAAGTAGTTTCTAAACACTGTAAATTTCGAAATCAATAGAATGACAGAGACCCAGAATCATACAAAACAGAAACCACACCTTCAAGATCACCCATGTATGAAACATTGCACAACTGACTTAACAAGAAACAAACACGAAAACAATGGAAAAAAGATACACAGGGTATTATTATTCATGGGATTAATAATCTTCCCCTTCTTCCTCTTCATCGACATCTTCGGCCCCGACTTCCTCGTAGTCCTTTTCTAGAGCAGCAAGATCCTCACGGGCTTCAGAGAATTCACCTTCCTCCATACCCTCCCCCACGTACCAATGGACAAATGCGCGCTTAGCGTACATAAGATCGAATTTGTGGTCAATTCTTGAAAAGACTTCGGCCACGGCTGTGCTGTTGCTTATCATACAGACAGCTCGCTGCACCTTGGCGAGATCACCCCCAGGAACAACGCTTGGGGGTTGATAGTTAATACCGCATTTGAAGCCAGTAGGACACCTGGACAATTCACATGGCACAACTTTAATTCAGAGCATAACATTTAGAAAATTATGTATTCCTATGATCTCTAAGAACCTTTTCTAAAGTAAACCAATTAAACTAACATCCTTTGGGGAAGTTCACTTCAGGATGTATGATACTTTCCAGCTTGATCTCAATCATATCCTAAACATGAATAAATTTTTTATTTTCTGCAGAGGAATTTCCCATCATGCTACTGTTTATAGTAAGACAAGATAGCAAAATGTGCATCATACATTTAAACAATTTAAGCAATAAGATATGGACCATTGAAAGCACAAATATATAATTGGCTTCATAATCTAACAATACAGAGCAGTTAACTCACCAGTCAACAAATTGAACTGTTCGCTTAGTTTTGATGGTAGCAACAGCAGCATTCACATCCTTGGGTACAACATCTCCTCTATACATCAAACAACATGCCATGTACTTTCCGTGCCTTGGGTCACACTTGACCATCATGCTTGAGGGATCAAATACGGCATTGGTTATCTCAGGGACGGATAACTGTTCATGGTAAGCTTTTGCAGAAGAAATCACAGGAGCATAAGACGAGAGCATGAAATGAATACGTGGATAAGGTACAAGGTTAGTTTGAAACTCGGTTATATCCACGTTGATAGCACCATCAAACCGCAGGGAAGTGGTTAAAGAAGAGATAACTTGGGATATCAAGCGGTTCAAGTTGGTGTAAGTTGGTCTTTCAATATCCAACGATCTCCTACAGATATCGTAAATGGCTTCATTATCCAGAAGAACAGCTACATCCGTGTGTTCTAGCAGAGAATGAGTGGAAAGCACACTGTTGTAGGGTTCTACCACAGCAGTAGATACCTGCACACAGAGAATGTAGCATTTAAGAGTGATATTAGAATGATATAATAATGGAAAGTATGCAGATAAAAATTGTCAATTCAGTATTTCTCAGCAGAAACAGATTCTTTTTCTTTTCCTTTTTTACTGATAAGAAACCAACTTTTAATAGGAAAAACAAAAGATAGGCCTTTTCATAAATGTTTTGTCAACATTATTAATGAAAAAATGTGTGGTCTAAGATACCAAAGTCTTTATCATTTGTGTCTTACCTGTGGGGAAGGATATATGGAAAATCCAAGCTTTGACTTCTTTCCATAATCCACAGACAAGCGTTCCAAAAGTAATGACCCCAATCCAGATCCAGTGCCACCGCCAACAGCATTAAATACTAAGAACCCTTGCAAACCAGTGCAATTGTCGGCTAATTTTCGCACTCGGTCAAGGCATAGATCAACTATTTCCCTACCCACTGGAAAATGATGCAATGAAGTAGGATTAGTAATGAATGACCACAGTGAAAAAGGAAACTTTAAGAAAACTTGAAGGAATGGCAATACACGTACCTGTATAATGTCCTCTGGCAAAATTATTTGCAGCATCTTCTTTACCAGATATGAGCTGTTCCGGATGGAAAAGCTGTCGGTACGTCCCAGTCCTTACTTCATCGATAACAGTTGGTTCCAGATCCACAAATATTGCCCTAGGAACATGCTTGCCCGAACCAGTTTCGCTGAAAAACGTGTTGAAAGCATCATGTGCAACACCGATGGACGTGTCACTGCAGCGTACATAGGTAACAAAACATCATTAGAATAAGAGTTATAATTCATGGCAATTAGCCATGGCAAGAGCTTGAAAGGGAAAATAAAATCGAAGGAAAACTTCTTATGCCACTATCAAAGACACTAAATAAACAAAAGATCCATGCTAAAATTTCACTAAACGCCAATATTAATTAATTAATTCAACGAGAAGGTCCCTCCGATAAGATCCCAACAATTTATTTTCTTGAACCAAGAACCGGATCGAGGGCATCTATTCCCATCTTAACAGCGACATCACCACAAACTATCTAACACTAACAAACACCAAAGATTGGCCATTAGATTCGAAATTCCCAGAGAAAACGATTACCAAATCAATTGAGTTAGCTCGATGCAAATTTTCAATTCCAACGAGCACAGACTTGTTATTCAAATTGGAGAAGGGGATCCATAAAGGAACATCCAATTAAAATGAAAATTAAAACCCATTTCCAGATTCGTCCTTTGATCTCACAACAAGACTCGAATCGATCGATGCATCAAGAGATCAGGAGAAAACACCCAAAATTCAAAGACCTAAACGAAATCCACAATTGCAAAATAGAAAACCCCACAAATTCGATTCAGTCCCACTCCCACCCACCATACAGAGTCACTAAAACAGGGGAAATTGAATCTGACGAGTCAAAAACAAATCGAGGATCAATACTGATACATATGTGACATCAATTGACAAACAAAAGCAAACCCAAATCAAGAAATCAAGTAAGAAAAAGGAAAAAAACTACAAACCTGGGCATCAAACCATCCGGCTGGATGCCATGTTCGAGGCAATAAAGCTCCCAACAAGAATTGCCGACCTGAATTCCAGCTTGACCAATGTGAAGACTGATAATTTCCCTCATCCCGAATCCGAATCCGATCTCTCTCGAAGAAGGGGAGGGGAAGGATCGAGAGAAAACAGAGAGAGAAAAGGGAAAAGAGAGGAAGATGCTGCTGAATGTGATTGCCGGCTCGCAGAGGGCAAATAGAGATAATTGATTGAATAAATATCAATCAATTATTATTATAAACGGGAGATTTAGAAATGAAGAAGTTTGTTAATTGTTCATTGTCTCTATTGTTTTGTATTTTTAGGGTTAAACTTAAACCAAGTGTCGGTTTTGGGTGTGGGGATGACGGTAGTTTAGCTTGAGGTCCCTCCATTTTTCACCCCTTTCTTTCTCTCCTCTTCCCTCACGCGCCCTTCTTGCGCGTGGCGTTGACTATACAAAATTCTTTTTTCTTAATTAACAATGATTAGAGATCAAATTACTATTTTAATCCCCCCAAGTCCCCTATAATTTTGTCATCTTATCTTCATTCGACGCCTCACCTTTACTTTTACATTGAAATTTTCAAATCAATTGCTTCTAATTCGTACACTTCTATACTTTTTATTCACTAAAAATAAGTTTTAGTTCAACGATAACTGATAATTTGGTATGACCTTCTTTAAAGGTAGAAAGTTCAATCATCTACCTTTGTAATTATTATATTAAAATAAAATATTCACCATATAGTTTGATTTTGAGACGTAAAATTGTGGTGGTGGAAGGATGGGGACTTATATTGTGGTCGGCCTTCCTACCAGGACGTCTCCTTGGCTGAAGAGCCCCTCTATTAGTACTAGGAAGGGCACGTTCCACTAAACTCGAACTCGACCAAAAGTTCTAAAAACTTTTCTTCGAGATCTTTCTTTCTCTTGTATTTATCAGGGATGAGGAAGTGGAATCACAATCATTACACATTCTTTATTAATTTGATTTTTGGTGATGGCGGGAGGAATCCAAGACCGATCCATTTATTTTAAGAAGTCGGTTCATTGATTCAAGAACATCAATAGGATATTTTTATTTCTATATTTAACTTATATACATCTCAATTGATTTCAAGACAGTTATTCTAATTTGACAATTGATAAGTATCATAAAAGCTATATAAGATATTTTATATAAATGATTGTAAAAGGTTCCTTTCATTTAATGACCATATGGTGGTGGTTTAATGACCATATGGTGGTGGCTGTATCATATGTATGGTTATATGATAGAAAATTTGAGATGTTTTAAAATATAGAGAGAAATGGAATATCAAGTGAAGAAGGGATGGGGTTGAAAGATTCATGGTGAGTTGTCAAGACAAAAGAAGCTGACATTAGCCAGCTGTGCTTGTCTTTGTCCTATATACAACCCAACATCATCCACAAAGACAAAATATCTGATTGTTGTTAATATCATTTTTATTCCTACTGACACATGCAACAAACAATATTCTTTCTATAATTTAATCTTCAGCCAGTCCAAACTAAAGAATAAGAGCAAGTTCCATCAACCGTTTACACATGAACAAAAGGGGAAAAAACATTGAATTGATCAGTTGCCACCATTGAGTCTATTTTAACTTTGTTTGCTTAGTTGATTATGATAGGGCGATTGGTTTGATTGATTCAAATCTAAAGATATGATTTCCACCCCCCTTTCAACTAATAACTCGGTTCAACATAAATTTTAGTTAAAATCAAAATGTGTTTGATTTATTTTTTCAAGACTCTAATTTTATAAATAAGTCATTTTAGATAGAAATAAAGTGTTTAACAAATATTCAAAATAGATTTTGAAATACTTTTAAAGTATAAACAATTTTTACCAAAAGAGTTAAGAACTTGTTTAGATTCACTTGAAAGGAAAAAAAAAAACTCATTCTTATTCCAATACTTTTGATAAAAGCTAATTAAAATACACTTAAAAAGCTATTTCGAATAGTTGTCAAACACTCTAATTTCTTCTAAAATAACTTATTTTTTAAATTAAACACTTGAAAATATATTCCAAACACACCCCAGAAACTATAACACCTTTCTATTTAAAAACACTTTTAAATATTTAGAAAATCAATTCAAACTTCACCCGGCATCTTATCTATGCTTCTGCCTAAAATCCAGATACATTACAGAGAAAAGAGGGATCATACATGCAGCTAATTTAACAAACAGTCTAAGTGTAGCAGCTGGGGGCGTGGATCTACGTTTTGTCCTAAAAAAACATGAACAATGTTAAGTTATAACATGTAAACAGAAGTTGTCTTGTGTAGGTCTCTCTTCCAAGGTTCCTGTTCAGAGCAGTTTACGGTTACAAATGTCCAAATATTTACATTACATAGTAGCCTTGACATTGTAATTAAGAAAAGCTCCAATATCCTAAAGAAAGAATTGTCAGTGAATCAATCGCTTAACATCCAAAGAAGGGTCCAAAAGCAATCAGGGAAGTGCAGACCATGTAAAACATCATTCAGCTTCAACGTACATTCTCCTTTTTCTCACCCTCGCAACCATGTGTTCCTGTATGACGAGTTATCACGCAGAGACGCATCGTGGGGTTTGTATTCCATTACATACCCGTGTGGGAGCTTTAAGTGCCTTTTGATTGAATCTCGCAGACCCATCACTGCCTGGTAAGCAATAACCATACATTAATTAAAAACTCATGATCCCGTTTCCGACTTATGTGTGGTGAGTAGCATTAAAAGATCATGTTACTGACCTGATGATCAGATGCATTGCGGTTCCAGACGCTCAAAATATCCTCGTTGAAACGAATGCTAAGCACGGCACCACATATGTTATCGCCAAAATCAAGTTGGTCGCCCACTAATGCAAGAACCTGCATAAGGTAGCTGAATATCAGCCTTCCGTAAATAAAAGGAAACATCCATTCGATGGAATTACAAAATATCAGCATTCGGTGAATAAAAGCCACGATGCACAGAACTTATCCATTGGAAAGTAGCTGAAAAAGGAAACATCCATACCACCATCAATGTGCATGTGAATACGACCAACTCCCCACTGTAACTAATACTTCGCGGTTTTAGGGTTTTTTTTTTTTTGGGGGGGGGGGGATCTACTACTTTTATTATTACTATTATTATTTAAGAAAATGAAGATATTGAATAATCATACAACAGTATTTTCAGGCAACTTCAGATTTCAACAATCAAGTTGAGAACAGTTAATTAGGAATTAAGAAACCCAAGGGAAAAATAAATAACTAATGGCATATTGATCCATAACGATGTCCTTTTTGCTATCACTTACCAAATCTTCCCAAAATCGGCCAGATACAACTTTCTTAAATCGTATTATCCACTTTCCACCATTGCAGTTGGCAGAATCCTGAAAGATGGTTGCATTTGCATTGAAATAGGAATTAGACTCCCCAATAAGCCGAGAAATATAAAATTCCAATACAATATCTTAATTTACGAAAAAGTGCAGAAAGTTCACTCCCTAGTAAGCCTAATGAAAAATATGCATCCAGCATTTCTTGATGTATTACCTCCCAGAGTGGACGGATTCCTTCCTTAAAAAGATGCAGATCTGTCGGGCTTGGCAATGACGAAGGACGAGCCAAATGGCAATAGCTTACCCAAAAACCTTCAACCTACATGCATGAGGAAAACAAAGTTCAATCATTTGAAAAACAAATAATTGTAAAGACTCGTAAGATAACTTTAGTATAAGAATAGTTTTACAAAAATCAATGTTGACAAATCATACCGAGCTGAAGTCCACAATCTTTTTTATGTTGTCCTCATATGACGTTTGAGTCCGAACTCCAGGTGTTCGACGGGTGTACCAAAAAGCAAACTTGTGCTAGATGCCGGAACAATCCAAATTAGTCAGTTGCACACAAAAAAACTGATCTTTCTATAAGCCACTAACCACACCAAAACAAACTAACTTTTTAGACACTTTCACTTTCCAAATTCTCTAAAAAGGTGGTGACATGAAAAGGTCTAAAACACCCACAATGCAAAATAATAAAAATAGTAAACACCGGGAAATCTGAAATCTCCAAACCATAAAGTTAACTTCATCTCAGAAGTTTCAAGAAACGAAAGTACCAATATGGTTCAATAGAATATGAACAGGTCAGTTTCCTATCATTGGTGCACAACAAACAAACAAAACGGCCGAACACTCACTACAGACCTTTTTTTAAGACACAATGAGAGAATTTTTCCATGCCTACGATGCAAAGAAGCTTATGAGAAAGCACTTTAATAGGTGTTAACTAAAGAAAATATTAAATCAAAATAGAGAGTTGAGAAACTATGTGTAGGTCGAAAACAGCAGAAATCCACAATCTACAGAAATTCCCAGATGAGTTTAATAGAACAGCCTTCTTTCCACCCACCATTTGCAAAGATTCGGGCAAAGAAGTTGAGCATCTTTTGTAATATCTTGAAGGAAAGACTTGAAACTAAAAGAATCCAAGAAATCACAAGTCAGACTCCATTTATCTTCTATTGGGTTGAAAATGAACTTAGCGAGGACATCAGCATGTACTTCCCATTCGTGATTTCCTTAATTATTCAATTGTTTTTTTTCTAAATTTAAAATTTCAAGAGTTCGCGGAGTTCTAAATTCAAAGTGATCTGTTTTGGAGATCCTAAATTTTGTGTTTTAGCCATTGTCAACTATATAATAACCCTTAAGAATGAAGGTCTTCAGCTTGATAACATCTTTCCAAGGACCTTCAGAGTATTCGGTAGCCAGCAAAACTGACCACCACTATACTTTGGAAATGCTAAAAAGGCGTAAATCTCCTCCAAAGAGCATATTTCTCAAAGGAAAATCTTAGTAATTGCCATTTGGTGAGGAGAACATTCCTTGCCAGTTCCCACAACCAAATTAACCTTGTGCTAACCAACTAAATGAACTTCTCAACAGAGCATCCATCCCAATTGAGATCTTTCATGACCTTTTCGAAAGTGGTATCAACTTTAATAGGGGTGGACAGGTAATAAGTTGGAAAGTGAGAGAAAGAGATATACTCGCAACAAGGTTAATCTGCCACCCTTTAGAATGAATATTGCACTTCCAAAGTTAATTTACCACCATAAGAAAAAAAGTTCCACTTCTAGCCTCAAAGTTTGCCTTGGATTTTATCAAAAAAAAAAAAAAAAAAAACAGGGGATTCATCCGCAACTTTGTGACAACTTTGGATTTTAGCCTCATACTCCTCCAGTCCTCCTACTAGTCTACACAACTTGATAGGTCTACTCTCCTTCCAAATCCACCTAATTTAATAGATCTCTACTTGCTTGCCGCATCTGGAGCACTTTTTGCCCAATATGGGGATTCATCCACAACTCTCACTACTTTTGTTCGAAATCACTAAGAATCTCACTCACACAAGTAGGTCTAGACCATGGTTTTAATACCAATTGATAAGGACATTGAAACCTCCACCTATCTCCACAATGGCATGATATTGTCCATTTTGGGCATAAGTCCTCGTGGCCTCGTTTTTGGAACCACCCAAAAGGCATCACACTAACGGAGATAGTTATCCACACTTATATACCCATGATCAATTTCTTTCCTAACCAATGTGGGACTTTGTTTGCACCTAACAGTGCATTATGTGAGTGGAGTTTACCACCTAGGTTTCAATGAGCTTGTGATCCTTAGTGTGCCTTGCTTTAGACAACATCAATATACAAAAATACTAGGTGCACACAACAATCTACCATTTCAAAAAAAATACGACTTATGCATGACAAACACATCCAATAAATAATCCTTCAAAAATGATCATGAACAGATATTCAATACACATTTTAATATTTTCAACCAGTGAATTATACGATATAGAAATTTAGATGAACACATTTGAATTCTCATTGTAATATACACTTTTAGGCTAATGTAAATATTATGAGGAAAATTATATTTCAATAAAGATAACGTTTATCAAAAATAAAATGAAAAAAAAATACTCAAACAGATATTCAAGAAGTCTTCCAAGCAAAATAACTTTCTTCACAAACATCATCATTTTTCTATGTCACAAACATCATTATTCCATGTCTTCTCACGCTACTTCATTGGGTTTAATAAGCAGGCTTTATCGATTCTCGTTCTTTGTTTCCCCTTTTGAACGTTTTGTTTCAGCTACCTTTTCTTAAATAAAAAAAATTCTTGTCAATCATTGAGAACTTAGATGAATCCAGACTCCAAGTAGAAGATTACAGGAAAATATAACAATACCATTCATATAATAATTGGAAAAGGACTTTTGAATTGGCACACCAAGGGGTCACGTGGAATTTCAGTCTCCACCTAATATATTCACTAGAAAACTTATCTTCAAACGAACTATTTGTTTCTATCAACCCAAATTTCCCAAAACAGTGCTTTAGTTAAATTATTCAATAAATAAACGTTAAACTTTTGCTTTCTTTTAAATATGAGCCCACCAAAGAACAGAAGCAGATTTTTCTTAACACTATAAAAAACTTGAGGAATTTCTAAATTCCTGCACTGCAAAATTCCAAATTTTTCTGCTAAAGGAGCCTGAAAGAAAAATGTCCATATTATCTTTGCCTGTCTTTGAACATAGAACACATGTACTCAGATTAATAACCCAAAAAAGACACATTCTCTGAAGCTTTTCTGCTGAGTTTACTCCTCCAAAAGCAAAATGTTAATCGAGAAATTGAACTTCCTTGGGCTATTGGCACTCTAAATAGCATGAAATGTCTCCTTTGGAATTAAAGGGCCAACCACAAATTCTTTAATAAAAAAGTTCGCTGAAAACGTATCTAAAATTTTTAGCTCCAAATTCTTCCATTAATCTTTGTAAAAGAATTACACTATTAACCAGTCAGATGCAAAAGATTACAAAATTCTCCCAATTCCTCGTACTAGACATTTATTCTAGTAAGTAGTTTCCATTATGTTTTCTCATCCCACAAACCAAAAAAAGAAGCTTACTAGTGCAAAAAAGGAGGAAAAAACCTTCAAAGAGATGAACATGGTTTTCTGTTTCCATTTGTTTATTTACTTATTTCTTAGAATCATTTTTGAACAAGATATGAAACTTGAAAATTCTGCCAATTCCTTGTACTAAACATGTATTCTAGCAAGTGGTTCCATTATGTTTACTCATCCTACAAATTTATTTTTTTTTATTTTTTTATTTTTTTATTTTTAATAGGAAGCTGATTTGTGCAGGGGGGAACTTTTCAAGAGATGAAAAGGGTTTTGTATTTTCATTTGTTTATTTGCTTATTTCCTAGGATCTATTTTTTTTAGAATCTAAAAAAGTAGTGTATAATATTTCGTCCAAAAAAAAAAACTGTGAATTATTTACCATTACCTTTTCTCCTAACCAGAAGCAAAGTTTTTCATTGATAAAATGAAAAGACAACAATACTCAAAAGATACAAACTCCACGAAGGAGTGAGAGAAGAATAAAAAGATTACAGAAAAAAATTAAGCATATAACCAGAAAATAAAATAATGGAAAGTGATCCAATCAAAGAACATTTAAGAATTAAATAACCAAGCTAATCCACAAAAATCAGCAATGAAACCATCTTCCTGCTTTGAATGCAAATTTTGAAGAGTATGAGCCAAAAGAATATTGACTAATCTCTCAAAACCTCTCACTCTACAAAATGACAACCCATTTCAATGTACCAAAAGAAGTGTGCTTCCAAACATCACCTGAGAAAATGACCCCAAAATGCCATGATGCAAGGAACTCATAGGAGAATCCTTTGATTTGATGCAGAGACAACTCTTCCACATTTAAATTCATATACCAACAAAGCGTCTAATCAACTAAGAGCTAACAACTCTTGCTTAAGGTTACAAAAATAATGATTCCAGGCAACTCTTGTCCTTTCTTAACCCCTTTTACCTTTGCTTTTGTAGCAGCCATGGTTAGACCTTGCTTGAGAAGCCGACCTCCTTCGAAGAAACTTCATCAGAAACTTTTTAACGCTAATCTTTTGGAACAATCCCCATGACCTCTGATGATTCGTGATAGAAACTTTACTGAATATGTAGAAAGATAAAAACCAACTAATTCTGTACTCGATTACCATCTGACTTTAATGATGAATTTTTCAAATCTGAAGACCACAACTTCTAGGATAGATGAGAATTTGTTAGGTACTAGAGTGGAGGAGGACGATGAAGTTCTTGATTAGAATTAGTCTCTGGGTCATTTTTAGAAGAATCCTCCTCTTTAAAAATTAAACCTAAAACTTCAGCATAAGATTCCTCACTAACATCATCTAAAGATTTTCACATTATGTGTAAACTGGACTCCACACCACTCAGGCTGATGTCAAACTCCCCATCAGAATAGTCGAACCGTGAAACTGAAAAAATGTAAGGAATTATGGATGTACCTTTGGTCAAAACAATCTCCAAACTCACTGAATGGGTTACTTTACAGCTGTTATCCTTGAGAACTAAAGACTATGAAGGCTCAATAGGTGAAATGATTAGATTTGTTACTTGCTGTGCAAAGAAAACCAAAAATCTTGACCATGATAAAATAAATAAGACATTCAAAATCACATCTACTGGTGCCCGATTTGACACGGTTAATCAGCTTAAATGATAGTGTCCATGCTAACCAGGTGGTCAAGATAAGACATACACGCATGGGACATTAATTATTACCATTGAGATTCTTTTGGATTGGAGTCCCATCTTGTAATTGGGTGTGCAGGTTGTTTTGTCTTTTGGGCTTGCCTTGTATTCCCTCGTATATCCTGTCATCTTTCTCAATGAAAGTTCGATTTCTTAAGGAAAAACAAAAAAAAACAAAAAAAAAACAAAAAACAAGAAAAAAACAAAAAACAAAAAACAAAAAACAAAAAGCAAATCGCCACAAAAGGCTCCTTGTTGTACCTTGTAACATAGAGATTGTCTCGGGTACAATTTTCACAGACAATGTGAGAAGTTATTTTCCTCAAATGCAAATTTATACCCCTCTTCACAAATAAAACACCATGAGGTAGGACAGTTATCCGGCTGACAGCTGAGTTCCGACAAACAGGCACAAGAAGACTCTTCATTTCTTCAATCAATGAAATCCTAATTACACCGTTCTGTTTATAATTAAGCTTAAGTAATCAAACAGAACAACCTTGAAACTACCCAACGCATCTTGCCTACACCCCTCCCCCGCTGGGCAAAATACTGATAATGAGTATCAATAGCGAAAAACTAGTGATGATACTCTATTCATCTAAGCACGTGTGACTGGGAGTAAACCAAATGAACATAGGGGATCATTTTAACAACATTTCCAACTTGAAGATCCGATAATAGCACAGTAATAATGGTAGACGCGCCAATTCTTCGAGTAGATCAAAATTCAGATACATTATACGCACGTATTTGTGTCTGCAATAGAGAGATAAAGAGAGAGAGTACCTTTAGGGGATGAAGACCATCTTTAAGGTCTCGAGCTACGCGTTCACTTAAATCTTCAGCTTCTTTAGCATTTGTGTCATCGGAGAGTGAGGGTGGATGAGAAGAATCAAAAAGTGGTTGAGCAGAGTTGAGCTTGTTGTTGTCGTTTGCAGAATCAAAGTCCCTCTTCTCGCCTACCAACTCCATTGACAGCTTCTTCTTCGGTCTTCGTATGCCCTAAATTTGCCCTTATCACCAACTTTGTGCGTCCACGAGACTGCAAATTAAGCAGACCGACACAGAACCGGAAAGGGGGAGCTCTTGGTATAACAAAACTAATATAAAAATAAAAACTATTTTACGGCTGTATGTGTAAAAAATAATAAAAAGATATATAATCCAAAGAAAAATATCTTTTGATCCGCGGTTTTGAGTAGGGACCCGATGATCCGAAAAAACCAATCAACTCAACACAATCCAATCTGAGTTGGGTTAGGTTCAAATAAATAAAAATTTTATGGGTTGGATTGGTTCATGCGTTCACCTAATATAACTCAAACCAACCTGAATTTATTATTAACTTTAAAATATATATTTTTTATTACTTATAACACAATTATTTATACATATATTAATTTTAGTTTTATTTAATTCCAATACTTTTTGAATAATTTATTTTTCAACAACTCTTAAAAGTAATTTCTTTGCACTTTAGAAAGAAAATTTTCCCTATATAAATAAAAATTGAGTTGTTAATCTTAATTCAATATATTAAAATAATTAAATTAGATTTTTACATATTTACGTTTTGCTTATTTTTAGAACAAAATTTTAAATAAATGACCCGATTAACCCGAATCAACCCAACCCAAATATTTCATGGTTGGGTTGGGTTGGGTTTCATTTTTTAATAAAGGTTATTGGGATTGAAAAAATTTACAACCCGAACAATTGGGTTGGGTCTAAAAAGTATTTCAACCCAACCCAACCCATGAACACCCCTAGTTTTGAGTTTATAAAGTCTATATTTCAAAATGTTACTGTTTTTAGTTTATTAGGTCCAATATTTCAAAATGTTACACATATCTATGGCTATTTGGGACATAGAGTTGGTTATGATAATTTGTAGTTATTGTAATTTGTTAGGTTATAACCATCATAGATTAGCCAAGTGTTAAATATGAGGCATGATTTGAAATTTGAGTTGTTCTGAATCCTATGCACAACCTTCCGAGGGGATCATCATGAAAAATGACTAGCTAGTATCGCCTAAAAACGACAGCAGACACAACATAAAAATCTCACGGTTCAAACTAATGGAAGAGACCGTATGATATGTTGACACATTTCCTACACCCACTTACTGTGAACTACTTCCTCTATTCACCTTATTATTGACTCATGCAAACACTTTCTGAATAGAGCAGTTGTGATAAAAAGTGACACAAAGCCTAGCATCCCTATAAAAATACCACTAGATCGAGCACCAGTGATTTTGTATCCGGTCAAAATCTTGGTCAATTGATCGAATTGGGTAGTTCCAGTACGAGCAGGTGTGAACTTTTAGAGACGTGAGAGCTAAAAACAATATATCGTATATATTATTAATCTCCCATTAAAGTGTTCTAATTATTTGGGTCTCTCTTGTACTTAAATATATTTCGATTAAAAAAAACACCCTAAATCTATGTGGTTTATTCAAGTCTAACGTTTATATTTGGATTTAACCTACAATGTCTAAGTTATAAAACCTTTTTATTACCTCACACCGCTCACGCATGCTCATAAAACCAGTTAACAACGCTCAATATCTCTGTTATAATCCCCAGGTAGCAGGTATTACGTTAACCGTCAACTTAAGTACCTTCAGCCTTAGACAGGATTATAGACCGATTGAGTTTGTAATCGTGTTTTATAAGATAATGTTGAACATAAAAAAAAATAAATAATGTTTATGCTATGTCTCGCTTATGCACTACTGATGAATAATTGATTCAAGTTCTTGTCCTCGACAAGGCGCCAAAAACTTGTAATATTAAATTTATATTTTTCTATCCTTATCTAATGTGTTGCTTATGAATGAATATGAATATGATGCTCTATGCGCTCAAGTGCTTTGCGATAAAGATATTATTGCGATACTACGTTCTAGGTGTATGCGATGGTGATAATATGCTTCGTAGTATGCATTCGTGTAGTGCGCGTCACAAGTTTTCTTACGCTGGAACTAAGTATAATTCCAATACAAGTTTCTCAGAATGACCTGAGGTCGAACACGGGGATTGTTGTTATTTAGATGCGATACTAGTGTGGTATTAGCGACCGGTTAAACATAAAGAATAGAGAATTTGGTTTGTGCAGAAAATGTAAATTGCGATGAAAATGAATTGCATTAAAGTAAATTGCGATGATAAAATAAATGACTAAACTACTAATGATACAGGGTGGGGACTGGCTGTGAAGTTGTACAAAAGAATCTAATGAATGCGGTGGCAAGTCTTGTGAATGAATCAGAAAAGAATGAGTTGAGGGAGAGGACATCGCAAGTTCGTCAATCCTGTTAAGGACGCAACTGAGGTTCCACTTTTCCTTGGCTTACACCTTTCAGTGATCGGTCGCGTTCCCATATGTCTATGGTGAAACAGGGATGAACATAATGAATGCAAGGTTGTTTCCATCTCTGGAAATACTTCTCGCTTTAGTTAACGCATTATTCCAACCTTCTCTCGATAGGCAGAATGACATCTTCACTTCTGCTCTCACAGGTGAAGATGCCGTCGAGCATGCTTTAGCTAAACTCACCCGATTACCTTAATAAGGATTAACTCACTCGCTTAATTCTTCCCTTTTACCCAGGGGATTAAGGACACAAGATGGAGAAAATGGATGATAAATGTATGAAAGGAACAAAGAGATGATAATGATGGCGATAATAATATTTAAATCTAAAGATCAGCATTTGATACATGATTTGTGAATGAAAGATTAAAGAAAGATGAACACAGTAGATGAATGAAAGAATAGAAACAAATATGGAAAGCATGTCAATGTCTTGACATAGATCCCGATCGGAGACGATGTGCTTGCCGGCGTGTGGATGAGATGGAGTGGAAAGTTTCCCTCTCAGGCTTGCTTTCCCGATAGAAGTGACCTCTTGCATGGAGCTTCTGCTTTGGGAATGGGAAGAATTTCTTGCTCAAAGACTCACATTTCAGCCTTGTCTCGTCGTTCTCCCGGATTTTCTCTGTAAAGTCTCTTCAGACCAACATTCTTTACAATGAATTCAAGGAAGCTATTTATAGACCTCGGCTCTTGTATTGGTGATCCCACTGTGTAATTCTAATAATTCCTGCCATGGCGTAATGAAAAAATCCTCTCTGCTCCACGATCAATCTGTCAGAATCGTACAACAGAAAGCTATACACGTTAGAAGTCCTGCAAATGCGTTGCTCTTCACATCTTCGATCGATCGTCGCATGCACTGCAATTGCATTGATCTTTTCGTTCTTGATCGATTTTCGCATGCTGAGTAGATGCATTGTTCATTTTTGTCCTCGAGCAATTAACGCATGCGGTGATCTATTTCCTGCAAAATAAAGACTTGGACATTCCATTTTGCCATCGCATTGAGGTTAATGGGTGTGTTCATGACACTTTATAATTTTCGCATTTCTAAGCCAATTCTTATACTATCGACACAACTTTTCCTTCTTTTTGCCGCATAATCTAATTAAAACAGCACAAATAACTTGTATTTCTACAAGTTATCACACCCCCAAATTTAGATATATGCTTGTCCTCAAGCATGTCTTTAACTAAGGCAATTTCGCTCAACTCCTATCCTAACTCTGTGTCGATCGACTACTCTGAATGCTCTGCCTCTACAAAATTACTCAACACCGCAAGTTCCTTCTATCCTTTAACATTTCATCACATGCTCTACTTTATTCTTATCTAAAACAAACCTCTACCTAAAAGTCCCTTCTAGTTTTGAGAAGAATGTTTCACCTCTTCTTGCAAAAACAACGAAGTGCGTTCTTTATGCGGTGGCCTGGTTTGCGTCATCGTACAGAGAATGTTAATCATGGTTACACCCTTCGTTTTGGCTTGCTCCCACAGGTTTCATGCGAGCATCCAACTTCGGTTGTGTACCAATCTCAATTTCAACTCTTGATTTTCAGCCAAGTTTTACTTTTGCTGGTCAAAGAAGTTGTCTCTTTTATCCTTATTTTCTCTCTCTCTCTCTCTCTCTTTTTTAATATTGCGTCAATCCTGGAAACCTACCTTCGTTTTGACTTGCTCCCATGGGTGTCATGCGAACATCCAATTACGAGTAGGTTCCTTTCACGACTTAACTCTTATCAGGTTGGGATTTTCCCTTGCGCTGACAGTGGAGTTTTTATGATTTTTTTTTAATAATAATGAACGCATTTGTTTGATATGACCGCATCCGCTTGATCGCATCTGCTCAGACCTTCCCCACCCCAAAATTTAGAGATGTGCAAGGTCCTCATTGCGTTATTTTGGACAGAACAGACAAAACACTTAGTCAAAATTTTGAAAAGAAGGTTTGAGCAGAGTCTTGAAATAGAGAAGGTAAAGTAGAGCTATTGCGATGAATTGTCTAAGTGTTAGTTAGAAAATGCAATGTATAAGAAATATTGATAAGGGTATGCATACTACTCATCATGGCAGCATAATTAACAACGCAAAATAAAAGACAAGAATTACCGCAATAATTGACAAAGGATGATAAGTAAAGAGGATAACGCATATGGAAAGAATAATTACTCAGTTGTATAAAATTTGACTAAGTATACAAAGAATTACAAACATGGCAACACAAAATTTTTGCATGTACAAAAGTATTCAAGGTATAGCTTCTATATACAAAAAAAATAATGAAAGAATGGCCACAAAGAAAAATAGAAAAATTGCGGAGAAGGTGGCACACCCCCAAATTTAGAGTTGCGGCGGGGGATCTTGAGGAGGATGTTGCGGAGGAGCTCGTTGAGGCGCATCTTGAAACTACAGAGGTTGCTATAGATGGGGAGGCACCATGGGACCATGTAGATATGCCGTTAGAAAATTAAAGTACTCATGGTTGCGCTCTGCCATTTGTCTTTGGTTCAGATGGATGGTAAAGGTATTGCGTTGAATATTAATCATTGCCTGCCGCACCATTGTATTACTGTGTTGCAACTCTGCATTGTTTCTCCTGCAACTCTGTTATTACTTGGCTGAAGAAGTTAAGTTGATGAGAGAAGAGGGGCCATATTTATGCTAAGTCAGCAGCAAGGGTTGCGATGGTGGGTTGTGCCGTCGATGTTTCACCAACAACAGTTTGAGGTTGAGCAGAAGGGCCTATTCCCAAGCCGTGTGGTTTGTCAACATGCAGCAATGAAGGTGAAAAGTAAAGTGGAGATGGATGGTGGGGAGACGCTGCTAGGAATGCGGTCAGTTTGAATCTGGAGTGAGAAGGAGGTTGGTGAAGTGTTCTGGAAGAGAGGAAATGGGCTCTATTAGAGGGCTAGGCGGGCAAATGATTAAAGGCACAGGGTCCAAGGGTAATTGGGTTTGCTCTTGTGGTGATTGTTCTTGGACCTTTTTCTTTCCTTTATCATTTATGCGCTGCTTTTTTGGCTTGGGTTGTCGCGGCGCATTCAGATCTATGAGGGGCCGTTTGGGTGGAAGCTCGGGGCAATGTGGGGAATCCTTGAGAAGCATTCTCAGGATCTTCGTATGGATGAGGCCGTGGACTTCAGGCATGGGTTCTTTATCAATGTCTACACCTACAGAGAGGCATAGGCTCGAAATCGTCTACGGAAAGAAGTATTGGCCACTCACATGGCCAACAAAGCCTCGAATCTGCTTCGTAATCAAATGGCCTACATCAATCGGAATGCCTCGCGCGATACAATATGCGGCCATCACTCGATCCCTTGAAATGGTTTTATCATGCGTTGTTGGGATGAGTCGCCATTTCACCAAGTATACCCAAAGTCGCGCCTCTGGGAGTAGCTTGTTGGAGGTAAGGGTCTTAATGCCTGTCAATGATATCGACCACTGGGTGGTTGGTTGCGTTAATACTTTCAGCACATCTTCCATGTGTACTTCTTTAGGATCATCAATTATTTTGTTACCCGGTGCTTCCGGAATGTTCTTCAACTTGTATAGTTCATTGATGTCCCTTGCGCTAAATGACACTACCCTCCCCTCTATGATCACTGCATCTTCAGTGTCATGGAGCCGACCATGATAAAAGGCCCTTTCTACTGCAGGAATAATGATGGATGGGCATTGGTAGAAAGTCTCCCACCCATGTTCCAACACTACACTTGTAATCAGATCTGGTAATGGTGTTGACGCCGGGAAGAAACTCATCTCCATCATCAGATCATCATTTTCTTTCTTTGTTGATGGGCGCCTCCTGGTCGACGCAAGCTCGCTGCTCTTAATTTTAGCTTTGCCTTTATCTTAAGCGGACGTAAGGTGGGACTTCTGTCTTTGTTTGCGTCCCCTTATCTTGCGTTGCTCTTCTTGTTCCTTTTTCCATTCTGCCACTTCTTTTCTCTTATTTTCTCTGACGCGCTGCACATTTGCTTTGTATCGTTTTTCCTTCTCCTTCTTTTCTTCTTCTTTTTCTTCTCTCATTTCTTTCTCAAACTGCTCCGAGGCAAGCAATGTGTGTTGCTCATCCTCGAGCCTTTTTCTTTCTTCTTCTGCCGCCCTTGCGTTGTCACGACGTACGTCCTCATTGTGCAGTTTTCTGGCCAAATCGCCTGATCCGATGATTTGATGCGCACGTGACATCTTTTATTGTTTCTCCTCTTCTTCTATTTTCCTTCTCTCATTTCCTTCTGTTATGCGTTGAAAAAATAATGGGTCACTGGTTAACCCTTGCGGCGCATTCTCCTTGCGACGCTGCATCAGAGGGGTAATGTCTGGATCTTCTCTATCTTTAGTCGCAACCATTCTTATATGCATTGATGAGACTTGAGGTTGCGCTGATGCTTGGGCTTGCGTTGACACCCCCTCTTCCACCCATGCGGTGGTGGATTCTCCATCGAAATCTGGCCTTTCCGCCCTCTTCCTCTTCTCTTCCTTCAAGCGCTTCTTTTCACTCTTCTTCTTTTCTCTCTTCTCCTTTTTCGGTCGGGCAACTTCATCTTATTCTACTCGTTTTTCTTTGCCTTTTCTTTTCTTCTTCCCTTCGATCGTCTCTGGCTGCTTCTTCGCTCCTACCACCTCCAAAACAACCCTGATGGGTCCCTCATTGGAGTTTGTTGGAATAGTCTCCTTAGGATCCGCAATGGCCAGGGCCCTTCTCCGCGAAGCTTCTGCCATTTCCTCCTTCGAAGGCAGGGGCTGGTTTACAACTCTAGCTTCTGGTAGCCCTCCCTCTCTTTCCATATTACTTAAAATGCTCCCAAATACCTCTTTGTCATCTCTTCTCTTCAGCTCACTTTCTGACGAAGGTACTAGGAGCGCCACCTCAGGTCTGGTGGCAAGGGCTTTCTCCGTGCTTGGCCCCTCTTGGATGGTGAGTGGTTTGGCTACAGAGAACTTTCGTCGAGGTTTTCCAGCGATTCTTTGGGCAGGCTTGGGCTAGGCGGTGAGGCGAGGAAAGCCGCCTCCCGTGCAGTGACGGGGGCTTGGGAAGGCGATGATGGTAGGGAAGATGAGTGTGAGGATTGGCCAGCCATGGTTTCAGTTGAGTGAAAGAGTTAGGAAAATTTTGGTTTTAGGAAGGGAATTGGAAGGTTTAGTATACAGAGAAAATTCTTAGGGTTTCTTTTGTGAGAGATTCAAATAAGCTCCTCGGTTGAAGAAGGGTGAGATTTATAGGTTAGGCCTTGATGGCCCCAACGCAATCTTTACGTGGCAGGCTTCGAGATTCTCAAAAAGCCTGCCGCCGCGCTCCTTCCATTTATGATTTAGCAGGAAGGACGTCCTTTCGTCTGCTAAGTCATAATTCCTTGGAAGCTTAAACAATTTGACTACTCTCTCGCAAAGATTTTATCATTTTATTTTATTCGGACGGGTGCAATGTTAAGGATTAACGCAATGCATCCGTTGCCGTAAATGCATATTTGCGGAGGACGGAGACAACGTATGCATTAGCGCAACACACCCCTCAATGCAAACACATTTCTGGAGGACGGGCGCACGGTATTTCTATCAGCGCAACACTACCTCGACATAGTGCACTTTTGCTGAGAACGGGCGCAGTGTACACACGCGCGCAATTCATCCATCAACGCAATGCATTTATGGAAGATGGACGCAAAGTGTATCGATCAGTGCAAGACATACCCGTCATCGCAATGCATACCAGATGTTCATTAAAGTTTTTTATTATTATTATTATTATTATTATTATTATTATTATTATCAACAACGCAACGCTTATCCCAAAGCCAAGTTGATAAGCCTTTGCGGTGTTCATTTTCTTTTTATTAATCATTCACAGAACTTTAGGAACAACGCAATGGTAAGACAGAAATGTAAATAAATTCAACACAACATGAAATTAAACTATCGCAAGTAATAAAATAAGTTGAATAACACAATACTAAAGCAATAAACTAATTTATGAAAGCAGTAAAGACTAATTTAAGAAAGTAGTGAATAACGCAACGAAGAAAGCGGTAGAGAAAGCTGTAAAGAAAGCGATAACGAAAGCGATAAAGATAGATGTTAGAGATGCTGATTGAGAAAAAAAAAATTGTACAAAAGAATCTAATGATACAGGGTGAGAACTAGTTGTGAAGTTGTAAAAAAGAATCTAATGAATGCGGTGTCAAGTCTTGTGAATGAATCAGAAAAGAATGAGTTGAGGGAGAGGACATCGCAAGTTCGTCAATCCCGTTAAGGATGCATATGAGGTTTCGCTTTCCCTTGGCTTACACCTTTCAATGATCGGCCGCGTTCCCGTACGTCTATGGTGAAACAGAGATGAACGTAATGAATGCAAGGTTGTTTCCATTTCTAGAAATACTTCTCACTTTAGTTAATGCATTCTTCCAACATTCTCTCGATAGGCGGAATGATATCTTCACTTCTGCTCTCACAGGTGAAGATGCCGTCGAGCATGCTTTAGCTAAACTCACCCGATTACCTTAACAAGGATTAACTCACTCGCTTAATTCTTCCCCTTTACCCAGGGGATTAAGGACACAAGATGGAGAAAATGGATGATAAATGTATGAAAGGAACAGAGAGATGATAATGATGACAATAATGATATTTAAATCTAAAGATCAGTGTTTGATACATGATTTGTGAATGAAAGATTAAAGAAAGATGAACACAGTAGATGAATGAAAGAATAGAAACAAATACGGAAAGCGTGTTAATGTCTTGACACAGATCCCGATCAGAGACGTTGTGCTTGCTGGCGTGTGGATGAGATAGAGTGGAAAGCTTCCCTATTAGGCTTGCTTTCCTGGTAGAAGTGACCTCTTGCATGGAGCTTCTACTTCGGGAATGGGAAGAATTTCTTGCTCAGAGACTCACTTTTCAGCCTTGTCTCGTTGTTCTCCCAAATTTTCTCTGTAAAGTCTCTTTAGACCAGCCCTTTTTACAATGAATTCAAGGAAGCTATTTATAGACCTTGGCTCTTGTATTGGTGGTCCCATTGTGTAATTCTGATAATTCCTGCCATGGCGTAATGGAAAAGTCCACTCTGCTCCACGATCAATCTGTCAGAATCGTATAATAGAAAGCTGTACATGTTAGAAGTCCTGCGAATGCGTTGCTCTTCACATCTTTGATCCATCACCGCATGCAGTGTAGTTGTTTTGATCTTTTGTTGATCGCCACATTTGGTGGAAATGCGTTGATCGCTTGAATCCATGATCGATCATCGCATGCGTTGTAATTGCGTTGATCTTTTCATTCTTGATCGATTTCTGTATGCTGAGTAGATGCGTTGTTCATTTTTGTCCTCGAGCAATTAACGTATGTGGTGACCTATTTCCTACAAAACAAAGACTTGGACATTCCATTTCGCCATCGCAATGGGGTTAGTGGGTGTGTTCACGACACTTTATAATTTTCGCATTTCTAAGCCAATTCTTATATTATCGACGCAACTTTTCTTTCTTTTTGCCACATAATCTAATTAAAACAACATAAATAACTTGTATTTCTACAAGTTATCAAATAACGACATATTTTAACTATTAAAACAAGTTGGCATTAAACCTAAGTGAACATGCATCTTATCTTTATTATAGATTTTAAATGTCTTATTCATTTTATAACACTTATAAAACTATAGACATACTATAACATACACTTAAGCATTCCATACTTTAATATAATAATTATATTAAATTTTTGAAACCCTAAACATGCATACTATATATTATAACTAGTTTATAACATATGAAAATGCATGAAACATACTTTCCTATGGTGGGATTTTAAATTTGCATGGCATACAATATGCATATACATGTTTGAAATAAATATAACATACATCACATGCATAAATATTTAAAACAACACTAATATGGACCAACTTTAGCATTCTTAGTAAGCAAATGAGCTTAAAATTACAAAAATTAATACAAAAAATAGCTTCAAAGTGCCTCTGATGTTGGGTTTTATGTTTTAAAACTCGCAGTTTGTAAAATGATAAACATTTTCTATAACCAATATATTTGTTATTGTTTCATAAATTGTACAAAAGTCTAAATCCGATAAAATAAGACCCATGACTATTGTATGAGTACTTGAACTTTATGTGGAGACATAAGAGTGGATTGGGTTCGAGTAAATAGTCAAAATGATCTATGGTACATGAAAGAGGTTGGGTATCTTATTCTGGTAACACCATTGGATGCGGCCTACTCTGTAGTTGTTAAAAAGAGTTATAAAATGCTACATATGATGTGATCCTAATTTGTACATGTTATGACATGAGGAGTGGGGGTGTCCTATGCAATGAGTTTGCATAAGATTAGAGCCAAGAAATAAGTCACTCTTGCTTTATAATGCTGTTTACTGTTTAAGATTGAATATTTCACCTAGATGACCCAAGTAACTCGATCTTAATCTTGAGTTAACTATGAACTCCTGTTTATTCGGGATTGTCCTTAGATTTGCATAGTTAAGGGTTGGCTCAACAACGCTGGCTCAATAAGACTCTCATTTCAGGTGTAAGACCGGATAGATAGCTGGGGACATAGGGTGTAAGACGGAGTTCCCCCTACTAGCTCGTAACGGACTAGCTCTAGAATAGTGTGATAAGTTAATTTGAGACGTTCAAATTAAAATTAAGGGAATTAGTAATTATATGAGATATAATTATATGTTTAATTTTAGAATTAAACGGAATAGGAGAATTTATATATTTAAATATGATATAAATATATAAAGATGGATATGTGTTAAAATTAATTTAATATTTGATATTAAATTAATTAAGTTTTATTTAATAATTAATTTATGAAAATAATCAAATTTTCATTTTTAAAATCAAAATTTGATTTTTAGATAAAATTGAAAAAATTGGAAAACAAAACACACAAAATGGAAAAAAGGATTTTCCATTATCCATCACCTAAGTAGCTCACACATGAAACAATGTCTTGGCCTGGTCTTCTCCAAGCATGAGCTGCAACTCATGCAACTCTTCTCTTTGCATGTTGATCTGCAATATAATGAAGAGATTGGAATGAAATCGGGCATGCAATCTATAGAGTTCTTGAGAGAAAAATTGGTTTGAAGAAAAGTTCTTCAACAAGGTTGTAGTAGTGAGCTTTTCTACTTCATCCCTTGATTTAAGCTTGTTTTGAGTCTCACAACTCAATCTAGAGCACTAAGAGAATAGTGGAGAAGATCTTGAGTTGGTCTACAATAGGATTTGGAGAAGCTTGCAGCTGGTGAAGGAGCTTTGAAGAAGTTCTACAAGAGGTATGTCTTGAAAATCACTTTTTCTGCAAAAGCATGCTTTATGTTTTGCCAAAATTAGTGAATTTGAATGCTTAGATGATCCTTGTGCTTCCACTGCTGTTGATATAAACCTACAATTGGTATCAGAGCATCAAATAAGCATTCAATTTGGTTTAATTTTGGTTTGGTGGGTGTTTTATATGAGAAATATGAAACTGGTGCACTGATATGGTTTTCTGAGTTTTGGCTGTTTAATTATCTTTAATTTCTCATATAAATTTGTAATTGGCTCTTTCTTGATGAGCTTTAATGTGATCTCAAGAGTCTGTAATTTATTTGGAGTCATTTGAGTTGAAATTAAGCTGTAAATCGAAGAAACAAGCGAAAAGGTCGAGTTGCAGTTCCAGAAAATCAGCCTCTATTCTTATCGTTGCTGAGCTTCGGTATCTAAATGATCGTTTAGCTTTATTCATTAGACGATGTGAAGAAAAGCTAGATGATTGTATAACAATGAGCATTGGTCGTTGTGATGTTGAACGCTAGACGATCATGTACCTGCGGGAGCTAAACGATGCATGCAATTTGCTATACAATAGCATTAATTGATCGTTTAGCTTTGGCGTGGGAACTAAATGATACATTGAATTTACTATACGATGGTACTATGCGATCGTTTAACAACGATGCGCACTAAGCAATGTGATGAAGTGCTACGTGATAACGCTAAGCGATCGTTTAGATGCAGAGCTAAGTGATCGTGTAGACGAAGAGCTAAGTGATGCGTTGAAGTTTTTATGCGATGGAACTAAAAAATCGCTTCCCTATGATGCTGAATGACACGATGATGTTCTATACGATGGAGCAAAGTGATCGTTTAGCTACGACAGATACTAAATGATGACATGAAGTGCTAGACGATGGTGTTAAGCGATCGTTTGGTTCTATACAATAGAACTAAGCGATAGTTATGAAAAGCTATATGATAACCCTGAGCGATCGCTTACTACGATCGTTTATCTTTGATCGGGAGCTAAATGATGCGTTGAGTTGCTATGTGATAGCACTACGCGATCGTTTACCTCTATGCGGTAGCTAAGCGATGCGTCGAGTTGCTATGCGATAGCACTACGCGATCGCATACCTTTGTGCGGCAGCTGGGTGATGCGTTGAATGCTATAGGATGGCATTAAACGATCGTTTACCTTTTGCGTGTGCTAAACAATCAAGCATTTATTAAACGATCAAGCAAAATGCAAAACGATGGTCGTAATTGCTAAACGATGAGACTTAGCGAAATGTTGAACATGTGTAAGAGATGCCGATTCGACCGGTTCTCTTGTGGTCTAGTCTGTTTCAACTTCGAATGGTTCTTGGCTAGACCGATTTAGGCTTGGCTGGTCTGGTTCAAACGGTTTGGGTCCGGTTCGAGCTACTTGAGTTTGTTTTGGAGCGGTTCGAAAGCTGTTTTGTAATAATTAGGTTTTGTTTGCTTGTTTTTTTTGCCAAAACTAAAACCATATAAGTTTGTGTTTAATTATTTATGCATTTGATGTATGTTATAATTAAATAAATCTTGTATGTGCATATAGTATCCCATTTAGATTTAAAATCCCACCATAGAAAGCATGTTACATGCATTGAAAGTATGTTATAATTGTTATAATATATAGTATGCATGTTAGGGTTTCTCGTATTTAATATAAATGTTATATTAAATGTTGAATGCCTCATGTATGTTATAGATGTTTAGCATGTCTAAAGTTTTATAAGTTATTATAAAATTGGATTAGACATTTAAAATCCATAAACAACAGCTGCATGCTTATGTAGGTTGACCACCTGTTTTAATTGTTAAAACTTATAAAAACAAGGTTACAAACTTAACCGGTATATAATCCTGTCTAAGGCTGGAGGTACTTAAGTTGACGGTTTACGGAACACCTCTTACCTGGGGATTATGGCCGAATAATTGAGCGTTGGTAACCGGTTTTATGAGCATATGTGAGTGATGTGAGATAATAAAATGGTTTATCACCTAGACATCGTAGGTAAAAATCCAATTATAAGAGTTATACTTGGATAAACCACATAGACTTAGGGTTGTTTTATTAGCTGAAAAGAACCTAAGTATAAATCTACCCAAAATAGAAAACTTCAGTAGGAGATTAATAACATATACGATACGTTATTTTTAGCTCTCACGTCTCTAAGAGTTCACAATCCAGATTTAAGTGGTACTTCGTGTCACCCTAGGAGTGACCTCCCTACGGAGAGTATTTTTTAGCTTAAATCTAGATTTCGATGAATAAGAGGAAGTTGTTCAAACGTAAGTCTATTATACGATAAATAGTTTTCAACTACTATGTCTCCACATAGTTTACACCGTGAGATTCATATGATGCTTCGTGTCACCCTGGAAGTGGCCTCCCTACGGAGAGTGTTTTGTATGAGTCAATATCAAGGTAAACGGAGGAAGTAGTTCATAGTAAGTGGGTGAAGGATATGTGTCAATATATCCTATGGTCTTCTCCATTAGTTTGAACCATGAGATTTCTATGTTGCACATGCTGGTTAGCTTTAATTGGCCTCTTGCTAGTCGTTTAGCGACGGCTATCCCCACGGAGGGTTGTAACATAGGATTTGGAACAACCCAAGCTTCAGTAAAATGAATAGGGTTTTATAGTTCTGTCTTGGATATTGTCTTCTATTTTGGAGGCAAGTTCATACCGTTCTATAAGATCTGAAAATGGCGGGTCACACTTACAAAAATTACTAAGTTGTTAGTAAAGATCTTGACCGAAAATGATAACTAAACGACTACAGGAATAAGAGTTATTCCGGGAATAGTGTTTGGTCAAAATTGTTTGTTTAGTGAAGGAGTATCTGACTGCCCCACGGTAGCACATATTCTGACTCATTAAAATATCGTTGCAAATAATTATTGGTTATGGGTACATTATTACTTTTTGCTAAAACTTGATTTTGGATTTAGTTACAATTTTCTAATTAGAATTTGTTTGATTTTTATCAACATGTCGAATTCTGGTATACTCACTTCCGATGTACATAACAGTAAAATCAAATCGACAAACAAATTATTAGCAGTTGATTATACCAATAGAGTTTTAACATAGGATTATCCTTTATCTCCCTACTCATCTAAAATTATGAATTATGTAGATGAGAATGCTGAATTCAAACAACAAGATAAATATGATTTACTTGTTATCAAAGCATGTTTAGTGGAAAACGATAAAATCTGGATAATTGATTCAGGTGCCGCTAATCATGTATGTACTATCTCACAGGAAACAAGTTCCTGGAGACAGTTGATAGAAGGTGAAACAATCTTTAAGGTAGGGACCGAGGAGATTGTTTTGGCCAAAACAGTAGGAGATATGAAGTTATTTATAGGAGATAAGTACATTTATTTGAAAAATGTATATTATATTCCTTCTATGAAAATGAATCTAATATCCGTCTCTTGTTTGCTAGAACAAAAATATAAAGTTTATTTCGAAAATGGTGAAGTGTTCATCAATATGAGAAATAAGTAGATTTACTCTGAAAAATTAGAAAATAACTTGTACATGTTAAAACCAACTGAGGTCAAAGCTTTGTAGAACATAGATATGTTTAAAACTACTGGGACTCATAAGAAAAGGAAGATTTCTCCAAATGCCTATCTTTGGTACTTGAGACCAAGTCACATAAATCTTAATAAGATTGAGAGATTGGTTAAGAATGATCTTTTAAAAAAGTTAGAAGACAGTTTATTACCACCATGTGAATCCATTCTTAAGGGTAAAATGACAAAAAGTTCTTTTTCTGGAAAAGGTCTTAGAGCCAAAGAACCCCTAGAGTTGATTCACTCAGACTTTGTGGGTCTCTAAATGTTAGAGCAAGATGAGGGTTTGAATATTTCATCAGTTTTATAGATGATTATTCAAGGTATGAGCATATTTACCTAATGCACCAAAAGTCTGAAACTTTTGAAAAGTTCAAAGAGTATAAGGTTGAGGTTCAGAACCAATTAGGTAAAAAGATTAAAACATTTCGATCGGATTGAGGTCGTGAGTATATGGACACAGAATTCCAGAACTATTTGATAGAACATGGAATTTAGTCTCAACTCACATCCCTTGGCATACCCAAGCAGAACAATGTGGCAGAGAGGAGAAACAGAACCTTGTTGGACATGGTTCGTTATGCTCAATTACCAAATTCTTTTGAGGGACACGCAGTTGAGACTGCGGTGTATATTTTGAACATAGTTCCCTTGAAAAGCGTTTCTGAAACGCCTTACGAGCTCTGGATGGGACGTAAAAGAAATTTACGTCACTTTGGAATTTGGGGTTGTCCAGCATATGTGTTGGTGCAGAATCCTAAAAAGCTGGAACACCGTTAAAAAATCTTCCTATTTGTAGGCTACCCAAAAGAAACTAAAAGTGGTCTCTTTTATGATCCTCAAGAAGATAAAGTGTTTGTATCGACAAATGCAACCTTCCTGGAGGAAGATTATATAAAGAACCATCAACCTCGCAGTAAGCTAGTAATATTAGAAATGGCTAGAGAAACGACAAATGTATCAACAAGAGTTGTTGATCGAGCAGGTCCTTCAACAAGAGTTGTTGATAGAGCAGGTCCATTAACAAGAGTTATTGATAAAACTGATACTTCACATCCTTCTCAAGAGTTGAAAATGCCTCGTCGTAGTGGGAGGGTTGTGCAACATCTTGATCGGAACATGGGTTTAACTGAAACTTAAGTCATCATATCAGATGATGGTTTAGAGGATCCATTGTCTTTTAATCAAGCAATGAACGATGTGGACAAAGACTAATGGATTAAAGCCATGGACCTTGAAATGGAATCTATGTATTTCAATTCAGTATGGGATCTTGTAGATCAACCAGAAGGGGTAAAACCCATTGGTTGTAAGTGGATCTACAAGAGAAAACGAGACCAAGCTGGTAAGGTACAGACCTACAAAGCTAGACTTGTGGCAAAAGGGTTTACCCAAAGAGAAGGGTTAGATTTTGAAGAAACCTTCTCTCCAGTTGCCATGATAAAGTGTATTAGAATACTCTTGTCCATAGCCACATTTTATGATTATGAAATATGGCAAATGGATGTCAAGACAACTTTTTTGAATGGTTATCTTGAAGAGAGTATCTATTTGTCTCAACCAGAAGGGTTTATACAACAGGATCAAGAGAAAAAGTTTGCAAGCTTAATCGATCCATTTATGGATTAAAACAAGCTTGTAGATCCTAGAATATGAGATTTGACACTGCGATCAAATTTTATGGCTTTGAACAAAATATTGACGAACCCAGTGTCTAGAAGAAAAATAGGCGCTTTTCTGATGTTGTATGTTGATGATATTCTACTAATTGGGAATAAGGTAGAATATCTAGTTGACGTGAAGAGATGGCTGGCTTCACAATTCCAAATGAAAGAATTGGGAGAAGCATAGTATGTTATTGGAATCAAATAGTTCAGAATCGCAAGAATAGAACATTGGCATTATCTCAAGCATCTTATATAGACAAGATGTTGTCTAAGTATAAAATGCAAAATTCCAAGAAAGGATCTTTACCTTTCAGGCATGGAATTTACTTGTTTAAGGAACAGAGTCTTAAGACACCTCAAGAAGTTGAGGAGATGAATCGAATTCCATATGCATCTGCAGTTGGGAATTTGGTGTATGCAATGTTGTATACTCGTCCCGATATATGCTATGTCGTAGGAATTGTCAGCAGATTTCAGTCTAATCCTGGTCATGACCATTGCACTGCTATTAAAAACATTCTCAAGTATCTTTGGAGAACGAGAGATTATATACTCGTGTATGGACCTAAGGATCTGATCTTTACTAGATACACTGATTCTGATTTCAGACCGATATTGATTCTAGGAAATCAACTTCGGGATCGGTATTTACTCTTAGCGGAGGAGCAGTTGTGTGGAGGAGCATCAAGCAGAGTTGTATTGTGGACTCCACAATGGAAGCTGAGTATGTTGCTGTAAGCGAATCAGCAAAAGAAACATAGCTGATCCATTTACGAAGGCTCTCTTGGCTAAAGTGTTCGAGAGTCACCTAGTAGGACTAGGTCTACGAGTTTTGTATCACTAAGGCAAGTGGGAGAATTCATGGGTATTGTGATGCCCTAGTTTATTGTATTTGTATATTTTATTCTCTCCATGTAAACTCAACATTGTATATATTTGTATATATTGATCCACTGGAGTTTTAGTCCAAGTGGGAGTATTGTTGGGTTTTATGTCCTAAAAACTCGCAGTTTGTAAAATGGTAAAAATTTTCTATAATTAATATACTTGTTATTAATTTCATAAATCGTGCGAAAGTCTAAATCCAATAAACTAAGACCCATGACTATTGTATGAGTACTTGAACTTTATGTGGAGACAGAAGAGTGGATCGGGTTCGAGTAAATAGTCAAAATGATCTATGGTACATGAATGAGGTTAGGTACCTTATTCTGGTAACAATATTGGATGCGGCCTACTTTGTAGTTGTTACAAAGAGTTGTAAAGTGCTGCATATGATGTGATCCTAATTTGTACATGTTATGACATGAGGAGTGGGGGCGTCTTATGCAATGAGTTTGCATAAGATCAAGACCAAGAAATAAGTCACTCTTACTTTATAACGCTGTTTACTGTTTAAGACTGACTATTTCACCTAGATGACCTAGGTAACTCGATCTTAATCATGAGTTAACTATGAACTTCTGTTTATTCGGGATTGCCCTTAGATTTACATAGTTCAGGGTTGGCTCAACAACGCCGGCTCAATAAGACTCCCATTTCAGGGGTAAGACCGGATAGATAGCTAGGGAGATTGGATGCAAGACGGAGTTCACACCTACCCGATTTAGGGATAGAAGAAAGGTTGTTCTCTCAAGTACTGAATCCAGGTCTTGAACAATGAGCCTCACCCTCTCACAAGGCTGAGAGAGTTTGGATCACAAACCAGTTATTCATTAGAGAATCAGTAGGGACTTGAGGAGTAAGACGAAATCTCGGGGGTAAAACATATATTTTACCCAGCTGTTATTACGAACAATTTGTGAAGGTTTGACTTGCTGATTATGGTTAAATCATGTGTACGTAATATATCTACAGTGAGGGGAGTGCAACTATGGGCTTTAGTGGAATGACCCATTAGTTAACGAATGGAGATTAATTTTGTCTAATGAGTTTAGCCAATTAATCTGGATCATTGGAGCCCATGATCTGTAGGTCCGTGAGTCCCCCTACTTGCTCGTAATGGACTAGCTTTAGAATAGCATTATACAAAGAGTTTGTATAAGACCGGACCACGAGATGACTAGACTCTGTATATAATGCCATTGATACTAGAGACTTACATCTCACCTAAACGACCATAGTTGACATGACCTCACTTCTTAGTGTTTTGGGAACTTCTTCCTTTGAGGGTAGTTCTTTGATTAGTATGGGTGAGAATGGCCAGATTGCCAACTCAACATGCTTACCTTTTTGGGGACTTATCTGATCTGGAAGTTGGAAACTCAATCTATAAGATGGAATTCACTCCTTTTCCAAAGAAATGATAAGTAGAGAAATTGCTCCCTTAAGGGATGATTCTGGGGCTTGAACATAGTGATCATAACTTCTCTTTGGAAGAGGGGACTTAGTCATAGTAGGACTATGACTTATGTTTATTAGAGGGATCATTGGTACTTAAGGAGTTAGATGTAACTATAGGGGCATAACAATTATTGGTCGAGCTATACTTAGAGTGATCTGTGAAAGGTTGTCGCACTACTGATTGGTTAAGATGGACACGTAATATATTTGTAGTAAGGAGAGTTCACTTGTCGGTCTTTAGTGGAGTGCCTGACAGTTAACGGATGGTGGATCCCATGACTAAAGAGTTTAGTCAGTTATTCACGTACCGTTAGAGCTTCGAGCTATAGGTCCATAAGGTTCCCTTAGTAGCTCAATGGATTCAGTTGAGGATTAGTTCTTGGTGTTGATTTGAAATCTTCAAATTGACAAGAGGTAATTCAATTATATATGATATGATCGGTATGATGTATGAGATACATTTAGTAGAGGATTAATGTAAATGAGATTTACATTAAGTACCATGGAATAGAAAAAGAGCTATGGTTTATATGTTTCATGAGATGAAGTATTAAAACTATAGGTTATAAATATAGTATGATAAGTTAGTTATCATTTATATTTATAATAATATTAATTATTGGATAATTAAATCTTTTTCTCTAATAACCAATTGAGTGGGAGGTTATTGGTGGTTTCATGGTAATCGTGAGATAAAAGGAAAATTGTTTTCCTAATTTTAGTAAGTTTGTACAAGGTTGAAAAATTTTTGTTTTTGAGAATTTTCTCTCTCGGAGAATAATCTCACGTAAGTTGTCAAGTAAATAGGATTTACTAAGCGACAACTTGGAGCGAGCTAAACGATCGTGTAGTGTTTGTAGCCGACAAAAACGCAACTAAGCGATGAGCTAAACGATTGCTTAGCTTTTGCTAAACGATCGGGCATCGATCTATACGATAGGTTCAACCTTCTCCTACTTGCTCATCATTTACACGATTGTTGATTCCTCCGTCTTCTGCCTTAAACCAAGCTCACACTGAGCCCACCCTCTGGATTCTCACACCGAAAATACTAAGGTAGCCTTCTTGTTAGTGTCATACTCAACTCGACACCATCAACAATCTGTGAAGGCCGTTCGTGCTGTTGGGGTGTTCATGACCAAGGCGATCATTGAGTTCAAGTGGGCGGTGTTCATGTAGTGTAGCGATCGTGTTGGACGAGCATTCGAGGTTGCTGTGTTCGAGCGTTCGTGATCAAGGAGCTTGGCGATGAGTCTACTAATGTGTGTAGAGTTTCTTCTTGATCATTTGTATTATAATGCTATAATTTTTGTAATGAATGCATAACCGTATGTTTCTGTTTATGACTGTAATTGTAAAGTTCATATATGATTGTAATTTGGAATGATATTTCCGCTGCTCATGGAAATCCTCGTGCACAATTTCCTTCAATTGATATCAGAGCCAAGTTGTTCTGATATTCCAAATTACAACTCTGTTTTGAACTTCATTTTACAGTTGCGTTGGGTTTCTGTATTTGTATTTAATTGTTAAGTGCATTTGTGGATGGAGTTAATGAATGTTTCGGGTTTAATTACCTTTAGTTAAAGCTTTCTTCAATTACAAAGTGTTAATTTGTAGGGGCCTCTGTGTTTCTGGGCGTAATTAACTTGCAGTCGAGTCTGTCATTCAAAGAGTTTGAGTTAGTCGAGTCGTTCGAGATGAAGTTTTGAAGCATGAAGATGCAGTTCTCAACGAAGAAGAAGACCAAGTGTTGGTTCTATCGTGTAGCCTAAGGTAAACGATCGTTTGGATTTATTTAAGGGGTCGTGTAGATTTTTCTATACGATCGTGTAGTTTTTACTAAATGATCGTTTAGTAAATACTAAGCAATAGGGTAAATCGTTTACTTTATCGCGTAGCGTTGGTTGCCCGATCGTGTAGGTGCTGGAGGTAGACAATCGTAGTGGGAGCATGTGATGCCCATCGTTTATTAAAAGGCGCGCACTAGACGATCGTGTAGTTAGCAAGCCTCATTGCTTAGTTACTACCTACACAATCGGCGTATGCGATACGGAGGTGCTAGCTAAGCGATCATGTAGGCGATGGTGCTTTGTCGCATTCGTTTAAACGTTTGTGTAAGGTGGGCATTGTGCGGAGTGCGCTAAGCGATCACATACCTCAGGCTTCATCGCCTAGTAAAAGGTACACGATCATGTAGTATTTGCTAAATGATCGTTTAGCTTTGGGAGCGTTGGTAAATGATAGAACAAAGTATTTGTTTTATCGTGTAGACGATCGTGGGGAGTTTAGTACATGATGGTTGGAGATACGTTGCTTCGCCCTAACGGTTCAAGACTCAGTTCGCCTATTTGAACTGGAGACTCCTTGTCTTTGTAATAGTTAGCTTTAATTTTGTGATTTTAAGGCAATTTTACTCGGTTCATCAACTTTTTTTTTTATACATATAATGTATGGTACTTATATGCCAAAGTGTTTGTCATATAGTTTAAAACCCACCTTAGGTCGTGCAATTATTCATACATCATGTATTATAATCGAGCATGAAGAAATTACTTGAAAGCATGCGCATGCATCATGAAATATAAAAGTTATATTTGCAGAGAGCATTATCATGCATCATCCTTTTATTATAAGTGTTATAGTCTAAGGGTGAATAGAAGCATGTTTTGCTTGTTTCATTGCTGTTTTGTATAAGTGTTATATAAAAGAAGTATCAATGAATGGCCACTGCATTGAGCATGACACTTAGGCTGTTTATAATCGTTATGAATGCCTTGCATGTGTTAGCTTAACATTGTGGTCATGGTTTCCGTTTATAAGTGTTATAAAGGAAATTAGATCTAAAATAAATAATTCAGAGTTGCATGCAGACTTAGGGTGAACTCTAGTTTTTCAAAAGGGTTTTAAAATTGGAGAGATAGACCTAAGTTCAAGTGGTTCTAAAGAGTTTAGTAACCTAGATTAATCTTTTAAAATCGGTTTAATGGGATTAAATTTGTTGGCATAAAAGATTAAATTTGTTTTAAATCTATCTATAAGAGACTTTTTGTCTAAGGCAGGTTCTGGCTTGGCTGGGGTTCTTAAATTGACGGAAACGTATCACCCCTACCTGGGAGCCTACCTGGAAAGATGAATTAGATAGATTTTCAACAAGTATGCGACGATTTGGTCAAAGACTCTGTTAAAGAGTTCAGAAGATGATGATAAAAATTTTTTTAACTATCCAAGGTAAAGGTTACTCTTGGGCAAACCTAAAAGTCACCTAGTTAAAATCCTTACCCATGTTTTTTTTAAGTAAGCTAAACCCTAGGTTATAAAATACTCAGTGGGAGGAAGAGATGTATTTGATTTATCTATGATTCCACTCACGTTTCTCCTTGTATGTTCACACAGTGAAATTCATGCTTGGCCTCGTGGTGCCCTGGGAGCATCCCTTTTCGGATGGTGTTTGCATGAGTCAATATCAAGGTGGACGGAAAGAGTGTTTATAGTAAGTGGGTGAAGGGTGTGTGTCAACACGTTCTATGGTCTCTGCCATTGGTTCACACCGTGAGATCATCCTATACTCCCTCGTGGCGCCCTGTGAGCGTCTCCCTTTGGATGGGTTTTGTGTAGTTGGTTAAGATTAAGGTGAACTCTAGAAATGTATAGGGTCCCTTTAGGTTTTTCCCCAATAGAAAATTTTCCCTTCGGATGTTCTTTTTGGGGTGGATCTCTAGGTCCTAAAATGGCGGGTCACATTTATGGGAGATTGTTAAGTAAGTCAATGATCTCTTAGCCAAATCAATGATGGCTAGTCATTATAGAAGCAAGAGTTGTTTTAGTATTAATGACTGGTCGAGAACTTCTCAATTCAGAGGAGAGATAATTGACCTCTCTTCGACGGCTTTTGTCTTAGACCTTTGAAGCATCATTGTGAAACTAGATATCATACGGGGTTCATATTAGTTTTGCTAAACCCTTATTGGATGTTGTTTTGTTTTACAATGGCTATTTTCTTAAAACCTAACGTAGGTCAATGTGTTTTTCTTTTCAGCAACTCGTTAGTATTTCCATTTAGTGTTTTTAATATGACCGACTACATACATTGGAAAGAATCGTGTAAAACATATTTCGTGACTAACAACCTCGTATTTTTCATGGTTGAGGAGTGTCCTCAAGTCCCGACCCTTGATGTACCGCGAAGTGTTCCCAATGCATATGAGGTGTGGATGAAGGCTAATTCGTTGGCTCGACTTCACATTTTGGCTAACATACCTGATGTTTTGGCCAAAAGGGTTGAGAACATGATCATCGCATGCGAGATCATGGACTCACTGCAAGATTTGTTTGACCGTCAGTTCTTACTTTTCGAGCATAAAGAGATGATGACAAAACCAGTAGTGTCAATTGTTCTGACACTGATCCCACTACTCTCCAAAAGAGGAGACGAGATAGTAAATTTGATTTATTGGTCTTGAAGTCGTGTTTGGTAGAGAATGATGATTCTACCTGGATCTTTGATTTGGGTGCTACCAATCATGTCAGTTCATCTTATCAAGGATTCAGTTTCTGGCAAACGTTGCCACATGGAGAGATGAATCTTAGAGTCGGCACTTGTGAGGTTGTTTCAGCTATTGCTGTAGGAAAATTGAAGTTATTTGCCGACAAGAAACGTTATCTGTTACTGGATAATGTTTTTGTAGTTCCTTATATTAAGAGGAACTTAATCTCAGTTTTTTGTCTCATTAAACAAGGCTATACCGTCTCCTTTTCTGAGAATAAAATGTTTATTTTCAAGAATGGAATGGAGATTGGTTATGATTCAATGGAAAGTAACTTATATGTACTAAGGCCGTTAGTCATAAATGCCTTGTTTAACACTGAAATGTTCAGTACGGCAACAACAGCTAAAAGACCAAATGTTTCTCCTAAGGAAAACGCCGATCTTTGGCATCTAAGGTTAGGTCACATAAACCTTAATAGGATTGAGAAGTTGGTGAAAAGTGGACTTCTAAAGAGTTTAGAAGAAAACTCCTTGCCGGTTTGTGAATCATGCCTCGAAGGCAAGATGACCAAACGACCTTTTACTGGAAAAGATTATAGAGCCAAGGAAGCCTTGGTGCTTGTACATTCAGACCTTTGTGGTTCGATGAATGTTAGAGCTCGGGGTGGGTATGAATATTTCATCTCTTTCATTGATGATTATTCAAGATTTGGGTATCTCTACCTAATGCAACGTAAATCTGAAGCCAGGAGTATAAGGCTGAAGTTGAAAACTTGTTAGGTAAGTAGATAAAAACACTACGATCTGATCGTGGTGGAGAGTATATAGACCTCAAATTCTAGAACTATATGATAGAACATGGGATTGCGCCCCAACTCACGACCCTTGGTACACCTCAGCAAAATGGTGTATTAGAAAGGAGAAACAGATCCTTGTTGGACATGGTTTGGTCTATGATGAGTTATGTTCATCTTCCAGACTCGTTTTGGGGTTTTGCAGTGGAGGCCAATGTTATATCCTAAACAACGTTCCCTTGAAAAGTGTTTTTGAAACACCTTTTGAGTTGTGGATAGGCCGTAAAGGTAGTTTACGCCACTTCAGGATTTAGGGCTGTCCGGTATGTCAAACCCACTCCCAGATTACCCTTTTCTTCTGGAAAAGGATAAGACCGTGGTAGTTACTAGCCTACTGCCAGCACCCACCACCTAAGCCTTCTAATCTAAATACCAATCTGCTTAAAACATTAGTAATATACGCATACAACAAACCTCCCTTAAGGTTCTACAAAGTTTACATAAATACAAGCATACAACCACAACATTACATTTACAGAAAAATATTCACAGATGGCCCAAACATTCCTAAAGAAGTCCTAGTCCCTCTCAAAACATGTGTATATAAACAGATCATCAACCTAAGTCTTCTTAATAAGCCGAGTCGTTCAGTGGCAAGCAGTAGCAGGAATCAACCTTGAGGAAACTAACCGCTACCTGAGAAGGGAAAATATAGAGGTTTCGTGAGCTTAAAGCCCAGTGAGTGATTATAAAATCGTATAACATTATGCATTACATTACTATAAACATGTAAATATATTAATGAGTGTTTCAAGCAATTGTCACTAAATTTAGCTTTACACCATTCTTGGATATCATCAAACCTCATTATTCTCTAGTTGAGAACGAGCCTAAATGCTCTAGCTCCCAACATTTATTACCGACAAGGAGACCCATATTTCGGCCCTCTCCAGAACTGCCTACGTGCACGTGGCCATACTAAGTACCGTCATACCTTAGGTACTTCCGCTCAGATACCTTCTCAAATCTGTCCTTCAGTATCGAGCTACTAAGATACCTTCTCAAATGTCCTTCGGTATCAAGTTGGTAGGTACCTTTTCAAATGTCCTTCAGTACCGGGGTATTTTGTATCATTAAGTTAAGTTCTGTTGCCTACCATCTACACAAGAACTCATTCTCTCATAGCCTTCCTCTAGGAAGCATATTTAACACTAGAACTTAACTGTTGAAATGACTGCATGGCATACCTTGGCCTGTGCTACACATATACAAGCCGTGGAACATGCATTAAGTTATTCTTCATCTATTTGTTGCTTGAGGAAGTATAAATTCATCACTAATGTCACTGTAACTTACTTGATCTTATATGCGTAGGTACTGGAGACATTAATTCATTTAGTCACTCACTGCTCGTCAAGCTCTTAATGGTTTATATGCCTCTCCTAGCTCTTCTTGGCCTGAAAGGACATAATTCCCGATTAAACTACTTAGAATTCTTAGTAAAATACCTCAATTAATTCATTTATTAAAGGAACTTTCATCAACATAGATAGTTTTACTGGCGAGATCCCCCTGAGCGAGGTCAACGAGATCCTCTAGAGCGATTCTAGCGAGATCCTCTAGAGCGATACCAGTGAGATCTTCTAGAGCAAGATCAACCTTTTCCTGGCAAATTTTCATCCTAGCGATACTCACCTTACCTGTGATACTCAGCCCAATTCCTAGTGAGATTTTCTTCTAGAGCAAGATTGGCGAGATTCTCTAGAGTGAAATCAGTGAGATTTCCTCTATAAGCGAGATCCTCATCCTCACATCTCGCTATAACTCCCACGGTGAACTGGTTGTTTGTTCAACCCAAGCAGTTGTCTGCTTATGCATCGATTCCCTGTTACAACTTTAAAAATTCATAACTCAAAATCCAGAGCTCTCTTCAAGAAACTCCTTCTACAAGCTTGTTTATAATTGAGTTAACTTTCTTACCTTAAAATTTCAGCCAAGAATTCCTTCTAGTTTGGCCTGGAACTTCCAATCTTCACCTTGAGCCCTGATTAACCCAAGATTCTGCCTCCTCTGTTCTTTCTTCACTTCTTGTTCTTCTCCTTGTGCAAACTTCCTCCGGAAAGACAATCTCGCAAACTAGCTTCTCTCAGTTTTCGAATGGCACTGATTACTAAAATTTGCTCATGTTAATTGTCGAAACCTACTTTTGAAGTTCTTCTTCCAAAAACTTCCCACCGCCTCCAGAGTTCAAGGATTAATTGCCACATCACCCCTCATTTAGTATGTTTTTCCTTCCCTTCCATCATAACTCCTATAGATAAACATGAATTGCTACTTAATAAATATATAATATGACATTTCTTTGGATAAACATGCTTATCTAGGAAACCTAGAGTTTGGGGTTTACACGGCACATGTGCTAGCGACTAATCCAAAGAAGTTGGAACCGCGTTCGAAGGTTTGCCTCTTTGTAGGCTACCCCTAAGGAAACGAGAGGTGGATATTTCTATGATTCGAGTGAGAACAAAGTGTTTGTTTCTACACATGCTATCTTCTTGGAAGAAGACCACATGAGGGATCATAAGCCACGAAGTAAGCTCGTTTTGTGTGAGATCTCTAGTGAGACTGAGACTGTTGAGGGTTCAACATGAGTTGTTGAACAGGCCGATAGATCAAAAAGAGTTGTTGAGGTCGGAACGTCTAGTCAACCAGCTCAAGAGTTGAGACTGTCTCGACGTAGTGAGAGGGTTATGAACCCGCTGGATCGCTACATGGGCTTGACTGAAGCCCAAAACGTCATTACGAATGATGGGGTCGAGGATCGTTGTCTTTTAAGAAAGCAATGAAGGATGTTGACAAAGATGAATGGGTTAAAGCCATGAACCAGGAATTGGAGTCTATGTACTTCAATAACGTTTAGGAGCTTGTTAATCCACCTGATGGGGTAAGACCTATTGAGTGTAAGTGGATCTATAAGCGAAAGAGAGGTCTAGATGGAAAGGTGCAAACCTTTAAGGCTCGACTCGTGGCAAAGGGTTATACTCAGGTTGAGGGAGTTGGCTGTGAGGAAACTTTCTCACCTGTTGTCATGCTCAAGTCTATCAGAATTCTCCTGTCCATAGCCACGTTTTATGATTATAAAATATGGAAAATGGACATCAAGACTTCCTTTCTTAATGGTAATCTTGAGGAGACCATCTATGTGACTCAACCAAAGGGGTTCATAGTTCCAGATCAAGAGCAAAGAGTTTGCAAGCTTAATAAGTCCATTTATAGGCTGAAATAAGCATCTAGATCATGGAACATTAGATTTGACACCGTTGTCAAGTCATTTGGCTTTGATCAGAACATTGATGAGCCTTGTGTTTACAAGAAGATCATCAACAACTCAGTAGCTTTCCTGGTACTGTATGTGGATGATATCCTACTCTTTGGGAATGATGTAGGGTATCTGACTGACATTAAGAAATGGCTAGGTGCCCAGTTCCAAATGAAAGATTTGGGTGAGGGCACAGTATATTCTAGGGATCTAGATCATTCGAGATCGTAAGAAAAAACGATTAGCCCTGTCTTAAGTATCCTACATTGATCAAATGTTGATCAGATACAGGATGCAGGGTTCCAAGATGGGTTTGTTACCTTTCAGGCATGGAATCGTTTTGTCTAAGGATCAATGTTCTAAGACACCTCAAGAGGTTGAGGAAATGAGACAGATTCCCTATGCTTTTGCTATAGAAAGCTTGATTTATGCAATGTTGTGTACCAGACCTGACATTTGCTATGTAGTAGGGATTGTCAGTCGATATCAGTCCAATCCAGGATTTGTTCACTGGACGACGGTCAAGACGATCCTAAGTATCTTTAGAGAACGAGGGACTACATGCTCGTGTATGAAGATAAGGATTTGATCCTTATAGGATACACAGACTCTAACTTTCAGACCGATAGAGATTCTCGAAAATCGACATCGGGGTCAGTTTTCACTTTGATAGTCACGAAGATCGCATCGGAGTACAACATTGTTGATCCCTTTACAAAGGCCCTCACGGCTAAAGTTTTTGAATGTCACCTGGAGAATTTGGGTCTGGGAGACATGCGACATCTTGTCTAGGGCAAGTGGGAGATGATACTGAGGTATGCCCTAGTTTATTGTATATTGTACATATTTTATATTGTATTGTACATTAGTCTCCCGAGTCATTAGGACAAGTGGGAGATTGTTGGGATTGGTGTTCTAATTCTCTCGGAATCTTGTTGTTTTTAATGATACACATTGTTTGATGAATAAAATAAATGTTATTTCATTCTCGCATTTACTCATATCCAATAAACAAAGTTCCTTGGTTATCTTATGTGAACTTAAGCATTTATATGTGATATACAAGTGGATCATGCCTTAAATGATAACCTAAATAAGTCTGTAGTATAAGAATTAAGGTTGAATACCCGATCCTGGTAACACTACAGATACGACCTGCTTTGTAGAGGTTTGCAAGTATTGTAAACTACTACAGATGGTAGATCCTGACCATTCATGTGGAGACTTGCGAGCGAGGGTGTCCTATACAAAGAGTTTGTATAAGACCGGACCACGAGATGACTAGACTCTATATATAACGTCGTTGATACTGGAGACTTACATCTCACTTAAACGACCATAAGTGTCACGACCTCAATCCTAAGTGTTTTGGGAACTCTTGCCTTTAAGGACGGTTCTTTAATTAGTATGGGTGAGAATGGCCAGATTGCCAACTCAACATGCCTACCTTTTTGGGGACTTGTGTTATCTGGGAGCTGGGAACTCAATCCAGAAGATGGAATTCACTCCTTTCCCGAAGTAGGGATAAGTAGAGAGATTGCTCCTTTAAGGGCTGATTTCAGGGCTTGAACATAGTGGCCACAACTTCTCTTTGGAAGAGAGGTCTTAGTCATAGTAGGACTATGACTTATGTTCATTAAAGGGATTAGTGGTACTAAAGAAGTTGGATGTAACTACAGGGGCATAATGGTTATTAGCCGAGCTGTACTTACAAGCAATTTGTGAAGGGTTGTCACACTGTTGGTTGGTTAAGATGGACACATAATATATCTGTGGTAAGAAGAGTTTAACTGTCGATCTTTAGTGGAGTGTCTGGCAATTAACGGATGGTGGATCCCATGACTAAAGAGTTTAGTCAGTTATTCACGTACCGTTGGAGCTTCGAGCTACAGGTCCATAAGGTCCCCTTGGTAGCTCAATGGATTCAGTTGAGGACCAGTTCTTGGCGCTGATTTGAAATGTTCAAATTGACAATAGGTAATTCGATTATATATGATATGATCCAGTATAATGTATAAGATATATCTAGTGGAGGATTAATGTAAATGAGATTTACATTAAGTACCATGGAATAGAAAAAGAGCTATGGTTTATATGTTTCATGAGATGAAATATTAAAATTATAGGTTATAAATATAGTATGATAAGTTGGTTATCATTTATATTTATAATAATATTAATTATTGGATAATTAAATATTTTTCTCTAATAACCAATTGAGTGGGACGTTATTGATGGTTTCATGGTAACCGTGAGATAAAAGGAAAATAGTTTTCCTAACTTTAGTAAGTTTTTACAAGGTTGAAAATTTTTGTTTTTGAGATTTTTCTCTCTCGGAAAATAATCTCACAGAAGTTAAGCGATGAGGTTCATTCTTCTCCCACTTGAAGCGAGCTAAACGATTGTGTAGTGTTTGTAGGCGACAGACACGCAACTAAACAATGAGCTAAACGATCGCTTAGCTTTTGCTAGACGATCGCTTAGCTTTTGCTAGACGATCGCTTAGCTTTTGCTAGACGATCGCTTAGCTTTTGCTAAACGATCAAGCATCGACCTATACGATAGGTTCAACCTTCTCCCATTTGCTCAATCGTTTACAAGATTGTTGATTACTTCGTCTTCTGCTTCAAACCAAGTTCACACAGAGCCCACCCTCTGGATTCTCACACCAAGAATACCAAGGTAGGTGTCATACTCAACTCGAAACCGTTGAGTTTCTGTTGAGGTCGTTCGTGCTGTTGGGGTGTTCGTGACCAAGACGATCGCTAAGTTCGAGTGCGCGGTGTTCGTGTAGTGTAGCGGTCGTGTTGGACGAACGTTCGAGGTTGCTGTATTCGAGCGTTCGTGATCAAGGAGCTTGACGATGAGTCTAGAAATGTGTGTAGAGTTTCTTCTTGATTATTTGTATTATCATGCTGTAATTTCTGTAATGAATGCATAACCGTATGTTTCTGTTTATGACTATAATTGTAAAGTTCATATATGATTGTAATTTGGAATGATCTTTTTGTTGCTCATGGAAATCCTTCTGCACGATTTCCTTCACTTTTATTTTTCCGTGCATTATGTCCATGGTTGACTAGCTCACTATTTTAACACCTATTTCCCTGTTCGAGTGGATGTCCGGGTTCCGAATATGGCCAACTTTTCTAGAAAAGGTGGCTCAATTTATTTTCGAGAATATGAAGCACGGGGACTAATCCACAAAGGTGCAAATATCCAATGGCACGTGAATTCTCAAAATCGGAGCAGACATGAACATTTGATTGCTGACAGAGATCTATCCTTTCACAAATCCTGCCAAATCTCTAGTTTGTAGTCATACTACCTATTATCTCGGCATGAGAATATTTTGATCATAAAATCATATAGTCCCTATCGGTTTGGTCGACAGTTCAGATTTTACCAAGATATTCCTAATGATATAAGGAAATTCCACCTACTCCACCTTTTACAACATGATATATCATTTTAGGGTCTACACCAGATGTCGATCACTGTATCAAGTGTTTATATGAACCTGCACGTTGGATCCGTGCAACCACATTACTCCCAAGAAATGGTAGTTGACAAAATATGGGAGTTATTTTAAGGATAACATACTGATAACGGGCACAAATACTCGTTATTACATTGCTAAGTTATTAAACAATGCTGGCTTGCGTTGATAAAATATGTTAGATTGCGACCAAAAAGCATTAAGTTTATAACATTACGGTCGAATGCGTTCATCGTATAGAAACAGTTGAATTTTGTATTTTTATGCAGAATATACGTTGACGCAAGGCGGAAAGAGCGATCACAAGAAATAAATGGTCAAGCGTAGCATTACCGCAAGGTTTTGCGGTGATTTGTGTTTGCAAACTTCTGCTCAAGAAGGATTGCCGCATAGAGCCGGCGCAACTTGGTGGGTGCAACTGAGTGAAAGGCATAATTAATCACGATGGGACAAAAAGCTGATGAACGTCGAATCCGAATTAAGTTGATAGCCGCTAACGATAACAAGTACATTCAGCTTTTCGATGACAAATATTCGGCGCATCAGTCAGAGAATTAAAGCCATCCCATCTATGCAATCATAAGAGGGAAGTTGCCTTTCACTTCAGAAGCTCTATAAATACCGAAGGCAGCCTTCAGAAAAGGAGTTCGAAGAGTTAGAGAATTTTTCCTTGGATAGTTTAGCCTTGTTCTTAGATTTTCTTTTATTTTAAGACGAAAGTGAGAGAAGACTTGGGTAGATGCGCCCACTTGGGCGGAAGTGAGAGAATTTTTCCTTGGATAGTTTATCCTTTTATTTTGTGCCGATAGATCGTTCTAGTGAGCTCGGGAGACTGTTGAAAGCTTCAAGACCAGAGAGAGGGCCAACTTCTGCGAAAGCAGGAATATCTTTTGAACCGAATAGAGTTGCTAGTGTAAAAGCCTTGGGCAGCAAGGGATTGTTACCAGGCTCTCTACCTTTATCTTCCATTGTTATTGTATATTCAAATGATTTTATAGAAATGAAATTTACTTCTCTATATCTGTTCACTCTCTGTTTATCACGCACGAGTAGCTAAATCTGTTGAATAGGTTGAGAAGCATTTAGCTAGGACAACTGGGGATCTTTATTCTATGCGATTATCTTGTATTATGTATGCTTCATTCGTCCATTAGAGATACTCGAGAGGGTAGTTTAAGTACAGGATCTAGGCTTGGAAAAGTTAGGTTAGAATCTAGGCTCGGGAGAGTCAGATTAGAACGCATAATTAAGAGATAGGAGCTTAGGAATAAGCACTATTTGCTATTAACGCATCACATGCATCATAGAGATAGGATATGATTGTGTGCGGTCACCTTGCCTTTGTGCATCTTGCATCATCGCATAGGAAAAAAAGTAGAGATTTAGGAATAAGCTCTATGGACACTTTTGCATTCAACACATGCATCCTAGACTTAGGAGCACCGCATTCGCATTGGAAAATGGCTTGTTGTGCATGGGTGTAGCATGATCGTATAGTCTGATGCATTCCCAAGTAACGCTAGCTAAAGACCTTCTCAACCCATTCATCCGCATACTCAATGCATCTATCACATTATCAAACTTTCCTCAAATCCATCGCATTTGTTTATTTTTCATTACCGCAATCAACAAAACCAAACAATTATTGAGTTACCGGTTATCGCAAAGTCTTCTGAGAAATTACCACTGCATATTGTTTTCCAAGTCCCTAAGTTCGACCCTGGACTTACCAGGAAACTTAGTGAGGTTTACACTTGGATTCCACTGAGAAAACTTGATTGCTCAACGCAATTCCATCACTACATTTCCTCCATAATTTCACATCATAAAATAACGCATCAAGTTTTTGGCGTCGTTGCCAGGGACTTCGACAAAATAGTGTGCTAACGGTAATTTTTTTGATTTCTTCTTTGGCGAATTACGACCTAGAGATTGAGAGAACATTTCGACGCAAACTAAAAGACAACCGCCAATAACAAGAGAGGACACCAAGAATGGCAGAACAACTGGAAGCAAGGGCCGCAAACGCGAACAATATAATGGCCATCCCCATCCTTATAGTCGCCCAACCTCTATGATTTCTTTCCAAGAATTATGAGACCAACATTAGATGGATCAAGGTTTGAAATGAAGCCAATAATGTTGCAGATGATCCAGGTTGATGGGCAGTTTGAAGGGAGGCGTGGCGAAGACCCCCACACCCACCTCCGGAGCTTCATAGAAATCTGTAACACTTTTGTGTTCCCGAATATCTCCACCGAGGAAGTTCGACTCAAGTTGTTCCCATTTTCCTTATGCGATCAGGCAAGGAAATAGGCATATTCTCTTAAACCGGGGGAGATAGCCTCTTGTGAACAAGTCATTGAAAAGTTTATGAACAAGAAGGATTGCAGCATAGAGCCAGCGCAACTTGGTGGGCGCATCTGGGTGAAAGGCATAATTAATCACGATGGGATAGAAAGCTGATGACGGCCGAATCCGAATTAAGTTGACAGCCGCTAACGATATCAAGTACACTCAGGTTTTTGGTGACAAATATTTGGTGCATCAATCAGAGAATTAAAGCCATCCCATCTGTGCAATCATAAGAGGGAAGCCGCCTTTCACCTCAAAAGCTCTATAAATACCGAAGGCAGCCTTTAGAAAAGGAGTTCGAAGAGTTAGAGAATTTTTCCTTGGATAGTTTAGCCTTGTTCTTAGATTTTCTTTTATTTTAAGGTGGAAGCAAGAGAAGGAATTTGTGTCGATAGATTGTTCCGGTGAGCTCGAGAGAGTGGCGGAAGCTTCAAAACTAGAGAGAGCCAACTCCTGCGGAAGTAGGAATATCTTTTGAACTGAATAGAATTGCCAATGTAAAAGCCTTGGGCAACAAGGGATTGCTATCAGGCTCTCTACCTTTATCTTCCATTGTTATTGTGTATTTAAACGCTTTTATAGAAATGGAATTTACTGCTCTATATCTGTTCACTCCCTGTTTTTCACGCATGAGTAGCTAAATCTGTTGAATGGGCTGAGAAGTATTTAGCTAGCACAACTGGGGATCTTCATTTTATGCGATTATCTTGTATTATGTATGCTTCATTCGTCCATTAGAGATACTCAGGAGGGTAGTCTAAGTACAAGATCTAGGCTTGGAAAAGTCAAGTTAGAATCTAGGCTCGGGAGAGTTAGATTAGAACGCATAATCAAGAGATAGAAGCTTAGGAATAAGCATTGTTTGCTATTAACACATCGCATGCATCCTAGAGATAGGATATGATTGTGTGCGGTCACCTTGCCTTTGTGCATCTTGCATCATTGCATAAGAAAAAAGTAGAGACTTAGGAATAAGCTCTATGGACACTTTTGCATTCAATACATATGTCCTAGACTTAGAAGCACCACATTTGCATTGGAAAATGGCTTGCTGTACATGGGTGTAACATGATTGCGTAGGCTGATGCATTCCCAAGTAACGCTACCTAAAGACCTTCTCAACCTGTTCATCCGCATACTCAGTACATCTATCACACAATCAAACTTTCCTCAATTCCGCTCCATTTGTTTATTTTTCATTACCGCAATAAAAAAAAACCAAACAACATATTGTTTTCCAAGTCCCTAAGTTCGACTCTAGATTTACTAGGAAACTCAGTGGGGTTTACACTTGGATTCCACTGAGAAAACTTGATTGCTCAACGCAATTCCATCACCGCATTTCTTCCATAATTTCACATAATAAAATAACGCATCACATACATCAGCTAGTGAGCTGCAGTATCCTACCCCCTCGCATCGTAAGCTACCCAATAATAAAGTAAGTAACCAAGGTGGCAAACAAGTCCATTTAATCGAAGAGGTAACTCTCACCCGTCAGAAAGATGTTTCTGCCCACGAGGAAGAAATTCATAGTAGCAACAACAACCATCACTGGAAAAGACCTTCAAAGAAGGCGAAGACGTTCGGTGATGATTTTTTGGAAGGAGTTCCAAGTGCCTCGACAATTTCCAGTGGCTCTATAATATTGGTACGTCTATTTTCCCTTTATGTTCTCTTCATTTGCCTCTTTAGAAACTAATTTTTTTTGTAGTCACCCTTGAGCACTCATTTTCAGGAACTTGTTGAGCAGAGAAGCGAAGAATCCTTAATAGGAGCTCATGCTTTGGATTCATCCATCGAGAAGGCTGTTACTTATAAATCGCCGCCAGTTGAAACAATCACACAACCATCTCAGCCCCTTAACATTTCTAAAGATATCGGCGTGGAAAATAGAAGGTAAACGTCGAGAATGCTGAAACTTTAAACTATTCTTTCGAAGAAGTTGGTTGTTCTGAAATACCTCAAATGAGAAAAACGATGCTTCCTCTTGGCCCTCTCAAGATTAAGTGGTTTCAAACTTCTATCGACAAGCAACCTTATCTATGTGGGAGGACATTCAAGACAAGATTGCATGCACTCCTTTTGAGTGCATACCCAGCCTTAAACCGAAAATAACAACAATATTCACTAGTATTTCGAAGATTTACTAAAACAATTTGGCTCCTCTTCAAGAGTTTGTGAATAGTTATCTTAAGAGGGTAGATAATTTTGACGTGGTACAATCTTCGTACTCCGTACTGTTAGCTTTTTGGCCCTTAATCTCAAATTAATTAATTTTAATTAATTAATTAATCAATGTTTTTGATGATAACAAACTCAAATTTTAATTACTGAAAATCTTAGTGTTTTAATATGTCCATAATGTAGAGCTCAGAATAACGATTCCAACACCTCTTGAATCACTCAAATCGGAGCTAAAACGAAGACGATATGACCGAAACAAGTCTATAGAGAAAATACCGTGGTGGATGACGTGGCATAACCAGACCATTTGCATGTAGACATGTGGCAGCATATTGGTCGAATGGTAGATCATTAAGAGATTAACATATGATGGACTTTTGATTTTTGGATTGATTTAAAATAAAAATAAAAATTGAAATTAAAAAGAAATTTAAAAGAAAAATAAATTTAATATTATTTTATGTTTGTGTCTAACGACTAGTTTTTTTTACACATGGTATGTTTTTTTTTTATTTTTGGATTGACTTTAAAGAGAATGAATTTAAAAAGAAAATGACTTAAAAGGAAAATGAATTTAATATTAGTTTATGTTTGTGTCTGGCTAGTTTTTGACACATGGTATGTTTTTTTTTTTTTGGATTAATTTTAAAAAGAAAATGAATTTCAAAAGAAAAGAAATTTAATATTATATTTTGTTTGTATCTAACGACTAGTTTAGTTTAAAATCTCCACCATTGATTTTTCTTTTCCAAAATCCAATGGTCCAAATTAATTGTGGTTTCTAAAAAATTTTCTATCTCTATATAAACCATCTTCCTCTCCAATTTTTAAACCAACAAAATTTTACATTTCATAATCCTCAAAAACTCAAACGTTCAATTATTGTGCTCTCTAAGTTCCCAATTTTTTTATTTTCATCTTATTCTTGAGAGAGTGTTATTGTATTGTGAGGATAAACTTGTTGAGTGCTTAAACTTGTAAATCCACTCTAGTGAGAGTTGTATTGTGTTCTTCAAAAATTTCAACATTTGTAATGGCTTGATCCTAAACCGTGGAAAGGATCGGGTTTACTCTTGAACCCATAAAAGGGGTGGTGGTGTAACGGTTGGGCTCTAATCCGTGAAAATAATCGGAAAGATTTTATTCAAATTCCCAAGAGGCGCTTGGGGAGTGGAATAGGTCGAGTTTGACCGAACCATTATAAAAATTTCGGTGTCTTCTTCTCTAACTCTTTCCTTTTTATTTTTGCAATTAATTTAAGCAATTTATTATATGTTTTAGTTTGTTCTTATTTATTTGCTAAAATTTGATAGAATTAAATTATCACATTTTTGTCATCTTATTTGTTGCATAAATTGAAATTTTCTTATTATTTATAAAAAGTATATTAATTAGTTTAATTGGGTTAATTTAGAAAAAAATGTTTAATTAAACCCCATTCACCCCCTCTTGGGTTGCTAATCAATCCAACAATTGGTATCAGAGCAGGTTGCTCTTCTTGAAATATTTATTTCTTGATAAACTTAATTGTTTTTGAGCTATGGCAACTTTAGGTTTTATCCCTTTTACCGATAGTCAATCTATTACAAAGCCTTCTTTCTTTAATGGTACTAATTATAGTTATTGGAAAAATAGAATGAGATTTTTCTTGCTTTCTATTGATTATGATTTATGAGATATTTTTGAGAAAGGTTATAAAATTCCAACAAAAGATGTTGATGGTGTTAGCACTATAAAACCTAAGGAAGAATGATCAATAAATGAAAATAAAGCATGCTCTATAAATGCCAAAGCTATTAATTGGTTATTTTGTGCTTTGAATGAAGTTGAGTATAATAGAGTGTCTATTTGCAAAACCGCTAAAGAGATATGGGATAAATTAGAAATTACTCATGAAGGAACTAGTCAAGTAAAAGAAACAAAGATTGACATGTTAGTTCATCAATATGAAATGTTTAAAATTGATGAAAATGAAGCTATTTCCGATATGTTTATTAGATTTACTAACATTGTCAATGCTTTAGAAGGACTTGGGAAAAAGTACTCAAATCTTGAGAAAATAAAGAAGCTATTATGGTCTTTGCCTAAACAATGGGAGCCTAAAGTCACCGTCATTCAAGAGGCAAATGATCTCAAATCTTTCGCCATTGATGAACTCGTGGGCTCATTGTTGACGCATGAGACAAAGATCAAGAAAAACATGGAGGATGAGAAGAAAAAGAAAGAAAAGAGTATAGTTTTAAAGACCTTGATGAAGATGATGTTGCCTATCTTTCATGTAAGTATAAGAACTTCATCAAGAGAAAGAAGCAATTCAAGAAGCATCTCTCCAACCAAAAAGAGTCAAAAGGTGAAAAGAGCAAAAAGGATGAGATAATATGCTATGAATGCAAGAAGCTGGGTCATATTAGAACCGATTGTCCTTTTCTCAAATCATCCAAGAAATCTAAGAATAAAGCAATGAAAGCTACTTGGGATGATAGCGATGAAAGCGAAAGTGAGAGTGATAATGAAGAAGTAGCCAATTTTTGCTTCATGGCTCATAGTGACAAAGAGGATGAAAAAAATGATGAGGTAACTCTAGAACCTCTTTCTTATAATGAATTGTTCGAAGCTTTTGAAAATATGCAAAATGATTTAGAAAAACTCAGTTCTAAGTATGTTGTGCTTAAAAAGAAATACAATGTTTTATCTAGTAAAAATAAGCCTTTACTTGAAGAAATTGCTTGCTTAAAAGAGAATGAGCATGATGCCATGCATATTGATGAAATGAATATCTCTTGTGACAAGCATGCTTTTGATTGTGATGAGAAAAATGCCTTGCTTGACAAAGTTAAATTTCTTGAGCATGATAGTTGTGAAAAGATAATTTGATTAAATTACTCAAAGAAAAGGAATTTAGTTCTTTGCAAGAACTTGATAAGGCTAAAGAATCTATTAAAAAGTTGACAATACGTGCTCAAAGATTAGACAAGATAATTGAAGTAGGCAAGCCTTCTGGTGATAAAAGAGGTTTAGGCTATATTAATGAATGTTCTACTCCTTCAAGTTCTAAAACTATCTTTGTTAAATCATCTCATAATATGCCTAAGCTTAATATGCCTAAGGTTGTGTCTAAGCATGTTAAATCTAACTTTGTACCTATATGTCATTATTGTGGTGTTGAAGGCCATATTAGACCTAAGTGTTTTAAATTGAAATATGCTCATACTACTTCTCCAAGAAGAAATTTTTCTCAAAGGGCACATGCTCCAAGGAATAATTTCTCCAAGAAAAGTAGAGTGCATAAATTTGTTGTAAGAGATAAATTTTTGCATAATGTTGTTTGTTTCTCATGTGGCAAGTTTGGACATACAACTTATTCTTGTTACTTGTCTAAATCCAATGCCTTAAATGTCTATGCAAAAATGAAATGGATTCCCAAGTTTGTCAATGCTAACCATCTAGGACCCAAACAAGTGTGGGTACCAAAGAATCAAACTTGAACATTTGTGTTTGTAGGTTTGTTTGAAAGCCTCTAAGAAAAACAAGTGGTACTTGGATAGTGGTTGCTCGAGGCACATGACGGGAGACCCATCCAAGTTTGTCTCTCTCTCCAAAAAGGATGAAGGTCTTGTAACCTTTAGTGACAACAAGAAAGGTAAAATAATTGGTAAAGGTAGTATAGGTAATGAATCTTCTATTTTAATTGAAAAATGTACCTTTGGTTGATGGTTTGAAGCATGATTTACTTAGTATTAGTTAATTATGTGATAAAGGCTTTAGAGTTGTGTTTGATAAAAAGAATTGCATTATTGAAAATGCTAGTGATAGAAAAGTTATATTTGTTGGAAATAGAGATGAAAATGTTTATACTATTGATTTGAATGATTGTCCTATTAATGATAAATGTTTATCGACTTTGCATAATGATTCTTGGTTATGGCATAGAAGACTAGGATATGCTAGCATGCACTTAATTTCAAATATTTCCAAGAATTCTTTGGTTAGAGGTCTTCCCAAATTTAAATTTGAAAAAGATAAAGTTTGTGATGCTTGTCAAATGGGTAAGCAAACTAAGTCCTCATTCAAATCTAAAAATGTAATCTCTACAACTAGACCCCTTCAACTATTGCACATGGACTTATTTGGCCCTTCTAGAATTGCTAGTTTTGGAGGGAACTACTATGCCTTTGTGATAGTTGATGATTTTTCAAAATTTACTTGGGTTTTGATGCTAAAACATACGGATGATGTGATAGTTGATGATTTTTCAAAATTTACTTGGGTTTTGATGCTAAAACATACGGATGATGCTTTGAAAAGCTTTTCTAGTTTTGCAAAAAGAGTTCAAAATGAAAAAGGTTTTTTGATTTCTAAAATTAGGAGTGATCATGGAGGAGAATTTGATAGCAATGCTTTTGAAACTTTTTGTGAAGAAAATGGTTTTTCTCATAATTTCTCCGCTCCAAGAACTCCTTAACAAAATGGTGTAGTTAAAAGGAAAAACCGTACTTTGCAAGAATTTGCTAGATCAATGTTGCATGAGTATGGTTTACCTACATACTTTTGGGCGGAAGCCATTAACACTACTTGTTATGTTTTAAATAGAGTTTTAATTAGACCCTTCTTTGGATAAAACTCGTTATGAACTTTGGCATAACAAAATTCCAAATATTGGGTATTTCAAAGTTTTTGGTTGCAAATGTTTTATTTTGAATAACAAAGAAAAATTTGGAAAATTTGATTTAAAGACGGATGTTGGTATTTTCCTTGGCTATTCCTCTACTAGTAAAGCTTTTAGAGTTTTCAATAAAAGAACTTTAATAATTGAGGAATCTATGCATGTAGTATTTGATGAATCTTGCAATGTTATTTCTAATGAGCCTATTTATAGTGATAATTTAGAAGGAAATTTTGGAGATTTACTTGTTAATGACAAAGGCAAGGAAATTGTTTCAAGTAAGCAAGAGGTGAGCTTAAACAAAAAGAACGAAGTTGGTTCTTCATCCATGCCTAAAGAGTGGAGGTATGCTCCTTCCCATCCCAAACAATTAATTCTTGGTAATCCCAAACAAGGTGTGAAAACTCGTTCCTCTCTTAGTATGTTCAATAATCTTGCTTTTGTTTCTCAAATTGAACCAAAAAGTTTTAAAGATGCCGAAAATGATGAATTTTGGATTTTAGCTATGCAAGAAGAATTAAATCAATTTGAAAGGAATAAAGTTTGGGAGTTAGTCCTTATGCCCTCTCGTGCTTCTATAATTGGAACTAAATGGGTCTTTAGAAATAAAATGGATGAAAATGGAAATATCATCAGAAATAAAGATAGACTTGTAGCTCAAGGTTATTGTCAAGAAGAAGGAATAGATTATGAAGAAACTTTTGCACCCGTTGCTAGATTAGAAGCTATTAGAATGATGCTTGCTTTTGCTTCTTATAAGAATTTCATTTTATATCAAACGGATGTGAAAAGTGCATTTTTAAATGGTTATATCATGGAGGAAGTTTATATAGAACAACCTCCGGGGTTTGAAAGTTTTGATTTTCCTAGTCATGTCTATAAGTTGAAAAAGGCTCTTTATGATTAAAACAAGCTCCAAGAGCTTGGTATGATAGACTTAGTAATTTCTTGCTTGAGAATGGATTTAAAATGGTTAAAATTGATACTACTCTTTTTATTAAGACTAAAGAAAATGATATGCTTTTAGTACAAATATATGTGGATGATATTATTTTTGGTTCTACTAATTCATCTTTGTGTGAAGAATTTTCTAAGTGCATGCATAGTGAATTTGAGATGAGTATGATGGGAGAACTTAGCTTCTTCCTTGGACTCCAAATCAAACAACTCAAGGATGGTATTTTCTTAAGTCAAGAAAAATACACAAGAGATTTGCTCAAAAGGTTCAAATTCAATGAAGGTAAAATTGCAAAAACTCCTATGAGCACATCCACTAAGCTTGAAAAGGATGAAAAAGGTAAGTGTGTGGATATAAAAACTTATAGAGGTATGATTGGATCTTTACTTTATTTAACCACTAGTAGACCCGATATTATGTTTAGTGTATGTCTTTGTGCGAGATTTCAATCTTGTCCCAAGGAATCACATTTACTGCCGTTAAAAGAATTTTTAAATATTTGCTTGGTACTATTGATTTAGGCCTATGGTATTCTAGAAATGTTGACTTTAATTTGGTAGGATATTCCGATGCGGATTTTGCGGGTAGTTTACTTGACCGTAAGAGTACTAGTGGGATTTGTCAATTTCTTGGTAGTTCCTTAGTTTCTTGGTTTAGTAAAAAGTAAAATTCGGTTGCCTTATCCACTATCGAAGCGGAATATATTGCAGTTGCTAGTTGTTGTGCTCAAATTCTTTGGATGAAACAAACTCTTTGTGATTTTGGATTATAGTTTGATAATGTGCCTATATTTTGTGATAATACTAGTGCTATTAATTTGACTAAAAATCCTATACATCATTCTAGGACTAAGCATATTGATATTAGGCATCACTTTATAGAGGGCAATTGCAAAATGATAATATTACTCTTGAATTTATAGGCTCTAATAATCAATTAGCGGATATTTTTACCAAGCCTTTGAATGAAGAAAACTTTTGCAAAAAATAGGCTTGAGCTCGGTATTATTCGTTGGGATGCCTCTTGATTTTATAATTTTACTTGTTAAATCTTTTAGAAGGCATTTTGATAGGGGGAGATATGGAAAGCATGTTAATATTCTTAGGGAGAGTTGTTCTAAATTTATGTTCATATTTTTAAGGGAAACATTTATGTAGTTCTAAATTTTTCTTAATTATTCTTTTTAATGATTCCAGAGGGGGAGAAGTTTAAGAAAAATATGCTATAAATTTGTTATGATTTTGATTGTATTAATTAGGCGGAGAATTTATTTTTTGAGTGAATTTCAAGAATGATCTTTATGGTGATATGTTGAATTTTAATTATGTGCTACATATGTCTACATATATTTCAAACTATTTTTCTTGAATGGTTTGTCATCATAAAAAAGGGGGAGATTGTTGACTTTTTGGCCCTTAATCTCAAATTAATTAATTTTAATTAATTAATTAATCAATGTTTTGATGATAACAAACTCAATTTTTAATAATTTAAAATCTTAGTGTTTTAATATGTTCATAGCGTAGAGCTCGGAACAACGATTCCAACACCTCTTGAATCACTCAAATTGGAGCTAAAACGAAGACGATATGACTGAAACAAGTCTATAGAGAAAATACTATGGTAGATGACATGGCATAACCAGACCATTTGCATGTAGACATGTGGCAGCATATTGGTTGAATGGTGGATCATTAAGAGATTAACATATGATGAACTTTTGATTTAAAAATAATAATAAAATTAAAAATAAATTTAAAGGAAAATAAATTTAATATTATTTTATGTTTATGTCTAACGGCTAGTTTTTTTTACACATGATATGTTTTTTAATTTTTGGATTGACTTTAAAGAGAATGAATTTAAAAAGAAAATGAATTAAAAGGAAAATGAATTTAATATTAGTTTATGTTTGTGTCTAACGGCTAGTTTTTGACACATGGTATATTTTTTTTATTTTTTGGATTAATTTTAAAAAGAAAATGAATTTCAAAAGAAAAGAAATTTAATATTATATTTTGTTTGTAGCTAATGACTAGTTTAGTTTAAACACCATTGATTTTTCTTTTCCAAAATCCAATGATCCAAATTAATTGTGGTTTCTAAAAATTTTTCCATCTCTATATAAACCTCTGCTAACCCATTTGCAACAGCGTTGTACATGGATGACTTATACTGCTCGAACTTGAATTTCATACAAGCTATCCATTAAGCCATTTAGGAATTGTCTCCCATTATCTGTCACAATTCGATGGGGGATACCGTACCAGTAGATGATGTGAGTATGGAAAAGTCCACCACATTTTCCTTTTTAGCTTCTCTTAAGGCAATGGCCTCAGCCTACTGATGCGTAGTTTTATGATGTGGAATTGTGGATGATATGCGATGATGAAATTGCATTGAGCATTCAAGTTTTCTCAGTGAAATCCAAGTGTAAACCCCACTGAGTTTCCTGGTAAGTCCAGGGTTGAACTCAGGGACTTGGGAAAATAGGTTGCGGTGGTAATTTTTAGGAAAACTCTGCGGTAACCAAATAAATCAATAGTTGTTGAGGTTGTTGTTTGCGGCAATGAAAAATAAACAAATGCGGCGAAGTTTGAAAAGAGTTGAATAAACGGAAGATGCAATGAGTATGTGGTGAACGGGTTGAGAAAAGTTTCGGCTAACACTTCCTAGGATGTGTTCATGCTATGTGATCATGCAACATGCATACAACAGTAAACCACCTCTCGGTGCGAATGCCACGACTTCTAAGGCTAAAACACACGCGATATATGCGATAAGTCTATAGGACCTACACATAAGCCTCTATTCTTATTTATGCGATGACAAAATGACACACACACAAATAAGGTGACAACATAATATCATTCCTATTTCTAGGATGCATGCGATGCAGGTTGGCAAACAGAGCTTATCTCTAAATCCCTATCTCTTGTTTATGCAGTTCTAATCTTGCTCTCTTGAGTCTAGATTCTAACCTAGCTCTCTCGAGTCTTAGGTTCTTTCTTTAGACTCTCTCTCGAGTAGCTCTAAAGGGGTGTTGGGCACAACATAACACAAGGTAATCGCAAGCAATGGACATCCTAGGTCATGTTAGCTTAGTTCTTCTCAACCCATTCGACAAGTTTAGCTACTCATTCGTGCTAAGAGAGTGAACAGATGTAGAATAAGAACTTCCATTGTATAAATGTAAAGATGAAGTACAAAATAACAATGCAAGGATAGAATAAAGAGCCTGGTAGCAATCTCTTGCTGCCCAGGCTTTTACACTGTTTTTCTACTCGTGTTCAAAAGATAATCTCGCTCTCGCGAGAGTCGGCCCGCTCTCTGCTTCTACGCCTCAAGGTTCTCTTTTGAGTTTCCTTGAGCAATCTCTGGCGTCTTTACTCTTCTCTTGCTCCACCTTAAAATAAAAAGGAAAAACTATGGACAAAGACGTGCTGAGCTAACTGATCCAAAATTATGAATTTTCGAACTCCTTTTCTGAAGGATGCCTTTGGTATTTATAGGGTTTCAGGGTAAAGACACTTCTCTCTTATGATTGCTCAGATGAGATGACTTTAATTCCTTGACTGATGCGCCGAATATTTATCACCGAAAAGCTGAATGTACTTATTATCGTTAGTGGCTGTCAGCTTAATTCAGATTCGACTGTCATCAGCTTTTTGTCCCATCACGATTAATTATGCCTTTCATCCAGATGTGCCCACCAAGTTGCGCCGACCAAGTTGCGGCAATCCTTCTTGAGCAAATGTTTACGAACACAATCATCGCAAAGCCTTGCGGTAATGCTGCACTCGACCAATGATTTCCTATGATCGCAATTTTCGTCTTGCTTCAACACATATTCTGCATAAAAATACAAAAATCAACTGTTCCTCTTCGATGAATGCATGCAACCGCAATGTAATAAACTTAATACTTTTTGGACGTAAAATAACACATTTTATCAATGCAAGCCAACGTTGTTTAAGAACTTAGCACTATGATAACGTGCATTTTTGCCCATTATCACCTACCATGGAAAGTAATCAGTGGTTGCAAGAATGTAAGAAAGTCCTACTGAAAACTTAGGTGTTACAAGACCAACAAGATCAAGTCCCATGCTTCGAAAGGCCATGAAGCTACAGTCGGATGGAGAGACTCGGGTGGTTGATGAATGAAGTGTGCATAGTATTGAAAAGCCTCACACTTCTTTGCATACTCCATTGAATCTTGGATCATCATTGGCCAGTAGTGACCCATCCTTTTCAGTTGGAAATGCAACTTAGGTTCAAATTGATACACACCGCAGACGCCTGAATGTGCTTCTTCCAAGGCCTTCATTGACTCCTCCTTTCCAAGGCATCGAAGAAAGAGCCCTTCAAGGGACTGGCGATATAGAACCCTTTTGTAATAAATGAAGTGAACAGCTCTTCTTTGAATCTTGGTTTTATGGCGGAGGTCGTCTGGAATCCTTCCATGCTCAAGGTAATCTATAATGGGTTGCCGCTAGTCTTCCGCATCAATTAAGTAGACAAATATCACTATTGGGTTGTATGTCCTAAAACTCGCAGTTTGTAGAGTTAAACATTTTCTATTGTCAATAAAGATGTTATTCAACATTTTTTCAATAAAGTTGTTATTGAATTTGTAAATTGCACTTGTAAAGACTAAATCCAATAAACTAAGTTCCATGGCTATTATATGAATACTTGAACTTTATGTGGAGATATAAAAGTGGATTAGGTTTGAGTAAATAGTCAAAATGATCTATAGTATACGAATAAGGTTGGGTGCCTTATTCTGGTAACATTATAAGATGCGACCCACTCTATAGTTGTTACAAGAAGTTGTAAAGTGCTACAGACGAAGTGATCCTAATTCGTTCATGTCATGACATGAAGAGTGTGAGCGTCCTGTACAATGAGTTTACGTAAGATCAGACCAAGAAATAAGTCACTATTACTTTATAACGTTGTTTACTGTTTAAGACTGACTATTTCACTTAGATGACCTAGGTAACTTGATCTTAATCCTAAGCTAACTATGAACTTTTATTTATTTGAGATTATCCTTAGATTTTCATAGGTGAGGGTTGGCTTAATAGCGCCGGCTCAATAAGCCTCCCATTTCAGGGATAAGACCGGGTAGATAGCTAGGGACATAGGGTGTAAGACGGAATTCATGCCTACCAGATTTAGGGATATGAGGAAGGTTATTCTCTTGAATACTGAATTCAGGTCTTGAACAAGGGGCCCCACCCTCTCATTGGCCCGAGAGGGATCCGGTTTAGTGATTGGATCACAAACCAATTGTTCATTAGAGGTTCAACAGAATTTAAGGAGCAAGACGTAATTTCAAGGGTAAAATAGCATTTAACCCACTTATTACGAACAACCTGTAAAGGATCAACTTACTAATTATGGTTAAATCAAATAGACACAAATATATCTACAGTGACAGGAGTGCAACTATCGAGCTATAGTGGTGTGGCTCGGTAGTTAACCAATATTGATTAATTCGATCTAAAGAGTTTAGCCAATTAATCTCAAATCGTTGGAGCTCATGATCTGTAGGTCCACAAGGTCCCTCTACTAGCTCGTAAAACATGAACACCTTGAATTAGTAAATTGAATGAATTTGGAATGAATCAATTTGAAATGTTCAAATTAAATTTAGGGTTTGAATTTGAATAGTTCAACTTTAAATTAAGGTTTGTATAATTATATATATAATTAATTAACGTTTAATTTATCGAAATTAAATGAAATTGGAGAGTTTATAATGTTTAAATATTGATTTAAATATTAATTACATGAATAAGATTCATATTTAAAATTAAGTGTGATTAATTTAATATTTGATATTAAATTGTTATTTAATTAATTAAGTATGTTTAATTAATTAAAATCAAATTAATTTTTCAAATTTAGTTCAATTTGAGAAATTGAATTCTAAAATTTTGATTTAAATTGCTTTTGAATTAATTGAAATTAAAATTCAATTTGTATTTGATATTTGGGATTTTAGTGGAAAATTCCAAAGTTTCACCAACTAGTAGATGGAACTCTACAATTTACACATCTATTGCACTCAATCTTCAAGTTTGAGATGTCTTTGATTGAATTCACTGATGCCTGTATGTAGTTGAAAAATAAAAACACTCCAATTTATGAGAATTTGAGAGGACGAGGATTGAAGAACTAGAGGAAAAAGTTCCTACTGAGTTATTCTCCTTCACCCGAAAACTCATCCCTTTCCCTTCACAAATTCAGTTTAATTGTGAGTTTCACCACTCAAATTCAAGATTGAGAAGAGTAGAGAAGATCTCTTGGTAGTTCACTGAAGATTTGGAGCTGAGAATTCGTGAGGACCAGCTTGGACCAGAGAGGAATTCTTCAAAGGTATGTGTTTTTTGAAACCATCTTATTACCCTTTGAACATGCTTATTTTAATGTCAAAATTAAGGTATTAGATTGCTTAATGATCCTAATTTCTTCCGCTGCTTGTTTCTATATTCCAACAATTGGTATCAGAGCATCATTTAAGCATTCAATTTGGTTTAATTTTGGTTTGGTGGGTGTTGTTCATAAGTTGTATGAAACTGATGAACTGATATGGTTTTTTCTGAGTTTTAGTATTGTTTTCTCTTCAATTATGTTGTAATTCTTATAGTTGACTCTTGATTGATGGGCCTTAATGTGTGATTAAGTGTCTGTAATTTGATTGGAGTCATTAGAGTTGCAATTAGGATGTAATTGAAGAAAGAAGTGAAGAAGGTCCAGCAGCAGGAACTGAATTTTCAGCCATTGCTCAATACTTGATGCACGATGCCATACTCGAGCAACTCGATAGCATTTTGTGAAATACTCGATGCATGATGCCATACTACTCAACGCTCATACTCGATGGTATTTTGTGAAATAATCGATGCACGATGCCATACTCGATGGTACTCAATGTCAAACTCGATGGTATTTTGTGAAATACTCAATGCACGATGCCATACTCAATGGTACTCGATGTCATACTTGATGGTATTTAGTGAATACTCGATGCATTTTTGCATACTCGATGCTTGAGAACATACTCTATGCTTGATGATACTCAATGGTTTTTACCCGATTCAGTGCAATTTTGAGCATCGGAGGTTCAAGTCTAGCTCAAGGTGGTTCGAGCAATCCAGAAGTGTTTTGGAGTCGATTTTTGCTGATTTTTGTAATAATTAGGCATTTGTTTGCTTGAAAATGCCAAAACTAAAACCATATCAGTTTGTGTTTAATTATTTATACATGCGATGTATGTTATAATTAAATAAATCTTAAAGCATGCCATGTAGATTTAAAATCCCACCATATGAAGCATGTTACATGCATTGAAAGTATGTTATAAAGTGTTATAATATATAGTATGCATGTATAGGGTTTCAAATGTTTTAATATAGATGTTGTATTAAGTGTTGAATGTCTTTGATGTATGTTATGGATGCTCAGCATGTCTAAAATTTTGTAAGTTGTTATAAAATTTGGTTAGATATTTAAAATCCATAATAAAGATAAGTTGCATGCTCACGTAGGTTAACCACCTGTTTTAATAGTTAAAATAGATCAACATTTTGTAAAATATGATTACAAACTCAACAGGTATATAATCTTGTCTAAGGCTGGAGGTTTTTAAATTGACGATCTACGGAACACCTCCTACCCAGATTATGGCCGAATAATTGAGTGTTGTTAACCAGTTTTATGAGTAATACGTGAGCGATGCGAGATTTTAAAACTGGTTTATCACCTAAACATCGTAGGTTAAATCCAAATATAAACGTTATACTTGGATAAACACCTAAACTTAGGTTTCTTAATTAGCCGGAACAAACCTAAATAAAGAATATACCCATACAAATGTTAGGACACTTTAGTGGGAGTTTAATAACATATATGATATGCTATTAGAACACTTTAGTGGGAATTTATTAGAATGCTTCAGTGAGAGATTAATAACGTATACGATAAGTTATTTTTAGCTCTCGCGTCCCTAAGAGTTCACATCGAGATTCATGCTTCGTTTCGTGCGATTATGAACCTCGACTGCTCCATTCGGAAAGTGTTGGCATGAATCAAGATCAGGTGAATATGGGAAGTTGTTCATAGTAAAATCAAAAGTGATGTTTTGAATTTAAATCTCACGTCCTAAGATGTTCACACCATGAGATTTATGCAACGCTTCGTGTTGATTATTAACCTCGACTGCTCCATTTAGAAAGTGTCATTTCAAATGTATACGATGTTATTTTTAAACATTAATTATATCGAATATAATTATCAAAATCCTAAATTGAATTTGAACATTTCAAATTCACTTAATATTCTAATCCAAGGTTTAATATTTTACGAGCTAGTAGAGGGTCCTTATGGACCTACAGATCATTAGCTTCAACAATCTTATGGTTGGCAAAATCCCCGCGGGACTCCACTCCAATCAGGGCGGGGAATCTCCGGTTTGACCAGGGATGGGGGTCAAACCGGGGATTCTAATTGCATCCCCGGTCGGGGAAAGGGAGGGTATCCCTGCCCCATCCCTGTCCCCAACCCCGTCCCCGATTAAACTTTTTATTTCCTTAATATATATATATATATATATATATATATAATTATATATAAATATATTTATTTAATATATATATATAAACAAGGATGGGCCATCGCGGGGACCCATTTCCCCAACCCCGTCCAATACCACCTCCATGCAACCAACTTCAAGCTTTGACAACCATCTCCGACTATAAACTCCAATAAATTTTATCTTCGATAATCAACTTCGACTACCACTTCCAACTATTATAAGACTGATGATTATTAAATTATGTTGTAGAGTTGTTGATTATGTAAATATTAGTATTTTGTCTACATTAAATGTGATATTTATACATAGAAATTTGTAAAATGTATTTTTATTTAATTGAATTCACATATCAAATGAGTGTTAAGAATGTTTGGAAAAATATGTATATAGTTGAAAAGTATGTAACATATAACAAAATATATATATAAAATGGGGATTTTTTCATGGAACATTTTCTAGTAAGAATTAGTGAGAAATGGAGATTTGTTCTGTAATGATCGAACTGAAAGTGAAATTGAAGAAGAAATGTGGTGCCGTTTCATTAACTGCAAGATGATGGGGGAGATTCAATTAAAAAAAAGTTCATGAAAAAGTAAAAATATATAGCAACAATTGGAAGAAGAATAAAGAGAAGAAAATGACGATAAAATTCATGGAGAAAAATTAGGAATCAAAAGTTTTAATTTTCCTTTCGTTTCTCAATTTATTTAACCGTATTTTTGTAAGAATTGTAGTGGGTCAATTGTTATTTATGACCCTAAAAAAAGAGAAAGAAATAAAGAAAGAAAAACTTTTAAAATTAAAGAAAAAGAATTGCGATCCCTATTTTTTCAAATAAAAATGGGTAGAATTATTGAATAAAAAGTTTAAAAAAATAGTAATAATAAAAGCGTATTATTCAGGGGCCTGTTTGGTAACCATTTTATCTTTTTATTTTTGTTTTTGAAAATTAAGTCTATGAACACTAGTTCCACCTCAAAATTTCTTCATTTGTTATTTATTTTTCACTAATAATTTAAAAAATCAAGCCAAATTTTGAAAACTAAAAAAAATATCTTTCAAAAGTTGTTTTTGTTTTTGAAATTTGGCTAAAAAATCAACAAATCCTCATAAGAAATGTGGATGAAATAGACTTAAATTTTTTTAAAAAAACAAAAACAAAAAACCAATTGATTACCAAACTGGATCTTAGACTTCAAAAAGCACAAGATACCTCAGACATAGAAACCAACTCTAAACCCCAAATACAGACATAAAACAAATAACTCTATATCTCAAACACATATTTGAACTTCACGATATAGAAATCTACAGACATGAACTCCAAATATTTTATCTCAATTTTGTGTCCCAAACAACCCTTAAGGATGTGTTTGGTATGTGATAAAAGTAGAGAGTTGAGTTGAGTTGAGTTGGTAATTATTATCTGGAGAGAGAAATTATTTGGGGAGTTAAATTGTCTGTGTTTGTTTGAGTTGGTAATTATTGTCTGTGTTTGTTGTGCAGAGTTGAGTTGGGGATCTGATACAATTTTTTGTGAATGAGATTAGTTCTATTTTTTTCTGTTTGTTTTTTATTTCATTCTTTTATTTTTTAATTTTCTTTGTTTGTCGAGTTATCAAGGTTCGATTAATATTCGACCTATTTATGTCGAAACTTCAACCTTCGACAACTCTAATATACATATTGTTTCCAAGTTTTCTTTTGTTTGTCGAGTTCTCAACGTTCGACCTCTACATTAATCGAATCCTCAACCCTCGACTTTTAGCCTCGAGTGGATAAAAAAAGGTTTTAATAACTATAAATTAACTTATAGGCTTAACAAACATAGATAATAAATATTCACCTAACTCAATAACTCATATTCATTTATCAAACACCTCCTAAGTATTTTAAAATCACGGTCAAACGAGCAATAAAAGAGTACCGCGTGCATAAGCAATAGAGGCTTTAAGCCTTTGGAAGTATTGAGGAAGCTTTATCCGAGTAGAACTTCACATCCTTTCTTGACAACGATATAGATATTGATTCTGAGGAAGACGTGAATGTTGATCTTTGCAATCCAACCTGGCCGCCGTGTCTGCTCCAATTTAAGTCAATTTCATTCTGCCCTTTCTTTCAACCAATAATTCAAACTCTGCACCATAGTCAAATTGGAAAGCTATTGAATCTGTCTTCGAGAAAAATGGGCCTCGACGATTGGGAACTCGTTGATTGCAATGAAGACGACGAGAAAATGCATCGCTGTGACGATCAGAAGATCGTTTTTGCTCCAAATCGAACTGATCAATCTGTTGTTTCTGTTTCACAAGTTTCCGGCGAGAAATTGATCGGCGACATGAAAAAGGAGTTGGGAACCGCCGCGGAATTAGATGTGGCGATGGAGAAGAGAAAACAATGGGGGAAAACGGCCATTTGTTCGTTTGGAATTGCTGTGGCGGCTTCAGTTTGCTCTGTGTTATTGGGAAGCCATAGCCACCACCGAGGCGGAGCTGCGCTTGTTAATAAGCGCCATTGTTGAAGGCTGAACGCTGAACGCTGAACTCAACACTCCATTACCTTACTACAGACCAAACTAGCAAAGCATGTATGATCTAAACACACCTTTTTTTTTTTTTTTTCTTTTTTTTTTTTGGTAAAATAGGTTAGTATTGTACTTTGAAATTAATTCGATTTTAATTTTTATACTTTTAATTTTCAATTTTAGTTTTTATTTTTTTTAATAAATCTTAAATTTAGTCCAATTACTAATTTATTGTTGATTTTTCTAAACATCTTTTTTTGTTATCAATAACATTTTTACTATAAATTTTTAAAAGATATTCACATATTTTATTTTATTTTTATTGCATGAAAATTATTATTACTATTTAATCCATTTTGGTAAAATATGATTGAATTTAATATTTAATGTAAGTACTAGGACTATAATTTGATAATTGAAAGTAGAGAGATTAAAATTGAACGGACTTCAAAATATGGAAACCAAAATGGTATTTTAGCATTTTTTTTACAACAACTGCAATGATGGTGAATTGAACCTCTAGTCTCAAGATAGATTGTCTCGAGGTGGATAGTGCAAGTGTATGCCAATTGAACTATATTCTTGTTGACAATTTTTTTTTTACTTGTTTGTAATTGTTCTATTCTCATCCCTTCTAATAGGGGTGATAGTCGTTTTGATTTTGTCGGTTTTTTAATTAACGAAGAACCAAATCGAACCAATCGATTCTATGAAGAAGAGATCCAAACCGAAGTAAAGAACAACCAATGGACTGGTTTTTATTTGGTTTGATTTATTATCCATTTGGTTCTCGGTTTTTGACATTTTTTTTTTCAATTTTTTTCCAATTGGTCAATATTGCTAATTTTAAATTAAAGTTGAGTCCATTTCTTTTCTTTTTTTATTTTATAGATTGAAAATGAGCATTTTTTAAAAAAATTTTCTAGGCACTTTCTAAATAAAAAATATATCTACTCCATAATAATTGGTATTTTTTTTTCTAAAACAATAAATATATATGCATCGTAATAATTAAAATACTAAAAGATACCTAATGTTAGAGTTTATTTTTAAAGGTATATATACTCTCAATTTGGTTAGGTTTTGATTGATTTTTCCAATCAAAACGGATCTGTACCAATACTTTTTTATTTTCTTAAAATATAAATCAATGTGTCCAATTTTATACTAAGAAACTAAATCAAACCAATAGATCGATTTGGATTGGTTCGATTCTTCTGTTTTTTGGTTTTTTTTTTTTTGTACTCCCTTGAGTATTCTATTTTTAAATTACTTCATCAAGCTACAAGTTGGTAGGAGAATTCTGACTTATAGCATTTAAAATAACTGTTGTCAACAATGTGCTAATCAACCGTCAATTTTTTTTAACAGTAACACAAAATGACACCTTGAGTCCTAAATGTAAATTCTTTCATCATCTGAATGTAAATTTCCATCTCCAAATCTTTTCAATATGACAAATTTAAACTCCTTATTCATGTGTGAGTTATCCACAAATAAAAGTTAATTTAACATCAGAGGTTTTACAATCATTAAAGGATTGTTGATTGAAAGTTTACGAGTTTGATTGTAACCAATCCCATAATTTAGGAATAGTCTGTGCAATTTTATCTTTAATTTTTTATATGTCGCTATTTAAAACATAAATCTTTACAAGTTTATTGAGAAATTTTATAGATAAAAAAAGGTCGAACTATTTACAGAAATAGTAAAAAAATAACGTTGATAGACACTGATTGACTTCTATCAACGTCTATCACATAGTATCAATAATAGACTTCTATCAGTTTCTATCACTTGATAGACACAGGTAGACTTCCACCAATCTCTATCAGCTTCTATACAAAAATATTAAATTTTGTTATTTTGTCTAAATAATTTTTTTTTTATTTTCTATTTTTGAAAATCTCCGAGTTATTTATAACTTTGAAGTACAAGTACAAATTATAATTTGTCGTAGATAGAAGGATATGATTGAAATTTTAAAGCAATTAGTTAGAGAATATGACAAAATTTTAATATTGCGAAACATGTAAAATAGGTGGATCCTCCCATAATTACTCCTGACACTTAAAAACAATTTGAAACGTACCCAAAACCATTTAGCACTTTAACAAGTAATTAATAGTATGTTTCAATGGAAAATATCGTACCAAATCGTTGATATTGTGTTGACAACAAACCTAATCCTATTCACTCAAAATTTTAGCGTTTTGATGAGACCATCATGGATAGCTCATAACAATGATTCACATGTAATTTGAATCACCCAAATTGGGGCTCAAATGAAGAAGATGTAATTGAAACAAATTTAACGGAAAAACCCAAATTGACGTAGTAGATTTTTTTTTTTTGTCAAAGTTGACCAATTGAAAAATGTCACTTGAAGAAATGGAGGAGTAACACATGGTGGACTTTTGATTTTTTAATTGGTTTTTAAAAAGAAATGAATTTAATATTATTTTATGTTTGTGTCTATCGCCTAGTTGGACACATGGTGGATATATAAACATATTAAGTTTGTTGCTAACAACTAGTTGAGTTTAGATATCCATTATTCAATTTTCTTTTACCAACATTCAATTGCTCAAGTTGAATTTGGTTTTCACCTACCTCATCTCTTTTTAAACTCAACATCTTCTCCAAATTATAATAACAATTTCACATTATTTTTACAATCCTCCATAATTCATTAAGCCCCCATTGTTGCTCTCTCAAAGCTTCAATTTTTTCTTCTTTTCATCTTATTCTTGAGAGAGAGATATTGTATTGTGAGGATTGATTTGTTGTGAACTCAAATGTGTAAATCTACTCTTTTAGAGAGTTTGTCAATTCTTGTTGGGTTTTATGTCCTAAAACTCGTGATTTTTAAACAATAAAACTTATTCTGAAAATTCAATAGGTTATTATTGAATATATGAATTGCTTATTTCGTTTTAGAAATAAATCAAATAAATTAAAAGATCTATGATTTTTACATTAGTACTTGAACTTTATGTGGAGACATAAAAGTGGGTCAGGTTCGAATAAATAGTCAAAATGATCTATAGTATATGAATAAGGTTGGGTGCCTTATTCTGGTAACACTATCGGATGTGGCTAACTCTGTAGTTGTTACAAAGAGTTGTAAAGTGCTACAGACGAAGTGATCCTAATTCGTATATGTCATGACATGAGAAGTGTGGGCGTCCTGTGCAATGGGTTTGTACAAGATCAGACCACGAAATAAGTCACTCTTACTTTATAATGTTGTTTACTGTTTAAGACGTGACTATTTCAAAGTGATGACCTAGATAACTTGACCTTAATCCTGAGCTAATTATGCACTCCTAATTATTTAGAATTATCCTTAGATTTGCATAGATGAGGGTTTGCTCAACAACGCCGGCTCAATAAACCTCAATTTCAGGGGGTAAGACCGGGTAGATAGCTGGGGACATAGGGTGCAAGGTGGAATTCACTCCTACCCATTTTCAGGGATAGTAGAGAGGTTGTTTCTTTAAGTGCTGACTCTGGGTCTTGAATAAGGGGCCCCACCCTTTCATTGACCCGAGAGGGACTCAGTTTGTTGATTGGATCACAAACCAATTGTTCATTAGAGGGTCAGTAGGACTTAAGAAAAAAGAGATAATCTTGGGGGTAAAACAGTTATTTGACCCAGCCGTTATTACAAACAACCTGTAAAGTGTGAACTTACTAGTCATGGTTATATCGAGTGAACATAATATATCAATAGTGAGGGGTGCAACTCTGGGCTTTAGTGGAGTGACCCAGTAGTTAACGAATGGGGGTTAATTCAATGTAAAGAGTTTAGCCAATTAATCTCGGATAGTTGGAGCCCATGATCTTGTAGGTCCACGAGGTCCCCCTACTAGCTCATAAATGGATTAGCCTTAGAGTAGAGTGATTTAATTTGAAACGTTCAAATTAGAATTAAGGAAATTAGTAATTATATGTGATATAATTACGTGTTTAATTTTCGAAATTAAATGAAATTGAAGAATCAATTAATATTTAAATATGATTTAAATACTAAATTCATGATGGTGGAATTAGTATTAAATTAATTTAATATTTGATATTGAATTAATTATGATTAATTAAATTGTTTGATTAATTAATTTTTATTAATTTTATTAGAAAATTAATAAAGATTTCAATTTTGGAAATCAATTTAGAAAATTCAAAGTTGAAAAAAGATGGAAATTGGAAAATCCCAAAAGTGGGATTTCTCCACTTTCAACCAAGTTGTTCACACATTTTCCACCATTTTCTTGAGTCAATCTTCCAAGCATGAGGTGCAATTCATACAGCAATCCTCTTTGTATGATAGTCTCGTAATAAATGGAGAAGATTGGGCTGAGAATCGAGCATGCATTTGTAATAGTTTTTGCTTAAAAACTTGAGGTTGAAGAAAGTCTTCTTCTATGGTGATGTAGTGACTTCTTCTCCAAATTTCCTTAATCCAAACTTATTTTGAGTTTAACAACTCAATCTAAGGCACCAAGAGGATCGTAGAGAAGGCCTTGAGGTGGTTCAAAAGCAGATTTGGAGAAGATTTGCAGATGGAATCGATATTCAAGTGTTTCTTCAAAGGTATGTTATGAAACTCTCTTATTAGTTTATGAGTATGCATTATTTAAAGCCAAATTAATGAATTAGAATACTTATTGATCTGTTTTATTTCCACTGTGTGTTTTTCTAACTCTAACAATTGGTATCAGAGTATCATTTAAGTATTCAATTTGGTTTAATTTTGGCTTGGTGGGTGTTTTTCATGAGATATATGAAAATGATGCACTGATATGGTTTTCTGAGATTTGGCATTTAAATTCTCATTGATTCCTTTGTTAAATTTGTAATTGGCACTTGTTTGATGAGCTTATATGTGTGTCCAACAGTCTGTAATGGAGTCATTAAAGTTGAAATTAAGTTGTAATTGAAGAAAGAAGTGAAGAAGGCCGAGTTGCAGAAATCTGAATCTGAGCTTTTGTCCAAGCATTGTTGCAACACTGCCCTTGAGCATTGCAACGCTGCTCATATTCTATCGGGGATCGAGTTTCAATCGAGTGTCGAGGAGTGAGTTTCAAACTGGTCAAGCAGCATGCATCGAGTTTGAACCGGTTTGACGAGTTTGAATCAGCCAACTATTTAGCAACGAGTTTTCAACCAAGGACCGAGCGAAGATGAGCGAGTTGAGCCGGTTTTTTACTGATTTTCTCCAGATCCTGTCCGGTTCGGCCTCAAATGGTTTTTGGCTGGTCTGGTTCAAGCTGCTCGAGTATGGTTTGGGGCGGTTCGAGTGGTCCAAAAGAGTTTTGAAACTATTTCTTGTTAATTTTTGTAATAATTAGGCATTTGGTTGCTTGAAAATACCAAAACTAAAACCATATCAGTATGTGTTAATTATTTATACATGTGATATATGTTATAATTAAATAAATCTTGTATGTGCATAAAGTATGCCATGTAGATTTAAAGTCCCACCATAGGAAGCATGTTATAAATGTTAATATATAGTATGCATGTTTAGGATTTCTTTTATTTAATATAAATGTTATATTAAATATTGAATGTCTTTGATGTATGTTATGGATGTTTAGCATGTCTAAAATTTTGTAAGTTGTTATAAAATTGGGCTAGACATTTAAAATCTATAATAAATAATAGTTGCACACTCACGTAGGTTAACCACTTGTTTTAATAGTTAAAATAGGTCGTTAAACTTACAAAACTAGGGTTACAAACTCAACTGGTATATAATCCTGTCTAAGGCTGGGGGTATTTAAGTTGACGATTTACGGAACACCTTCTACCTGGGGATTATGGTTGAATAATTGAGCGTTGTTAACTGACTTTATGAGCAATACGTGAGCAATGTGAGGTTTTAAAACTGGTTTATCACCTAGACATCGTAGGTTAAATCCAAATATAAACGTTATACTTGGATAAACACCTAGACTTAGGTTGTTTAATTAGTCGGAACAAGCCTAAGGAAATGTATACCCCGTTTAATGTTAGAACACTTCAGTGGGAGTTTAATAACATATATGATATGCTATTAGAACACTTCCGTGAAAATAAAAATAACGTATATGATATGTTAGAATGCTTCAGTGGGAGATTAATAAACATATATGATATGATTATTTTTAGCTCTCATGTCCTTAAGAGTTTATGATCGAAATTCATGTTTCACTTCGTGTCGATTATACCTCGACTACTCCATTTGGAAAGTATTTACATGAATCGAGATTTTGATGAATAGGGAAAGTTGTCCAACATAAAATCAAATGTGATATTTTTATTTTAATTTTCACGTCTCAAGCTGTTCACACTGTGAGGTTCATGCGGCACTTCGTGTCGATTATACCTTGACTGCTCCATTCGGAAAGAGTTTACGTGAACCAATATCAAGGTGAATGAGGGGAAGTTGTGAGCAAGGGTATTTTATACAAGGGAGTTTGTATAAGATTGGACCACAAAATGACTAGTCTCCTCTTATAACGGCATTCATAATTGAGACTTACATTTTACCAGGATGACCATATGTGACATTACCTGAATCCTGAGTGGGTTGTAAACTTATGCCTATGAAGGCGGTTCTTTGATTTGTATGGGTAAGAGTGGCCAGATCGTCGACTCAATAACCCTACCATTTTGGGGATTTGTCTGATTGAGGAGCTGGGAACATAGCTACACAGACGGAATTCACTCTTTCCCCGAAGTCGGGGTAAGTAGATAAATTGCTCCCTTAAGAGATGTTCTGAGGCTTGAACAATGTGGCGCCACACTATCTCTTGACCCAAGAGGGGTTTGGTCATAGTTGGACTATAACTTATTGTTCATTTGTAGAATACGACTCGCTACAAACCCCGCTTTGTAGAATGATCAGGACCAGATCATTTGTAACACTTTCAACAATAGTAAAATCTACAAAACGGGTTGTATTCGTAGTGTCACCAGGATAAAGTATACAACCTTATCCATCTACTACAGACCGATTAGGTTATTACTTAAACATGATCCACCCGTATGTCTCTACATGCATATTTAAGCTACAAATGATAACCTTGGATGTTAATGGTTTGTGGGTTTAATGCTACTAAATGTCAAATAAAACATCGAATATTTTATTAAATAAATAAAATGTTTGTACAGTACAATTACAAACTATAGGAATGATGCTTATATTATGGAGTGGTAATGTGGATGATATGCGTTGATGGAATTGCGTTGTACACTCAAGTTTCCCCAGTGGAATTCAAGTGTAAATTCCTCTGAGTTTCCTGGTAAGTCCAGGGTCGAACACAGGGACTTGTGAAAACAAATTGCGTTGGTAATTTTTATAAAGACTTTGCAGTAACTGGATAAATAAATAAAGTGTTGGGTTTGTTGTTTGCGTTGACGAGAAGTAAATAAATGCGGTGGAGTTCAAAAAGAGTTGGTAAACGGGAGATGCGATGAATATGCAGTGAACAGGTTGAGAAGGGTTTCGGCTAACACTCCCTAGAATGCGTTCTTGCTATGCGATCATGCAACATGCATACAACAGTAAACCACCTCTTGGTGCGAATACCACAACTTCTAAGGATAGAACACATGCGATATATGTGATAAGTCTACGGGTCTACACATAAACCTTTATTTCTATTTATGCAATGACAATATGACATCCACACAAATATGCAACCACATAATATCATTCCCATCTCTAGGATGCATGCGATACATGTTGACAAACAGAGCTTATCTCTAAGTCCCTATCTTTTGTTTATGCAGTTCTAATCTTGTTCTCGAGTCCAGATTATAACCTAGCTCTCTCGATACATTAGGTTCTTTCTTTAGACTCTCTCTCTCGAGTAACTCTAAAGGGTATTTTGCACAACATAAAACAAGACAAGTGCAAGCAAAGAACTTCCTAGGTCATGTTAGCTTAGTTCTTCTCAACCCATTCAACTAGTTTAGCTACTCATGCATATAAAGAGAGTGAATAGATGTAGAAATAGAACTTCCATTGTATAAGTATGAAGATGAAGCACAAAATAACAATGCAAGTATAGAACAAAGAGCCTGGTAGCAATCTCTTGCTGCTGGGCGTTTACATTGTTTCTACTCGTGCTCAAAATATAATCTCGCTCTCGCGAGAGTCGGCCCGCTCTCTACCCTTACGTCCCAAGGTTCTCTCTCGAGTTTCCCTAAGCGATCTTCGACGCCACCACTTTTCTCTTGCTCCACCTTAAAAATGGAAAGGAAACTATGAATAGAAGCGTGAACTAATCAACTGGTTAACCCCCTTTCTGAATAATGCCCTTGGTAATTATAGAGCATCCATGGTGAAAGACGGCTTCTCTCTCCTGGTTGTATAGATGGGACAACTTTAATTCCTGACTGATGCGCCGAATAATTATCACCGATAAAGCTGAATGTACTTTGTGACCGTTATCCGCTGTCAACTTAATTTGGATTTGACTGTCATCAGCTTTCTGTCCCATCGCTCTTAATTGGCCTTTAACCCAGATGCGTCCACCATGTTGCACTGACCAAGTTGCGGCGATCCTTCTTGGGTGAATGTTTGTGAGCACGATCAATGCAAAGCCTTGCGGTGAAGTTGCGCTCGACCAATGAATTCCTATGATTGCAATCTTTGCATTGCGTTAACACATATTCTGCACAAAAATACAAAAATGAATTGTTCTAATGCACTGAACGTATGCGACCGCAATATCATGAAAATGATTCTTAATGGATGCAAGTTAACATATTTCATCAATGTAATCTAACACTGTTTAAGAACTTAGCACTATGATAACGTGCATTTCTGCCCGTTATCAAGGAACCTACGAGAATTCCCAACACTTCAATCAACACATCATGTTTGAGAAATTGAAAGTAAATAATTGTGAAAAACTCTCAAAATCGTTCCTAATTGTGACTCTAATTCCTTCTCCTTCACGATCGTAAAGTTGCCAAGAGCGTTGCAATGCCCTTGTCGAAGCAGAGACCAAGTGTTGGGGAAGAGGCATGGCACTGGCACAATGCTATGTTGCACGCACGCGAAGGCTGCATGTCCATTAGAAGTCGTAGCATTACGATGCCCTGGCTAGCATTGCAACATTGTCCTGTATCTGATGTTTCTATCTTATAGCATCATGTTGGAGCATTACAACGTGCGTGCCTGTCCCAAAAGTGGTGCTTGCTGCCTTTCAGCGTCACACAAGGGTCAAGGGAATGTTACAACGTTGCCCTTGATGGCAGACTTGTAATTTTTCTGACTTCTTTCAACATAATGCATCCAACTCCCACTAAATGAATCTTTACTCCTCGGGATCGACTTACCTACAAAATAGACATATTATGCATAAGAAATATTCGATAATAGCAAAATTAAGGATAGAATATTAGCTTTTTTCGAGAGCTAACAAATACCCCCAACCTAGCTTCTGATCATCCTGAGTAAGGTCACAACATACAATCATGCACTAAACAAGTTATTGCTCACTCTATTAAACGATTTCGAACTCAAGTCTTAATAGTCTTTAGAGTTATGCAAGTAATCACCTTAATAAATTGAATTCAAGCACTCAATTGAAATTCATTGTAAAAGATTCTTTTGCAATCAAGATCATGTATGATTTAAATCTAAGGCCTTGGAATTTTTAAAATCAAAGAAAGCATAGAAAAGTTTTATCTAACTCCCATTTCATCTTCCCTCTTCTCTGGCTCGGTTATCGACTTAAGACATACCAATCTTGTAAAATAGAGAGCAACACCTAACCAAGAGTGCTTAAAACTCACACAAACAAAACTTAGAAGGCATTGATTTTACCTAGAGGGCTAGCTTTCACACTCGACCGTCGGAAACCTAACCAGTCTTTTCTCGCGAGACCCAAACTAGACACGATGGAGGTAGCTCTATTCACCTCTATCCATGCACACACACACTATTTTTTTTTTTTGTACGCAAGTAATACTTTCGCCTCATTTCTTTCTTCTAGTAATTTTTTTTTTCAATCACACACTAGACCCAATTTTTTTCTCATTGTCTAGCTTTTGCTCTAAGGCACTAAAGATTACTCCTAAGCTAAAGGTGGGTCTTCAAGGTGACAACGAAAATCTGAGAAGGATAACCTATTTCTAAGTTTCTTAAGATTTTGAAAAAAAATTCAGCCTAGTTTCATTATGCATGGGCTAATGAAAGAACTTCCATTTTTTTAAGGCATAAAACTCTTTGAGTGCATCATCGACTTTCATTGAAAGGAAACAAAAAACAAAGCGAACAGATCATGCGTAAAACACCAAACAATCAGACATTCATTCATTTAGAAATCATTATCCCTATTCACAGTAACTAATAATTTATAACCATAAAACCCGAGCTCAGATGCTCAAGGGCTATTCAAAGATCACAAGAATAAAAGAATCAATGAATCTCATTATAAAAAAGAAAAAGAAAAAGAATATAGCAATTTAATCTCAATCGATACCAAGTATTTAGCAACATACCAAAAAAAAATTTGGAGCATTTATGTACAAGACAAAAAAACATGCTTCGCTCCAACCCCAACTTTGAAAACATATATTGTCCTCAATGTATTTCAAAGCTAAAAATCATGCATAAGGACATAGAGATGGAGAGGAACAGAGAACTCCCTTGGATTTGAACGCAAGCATAGATTGACATGCTGATCACTAAACATAGAGCCAAAATTGTCTTGTAAAGAGAAAAAGAACAGTCAAATTTTTTTTTTCAGTTATTGCTTCTTTTTTTAGTGTATATATATATATGAAAGAAAGGGCAAAAATAAGAAAAAGGAAAAACAAAACTAAAAATTAAAGAAAAAGGAAAAGAAAGTAGGTAAATTTGTCACATGAGTGCCTCCAGGAAGCGCAAATTTTTATTGTTGGTTGCTCAACGTTGGGTGAGGATGGGCTCAAGTGTACGAGGTTAAAGTCAAAACCAGGCCCAAGTGAGCAAGGTTCACTTCCCCTTCATTAAAGATTTTGAGACGGTGCCTATTCACCTTGAATTCTTTTCCTATGTCCAAGCTTCTAATCTCCACTGCACCATAGGGAAAAACATTAACAACTTCAAATGGTCTAAGCCCCTTGGATTTAAGCTTACCTAGCATGAGTTGGAGGCATGAATTGAAAAGAAATTTTTTTTGACCAACCCTAAAGTCTTTCCTTACGAGACCGTCATGAACTAGTTTGGCTTTCTCCTTGTAGGTTCTAGAGTTCTTGTAGGCTTCACGTCTCAACTTTTCCAATTCTTGAAGTTCAAGGAGCCTTTCTTCATCAGCTTGGGCTAAATTCATATTACACTGTTTGACCATCTTGTAAACCTCGTACTCCATTTTTCCTACAAAAGTGAGTAACAAGCGTGTTAAGTAAAATTATGAAAGGAGGTAAATAAAGTAGGAAGATGGAGGAAGAAAATTTAAAGTGTTAAAAACACTTAGTCAAGGGTAAGTTTTAGATAATATAACAAGTGAAAATTGGCTACGTATGGAAGCAAAGTGTAGGCATGCATTGATGGAGAAGTGTGGACACATGAGGTTGCGTGTGTAGCAACCAAGGCTTGTAAAGGCTAAGTGTTAAAGACCAGGATAAGCTATGCATTGGTACTAAGGATGAACGCATGAGTTGAAAGACATGATGCGTTGATAAGGCTTACGGCAGCCAAGGGGCTTGTAGGGTATTTAGGCGCTGGGCGTTGGAGATGCGTGCGCTGGACGGTCGTGTAGTAAATAAGTGGCACTACACGATGAGGTATGCAATCGTCTAGCAAACGACTGGCGCTACATGATAAGGTATGCGATTTTCTAGCAAAAACTGACACTACGCGATGAGGTAAGAGATTGTGTAGCAAATGCGCGGATTAAGCGATGCGATAGGCAATCGTGTGGTAAATTGCGGTGCTAGATGATACGAAGGGTCACGCTAAGCGATAACGCTATGCGTTGGACGATAGCATTAAGCGACGAGGCGTTGGCACTGCACAATCGGTATCAGTGTTAGACGATGAGCTGCACGATAAGCGCTATATGATAGACATTAGGCGCTGGAAGCTAGATGATAGGCGCTGGGCACTAGACGATGGAGTATGCGATGTGTGCAAGACGTTGAAACTCGATGCACGCTAAAGTTATGCTATGAAATAAGAGGCCTGATGCTTGCTTGATATGATAATACTAAGCTATGTGTGGGCTAGGAAATGTGTTGGCTTAGGAGTATGCGACCAAAGGGGGGGGGGACGTAATAACCTCTAAGTGAGCTATGCGTTAGCCAGATTGGGCAATGCATTGTGGAGAAAGCATGCGGCCATATGATTGCAAGCGTTGGCTTGAGAGCTGACCCTTGCGTCGATAACCAAGAGGAAAGGATCATCTTAGTGATTGATCAGCTAAGCCAGCTGTCATACTCAGGTTTGATATTATCCTTTAAGGATGAGGTGGCAGCTTGATGTTAAAAGGAGAACATACAGCTGCTAGTTTAAAAAGGAAGCTCGAATTCAAAGAGAGGGTTGGAGAAATTCGCTCGTGAAAATGGAGTAATTCTAAAGCCATTCAAACCCTGAGTATGTCTAGTTGTTGAGGTTGAAATGCCGAAAGGAGATTCTTGTGGAATCAAGCTGGAGAATGAAGAATCCGACTGAAGGTCGAATTTTTGGGTAAGTTGGGACAGTCTTAATGATATAAGAATTTCGGCTCAACCACAAGGAATTCTGAGCTGAAATTTTAAGTTAAGCTTGCTAAGACATTTTAGAGAATGTTTGTAGAAGGAAATTTCTTAATAAAAGGCCTAGAAAATTAGTTATTAAAATTTAAATTTAAATCTGGAATCTTGATCAAGAAGGTAGCTGCTTGGGTTGAATAAGCAAGCAGCTTTAAGAACTTGACGATGATGTTGAGCACATGCATTGGAGGCTGAATTGGCACAAGGACACGCTGGGAAGCATTAGATCATGCAATGCATATTGAAGCCGTAAGCGTAAGTGTTATGTGGGCGTTGGATCCTGCGGGCAGGCGCACAAGGTATTAGGGCAAGGTTGCGTTGGAGTTTATGGGCTCAACCAGATGAACGCATGGAGCATACGTTGATGTGCCATAAGACGGACGCATGAGCTAAACGATGGGCGCAATGGTTTCTATGCGATTCTCCATGGGCACGACCAGATGAATGCATGGGGCATGCATTGATGTGCCACAAGATAAGCGCATGAGCTAAATGATGGCACAAAGGTTACTATGCGATGGGCCATGCGATGGGTAGTAGCCGTAGGCTGAAAGCATGGTCGCATAGGAGGCTTGAACGCCTAAAGCAAGGCATGGACGCAAGCCATGGATGCATGGTAATGAAGTTGCTGCCTAGTCAAGTTAAGGCCTAAGAATTTGGCTAAGTGTTCAACACGCAGTGAGCATATACATGAAGAGGATTGCTAAAGACCGTGAGTGATTCTAAATACTTTAAATGTTTTAAGTAAATTGCTAATGCTTATAAATGTCTAACAATGCATGTTTACTGAAAGCTATTTATGACAACTATTCTTAAATAGTTACCAAGCAATGCATCTCACATTAATGTTATGCTTATGCTATGCTTTTCAATGAACATGAGGATGCGTTAGTATAGAATGCTTTTGGGGTAACTAAGTCATTAAGAGATAAGAATATGCAAGTTCAGTATGAGTAGCTCAGTACTGAAGTACTAGATGAGAAGGTACTGAAGCTCAGTCTTAGAATTTGAATAGCTTAATATTGAAGGAATAGAATTTGAATAGCTCAGTATTGAAGGACTAGATGAGAAGGTACTGAAGGATATGGAGAAGGTATCCAAGTAGCTCGATACTGAAGGATATGGAGAAGGTATCTGAGCAGTAGTACCTAAGGTATGACGGTACTTCAACTAGAATCACACGAATGTAAGAAAAGTTGTTATTGGCAGTGTTGAGATCACTCCACATTAGCTATAGATTGACGTTGAGGAATTAAGTAAAGGTTCTCTCTCAACTAAGGATGCAAATTATGTTTTAGGAAGTGAACAAAAGAGTTCCTTCCCAGTTAAGTAAAAATGCAGTAAGGAATGATAAAGAGTGAGCAAAAGGGCCACTCTAGACTAATAGACTAAGGCATAGTCCAACAAAGCATGAAAAGTTCTACGTGATGTTAATGATGACATGAATAATAGTTGCCAAGTTTATGTTTTCAGTTAAAGCTTTCAGTTTTAATATCAAATTTATGTATGAAAGTTATGCTTCAAATATTAGTAACTCACTGGGCTTTTAGCTCATGTTTTCAAATGTTTTCCTTTCAGGTAACGGTCAATTCCCAAAAGACTTCTCTGTTGCTGCTCTGCCACTCAAAGAGTAAGGTTGAAGGAAGCTTAATTGAAGACCTGTATTAATTAGTACACATATGTCTGTCATATAGGGACTGGTATGCTAGATGGGGCTCACTAAATTGTAATATTCATGTAAGAACAATGCTATGAAACCCTGTAATGTAAATGTGTTATGTTTTGAGTTATTTTGTTTAGTATTTTATTGAAATGTACGTATTTAGGGTTTGAGCAAATTTAACAGGTTAGATAGGCAGTAAGTGCCAGCAAAAGGGTTGGTAACTGCTGCAGTCACCACTCCATCTAGGTTAAGAGGGTAATCTGGAGCGGGGTGTGACAGATCCAGTATCCCTTGTGCGAGATCTCGACCGAAAGGTGGCACACCTTGCCATAGACAGCATAAAGAACATCGTCCTGATAAGGGTTTTGTAAGCTATCTTATATACCCATAAAGCATCATCAAGGCGCGTGCTCCAATCCTTCCTTTTGGGGTTGACCGTCTTTTCCAAAATACTCTCTACCTCTCTGTTGGATATCTCAGCTTGACCATTCGTCTGAGGATGGTAAGGAGTGGCCACTCGATGATGAACTCCATACTTTCTCAAAAGTGCCTCAATGGTCCGATTACAAAAATGGGTACCTTGGAAATTGATAATAGACCTAAAATATGTTAGCCTTGAGAAAACTTGAAACAACAACAGAGTTGTTAGTCCTAGTGGGGATAGCCTCAACCTAATTTGATACATAATCGACTGCCACTATCAAAATTTTCCTAGTCGTTCTATTGGGACTAAAATGGCCATCACATGCTAGTTCATGAAAAAATGGTAACACGAACTCAAATTCTTCATCTAGAACACATCTTCTTACTATTTGGTCAGAACAAATCTTCCAAAGGTAAGAAGGGTCCTAAAGAAAGTATTTAGAGTCACTATATAGTTTAGCTCTCCTAGAAGAAGACGTGATGAGGGAACTTACCATTCATTAGGAAGTTTTCCATGTCAACAGACCATGGTATCGAAATGGTTACCTGGACAAGTGCTCGTCAGGGAAGTCCTCTCTCATCGGTGTTTCGTTTTCTTCTTGCATTATCCTGCTCAGATGATCTGCTACTAAATTATATGCTCCATTTATATCTTTGATTGACAAGTTGAATTCTCGAAGGAGAAGGACCACCAAACAAGTCGAGGTTTGGACTTCTTCTTGGTCATAAGGTACCTAAGAGAAGAGTAACCAGTATAGATTGTAACAGGAAAACCAAGAATGTAAGAATGAAATTTATCCAATGTAAAGACAATAGCAAGAAACTTATTTTCAGTTGTGGTGTAGTCGGCTTGAGAGTTCTTGATATGAAATAGTTGACCTGATTCTTTTTATCAACCCTCTACCCCAAAACTGCTGCAACTACTAGGTTGCTAGCATAGCAAATGATTTCAGACAGAATGTCTCATCGTGGAGGTTGTAGAATTAGGGTGGTAGTCAACTTCTCCTTCAAAGTATCAAAAGCTTTCTGGCATTTCTTGTCAAACTCAAATTGGACATCTTTTTGTAGCAAGGTGGATAGAAAGAGAGCAATCTTCGAAAAGCCTTGATAAAGTGGCTGTAAAAACCTACACTTCCAAGAAAAGAACGAAATTCCCTAATGCATGTAGGGTAGAGAAGGTTAGTAATCACATCTATCTTAGCTTTATCAACTTCAATGCCCTTGGATGAAACAAGATGACCTAACACAACACATGAGAAGCCATAAAACGACACTTTTCTTAATTGTGAACTAGGTTCGTTTCAATGCAATGTTCCATGATCAGACTAAGGTTGTGCAAACAATCCTCAAAAGAATCTTCACAAACGGTAAAATCATCCATAAAGACCTCTATACACTTTTCAATAAAATTTGAAAAAATACTCATCATACACCTTTGAAGCGTACCTGGGACATTATAAAGCCCAAATGGCATCCTCCTAAAGGCGTAGATCTCGTGCAAGTGAAGGTCGTCTTTTCTTGATCCTCTTGAGCAATCAAAATTTGGTAGAAACTTGAAGATCCATCTAGAAAGCAAAAGAATGGTTTCCCAGCTAGCCATTCCACCATCTATTCAAGAAAAGGAATTGGAAAATGATACTTTTTTGTTATCTCATTGAGTTTTCAAAAATCGATGCACATCCTTCAACCGTTCTAAACTCGCAGTGGCACCATCTCTCCCTTGTTGTTCTCAACTATTTTCATGTTGGTCTTCTTAGGCACCATATGAATTGGACTTACCCACTTACTGTCAAAACTGGGTAAATAATGCTAGCTTCATTAAGCTTGATGATTTCCTTGAAACTACCTTCTTCATTGTGGGATCGAGCCTCCTTTGAGGTTGTATTGTGACTTTGGCTTCATCCTCCAAAGTGATCCTATGCATACAAAAGGAAGGACTTATTCCCTTGATGTCGTAAAGGGTCCACCGAATAGCTTTCTCGAATGTTCTCAACATCTCCACAAGAGAACCTTATTGGGTAGGTGTCAGTTCTCTTGAGATTATTACAGGAAAGGTGTTCCCCTCGCCTAGGTACACGTACTTTAGATGATTAGGGAGAGCCTTTAGCTCAATCCCTTGTACTTACGAATTACAAAGAACAATGTTAGAAGAAGAATTATCATTTTTTCCAATATCAATAGAACAAAGAGATAGAGCATGTGAAGAAACATTTGAATCCAAGTCAATATATGGGGCCATCAACTCATCAAAACTATCATCATTAGACAAAACAATCTCATTCATAAAATCATGAGTTTCAATCATGCATAAAGACAAATATTCTTCCGAGAACTTTATGGCATCATACATGTTAAACTATCATGGCATCATCTTGGCAACTTAAAATGTAGTTCAAATAAGTTACATTATGTTTAGAAAAAACAAGCACCTGAATTTTTTTCAATCAGTACACTTAAGAATGCTGACAAAAGAGCATAGGAGGACTTCAGAGTACCCCTAATAAAATTCAAAGCAATCTTATAGCCTCTTCAAGTCTTATTGTAACTTACATTCACACTGTTTTCATATAGTTAACAACATCATGTGGACGACATGGAACCTTGTCATTCATTCTAAAAAAGACTGTGCTCACTTAGCAATAATCCAGGACATTACTTGCTTATAATCATCTTTAACAAGGCCGGTAGCACATTGGTGGATATTTGTGAACTTATGGACCATCCATACCCCACTTTTCTTATACACCAATGCACGTAGATACCAACCACAGGACAAATCCTTCCACCGAATATAAAATGATGTACGATTTAACCTGATTGCAGTAAGTTCAAAATTATTATTAAAAGCAATAAAAAAATAACTTTTTTCAATATAGATTTGCTCCTAAAAAGTGAACCTTCTTTTATAGAAATTTCAAATTGAGAGGATTCAAAAGCTTCAAAATCAATTATTTTGGTATTCCGATCTAACTGTTGGACAGAATACTCTATTCTAGCTAACGCACTATTCAAATACACTGTATTTCTAGAAGTACCAGACGATACGGTGTCAACTATTCAAATACACTGTAGTTCTAAAAGTACCAGATGATACGGTGTCAAGTTACACATAAATCATTATGTGGGAATTTTGATAAAACTAACATAAGCCACAAAACATCCTTATCTTCAATAATTCGAATAAGATTTGAATTATTGGAATCATCCCAATAAATTGTCAAACGAGACATGAAGAGATTGGAAGACCAAAAAAGCTTACCTTGAATGCAATCAACAAATTGTTGGAACAAAGAATCTAATGGTATATAAACCTCAACAACATGATAATAGTGATATTGTAAACTTTCATTCCATGTACCATAAAAATAATCCTCACTCATTGTAGAGTCATAGTAAAAAAAGAAAGATTAAAACAGTAGATAATTACTTGTATATATAAATACAGATTTTTATTGAGATGTTGATAAAATGAAGAGTATATCCAGAATAATAAAATAATATAATAATGTAATAAGATGATAGTGAATATAAGATGATTAAAAAAAATACAAAAAATGATAAGTAAAATCCTAATCATAATAAAAAAATTTTAATTCGAATATTAAACAACAAAAAAAAAAACAAATAAGTTAATGAAAAATCTAAATATATATTATAAATTAAAATCAAAATGGTAATAAATAAATTAAAGATTGATTAATTATGAATATTTTGAAAAAGTGATTAAATTAAATCAAATATGATATGAAACCACCAATTCAAATTTCAAAATGGGAGAAAATCTGACACCTTTATCTCCTAAATTCGTTAGGTTAAAATTCCATAACTGACGATTCTAATAGGGGTGTTCAAATAACCCGACAACCAAAACAATCCAGACTACCCAACCCAAAATGTAAAGGTTAGGTTGGGTTAGTTTCGTTTTTGGATTAGGTTGGGTTAAACTTTTTCTATTTTTGTGGGGTTGAGTTGGGTCATGGGTTGACTAAAAAGAAATTTGGGTTGATCCAATCCAACCCGAAATTTATATATGTGAATAAAATACATACATACATACATACATACATATTATAAGTATATATATATATATATATATATATATATATACATAAACATATATATCTTTGTTTAAAGTTTGATTACTTTGTGTTGATTAATGTGTGGATTTTTAATATTTTTTCTTTTAAAATTGTTATGATATTTGTCTTTGTCTAAAGTTTGCAATAAATATCATAAATATTTGGTATTTAGCATTTGAATTTTATGAGATTTTAGTTATTAGTCATTTGTTGTATATAAATTTACATATTTATAATTGAAAAGAAAAATAAATTATATCCGACAACCCAACCCAACCCAAATTTTAAGGGATGGGTTTGGTTGGGTTGGAGATTTTTTTTTGGGTCTTTTGGGTTGCCAACTCAACCAACCCAAATTTTTAGGTTAGTCCAAAAAATACACTAACCCAACCCAATCCAACCCATGTACACCCCTAGATTCTAATTACACTGTATTTTTTATTGAGAACTGATACACGGTTTCATAACTGATAATTTCATTTACATAGTATTTCTATTGTGAATTGATATATGGTATAGTAATTACACAGTAATTTTAAAAGTTGTTATTCGACAGTACCAATGGCAATTTGGGGATTAAAAAAGTAAATGTCATGTATGTGGCATGCTTTTGTAAAAAAAAAAAATTATTATTTTCGTTTTTTGACAAAAATCATGATGACCCCTTTGGTTTTGCTATTTCCTCCAATTTCTCTATTTATTAAAATGGTCATAGGATTTTTACATACAAAATCATCTTTGAGTCATATATTTCATAAATGTCTTTAAATTTGAATTTTTTCAAAGATGTCTTTTAGTGTTAAATTCGGACAGTTTTATTCTTTTCCATTTATTTATATTCATTTTTTTCATATATATTTTCCTATTTTCAAAGTTTCCTTAATAATGGAGAGAGAAACACATTTATTATGGAGAGAGAAAATGCATTTAATATTATTTTCATTTTCACTTGGAGAGAGAAAATGACGTTTAACACAATTATTATGGAGAGAGAAAATGAGTCTTGTGTTTACAAGAAAATCATCAATAGCTCAGTAGCTTTCTTGGTACTGTATGTGGATAGTATCCTACTCATTGGGAATGTTGTAGGTTTTCTGACTGACATTAAGAAGTGACTAGCCGTCCAATTCCAAATGAAATATTTGGGAGAGGCGCAGTATGTTCTAGGGATCTAGATCATTCGAGATCGTAAGAACAAGAGGTTGGTCTTGTCTCAGGCATCGTACATTGACCAAATGTTGATCAGGTACAAGATGCAGAATTCCAAGAGGGGTTTATTACCCTTCAGGCATGGAATTCTTTTGTCTAAGGAGCAATGTCCTAAGACACGTCAAGAGGTTGAGAAGATGAGACGGGTTCCCTATGCTTCGGCTGTTGGAAGCCTCATGTGTGCAATGTTATATACTAGATCTGACATTTTCTATACAGTAGGGATTGTCAGTCGATATCGGTCTAATCCAGGATTAGATCACTGGACAGCGGTCAAAACGATTCTCAAGTATCTTTGGAGAATGAGAGACTATATGCTCGTGTATGGAGATGAGGTTTTGATCCTTACAGAATACACAGACTCTGACTTTCAAACTGATGGAGATTCTCGAAAATCAACATCAGGGTCAGTGTTCACTCTGAATGTAGGGGTTGTAGTTTGGCGAAGCATTAAGTAAGGATGCATCACGGATTCCACTATGGAAGCTGAATACGTAGCTACTTGTGAAGCTGCTAAAGAGGTTGTTTGACTTAGGAAGTTCCTTACAGATTTGGAAGTTGTTCCAAATATGTCTTTGTCACTGATGACGGGCAAAAATGCACGTCATTATAGGCTTTTTATTTAGAATTATAAGGGGTATTAAGTAGAATATGCAGTGATTATATTTGGAATTCATGAGAAAATGAGTTTGCATCGATCGACATTAAGAAACTCGACTAACCCACTATTATTCATTATTATGTGTTCAATTGTTTGTTTTCATAACAACCGCAGAAAGCGATCGCATACGTGGAAGCTAGGCTATCGCAAAGATGATAGCATGCGAAGAATCTCTCCATCGCAGAGGCGAGTGCATACGTTCGACGCATAGATGTTGCGGCCATTAACCGCATTAAGCAATGAGAGGTATGGGCTAAGCACTTCTCTTACTCCTAAGTAACAGATTAAGCGGTGGAAGTATAAATGAGAGGTAGAGACACGACAACTGTTGACGTGTAGTAAAATGCACGAAAAAATAGATAAAATGGTGAGGATGTCTTCATCGCAACCCTAAGCTTGACCGCAAGGGTAACCTCAACCAACGCAAACTTATGTGATCATGCTATACACACTTGACGAAGACGCACGCGATGTGTAATAGCAAACGTAGCTTATTCCTAAGTCTCCATTCTTGCTTATGCGATCTTAATCTAGCTCTCTCAAGCTTAGATTCTAACCTAGTTCTCTCAAGTCTTAGGTTCTTTCTTTAGACTCTCTCTCGAGTAGCTCTAAAGGGGTGATGGTCTTATACATAAGACAAGGTAATCACATAAATATGGATGACATAAGATTATTCCTATCTCTAGTGAACACTTGCTTACATTGCTTAATGCGATTAACTATTTACCCTATCAGGTAATTGGTTGCTGCTGATTCTACTGATTGGTGTCCTAACAATAGTATTAAGCTGATTCTACTGATTGCTGTCCTAATTATCCCGGTGGTCTCGTAGTTTGTAAACTTTCTATAAACACATTGTTATTAATAAAATAAGTGTTATTTTATTTGTATTTACTCAAATCCAATAAACTAAGATCCGTGGTTATATCATGTATACTTAAGCATATATGTGAGACATACAAGTGGATCATGCCTTAAGTAATAACCTAAATGGTCTGTAGTATAATGATAAAGAAGGGATACCTTATCCTGGTGACACTATGGATACGACCCACTTTGTAGATATTTACAAGTGTTGTAAAGTGCTACAAAAGTCTGATCCTGACCATTCATGTGGAGACATCCGAGCGGGGGTGTCCTATACAAAAATTTTGTATAAGATCAGACCACGAGATGATTAGTCTCTTTATATAACGCCGTTGATAATTGAGACTTAAATTTCACTAAAACGATCATAGGTGACATGACCTTAATCCTGAATGTTTTGGGAACTCCTACCTATGAGGGCGGTCATTTGTTTAGTATGGGTGAGAGTTGCCAGATTTTCAACTCAACAAGCCTACCTTTTTGAGGATTCGTCTGACTAGGGAGCTGGGAACTTAGTTACACAAGATGGAATTCACTCCTTCCCTGAAGCAGGGTTAAGTAGATAAATTGCTCTCTTAAGGGCTGATTCCGGGTCTTGAACATAGTGGCCACACCCTCTATTTGGAAGAGAGGACTCAGGCATAGTAGGATTATGATTTATTGTTCATTAGAGAAATTAGTGGTACTTAAGGAGTTAGATGTAACTACCAGGGGTGTACATTGTCTAGGTTGGAAAATTTTTGTGGACCACCAACCCAAAAATTCGGGTTGGCTAATAATGAACCCTATTAATTCTTTTTTGGAGGGTCAAGTCAAACCAACCCAAACCAAAATTTTCGGGTTGGGTCACCAGTTTTTTTTAAAAAAAATTTTAATTTGACTTTTTTTTAACTTATATATATATTCGGGTCGGGTCGGGTTGACCCGAATCTGAAATAGGGTAACCCGAGACCCAACTCGAATTTAATATTTTTTTAACATTTTTAACCCAACCCAACCCAAAATAAAATCTAACCCAACCCAACCCGTCCGGGTTAGTCGGGTTACCGGATTTTTTGAACACCCCTAGTAACTACGGGACAAAACGGTAAATTAGCCTAACTGTACTTACAAGAGATTTGTGAAAGGTTATTGTACTGTTGATTGGTCATATGGACACACAGAGAAGAGTGCAGCTGTCGGTCTTTAGTAGAGTGCCCGATAGTTAACGGATGGTAGATCTTGTGACAAAAGAGTTCAGTCAGTTATTCACGTACCGTTGTAGCTTCAAGCTACATGTCCATAAGGTCCCCTTGATAGCTCAATGGGTTCAAGTTGAGAATCAGATTTTGGGTTAATTTGAAATGTTCAAATTAACAAGAGGAAATTCAATTACATGTGATATAATTGGTGTGATGTATGAGATACATCAATTGAAGGAATTAATATAAATGTGATTTATATTAGGTACCATAAAATAGAAAAAGAACTATGGTTTATATTTTTTATATTATGAAATATTAAAACTATAGGTTATAAATATAATATAATAAGTTGGTTATCATATTTATTTATAATATATTAACTATATGATGATTAATTCTTTTTCTCTAATAACCGATTGAGTGGGAGGTCATTGGAAGTTTTATGGTAACCATGAGATAAAAAGAAAATTGTTTTCCAAATTTAGGAGTTGATCCATTCGGATAATTCTCACGGAAAAAGGCTCAAGTAAAAATTGTTTTTACTAAGCGATAGTCGTTGAGATTCTAAACGATTGTTTAAGCGTTGACTATACGATAGTTACTCAACTAATCGTTGTTACATGATCGAGTAGTGAGGTCTATGCGATAGGCTTCCATTTACTAAACGATCGAGTACATTGTCCATGCGATAGACAGTGTTCTTATCTCCAACTTGATATTATGTAATATATTCAATTAGTTATTCGGAAATATTCTAATAAATAAATGAAATATACTGGTAAATATATTTTATATGTACTAAAAAACAACTGGTAACTTGTTGATTTTTCTGATGGATTCATGGTTATTTTTAAATATACCTTAGACATTGAATTAGATGCTTGCAAATATTCTAACCAATATATGAAATATAAATGTACTAAAAAAGATTGTTATACCATTAGAAAGTTTTGATAAAACCGTATCCATATGGTAGTGTTGGGGTTGATGTCCTAAATCATAAACATATTATTTATCTAATAAAATAAATTATATTTTTTATTGACATGTAGTTGCATTAACTCAAAGCCAAGAAACTAAGATCCAAGGTTATAAAATGTAACTTAAACATGTATGTGGAGACATACAAGTGGATCATGTTTAAGTAATAACCTGAACTGTCTGTAGTAGATGGAAAAGTTTGGGTACATTATCCTGGTGATGCTACGGATATGGCTCATTTTATAGTTGTTACAATTGTTGTAAAGTGCTTAAAATTATCTAATCTTGATCACTCATGTGGAGACATGTGTATGAGAGTATCCTATACAATAAGTTTCTATAAGATCGAACTACGAAATGAATAGTCTCACTTTATAACACCGTTGCTATAAAAGAATTACATTTTGGCAGGATGACCATAGGTGATTGACCTTAATCCTAAGTGAGTTGTGAACTCCTCCATATAAGGGTGATCCTTTGATCTGCATGGGTGAGAGTGACCAGATTTTCCGACTTAATATGCCTACCATTTTCGGGATTCCTTTGATTGGGGAGTTGGGAACACAACTACACAAAAAGGAATTCACTTCTTCCCCATTGTTAAAATAAGTAGATAAATTACTCCTTTAAGGACTGATTCTAGGTCTTAAGTATTGTGGTGCCACACCCTCTCTTGGCCGAAGAGGGGTTCGGTTATAGTTGGACTATAACTAGGTGTCCATTAGAGGAATTAGTGGTACTTAAAGAGTTATATGTAACTACAGAGGTGTAATAATAATTTTGACCCAGTTGTACTTACAAGCAATTTATGAAGGGTCAACGAACTGTTGATTGGTTATATCCAACAGACACAAAAATATATCTATAGTGCGAAGAGTGCAACTATCGGTCTTTAGTGGAGTGATCGATAGTTAATGAAGGTTGATTAATTTAATTAATTAAACAATTAAAGAGTTTAATTAATTAATCAAGTATCATTGGAGCTTCAGTCTATAGATCCATAAGGCTTTCTTGTTAGCTCAATAAGGATTAATGAGAATCAAATTAATTTTAGATTAATTTGACTTGTTTAAATTAATTAAAGTTAATCAATTATATAAGATATAATTAATATAATGTATATGATACATTATAATATAAAGTTTTAATGAGAGGAATATATTTGAATATGATTCAAATATTAATTATATGAATGTAATTCATATAAAAATTATAGGTTAAAATTAACATGAACATGATTCATATTAATACTATAGTTTATTTGAGAGAATAATAAATTATAGATTATTGATGATATGCAGAAATGCATGACATCTTGGGCCTTTTACTTAGAATTATGAAGGTTGTTAAGCAGAATAAGTGTCGATCATGATAAGAATATGAGCTTGCGCCAATCAGTATGTCGAATCCCAGTTAACCCATTATTTTGCGTTAATTATGCATTCAATGTTCTATTTTTGTAGCCAATGCAAGAAATGAACACAAACGTGAAAACCGGACCATCGCATAGACGACTACATGTGGAGAAACACTCCATCGCAAGGCAAACACATCGATCAATGCATGGATGTTGTGGTAATTAGCCGTATGCATCCATCGCATGGGAGTTGCACTAGTCAAGCGATTACGGTCATCATGTAGAGTTGCAGTGTTAGGCGAATGCGGCCAGTGAGTGATTGCAGCTACGCGATAACGCATTCTAATGGGATCAACGCAAGGTAGGTGGAATGAATGCATCAACGCATCTACCTCGAGAAAATCCAAAGCCGATGTTGACATTTCACCTACCACGCCGTTAGTGGTAGAGGTTTAGAAAAGGACTAACGTGCCGAACATCAGACTCAGAGCAGTCTAATTAATGTTGTCGGCATCCCAAGCTCTATAAATAGAGGCCGAAGAGCTGAAATTCGATCATCCAGAGATTATCCCTCAATTGGGGATTTTCCCCATGATCCAAACAAACGCATGAGAAGATGGCGAGAGTTCTTCACCTCCTTCATCCATTCCGAGTGACGATCGGAGCCTTCGACCGGAGTTAGATCTCGAGAGAGTCAGCTCCTCCGCCCATCTATGGCACCACCGGCAGCCTTGATGCATATCCATTGGAAGCAAAGTTTTGCTTTCAGTTGGTCATTTCTTTTTCCTTTCTTTTCCTATATTGTATTGTATGACATTTTGACTTAAGAAATTAATACAATCTGTTTTCAATGCATTTCTCTTCGACTCCATCTCCATCTTCTTGCTTAACATTTTTACTTTCATTGTAACACTTAGTGGGAGTGCTTGGGTATTGCATACTTAGTCATGTGGATTAGGGATATGAAGCATGTAGCAACCCACCGAGAGGTGTGCGTTGTGTGAGTATGTGAGTAATCTTATTTGCTTAGTGTGAAGCTGTTGCAACGCCTGTCTATAGGCTAACACATTGCTTGTCTATGAGTGAAGTCAGCAACAATCACTAACTGCCTGGGAGGGTAAGTGGTTGGACGCATTAAGCAAGGTATGCGTTGTTCACTAGGGATAGTAGCAATCTTGCGTCAACCAAGTTCATGCGTTTGTCTTGTCTTATGTTGTGCGTTTGTCTTGTCTTAAACACCCATTTAGAGCTACTCGAGAGAGAGTCTAAAGAAAGAACCTAATGACTCGGGAGAGCTAGGTTAGAATCTAGACTCGAGAGAGCGAGATTAGATCGGCATAAGCAAGAGATAGGGACTTAGAGATAAGTCTTGTTTGTCAACACTACATCACATGCATCCTAGGAATAGGAATGATGATATGTGGTCGCCTTGTTTGTGTATCATCGCATAGACAAGAATTAGAGGCTTATGAGTAGACCCTATAGACACCTCTGCACATACATTGCATGTGTTATATAATTAGAAGCCGTAGCATTCGTACCGAGAGGTTGTTTACTATTGTATGAGTGTTATGTGATCGCATTAGTTTGTGTTGACTAGGGTTGCCCTTACGATCACTCTTAAGTTTTGCAATGAAAATATCTCCGCATTTTATCTATTTTCCCACACATTTATGTCATGTCAAGATTTGTCGCATCTCTACTTTTCATGCATATTCTCATTGTGTTGTCTGTTAGATAGGAGTAGGAGTAGGATTAACGTAGAAATATCCCCTCCATTCTTTTATTCAACCGCCACATGCACAATCACTGCAAACATATAGCTACAAGTCCCTGTGTTCGATCTCGGATTACCTGAGAAACTTGCGTTCATGTTATACTTGGTGTGAACGCAAGAAAACTTGTGGCAGGACACATGGTCATCGCATACACTCGTTAACGCATTTTTCATTCCAACGCATGACCATCGACGCATGATTGTCAACACATATCTTAGGAATATGCATCGCATAACGCGTCCAAGGGAAGTTGGTTGTCAAGTAAAATTGACTTCCAATTTCCCGTCAGTAGTTATATTATATGTGATATAATATAAACTATAAGTTATATATTATATGCAATATAATATATAGTTTAGTATGTGTATATATATATATTGTTGGGGTTGATACCCTAAATATTGTAGGGTCCTATAGTTTGTAAATGTTTTGAACAAACTCATAGTTTATTTAATGAAATATATGATATTTTATTCCATATTTTAGTTGCATTAACCACAAACCAATAAACTAAATCCAAGGTTATCTTGTAGCTTAAACATGTATGTAGAGACATACGGGTGGATCATGTTTAAGTGATAACCTAAATGGTATGTAGTATATGGATAAAGAAGGGTACCTGATCCTGTTGACACTACGAGTATACTTGCTTTGTAGGTGTTACAATTGTTGTAAAGTGTTCAAATGATCTGATCCTGATCATTCATGTATAGACATGTGAGCGGGGATATTCTATGCAAAGGAATTTGTATAAGACCAGACCATGAAATGTTTAGTCTCATTATATAACGTTGTTCATAATAGAGACTTACATTTCACCAAGATGACCATAGGTAACATGACTTGAATCTTGAGTGAGTTGTGAACTCTTGCCTATAAGAGCGGTCCTTTAATTTGTATGGGTGAGAGTGGCCAAATCACGACTCAATAAGCCTACCATTTTGGAGATTTGTCTGATTGGGGAGTTGGAAACACAGCTACACAAGAAGAAACTCACTTCTTCCCCGAGATCGGGGTAAGTAGATAAATTTCTCCCTTAAGGGCTGATTCCGGGGCTTGAACAATATGGCGCCACACCATCTCCTGGTCAGAGAGGGGTTTAGTCATAGTTGGACTATTATCTATTGTTCAGTAGAGGGATTAGTGGTACTTAAGGAGTTAGATGTAACTATAGGGGCAAAACAATATTTTTAGCCCAACTGTACTTACGAGCAATTTGGTGAAGGGTCATCGTATTGTTTATTGGTTATATCCAATGGACACAAAAATATATCTGTAGTGCAAAAAGTACAACAGTTGTCTTTAGTGGAATGCTCGACAGTTAACGGATGGTGAATAATTTAATTAAAAAGTTTGATTAATTGTTCATGTACTGTTGGAGCTTCAAGCTACAGGTCCAAGAGATTTCCTTGGCAGCTTAATAGGATTAAATGAGAATCAATTTTTGGATTAATTTGAATTGTTCAAATTAATTGAGGGATTTAATAATATATGATATAATTAAATTATTGTAATTATATGCGATATGATTATTTTAATGTATTTGATACATTATAGTATTTATGAGAGGAAATAAGTATTTGAATAAGATATAAATATTAATTATATGAATTGAATTCATAATTTTTAAATTTAATATAAATGTGATTTATATTAAATGCCAAGTAAAAGAGAAAATAAACTATAGGTTATATTGTATATGATACAATATTTAAACTATAGGATATAAGTTATATTTGATATAACTTTTAGTTTAATATATATATTATGATAAGTTGGTTATCATATTTATTTTATATAAATTATTTTATTTGAATTAGGGAGGGAGTAACAACTCCTTCTCCTTTATTTTCTCTCCACCCACGTAAGTAGGTGGTTCTTGATATATTTGGCATTTTTTCAAAAGATTTTTTCTTCTGCTTCATGAGAGAAAAAGTAGGACAGAAACGTTCTGTGAGAGTGGTTGTTCTTAGAAATCAAGCACAATTCCTTATTCATCTTTCGACTCTAAATCTTTTCCTCATTTCCAAAATAGTCAGAGCCCACCATTCATGGATTCTCTACCTGAAAATACCAAGGCCACCTTTGTGGTAGTGTTCATTTCTTGATTGAGGGATTCTTGAAGAAATTCTTGAAAGGTAAAGGTTTCTGAAACCCTAAGTTTCCTTTTAATTAAGCATATTGTAGTTTATGTAAATTCATAATTTTTTCTTTCTTTTCTATAATAATTACATTCTATGAGAAATGGGAATTGGGACGATCCTGCTTCCGCTTAAGGTCCTTTTCATTGAGATCCTACGATTGGTATCAGAGGCAGGTTTGCTGGTTGACTGATCCCAAATTCCATTTCTTATTGAATCAATTTTTAGGTAATGGTGGGTTTTAATATTCTATATTTTGTTTATGATTCATGCGATGAATGATTTAGTAATGAATGTGGTTTCGGTGATGGATGTTTCGGGATAGGATACTTAGTTTTAAGGCTTTATTTTCTTACAAATTTGGTTTGAAAAGGCCTCTATTTTGGGCATAATTATGCTATAGAGTTTGTATTTAATGTTTTGAGTCGTTCATGTTGTTCTCAGTGAGCTTCAAAAAGGAAATTCAGAGCACCGCTTTGATGAGGAAGAATGCATTTCTGCAGGATCGTGTAGTTTTTACTACATGATCGTGTAGCTTTTGCTAAAGGATCGTGTAGCTTATGCTACAAGATCGTGTGGTTTTTGCTACACGGTCGTGTAGCTTTTGCTACAAGATTGTGCACAATCTTTCTAGAGCGAAAATACCATATCATCAGAAAGATTGTGCATCGAGCGGATGTGATTGTCACGAAGATAACTTCAGGGCACAATGTTGTTGATCCATTTACGAAGGCTCTCACGGCTATAGTGTTTGAAGGTCATCTATAGAGCATAGGTCTACAGGACCGATCGCGGCTGGACCAGGGCAAATGAGAGTATGATTGTACTGGGCCTTTGTGCCCTAGTTTATTTTTTTGTACTTGTAATTATCTTGTACACCCACTAGCTTTAAGACAAGTGGGAGATTGTTAGGTTTGATGCCCTAAATCTCGTACAGTCCTGTAGTTTGTAAACACATATATGAACAAACATTTGTGATGTAATAATATGGGATATTTTATTCACCACTGTCTATAAAATATGAGATATTTTAGTTGCATTAACCACAAATCAATAAACTAAGATTCCTGGTTGTCGTTATAACTTAAGCATGTATGTGGAGACATACAAGTGGATCATACTTTAAGTGATAACCTAAATGGTCTGTAGTATATGGATAAAGGAGGAAAACCTTATCCTGGTGACACTACGACTATGACCTGCTTTATAGATGTTACAACTGTTGTAAAGTGCTACAAATGGTCTGATCCTAACCATTCATGTATTAGACATGGAGCGAAGATGCTCTATACAAAAGAGTTTGTATAAGACTAGACCACGAAATGTTTAGTCTCGTTATATAACATCGTTCATGACAGAGACTTTCATTTCACTATGATTACCATAGGTAACATGACCTTAATCTTGAGTGAGTTGTGAACTTCTGCCTATGAGGGCGGTCCTTTGATTTGCATAGGTACAAGTGGTCAGATTGTCGACTCAAACCTACTACTTTGGGGATTCGTCTAATTGGAGAGCTGGGAACTCAGCTACATAAGACGGAATACACTTCTTCCCTGAAGTAGAGGTAAGTAGATAAATTGTTCCCTTAAGGGCTGATTCTGGGACTTGAACAATGTGGCACACACCTTCTCTCGGCCCGAGAAGTGCTTACTCATAATAAGACTGTGATATATTGTTCATTAGAGGAATCAGTGGTACTTAAGGAGTTAGATGTAACTATAGGGGCAAAACGGTAAATTGGTCTAGTTGTACTTATGAGCGATTTGTGAAGGGTCATCATACTATAGATTGGTTATATCCGATGGACACAGAAATATATCTATAGTGTGAATAGTACAGCTGTCACTCTTTAGTGGAGTGTCCGGCAGTTAACGGATGGTGGATATCGTGATTAAATAGTTTAGTCAGTTATTCACGTACCGTTGGAGCTTCAAGCTATAGGTCCATAAGGTTCATTTGGTAACTCAATGGATTCATGTTAAGAATCAATTTTTGGGTTACTTAACAAGAGGGAATTTGATTATATATGATACAATTAAATTGGTTCAATTATATGTGATATAATTGATTTAATGTATTAGATGCATTATTTGGAGGAATTAATATAAATATGATTTATATTAAATGCCATATAGGAGATAAAGATCTATGGTTTATATATATTGCATGAGATGTGATATTAAAACTATAGGTTATAAATATAATATTTATTTATAATTAAATCAATTATGAGATAATTGGTTTAAGCTTTTTCTCCTAATAACCAACTTAGTAGGAAGTTGTAATCAGTTATGGTAACTAATGAATAAAATAAAAATTGTTTTCATTTTTTCATAATGGAACGCGCATTAAACAAAAAGCTATACGATAGCCTTGAGAAAGTAAACGATCATGCATCGCATTTTTCTATACGATAGTCACTCGCTACTAAATAATCAAGTACCCAAGTCTACACGATAGACTCTTTTCTTCTCTCACTTACTCAATCGTCTACACGATCATTCAATTCCTCCTTCCCTCTACCAAATCCATACAGAGCCCACAACTCTTGGATTCTCACCCTGAGAATACCAAGCTAGCCTCGTGGTAGTGTCTACTTGTTGTTTAAGGGTCGAAGATTGAGTGTTACTCGATTGTGTTCGAGGTTGTTCTAGAGGCATTGCGTTCGTGCTGTTGAATAGAAGAAGTATGAGAAGAAAAGGTTATTCAAGGGTATGTTCACTCGATCTCTTGTATTTTCTTCTTGAAGTATGCTATAATTTAAAGATTATACATAACTATTGTTGTTTGATTGTGAATGTTTATATTCTTTCACAATGGGATTTGGAACGATGGCTTCCACTCATTGATTCTCTTTATTTAAGAGTTCCTTCAACCGGAACACCTTTGGAATTATGGAATAGTTGTAAAGTTAGTTTACGCTATTTCAGAATTTGGGGTTGCCCAATGTTGGGGAAGAAATAATTTGTTTTTGCTTTAATGGATATGCGTTGATGGTCATGCGATGATCATGCATTGGTTTGAAGAATATGCAGTATGTATTAATCGTGTATGTGATAATCATGCGTTCTTGTCACAAGTTTTCTTGCTCTCTCGCTAAGTATAACGAGATCATAAGTTTCTCAGGATGATTTGAGGTCGAACACAGGGACTTGCAATTAAAAGATGATTAGAAAGTAATGTGTTTGAGATGAGAATAAAAAGAAAGAAGCTGATTAGCTATGCGCTACTCCTACTCCTAGCTAAATAGACTGAATAATTGAAGTTTGACTATGAGAATCGGTAGAGATGCGTCTGATGATGGGAAATTAAACGTCAAATATTTGACAACTAAAATCCCTTGGACACAATATGCGATACATGTTCTTAAGCTGTGCATTGATAGTCACGCGTCGATGGTTATGCGTTGGAATGACTATGCGTTAATGAATGTATGCGATGACCATGCGTCCTGTCACAAGTTTTCTTGCACTAACGCCAAGTATAACGTGAATGTAAGTTTCTCGGGTGATTCGAGGTTGAACACGGGGACTTGTAGCTGGTTAAATGCGGTAATGTGCATACGGCGCACTAACACTACTCCTACTCCTAGCTAACAGACAACGCAATAAGAATATGCATGAGAGGTAGAGACACGACAACTCTTGACATGAAACAAATGATTGGGAAAATAGATAAAATGCGGAGATGTTTTCATTGCAACCCTTAAGAGTGACCGCAAGGGCAAGCTTAGACAATGCAAGCCATGCAATCATGCTACATACACTTGAGCCTAACTCTAGGACATATGCGGTGTTTCTGCGATATTGCCGGGAAGCCTATGCCTGCCTAAACCTCCATAACCCGCTCACGAGCTCTCGCCGCATGAGCGTGATAGCTGCATAACACCTTATCCTACTTCCTGGATGCATGCAATATCCTATCCGTAGGGTGTATACGCTGTGTGATAGCAAATGGAGCTTATCTCTAAGTTCCCCATTCTTGCCTATGCGTTCCAATCCGCTCTTTCGAGTCTTAGATTTAGGTTTTAGAATACTCTCTCAAGTATGCCTAAATAATGAATGATGCGCCCATAGATAAGGTAATTGCATGAACTTTGCTGACATAAGATTATTCCTATCTCTAGTGAGCAATACATACATTGCTTAATGCGACCAACCACTTACCCTTCCGGACAGTTGGTTGTTGCTGACTTTACTCATAGACAAGCATTGTGTTAGCCTATAGATAGGCATTGCTACAGCTTCACACGAAGAAAATAAGGTTTACTCACACACTCACGCAATGCACACCTCTCGGTGGTTTGCTACATGCTTCATATCCCTAATCCACATGACTAAATATGCGATACTCAAGCAATCTCACTAAGTGATGCAATGAAATTAAAGATGCTAAGCAAAGAAGATGGAGATGGGGTCGAAGAAAATAGAGAAATGCATTGAAAACAAATTGTATTAATTCCTTAATCACAAAATGTATACAATACATGTAAGAAAAGAGAGGCAAATGAAATGACCGACTGGAAGCAAAGACTTGCTTCTAGCGGATGCACGTCAAGGCTACCGGTAGTGCCATGGATGGGCAGAGGAGCTGACTCTCTCGAGATCTAGCTTCGGTCGAAGGCTCCAGTCGTCACTCGGAATGGATGAAGGAGCTGAAGAACTCTCAAACATCTTCTCACGCATTTGTCTTGGTCGCAGGGAAAACCCTAGGTTACAAGGATAATCCCCAAACAACTTGAATTTCTACTCATCGGCTTCTTTATATAAAGCCTGGATCACCGAAAACATTAATGGATTGCTCTGATTCTGACATTCGGCGCGTTTAGTCCTTTCTGAACCTCCGCTGCCAACGGCGTGGTAGGTGAAATGTCAATATCATCTTTTGATTTTTTCGAGGTAGATGCGTTGATGCGTTCATTCCACCAATCTTGCATTGATCCCATTAGTATGCGTTATCGCGTAGCCGCAATCATTTAGTGTCCGCATTCGCTTAATACCGAAACTCTTCACGATGACTGCAATCGCTTGACGAGCGCAACTCCCATGTGATGGACGCATGTGGCTGATTACCGTAACATCCATGCGTTGATCGAACGCGTTCGCCTTTGCGATGGAGAGTTTCTCTGCATGCGGTCGTCTATGCGATAATCCAGTTTCCGTGTTTGCATCCACTTCTTGCGTTAGCTACAAAAATAGAACATTGAACGCATAATATCGCATAATAATGGGTTAGCCGAGATTCATCATGTTGAACGACGCAAGCTCATTTTCTCTTGAATTCCTAGCATGATTCCCGCATATTCTGCTTAACAATCTTCATAATTCTAAGTAAAAGACCTAAGATGACATGCATTTTTGCATGTCATCAGAGACAACTGTTAATGCATAATAAGATGCATGGAGAAGTAGAGCTGTAGAGGAGATATCACCAAGTCCTTAAGTTTGGTCGCAAGGGTAATCCCAGCTCACCACACTAATGCATCGCATACCTCTCGGTGGTCAATCACATACTTTATATCTCTATAACGCATGGTTGCGTTGAGCATAAGGTTATTCCTATCTCTAGGAACACTACTTTACTTTGCTTAGTAAGTTCCACTACTTACCCTCTCGGGCAGTTGGTTATAGCTACTCCACTCATAGACAAGCATTGTGATAGCCTCGCACTAATCAAACAGAACTGACTCACTATACTCGCGCAATACACACCTCTTGGTGGTTTGCTACATGCATCATATCTCTATGCTGCATGATTGAGTGTACGATAACTCTAGCAATCTGTACTTAACTCATGATGGTGAAAGTAAAATATGATGGAGTAGAAGAATATGATGAAAATGATATTAAAGGAACTAAAGAGATGCATTGTTACAAAATATATTAATGTCTTAAGCCAAAATGTAATACAATACAGATGTGAGAAGAGAGATTGATAGCTAGATATAGGCAATCACTTGCTTCCATCAGATGTGTTTCAAGGTTGTCGGTGGTGCAATGGATGGGCGGTGGAGTAGTCCCTCTCGAGATCTATCTCCGGTGAAGCTTTGCTCATCAATTGGAGGAAGTTGTGGAAGTGAATAACTCTCAAAAAATTTCTTGCTCGTGTTTTCATCTGTGATAACAAGAATCTATTCAAGGCAGAAGTCCCAGATGCTTGATCTTGGACTACAAGGCTCTATTTATAGAGCCAAATGCTAACAACTTTGATAATCCCTCTCTGAATCACCGCCATTACTGATGTGGTAGGAGAGAATGTCAGCGTTGCATCATGGTCTGACTACTTTTCAGAAGGTCTACTGAGTAGCTCAGACATCTTGAGGTATGCGTTCACATTCACTTCTTCATGAAGGATCAACATATTCCACCCACTCTTTGTGATCATACTCCTATCATGGTTATCACTGTAGTTGCAACATTTCATGTGACCAGCTTTTCTTTATTGAGATTAACGCATGTGATCAACTTTGCGATGGTTTGGGATCAATGCATGTGATCGACTCCTGCGACGACTACAAAATAGACATTTTGACACAAGATAACGCATGATATAGGGTTAGTGGAAATTTTTAGTGCTGATCAACGCAATATCTTGTATTTCTTAACACATGAATCCTTAGCAATATCGATGCATCATGTTCTGCTCATCAACTCTCATAATTCTAAGCAAAAAGCTGCAATAGCTTGTATTTCTACCAACTATCACCTAGCACACGTGCTTGAGGCTAATCCTAAGACATTGGAACCACGTTCAAAATTGTGCCTATTTGTATGCTATACTAAAGGAACGAGAGGTGGTTACTTCTTCCATCCTAAAAAAAACAAAGTGTTTGTATCGACACTTTTCTTGAAGAAGACCAAATAAAGGAGCACAGGTCTTGAAGTAAGATTATGTTGAATGAAATTTCCAAAGAAACTATTGAATCTTCAACAAGAGTTATTGAAGAATCTAGTACCTCAACAACTAGTAAGTAAAATCCACCTCAGGTGTTGAGGGAACCTCGACATAGTGCGAGGGTTGCGAACCCACTTGTTCACTATATGGGTTTAACAGAAATCCTGGCTATGGTAGCTGATGGAGAAATTGAGGATCTATTGTCTTACAAGAAGGCAACGAAGGATATTAACAAAGATGAATGGATTAAAGTGATGGATCTCGAAATGAAGTCTATATACTTCAATTCCGTATGGGATCTTGTAGATCAATCTGATAGGGTTAAACCTATAGGTTGTAAATGGATCTACAAGAGGAAATGAGGTGCTGATGGGAAGGTACAAACCTTCAAGGCTAGATTAATGGCAAAGGGTTATACCCAGGTTGAGGGAGTTGACTATGAGGAGACTTTTTCACCTGTTACCATGCTTAAATCTATCAGAATACTCCTATCCATTGCCTCATATTATGACTACGAGATTTGGCAGATGGACGTCAAGACTGCCTTTCTGAATGGCAATCTTGAGAAGACCATTTACATGGAGCAACCCGAGGGATTCATAACCCAAGGTCAAGAGAAGAAAAGCTTGCAAGCTTAATCGATCCATTTATGGACTGAAGCAAGCTTCTCGATCTTGGAACATAAGATTTAATACTGCGATCAAAACTTATGGTTGTGATCAAAATGTTGATGAGCCTTGTGTATACAAGAATATCATCAATAGTTCAGTAGTTTTTCTAGTATTATATGTAGATGATATCCTACTCATTGGGAATGATATAGGTCTACTGACTAAGGTTAAGAACTGGCTAAAGACCCAATTTCAAATGAAAGATTTGGGAGAGGCTCAATTTGTTATGGGTATTCAGATCTTTAGATATCGAAAGAACAAAATGCTAGCTTTGTCTCAAGCGTTATATATTGACAAGATGCTTGTCAAATATTCGATGCAGAACTCTAAGAGAGGTTTATTGCCTTTCAAGCATGGAGTTACATTGTTTAAGGAACATTGTCCTAAGACACCTTAAGAGGTTGAGGAAATAAGACGGATCCCCTATGCTTCGACTGTGGGCAGCCTGATGTATGCGATGTTATGTACTAGACTTGATATCTACTATGCAGTGGGGATATTTAGTAGATATCAATCTAATCCAGGATTAGATCACTGGATCGCCGTTAAAAACATCCTCAAGTATCTACAGAGAACAAGGGATTACATGCTTGTATATGGTTCTAAGGATTTGATCCTTACGGGATACATGAACTCTGATTTTCAGACTGATAAGGATTCTAAGAAATCCACATCAGGATCAATGTTCACTCTTAATGAACGGGCAGTAGTATGGAGAAGCACCATACAAGGGTGCATCGCTGACTTCACCATAGAGGTTGAGTATGTAGCAACTTGAAGTTGCTAAGGAAGCTGTTTGGCTCAGAAAATTCTTGATTGATCTGGAAGTCGTTCCAGACATATCAAAGCCCTTCACACTTTATTGTGATAATAGTGGTGCAGTGGCTAATTCCTAAGAGCCTAGGAGTCACATATGTGGGAAGCATATAAAGCGGAAGTATCATATCATTCGAAAGATTGTGCATCAAGGGGACGTGATTGTCACACAGATAGCTTCGGAGTACAACGTTGCTGATCCGTTTACAAAGGCCCTTACGGCTAAGGTGTTTGAGGGTCATCTGCAGAGTATGGATCTATGGGACAGACCACGTCTAGACTAGGGCAAGTGAGAGATTTGTACTGGACGCATGTTATGCCCTAGTTTATTATTTGTGTGCTTTGTATTTTGACTATATTGTACACTCCACTGGTTTTAAGTCAAGTGAGAGATTGTTGGAGTTGATACCCTAAATCTTATAAGGTCCTAGAGTTTGTAAATATTTTGAATAAACTCATAGTTTATTTAATGAAATATATGATATTTTATTCCATATTTGAGTTGCATTAACCACAAACCAATAAACTAACATCCAAGGTTATCTTGTAGCTTAAATGTATATGTAGAGACATACCGATGGATCATGTTTAAGTGATAACCTAAATGGTCTGTAGTAGATGGATAAGGTTGGGTACCTGATTCTGTTGACACTACAAGTATAGTTCGCTTTGTAGGTGTTACAATTATTGTAAAGTGCTACAAATGATCTGATCATGATCATTCATGTATAGATATGTGAGTGGGAATATTCTATACAAAGGAATTTGTATAAGACCAGACCATAAAATATTTAGTCTCATTATATAACATTCTTCATAATAGAGACTTACATTTCATTAGGATGACCATAGATGACACCTGAATCTTAGGTGAGTTGTGAACTTCTGCCTATGAGGGGGTCCTTTGATTTGTATGGGTGAGAATGGCCAGATCGCCGACTCAATAAACCTACCATTTTGGGGATTTGTCTGATTGGGGAGCTAGGAACATAGTTATACAAGAAGGAATTCACTCCTTCCCTGAGATCGGGTAAGTAGATAAATTGCTCCCTTAAGAGTTGATTTCGAGGCTTGAACAATGTAGCGTCACACTTTCTTGGCCAGAGAGGGATTTAGTCATAGTTGGACTATGATCTATTGTCCATTAAAGGGATCAGTGGTACTTAAGGAGTTAGATGTAACTATATGAGCAAGACGGTATTTTTGACCCAACTGTACTTACGAGCAATTTATGAAGGGTCATCATACTGTTGATTGGTTATATCCAATGGACACAAAAATATATATGTAGTGTGAAGAGTGCAGCAGTCGACTTTAGTGGAATGCTCAACAGTTAACGGATGGTGAATAATTTAATTAAAGAGTTTGATTAATTATTCATGTACCATTGGAGTTTCAAGCTACAGGTCTAAGAGATCCCCTTGGAAGCTCAATAGGATTAAATAAAAATCAATTTTTGGATTAATTTAAAATTTTCAAATTAATTGAGTGATTTAATAATATATGATATAATTAAGTTATTGTAATTATTTGTGATATGATTATTATAATGTATTTGATACATTATAGCATTTGTGAGAGGAAATAAATATTTGAATAAGATGTAAATATTAATTATATGAATTGGATTCATAATTGTTAAGTTTAATATAAATGTGATTTATTTTAAATGTCAAGTAAGAGAGAAAAGAAACTATAGGTTATATTGTATATGATACAATATTTAAACTATAAGATATAAGTTTATTTTATATAACTTGTAGTTTAATATATATATTATGATAAGTTTGTTATCATATTTATATATATTAAATATTTATTTTATATAAATTATTTTATTTGAATTAGGGAGAGAGTTACAACTTCTTCTCCTTTTTTTTCTCTCCACCCACGTAAGTGGGTGGTTCTTGATATATTTGGCATTTTTTGAAAGGATTTTTTTCTTCTGCTTCACGAGAGAAAAAGTAAGACAGAAACGTTCTGTGAGAGTGGTTGTTCTTAGAAATCAATCACAATTCTTTATTCTCCTTTCGACTTCAATTTTTCCCTCATTTCCAAAATAGTTCGAGTCCACTACTCTTGGATTCTCTACCTGAGAATACCAAGGTCACCTTCGTGGTAGTGTCTGTTTCTTGATCGAAGGATTCTTGAAAAAAATCTTCAAAGGTAAGGGTTTCTGAAACCCTAAGTTTTCTTTTAATTAAGCATATTGTAATTTATGTAAATGCATAATTTGTTCTTTCTTTTCTGTAATAATTACATTATATGAGAAATGGGAATTGGGACGATCCTATTTCTACTCAAGGTCTTCTTCATTGAGATTCTTTATATATATATATATATACACTGTATCATTAAATTTCAAATTAATTATTTTTTGAAAACTAGAAAATTAAAAGGGGTGGGATTTATTTTGATAACCCCCCTCAACCCTTTTTTCTCTCAAACATGAAACACAAAGGGGGTTTTATTTAGTGTTCAGTTTTTCATCATTTAGACAACTTCATCTTCTTCATCCTCATCCATTTCTTTGTGAAATTTTTTCTCAACAAAAGTATTCATCCCTTTGCCAAAATTAACACTTAGAAGCCCACACCTCTCTTGTAATTCTCATCCTTGAGAATAATTGGACTCTCTTGTGTTGGTGTTCGTTTTGGATTGATGTCTTGCTGTGAAATTTCATTCATGTTTGGGAAAAGAAGTTATGTTCGTGATACTTGATTGTGGAGAGGAAACGTGAAGAGTGTTGGTTCTTCAAAGGTGAGTTTTTAGTTTCACTTTCTTCTCTATAAAAATCTTAGTTGAAGAAGCATGCTTAGTTAATTTATGGTTTATCTTTAGTTTCTGTCACTCTGAATTATAATGTTCTGTAAAACGAAAATGAGACACAATTGTATTTGTTTGCTTCCACTTCGGATATTCCAAATCCTTCAGACAATATAATATATATCATAGTATATATCATAAATTTCATTTATATCAGAGTATTATCATAAATTCAAAGTAGTCGAAAAAAAATTATATCTACTACAGTATATAAATCACAGATAGACTTAATGTTCATCACAAAACATATGTAAAAGTATATATATCATAAGACAAGAAATCTAAATATAAAAATCATCATCGTTTATATAAAATAAACTATTATATAATCACAGTATATATATATACATTTATTCCTTGGTTTGTATGTCCAAGAACCTTCCCCATCTTCATCTCATCCAGAACTCACGTTGTCGACCGTATCTGCTCGCCCTGCGCTGTCGACCAGATATATAGTAGAATATTGCATACTAACTATATTTAAACAACAATATATATTAAAACAACAATGGTAGACAATGTTGCAGCCGTGTTTATATATATTTGTAACTGAAATTGAAAACAAAATCTAAAAATACACTTAAATTCGTTGTTCATCCATTCTTAACCTCATAGTAGATTGACCATATATATATATATATATCAATTATTTGAAATAAACCTGGATATATATATGAATTATTTGAAATATACTCGACTTGCCCAGCCTTAGATCTATGCCCAACTACACTATTGACCTACCAAATCTGCATGTGTCGTTGACCAGATTTGCCCACCGTAACACTATTGTTCACCGTTGGCAACCTCCATCAACGTCGACCATCGCACCACCATCGTTCATCTCTCGCCATCCATTGTGTCACCATCAATTCCTCTCTCACCAATGTAACCGACTATTCATCGTGCCATCATTATTGACCTGAATCGACCATCGTGTCATTGTCGCCATCCACTTGCTCATGCTGTTGGGAAGTAGAAAAAGAGAGGAGGAAGAAAGGAGAAAGAAGAAGAACGACCAAAAAAAGAAAGAGAGAGAAGAGGGAGAAAGGAAGAAGAAAGGAGAAAGAAGGAGAAAAATATGGTGGATCCAACATTTTTTTTTCATAAAAATTAATATCAATTGGCACATGGCTACGAAATTCTAGGCTATGCATGTGGGAGATACACAAAAACCTAGGTTTATCCATTTACTTTTTTTAATATATATATGTATAACACATGTGAGAGCTAAATTGTAAATAAGGTGAAATAGGGAGGCCAAATATTTTTTTTCCTTTAAAAATGAAATGTTCAAAACGTAATATGAGCCCAGTGGTCATTTATTTGCCCTTTATCTAGTTGCAGCCCATATGATTTCCGAGGGCCTAAGCCCAAAATGAGAAGCATTTGGCCCATTGAGCTCATGATCGTACAACTGCTCACGGAACAAAATGGGAATTTGATTTTTGTTTTTTCCTCAACCTTTATAATATCACTGGTGAGGCGATGTGCAGCATAAAAACGAGATTGAAGACGAAGACGAAGACGAAGACGAAGGAGAAGAGAAGAGAAGAGAGAGAGAGAAAACCAGAAACAGCAACAACGAAGAAGACGACCGCCATAGCCATAGCTCAGTCTTCAATAAGCTCTGCAGCTCTAAACTCACTCGACCACACCTTCTCTCTTGTAATGCCGAGAATTTCCACACCCGAAACCCGATTATCCCAAGAATTTTTCAGGTCATCGAGTCTCCAAATTGATTGACACGATCGGAGCTCCAATTTCCTCTGGAGATCTGGGTTTCTTTCATCGGATTATCCTTCTTCCGTCGTCGATAAGAATCTTCATCTTCTCATTGTGAGTACTTTTCTTCTTCTTCGTTTTTTCCCCTCTTCCCCTTCTTCATCTTCGCTTTCTGCTTCCATGCGCTCTGACAGTCTTCGATTTGGCGAGGGCCTGTTTTTCACCAGATCTTGCGATTACGGATCGTTTCTTCCACTCCTGCTATCTCATATGTGTTTTCCCTTTCTCTGTCCGGAGTTCTTCGAGAACTTGAGGAAGGGAGACGCCTCTTAGTTCTCTAACATTATCGGATTCATTATGTTTCCACAGTTGTCTGTATTGGGAATTTCCAAAAGGATTTACGAATTTCTCGTTGTTTTCCCTCTTCGCAGATATGGAGACGGAGGTGAGGAATCAGAATCAGAGAGGGTGTAAACCTCTGGAACCGGAGGTTTTCTTACAGTGGGGAAAGCGGAAGCGACTGCGATGCCCTAGAAACAAAGACCCAGAGATCTCCGAGCGATTGTGCGGCAGTCTACGGAAGAAAATCGGATCTCGAAGCGATCGCTGTGTGATTTCTTCTTCGGAGAAAGAAAGGATCCCACTCCAACCAAATCGTCTAACTAGGTCAGAAACCGACGCCCAATTCCTTTTATTTCCACTCTCTTTCTCAAAAGGACGACTATGAACGAAATTTCTTGATCTATTACTTCAATTTATGTTATTATAAGCTATATATTGGTGTTGTGTTGTGTTCTTGCGTCTTCTTCTCCTCCCCCAGCTAGAAAAAGAGCGCAATTCAAGAGAAGATGTTTCTCCAGAAATAATAAGGTAAAACAATCTTGTGTTGTTGTTGGATCTGTTTGGTGACAGGAATTCTGAGGGCGTTACTACGCTGCGTAACGGTGGTGCAGGCACATCGCCATCGCCAGAAAAGGAAGACCGTTACTACGCCACCAGAGGATCCACGGCGGCGGTAGTTGACGAGAACGGCCACGAGGAAAGAGGAGGCAGCTTTGTTTTACCAAAGCTGTTGATTGCTCTGTCAAGCAAAGAAAAGGAAGAAGACTTCATGGCCATGAAAGGCTGCAAGCTCCCACAAAGGCCCAAAAAGAGAGCCAAGATGATTCAGAGAAGCTTACTTGTAAGCATAACCACCACCATCCCATCTGAAGTTTTTGTACAGATGACCTATTTTATAGCACTATTGCTTTAGGGATGTCTCTTCCATTGGGTCATTCCCCGTTAAAGTTGCTGGTATTGGGTCATTGGTACAAAAATCTCACCAGATTTCTTCTTTTTCTTCCCTTTTTTCTTTGGCTTAGTTATTGGAATTTTGTGTTCAGCTGGTGAGCCCTGGTGCATGGCTGACTGAAATGAGCCAAGAAAGATATGAAGTTAGGGAAAAGAAGACAACAAAGAAGGTAACACAACAAACTTGTCTTTTGTTTCTTCTTTAATCTTCTTCTGCTAAATTGGGTTATGGCTGGCTTGATGTTGAAAAGGCTTCTTCTTCTTCTTCTTCTTCTTCTTTTGTTTTGTGGGTTTTGAATTTGTAGAGGCCAACAGGGCTGAAAGCCATGGGAAGTACGGAAACTGATTCAGAATGAGGATAAAGATGTGAAGAAATTGAGACTGAACTGACCCTTTTGATTATTTTTTGGAATGGTGAATTTGAATGAAGAAGAGTAGAAGGGAAAGAGAGAGTGTGAATCTCATCATCCTCAGCCTCTGCTCTGCAGTCCTTTGGAATTATGACTCAAAGTCACAATTTGGCTTTGGATTTGATGCTAAAGAAGTCCACTTTTGGTGCTGTGTTAGGCAGAGCCGCGAAAGCGATGGATTGTTTACAAATTATTAAAAAAAGAAAAGAAAAAGAAAAAGAAAAAGAAATTGTCCCTTTTTTGTGTATAATATGTAATGTAAAAAAAATGACTCTTGCATCTGGATCATCATCCATCAAATGAAATGGAAATTTATCGTTCTTAATTTGAAATTAATCACAACTAAGTGAAGATATTTCAATTGATCAGGAAAAATATTTATGTAATTGAAACTAAGAAAATATATTTTAAGTTAAATTACAAATTTAATTTACGGTTTAGAAAAAGTTTAGTTTGGCCCATTGAGAGGAGTAACATAAGTCGGAGTTAATAAGACCGTGAGATTGAGTTCTTCGTTAATTGTAGATGGAAATGTGGAAATGTAAAAAGTAGAGATAAAATGGAAGATTAAGTTTTTTTACTAAAGGTGAAAAGTATATAAAAAAGAATTACATAATAAATGTGTAAGTAAGCATGTACTTTCAAGTTGGGTTGTTTACACTAATTTAATAAGTTTTGAAATTTAGTTCATATAGTTTATAATTGAAATTTAGTTCATTTGATAAAATTTTCATAAGTAGTCCCATGATGATTAAATATAGAGACTAAATCATTAAATGAGGATAGGACCATTTATGAAGTTTTATTAAACCATAAGTATTAAATTCTTACTTTTAAAAAAATCAAATGATTAAATTTTAATTTTCTGTAAAGTATAGGATCAATTTTATAATTTAACTAATATTTTATTTATTTAAAATTGGTTGTGATTTGAAATTAGGGAGAATAAGAAGTTTAGCGGATCGAATTTGTGTATGGAAATTAGTATATTTTAGATGTGAGAATATGACATTAATCATCTAGAAGTTATGGATTGTTTTATTTGTTGTATATTTCTGTAAGCTAAATTTGTCTTGTTTATTTCAATTCTTATTGTATACAAGTTTTATTGCTTGTGTGTATTCCATTCCCATGGAAATAATGTTTTAGGCTTTATTTGGAAAACTCATTTTCTCTCTTTTACACAATGGGTTTGTCAAAATTAAGGTTATTGTATAATTGAAATAATTATTCACAAACTATTCAATTATTGTAAAATTTAAAAGCTCTTTTAGTAAAAGTAAACTAAAAAAGAACACAATAAAAACCATTCTAAAAAAGAAGCATCCAAATTTGGTGCATGTAGATAGTACATCTAATAAAGTGTACACACACAGACATATATATAACCAGCTCCATGGTCTTAATTTGTACAAGTCTACAAGATTCTACTAATTGGAGTACATTTGATTATAAATGACCTTTTTGGGGTTGTATCAAAAAGAAAATGCACTAACTATGATTTAAAAATTGGAAGTTGACTTTCTTTGAATGATGTATCTAATAAAAGAGGTTCAATTATAAGTTTTGTTTTTAAAATTTAGGTTTGTTATATTTAGTTTTGAACTTTGGAAGGTAAATAGGTTCATGAATTGTCAATTTTATATCTAATCGATCTTATAATTTTTTTTTAAAAAAAGTTAAATGATCTATTTGATATAAATAGACTCTAACCTTTCGATTTTGTGCTATTAGATTCTTGAATTTTTTATAAATTTAAAGTTTAAGATCTAAATTTATAAATTAACTAAAAACTAAAAAATGTACTACCCATAGACTATCAAGAACTACCAAAGTATATTGAATAGAATGCATCGAAGAAGCGTGGGAGGCTTTGGCACATAACAGTGAGGAGGTGACGTTCCCTATCGACGACGTCAAGGCTTTGGCACAAAACCGTGGGAAAGTCTCCTTCACTCACACCCGTCATCGCAATAACATCTTGGTACATTCCTTTGTTAAAAAAAAGCTACGGTGGAGAGTGGTTTAAATCTTCTCCATATTCTTTACCTTGAATAGTTTGTTTACATGGTGTCGAATGACATGATTTTGTAATTATTTCTTCTTCTATTCCCTGAAAAAAATGCATGGAAGAAAGTTACCCTACATGGGAGAATAGGGGTGGCTTCTTGTATAGACTATGAGTGCTTAGAGCTGAAAATGTGGAAATGGGCATAAATAATTGATGCTTGGTGGACTTTTAAACTTTTCTAATTTATTTAATCAAATATTTAATTATACACGACTTTACCATAATTGACTATTGGAACCCACAATTTCACTCATGAATTTAGGTGTTTTTTTTCCCTCTCTCTCTAAATTCATATTATTGTGGTTTTGCGGTGTAAAGTTTTCTCTATTTTATATTTCGTCTTTTTTCTCCATTTCATATTGATAAATGCAAGAATTTTTTTATGCTAATAAATTCAAGTAATTTAATTAGTAATGAGCAGTGTAGCTAGCAATAAGATGAGCTTTTGATATATTATTTTGAGTGTTTTTTATATGTATTATTTGAGTGTTATATATATATATATATATATATATATATATATATATATAAATATTATTGTGAGTGTTTACCTTAGAAGGAACAAATATTAAAAGAATTTTAGCCCCTTTTTTAAGTAGAAAAGAATTTTAATTCAAATTTAGGGTGGGTTTGAATTAGATTTTTAGGTGTTTAATTTAAGAATAAGTCCTTTGAAAAAAATGGAGTATTTGACAACTATTCAAAATAGTTTTTTAAATATATTTTAATTATTTTTTTTTATCAAAAGTGTTTAAATAAAAATATTTTTTTTTTAAAAAAATATTTTTTTCTTAAGTCAATCAAAAAAGACCATTAGTTTATGATTTTTACTTGAGAAAAGAACACCACTCTATTTTTATTTTTACTTTTTTTTTAGAAAACAAACTGACCTTTTAAGTTTAATGTTGTTTTATCTTAAATATATAGTATATATTTTGTAGTATTTATAATACATGAAGTGAATTTGGTGGAGGATATTAAAGTTATTCCAACTTTGTTCATGATGCTAAAGTTTAGGTATAATAAGTTCTTTATTTTTATTTATTTTTTAATGTTGTATAGCAGTTGGAATTAAATTCTAAGTTTAACAACCTACCAAATACACAATTTACAATTAAAAAATGATTGGGCCCTTAAAAGTTCGTAATTTAATAATTGCTTTAATTTATCTTATTTTTCCAATGTTGAGATGATTGAGACCGAGTAGAGTAAGATCTCAACTACAATAGAATAACCCATGATTTTAGGGTAAAATCTACCAACAATAAAAGAAAAGTTTCACTAAAAAAGGAATTACAAATTTTCTTTCGATACAAAAAATAAATTCTCTTACAAGAATAAACTTTCTTTTAAAAAAATAATCTTTCTCTTTTTATCTCACTTAGATTTGAGATAGTTAATCATCAATACTTGCCTGTTTATAATTAATCAGGCTTTGTCATCAAATAAGAGTGTGTTTAGAATACATTTTCAAGTGATTAATTTAAATAATAAGTTATTTTGGAATAAATTGGAGTGGATGACAACTAATAACTTGTAGAAATACAAGCTATTCACTACAAGAAAAAGAGGCTCTCCCAATGCCTAAAACAACTGTCGAAAAATATATTGTCGAAAGAGAGGATCTTGCTCGACTACATAAGGGTAGCATTGGGAGTTAGTAATAAGCATCAGGAGTTCGGGAGATGGAAGCTAGCACTGACCAAACTACTGATGATTTAAGTAATTCGACAGAAGTTTGGTAGGAACTCTGGACGGAGGTCCCAACAGCTCACTATAGCCATCGGGAGATGGGTTTTAAAACCCCAAATCGAATAGGGCAGATCCAGATCTGCCTTTTTCATCTTCAACCCTAGCAGACCAGAGAACTGCGTCACGATTTGTTTGTCCGTCTTCCATCTTCTGTCATCCGTCCGTTTGTCCATCTTTTATCAGTAAGTCGATTGTTCGTCTGTCGTTAAGTCGTCCATTCGCCCATCATTCGTCAAACGTCGTTCGTTCGTCTGTCGTTCGATAAGCCTTTCTCTATTTTTTTTTATTGGACCTAAAATGCTTGATTTATTTACTCATTTTATTGTTTAGGAGAATGTTAGTTAAGGTAGCGACTTCTGATAACTCTATTTTTCATTTTATTGAGCCCTAATATAGGATTAAAATGTCTTGATTTTATGAAAATATATGTGAAAACATTCATGTGAATGAATTGATATTTGTACAGGATTGATTTTGTTAAATTGGATTTATAATTCTTCAATTTCTGAAAATATTAATGGAAGCATTAATATGTGGATGAATAACAAATAGTATCACTTTAGTAATTGGGTCTTTTTGTGGTTATGATCATAATTTGATTTTGTTAGATTGGATTTGTAGTTCGGACTCCCTTTTTTTATGAGCTTTTTTCTGTCCTTGTATATTTTTTTTATTATGTTCAATGAAACCTCACTTTCGTTTTATGAGTATATATAAGCCTGTAAAAGTTAACCACCATTCATTATGTATACAACACATGTTATAATTTGTTTTGGATTACAAGTTGAGTCAGAAAAGGTTTATTTTTAAGGATGAATAAAGAATAAGTCATTAGAGGTTGTGGAGCGACATTTATTAACATATGGAATATTCCCCTCATACTGTGAATAGGTATACCATGGAGAGCCAGTCAACTTATCTAAAAGTTTTGAAAGACATACAACTTATTCAATACATAATGATGAAGAAACTAGCATAGAGTGTAATGTTGTTGAAGAAAATGAAATGTTGAATCTTATAAACGATATACAAGTTCCAATTGAAAACGAAGACGCAAATAAAGAAGGTTTCGAGAATGAAACATCCTCTAATGGTCAAGAAAGAGATACCACAAACTTATTTGAGGATTTAATGGTTGAAGCATGTAATGAACTATACGCTGGTTGTTCGCAATTTTCGTCCTTGAACATTTTAGTGGAGTTATTATGTGTTTGTGGATGTTTATAAAATTTGAATGTTGTGTGGGTGAGTTGAGATTGGTTATACCTGTTTTGAAGTTCAACTTGGAATTTTTTGTTTGTTGTATAAATTTATGAATTTTGAATATTGTGTGGAGTAGGTTGAGATTAGTTATACTTGTTTTGGAGTTCAACTTGGATTTTTTTTTTAGTGGAAATTTATGAATTTTGAATGTTGTGTGAGATGTGTGGGATAGGTTAGGATGGGTTGTGTAGAAGTTTATGAATTTTGAATGTTTGTGGAAGTTAATGAATTTATGAATTTTTTGTTTCTTTTGGAGTTCAACTTGTGGTTTTTGTGTGTTTGTGGAGGTTTCAGGTTGAGAACATGTAGTCTTGGAAGTGTGTTCATTTTCTTCGTTTTGTAGGATTGTAATATTCATCTAATGGCTTTTGTTTGATTGTGAAAGTTTATGAACTTTGAATGTTGTTTGGTATGGGTTGAGATTAGTTATTCTTTTGGAGTTTAACTTATGGTCTTTGTGTGTTTGTAGAGGTTTCAAGTTGAGAAAATGTAGTCTTGGAAGTGTGTTGATTTTTTTTTTTTGGTTTTTGTTTTATAAGATTGTTACTCATTTCTTTGTTTTGTAGGATTGTAGGATTTTCTTTCTTTTATAGAATTGTATTGGTTTTTGTTTTATAAGATTGTTACTCATTTCTTTGTTTTGTAGGATTGTAGGATTTTCTTTCTTTTATAGAATTGTAGGATTTTCTTTGATTTGTAGGATTTGTAGGATTCACCTTATGGTTTTTGTTTGTTTTGTGTGATGTTGTTTGGAGATGATGTTGAAAATGTTGTTGGGGATGTTGTGTTGGAGATATGTGTTGCAGACGTCGTTGAGAGCTCTTTCTTCTATGTATTTGTGAAGACATTTATTTTTTAGACCATTTTGCCAACTTCTCTCTCTTTTGTTTAACAGAGAATACTATCAACTTTGTTAGTTTGTTTTGTTTCTTATGTGAATAATTTTTAGTTGCTTAACAATGTTATATATTTTAGATTATTCAGATCAAATTTAAAAAAATTAAAAATAAAAAAAATGACTATCTCCCGATGAAAAACGTTGGGTCCAGCTGTCGGGAGTTCAAATTCAGATTTTGAATTTCTGAAATTGAACTCCTGATGGCTTACTAACCGTTGGGATCTTGAAGAACTCCCGACGATGTCTATACATGTGTCAGGAGTTCCAAACTCCTGACGCCGCATAACAAACGTTGGGATTTATAAAAATTCTCAACGTTGTGTGTTGTCGTGTCGGAGTTGTACTCTGACGGATATATCCCCACCAAACTTTCGACGACTAGTTTGTCGTCGGGAGTGGATCTCCGGACGCATTTTTTACTATTTTTCAATGATTTGAAGCGTAAAAAAATGGGTGTTTTCTTCTAGTGATTGTTCTATCAAAGTTGAAATAATTAGGATTAAAATGATATAAACGCATTTATAATAAAGGAAAAATGCATGGAATTGCATTTATGTGATAAATTCATGAAAAAGTACTATTTTAAGTAGAAATTGTATCACTAACATACTTTAATGCAGGAATTGGGAGAATTTACTAAGTGTTGTAGACAAAGCCAATGCATGGAGCGTATGTTCGGCTAATTCGACGGATGGTATATACATTTGGCTCGTGCGATTAACATCAAATCACAACTTGCAAGCATGGACAACTGACAGGTGGCGTCTAAACGAGGCAGAATTGTAGGTGACTAACTCAAGGTATGGAATTTAATGCAGTCACATCACCAAGTGGCTAAGCTGATTGCTTATATAAGGAGAAGTTACTTATAGAAGTAAGAGTTAGACACTTAGAATATAGAGCTTAGAAAATCTGTAAATTCTTCATCTCTACCGATTGCAAGAAAGAAAAAAAAGGAACGATTGTCATCTCCCACCGTTGGTAACGAAGTGCTGCTAGAGGAAAGCTCGAGAACGTAGTTGTCAACAACAAGCACAAAAATGAGCCAAAGAGAACAAAAGATTGAACCTCGCGGCTTAACTCTTTTCCCTTACTTAGTATTTTCATTCATTGTCTTACTTGTTGAACTTGGATTCTATGTAACAAAACATATTTCTTTAATTCAATCTCCATTTCAACCATTTCCACATTTCCATCTATCGAATTACGCTAAGTTGTTTGTTTGTGGTGAAGTTTACTTGCTTGATATTTGCATAAAGTATATTGTTTGAGTCCACCTGATCAGTCGATTGAAGTAAAAGCACTTAGTTACTCGAGAGAGTAAGTATTTGTAGAACTCATCAAGCTAGGGCATTGAGTAATTTTTGAGATAAATTTATTCATGTCATTTAACTGCTCATTTTGACTAACGCATGCATTTTAGAGATAAGATAAATGTGGCATTTACATCGAGAGGTGTTAAACATAAATTAGAGAACATGTTAAGCACAAATTAGAGAACAGACTCTAAATGCATCGCGCACATACACAGATTCTAGCAGACATTTTTACCATCTCCACCTCAGTTTCACTATGCTTACATAGACTTGTTGTTATAACTAAGGAATCAACGCATACCATCTAACACCTAATCCATTCATCCACATATCCTCTTTCCCTTTATTTGAACTCCTACTTCCTCTTGCAAGCGTGCTAAGTTAGTTTAGTGTACATAACCAATGCATACATTTAATTAAGTAAACCACTGCAAATAGATCAATAGACCATCTTGCGTTAGTTTAGACTAGATTCCTTATGTTTGACCTTGGGCTTACCAAGATACTTAGGTTAGATTTATACTTGTGTCTAGCTTAAGAAAACTTGTATACAATTAGCAAAGTGTGCTTGAACATTAATTTATCATCTATCTAACGCATACCATTATCTTCACGCCATGAAATAGATTATTCATATTTCCACAATCATTTTCAAAATCAATCATCTCCAAAAGGAAGCAACAACAACTATTCAAAATAGTTTTTCAATGTATTTTAATCGATTCTTATCATGTTTGAATAAAAATGATTTTTTTGAAAATTACTTTTTTTTTTCCTCAAGTTAATCCAAATGGCACTCCGGCCACAAATTTGACATTTTGGGCAAACTGTAAATTTTTTATTAGTAATTAGAGGCTTATTTTATATTATAAATAATAATAATCAAATACTTATTTACTAATTTAATTACATTTTATGAATTTCTATCGTTTCATTATTTTTCCAAGTATATCTATTATATTGATATTTTATCAACGATTATATTGGCATTTCAAGTAAATTGCGCCCTCAACATTTACGCACACAACAGCATTAAATCCCAGAAGGGCTAACAAGTGATGATTTTATAAGATTTAACAAAGTTGAATGGAAAATGTTATTATTAATTCCCAATATTAAATTTCTGGTGTTTTTAAAAATTTGAATCAATGTTTAAAATATCAACATTAGATAGAAATATATGTCCACGATGAAAATATCGATAAAATATTGATATCATTAGATGTTTTTGAAAAAGTTGTAAAAACAAAATATTTAAAAAATATTTAAAAATATTTAAATTAATAAATAAATATTTTGAGCGTTTTAAACTATTTAAAATGTTTCTTATTTATGTTATACTACATTTTGTTATTTTTTTTTATGTTACATGAATTTTTTATAAAATAATAAAAATATTGATTCACTCTTTATATTGATATCAAAATTGTAAAAAATATTATAATTACACAAAATCTCTTTACAACCCTAATTATAGGAGCACTCTCTCGTAACATTATGCCACACACACAACTAAGCCATATATTAAGCTTAAAGTGCTCCAAATTGAGATGATTTGAAATTAAAGACATACTTCTTTTAGGAGTTTTTTGAGGAACTGAAATGTAATCAGGATTACTGAAAACCTAGGAGGTGTTGGAATATACGAGAAATTGAAGGTAGAACAGAAATTGAATCGTAAAACGTGAAAATCGTGGAAAAGAGAATTAGAATGAAAGTGAATTTAGTATATAAATCGAATCTAAAATACTCAATCCAAACATAGATTTTGGATTATATTACATTACAAGTTGATTCTATTAGGATTCTCCATCCATTAAAGTCTTTAAAAGTCATCACTTTCTTGAAGTTTATGCCTCTAATATTTTGTTAAAGTACAACAAAACAAATGTTTGAAATGAGACGGGAAGGTTTGAATGTAATGTGAAAGTTGACTAAAAGGCAAAGAAGGTGCAGTTTTTAAGAAACCTGATGCAAACACCAAAACAGAGAGAATCTTTTATTATTATTATTATTTATTTATTTTATCTTCATTGTGCAAAAAGTCAAGTTTTTTAGGCAAAAGAATATGAAGAAAATGTTGGATTCATTTTGTTTGAGTAAAAGCAAAGCATAGACCTTTTGTGAGTTTAAAAACATGAGGCATTTCCTCATTCATTTCCACCCACACATGTAATACAATCTTCATGTAATTTTCTTTAGAGACAACCATCATGGTGTCAAGTTTTCGAAAAATGTGCATTTATATTCACTTTATTCTTTTTTTAAAAAAAAAATAAAAATAAACTACAATATAAAATTTGTTTGAATAGATAATTTTTTTTTCCTATATCCATTAAATTCACTAGTATTAAAAGCCCATCACCCTTATTAATTTCAAATATGGCCATAAATCCAAATGAATTCCCGAATCTTGTCATTTTATCCGAACTCCCAACAGTCATTTATATTATTTTCGATATATTTGAGAGCAATTTTGAAATAATTAAAATTACTTTGTAACATGATTATTTAATTATTTAATTATGTTCTAATGATATAAAATAACAATTAAAAGTATAAAATTGAATATTAAATTGATTTTATGTGATAAAATACACGCTTTAAGAAGTAATTTCGAACATGACAAACATTTCAACTATTTCAAAATCACGACCAAATATGTATTTAGTCAATTCTATTGTTAGCAAAGAGTAAACAAAGTATAGGTAATCTTTAAGGGTTTAGCTTAAGCAAAATAAAATCATAAAGTTTATAAATTCTAATTGAATTGATTTTAATACAACTTTGCTCACAAAAGATGACAACTTAGCTCATAAAAATTTGTTGTTTGTATAAACATCCTAAGCTCGTTGTAAAACTTTATGTCCATATAAAATCATAAAGTGAATCATAGTTTGAATTGACTTTCTAAGTGTTTAAAAAAAAATTAAAACATTTTATAAGCACTTAAAAGATAATCCAAATATGTCATAAGTTTAATATAACTTTTATGCTTTATTTGGAACTTCATGGTTTTTAGGGATTTTAAATCATAACGGATTTCAAGTTATATGCTTTCTACTTGTTATGATTTTATTTGTTTCTTTAGCATGAACTAAGGCATAGCCCAAGACCTTACTATTATGACTATTTTGCCGAGTTTTTTGCATGGATGACGTTCTCCCACGCGCCTTTATGTTTTATTATCCGCCCTTCACTTCTAATGAATTATAACCTTTTGCTTACGTCAGAGAGCACTTTCAACTTTTCCAATGAACTCACGCTCGAGATGAGATCTCCAGCCCGATGCCTTTTTCAAAGCCCAAACTAGATACTATCATAATAATGCAACGGAGAAATTTAAAGGGAGATCCGCGGGCCTAATGATATAGGGTTGGGGATGAACTCACCAACCCGAATGCTTTTCCGAAGCCCTAACTCAATTTCAAGTATGCAACCCGATTGAATAAAATCCAAAACTCAAATGACATTACCCGTGACATTGCGACAGTGGTTAACGTCTCAGCCCGACGCTGCCTTTTTCGAAGCCCTAACCCGATCGCGACAATGGTGCCTTTTCCTTAAGAAAAAGTGCGAAGTATAAATTAAAAAACTTATAAATCCATTCAAGCTCTTTGCTCATTTGTCGACTGTTATGGACTCTACATTTTCATAAGAAGCATCTTTTTTCTATCTCCGCTCTTCTTAGTCGTCTTGAAATCTCTAAGCAGGTTAGTGGTCGTCAATTTTCCATTGTTCTGTTGGTCATATTTGAATGATTTAACGTTAATAGAATTGGATTGTTCTGTTTTGAAGAGTTCCTATCCAAAATCACGACTCATAATGAACTAGTCCATATATTTAATGTTCCTTCATATGAAAGTTGGATGATGGGTTACATGGATACACAATGCCCATATTCTTCTAAAACAGATGACTTAGTTATCCCAATTCCTCAGCATTCACACATTAGACGTGCAAACAAAGTTTTGAAGGAGAAGTTTTTGTTAACATAGTTGGACATGTTTAGGCGAACCACCATCTTTGGGCATTTGGTTGACCTAGACTTGGTGTTCAACGGTCCTCTTGTCCATTACATACTTCATAGGAAGGTGGTTGATGATTAGTTGGGTATCATGAGCTTCCTTATAGATGGAAATATTATCACATTCAGTAAGGAAAATTTTCTACTAATCACTAGACTATGGTCATCACCAGACTCCGGTGAAGACATCCCATCGAGTACACCCACCGTTATCTACGAAACAAGTACTTCAAAAACGTGGAGACCATGCATCCAACTGACATGAAAGCTGAATGTGTTAGGTTGAAATTTGATAATGACGAGGATGTAGTTAACCTAAGGGTAATACAAGATGGATTTACTCCTTCCAAGGTAAGTAGATGAATGTTCCCTTAAGTAGTGTCTCCGAGACTTTTCTCACTAGCCCGAAAGGGATTTCTATTTAATGGTTGGAACATAAATAGGTTGTTCATTAGGGAGCACTGATACTTAAGGATACAGAAGTAACCCAAGGGTAAAACGATAATTTGACCCAGTTGGTGTTACGAACATTCGTGAAGGACTAACTTGTTATTGGTCTATATCTGCAGTGAGAATAGTGCAGTTATAGGTTTTTAGTGGAATGTACCTACAATTAACGGACATTGATTTGTTTGTTAATGAGTTTAGCCAATTAATCTCATATCGTTAGAACTTTTGATCTGTAGGTTCATGAGGTCCCCTTCCTAACTCCTAAAGGGAATTGAGGTAACTATGTCTTGAATAGAGTTTGAAATGTTCAAATTCACTTAGGCAAATAGTATAATGATACATTATAATATAAAGTTTATATTTTGATCAAACTTTATAATATAAATTTAATTTTGGATATGATTCAAAATTAATCTATGGGAGAATTAAATATTTGAAGGAGTTCAAATGTTAATTTAATATGAATTGGATTCATATTAAAACTATATGTTAAAATTAAGGCGTATTTGATGCACATTAAAAGTATAGGTTATGAGAGAAATACAATTGAATATGATTCATTTGTAGGTTAAATTAAATATTTGGTAATTATTTAATTGGAGAATTAAATAATTGTTTAATTTAATTTAATTTAGTTTAAATTTGATTTAATTAAATTAATTGAATTAAAACTATAGGTTATCTGAGAGATGTTTCATTTAACATAACTTAAGTGAAATAATTAATTAAATTAGATCTAATTAATTATTAATTAAATTAATTAAACTAATTGATCATATAACTCTCATGTAGGGGAATTATCTGATATGGGAGTTATCTGAAACGTGGGCTATTCCACGTAACATCTTTCTTTCACTTTCCCCATTGGTTGAAAGACCTGCAAAAATTGGAGAAATGATACGTTTTTTGTTTTTCTTTTACAGAAAGGTTCAAATTTTAGAGGATAGGAATGTTACCCTTTTAGTGTTGTTCGTGATATCAATCCCAACTGGAGAATTGGCAATTTCATTCGAGTCTTCAAATGAAAGTAAGTAGCTATTTTCTTTCTCTGTAGAATTTTACTGTAGCATGTTTAACCTAGATTTAAATTACAGTAGGTTTAATTTTGTAAATCTATGTGATATTCTGAATTTCCCAGTGTACTGGTATTTCATGAATTCCTAAATTAATTTTGAATATGATTATATTTTCTTCCACTTCGTTAGGGCTTTGATCCCTACAGAAGGGACGTAGTCCAGGTCTGACGACATGTCGGATGTCTCCTTTTCTTTCTCTAGGGTCTTCTTAGTCCGCTCTGTTAGGGTTGATGCCCTAAAGTCTCATGTACTGTAGTTTGTAAACAGTATATACAAACACCGGTGATTGTTAATATATGATACTTACTTCACATCTTATTGTTTTGCTCGGTTATTTGTTTTATTTGTTTTACCATAAACCAATAAACATAAAATCCCTGGTTATCTGTATATGACTCAAGCATGTATGTGGTGACATACAAGTGGATCATGTCTTGAGTGATAACCAAAATGGTCTATAGTATATGGATAAAGGAGGGAAACCTTATTCTGGTAACGCTACAGACGCGGCCTTCTTTGTGGAATGGTCACAAGTGTTGTGACTTGTCACATATGGTCTGACCTTAATCATTCATGTTAGGAACATGCGAGCGGGGACGTCCTATACAAAGAGTTTGTATAATACTTGACCACGAAGTGTTAACGTCTCGTTATATAACACCGTTCATGACAGAGACTTCACTTCACTAGGATGACCATAGGTAACATGACCTCAATCCTGAATGAGTTAGGAACTCTTGCCATTAAGGGCGATCCTTTGATTTGTATGGGTACGAGTGGCCAGTTTGCCGATTCAAACCTACCATTTTGAGGATTCTTCTGATTTGGGAACTGGGAACTCAGCTACACAAGATGGAATTCACTCATTTCCTGAGGCAAGGGTAAGTAGATAGATGGCTCCCTTAAGGACTGATTCCGGAGCTTGAACAATGTGGCGCCACACCTTCTCTTGGCCCGAGAGGTGTTCACACATAGTTGGACTATGTTGTATTGATCATTAGAGGAATCAGTGGTATTTAAGGAGTGAGATGTAACTACAGAGGCAAAACGATAAATTGTCCCAGCTGTACTTACAAGCATCTGTGAAGGGTCATCGTACTCATGATTAGTTATATCCAATGAACATAGAAATATATCTGTGGTGAGAAGAGTTCAGCTGTTGGTCTTTAGTGGAATCACTGACAGTTAACGGATGGTGAATCTCGTGGCTAAAGAGTTTAGTCAGCTATTCACATACTATTGGAGATTCGAGTCACAGGTCCATTAGGTCCCCTGGGTAGCTTGGATAAAGTCGAGAACTAGTGTTTGGGTTAATTTGAAATGTTCAAATTGACAAGAGGAAGTACAATTATATATGATATAATTGGAATGGCTAATTATATATGATATAATTGGCTAAATGTATGAGATACATTATTTTGGAGGAAATTAGATATAAATATGATTTATATCAAGTATAAGAAAAATACTATAGTAGATATATGATATCAAACTATAGGATATAAATATAATATGTTTATATTTATTAAATAAATTAATTGATTAATTATTTTAATAATTAACCAATTTTACGTTTGAACGTGGGAACGTGGGCAGCGAAGGTTAAGGTAACCGGCGGAATAAAAAGTTGAAAATCGTTTTCAATTTAGAAGTAATTCATTCGTGCAATCGAGAAATCCCGCGTCCTAAAGAAACCGTGAAAGATTGATCACTGAGAGCCTATACGATAATTCTCAGTCGTCTAAACGATCGTGTACCAGTTTCCTAAATGATCGTCCTGTTTTTCCTAAGCGATCGTCCTAAACGATCGTGTAGTTTTACTATACGATAAGCGTCCCTGCTATACGATAGCAAAGTTCCTTCCGTGCGTACTTGTCGTCTACACGATTTTGTCTCCTCCGTCTTCTACCAAACTCACCAGAGCCCACTCTTTGGGTTTTTGATGCCGAGGATACTTGGGTCTCCCTGGTGGTGGTATTGTCCCCAATCCTTATTCGTCTACCTTCGGATCGTGCAATAACAGTCGACATACTCACCAGGTGCCAGTAGAGCGGTGGGAGGTTTTCCACTGTTGAGGGTTCAGAAGTTCGAAGATAGTCTTCAACTGGTATGTAATCCTTTCCCTGTTGTTTTATTGTATTCTGAGCATGCCGACAATAAGTTTTATATGCATAACTGTTAATATAGAATATATGTCGTTTGTATTCCAATCACTGTGAAATCGGAGCGATCTAAACTCGTCCATGGAACTCTCATTTTGAGATCTTTCACGCTCCACACGATGTTTCTCGAACTCTTCCCAAAATTCATCGGAGTTTGAAGTTGACTCACTCTTGATGGACTCTTACTCATTCGACGAATGAGCGGAAGCAGATCTTTCCAATTCATTGTGACACAATTTTCACATATACATTCAAACATATAGATATGCATTGATAACACTAAATTACTGGCATGCTTAAAGGATAAATAAACAAGAGACCGAGAGAACAAACTAGTTGAAGACTTTTCTTCAATTAAAATCTCGCTCTCTCCGTGAACGAACTCCTCTCGCTCTTGTTAGACCAGCAAGTAATCATCCAGCAACACCTCGATCGTCTACACAAACAACAAGAAAGGGGACGACAGCACCACTCGGAGCCCTCAGTATTCTCGTAGTGAGAATCCAAAGGATGGGCTTTGTTCGGACTTGGTAGAGGTAAGAAGGAAATGCAGTCGTGTACAAAGGATCAAGAAAGTGGGAGAATGGAAAGACTATCGTATAGTCGGGTGCTTGATCGTTTAGTGCGCAGTACACGATCATGTAGTAAAAACTGGGTGATCGTCTATACGATCGTTTAGTTCAGTGGAAGCGTTAAGCGATCGTCTAGGAAATGGTAGCGATCGTTTAGAAAAAGGCATGCGGGTGTGCGATCGTTTAGTAAACGCGATGCACTATCATATAGGCTTTCAAATACTATGCGATCAAAAATTTACACATTGTGAGAAATTATGCATATCCGTTGCAAACTGAAAACCATTTTCATTTTATTCTTCAGTTACTAAAACTGAATTGAACTTCCCACTAATACATGAATTCAGAGAAAATGATGGGAAATTATCTTATAACCGTCCAATTAATAAAATAATAAATATAATCATATTATATCTATAACCTATAGTTTGATATCATATATCAACCATAGTGTTTTCTTCTCAACTTGATATAAATCATATTTATATCCAATTTCCTCCAAATTTATGTATCTCATACATTTAGTCAATCATATCATATATCATTAACCAATTCAATTATATCATATATAATTGAACTCACTCTTATCAATTTGAACATTTCAAACTGACCCAAAAACTGATTCTCAACTTGTATCCAAGCTACCAAGGGGACCTTATAGACCTATGGCTCGAAGCTCCAACGGTACGTGAATAGCTTACTAAAATTTTTAGCCACGAGATCCACTATCCATTAACTGCCAGACATTCCATTAAAGATCGATAACTGAACTCTTTTTACTACAGATATATTTCTGTGTCCATCGGATATAACCAATCATAAGTACGATAACCCTTCACAAATGCTCGTAAGTACAATTGGGCCAAATTACCGTTTTGCCTCTGTAGTTACATCTCATTCCTTAAGTACTACTGATCCCTCTAATGAACAATATAACATAGTCCTACTATGTGTGAACACCTCTCAGGCCATGAAAATGTGTGTGGCGCCACATCGTTCAAGTCCTGGAATCAGCCCTTAAGGGAGCTATCTATCTACTTGCCTCTGCTTCGGGGAAGGAGTGAATTCTATCTTGTGTAGCTGAGTTCCCAGCACCCACATCAGATGAATCCCCAAAATGGTAGGTTTGAGTCGGCGACCTGGCCACTCGTACCCATGCAAATCAAAGAACCGTCCTCAATGGTAGGAGTTCCCAACTCACTCAAGATTGAGGTCATGTTACCTATGGTCATCCTAATGAAGTGAAGTCTTTGTCATGAACAGGAGAGAGCAGCCACCTTTCACCATTGATGCTCTATAAATACCAAGTGCATTCTTCAGAAAAAAAGTTTACGATATATATAATCAGTTGTCCAGTTCGCACGTCTTGTTCTTAGTTTTCTTCCATTTTAAGGCGGAGCAAGAGAAGAGTGGTGGCGTCGGAGATCACCCAGGACAACTCGAGAGAGAACCTTGGGGCGTAAGAGCAGAGAGTGGGCCGACTCTCGCGAGAGTGAGAATATCTTTAGAGCACGAGTAAAAATAGTGTAAACGCCTGGCAACAAGAAATTGCTACTAAGCTTTTTATTATACTTGCATTGTTATTTTGTACTTCATCTTCATATCTATTCAATGGATGTTCTATTTCTACATCTGCTCACTCTCTTAATACGCATGAATAGCTAAACTAGTTGAATGGGTTGAGAAGAACTAATCTAACATGACCTAGTAAGTTTATTGCTTGCGATTGTCTTATTTTATGCTGTGCAAAATATCCTATAGAGTTACTCGAAAGAGAGTCTAAAGAAAGAACCTAATGTCTCGAGAGAGCTAGGTTAGAATCTGGACTCGAAAGAGCAAGATTAGGCTTGATAAACAAGAGATAGAGACTTAGAGATAAGCTCTGTTTGTTAACTTGCATCGCATGCATCCTAGGAATGGGAATGATATTATGTGGTCACATATTTGTGGAATGTCATATTGTCATCGCATAAATAGAGATAGAGGTTTATGTGTAAACCCTGTAAACTTATCGCATATATATCGCATGCGTTCTAGCCTTAGAAGCCGTGGTATTCGCACCGAGAGGTGGTTTACTATTGTATGCATGTCGCATGATCGCAAGCTGAACGTATTCTAAGGAGTGTTAGTCAAAATCTTTCTCAACCCGTTCACTGCATACTCATCGCATTTCCTGTTTACCAACTCTTTTCAAACTTCGCCACATTTATTATTTATTTTTAATTAAGGCAATCAACAAACCAAACACTTTATTTATTTTCCCCGTTACCGCAAAGTTTTCATCAAAATTATCAACGTAATCTATTTTCACAAGTTCCTGTGTTCGACCTTGGACTTACTAGGAAACTCAGAGGAATTTACACTTGAATTCCGTTGGGGAAACTTGAGTGCACAACGCAATTCCATCAACGCATATCATCCATATTTCCACTTCATAAAATAATGCATCAGTCACCACATATCTGCTTAAGGTACATAAAGACAACCGGGGATTTTAAGTTTATTGGTTTTTGGTAAAGCAAATAAAACATTCAATATGCAAAATCAAGAAGTGAAGTAAATATCATTTATATATCACAAACTTTCATACAAACTGTTTACATACTACAGAACACGAGACTTTAGGGCATCATCCCCAACAATCTCCCATTTGTCCTAAAGCGAAGTGGGGTGTACAAAAACTAATACAAAACAATAAACTAGGGCACTAAGGCCCAGTACAACAAAATCTCCCACTTGCCCTAGTTCAGCTACGGGCGGTCCCGCAGACCCATGCTCTGAAGGTGAGCCTCAAACACTGTAGCCGTGAGGAGCCTTCGTAAACAGGTCAGCAACGTTGTGCTCCAAAACAATCTTTGCGACGATCACGTCCCCTTGATACATTATCTCGCGGATCAGATGATACTTTTGCTCTATGTGTTTGCCGCGCCTATGACTCTTGGGCTCCTTGGAGTTCGCCATAGAACCACTATTGTCACAATAGAGGGTGATGGACCTAGACATATCTAGAACAACTCCCAGTTCTGTCAAGAACTTCCTGAGCCAGACGGTCTCCTTAGCAGCTTCGCAAGCCGCTACGTACTTCGCCTCCATAGTGGAGTTAGCGATGCACCCCTGCTTAGTGCTTTACCATACTACAGCTCCTCTGTTAAGAGTAAAACTAACCCTGAAGTGGACTTGTGAAAGTCCTTATCAGTCTGAAAGTCAAAATCCGTATATCCAGTAAGGATCAAATCCCTAGATCCATACACGAGCATGTAGTCCCTCGTTCTCCGAAGATACTTGAGGATGTTCTTCATTGCGGTCCAGTGACCCTGGCCTGGGTTAGACAGATACCTACTGACTATTCCCACAGCGTAGTAGATGTCTGGACTAGTGCAGAGCATCGCGTACATCAAACTACCAACGACAGATGCATATGAGACCCGTCTCATTTTCTCAACCTCTTGAAGCGTCTTAGGACACATATCCTTAGACAAAGTGACTCTATGCCTGAACGGTAGTAGGCCCCTTTTGGTGTCCTACATCGAGTACTTGAGCAACATCTTGTCAATGTACGATGCTTGAGACAGTGCTAGCATTTTGTTCTTATGATCTCGAAAGATCTATATACCTAGAAAAAACTGGGTCTCTCCCAAATCTTTCATTTGGAATTGGGTCACTAGCCAGTTCTTAACTGCAGTCAGTAGACTTACATCATTCCCAATGAGTAGTATATCATCTACATACAACACTAAGAAAACTACTGAAGTGTTGATGATCTTCTTGTAGACACAAGGTTCATCAACGTTTTGGTCAAAGCTATACAACTTGATCGCAGTATCAACCCGTATGTTCCAAGATCGAGACACCTGTTTCATCCCCAACAGGTTGGTCGTTGTGGCCCTACCAATCTTTCAGAGTTAGGCAATTATATTCTTTGAGGTGAAAAGAAATACATAATATGTTACATATGTAACTTTATTCTTTATTAATTAGATTCGGGCAGATATTCAAATTGATATCTTCCATTATGGATTAACCCTTATCTATCCCCCAATTATAGTGTAGATGCATCATAAATCAAAAAAGGAACCTATGGGGGGACTGGACTAGTTTTGGAGGTGCTACGTGTTCTAGGTCCGGCTTGGAACAACCACCTCCAAATTCCATTTGAGAAAGATTAATCTTATTGATTAATCGGGTGGATCCATGCATGTATATATAAAGTAATAGTAAAGATGGTTCCTCTACCGAAATACTAACCCTAACGCAAAATAATTAAGTTCTTCCACCCGCAATAAGTTCATGTCGACTCTTGGGTTTTGAATGGACGCAATAACTGCACGCATTATTAATATCGCGATGTCTTCATCAGCTCGATGTCCAATTGCAATAACCATTCATATTCATCGTAGAATAAAAATATCGCACTCGCAATTTCATACTTACCTTAATCGCGATCAACTACTAGACACCATTAATTTAATCCACGCCAGCTTACTTGTTTGACCCATAACATGACTTGACATGCATAATCCATGCACATCCTCATCCATATCAAATTAACTAAATTTCACATTTTACTTTAAGGATGTCCTAACATTTGTATCCACTAGTATTATCGTGAAACAACCATTCTGAAGAACAAAATTCAATCATGAACAATACTGTCTCCAATTTTTTTTCAAGATGGCATCATCGGCAAGGGATGTCATTTTGAAGAACTTGTGCATCAATAATACAAAATATAAATTTGATATAGCTGAATGAGTAATGTTCTACATGAGAGGTTTGTACATTCGATTTGGTGGACAATGGAACAACAATAGAACCTACTCCATTTCTGGAACGTTGAAAGGGATATTGGTTCCAACAACAATAAATATAACGAATTAATAGCTTGTATTTGCAGTGCGTCTGGTATAGACCCCAATGAATATGATGTTGAAATCACCATTAAGGAAAATTTTGCGTAACCGTCCCCTCTACTAGACATATGGGATGATGACGGTGTGGAGTTCATCCTAGCGGACGAGCATTTATCGATAATCCAACTATGTATAATGACTACCTGGAAAGAACAAAAAAATACTGAGGATGATGATTATGGGGCGTATAACAACAATTTAGAATACGATGAGACCGTGAATTTAGACAATCATGACTACAGTGACTTCCATGATTCATGGTATGAGGCAGCCCATGATGAATGCAACGAACTACCAACTTGGGAACCAACTACGAAAATTTGTAGGACGCTTACATCCATCCTCCCGGTGATGATACATACCAATATCGGGGTGGTACTGGTAGGTGGAGGTCAACGTACAACTACAGATCCCATCCCACCTTAAATGATCCCGAACCCTCAAATGCAGTTGCACGACGAAACGCCAGTGCTCCTTCAACCTCACAACCGGACACTAACATCCCCAACACATGACACTTTTATCCAAACATGACATCACAACTCCCGATTGGAGGAACTGTACATATTTTCTATCAGAGAAAACTTTGAATTCCACATTCTTAAGTCGTGTAAGGATTTACTTACGTTTGCGTGTAAAAGTGACGATTGTCAATGGAGACTACGTGTCGTACGTATGAACGAATGTGGAATATTTAGGGTCTCCAAGTATTGACATTCATACACACTCCCGATCATTGATAAGCAATAATCACAGTCACGCAACTGCCTCACTGATTGGTAAGATGATTGCAAATAAAGTATGGGGTGTCGGTCGTGCGTATAAGTCAAATCACATTATTGAGAATATAGAGTCAATATAAGCTATGATAAAGCATGGCTTGCACGCGAGACAACATATTCACTAGTATGAGGCTCCCTGAAGACTGCAAACCCAAGTGTTGTATCTGACATACAATTAGAAGATACAATACACTTCAAAATATATGTTCATGCTCTTAGGCCCTTCTATCCGAGGGTATGCTAGCTATCGACCCATTAGTTATACCCTATCCAATGGAAAATATAAAGGTTGCATGTTGGTTACCATTAGTTTCGATAGTAACAATCAATTATACCCTCTCGTGTATGGAATAGTGGAGAAAGAGTTGGATGCATCATGGACATACTTCATGCGACACCTTCATCGTTGCATAAGCGAAGATCTGAACATGGTCCTTGTTTCTGACCATCACATTAATATATCAAACACAACGGATCAAGTCTTCCCAAACATATTGTTGGGTTTTATGTCCTAAAACTCGTGATTTATAAACAATTGAACTTATTCTGGAAATTCAATAAGATGTTATTGAATAGATGTTTGCTTAATAGAAATCCAATAAACCTAAAAGTCCCTTGACTATTCGATAAGTACTTGAACTTTATGTGGAGACATAAAAGTAGATCAGGTTCAAGTAAATAGTCAAAATGATTTATAGTATATGAATAAGGTTAGGTGCCTTATTCTGGTAACACTATTAGATGTGGTCTGGTCTTTAGTAATTACAAAGAGTTGTAAAGTGCTACAAACAAAGTGATCCTAATTCGTTCATATTGGAACATGAGGAGTGGGGGTGTCCTTGTGCAAAAGGGTTTGTACAAGATCGGATGACGAAATCAGTCACTCTTACTTTATAACGCTGTTTACTATTTAAGACTGATTATTTCAAAGCGATGACCTAGGTAACTTGACCTTAATCCTGAGCTAACTATGAACTCCTATTTATTCGGGATTATCCTTAGATTTGCATAGGTGAGAATTGGCTCAACAGCGCCGGCTCAATAACTTCCCATTTCAGGGGTAAAACTGGATAGATAGTTGGGGACATAGGGTGCAAGACGGAATTCACTCCTACCCGTTGCTAGGGATATTAGAGAGGTTGTTCCCTTAAGTGCTAATTCTGGGTCTTGAACAAGGGGCCCCACCCTCTCACTAGCCCGAGAGGAACTCGATTTGTTGATTGGATCACAAAACAATTGTTCATTAGAGGATTAGTGGAACTTGAGGAACAAGAGGTAATTTCGGGGGTAAAACAGTGATTTGACCCAGCAGTTATTACGAACAACCTGTGAAGGGTTAACTTACTAATCATGGTTATATAGAGTGGACATAATATATCTACAGTGAGGGGAGTTCAACTATTGGCTTTAGTAGAACCCATTAGTTAATGAATGGGGGTTAGTTCGATCTAATGAGTTTAGTCGATTAATCTTGGATCGTTGGAGCCCATAATCTGTAGGTCCGCGAGGTCCCCCTACTAGTTCAAAAATGGATTAGCTCTAGAGTAGCGTGATAAGTTAATTTGAAATGTTCAAATTAGAATTAAACGGAATTGGAGAATTTATATTTAAATATGATTTAAATATATAAAGATGGATTTGTGTAAAATTAATTTAATATTTGATATTAAATTAATTAGAATCATTTAAATTATTTAAATAATTATTTATTAATTTTATTAGAAAATTAATTTGTAAAATTAATAAACTTTGATTTTTGAATCAAATGTGATTTTAAAATCAAATTTAGTTTTTGGAAATAGAAAAATACACAAATGGAAAATTGAGTTTTTCCATCTTCATCTTCAAGTAGCTCACACTAAACCCACCATCTTGAGCTTCAATTACTCCAAGCATGAGCTGCATCTCATACAGCCATTCTTATTGCATGATGGTCTGCAATATATTGAAGATATTGGAGTGAATTTGAGGCAATGCAATCACAAGAATTTTTCTGAAAAATTCGATTGAAGAAGGAGTTCTTTATTGGGTTTCTTCTGTGAGTATTCTCCAAGTTCCCTTGATTCCAACTTATTTTGAGTCTCACAACTCAATCTAGAGCATCAAGAGGATAGTAGGAAAGATCTTGTGGTGGTCCGCACAAAGATCTTAAGAGTTTTTGCAGCTGGAAATCAAGTTTTCAAGAGTTCATCAAAGGTATGACTTGAAACCTATTAATTTCTACAAGAGCATACTTTATATTTTGCCAAAATTAATGAATTGGAGTGCTTATCGATCCTTGTTGCTTCCGTTGCGTGATGATACAATCTAACACATATTCCATGCATTGTATACTTACAACCCGAAAAACAACATAAGCAATGCACTTTCAGGATTGTACAATTTTGAAGTGTTTCAATGATGCAGCAAAAGTGGATAGACTATCTGAATCACGGGTATTAGAAGCAACTACGTGGATTCAAGAACGGGGTTGTGACGCAATATCTGGAGAACGTTGGCTTAGAGCGATGGACTTGGGTTCATCAATCTTCAAGACGGTATGACAATATGACAAATAATGGTACCAAGTACTTCAATGCACTTACAGCTAAGGTTAGACTCTTACCAATCATACCGTTGCTGGAATTTATTAGGGAGAAGCTGCAGAAATGGTTTTTCAAGCGCAGAACCCAATGGCCCACATGTACATCCTTATATTTGGATTACGCTGAAAAATAAGTAGCTAAGGAATTCGAGAGTGATAGGTGATACCAAGTAAGCCCGATTGACTGTCATACATTCATCGTGAAGGACGGTCACTTGGATGGTGTCGTCAACTTAAACACATATCAATGTACGTGCAAACTATTTAACTGCTTAAAGATTCCATGCTCACATGCAATAGTTGTTGCAAGGTCGAGGAATATTGACCCCTGCATACTTTGCAATCAATTTTATAGCGTGGAACCCCTAATCCTAGCATACGCATAACCAATATTCCTGGTCAGACATTCTTCTGAGTGAAGGAAACCACTAGACTTCGTAGAACGAGTTGTCCTACCACTGAAATTTGCAACCAGTGTTGGTAGGCCATGTGTCAACCAGATTCCGTCCAGCAGAGAACTGAAGGATCTCTTAACAAAGAATTCCATGAGCGCCGTCAGATCTCTCCAATTTTACCGTCACCGAAATATACCAAATACATTCAAACATATAGTTATGCAAGTATACAGTAATTAACGCCATGCTTTGAACACTAAAATGTAAGGGAAAGATTTCTCATACCAGTTAAAGACGTTCTTCAAGCTATGAAACTCAATGCAGTGGAAGACCTCTACCCGATTAATAAATGGCCAATAGATGCGTCGACTACAGCAGCACGAACAACCACAAACAAACAAACGTAGCGGGGATGACACCACCAGAAAAGAGCCCTAGGTATTTTTGGAATAAGAACCCAAAGCATGGTCTTTGGTGAGTTTGGTAAAGGTAAAAGGAAGAATTGATCGTATAGACGATAAGCAAGTGGGAGAGAATAAGAAGCTATCGCATAGCTAGATGCTTATCGATTAGAAGAAACTACACGATCGTGTAGGTTTTACTGAATGATCGTTTAGGAAAAGGTAGGCGATCATTTAGCAAACACGACACACTCCGATCGTTTAGGAATTAGTGTGCGATCGTTTAGGCGCTAGATAGGCGATCGTTTAGGTGCGAGGTATGCGATCGTTTAGGTGCTGAGCGACTATCGTATAGGCTCTCGACTTAAACGATCGTTTACGTTTCCACACCAACGCAAAACCTTCCGATCTTTTTCCGAACCATTCAAAATGAAACAAAATTTCATTTTTATTCTTTGGTTACAATAACTGACCTTGTTTTCTCACTAACGCACGTCCGAGAGAGATTTTAGGTTAATTATCATATAATTAATCAATTAAATTATCAATAAATATAATCATATTATATTTTTACCCTATAGTTTGATATCACATATCTACTATAGTAATTTCTCCTCTACTTGATATAAATCATATTTATATCTAATTTCCTCCAAAATAATGTATCTCATACATTTAGCCAATTATATCATATATAATTAACCACTCCAATTATATCATATATAATCGAACTTTCTCTTGTCAATTTGAACATTTCAAATTAACCCAAACGCTGATTCTCGACTTTATCCAAGCTGCCCAGGGGACCTAATGGATCTATGGCTCGAAGCTCCAACGGTCCGTGAATAGTTGACTAAACTCTTTAGCCACGAGATCTACCATCCATTAACTGTCACGCATTCCACTAAAGACCAATAACTGAACTCTTCTTACCACAGATATATTTTTTGTGTCCATCGGATATAAGCAATCATGAGTACGATAACCCTTCACAGATGCTCGTAAGTACAGCTGGGTCAAATTATCGTTTTGCCCCTATAGTTACATCTCACTCCTTAAGTATCACTGATTCCTCTAATGAACAATACAAAATAGTCCAATTATGTGTGAACACCTCTCGGGCCAAGAGAAGATGTGTGGCGCCACATCGTTCAAGCACCGAAATCAGCCCTTAAGGGAGCTATCTATCTACTTACCTCTGCATCGGGGAAGGAGTGAATTCCACATTGTGTATCTGAGTTCCTGACTCCCAAATCAGACGAATCCCCAAAATGGTAGGTTTGAATCAGTGACTTGGCCACTCGCGCTCATACAAATCAAAGGACCGCCCTCAATGGCAGGAGTTCCCAACTCACTCAGGATTGAGGTCATGTTACCTATGGTCATCCTAGTGAAGTGAAGTCTCTGTCATAAATGGTGTTATATAACGAGACGTTAACACTTCGTGGTCAGGTCTTATACAAACTCTTTGTATAGAACGCCCCCGCTCACATGTCCCCAACACGAATGATCAGGATCAGACTATCTGTGACAAGTCACAACACTTGTGACCATTCCACAAAGCGGGTCGCATCCGTAGCGTTATCAGGATAAGGTTTCCCTCCTATATTCATATACTACAAACCATTTGATACTGGGGTATGCCCTAGTTTATTGTATATTGTAAATTTTTATATTGTATTGTACATTAGTCTCCCGAGTCATTAGAACAAGTGGGAGATTGTTAGGATTAGTGTCCTAATTCTCCCGGAGTATCATTGTTTTGTAAAGATACACATTGTTCAATGAATAAAATAAATGTTATTTAATTCTGGCATTTACTCATATTCAATAAACAAAGCTCCTTGGTTATCTTATGTGAACTTAAGCATGTGAATGGATCATGTCTTAAGTGCTAACCTAAATAGGTCTGTAGTATAAGGATTAAGGTGGGATACCTGATCCTGGTGATGCTACGGATACGGCTCGCTTTGTAGAGGTTTGTAAGTGTTGTAAACTACTACAGATGGTAGATCCTGACCATTCATGTGGAGACGTGGAGCGGGGGTGTCATATACAAAGAGTTTGTATAAGACCTGAATCATGAGATGACTAGACTCTCTATATAATGCCGTTGATACTAGAGACTTGCATCTCACTTAAATGACCATGGGTGACACGACCTCAATCCCGAGTGTTTTACGAACTCCTGCTTTTGAGGGCGGTCCTTTGATTAGTATGGGTGAGAGTGGCCAGATTGCCAACTCAACATGCCTACCTTTTTGGGGACTTGTCTGATCTAGGAGTTGGGAACTCAATCCACAATATGAAATTCACTCCTTTCCCGAAGTAGGGATAAGTAGAGAGATTGCTCCCTCAAGGGCTGATTCCGGGGTTTGAACATAGTGGCCACAACTTCTCTTTGGAAGAGAAGACTCAGTCATAGTAGGACTATGACTTATGTTCATTAGAGGGATCAGTGGTACTTAAGGAGACAGATGTAACTACAGGGGCATAACGGTTATTGGCCCAGCTGTACTTACGAGCGATCTGTGAAGGTTGCCGCACTGCTCATTGGTTAAGATGGACACATAATATATCTGTGGTAAGGAGAGTTCAACTGTCGGTCTTTAATGGAGTGCCTGGCAGTTAACGGATGGTGGATTCCGTGACTAAAGAGTTTAGTCAGTTATTCACGTACCGTTGGAGCTTCGAGCTACAGGTCCATGAGGTCCTCTTGGTAGCTCAATGGATTCAGTTGAGGATCATTTCTTGGTGTTGATTTGAAATGTTCAAATTGAAAAAATGTATTTTTATTATATATGATATAATCGGTATGATGTATGAGATACATCTAGTGGAGGATTGATGTAAATGAGATTTACATTAAATACCATGGAATAGAAAAAAAAAACTATGGTTTATATGTTTCATGAGATGAAATATTAAAATTATAGGTTATAAATATAGTATGATAAGTTGGTTATCATTTATGTTTATAATAATATTAATTATTGGATAATTAATTCTTTTTCTTTTAAATAACTAAAGTAGTGGGTGGTTATTGGATCATGGTAACTGTGAGTTTAAAAGGAAAATGGTTTCCTATTTTTAAAAGGAAGGTTTTTCAAAAGATTAATTTTTTTTTTTTTTAGGTTTCTCTCCGTGCAAAAGAAACTCACGAAGTCGTCAAGTAAATTCGGATTCACTAAACGACGGTTGGGCGAGCAAAACGATCATGCAATATTTGCTAAACGATCGCTGGCCCAAGGTAAACGATCTGTAGTGTCTGTAGGCGACAGACCGAGCTAAACGATAGACTAAACGATCGCATAGCTTTTGCTAGACGATTTCATAGCTTTATCTAAACGATTAGGCATTGACCTATACGATAGGTCTCTGCCATCTCCCATTTTCCAATCGTGTATACGATCATTGTTTCCTCCATTCATCTGCCTTATACCAAGTCCGAACAAAGCCCACCCTCTGGATTCTCACACCGAGAATATCAAGGTCGCCTTGTTGGTGGTGTCAGACTCAACTCGACACCGTCGAGGTTTTCTGGAGGTCGTTCGTGGTGTTGTGGAGGTCGCTCGTGTTGCTGAAGAGTTCATGCCGAGGAGATCGTTGAGGACGAGCGCGAAGTGTTCGTGCGGTGTTGCGGTCGTGTAGATCAGGCATTCGAGGTTGCTGTTGTTCAAGCATTCGTGCAACGGAGCGTGGAGATATTTCTGCCTATGTGCGTAAAGTTTTTCTCATTGTTCATTTGAGATTTTCATGCTGTAATTTCTATATTATTTGCATAATTTCTATATTATTTGCATAAATTAGATATAAATATATGTTCATTTATGATTATAATTTGGAATATTCTTGTTCCGTTGCTCATGGAAATCTCACTTCCGATTTCCTTCACCATTTTGGTTATCACTCAAGACATGATCCACTTGTATGTCACCACATACATGCTTATGTTACATATAGATAACCAAGGATTTTAAGTTTATTAGTTTGTGGTAAAGCAAATAAAACATGCAACTCAGCAAAAAACAAGATGTGAAATAAATATCATATATTATACAACACAAGCGTTTGTACAAATTGTTTTAAAAACTACAGGACACGAGACTTTAGGGCATTAACCCCAACAAGAACACCATCCAACACAAAGGTGCACTAGGTGTGGAAATGAAAGACAATTAGGCAACATGCAGCCAATCATTATCAAGTAATATAAGTAGTGATCAGCGGAGATAGAGGTAATGTACATACTATATTTGATTTGGATTATGTTTTTTTTCTTTTCATTATGATTAATTAGTTTAACTTCTGTACTTTTTGTTTATTATTGGGTTAGGGCTTTGGAAAAGGCACCATTGGGTTGAGACATTCACCACTGTTGTAATGTCACGAATAATGTTACCCGAGTTTTGGATTTTATTCAATCGGGTTGCAAATTTGAAATTGAGTTAGGGCTTCAGAAAAGCAATGGGGTTGGTGAGTTCATCCCCTATTCGATATCATTAGGTCATCGGGTCTCCCCTTAAATTTCTTTGTCACATTATTATGATAGCATTAGGTTCGAGTTTTGAAAAAGGCATCGAGCTGGAGATCTCATCTTGAGCGTGAGTTCATTGGAAAGGCTGAAAGTGCCCTCTAGCATAAGCAAAAGGTTATAATTCATAAGATAGTGGAAGCGGGTCTTAAAACATAAAGACGCGTGGGAAAAGATTATCCGTACAGAAAACACCTATTTTGCCACGTTAAGTTTGTGTTAACACAATTTTTGTTGGAACCTTTTTCTTGAGTGTTTATTTTAATGGCTTGTGTTCGCCTGGTTTATTGATAATAAGTAATAGCATATTTAGGCACCAAGAGTGTATAGCATGTGAAAATATACAAAGTGAGCAAGAATGAATTGAGCTTTCTGTTTTAATTTTAATTTTTAATTTACAAATCATTATTTAAAGCCTATATCAATAATCTTTTAAATTTTCTTTTCTTTTTCAATTTTTATGCAAACATAAAGTTTTAAATACATTATGTTGAAAAATCTGGCCAAGAAAATTTATTTGATCTTCACATGCCATCGACTGAATTTATATTTTGAAGAAAAAGTGACATAAAAGAGTTACCATCTTTGACTAGAAAATAATACATCGTATACTTCTAATGTTTTAAATGTGCATACGACAAATTAGAGGAGCCTTTTGCATAAAAAATATTTATGTGAAATATTTTTAGAATTCAAAAGTCACAATGATGAGAAAAACTAAAATCATATTAAAAAACCAAATATAACTATTGAAATTATACAAAATATTCGAACTATTATAAATATTATGATAATAAATGTCCATTAGATGTTCATGTTTAGTGTATATTGACCATGTGTCATACCCTCATTTCTCAAAATGTTGTCCATGTGTCTCAACCTTACACATTACTAATGTTCATATAATCTACCTCCTGCTTGTCAAATTGCTTATAAGTAGTGACATTTTGTGGGTTTTGGAATACACATACATTGGGCAAAATCCAAAAAGATCGGAGAAAGTGAAGAAATCCATCATTTCTATTTTATTTACTTTTGTTATTTATATATTATGTTTAACCTATTTTAATATTTATTTATTTTATTAGTATATCATATTGTATTCATTTTAATATTATAGTTTATTGGTATCCGTATTTTCGTTGTGCTCCTCAAGTTCACAACACATTATCAGCACGAGCTCTTATCGTTTTTCCTGCTAAAGGTAGGTTCTAAAGATATGTCAGTTTTTTACTCTTCGTTATCATTAATAAATTAAATATTATTTTACATATTTGATATATATTAAATTTCTAATATAAATATAATATTTTGTAATGGTGTTACTATAAAAAAATATTAGAAAATTGGAATTTGTAGCATTTGATATTAATGGTAATAATTATTTGTCATTAGTGCTTAATGCCAAAATACACCTGGATGCCATAAAAATGTGATCATTATAAAATAATTTTTTTTCGGAAAGCTCGTCGTAAATGGATGCACTTGAGGTTTCAAAGTTTTAAATCAATATGTTAGAGAATAAATTTTTCTAAATTTTGGATATGCTCCTACAATAACAATATCGAGAGAAAAGTTTTAAACAGTATTATGAACTAATTTCATGTCTTTTCGTGGTTGAACAAAATAATAAGTCATTGATGAAAAATCATGAATCTTGACCAACTAGAACAACAACATTCCCCCAAGTGAATATTGTGAATGTTAATAATCGTAGTCGCAGTCGAGGTCGTGACTGTGGCAGAGGAAGAAATAATTATTATTTTCGTGGTGGTCATTCTAATCACTCGAATTTAAAAAAAAAAAAAAAAAAAAAAAAACCCACACAAAATGATGATTACAAAGAAAAAGCTCCACAAGATAATAGTTCAAAAAGTGTTGAAAATTAATGCTTCCAATGCAGAATGACTGAGCATTGGTCACGTACCTGTCGTATGTCAAAACACTTAATTGATCTCTATCAAGCATCCCTGAAGGAAAAAAAGAAAAACGTGGAAGCAAATTTTGCATACCAGGATAACGACATATTTGACCCATCCCAAATGATTAATTGGATGTGGTGGACTTCTTTAAATCTCTTCAAGAGAGGATTGACACAGTTGATGGAACATTAAGTGTTTCTTTTGATTTTGAGAATATCTAAACTTAAGGTGTGTTTGGAATACACTTTGAAATGTTTAATTTAAAAATAAGTTATTTTGGAAGAAATTGATGTGTTTGGCAACAACTCAAAATAGCTTATCGAGTTTATTTTAATCCGTTTTTATCAAAAGTGTTTAAATAAAGATGAGTTTGTTTAAAAAACCATTTTGTCTTAAGTCAATCCAAATGGGTCCTTAATGTTATTGTTTTCTTTTATCTATCTTCAGTTTTTTTCATCTCCATGTTTTTTTTTCCTCTTAGTAGATATTAACCTTTAAATATTCCAAATGTTGTTTTTCTTCTTGTGAAGAAACCTGAATCATCTTCATATGTTGGTGACTAAAAAATGAGTAAAGAAGATCTATGTTTGGCAGAAAGTGCAAACACATACAATACTTACAAACAAAAAATATTTGTCCAAACTGACAATGCTAAAAGCAAAAATCAATATGATTTCAGGTTTTATAAACCTGATTGAAGGCTTTGGAAAAGCAAATATTATTTTGCCTAGAGGAACAAAATTTACAATTGACAATGCATTGCTTTTTAGTCAATCAAAAAGAAATCTACATAGTTTTAAAGATATACGTTGTAATAGTTATCATATTGAGACTAATAGAAAAAATAATGTGGAATATCTTTATATCATATGTACTGTCTCATATAAAAAAAACGTATATTGAAAGAGTTGTCTGCTTTATCTTTTGGATTATATTATACTCATATACGAGTAATTGAAACATATGAAACAATGAACCTGAAGTTCATGAATCCAAACATATTTACAATTTGGCATGACAGATTAGGTCATTCGCGATCTATAATGATGAGAATAATTATTGAGAATTAAAATAGACATTCATTGAAGTGCCAGAAGATTCTTCAATCTAATGATCATGTCAAGCTTGCTCTTAAGGCAAATTAATCATTAAACCATCACTAGTCAAAGTGGGGATTGAATCAACTACATTTTTAGAATGAATTCATAGTGATATATGTGAACCTATTAACCCACCAAGTGGAACATTTAAATATTTTATTGTATTAATAGACGCATCCAGCAAATGGTCACACGTGTGTTTATTATCAAGTTGAAATCTTACATTTGCAAGATTACTTGCTCAAATAATTAAGTTAAGAGCACAATTTCCTGATTATACAATTAAGACCATTCATCTTGATAATGTTGGTGAATTTACATCCCAAGCTTTTGATAATTATTGTATATCAATTGGGATAAGTATTGAATATATTGTAGCTCATGTTTATACCCAAAATGATGAGCAAAATCATTAATAAAACATTTGCAGTTAATTGCTAGACCATTGCTTATAAGAGCTAAGCTTCCTACATCTATATGAGGACATGTTATTTTGTATGCGGCCTCACTTGTATATATTAGGCCAGTAGCTTATCATAAGTACTCACCATTATAATTAGGTTATGGCCATAAGCCAGATATTTCTCATCTGAGAATTTTTGGATGTGTAGTTTATGTTACAATTACTCCACCACAACGTACTAAGATGGGTCCTCAAAGAAGGTTAGGAATATATGTTGGATATGATTATCCATCAATTATTAAATATTTTGAACCCTTGAAGGGTGATGTATTTACTGCACGAACTGTTGATTGTCATTTTAATGAGACAAATTTTCTAACATTAGAGAGAGGAATAAAAAAGTTGAAAAAAGAAATTATGTGGAGTTCATCGTTATTGTCTCATTTAGATCTCCGTATAGATCAATGTGAATCTGAAGTCCAGAAAATAATTCATTTGTAAATATAGCAAATCAGTCACCATATGCATTTATAAATGCTAAGAAAGTGATTAAGTCACATATACCAGGTGCAAATGCTCCATTAAGTGCAGTAAGTTGTCACTAATTAGTCCGAGACACACCAAAAGCGTGATAGACCATTGGTTCCAAAGATAAAAATCCTCGAAAAAGAAATAGTCAATAAATGACTCAGTTAAGAATATGGATGTTTTAAAAGATATCCTAGATATGAGTACTCATAAGGATATTGAAGTAAATAATGATAATAATGAGATCTCAATAAATTATGAAACCATATAACTTGACAACATTTTTTCATACAATATTACTCACAATATTATTTATGAAAGTGAGTATGAAAAATATCGACATAGAAAGGAATGACTTATGTAGAAAGAAACAATCTAATATAAATAAACTCATTTTTCAAATCGTGAAGACTAGTATACCAGACATCAGAGAATGTCAAACATGTGGGATACAAGTGGAGTATTTGTAAAACAAATAGAGTGAAGTCATAATATATAAAACAAGATAGATCCCACAATAATTCTCGCAATAGACTGGTATTAATTATGAGAAAACATATTCTCTAATAGTCAATATACAATACCACGAGATATTCAATTTATCTGATTGTGTATGAAAAGTTTAATATACATCTTATGGATGCAGTCATACCACATTTATATGAATCTCTTAATAATGATATTTATTTATGAAAAATCCTAAAGAATTAAAGGTGTCATAATCTTATAATTCAAATATTAGATAGTTATATATATATATATATATATATATATATATATATATATAATAGAGATTCTTATAAAATATTCCTGACGAATGTGATATAATCATCTTATTCAATATTTGTTGGTATGATGGTACAAAAATTGTTGGGGTTGATGCCCTAAAAACTCATGTCCTATACTTTGTAAACAGTTTGTACGAACGCTTGTGTTGTATAATATATGATATTTACTTCACATCTTATTTTTTGCTGAGTTGCATGTTTTATTTGCTTTACCACAAACCAATAAACTTAAAATCTTTGGTTATCTGTATGTAACGTAAGCATGTATGTGGTGACATACAAGTGGATCATGTCTTGAGTGATAACCAAAATGGTCTGTAGTATATGGATATAGGAGGGAAACCTTATCCTGGTAACGCTACAGATGCGGCCCGCTTTGTGGAATAATCACAAGTGTTGTGACTTGTCACAGATGGTCTGATCCTGATCATTTATGTTGGGGACATACGAGCGGGGGAATCCTATACAAAGAGTTTGTATAAGACCTAACCACGAAGTGTTAACGTCTCGTTATATAACATCGTTCATGACAGAGACTTTACCTCACTAGGATGACCATAGGTAACATGACCTCAATCCTGAGTGAGTTGGGAACTCCTGCCATTAAGGGTGGTCCTTTGATTTATATGGGTGCGAGTGACCAGGTCGCCGATTCAAACCTACCATTTTGGGGATTCGTCTTATTTGGGAGCTGGGAACTCAGCTACACAAGATGAAATTCACTCCTTCCCCGAAGCAGGGACAAGTAGATAGATAACTCCCTTAAGGCTGATTCTAGGGCTTAAACGATGTGGCGCCACACACCTTCTCTTAGCCTGGGAGGTGTTCACATATAGTTGGACTATGTTGTATTGTTCATTAGAGGAATCAGTGGTACTTAAGGAGTGAGATGTAACTACAGGGGCAAAATGGTAATTTGACCCAACTGTACTTACGAGCATCTGTTAAGGGTCATCGTACTCATGATTGGTTATATCCGATGGACACAGAAATATATCTGTGGTAAAAAGAGTTCAGTTGTTATTCTTTAGTATAATACCTAACAGTTAACGATGGCGGATCTCATGGCTAAAGAATTTAGTCAACTACGCACGGACCGTTGGAGCTTCGAGCCACAAGTCCATTAGGTCCCCTGGGTAGCTTGGATAAAGTTGAGAATCAGTGTTTGGAATTCGATTGTATATGAAATAATTGAATTGGTTGAATATATATAATATAATTGACTAAATGTATGAGATATATTATTTTGGAAGAATTTAGATATAAATATGATTTATATCATGTGAAGGAGAAATTACTATAGTAGATATGTGATATCAAACTATAGGGTAAGAATATAATATGATTATATTCATTAATTATTAGATTGGTTAATTATATGACAATTGGCCTAAAACTTCTCTCGGTCGTGCGTTAGTGGGAGTAGCTATATTTGGTTACGGTAACCGAAGAATAAAATGAAATTTTGTTTCATTTTGCAAAAGTTTGAAAAATTGGCAATCGGTGTGAAAACGTTACGATTGCATTGTTTGAGAGCCTATACGATAGTCGCTCATCGTCTAAACGATCGCACACCTCGCGCCTAAACGATCGCACACTCGTCCCTAAACGATCGCATAGTGTGTCGTGTTTTCTAAACGATCGTCTACCATTTACTAAACGATCGCTTAGTAAAACCTACACAATTGTGTAGCTTCTTCTAAACAATAAGCACATAGTTATACGATAGCTCCTTTTCTCTCCCACTTGCTTATCGTCTACACGATTTGTTCTTTCTCCAACCTCTACCAAATTCACCAAAGATCACACTTTGGATTCTCACTTCAAGAATACCAAGGGCTCCATTTGATTGTGTCGTCCCCGCTATGTTCACTTGTTCGTGACTGTTCATGTTATTGTCGTTCATGTAAACAATCGTGCTACTGTAGCCGACTTGTTTGCTGGGCGATAGAGTTCACTTAAAGGTCTTTTGCTGCATCTGAGTTTAAAGCTTGAAAAGGGTCTTCAACTGGTATGAGAACTCTTTCCCTTATTTTTTAGTGTTCAAAGCATGTCTTTAATTAGTGTGAATTTGCATAACTATCTGTGTTAATGTATGTGTTGTATTTCGATCACAATGAAATCGGAAAGATCTGACCGCGCTCATGGATGCTCTTCGGCAAGAGTTCCTTCTAACCCTATTTGTTCATATCCTTTTATAAAGAAATCACAACCTGAGATTTACTATATGTTGATGATTTAAGCAGAAACTCTTGAAGAGATTTTAAAGACAATAAAATTTCTGAGGAAAGAAATTGAGATGATAAATTATGACTTAGCTTGCAAATAATGCATAGAGCAAATGAAATTGCATCAATTTATACATTAAAGATCTTTTGTGGATTATGTACATCATTGAATACTCCTATGGTGGTTCATTCACTTGATGTGAAAAGGATATATCATATGATCTCAGAAAGATGATGAAGAATGTTAGATCTTGAAGAATCATAAATTTTGAGAAATAAGTACACTTAGATAGCTTGACTAGTTTATGCACTGCACTTTGTAGTATTTTCAGTAATTTTTAGATATATATATGATATTCCTCCAAAAGGAGGATATTGGAGTAGAGTTAAACATATAGTACGTTTTATTTGAGAATTAATTTACATTGATTTATTTTATTCTAATAAATCTAATTATGATCTAGTTGGTTGTGAAGATGTAGATTAGTTATCTAACCCATACAAGCTAGATCTTAAATAGGTTACTTAGTACATGGAGAAGAATTTTCATATCATGACGATCAGTGAAACGAATCATAATGGCTACTTCCTTAAACCATGCTGAAATTCTTGCAATTCACGAGGCTAGTCGATAATGTGTATGGTTAAGATCAATGACTCAGCACATTCGTAGAACATACAGTTTTTCTTCTAGTAAAAATCTTCCAACGATATTATACGAAGACAACATAGCATGTATATCCCAAATCAAAGGAGAATATATTAAATAAGATAGAACAAAGCATATTTCACCAAAACTTTTATGCACTCATGATCTTGAAGAAAATAGTGACATCACTATACAACAAATTTATTCAAATGATAACCTAGCAGACTTATTTACAAAATCATTACCAACTGTAACCTTTGAGAAATTGGTGCACAATATTGGAATGCAACGACTCAGAGATCTCAAGTGATATTTCCATGAGAGGACTAAATATACTGTATTCTTTTTAAGAATATTAAATTATATGAAATATGTACTCTTTTTCCTTCATTGGGATTTTTTCCCAATGGGTTTTTTTCCTAATAAGGTTTTAATGAAGCATATTTCATATATATAATAGACATCTAAGGGAAAGTATTATAAATATTATGATAATAGATGCTCAGATGCCCATACTTAGTATCCATTGACCATATATCATGCCCTCATTTTCCAAAGTGTCGTCCATGTGTCTCAACATTAAACATTATTAGCGTCTATGTAATTCACCTTCTACTTGCTAAATTGTTTATAAATAGTGACATTCAGTGGATTTTGGAATACACACATTGAACAAACTCCAAAAAGATTGGAGAAAGTGAAGAAGTTCATCCTTTTTATTTTATTTACTTTTGTTATTTATTTATTTCATATATTTATATAATATGTTTAATTTATTTTAATATTTATTTATTTTATCATTATATTATATTATATTTATTTTAATATTATAATTTTTGGTATCCATATTCTGTTATGCTCCTCAAATTTATAACACGAACAAAATACTTCTACACTATTTTTCAAACATCAACATTTTGATTACCTTTAATATTAGTCTCTTGTATGAAATTATTATTTTTTTCCATGCTAAATATCCATCCCACTTCCAACACATGAATTAAGAACTCAAAGCTATTATTATGCATGACAAATTCACATCTCAATTAAAAAGAAAAACCACTCAATGGCTGTCACAAAACATTGTAAAAATTACATCATCAATTAAGCTTTGGCTAACTATTCAATTTTTTAAAATTCATCTTTTGTTTTGGTATCCATGTTTTTAAAAATCAACCTAAATAAAACTAAAATATATATATAATTCCTTGACACCTAGATATTGTATGATTAGACGGGTTGTCCTATGAGATTAGTCGAGGTGTATGTATATTGTCCAAATAGTATATATATATATATAAATTAAAAACATTAAACACTTATTTTAAGAGGCCTTAAATCACCTGTATGGGAAGCTCTTAAAACACGAGCTAATGGGAGAGTCCACAGTTTGCTAGAAGCTTTTAAAGCATGCGGGGGCAGAGAGAGAAGCCTTCCCATCCAACCTAAGCATTGAAAACCATCACCTACCAAATCTTTTTCAATAAATATGCCAAATTCATTCACCTGCTCCAAGTGGCAAACAGCTAAACAAAAGCTATATTCAATTAAAAAATTAACCATCTAGAAGACCTGGAAGCGGGAACAACATATTTGAACTATAACTCTGAATATCTGACCCACCCAGTTTTGAAATGAGGTAGGAGTTCAAAATAAAAAGCCTACTACTAATCCTAGATGAGATTTCCTTTTATACACTGAGTTGATTGTGTTAGGTATAAACAAAGTCCCATATTTAGGAAATAAAGAAATCTATGATATATAAGTGAGACAATTCTCCGTGAGGTACGATATAAGGATATAAGTATGATATTAGTAAGGGGTATAAGGGTAATTAGATAAAAAGTGAGACAATTCTCTGTGAGGTAGGCATTAGTTGAGTGGTTTAGAACTCGAGTCTATATACTGAAGCGGGTGGTAATATTCAAGTGCATTCCTTTATATTTCAATATAGTCCATATCTTGATTTCAATTAGGAAATATCCTAGCATTTACATAGATGACTTATTCTACTAAACAAGGTAAAAAAAAAGTGCAGTAGAAGAAGACAGATTTGTTTTAGCTAACCAGACTCAACTTTAGACAATGAGAAGTTGATAGTAATAGTGTACTGCTGCCAAATTCTCTGACGATCATCAACAAGGAACCGAACCCAACAATCAATTTTGACATGTTCAATTTGCTTCAGAAAAAAGAAAATATACTAGGAAGTACAGATAATTCATGTGAGGCAAAGAATCCGTATCAGATATCGATACTTTCAAATACTTTTCAAATACATATCTAACATGCGATTTAACATGTCTATTATTACGCTTACTTTTTTAAAGAAAAAAAGATAAGCAACTCATTTAATATTTCTCAATCTAAAACTAAACGGTCTATTTAAAAACTCACTACTCGAATTCAAAACTAAAAAGAAAAAAATAATAAAAGACCAAACCTTAAAATCATCTAATCTTCATCTTCACATTTAAATCCCTACAAAATCCACCAAAATATAACCCACTTGAATATCTTCAACAATTCAACGAAGAAGTTTTTCGTTTATCTTTATACTTCTCTCTCTAATATTCTTCTTCTCTGTTCAATATGAGTCTATTTTTATTGCATTTTATCAATTATTTTACTTCAACATCTTAGATGTTACTTTTTGTATTGTATTTTAATATTTGTATTGTATTTTGTACTACTGTCATTAACTTGTATGCTAAATTTATTTACATCCTAGATTTTTCTTAAGAAAAAAAAAGTATTTTCAACGTATCAATATCCTAATTTTTTAGAAACTGGCGTATCATTGTATCCGTATCTCATATTTGTGCTTCATAACATGTATATCTAAGTTAAGGTCAAGAGTGAGGATCAGGCTGCAGTGAGGTTTCTAAATGTACGAAGAATAACAAGTAACATTGAATAACTACTGAGTTCATCAAACTATTGGTCAAATGAACCATACTCTTAAGGAAAAAAAGATATAAAAAAGGACATGTACATAAAAGTAAGGATGAAACAATCAAGAAGATAATGCAATAGTCACGTAAAGCAAATGCTAAAACTAAAACAGGACCGGTGCCCGACACCATGAAAGAAGGTGCAACACAGACTCGAACAGTGTCCAGGAAAGTTGAAGGCAGTAAGTCCGACACCATGAAAGAAGGTGCAGCACGGACTCGAAAAGTGTCCAGGAAAGTTGAAGGCAGTAAGTTTTTTTTTTCTCCCCCTCTCTCTATAAGAAACAAAACTTTCATTGAGATGGATGAAAGGATACAAGCATAATACAGAAATCAAGCCCAAAAACAAAATAGCCCTCACACCTAGTTACAGAAAGGGGCTCCAATCCAAATTAATCATACCAAGCTGATAACTACAAAAAAAATTGTATTAACAAATGCCTACAATAGTGAGTTAAACCTAATAACATCCCAAAGATCCTCCCCAGACCGCTCGACCACAGGAAAAATTCTACTATTCTTCTCAAAGCCAAATACCCAGCAACACAGCAAAAAAAACAAGGATGCCAAAGAACCCTTCCTTTGTCATGAAAAGGAGGATTCAAAAACACCTCGTCAAACATCGAACATGGACCTCTATTATAAGCAACCACATGCTTTCAACAGAACAGATTTTCAGATCATGTGATAATTAAATGAGTAATGAATAGGTAAACCATGCCATGGTTAATTCGACCTCTATTATGAGCAACCACATGCTTTCAACAGAACAGATTTTCTTTTTTTCTTTCTTTTTTTTTTTTTTTTGTTTGTTTGTTTGTAAAAGAAACTATCATTGATATGAATAAGGGGAAGACCCCGAAGAACTACAATAGAGATTGCCAATTACTGACTAAGAAAGATAAACTGAAATGAATGAAAGGGTGCTTCAATTTACACCAAGAAAAAGCAGTAGACAAGACTAACTCAACAGAACAGATTTTCAGATCATGTGATAATTATATGAGTAATGAATAGGTAAACCATGCCATGGTTAATTGTAATTTTATGAAGGTATATTTATTAAATATTTCCTTTTTGCGTATCCAATGTAATGCAGGGCATTCACACGTTAAATTATGCAATGAATGCCTTTAATATGCATGTATGAATCTGTTCATGTACAAATACTTCTGCTTTCTGCAATATCTTTGAAATCGATGAAGACAATGCATAAAGCTTCCATCAATTAAACTTTTTACCTTCTAACACATCCGAGACTCGTTAACAAAAAGGGAGAAGCCACTTTTTGGCATTTACATTCCTCATGCATGCTTAGTATGATATAGACGGGAAGAACAAATAAGGGACAAACACCTTTTTCAATAATAAAATTTGAAGCAACATGGGAACTGAGCACAAAAGAAATGGGAGAAGTTACAAGAAAGAGCTTCCTGTATGATGATGCAAACCAGTAAAAGAAGAAACATAATCAAGAAGTACATATTAGCAAAAGAAGGAAACAAATAAACCATTTTAACAATTTTAATCCTACATAAAAGCAAACTTCACACTTTGCCAAATTTGACTTGCAGTCATCAATCTAATGCATAAAGTCCTCTTATTTCTAAGTCTAACCACAACAACAAATAAACACCAGAATAACAGAGTCCTAAAAGAACACTCTTCTTCAGATGGAAGTTTGCAGCTTTAAGTACAAAACAAGAAACATCAAACTGAAAAAGAAGTTTGAACTGAACTTCCCTCACCAAATGGAATCTAAATACTAACTAGCCAAGATTCAGAATGGCGTTTGACAAAAGTACGGAATCTTTCTTTGTTAGATATCAAACAAACCATGATAATTTAACACAGAAGCCAAAGAAGGTGTATGAACTTTCAAAGATTAAGCCATTAAGGGATTAAAGGTTAGAAGAAGATTTATAAAGGAATTTCAACAAAGATTTGAAAGAAAACACTTGAATAGAATCAAGCACCCAGCTTACTATCATCATATGGGACTAATGATGCCTGCACTGTATCTATATGGATAAAAAACTCGATAAGTGCCTCAGAAGCAAAGATTCCACTCAAGATTAAAATCAACTAAAGAAGAAACAATATAAACCACGTTGCATGGAAACTATATAAAACATGGTACAAGAGAGAATAAAATATGCCCACCAGAGTTTATGATGAAAAAATTGCAAGGGACAAGTGCAACTTATTAAATCAATCAATCACTAGCCCCATCTCAAGCAATGCACAAAGGGCAGAAGAAGGTAGAAACATTACTATTTGGTACATGTATTTCACGTAGTTTGGAGCAGCTATAGGAGTAGCCCATATCCAAGCAATCCTGCGACAAAAAACACCTTAAAGAATCCATTTTCTTCGTACATAAGATAAACAATAATGGAAGGAAAACTAAGAAAAATGAACAACATCAATAATCAGACCAATGACTAAACATAATCAAAGAAAAAACCCATGCTAAGGTACATGAAATGCGTCCTGTCAATGTATCCCCAGGTTTCACCAGTCAAACAAAACGTCAAACGAACGAGAAAACAAAGAAATTTACAATATCACGCGTCTAATTTTCACTGGTATAAAGATATAATAAAGTTTACAAGAGAGACCAAACATCCAATTGAATCAACAATCATTATACTACAACCCAGAAACAGATGAAAAGGGTAAAATATAATAGAATACAGGAAATCAATCGGAATGAGAATTGTAATCGTAGGAATCGGTGTCGTCGGAATCAGAATCGGAACCGGAGGAGGAAGAGGAAGAAGAAGAGAGGAGAGAGGGAGGGCAGAGGGAGGAGAGGATGGAAAGAGAGATATGGCGGAAATGGCGGAAAGGGAAACAGAAGATGAGGTAAAGAACATGGTGACTGCTGAAGCGCTCGGGATTACAGGCAACGTATTGACAGAGATCGGCAGAAATATTGGCGACCCAAAGGACAAGAGGACTGTTCAACACCATGGCTGAGCTTTGATTGAGAAAAATGGGAGATGGAATTCGGGACCTGGTTCTTCGTTGATCGCACCGCCAAGCTCAAACTCCCAACGCCGCAGGGACGACTCTACAGCCTCCTTCGCCGCCGGGGGATTGGATGAAATTGTCAACTTGGACTTTTCCTTTTCTTTTCCTTTTCCCTGTTTGGCTTTTTTTTCCTTCTAAAATTGTCATATAGATAATTACATTACTAAATTATATCAAATATCGCTAACTTTTATTTTATAAAATATAATGAACTTTTTAAGTTAGGATTCAAACTGGTGCACCAAACATCTCCTTTTATTTTTTATCTATCTTGTTGTAATTAATCAAACTTATTAAAAAATTTAGTCATATCATTACGATGTTTAGCTAAATAGTATTTCTAGTTAAAAGTCGGTTTGAGCCAATGATTGTGAGGCTCCCAACTTCATTGTATTTTTCTTTATTTATCCGAGTGTTATCTTATTCTTGTTTAAATTTTTGTGAGATTTCATTAATTGTTGAATGATGCCTCAAGTATATTGATTGCTTGTAATTATGTGATGCTTGATTTTAATTGTAAAAGAGTTGGTTCACAAGTGTATTTCTATGTCTTTTCCATGATTATTGTAGTTTGCATGGTAAATCATAGTATAAAAGAAGTGAAATTGGTTATGTGTATCTATCTCGCGCATATTTAGTTTTGTCTTAATCTTCTCATTGTCGTAATTAGTATCTTGTTAATATAGAACATCATCATGCCCAGTTAGTTAGATAACAAGAATTTGTTGCAATGCCTTGTTAAAATCAATAGACTTGGTGGAATTAAACTTATCTTGACTTTTTTGAGTAAGTAGATTAATTGTCTAGAATTTAATTGAATTGATTTAGTAGGTCTAGGATCATAATTACAATTTGATGAGATCCTACTTTTTTAGCATAATTAAGATAGAGGATTTGAATCACATACCTCTTGGTCATTAACGCACTCGATACAAGTTGATGCTCATTTTGACTGATAAGATCAACTTGAATCGAAAACATTACAAAGATTGATTTTTCTTTCCTCCTATTTATGTGTTATTTACTTTAGTGCAACATACCAAAGTCTCGCTATTTTTATCTTTTTGTTTAAATATAATTCTAACAAATTGACTGGTTTGTTTCCTTGAAATTTTGACCTAGTCCACTATTTTTACAAGTTAGAGTAGGAAATCAAAAAGTCATCACCTATATTAAAAGAGTTCAATTAAGTGACATTGAAAAGGATTGTCCCAACTTATATGCAACTTTTGTCTTCTTTTGAGATGAAAATTACTCCTTACCGTAATGTATCCAAATCCAATCATTGAATTGAAAAAATAGTTCATTATGTCCTTTGTTAATTCTTGTTGTAACTTTGGAGTTTTCAATCTCAAGCCTTTCCTTAACCTCCTTGTGCAAGGCCTTGATAAAATTTACCTTATTTGTGGTTGCATCATTCATAAAATATTAGAGGGAATAAGAAGTAAATAGAGTGGTATAAGTGGATTGAATCCATAAACAATTTGAAAAGAAGAACGAGGTATTGTACTATAAATTGTTTTATTATATGAAAATTCTACAAATGAAAAACACTCTTCCCACGACTTTCTATTCTAAGAAATAATAGCCCATAAGTAAGCTCTCAATGTTCTACTAACCATCTTAGTATGTCCATAAAGTTTGAGTTTTGACGAGAAGTAAGGTCGAGAGCTCCAAGAGTAAGGAAAAATGGAGGGATCCAAGAGATATGAGATAAAAATAGAGATATCAAATGTTGACACAATATCGAGAAATATTCATGTTAGACTGTCCAAACAAGAGATTTGTGATCATTAAAAATGGAGAAATTATCACAAATGGAGAGGAAATGATGACAACGATAATGGTGTTCTACAAATTTCAATCGAACCTATCACATGATCCAATACCAAGAAGATTCAGCAAGCATGAATTCTCCATCTACAAAATTGGATAGGGTTGATTCGACATTCATTTCATGTGTTACAAGATGCGAGTAAGAATGGACCATTTGGAGTTTTGGAGGTTAACATTTGTAAGGTTGACAAAGCACTTTGACGACTTCATTTATTATTTTCGTTCCATAAAGGTTAGTTTCAAGTTTAGATAATTAAAGATGGGTATTACCAAACTTGTCCATCATTACCATTACTTTTTTAGCTAATTTTTGGACATTTGGTGGTTAGGGGCTTCTTTTGTAGGAAGGCTATGGATACCAACAAATTTGGTTAATAAAAATCAAATTATGATCACGTGAAAAACAAATCAACTCTCATGTTTGAAACTTTTTTCTTTTAGAAATCCAAACAACCACCTTTGTCGTTTTCAATTTTTCTTACATTTTTTTTATGGGAGATTGCATCTTAGGTATTAAATCAAGTCTCGATCAAATTTGATTGTAGAGTGACTCAATTCAGAACAGAATTTCCAAATCTTGATTTTAGATCCTTAATCTTGAAAGGTAATCTAATTAGCCATATCTCTTGGCTGACTTGAGTTTTGCATAAGGAGATGTTAATAATTTTTTTTTATTCAAGAATTATTTCTTCAACAAAAGAGATTATTAGAATGAAAATTATGAATTTTTTTTATCAACTTCTTATCGAGATTCAAAATATCTGAATACTCTAAAACAGAAAAAAAAATCTCCATTTGTAACTTAACGATTCTGCTCTAACACATAACACAAGTTGCTTTAGTCTTAACAAGCTGATTTTCAGCTTTCAAAATGATGGAAGACACTTTGAAAACCTCCCTATACTTTTTTTAAACATTCTTCCTAACAAGCTAAATTTGAAAGGAAAATTTGTGGATGACCCACTCTTACTACATGTGGAAAGGAAGTCAAGGGTAACCACATGGGCTCCAACTCATAATTTCATTCACTTTGACTAAAATAATATACATTTTTTATTCATTACGTAGCTTTCAAGGAGAGAGCAACAAGAAAATGATGAAAGTGCTCTTTCAACGTGTTGAAGAAGATGAAGCCAAATAATATATGTGAATCAAGAAGAAACAAGATCAATCACATTCTTTTAATGCTTGATTTTTTTTAGATGAATACAAATAATTTTCACTCATATACTCACTATTGGAATATTTTAAATTTTTTTTTGAAGATTAAAAATATTGATACAACTTTAGAAGTATCATTCAATTTGTTCACCCATTATAATTATTGACACCATAAACTCACGCAGGCCTTGAGTGCTACTTCAACCTACTATTTTGGTCTAGACACATCATTTGAACGAATTTGCAAGATTACTTGCACTAGTGTGATGTCGAGCTGAGTATACTTCAATGTCTAAGTTAGTATACAAAATATTTAACTCTAAGCACACATAAAATTGCTTACACATTGAGACAATTGACATCGGGTATTTACAAGGCTCATTATTTGACTCCTGCTTGTGGACGTGTGTAATATTAGAATAAGTATTGCCCTCAAGGTTATAGAGTGCTTGTAGCAAACTCGGCTTGATCATTTTTCCTTTGATGAAACTACATGAGTTCAGTTGGTCGACCTAAAACTCGATAGTTTGACCATGCACGTACTCCTATGCAAGCTTCTATTCTATTTTTCATTAGGCTTATATCTGTCCTGGACTTGAATCTTGCCTTAGGCAACCCTCAACGATAATTTTCTAATAATCAACACCCATGCAAATTCCTTCGACTTGGGAACCAATAGGAGGAGTCCACGTCAGCAAAAGGGATGGGGGGTTGAAGGAAGCAAACGTAGGTATTGGATTGGATTGGAAGTGTGGTTCCATTTCAGGAACAGAAGAACAAGAGAGAGAATAGAATATGGGATGCGATGCTCTTCCACGCGCGAAACCGATGGAATGGAATTGGAAAACTGACGATTCTGAGTGAATTTAGTGCGCAACAGTCGCTAAACGCTACCCTTGTCCAGATTCTTTCATTCCTTTCTTCAATTCCTTCTTCTCTATTGCCTTCCATCACTCTTCTCTCTTCTGGGTTTTCTCTCTTTTTTCTCTTCTGGGCGTTGATTTTCTCTTCTGGGTATTGTTTCTTTCTCTCTCTTTGTTAATTTATTTCGTGTTTCTTTGTTATTTGTTCTTAATATCACGATTCATTGCAAATGTACATTTCTTTATTTGTTATTTGTTATTTGTTCTTAAAAAATGTGTTTCTTGGTTGTTTGGAACTTTGGGGCTGATTTTGTATCTGTATCGTTAATGGATTGAAATCTAGTTATTTAATCGTGGTAGTTCTTATGAATCCATTAACATGGTAATTCAGAACAATTGTGGCGAATGAAATTTGTGAGCAGTAACATCTTTGTCCATGGTCATTGTGCATTTCGCTTTATTCTTTTAGCTGTATGATTACTCCATTTTTTAAGCTGAAGAGAGAAATGGACTAAGAATTGTGGAAGGTAACACGACATCCTTTAGATTGTACAATAATCGAAGGATATGTTCTGGCTTTAAAAAGAAAGGTTTCTGACGTTCTAAGTTAATATTAAAGTTCAGGAACAATTAAAACGGAGTTGGAGATGGAATGTGCAACCATCAATATTATGTAGAATATCTTTTATGGCCTGTAAGAAGCCACGGACCCCTTCATTACCAACCAATGGTTTTATCTCGCTAATAGTAGCATTTATGAGTAGAAACAAAACCTTTTTAAAAGTAACAAAAGATAATAAAACTGACAAACTGGTCATTGGAGAATAGGTTCTAAATTTCTAGTACAGGCACTGAGCATACATAGAACATCCACAAATAACACACAAATATACAAATATACAGTGTGAGGTTTTTCAGAGTACAAGGTATTGGCTTGGCAACGTCCACAAGAAAGTTGGGTGGGGGCTGGCAAGCAATCCACTTTTGGAATTTGAGATTAATCAAAATAAAGAGTCATGTATAAGAGTTACTCATGTTTATACCTTAATAATTAAATTTCATCATGTTTCCAACCATTTCACCTGTCAAAATAAGTACAGTAACAGAAAAGAAAGTACTCTTTGAAGACCAAGAAGCAGAAGTGCCTTGTGGGAGGATAACTAAAGAAACGTTCTGTTTTTTCATTTTCTATGGTAAATTTAATAAAAAAATTCTTTATTAAGTATATGTGTTGTTTCTCATGAATGGCTGATAAATCAAGCTTCCTTTCTGTTCTCCACACCCACCCACCTCCTAGCTAGAATTGACAACTTCGGATTCTTAAGGTACGATATTTATTTCAACATCAACCAATATGGAATCTCTTCTTTCATTTATAGGATTATGATATTGATGGATAGCTTTTGTGCCCATATAAATTGCAAGATAGAATGAACACTATAAATATGGCCGTAAAAATATTGCAGTAACAAAAATTAAAAGTAGACTGTGCACAAACAAATAGCATTTTATATTGTTATATATGATAGAGGGAATAGATTTTACTAGTTTCTTCTTCAAGAGAAAAATGAGTTCTCTTTTTGAGGTGATTGAAGAGAATATGAACCATGAACACAATTTCCCTCTGGATCCAAGCCACACATTGCCATAGAGCTATTAGGATGCCGAATAAGATTCATATTGAATTCCCCTTCTAGAAAACCTATAATAGATTAGATTTTGGAATCTTATCTAGTTTTATGAAATGTTTTAGAAGTTAAGATGTTATTAGACAAGGACATTATAGTCAGATGACTTGGTGACCCTTTCTCCCTATGCACGCCTTACTGGCAAATATGGCTATAAATTTACAAGAGATGGGGTTTTCTGTTGTCCTATTTTATTTTTGTAAGAAATGATGCCTCTTTATGTGGAATTTTCACCCCCTACTATGGTCAGTGCCATTTTAATACGCCTTCTAAGTTCGCTCGTGGTTACCACTTAACATCTGGAGCGAGCGAAAACAAGTTTAACTTTTGCATACATAAGCTACTAGGTAATTGAATCTGGACTTGACGGAGAGTGCTGGGTACAGTGTTGAGCCAGATGCTTTTATTGGTGTCATGGTGGGTCATCTGAATTTGTTTCTATTAAATAATGAAATCAAAGATACCCAGAGAATTTCTAGGAACAATTTCTTTTCTCATGGCGTTTTTGTCGTTCAAATTCATGATCGTCACTTCCAGTCAAGTTGTGGTAACTCAAGATTTTCCTCCAACCTTTTTTTTTTTTTTTTTTTTTTTCTCAAAACTACTTGTCATGTTATATGAGATAATATTCAGTCTTAAGTTCTAACCATTCTTGTAATTTCTCGATCAATCATTTATTTTCTTATATTCCAGTCTCCTTGTTCAATCGCCATATGCCATAAAATTTTCTTTCTAAACTGTTGGCTGTAGCAATGAAGTGAAGGAATAAAAGAGATTTTAAGCTGACATGACTTATAGTAGTGATCCCAATTTAATTATTATAAGAGTTCTAGATGAAGAATATTCTGGGTAACTTATAACGTTGTTAAATGATCAATTACTTGTAGATATAGAAGATCAATACACTCAAATGTCTGCTGTGGGAAATGGAAATAATATTTTCTGGCACAATTGTCCCGTCGGAAAGCCTGAAAGGGAGAAGCTTCTCAACCAAAAAGGCTGTGTTGTATGGATCACAGGCCTTAGTGGATCAGGTCTATTCTCATTTCTTTATTACACATTAGCCATATAAGGATGAAATGTTGTATTTTTTTTTTCCCTGAGCTTCGCTCATAGTATTGTCCTTCTTTATGGACTTTTGTTTTTTAAAGACATTATGGGTCATTTTCTGTTATTGGTAGGGTGTTTTTTGGATTCCATTGGAGATTAGGCGATGAATTGATTTAGAAGTGGCTTCATTTTGTTACATTTGCCATTGGCTTGTATTTCTTAGCAGCACTATATGTATATATTTATATATATATATAGAGAGAGAGAGAGAGAGAGAGAGAGGATTAGAAACCGCCTGATAAATGAAGTTACAAGAGACTAGAGAGGATCACTAGAAAATAGGATTGTTCAAGACAAAGGAGCCTATAAAAAAGAGAAGAAAATATACAAAATGTAGTTAAGAATAAAAATAAACAGATGACTACACCCAAATTTTTTTATTAAAAAAAACATGCTTTGTAGTGAACACCCAAAAAGAAGCATTGTAGTCTGTTACACTCCAATTCTCTTTTCAAGATTTCTTAAGATCTTTGAAACTTCTGTTTCTCTCGAGGTGCCTCTTGCTGAAATAGCCATCCTTTTTAACTAAAAGGAGGATGGTCAAGCTCCTCATCCAGCATACCTTGACACCTTTGTTATGAGAAACTAACACCAATTGTCTCAAGAGATCTACTACAAAATTTTGTGACCAAATGACATCTCCATGAAATATTATCCAGATTCTTAGATCCTTGATTATACAAACCGCACAACTAAGGCCTAAAATCCAAAGATGAGGTCTCTGGGCATAGTCCAAGGTGGTAATCCTCCCCAAATGACATCTTCATGAAATATGAAGGGAGGAGGATGAGTGTTTGACAAATAAAGAAAGTTTTCTTTCGAACATTTTTCTTTTATATAATCTATTTTATCTTTCAGGGAAAAGCACTGTAGCTTGCTCATTGAGTAGAGAGCTTTATGCGCTAGGGAAAATTTCTTATGTGCTAGATGGAGACAACCTCCGGCATGGACTAAACAAGGATCTTGGTTTTAAAGCTGAAGATCGTGCTGAAAATATTCGCAGAGTTGGTAAGTATGTTTCCTTTTGAAGTAGTACTTGATTTGAATAGAATATTCATTAGGATCTTTATTTCATGTTAGATGAACCTGGAAACAACATCCACAATAATATAACTCTGTCTAGTTTTTTATTATGTGATGGATTTGAAGCATCACAATGCATATGTGTCTATTGTAGTTCATCTCGCTGAGTTGGTTGTTAATATTCCTTTTACAGGTTATTGTTTTATGAGGTTTTTTTTTTTTTATGGGAGGAGGTTTGTGTGAGGGAAACAAGGAAATTGTTAGAGTGGGTAGAGGGCTAGAGCCCACGTTGAAAGTGCAAAAGTCATCACCTTGTGATTGCCGGCTCGTCGTTCGGTCACTTATAGAATTCTATCTTCCCTTTTTTATTTTTCTTTCTTTGTTTTTTTTTTTTTTTTTTTTTTTTTTTTTTTTTTTTTTGTTTGGGAAGAAACCAAACTTCCATGGAGAAAAATGAATCCCATCACTATCGTGGCTATTATTGCTTGTTTGAAGTAACATGAACGAATGGATGTTGGATATGACTATTGAATCTAGTTTCTGAAACTAAAAATGGTTTAGTTTTTCTTTCCTTATGGCTAATTAGAAACATCTTTCGTATACCATTTCATTGGTTTCTTTTATACCCTTGGATATTTTCGAATTTTCATTCTATCACTGAAATTGTCTCTTATCCCAAAAAAAAAAAAAAAAAAATGTCCTTGTAGCTCATGGCCAAGCTGGAGCTTGAACTATAAAACCTTGGAGAGCATCTCTAGGCATTCCACGTCTTTGTGCACAAGACTTTTGCTTAACCTGCCCACAACTTTCATATAACATGCCATTTTCTTGTCATGTACTACTAAAATGTGTTTATGCATATTTCAGATATTTAATTTTTTTTCCTCCTTGTTTGGGTGTCCATCACAGGTGAAGTAGCAAAACTTTTTGCTGATGCTGGTTTAATATGCATTGCTAGTTTGATATCTCCATATAGAAGAGATCGGGATTTCTGCCGTGAATTATTGCCCGAGGAAAACTTTATTGAGGCAAGATTAAGTAATGGCTGAATCAGATGTTGTTTTTGTTTTTGTTTTTGTTTTTGTTTTCATGAACATGGAATTCCCCTTTGTTTGTTCAGGTGTTCATGAACATGCCTCTAGAATTATGTGAGGCAAGAGATGCAAAGGGTCTTTACAAACTTGCCCGAGATGGGAAGATCAAAGGTACACTTGAAGAATCCATTTTTTTGCTCCTTAAAAGCACTTGCAGAAAGAATAGAAATGAAATGTTTGTTATCAAGGAAATGCTTCTCATCTAAAAAGAGCACTTGCAGATAGAAATGAAAATGAACAATCACATTGCATTGCAGGTTTTACCGGGATCGATGACCCCTACGAACCGCCTCTGAACTGCGAGGTACTATATCATAAACATTGCATTTTCATCAAATCCTTGTCCAACATTTTCATTTCTTTAGCAATGTAAGTCTGTACCTGATGCTTTTCCAGATTGAATTAAGGCAGAATGATGGAGTTTGCCCAACCCCATGTGCTATGGCGATGCAGATAGTGACTTACTTGGAGGAGAAAGGATTTCTTCAAGCCTAGCGACAAGCTCTACTTGCGAAGACTTCTCCAACCGTCGGCTCAACCACCCGTTGGCTACATCAAATGGTTCGATCTCTGATGGCAAATATGTTAAAGAATAGACTGATAGGTAATCAGTATATAATATAAGATGAGGTTCCTAGAACAAGGAAGAATACAAAATGTAATTTTAGATTTTTTCTAAAGATGTAAATCTGATCTTTCTTTCCTGGTAGAGATAGATGATCTTGATTTTATGGAATTGCTCACTTATTCTTTCTGTTAAGCAATGTAATGTAGATATGAAGTCAAATTGGAAATGCTTCTGACTTGTAGACCAAACTGAAAATTTACCTCCATAATTCAATATTTATTTGGAAATCTGTGATGGATAGCATTTCAAAATATAGCATATTTTTATTATGATTTAGAATTATGTTGGATTTATTTTAGTTGATATTCTAGTCAAGGCAATCAAATTGACTGATTTTAAATCATTGTCTAGTATGGTATATTTGATGTTAACATACCATTTTGGTTATTATTGTGTATGTACTTTCGGTTATCCAATTTTAGTACATGTTTTGTCCATAAACCTTAAACTTAGTCCCTCTTGTTAGTTTATTGTTGATTTAAAAAAAATATATTATTTAGCTTTTTTCACTATAAATTTTGAAAACATATTTATTATAATATAATTTCATTAATTAAGGTCTTGTTTGATAATTATTTAGGCCTCGATCGATTATTATGTTTTGTCTTTTGTTTTTTAAATTAAGTATATAGATATTATTTCTACCTCTAATTTTTTTCATTTGTTATCTACTTTTATCAATGGTTTTTTATTAATGGTTTAAAAAATCAAGCCAAATTTCAAAAACTAAAAAAAAAGTAGATTTGAAAAACTTGCTATCAATTTTAGAATTTGGTTAAGAATTTAACCATTGTACAAAAAAAATGCAAATAAAAAAATGTCCCTAGTTTTCAAAAACCAAAAATAAAAAATGAAATGGTTAAAAAAATAGGGTCTTAATTTTTAGTGTTTGAAAATTAAGTCTATAAACACATATTCTACCTATCTATAATTTTTTTTTGTTTTGTTATATATTTTACCTATATTTTAAGAAATCAAGTCAAATTTTGAAAACTAAAAAAAAAAAAAAAAAAAGTTATTTTTATTTTTAAAATTTAACTCAGAATCCAAATAGATAGATAAATATGCTTAATTTTAAAAAAGTATCTCAAAACACTATAGAAATTGAGATAAAATATGCTTAATTTCTTAAAAAAAAAATATGTTATCAAACGAATCCTAAAATTTTTAAATGGATTAAAGTTTTAAATTAATAATTATCAATCTAAATTGTAATATCTTGTACGATAATTTTTTTTTTTTTTTTTGAAAAGATAATAATAATTTTGTTTTAATTTTTTATGTTATGAAATTTATAATTTTTGCCTCGATTTGATATTTTAATTTTATATTTGTTTCAAATGTAATAAAATGAAATTAAAAAATTTACAAATATAGCCAATTATTTTCAACCTTTCTTCATTTAAAATAATTTTTCTTTATTTTCTTTTTAAAAAAATCTCTCTTTTTCGTTTTTATTTTATCCCTCTTAAGAGATTTGATAAAAGAATCTTCTCCATGACATTTGGAAAGATAGAGAGGAGTGGCACAAAACAGACATGGTTAAACTTTTTAAACTTCTAAAGTTTCATTTAATAATTCACAAACAATTTCTAAAACAACTTGATAACATACGTAAAATTAAAGAATATTAAAACCATAATAAACGTAATAAAAACTATCTATTAAGGTTTGATTTCTTCGTTCTTCATTTTCAAAATCAGTCCCAACAATTTAGAACGCATATCAAACTCAACATAATTACAATCCACGCTCTCACAAATCCCATCTTTTTCTTCGTTTCGAAATCGATCAACATTGGAATAGCATTCACAGATAACCCTAGAAATTTCCATTACATATAATCCACAATCGTACCAATTCCTCTGTTTAGGTGCCAGACACTCCATGAATTTGGCCGAATCATGGATAATATAGTCATTCAAAGATTCATATATTGAGAAAGCTAATTTGCAGTTTACCTGATTCACACTATCGTAATGCATAAATAAATTTCGTTTTCTACAATAGACAAAAAGGCTCCAGTGAGAATTGTCATTGTTGACAGTGAAGAAGATGAGTTTCTTCTTCTGAAGGTCTAGGGATTTAATTGTGGATGTGAAACTGTCCAAATCGATAGCATTAGCTAACAAAAATGAGACGCTCGTCGGAATTAGGAGGATTTCATCATATTGGTAGTAAACAGAGAGATGAACAAAGTAGAAATCAATTACAGTGTCGTTTAAATAGTTTTGATCTTCAAGACTTTGCAAATCTGATCTTCGAAGCACAACATTTTTGTAGGTCAAGAACTTGGGGTCCTCCATTTAGAAGTTTGAGAATAATTTTATGTGGAAATTTCTAAAATCATGGATAGAAAAGACGAGTTGCTAGAAACTAGAAAAATTTTACTTACAACCTTACGATGAAATTCTTTTCTTACTCTCAAACAAGAGAATATAGGACAATTTGAAATTAAAAATATAGACTACTTTTATACTACTTTGGATGATCATCCTATGTATTTTAGAAGTAGGAATAAGTTATTTTATTATTCATTTAACAGGGTTAATTTACTAATTTCGTTTCCTTCATCCAGAAGGAACTTTGACAAAGTAAATTATTTCATGCGGCTTTTTATTAGATAAAAATAAAATTTAAATTTTGTTCAAAAAAATTAAAAGTGTATTCGAATTTTGGAGGCAAATGCAAAATTGATTTGTTAAAAAAAAAAAAATTGTTATGATACCTTTTTGAAGATTATAGTTTATAAGTAAGTGAGTGATTAATTATTATTATTATTATGAATTAACCACTAATAGCTATGTTGAATGAGAAATTTTGGACCAATCGTAAATTGCCATGTCATTTATTAAATTAATGACGAAATTCCAAATAATTGAATTCGAGACTAATTAGAAGTTGACATTTGTCCCAAATTGAAGTTGAAAACATAAATTGGCGAAGTCTGATGATGCCACATGTTTTCTTCGTAACCGTTGGATTGAATAAAATTACTTCGGTCCAATTTGATATTATTATTTGGGCTAAAAGTCCAATTTAGCCCATAAATAGGCTTAAGTTGACCAAAATGTCAAATAAGGCCCAAATCTAATTGCCCATGGACCGACCAAGCCCAAGCCTATGAATTCTAGTGGAGAACTCTATGAATAGAGGAGTTCTCCTTATTTGTGGGGCAACAATTCTATACTCTAGAGAGCTTATAGGGAATTCTTTACAATCAGAAAACTCTTTGACTCCTGAAGCTGACCACACCTGAAGACTGAAGTCCTTTAAAGATGCAAGCATTCTGAAGACTGAAATCCTTTGAAGATACAAGCCTTCTAAAGACTGAAGTCCTTGGAAGATACAAACATTTTCTACATTCAGAGAGCTCAGAGAGAATTCATCAACAAGCAGAAGACTCCTAAGACTCCTGAAGCTGCACTCCTAGAAGACAGAAGATCCTTGAAGACCCAAAGACTTTTCCAAGACTTCTACTTCAAGAACGTTCGGTGCTTTTCTTCTTCAAGTCAAGCACATTCACCCAACTGAGAAAGAATCAGAGGATCAAGTACTAGATATCGATCAGAGGATCAAGTACAACTTTAACATCAACACCAACTTAAGTTCAACTCCACGAAACAAGTTTCTCCAGAAGCCTCGTGCGAACACTAATCCTCCAATAAGATCAACAAGCCTAAAGGCCGATCATCCAAGAAGATCATTAAGCCCAAAGGCCGATCATCCAAGAAGATCATCAATCCCAAAGGCCGATCATCCAAGAAGATCATCAATCCCAAAGGTCGATCATCCAAGAAGATCAACAAGTCCAAAGGCCGATCACCCAAGAAGATCAACAAGCCCAAAGACCGATCACCAAGAAGATCAACAAGCCCAAAGGCCGATCACCCAAGAAGATCAACAAGCCCAAAGACCGATCGTTCAAGAAGATCAACAAGCCTAAAGGCCGATCACTCAAGAAGATCAACTAGCTTAAAGTTTATAGTTTATTTTGAAAGCATCAAAATACTGTGTATTAGAGATTGTACTAACTTTCCACAAAATTAATACAAATACAAAGTTCAAGTTCCACGAAATAAATTTCTCTTGGAATCTTGTGCGAACAAATTGGCACGTCCAGTGGGACATCTCTACCTCTCATCTCTCTCTCGTCATCCAAGTCTAACAAATCTAAAAATGGCACAAAAGAAAGTTTCATCCAAAGCTACCATTGCAAGCAACACTTACATAAGCTCTGTCATCACGGAGGAAATCTGGGACCAGTTGATGGAATCTCCTAAAGGTGGGATCGTCATCAGAAAAAATCCCTTGTTCGACAACTATGCTTTTGCTACTGATTTATCAGAGAAAGAATCACATTTTGATGTAGTGTCTGTCATGATGACTGACGTAACAGCAGAATTGTGGCCGTGAGGCTTTCCTCTCATACCATGCCTGTTTCAAAGTAGTGATCTCTTGGCATAGCTGAAACTCGATGTCAGAAAGCACGTTCTTCGCATAGAACTGAGTCGACCATGGCAGAGATGGAGGTAAAGATAAATCTTCTAATGAAGGCTGTAGAGGAGCGAGATCGTGAAATCGCTGCTTTAAGAGATCAGATACAAGCTCAAGATACTGCTAAATCAAGTCAATCCCCAGCTACAAAAGCCAATGACAAAGGAAAGACTGTCTTGCAGGAAAGTCAGCCACCACAATTCACCTCTGTTGCCTTCTTGTCAGTTCAACAGCTCTAAGATATGATCACAAACTCTATAAGAGCTCAATACGGAGGACCATTGTAATCTTCCTTTATGTACTCGAAGCCATACACCAAGATAATCGACAACCTGAGAATGCTAACTAGGTATCAACCTCCAAAGTTCCAGCAGTTCGATGGAAAGGGCAATCCAAAACAACATATTGCACACTTCATTGAAACCTACGAAAATGCAGAAACCAGAAGAGACTCGTTAATCAAGCAGTTCGTCCGTACCTTGAAAGGAAATGCTTTCAATTGATATACTGATTTGGAGCCAGAAGTGATTGGCAGTTGGGAACAGTTAGAAAGGGAGTTCCTGAACCGCTTCTACAGTACAAGGCGCATTGTTAGCATGATGGAGCTGACGAACACCAAACAGTGAAAGGGAGAGACAGTCATCGATTACATCAACCGATGGAGAGCTTTAAGTATGGATTGCAAAGATAGACTTAATTATCTACAGTGGAGATGTGCACTCAAGGGATGCACTGTGAGCTTCTCTATATCCTACAAGGGATAAAACCTCGTACGTTTGAGGAGCTGGCAACACGCGCTCATGATATGGAGCTAAGCATTGCCAACAGGGGAACTAAAGATTTCCTATTCTCTGAAGGGAAAAAATACAAAAATGATGCCAAGGGCACTGAAAAGATCGTGAGTAGTGCTACAAAAGAATCTATGGTCGTTCATGCGACCCCATTGAAATTTTCCTCCAAAGAAAAACAAACAAAATTTAAAAGAAGGCACAATGAGGGCGAGAAACGTCGTCCAACTCTTAAAGAACGACAAGAGGAGGTTTATCCATTCCCTGACTCTGATGTGGCAGATATGTTGGAGAAACTACTAGAGAATCAACTTATTCAGCTACCGGAATGCAAGCGGCCGAAACAAGAAGGAAAAATAGATGATCCTAACTACTGCAAGTATCATCGGGTCATTAGTCACCCAGTTGAAAGGTGCTTCGTGCTAAAGGAACGAATTATGAAGTTGGCTCGTGAAAAGAAGATTGAGCTAGATTTGGATAAAGTAGCTTAGACAAATCATGCTACAGTAGCGGCAACTTTAAATGTTCTAATACTGTCTGTGTCCCATGCTCAAAGACAAAGCCCGATCCAATTTGGAGAATTCGAGCCTATAGTTGTTCGGTTCCAACAAGAGATTCAAATAGCAAATTCCGAAAAGAAAGATGAGCTTGTTGAAGATGACAACGAAGGGTGGATAGTAGTGACCATCGAAAGAGAAGATAACCAAACTCCACCCAAAAAGAGTCGCGTTCCTATCGAAGCCATAGAAGAAGAAACAAAACTCATAAAAAGAAAGGCAAAAAGATGACACAGAAGCCTAAACCTGCTAAGAAAGAAGACAAGGACTTCCCTCAATTTCGACGGCCAACAACTTCGACAGAATTTCTCCCAAGGAGCTTTCTCACTAATCATCCGGAGAAAGTATTAGAAGTTATTGCATGTCACACTGTCGGCATAGTGGAAGTCGAAAACAATCATGTGACTGTTGAAGAAGTCAACGACTCAGAAGAAATGAAGCAAAGAACTTCTGTCTTCGATCGTATTAAGCCTTCAAGTGCTCGATCTTTAGTCTTTCAAAGATTGAGTATGGTCATGGTAGGAGAAGAAGGCTAATGTCCAACGACTACTTTTGCTCGAACTTCAACCTTCAAAAGGCTAAGTACATCCACATTAAAGAAAGATCAACCTTCAGCATCTACTTTTGATCTTCTCAAGACAACAAGCAATCAACGTAAAGGAAGGATGAAAATCTTAAAGCCAACGTCATTCCATGAAGAAAACAACGACGAAAAGATTCACAGTCGTGTACCTTCACGCATGAAAAGGAAATTTTCTGTTGACATAAGTACAGAAGGTTCTTTAATAGTGAAGCCAATACTCATCATATTGATGAATCCTACAAATGAAGAGGATAATCAAAACCATGATGAAATAAGAGCTTCTGATGTTTAAATGAAGAAGCTCCTCATCGCAAAAGCCTAAATTGCATGATACTCCTAGACCGCATGAGCTTAAAATGTGAACGGCCCAAAAAAAAATTGTACAAACTACGTTATGACTTGATCCCTGTCATTATAAAGGGTACGTAGGCAACTTAAAGAAATTTAAGTTCAGTCGCGCATAAAAAAAAAAAATTCTTTTCGAACTACATTATGACTCGATCCCTATCATTAAGAAGGGTTATGTAGGCAGTTTGAAAGAAACTTCAAGTTCAGTCCAGTTAAAAAAAAAAAAAAACTTGAACTACGTCATGATTTGATCCTTTTCTTTAAAAGTACAAAGGAAACTTAAAGAAATTTAAGTTTAGTTCATCATAAAAGGTACCACAACCACCTAAGTATAATACTACAAGATTGATGTTGATCATCCTCGTTAAAGAATGACACTCCAGATTGAAGATGTTCATCCCTATTGGAGACAACACAATAGATTGAAGATGTTCATCCCTCGTAAGGAGCCAACAAAGTAAATAAAAGGCACACATTTGGAATGCACTTCGCTTCCTCTTTAAAATCAAACTTAGATGCTCCTCCATCTTTAATTTCAGAGGCTTCGTCGATGCTCTTCAATCTTCAAGTTTAGAGGCTTCATCGATGCTCCTCCATCTTCAAGTTTAGAGGCTTCATCGATACTTCATCTTCATGCTCAAAGTCACAAAGTCAAGCCTACTGCCAAAGATTCATTGATGCTTCATCAAACTCAAATGCGGAAGATTCGTCGATATTTCAAACTTAAATGCGATTGATTCACCGATACTTCAAGCTCAAGTGCAGAGGATTGGCTGATGCTTTGTCAAGCTTAGATGTCAATTATTTATCGATGCTTTATCAAACTCAAAGCATCATCTCCAAAATGTTGACGCAATTTCGCATTATCTCCAAAGTCTGGCGTGGTTTGCTTCATCTCCAAAGTTATGGCATGGCTTTTCTTCATCTCCAAACTAATGGTGTGACTTCGCTTCATCTCCAAAGTCGTGGTGCGATTTTGTTTCCTCTCCAAAATTTTGGCGCGACTTCGCTTCATCTCCAAAGACGTGGTGTGGTTTCGTTTCCTCTCCAAAATGTTGGCGCGACTTCGCTTCATCTCCAAAGTCGTGGTGTGGTTTCGTTTCCTCTCCAAAATGTTGGCGCGGCTTCGTTCATCTCTAAAGTCGTGGCGTGGCTTCGTTTTATCTCCGAACTGATGGTGCGGTTTCACTTCATCTCCAAACCGATGATGCTACTTCACTCCATCTTCAAAGTCGTGGTGCGATTTTGTTTCCTCTCTAAAATATTGGTACAACTTCACATCTTCTCCAAAATTGGTTAGCTTCGCTTCCTCTCCAAAAATGTGGGTGTGGTTTCACCTCATATGCAAGATCAAGTTTGGTTTACCTAGCTCTACCTCATATGCGAAGATGACTCTGGTCCATCCGGCTCTACCTCATATGCGAGGATAACTCTAGTTCGTCTGGTTCTGCCTTGTACGCGAGATCGACTCTAGCCAACCTGACTCCGCTCAAAAGCTTGATGGCACATTCTTCTCATCTTCAAGGTTTGATGGCATATCCACCTCATCTTCAATACTCGACGGCATATTTCCCTTATCTTCAAATTTTGATCTAGGAGTAACATAACGAGGTATGACCTTATGGCATTTCCACCTCATCTTCAATACTTGACGACATATTTCCCTTATCTTCAAATTTTGATCAGAAGTAACATAACGAGGTATGACCTTATCGGGATCCTCCCTAGGGTGAAAGCATGGGAGAGTTGTAAGCCTTGTAGGGCTCTTCCCATGACGATCAGGATATGCGAACGACACTATAAAGCAGACCTTTGAATCCTCCCTAGGGTGATTGAATTGGAGAGTTGTAAGCCTTTGCATCTTATCGGGAACCTCTCTAGGGTGAAAGCATAAGAGAGTTTTCGAACGACGCTATAAAGCAGACCTTTGAATCCGGGAGAGTTGTAAGCCTTTGCGAGCTTATATGAAAGAGTTGTAAACTTTGTAGGGCCCCTCCCATGACGATGTAGACCTTTCCAGGATGGTGATCAAATGGGCCCCTCCCATGATGATCAGGATGCACAAGCACGAGAGGCAATACAATATTTCCAATAGTTCTAGGGTCATCCCTTTGTATACCAAGGAGACGGTCATGTATCTAGGAATTGCTACAAAAGAAAAAATAATAATAAATAAAACATCACCTCCTATAAACAAAATTAAAAAGAAAAAAAAAAAGAAGAAAAAGAAACAAAACAAAAAGAAAAAGAAAAAGAAAAAGAAAAAGAAAAAGAAAAGGGAAAATAAAAAAAACATGTGAAAAAAAGAAAAGAGGAAAAGAAGAAAATAAAAGAAAAAAAGAATGAAAAAAGAAAAGGAAAAAAAGGTACAAGAGAGGAAGAAAAAAATGAAAAAGAATTTATTAAAAAATATAAGAATAATATGAACAAAATAAAAAAATGCGAAACAAAAAAAAAAAGTTAGTGTAATAAGAAAATTCTAAATAAAAAAGAAAGGAAATTAAGAATGAAAAATAATACAAAAATAATACAAATTTTTTTTTTGTTAAAAGATAAAACTAGACTTTTATTAGAAAAAAAAACCTAAATCTTTTTCTTCTCTACACATCCAACCAATCTCTCTCTACTATGTCAGAAAGTTTATGTCAGCAGGCCCTATCCTTAAAATTAAAAAAAAAAAAAAAAAAGAAGACTCTATTATCTTCTAGTCACACACATCCTCTTAGAACTATGAAAAAGTGGTAAAAAAAAAATCTAGTAGAAGCAAAAGCCGATGTTGTCGGTGACCACACATCAAGTGCAACATAATGCTGATGGGTTTCAAAGGAGATGATCAACCACAAAATCCATTAAAAAAAAAAGTGAGGAAAAAGAAAGGTTGAAAGCATGCCGAAGAAATTAGAAAAGAAAAAAAAAAAGAAAACAAGAGAAGATCGGTCACGAGAGAGTAAAAAAAAAAAAAAAGATCGATCACGAGAGAGTGCTCTGTTTCCATCGACTCGGCGAAGCAAAACAAGAAGCATAAAAAAAAAAAAAACTGAAGAAATAATAAAATGGTCTTAAAAAGTTTTAAGAGATGCAATGGAGGTGATTCACTCAATGTGAATTCTATGAGGTTTTTGAGTTCAATTTATAGATGAATAAGCAAAGGTGGTTAAGATTTAAAAACCAAATTTGGATAAGAAGTTTAGATTTTATATTGACTAAACACATAGCATTTGAGAAGATCTAACAAATTTTGGGTTAAATTGATTTTTTTTTTTGGATTTATCCAATTTAACAAAAAGAAGGTGGTTTTATTTTCGACAAGTTTGAAGGCTCATATTCAACTTCACTAAATAATAATAATTTAGGTCGGAATAAGATTCGAATCCATATTTATCCAAATATCAAGTTCAAAGTCCTAGATTATCCAAGCTTCATATCAAAATTAGTTTAAGATTATAATTCTATCCAAATCAAATTTTGGATTTCAATTTCGGTTAAAATTCAAATTTGCGCGTATTCCAAATTTTATTTCAATTTCATCTAGGTTCATATCCTTAGTTCCAAATATTGTGGTAAGATCTAAAACTTCTCTCAAATTAAAATTTGGCCATATTCCAAATTTTATTCAAAATTAAATTTTCAATTTTGAGATTAAATTGTGGATAAAATCTCCAATTTGGACATCTTCCAAATTTTATATGAAATTCATCCAAACTTAGGTTCTCTCATCCCTATTTTCAAATCAAATTGCGGGAAAAATCTAAAATTTATCCCAAATTGAAATTTGGTCATATTCCAAATTTTATTTTAAATTCAAATTATTCAACCTTGAGTTTTTATCTTCAATCAAAATAAATTGCGGATAAAAAAAATGTCTCAATTAGTCTCTTATTAAAATTTGGGTATATCCCAAATTCCCAAATTTTTATCTCAAATCAAAATGGATCGAGATTCAATTTCACCTCAAATTCTATTCCAAATTCAAGCCAAGATTTGGGTACCAATAAAATGTCATCCCAATGTCAAGACCTTGACATAATCTAAGTGTTGCCTCAAATCAAAATAGAGGCACACTCCAAGCATCCACCAAATCAAAGTTGAAGGAAAGATAAAGACAAGATGACAAATTCTACTTCAAATTCACGTGAAATCTAAAAAAAAAAAAAATGATTGTTAGAATTTGGAATATTAAATTAAATTTGAAATTAAAGTGGAACATAAATTCTACTTTAGTTCAAATTAAAGTTCACTTGGGAGCAAGAAAGTCAAGGACTAAAATTCATCTTTTGTTTACTTAGCGAAAGTGTGTCAAGAAAACAAATTTCAAATCAAAATTTTGAGCTAAATTCTCATATTTTGATCAAAATGATGCATCAAATTCAAGGAGTTAGAATCATACTTTGATTACGAATTATCTAGAATCATACTTTGATTACGAATTATCTTTTTCGAGATCCACCCACCGTATAAACGTGCATAAATCTCGAAAATGGACATTTGTTGAATGAGAAATTTTGGACCGATCGCAAATTGCCACGTCATTTACTAAATTAATGACAAAATTCCAAATAATTGAATTCGAGACTAATTAGAAGTTGACATTTGTCCCAAATTGAAGTTGCAGACATAAATTGGCGAAGTCCGATGATGCCACATGTTTCCTTCGTAACCGTTGGATTGAATAAAATTCTTTCGGTCCAATTTGATATTATTATTTGAACTAAAAATCCAATTTAGCCCATAAATAGGCTTAATTTGACCAAAATGTCAAATAAGGCCCAAATCCAATTAGTCAGGCCCATGGACCGACCAAGCCCCCATTAATTCCAACAGAGAACTCTATAAATAGAGGAGTTCTCAGCAGCAATTCTATACTCCAGAGAGCTTATAGGGATGACAAAAGAAAATGTTGTTCAAATATTCAACTATCAAATGACAGAGGAATTATAGGATGCACTTTCAAGACCTATGCTTTAAGAAATACTACCAAGATAATGCCAATGGAGGAATATCTAGCTAAGGTTCAAAATTTTGTTAGTTTCTTTTTAACAATTGTTGGTTACAACGAAACAAGATCACATTACAATGTGTTTACTCTCAGCAAACACAAGAAAACATCAACAGATCTTATAAAAATCGTGAAGAGTAGTCAGTCACCATAGCTTCTGCCCACGCAAATCGATGTTACATCAATACTACCAACCCAAGTAAAAAGTGTGGGAAAAATCTAAGAGAAGAGCTCCTGATAATGAGGGAAAACCATGTCAGCATTTCTACATTACAAAATCAAACCATAAGATAGAGTCTCTGTGATGTGCAAAAAACTATTATGAAAGAAAAAAGATATATCAATACGCATGTGTAGTAGCTAATGGTTGAGCTTACAGACAACTCAACTGACCAATCAAATTAAATATGAACACTCGATTAAGCCAGATGCGAACGATGTGAGAATTTTTATGAAACTGATCTAAGGAGGCGGGTTTGGAGGAAAAATGGAAAGAACTATGGATAAAAGGGAGAATATGGAATACCTGTGATGGAGAAGCTTGGATGACAAGCTCGTTTCCGATGACCGCCTAATGAAGACAATCCCACCTAAAGGCAAATGGCCGACCAGGAGCTACTGAGAAAGGAGAAAGTTTGTTTGGGTAGGCAAACGACCGATCGAGGGTTTGAGCTTCAGTTTTGTTAAAGTAAGAGAGCTGAGAGAAATGAAATTTAGGCACGTGCACGAGATGGAAATGAAAATTTTGATAAAAATAATAAAAATAATAATAATGGGAGGCCTTCAATGTTGGTTTTACCAACCGACATAATACATCTGATAATACTATTTTCAACCGACATTGAAGCTCGAATTTCTCATAGTGTTGACTCATGAAGCTGACCATACCTGAAGACTGAAGAGCCCAAGAGAATTCATCAACAAGTAGAAGACTCCCAAGACTCCTGAAGCTGCACTCCTAGAAGATAGAAAATCCTTGAAGACCCAAAGACTCTTCCAAGACTTCTACTTCAAGAACGTTCGGTGCTTTTCTTCTTCAAGTCAAGCACATTCACCCAACTGAGAGAGAATCAGAAGATCAAGTACTAGAGATCGAACCACATCGCATCAAATCAACTTCAACATCAACACCAACTTAAGTTCAACTCTTCGAAACAAGTTTCTCTGGAAGCTTCGTGAACACTAATCCTCCAATAAGATCAACAAGCTTAAAGGCCGATCATCCAAGAAGATCATCAAGCCCAAAGGCCGATCATCAAAACCAAAGACCGATCATCCAAGAAGATCATCAAGCCCAAAGGCCGATCTTTCAAGAAGATCAACAAGCCCAAAGGCCGATCGCCCAAGAAGATCAACAAGCCCAAAGGCCGATCATCCAAAAAATCAACAAGTCCAAAGGTCAATCTCAACAAGCCCAAAGGCCGATCGCTCAAGAAGATCAACAAGCCCAAAGGCCAATCACCCAAGAAAATCAACTAGCTTAAAGTTTATAGTTTATTTTGAAAGGTATTAGAGATTGTACTCACTTTCCACAAATTAATACAAATACATGTTCAAGTTCCACGAAATAAATTTCTCTTGGAATCTCGTGCGAACAAGCTAAAATATATTATATTATTAAAATAATCTGAATAAACACTTCAAAGAAATAGCCTAAAGAGTCATTTGGTTTAAGGTATTATGGATGCCTAAAAAATAATAATGTCTGGTAATATGATGTTTAGGAATATGATGTCCGGAAATTAAAATGCCATTATAAAATATAAAATTAATCAAGATCAATTTTAATAATTAACTTTGTTTGTTAATTTGTTTTTATTACATCAAGTTATTTAATATATTTATTTTCAATTATTTTTTATATTGCACATTTATATTATCAAATTTTAATAAAAATAATATTGGTAATGAATTTAAATATCTATTTTATTTCTTTAATTTTTTATAGTTTTGTTAACTTAATTAGCTCATTGAATAATATTAATTATAAGACTTATATATATAAAAAGAAGTTGATATAAACTATGGGTGTACATGGTCCGGGTTGGGCCGGGATGGAAGAATTTTGTGGACCAACCCAAAAATTCGGGTTGGCTAATAATGAACTCTATTGGTTGATTTTTGAAGGGTCAACCCAACCCAACCCAACCCAAAATTTTCGGGTTGGGTGACTGGTTTTTTTTTTTTTTTAAATATATATTTGAATTTTGAATTTTGAATGTTTTTTCCGTTACTTCCTTTTCTATTGAACAATTTGATTTTTGTGGGTCAATAAACCTTCATATTTACAAAAGTGAACTAATTCTAAACATATTACAAGAATTAATAAAAATTTAATAATAAAAAACATGTAATCTATGCTTCAAATGTTCAAGTTCAAAGTCTATACTTAAAATATTCAAAGTCTACATTCAAAATATAAATAAAAAGTCCATGTTTAATAATAACTATTGGCCTATTACATAAAATTCAAAGTTCAATAATAACATTCAAAAGCTACAAGTTCAATAATAGCATTCAAAAGCACCATGAGACATGATGAATGACTTGAGTGAGTTTTCTTCATCTTTGGTCTTTTCACTTCTCAATGCCTGAAAAAATTATAAGTACATTAAATAAGAGATCATTTATAGGTAATAATAATATTTGATTTTATGGTAGTAAAACTTACCATTAAAGTATCATTATGCTCCAAATCCAATTCCTTATTTCAAAGGGACAGATGGGCTCTCTACAAAACAAATCATGCAAAATTAAATATATTAATTATTTGAGCATAATAAATGTTAGATATGTACAATAAACAATTTAGATATGTACAATAAAAAATTCATTTAATTACCTGACTCAATATTTTCACAAGTCTCTAACTCTTCAAGTTGTGGATGGAGATGAGTTGCCACGAGTCCAATTTTGTATACATATCAAGGCCTACACTGTTTTTGGAGTCAAAGAACTTCGAAACGAATCAAGAATCCTCCCTCATGTACTAAGATCCATAAGCGACTCTACATATTGCCAAAACATCTAGAACAATTTTTGATAAAATGGAATATTTGTAGCCATTCATTTTCCACCAGTATAATATCTCAAAATTATCTTTTATCTTCTATAACCTTGTTAGACAAATAAGAAGTCAAATCATTCTCCACTTCCAATGAACTTTCTTCTTCTCTCAATCTCTTAAAAATTATTCACGAATCATCTATTTCTTCGTCCATCCCATGATCATCTTCATTTATAGTGACAGTCTTTGATTGTTGAGAATCATTGGTACTATGACTACCTCGAGGCGAAGTGTTATGTGATTTGTAAAAGTCACGATACAAATATAATTTCACACTCTCAACCATATCCTTAACCACTGTCATAAACATTGGAAAGACAATAATTCAAGTACTTAACTTGTATCGAGGATCAATCACCATAGCCACAAACATCAATTTATTCATTTTTTTCAACCGAACCCCAATACTTATCAAACTTTGTCTTCATATTCATAGCCATCATACTTAGAACAGAGTTGGTATTGTTGCTCCATTTGTTCAAAGCAAACTGAATTTTATTAATTTCCTTATAACCAACATTAAAAGTCACATATGAAGATCCACTTATCCTTGTGGTGGTTTCATAAAACCTTTTTAAAAACTTAATAAACACATTAACCAATCAGATGTACTTGGGGGCCCAATCTTTCTTCGTCGAAGTAATCAACAAAATCTTAGTCCTCTTTCTCCTCCTTTAAAGTTCTAAAAGCTTTCTCAAATTTAATTACATGTTCAAACATTAAATAAGTAGAATTCCACCTAGTTGCCACATCTAAACAAACAAGAGTCTTACATTGAATTTTTTCTTGTTTCACACAAGCTTTAAAATTTTCCATTCTCTTAGATGATGATCGAACATATCTCACAGCATTACGAACATTGGCAATAGAATCATGCATATCTTCCAGTCCATCATTCACAATAAAATTAATAATGTGGGCACGATACCTCATGTGTAATAGTTCTCCATCTAAAACAACTGATTTCCAACTTTTAAGTCTTCTCTTAACATAAGAAATAGCCACATCATTAGAAATTACATTATCAAACACCAATTGACATGACTTATACCTTGACACCTTTGTTATGAGAAACTAACACCAATTGTCTCAAGAAATCTACTACAAAATTTTGTGACCAAATGACATCTTCATGAAATATTATCCAGATTCTTAGATCCTTGATTATACAAACCGCACAACTAAGGCCTAAAATCAAAAGATGAGGTCTCTGGGCATAGTCCAAGGTGGTAATCCTCCCCAAATGACATCTCCATGAAATATGAAGGGAGGAGGATGAGTGTTTGACAAATAAAGAAAATTTTAGAATAGAACAATCCATTCAAAATAGATATTTTCGAATTTTAATTCTATCAATGAAATTGTCTCTTATCTAAAAAAAAAAAAAGTCCTTGTATTAGCTCATGGTCAAGCTGGAGCTTGAACTATAAAACCTTGGAGAGCATCTCTAGGCATTCCACGTCTTTGTGCAAATGACTTTTGCTTAACCTGGCCTCAACTTTCATATAACATGCCATTTTCTTGTCATGTACTACTAAAATGTGTTTATGCATATTTCAGATATTTAATTTTTTTTCCTCCTTGTTTGGGTGTCCATCACAGGTGAAGTAGCAAAACTTTTTGCTGATGCTGGTTTAATATGCATTGCTAGTTTGATATCTCCATATAGAAGAGATCGGGATTTCTGCCGTGAATTATTGCCTGAGGAAAACTTTATTGAGGCAAAATTAAGTAATGGCTGAATCAGATTTTGTTTTTGTTTTCATGAACATGGAATTCCCCTTTGTTTGTTCAGGTGTTCATGAACATGGCTCTAGAATTATGTGAGGCAAGAGATGCAAAGGGCCTTTACAAACTTGGCCGAGACGGGAAGATCAGGTACACTTGAAGAATCCATTTTTTTGCTCCTTAAAAGCACTTGCAGATAGTTTGCCCAACCCAATGTGCTATGGCGATGCAGATAGTGACTTACTTAGAGGAGAAAGGGTTTCTTTAAGCCTAGAAACAAGCTCTACTTGCAAAGACTTCTCCAACCGTTGCCTCGACCAACCGTTGGCAACATCAAATGGTTCGATCTCTAATGGCAAATATGTTAAAAAATAGACTGATAGGTAATCATTACATAATATAAGATGAGGTTCTTAGAAAAGGAATACAAAATGTAATATTAGATTTTTCTAAAGAAATGTAAGGAAAGAAGTATTATAGTAGAGATAGATGATCTTGATTTTATGGAATTGCTCACTTATTCTTTCTGTTAAGCAATGTAATGTAGATATGAAGTCAAATTGGAAATGCTTCTGACTTGTAGACCAAACTGAAAATTTACCTCCATAATTCAATATTTATTTGGAAATCTGTGATGGATAGCATTTCAAAATATAGCATATTTTATCATGATTATGAATTATGTTGGATTTATTATAGTTGATATTCTAGTCAAAGCAATCAAATTGACTGTTTTAAATTATTGCCTAGTATGGTATATTTGATGTTAACATACCATTTTGGTTCTTACGGTGTATGTACTTTTGGTTACCCAATTTTAGTATATGTTTTGTCAATAAATCTTAAACTTAGTCCTTTTTGTTAGTTTATTGTTGATTTTAAAAACAAACATATTATTTAGCTTTTCTTTCACTATACATTTTGAAAACATATTTATTATAGTATAATTTCATTAATTAAGGTATTGTTTTATAATTATTTAGGCCTCGATCCATAACTATTATGTTTTGTTTTTTGTTTTTTAAAGTAAGCCTATAGATACTATTTCTACCTCCAATTTTCTTTATTTGTTATCTACTTTTATCAATGGTTTTAAAAAAATCAAACCAAATTTCAAAAATTAAAAAAAGTAGATTTGAAAAACTTCCTATCGATTTTATAATTTATCTAAGAATTTAATCATTGTACAAGAAAAATGCAAATCGTTGTAAGAAAGGTAGAGAAAATGTCCCTAGTTTTCAAAAACCAAAAACAAAAAATGAAATGATTAAAAAATGGGGTCTTAATTTTTAGTGTTTGAAAATTAAGTCTATAATCACGCATTCTACCTATCTATAATTTTTTTTTGTTTTGTTATATATTTTTACCTATATTTTAAGAAATCAAGTCAATTTTTTAAAACTAAAAAAAAAATTAAAATTTATTTTTGTTTTTAAAATTTAACTCAGAATCCAAATAGATAGATAATGCTTAATTTTAAAAAATTATCTCGAAACATTATAGAAATTGAGATAAAATATGTTTAATTTCGAAAAAAAAAAAAAAAAACTAAAAACAAAATGTTATCAAATGAGACCTAAAATTTTTACTCTATGGAATGGATAAAAGTTTTAAACTAATAATTATCAATCTAAATCGTAATATCTTGTAGGATAATTTTTCTTTTTTGAAAAGATAATAATAATTTTGTTTTAATTTTTTATGTTATGAAATTTATAATTTTTGCCTCGATTTGATATTTTAATTTTAGATTTGTTTCAAATATAGTAAAATGAACTTAAAAAATTAACAAATATAGAAATTTATTTTAAGCTTTTCTTTATTTTCTTTTTTAAAAAATCTCAACTTTTTGATCCCTCGATTTGATAAAAGAATATTTTCCATAGCATTTGCAAAGATGAGAGAGGAGTGGCACAAAACAGACATGGTGAAACTTTTTAAACATTTGAAGTTTTATTTAATAATTCACAAACAATTTCTAAAACAACTTGATAACATACGTAAAATTAAAGAATATTAAAACCATAATAAACTTAATAAAAACTATCAATTAATGCTTGATTTTTTCGTTCTTCATTTTCAAAATCAGTCCCAGCAATTCAGAACGCATATCAAACTCAACATAATTACAATCCACGCTCCCATCAGATTAAACGATTCACAAATCCCATCTTCTTGGAATAACATTCACAGATAACCCTAGAAATTTCCATCACATATAATCCACAATCGTACCCATTTCTCTGTTTAGGCGCCAGACACACCATGAATTTGGCCGAATCATGACTAATATAGCCATTCAAAGATTCATATATTGAAAAAGCTAATTTGCAGTTTATCTGATTCACACTATCGTAATGCATAAATAAATTTCATTTTCTACCATAGACAAGAAGGCTCCAGTGAGAATTGTCATTATTGACCGTGAAGAAGATGAGTTTCTTCTTCTGAAGGTTTAGGGATTCAATTGTGGATGTAAAACTGTCTAAATCGATAGCATTAGCTAACAAAAATGAGATGCTCGACGGAATTAGGAGGATTTCATCATATTGGTAATAAGTAGAGATATGAGCCAAGTAGAAATCAGAACTTGGGGTCCTCCATTTAGAAGTTGAGAATAATTTTATGTGGAAAATTCTAAAATTGTGAATAGAAAAGACGACTTGCTAGAAACTAGAAAAATTTTACTTGTACAATCTTATAATGAAATTCTTTTCTCGCTCTCAAACAAGAGAATATAAGACAATTTGAAATGAAAGCTATAGACTACTTTTATACTACTTAGGATAATCTTCCTATGTATTTTAGAAGTAGGAATCAATTATTTTATTATTCGTTTAACAGAGTTAATTTACTAATTTCGTTTCCTTCTTTCGGAAGGAACTTCGACAAAGTAAATTATTTCATTCGGTTTTTTATTGGATAAAAATAAAATTTAAATTTGGTTCAAAAAAATTAAACTTGTAATCGAATTTTGGAGACAAATACAAAATTGATTTGTTAAAAAAGATACCTTTTTCTATCTATTATTTTCTGAAAATTTTATTTTTTTTCCCCCAAATATCGAACCAAACATCAAATGAAAAATTGACATCAACCGATTTTGACGCAATAAAGAAAAATAATAAAGAATTCTCGTACTAAGATTCAGAAGCTACGGTAATATCAGAACTGCCAAAACATCTCGAACAATTTTTGATAAAATGGAATATTTGTAGTCATTCATTTTCCACCAGTACAATATCTCACAATCATCTTTATCTTCTGTAATCTTGTCAGACAAATAAGAAGTCAAATTATTCTCCATTTCCAATTAACTTTCTTCTTCTCTCAATCTCTTAAAAGTTATTCACGGATCATCTATTTCTTCGTCCACCCCAGGATCATCTTCATTTATAGTGACAGTCTTTGATTGTTGATAATCATTAGTACTATGACTACCTTGAGGTGAAGTGTTATGTGATTTGTAAAAGTCATATAGACGATACAAAATATAATTTGACACTCTCAACCATATCCTTAACCACATCACTATCATAAACATTGGAAAGACAATAATTCAAGTACTTTAACTTGTACCGAGAATCAATCACCATAGCCACAAACATCAATTTATTCATTTTTTCAACCGAACCCCAATACTTATCAAATTTTGTATTCATATTCATAGCCATCATACTCAGAAGAGAGTTGGTATTGTTGCTCCATTTGTTTAAAGAAAACTGAATTTTATTAATTTCCTTATAACCAACATTAGAAGTCACATAAGAAGATCCACTTATCGTTGTGGTGGTTTCATAAAACCTTTTTAAAAACTTAATAAATACATCTATAGTCAACCAATCAGATGTACTTGGGGGCCCAATCTTTTATTTCCATGGTCATCTTCGTCGAAGTAATCAACAAAATCTAAGTCCTCTTTCTCCTCCTCTAAAGTTCTAAAAGCTTTCTCAAATTTAATTGCATGTTCAAACATTAAATAAGTAGAATTCCACCTAGTTGCCACATCTAAACAAACAAAAGTCTTACACTGAATTTTTTCTTGTTTCACACAATTTAAAATTTTCCATTCTCTTAGATGATAATCGAACTTATCTCATAACATTACAAACACTGGCAATAGAATCATGTATATCTTTCAGTCCATCATTCATAAAAAGATTAATAATGTAGGCACAACACCTCATGTGTAATAGTTCTCCATCTAAAACAACCGATTTCTAACTTTTAAGTCTTCTCTTAATATAAGAAATAGCCACATCATTATAACTTGCATTATCAACGGTGATGGGAAAAAAAAAAAATTTCAATCCCACATTCCAACAAACAACTCTCAATCATCTTCCCAATTGTCTCCCCTTATGAGTAGCAACTTGATAAAAACTCAAAATCTTCTTATACAAAACCTATTCAGAATCAATAAAATGTGCAGTGATGACCATGTAATTCACATTTTGTAGCGAAGTCCATGTGTCGGTAGTAAGACAAACTCTTTGAGAGCTTTTAACTAGGAATGATTTCAACTTTTCTTTCTCCTCAAGATAAAGTTGATATTCATCTCTAGCAATTGTGACTCTCGATGGAACATCAAACTTAGGACATGAAACACTACAAAAATGTCTAAAACCCTTTGTCTCAACAAATTTGAACGGCAACTCATTCTTAGCGCATGCTAGTCCACACGCTTGTTGGCTAAACAATGTCGTCACAAAATTAGTAGCCTTGTTTATATATATATTCGGGTCGGGTTGGGTCAACCCGACCTTGAAAGTGAGTAACCTAAGACCTGACCCGAATTTTAAATTTTTGAAAATTTTTAACCCAACCCAACCCAATCCTTACGGTTTGGGTTGGGTAGTTCAGGTTGGTCGGGTTATTGAGTTTTTTGAACACTTTGCATTGATTTATCATGCAATGTAAGGATGTGTGGATGCGATGATCATGCAAGTTTTCCTAACAAAGCCCAAGTATAAGTTTCTTAGGGTCCCAGGGTCGAATGTAGGAATTACTAAATAGATATGCGATGGAGCGATGAAAGGGTGTGTTGTAACAAGTATGCGATGAAGGGGTTAAGAATAGATTTAGCTAGCAATTCTTAAATTTTATACAAGTCATGCGATCATGCTATACACAAATATTAAGCACTACATTTCTCAATGCATAATGCCACATTTCCTACTTCTAGGATGCATGCAATGTGTATGGAATGTAGCAGATAGAACTTATTTCTAAGTCTCTACTCTTGCTTAGGCGATCTAATCCGACTCTCTCAGCCTAGATTCTATCTTTAGACTACTCTCTCAAGTACTCCAAATGATGAATGAAGCATACATAAGACAAGATGATCGAATAAAGTGCATAGCTTAAGTCATACCAGCTAAGTACTTCTCAACCCATTCACAAATTTAGTTACTCATGCATGGTGGGGAGAGATTGATCATAAATTGAAATGAAGTTTCCATTTTTTGCAAACAAAATGTTGAGTATAAAACAATAAATGTTGTAAGAAGTATCAAGCCAGGTAAGCAATGTCTTGCTTCCTCGGGTTTTATACTACTCTTATCACAACTCTTTCCCCAATTGTAGAATCTTGCTCTCGTAATGGTTGGGTGTCTTTCCTTCATGCTGTTTCTAGCAGTCTCTCAACCTTTCAGAATTTCCTCTCAAGAATTCCCTTCCCTCGGCTTCTCCTTGTCTCCTCGCGTACTCCTTTTCTGGTTTGGTAGCATTGGGTATTTATAGACTTCTCGGCAAAGCAATTCTTCTCACTAATGATTGCATGAATGGGCAGCATTAATTTCCATACCTTCTACGCTGTCTGATAGTCACTGGAAGTTCAATATATTTGCAACGGTATGGTCTTTCAATGGTCGTCAACTGTATTTCTGAATTGACCATTATCAGCTTTACATCCCATCATGTTTCATTATGCTGTCGCCTTTATGTAAGGTTTTTACGTGATCATCTTTAAGGTACCCTTAGATCGCAAATTCAAGCGCGATATCGCATTGTGCCCTTGGATCGCAAACTCAAGCACGTCATCGCATTGTACCTGCACAGAATAACGCAATTTAATTGTTTTTATGCGATGAGCGTTAGCGATTGCAATTTTCTTTTAGTTTGTCGCATTCAATTGTAATATTGCCTATTTTACCATCGCTTTCTCCTATTGTTTCAATAATTTGAGCTTTAATAACTTGTATTTCTACCAGTTATCACACCCCCAAATTTAAAACAATGTTTGCTCTCAAGCGTAAACTAAAAATTTCTCAAAATTTCAATCGCCTTCACCTGCCTAGGCTTCCCATGGTGCTTTATTCAAATCGCTGAACAAATGCCTTATTAATTTCTATCCTAATATCTTTCTAGAATATTTCTAACCTTTAAGGACTACGAGCTCAATCTTCAAAAAAAAAAAAAAAAAAAAAAACAAATTTACTCATTTCCCAGGATATCGCATCATTTATTTCAAATTTTATCAAATATGGCGATGCATATAAAGACTTACTTGGAGGAGAAAGGATTTCTTAAGCCTAGCGACAAGCTCTACTTGCAAAGACTTTTCCAACCGTCGCCTCGACCACCCGTTGGCTACATCAAATGTAATCGGTACATAATAGAAGATGAGGTTCCTAGAACAAGGAATACAAAATGTAATTTTAGATTTTATTTAAAGAAGATGTAAATCTGATATCTCTGGAAAGAAGTATTATAGTAGAGATAGATGATCTTGATTTTATGGAATTGCTCACTTATTCTTTCTGTTAAGCAATGTAATGTAGATATGAAGTCAAATTGGAAATGCTTCCGACTTGTAGACCAAACTGAAAATTTACCTCCATAATTCAATATTTATTTGGAAATCTGTGATGGATAGCATTTCAAAATATAGCATATTTTATCATGATTTAGAATTATGTTGGATTTATTTTAGTTGATATTCTAGTCAAAGCAATCAAATTGACTGATTTTAAATCATTGCCTAGTATGGTATATTTGATGTTAACATACCATTTTGGTTCTTGTGTATGTACTTTTGATTATCCAATTTTAGCACATATTTTATCAATAAATCTTAAACTTAGGTTAATTTATTGTCGATTTTAAAAAATTATTATTAGCTTTTTTTCACTATACATTTTGAAAACATATTTATTATAGTATAATTTCATTAATTAAGGTCTTGTTTTATAATTATTTAGGTCTCCATCAGTAACTATTATGTTTTGTCTTTTGTTTTTAAAATTAAGCCTATAGAAACTATTTCTATCCCTAATTTTCTTCATTTGTTATCTACTTTTATCAATGGTTTAAAAAATGAAGCCAAATTTCAAAAACTAAAAAATGTAAATTTGAAAAACTTGCTATCGATTTTAGAATTTGGCTAAGAATTTAATCATTGTACAGGAAAAATGCAAATCATTGTAAGAAAGGTAGAGAAAATGTCCCTAGTTTTCAAAAACCAAAAACAAAAAATGAAATGGTTTAAAAATGGGGACTTAGTTTTTAGTGTTTGAAAATTAAGTCTATAAATACACATTCTACTTATCTATAATTTTTGTTTGTTTTGTTATATATTCTTACCTATATTTTAAGAAATCAACCATTTTTTGAAAACTAAAAAAAAAAAAAAAAATAAAATTTATTTTTGTTTTTGAAATTTAACCCAGATAAAACATCTTAATTTTAAAAAATTATCTCAAAACATTATAGAAATTGAGATAAAATATGCTTAATTTCTAAAAATAAAAAATTAAAAACTAAATTTTATCAAACAAGACCTAAAATTTTTACTGAATGGATTAAAGTTTTAAACTCATAATTATCAATCTAAATCATAATATCTTGTACGATAATTTTTCTCTTTTGAAAAGATAATAATAATTTTGTTTTAATTTTTTATGTTATGAAATTTATAATTTTTGCCTCGATTTGATATTTTAATTTTAGATTTGTTTCAAATGTAGTAAAATGAACTTAAATAATTTACAAATATAGCAAATTATTTTCAAATTATTTTCATTTAAAATATTTTTTTCTTTATTTTCTTTTTAAAAAAATATCTATTTTTTTTTTATTCCCTCCGTTTCAAGTAAGAGATTTGATAAACAAATCTTTTTCATACCATTTGGAAAGATGAGAGAGGAATGGCACAAAACAACTTTTTAAACTTCTAAATTTTCATTTAATAATTCACAAACAATTTCTAAAACAACTTGATAAGATACGTAAAATTAAAGAATATTAAAACCATAATAAATTTAATAATAAATTTGTGGATGACCCACTCTTACTACATGTGGAAAGGAAGTCAAGGGTAACCACATGGGCTCCAACTCATAATTTCATTCACTTTGACTAAAATAATATACATTTTTTATTCATTACGTAGCTTTCAAGGAGAGAGCAACAAGAAAATGATGAAAGTGCTCTTTCAACGTGTTGAAGAAGATGAAGCCAAATAATATATGTGAATCAAGAAGAAACAAGATCAATCACATTCTTTTAATGCTTGATTTTTTTTAGATGAATACAAATAATTTTCACTCATATACTCACTATTGGAATATTTTAAATTTTTTTTTGAAGATTAAAAATATTGATACAACTTTAGAAGTATCATTCAATTTGTTCACCCATTATAATTATTGACACCATAAACTCACGCAGGCCTTGAGTGCTACTTCAACCTACTATTTTGGTCTAGACACATCATTTGAACGAATTTGCAAGATTACTTGCACTAGTGTGATGTCGAGCTGAGTATACTTCAATGTCTAAGTTAGTATACAAAATATTTAACTCTAAGCACACATAAAATTGCTTACACATTGAGACAATTGACATCGGGTATTTACAAGGCTCATTATTTGACTCCTGCTTGTGGACGTGTGTAATATTAGAATAAGTATTGCCCTCAAGGTTATAGAGTGCTTGTAGCAAACTCGGCTTGATCATTTTTCCTTTGATGAAACTACATGAGTTCAGTTGGTCGACCTAAAACTCGATAGTTTGACCATGCACGTACTCCTATGCAAGCTTCTATTCTATTTTTCATTAGGCTTATATCTGTCCTGGACTTGAATCTTGCCTTAGGCAACCCTCAACGATAATTTTCTAATAATCAACACCCATGCAAATTCCTTCGACTTGGGAACCAATAGGAGGAGTCCACGTCAGCAAAAGGGATGGGGGGTTGAAGGAAGCAAACGTAGGTATTGGATTGGATTGGAAGTGTGGTTCCATTTCAGGAACAGAAGAACAAGAGAGAGAATAGAATATGGGATGCGATGCTCTTCCACGCGCGAAACCGATGGAATGGAATTGGAAAACTGACGATTCTGAGTGAATTTAGTGCGCAACAGTCGCTAAACGCTACCCTTGTCCAGATTCTTTCATTCCTTTCTTCAATTCCTTCTTCTCTATTGCCTTCCATCACTCTTCTCTCTTCTGGGTTTTCTCTCTTTTTTCTCTTCTGGGCGTTGATTTTCTCTTCTGGGTATTGTTTCTTTCTCTCTCTTTGTTAATTTATTTCGTGTTTCTTTGTTATTTGTTCTTAATATCACGATTCATTGCAAATGTACATTTCTTTATTTGTTATTTGTTATTTGTTCTTAAAAAATGTGTTTCTTGGTTGTTTGGAACTTTGGGGCTGATTTTGTATCTGTATCGTTAATGGATTGAAATCTAGTTATTTAATCGTGGTAGTTCTTATGAATCCATTAACATGGTAATTCAGAACAATTGTGGCGAATGAAATTTGTGAGCAGTAACATCTTTGTCCATGGTCATTGTGCATTTCGCTTTATTCTTTTAGCTGTATGATTACTCCATTTTTTAAGCTGAAGAGAGAAATGGACTAAGAATTGTGGAAGGTAACACGACATCCTTTAGATTGTACAATAATCGAAGGATATGTTCTGGCTTTAAAAAGAAAGGTTTCCGACGTTCTAAGTTAATATTAAAGTTCAGGAACAATTAAAACGGAGTTGGAGATGGAATGTGCAACCATCAATATTATGTAGAATATCTTTTATGGCCTGTAAGAAGCCACGGACCCCTTCATTACCAACCAATGGTTTTATCTCGCTAATAGTAGCATTTATGAGTAGAAACAAAACCTTTTTAAAAGTAACAAAAGATAATAAAACTGACAAACTGGTCATTGGAGAATAGGTTCTAAATTTCTAGTACAGGCACTGAGCATACATAGAACATCCACAAATAACACACAAATATACAAATATACAGTGTGAGGTTTTTCAGAGTACAAGGTATTGGCTTGGCAACGTCCACAAGAAAGTTGGGTGGGGGCTGGCAAGCAATCCACTTTTGGAATTTGAGATTAATCAAAATAAAGAGTCATGTATAAGAGTTACTCATGTTTATACCTTAATAATTAAATTTCATCATGTTTCCAACCATTTCACCTGTCAAAATAAGTACAGTAACAGAAAAGAAAGTACTCTTTGAAGACCAAGAAGCAGAAGTGCCTTGTGGGAGGATAACTAAAGAAACGTTCTGTTTTTTCATTTTCTATGGTAAATTTAATAAAAAAATTCTTTATTAAGTATATGTGTTGTTTCTCATGAATGGCTGATAAATCAAGCTTCCTTTCTGTTCTCCACACCCACCCACCTCCTAGCTAGAATTGACAACTTCGGATTCTTAAGGTACGATATTTATTTCAACATCAACCAATATGGAATCTCTTCTTTCATTTATAGGATTATGATATTGATGGATAGCTTTTGTGCCCATATAAATTGCAAGATAGAATGAACACTATAAATATGGCCGTAAAAATATTGCAGTAACAAAAATTAAAAGTAGACTGTGCACAAACAAATAGCATTTTATATTGTTATATATGATAGAGGGAATAGATTTTACTAGTTTCTTCTTCAAGAGAAAAATGAGTTCTCTTTTTGAGGTGATTGAAGAGAATATGAACCATGAACACAATTTCCCTCTGGATCCAAGCCACACATTGCCATAGAGCTATTAGGATGCCGAATAAGATTCATATTGAATTCCCCTTCTAGAAAACCTATAATAGATTAGATTTTGGAATCTTATCTAGTTTTATGAAATGTTTTAGAAGTTAAGATGTTATTAGACAAGGACATTATAGTCAGATGACTTGGTGACCCTTTCTCCCTATGCACGCCTTACTGGCAAATATGGCTATAAATTTACAAGAGATGGGGTTTTCTGTTGTCCTATTTTATTTTTGTAAGAAATGATGCCTCTTTATGTGGAATTTTCACCCCCTACTATGGTCAGTGCCATTTTAATACGCCTTCTAAGTTCGCTCGTGGTTACCACTTAACATCTGGAGCGAGCGAAAACAAGTTTAACTTTTGCATACATAAGCTACTAGGTAATTGAATCTGGACTTGACGGAGAGTGCTGGGTACAGTGTTGAGCCAGATGCTTTTATTGGTGTCGTGGTGGGTCATCTGAATTTGATTCTATTAAATAATGAAATCAAAGATACCCAGAGAATTTCTAGGAACAATTTCTTTTCTCATGGCGTTTTTGTTGTTCAAATTCATGATCGTCACTTCCAGTCAAGTTGTGGTAACTCAAGATTTTCCTCCAACCTTTTTTTTTTTTTTTTTTTTTTTCTCAAAACTACTTGTCATGTTATATGAGATAATATTCAGTCTTAAGTTCTAACCATTCTTGTAATTTCTCGATCAATCATTTATTTTCTTATATTCCAGTCTCCTTGTTCAATCGCCATATGCCATAAAATTTTCTGGACAGTTATTTTGGTCCAATTTTTCTCTTGCTTATTGGTCTGCTGAAAAAAGGTGGTATACAAATATGTTTTTTTTTTTTTTGGGCAAAGCAGCAGATAGACTCATTTATAGTCTTTACAAAACTGTCTCCCTCATTCTGGCTAAAATTTCTTAATTTGTTTTGTGGTTTACGGATGTGTGCCTTTCAGGTTCAAATCTTAGGGGGTCGGCTCTTTTATTTTCTAACTATGGATCCTATGGATGTGGCCCACTTTGTAGAAGTTTGCAAGTATTGTAAACTACTACAAATGGTAGATCCTGACCATTCATGTGGAGACGTGGAGTGGAAGTGTCCTATACAAAGAGTTTGTATAAGACCTGAACCACGAGATGACTAGACTCTATATATAACACTGTTGATACTAGAGACTTACATCTCACCTAAACGACCATAGGTGACACGACCTCAATCCTGAGTGTTTTGGGAACTCTTGCCTTTGAGGGTGGTCCTTTGATTAGTATGGGTGAGAGTGATTACCTTTTTGGGGAGTTGTCTGATCTGAGAGCTGGGAACTCAATCCACAAGATGAAATTCACTTCTTTCCTGAAGCAGGGATAAGTAAAGAGATTGCTCCCCTAAGGGCTGATTCTGGGGTTTGAACATAGTGGCCATGTCACACCCTACCATGGGCCCGCACTCCTGAGCCTGAGAAGAAGTGTGAGGGACCGCAGATACCACCTTTTTGTGATACCTACTGTCCAACTGAACCTCTTTACAACGCTTAGTAAACTTTAAGTCAAGGAGATAACAACAACTGAATAAGTAGGCCCATTTTATTACTACAATGTAACTTTTATACGACTCCAAGACTTAACTACAAAGTTTACATTAACAACTGTAAAACCCTCCAGAAGTGTAACTATGGCTTATGGTAGATCTTGACCTTAGCAGCACCCTAGAACTTCTCACCTTTTGCTACTTGAGAAGAAAAACATGAAATAACAGAATGAGTTTCACAAAGCTCAGTGAGTGGTAAGCAACTTCTAGAGTTTATTTCAACTCATAAATAACAAGCATATCATAAATACGAGATTACATTCAAACCTCAACCTTGAATGAGTCTATTCTCAACTCTATTTACACGCACGGTAGATAGCTAAACTAATAACTACTTAGAATGAGTATGTTGTCTACCTACACACACGGTAGATAGTTAACTGTTACTAAACTTAAATGCTTACTCTTTTATGTTTCCTCTATGTCTCTTATATGCATATAGTTCCCCGCGCATGGGCTCAGAAGCTAGGCCCGTCGGCCCTCTGACCATCTCATACGAGGATCCTCCCACAGGCTCAGGAACTAGGTCTATTGACCCCTGACCATCCCGATCACATAATCTCATTCTCATGCTAGGTACTCATTCATAACATAAGCATATACAATTTACTCTAAAAGATATGCTTTAAGACTTAAAGGAAAGTACCACTCACCTTGGTAATGATAGGAATCTTTCTCTCAAGAAGTTCCTTGATCACCTCGGGCTCCCTTTTGAACCCTAAGATCCAGATTCAATTTAAAGCTCAGATTACTCATAGTTCTAAGATTTATCTCGAGATACATGCTTCTAAAAACATGCTATAAAATGTCTTAGGAAGCTTACCTCAAAATATTAGCTCATAATTCCTCGTGGTTTGGCCGGAATCTTCAAAACATGAAGACTGGCTCAACTTACTCGTCAGCTAGACCCTTCTGCCTTTTTCTCATCCTACAGCCTGATTCCTTGGAGCTTCTTCTCCGTCAGCCCTACCCTGAAAACTAGACTCTCATAGCTTTCAGGTGGCTTTGAAATCACTCCAAATGCACGAGTATTCTGGGAGAACTCCTCGTCCCAAGTTGATGTTACTTCCTGACCTTTCTGTCCGACAACATCTTCCCCTCTTGGAACCCCTTGACCAACGCATGGTCTTGCTACCAATGCATGCGTTCTTCATCAACGCGTAGTCTCTTCCTATTCAGCCTTCATACACTCTTCTGAATGTCCTTTGAGGAGAATTTGAGTTATGGTCTGAAGTCTTTGGCCCTATTTATAGGCGTCCAAGATTACTCTAAGGCCGACACCTCTTACTTGGTCGCATGTCCAAGTGTCTTTTCCTTACACTATTACCGCAATCTTGCGTCAGCGCAAGCCAAGGTGTCTTGCTCCCCTTTTACCAATGCATAACTCTCAATTTTGCATGTCTTCTTGTGCATCCACCTCATATGCTTATAGCTTAAGACTTCTTCCTAACAACCCATATGTCTGGATGACGTCCTTGAATGCGTCCATCCATCCTCATATGCGTTCATCTAACCACAAATGCGCCCATCCAATTGCCGCAACATTCCTATGTCCGGACACCACCAATTAGTGCATGCTTCGCATGCCTTGGATGTCCTTGGCTCCTTAGATTTCCTTGGCTCATAGCACGTCACCAACGCATAACAACCTTTGGGTCGACTTGGTTCTCAACTTAACACCTTAAGGAATAGCTCACCATCGCATAATGTTGCCGCATCCATCACGTAGCACTGCCACATGCCACCAACGCATAGCACCGCCACATGACACCAACGCATAGTATTGCTGCATGACATCAACGCATAGCGTTGCCGCATAGCATCGCCGCATGCCTCCATCGCGTAGTGTTGCCGCATATCCAACGTGTCGCATCACTGCATGCCCTCGCATAACATTACTGCATGCCCTTACATAACATCACCGTATGCCCTCGTACCGCATGCCCTCACGCCACATCATCGCATGAGGAGCGGGAGAAATTATTGGAATTCTATGAAAGAGTCTCGGGACCTTCGCACCATATACTACCAACGCATTCCTTCGGCCACATACCTTCGGCCGCATACACGGTCAATGTATGCGTGTCCAACGTCCAGCGCCCTTGGATGTGCAACTTGAGGCTGCCGCATGCGTTTTTCTAACCTCTCAAGACATAGGCTGTCGTATGCTTGTCCCCGCATAGCCTTTCCTATCAGCCATACTTCAGCCTCTTTCAACGCCCAAACCTTTCAAAGGTTCATGGCCAACGCATGGCACCACACCAACACAAGGCTAACGCATTGTCTAGTACTTAGGTCATTTCTGCCTTGGCTTTCAACGCATAATTCCTTTTTGGCATTATACTTAACCAAATTTTTACTAGTTAAGGCTTATCTCAAAGCTACTTAACAAATCTATTTAAACACTTAGAATTTTCCTTCACTTCAACATAGGATTTAACTTTCACCTAGTTAATCCCTTTTATTTCCTGCTTAAGTAGGAAAAAATGGAAATCCAGGTTTCACAGGCCACAACTTCTCTTTGGAAGAGAAGACTCAATCATAGTAGGACTATGACTTATGTTCATTAGAGGGATCAATAGTACTTAAGGAGACAGACGTAACTACAAGGACATAACGGTTATTGGCCCAGCTGTACTTACGAGCGATCTTTGAAGGGGTATCACACTGTTGATTGGTTAAGATAGACACATAATATATCTGTGGTAAGGAGAGTCCAGCTGTCGGTCTTTAGTGGAGTGCCTGGCAGTTAACGGATGGTGGATCCCGTGACTAAAGAGTTTAGTCGGTTGTTCACGTACTGTTGGAGTTTCGAGCTACAGGTCCATGAGGTTCTCTTGGTAGCTCAATGAATTCAGTTGAGGATCAGTTCTTGGCGTTGATTTGAAATGTTCAAATTGACAAAAGGTATTTTGATTATATATGACATAATCGGTATGATATATAAGATACATCTAGTGGAGGATTGATGTAATGAGATTTACATCAAGTACCATGGAATAGAAAAAGAACTATGGTTTATATGTTTCATGAGATGAAATATTAAAACTATAGGTTATAAATATAGTATGATAAGTTGGTTATCATTTATATTTATAATAATATTAATTATTGGATAATTAATTATTTTTCTTTAATAACCAAGTGAGTGAGTGGTTATTTAATTCATGGTAACCGTGAGTTTAAAAGGAAAATGGTTTTCCTATTTTCAAGATGAGGTTTTACAAAAGATTGAAAAAGTTTTTTGAGTTTTCTCTCTCACGCAAAAGAAACTCATGTAGTCGTCAAGTAAATATGAATTTACTAAACGACGGTTGGGCGAGCTAAACGATCATGCAGTATTTACTAAACGATTGCATAGTTTTGCTAGATGATCGTTAGCCTAAATTAAACGATCGTGTAGAGTCTGTAGGCGACAGACCGAGTTAAACGATGAGCTAAATGATCGCATAGCTTTTGCTAGATGATCGCTTAGCTTTATCTAAACGATTGGGCATCGACCTATACGATAGGTCTCCGTCATCTCCTACTTGCCCAGTCGTGTACGCGATCGGTGTTTCCTCCTTCGTCTGCCTCATACCAAGTCTGAATAGAGTCCACCCTCTAGATTCTCACACCGATAATACCAAGGTAGCCTTGTTGGTAGTGTCAGACTCAACTCGACACCGTCGAGGTTTTCTGGAGGTCGTTCATGGTGTTGTGGAGGCCGTTCGTGTTGCTGAAGAGTTCGTGGCCGAGGCAATCACTGAGGACAAGCACGGTGTTCGTGCTGCTGTGTTGCGGTCGTGTAGATCGAGCATTCGAGGTTGCTGATTGAGTGGTCGTGCATCGGAGTGTGGAGACGCATCTACAAATGTTCATATAGTTTTCCCTTTGAGCATTTGTAATTAATCATGCTGTAATTTCTTTATGAATGGTATAACCGTTTGTTCGAAGTCGACTATAAATGCATTGTTCATTTATGATTGTGATTTGGAATAACCTTACTTCCGTTGCTCATGAAAATCTCAAATTCTGATTTCCTTCAGCCCGAGACGGGAAGATCAAAGGTACACTTGAAGAATCCATTTTTTTGCTCCTTAAAAGCACTTGCAGATAGAATAGAAATGAAATGTTTGTTATCAGGGAAATTCTTCTCATCTAAAAAAAAGCACTTGCAGATAGAAATGAAAATGAACAATCACATTGCATTGCAGGTTTTACCAGGATCGATGACCCCTACGAACCGCCTCTGAACTACGAGGTACTATATCATAAACAATGCATTTTTATCAAATCCTTGTTCAACATTTTCATTTCTTTAGCAATGTCAAGTCTGTACCTGATGCTTTTCCTGTTTGAATTAAGGCAGAATGATGGAGTTTGCCCAACCCCATATGCTATGGCGATGCAGATAGTGACTTACTTGGAGGAGAAAGGATTTCTTCAAGCCTAGCGACAAGCTCTACTTGCAAAGACTTCTCCAACCGTCGCCTCGACCACCCGTTGGTTACATCAAATGGTTCGATCTCTGATGGCAAATATGTTAAAGAATAGACTGATAGGTAATCAGTACATAATATAAGATGAGGTTCCTAGAACAAGGAATACAAAATGTAGTTTTAGATTTTTTTTTTTAAAGAAGATGTAAATATGATCTCTCTAGAAAGAAGTATTATAGTAGAGATAGATGATCTTGATTTTATGGAATTTCTCACTTATTCTTTCTGTTAAAGCAATGTAATGTAGATATGAAGTCATATTGGAAATGCTATAATTCAATATTTATTTGGAAATCTGTGATGGATAGCATTTCAAAATATAGCATATTTTATCATGATTTAGAATTATGTTGGATTTATTTTAGTTGATATTCTAGTCAAAGCAATCAAATTGACTGATTTTAAATCATTGTCTAGTATGGTATATTTGATGTTAACATACCATTTTGGTTGTGTATGTACTTTCGGTTATCCAATTTTAATACATGTTTTGTCAATAAATCTTAAACTTAGTCCCTCTTATTAGTTTATTGTTGATTTTTTTAAAAAATATTATTTAGCTTTTTTTTCACTATAAATTTTGAAAACATATTTATTATAATATAATTTCATTAATTAAGGTCTTGTTTGATAATTATTTAGGCATCGATCATAGATACTATTTCTACCTCCAGTTTTCTTTATTTTTGTTATCTACTTTTATCAATGGTTTAAAAAATCAAGCCAAATTTCAAAAACTAAAAAAAGTAGATTTGAAAAACTTGCTATTGATTTTAGGATTTGGCTAAGAATTTAATCATTATACAAGAAAAATGAAAATCATTATAAGAAAGGTAGAGAAAATGTCCCTAGTTTTCAAAAACTAAAAACAAAAAATGAAATTGTTAAAAAAGGGGGTCTTAGTTTTTAGTGTTTGAAAATTAAGTCTATAAACACGTATTTTACCTATCTATAAATTTTTTTTTTTGTTATATATTTTTACCTATATTTTAAGAAATCAAGTCAATTTTTTAAAACTAAAAAGAATTAAATTTTATTTTTATTTTTGAAATTTAACTCAAAATCCAAATAGATAGATAAAACATGCTTAATTTTAAAAAATTATCTCAAAACATTATAGAAATTGAGATAAAATATGGTTAATTTCTAAAAATAATAAAATTTAAAACAAAATGTTATCAAACGAGATCTAAAATTTTTACTCTATCGAATGGATTAACGTTTTAAACTAATAATTATCAATCTAAATCGTAATATCTTGTACGATAATTTTTCTTTTTTGAAAAGATAGTAATAATTTTGTTTTAATTTTTATGTTATGAAATTTATAATTTTTGTCTTGATTTGATATTTTAATTTTAGATTTGTTTCAAATGTAGTAAAATGAATTTAAAAAATTTACCAATATAGCAAATTATTTTCAGATTTTTTTCATTTAAAATATTTTTTCTTTATTTTCTTTTTTAAAAAAATCTCTTTTTTTCGTATTTTTTTATCCCTCCGTTTCAAGTAAGAGATTTGATAAAAGAATCTTTTCCATAGCATTTGGAAAGATGAGAGGAGAGTGGCACAAAACAGACATGTGAAACTTTTTAAACTTCTGAAGTTTCATTTAATAATTCACAAACAATTTCTAAAACAACTTCATAACATACATAAAATTAAAGAATATTAAAACCATAATAAAATTAATAAAAACTATCTATTAAGACTTGATTTCTTCGTTATTCATTTTCAAAATCAGCCCCAGCAATTCAGAATGCATATCAAACTCAACATAATTACAATCTACGCTCTCCATCACATTAAAGGTTCATAAATCCAATCTTCTTCTTCGTTTAGAAATCGATCAACATTGGAATAGCATTCACAGATAACCCTAGAAATTTCCATCACATATAATCCACAATCATATCAATTTCTCTGTTTAAGCGCCAGACACCCCATGAATTTGGCCGAAATCATGACTAATATAGTCATTCAAAGATTCACATATTAAGAAAGCTAATTTGTAGTTTACCTTCACACTATTGTAATGCATAAATAAATTTCGTTTTCTATAATAGACAAGAAGGCTCCAATGAGAATTGTCATTGTTGACAGTGAAGAAGATGAGTTTCTTCTTTTGAAGGTCTAGGAATTCAATTGTGGATATGAAATTGTCCAAGTCGACAACATTAGCTAACAAAAATGAGAAGCTCGTTGGAATTAGGAGGATTTCATCATATTGGTAGTAAGTAGAGAGATGAACAAAGTATAAATCAATTACAATGACATTTAAATAGTTTTGATCTTCAAGATCTTGCAAATCTGATCTTCGAAGCACAACATTTTTGTAGGTAAGAACTTGGGTCCTCCATTTAGAAGCTTGAGAATAATTTTATGTGGAAAATTCTAAAATCGTGGATAGAAAAGATGACTTGCTAGAAACTAGAAAAATTTTACTTGTACAATCTTACAATGAAATTCTTTTCTTACTCTCAAACAAGAGAATATAGGACAATTTGAAATTAAAGGTATAAACTACTTTTATACTACCTAGGATGATCTTCTTATGTATTTTAGAAGTAGGAATCAGTTATTTTATTATTTGTTTAACAGAGTTAATTTACTAATTTCGTTTTCTTTTTCGGAAGGAACTTTGACAAATTAAATTATTTCATTCGGCTTTTTATTGGATAAAAATAAAATTTAAATTTTGTTCAAAAAAATTAGACGTGTATTCGAATTTTGGAGGCAAATACAAAATCGATTTGTTAAAAAAAATAATTGTTATGATACCTTTTTCTATCTATTATTTTCTGAAAAATATGTTTTTTTTTTTTTTTTTTTTTTTTATCAAACATCAAATGAAAAATTGACACTAACCAATTTTGACTTAAAAAATAAAAAGAAAAATACAACCAAATTTTGAAGATTATAGTTTATAAGTAAGTGAGTGATTAATTATTATTATTATGAATTAACCACAAATAGCTAGAATATGTTATATTATTAAAATAATCTGAATAAACACGTGAGAAAAGAAATAGTCTAAAGAGTCATTTGGTTTAAGGTATTATGGATGTCTAAAAAATAATAATGTTTGATGTCTGTAAATTAAAGATAACTGTGTTTGTATTTGGTTATGTATGGAAATTAGAATAAGATGTCTAAGTATGTGTTATACTTTTTTGTCATTATAAAATATAAAATTAATCAAGATCAATTTCAATAATTAATTTTTGTTTGTTAATTTTTTTTTATTACATCAAGTTATTAAATCAATTTTAAGTCATTATAATTCAATTAAATTTATCCACTCACCCTCCAATTTAATATATTTATTATCAGTTATTTTTTGTATTGCACGTTTATATTATCAAATTTTAATAAGAATAATATTGGTAATGAATTTAAATATTTATTTTATTTCTTTTTTTTTTTTCTATAGTTTTGTTAACTGAAGAGTTAATTAGCACATTGATTAATGATAGTTACAAGTCTTATATATATAAAAAGAAGTTGATATAAACTAGGGGTGTACATGGTCCGGGTTGAGCCGGATTAGAAGAATTTTGTGGACCAACTCAAAAATTCGGGTTGGCTAATAATGAACCCTATTGGTTCATTTTTGAAGTGTCAACCCAACCCAAAATTTTCGGATTGGGTCGGGTTGGGTCGGTTTTTTTTTATTTTGAATGTTTTTTTCGTTAGTCTCTTTTCTATTGAACAATTTGATTTTTGTGGGTCAATAAACTTTCATATTTAAAAAAGTGAACTAATTCTAAAAATATTACACCAATTAATAAAAATTTAATATAAAAAACATGTAATCTATGCGAAATTTTAACATTTACATTAAAATATAACCACCATAAATTCAATATAAACTTCAAAAGAAACTTCCTCAAATAATTCAATTCAAATGTTCAAGTTCAAAGTCTCTACTCAAAATATTCAAAGTCTACATTCAAAATAAAAACAAAAAGTCCAAGTTTAATAATGACTATTGGCCTATTACATAAAATGCCAAGTTCAATAATAACATTCAAAAGCTTCAAGTTCAATAATAACATTCAAAAGCACCATGAGACATGATGAATGACTTGAGTGAGTTTTCTTCTTCATCTTTGGTCTTTTCACTTCTCAATTTCTGAAAAAATTACAAATTAATTAAATCAAGAGGATCATAATAATATTTGATCTTATAGTAGTAAATCTTACCATTAAAATATCATTATGCTCCAAATCCAATTCCTTATTTCAAAGGGACATAAGATGATGGGCTCTCTACAAAACAAATCATGCAAAATTAAATATATTAATTATTTGAGCATAATACATGTTAGATATGTATAATAAACAGTTTAGATATGTACAATAAAAAATTCATTTAATTACCTGACTCAATATTTTCATAAGTTTTTAACTCTTCAAGTTGTGGATGGAGATCTAGTAACACTTAGCCGCCACGAATCCAATTTTGTGTACATATCAAGGCCTCCATTGTTTTTGGAGTCAAAGAACTTCGAAAGGAATCAAGAATCCTTCCTCATGTACTAAGATTCAGAAGCGACTGTAGATATCAGAACTGCCAAAACATCTAAAATGGGATATTTGTAGCCATTCATTTTCGACCAGTACAATATCTCAAAATCATCTTTATCTTCTATAACCTTGTTAGACAAAAGTCAAATCATTCTCCACTTCCAATGAACTTTCTTCTTCTCTCAATGTCACACCCCGTTCCAAGCCCGCACTCCTGAGCCCGAGGAGAGGCATGATATTAACTGATGCTACTTTGGTTAACCTACTAGTTTCTTTTAATGACCTTACTGATAATAGTAGAGGAAAATATTACATGTTTTAATTAGAAACTAGTTTACAAATTTAAGTTATATTTATATGAAAGACATTATCCCGAAAATAAATCTCATTTAATACTATTTCTAGACTTGTGGCAGACCTTGACTAACACCGCAACCTGGACTCATTAGCTACCTGCAAGAGAAACACAGAGACAAACCATGAGCTTTACAAAGCTAAGTGAATGGTAAAACAAATACAAGTCTTTTACAAGCATTATCACGAGGTTCCCGCACGAACCTCCACCATACCATGAAGCTTTCACAAGCCCACCTACACACACGATAGATGGTTAACATTTCATAACTAAAAATATCAATATATGTGCACATAGTTCTCCCTTTCATGGGATCAGAAGCTAGGCCCGTCGACCCTCTGACCATCTCATTTCAAGGTTTTTCCATCCCACAGGCTCAGGAACTAGACTCCTCGGTCCCTTGACCATCCTGTAAGGATTTATTTTGGGCTCAGGTTCTAGGTCCTTAGACTCCCTGACCATCCCAACCTCATACACATCTCATAGCATAAACTACATCATATTAATTCACAATATGCTTAAAAGAGTAAAGGAAGAAACCACTCACAGTGATCGAGAACTTTCTTCCTAGTTCACCCGGTTTCCCTTGTTCCTCTGTTGGACCCTATTTCAGGTTTAATTTTAAGTTTAGATTACTCACTCTTTTGGGCCTTATCTAAAGACATTCCCTTCTTAAAAAATGTTTGAAAATGTCTTACTATAATACCTTAAAGTTTCGCCTTGAAATTCCTTGGCGAAAGTTCCAAGTCTCAAGTTTATTCCTCCTAGCCCGACTATCTCCTCACTGGTGAGCACCTCTCGGGTTTCCTTGAATTTGACAACCTTAGAATTAGAATTGCATTAAGACAGCCCTCACACTAAAACTTCACTTAATTTAGAAACTTCTGGTTCAAAAATCACCTGATTTGCACGAATATTTTGAAAAAAGCTTCTTTTTTTAAGTTAGCCTATGCGTCTGTCCACACAACTCTGCTCCCTTTGGCACCTTTGCTTGCACTACTTTCCCTTCTTCAAAAATTTCTTATTCTTTCCTTTCTTTGTGGTTTTTAAGTACTTAACTGGTGTGTGGGTTGAAGTGAGGCATTCTCCCTTTTTTATAGGCGTTCAACCTTTTTCCTTTGCCCAATACCTCTTCCCTTGATTACATCCAAGTGTTTTCCTTATCTCCTGCCAACTCCCAACCTCTTCCACCTCCTGCTTGAGGTGTCTTCACCTTACACTATCAACGCGTCCTCCACATCAACGCAATCTTAAGTGTCCTCTTCCTCTATAGCCAATACTTGAGGCTTAACTTTGCATGTCTGCTTGTGCACCCACCTCATTTTCTTAAGGCCTAAGACTCCTTCCTAGCAAGCCACATGTCTGGATGACGTCCTTAGATGCGTCCATCCTTCATATGCGTTCATCCTTTATATGCGTCCATCCAACTTCATATGCATTCAACTAGGATAATGACCAACACCCTTTCAACGCATATTACCAACGCATTCCTTTGGCCACATATACGCATACCATAGGCCACATCACTGCATGCCCTCGACCGCACACTCTCGCGTAGCAAGGTTGCCGCATGCCACCAACGCATTGCACTGCCGCATGACATCAACACATAGCACCGCCGCATGTCATCAACACATAGCGTTACTGCATAGCATCACCGTGTGACACCAACGCATAGTGCTGCCGTATACCATCGATGCATACCTTCGGCCGCACAACGCATAGCACCATCGCATGATGCCAACGCATAGTGCTGCCGTATACCATCGACACATACTCCTATCGTCGCATGCTACCAACGCAATCCTTCGATCGCAACCCACCGCAACCATCGCAGCCATTGCACCGCATGCATTGTTCTAACCTCTCAAGACAGTGGCTGCCGCATGTGTTGTTCTTGGCCATACTTCAGCCTCTCTCCATGCCCAAGTAACCTCTCAATACTTCATGGCCAACGCATGGCACCACATCAACACATAGTCCAACACTTAGTCATTTTCTCCTTAGCTTCCATCACATGGTTATACTTAGCCAAATCTTCATTAGTTATGGCTTATTTCCAAAGTTATTTAACAAATCCTTTTTATCACTTAGAAATTTTCCTACTCCTTGTCTTAGGATCTAACTCATTCTTAGTTAATCTCTTTTATTTCCTGCTATGAAAGGGAAAATGGAATTCTGGGTTTCATATTTACTCCCCCTTTAAGAAAATTTTGTCCTCGAAATTTAAAGCAATAACATAAACATCTATTATTTATTTATCTCATCCTTTTCAACTTTATTTTATTACATAAGTTTTATTTAAACTTTATATAGGTTCCATTCCCAAGTATTCCTTCCTTGAAAATCAGTAGTCCTTCCAAGCTTGGTTTCCTCCTAAGCTACTGGCCGGATCATTGGTTGGACAGTCTTTACATTGATGACCGGGTTGTTCACATTTTAAGCACAAACCTTCCCTCCCTTCTTGGTCTCTCCAATGACTCTTATGACACCTACGGCAGGGGTAGTCTTTAGTCACGTCAAAGGTTGGTCCCTAGTGACTAAGGAAACGTTGAAACTCTAGGCATTGTTTCCCTTTATGCCCAGCACGTCTACAGATATAGCATTTATCCGTTCCCCTAAAGCATTTTCCAGGGTGATATTTCCCACCTCTATCGCATAACGGGTTCCTTGCTTGACTTGATCCCATCTAGCTAACAATCATTTCATCAGACAAACATACTTTGTTAAAATATATTTATTAATCATAAACAAACATATTTACAAGGAGAAATTTTTATACAACATCTATAAAGAAAAATAGTACACATCTATCTACACTTCGGGGGGTTTTCCCTTGCCTTTGTCCTCCTTCCCTAACTGGGGGCAGTTCCGTTTGTAGTGACCAACTTCTCCGTAGTTATAGCATACGTTTGCCCCTCCATATCAGCGCCCAAAGTGGTATCTCTTACAATTTGAACACCACGAACTTCGGGTGCTGGCTACAGATTCATTAGGCTTGTATACTTCTTCTAGAGTAAGCTCTTTTACTGTCTTCTGCTTCCCGGAGTTGGTCTTACTTATCTTTTTATCTAGAACCCCCAAAGAGTATTTCTGGCTCTTTTCTCACTCCCCCACAGACTCCGTTATTGCTAGCGATCCTAGGCTAGCTTCCACACATAACGTTGTCTCTACTAATTTTGGAAAATCATGCCTATCAGTGTTGACAGTTACGTGTATTCGTATCTCACCTCGTAGCCCTTCCTCAAATCTCCTACATCTTTCAGTTTCATCTAATATTATACTGGCGGTATATTTGCTAAGTTCAGTATATTTTTATTCATACTCGGCTACCGATAGTGAGCCTTGTACGGGTTTCAGAAATTCATTTTTCTTTACATCGTGAAACGTTTGAGGATATAATTGTTTATGGAAGGCTTTTCCAAATTCCTCCCAAGTAACTTCCTCCCATCCCCTTCTTCTATCTTCAAATACGCACCACCAATCCTCAGCTCTTTTCTAGAGTAGGAAAGTGGCTAGGGCTACTTTTCTATCTTCAGGGCATCGCATTACCTTGAAACATTTTTCTATCATCACGAATCAGGCTTTTGCATCTGCTAGGTTTGTGGTTCTTTCAAAGGTCGAGGCTTCTAATTCCTTCAACCGTTCAATACCAAATCGTTTATCGGGATCTACTGACACCCCTCCCAAGTTTTCGGCCAAATACCGAGAAAATTTTCCCAACATTTGCTCGTCACCTCCAGTCTTTGCCTACGGATGACTCGACCCGCCCTGGTCCTCTCCTGTTGTTTTCGATGTAGCATCTTGAGTCCCCACCGGTTGCTTGCGCGGTCTACCACGTGGCATGATTCCTATAATAAACCACACATTTAGACATACTATAGTATTACTATACTCTTCTCTAGTTTACCCTTTCCCAAAACCTTATGCTCTGATACCAAGTTGTCACGCCCCGCCCCGATCCTGCACTCTGAGCCCGAGGAGAGGCATGATATTAACTGATGCTACTTTGGTTAACCTTCTAGTTTCTTTTAATGACCTTACTGATAACAGCAGCGGAAAATATTACATGTTTTAATTAGAAACTAGTTTACAAATTTAAGTTACATTTACATGAAAGACATTATCCCGACAATCAATCTCATTTAATACTATTTCTAGACTTGTGGTAGACCTTGACCAACACCGCAACCTGGACTCATCAGCTACCTGCAAGAGAAAAACAGAGACAAACCATGAGCTTTACAAAGTTCAGTGAGTGGTAAAACAAATACAAGTCTTTTACAAGCATTATCACGAGGTTCCCACGCGAACCTCCACCATACCATGAAGCTTTCACAAGCCCACCTACACATACGGATGATGGTAAACATTTCATAACTAAAAATATTAATCTATGTGCACATAGTTCTCTCTTTCATCGGATCAGAAGCTAGGCCCGTCAGCCCTCTGACCATCCCATTTCAAGGTTTTTCCGTCCTACAAGCTCAAGAACTAGACTCCTCGATCCCCTGACCACCCTGTAAGGATTTATTTTGGGTTCAGGTTCTAGGTCCTTAGACCCCCTGACCATCCCAACCTCATACACATCTCATAGCATAAACTACATCATATTAATTCACAATATGCTTAAAATAGTAAAGGAAGAAATCACTCACAGTGATCGAGAACTTTCTTCCCAGTTCACTCGGTTTCCCTTGTTCCTCTGTTGGACCCTATTTTAGGTTTAATTTTAAGCTTAGATTACTCACTCTTTCGAGCCTTATCTCAAGACATTACTTTCTTCAAAAATGTGTGAAAATGTCTTAACTATAATACCTTAAAGTTTCGCCTTGAAATTCCTTGGCAAAAGTTTCGAGTCTCAAGTTTATTTCTCCTGGTCCAACTGTCTCGTCACTGGTGAGCACCTCTCGGTTTTCCTTGAATTTGACAGCCTTAGATTTAAAATTGCGTTAAGGCAGCCCTCACACTGAAACTTCACTTAACTTAGAAACCTTTGGTCCAAAAATCACCTGATTTGCACGAGTAGTTTGAACAAGCTTTTTTTTAAGTTAGTCTATCCGTCTGTCCGCACAACTCTGCTCCCTTTGGCACCTTTGCTTGCACTACTTTCCCTTCTTCGAAAATTTATTATTCTTTCCTTTCTTTGTGGTTTTTAAGTACTTAACTAGTGTGTGGGTTGAAGGGAGGCATTCTCCCTCTTTTATAGGCGTTCAACCCTTCTCCTTTGCCCGACACCTCTTCCCTTGATTACATCCAAGTGTTGTCCTTATCTCCTGCCAACTCTCAACCTCTTCCACCTTCTACTTGAGGTGTCTTCACCTTACACTATCAACGCATCCTCCATATCAATGCAATCTTAAGTGTCCTCCTCCTCCATAGCCAACACTTGAGGCTTAACTTTGCATGTCTACTCGTGCACCCACCTCATTTTCTTAAGGCCTAAGACTTCTTCCTAGGAAGCCACATGTCTGGATGACGTCCTTAGATGCGTCCATCCAACTTCATATGCATTCAACTAGGATAATGACCAACACCCTTTCAACGCATACTACCAACGCATTCCTTCGGCCGCATCACCACATGCCCTCGGCCACACACTTTCGCATAGCAAGGCCGCCACATGCCACCAACACATAGCACTGCCGCATGACATCAACGCATAGCACCGCCGCATGTCATCAATGCATAGTGTTGCCGCACAGCATCGACGCATAGCATCACCATGTGACACCAACGCATAATGCTGCCATATACCATCGACACATACCTTCAGCTGCACAACGCATAGCACCGTCGCATGATGCCAAGGCATAGTGCTGCCGTATACCATCGATGCATACCCCCATCGCCGCATGCATCCATCGCTGCATGTTATACTTAGCCAAATCTTCACTAGTTATGGCTTATTTCAAAAGTTATTTAACAAATCCTTTTTATTACTTTGAAATTTTTCTACTCTTTGTCTTAGGATCTAACTCATTCTTAGTTAATCTCTTTTATTTCCTGCTATGAAAGGAAAAATGGAATTCCGAGTTTACAAAGGGCTACTGGAGTAGGTGTAGAGACTTCTACTAACATGACATTCAATCTAAACGAGACAAATCAAAATATGCAATTCTAATTTGATGAGTTTGAAATCCCAAATCCAGTAGTAAGTGAAAATATATAGGGGGAGGAGGCATCAACTACACCTATGAGTAGGACCAATGGAGTAGGGTCATGCTCTAGAGGGAGCAAGAGGAAGTGATCCAATTCAATAGATTCTTTTAATATGGTGAAGTCTATAAGTATGAAAACCACTGAGCTTCGAAGAATTGCTTCTTGGCATAAGGATGAGAAAGAGGTGGAGGTCCTTCGATGACAAGCACTTGAAAAACTTCAAAAGATGCCTGGTTTGAATCTTAGTTATCGCATTAAGGTAGTTGACGCTTTGTTCAGAGATGTTTATAAGATCGATTTGTTCCTTGCTGCTTCAAATGATTGGATGTATCAATATTGCATGTGCCTTTTGTGGAAAGACGAGTTTGCTTATTATCCTATAACATCACACTCTTTTGTGTACTTATGCATGACATTCGTGGATAGCGATGAAACTACTCGTTGCACTTTTGTGTGACTTTTGTATGTAATAGGTATGGATGTCAAATCTATATTATGTATGTATGAATATTTTTTTCATATTTTGTAGAGTGTAAGTTATGGTTATAACCTTTGTGATTTAATATATCAATTTAATTAATTTTCTAAGTTTTTTATAATATTATATTTAAGTTATTGATAAATTAGCCATATTCAATATAAGAAAATATATGAGATGTTCAATTTACACAAAGTCATACAAAAATAAAAACAAATAATTAATTTATCCTTTTTAAAAATACTATCCAAAAGGTTTTTTTACATTATTTCTTTACCTAATTATTTTGACTTGCTTATTTAGGCGAGAGGTGGACTGTCGTTTAGGTAGAGAGGAGCTATCGTATAGTCTCTCGATTTTCTTAAGCGATCGTTTAGGAAACACCAGCGCATGCTCGATTTCTTTTGGACGATCTTTCGATGGGCGATTGAACTCCCAAGCGATTCAAAATGAAAACATTTTTCATTTTAATTCATCGGTTACAATAACCAACGTTGCCTCATTAACCTATGTCCGAACGTGATTTTTGGATTAATTATCATATAATTAACCAACTAATTAATTAATAAATATAATCATATAATATTTTTATCCTATAGTTTGATATCACATATCTACTATATTATTTTCTCCTCTACTTGATATAAATCATATTTAGATCTAATTTCCTCCAAAATAATGTATCTCATACATTTAGCTAATTATATCATATATAATTAACCAGTCCAATTATATCATATATAATCGAACTTCCTCTTCTCAATTTGAACATTTCAAATTAAACCAAATACTGGTTCTCAACTTTATCCAAGCCACCCAGGGGATCTAATGGACCTGTGGCTGGAAGCTCTAACGGTACATGAATAGCGGACTAAACTCTTTAGCCACGAGATCCACCATCCATTAACTGTCAGGCATTCCACTAAAGACCAACAGCTGAACTCTTCTTACCACAGATATATTTCTATGTCCATCGGATATAACCAATCATGAGTGCGATGACCCTTCACAGATGCTCGTAAGTACAGCTAAGCCAAATTACCGTTTTGCTCTGTAGTTACTCTCACTCCTTAAGTACCACTGATCCCTCTAATGAACAATACAACATAGTCCAACTATGTGTGAACACTTCTCAGGCCAAGAGAAGGTATGTGGTGCCACATCGTTCAAGCCCCGGAATCAGCCCTTAAGGGAGCTATCTATCTACTTACCCCTACATTGGAGAAGGAGTGAATTCCAATTATATCTAAGTTCCCAGCTCCCAAATCAGACGAATCCCCAAAATGGTAGGTTTGAATCGACGAACTGGCTACTCGCACCCATACAAATCAAAGGACTGCCTTCAATGGTAGGAGTTCCCAACTCATTCGAGATTAAGGTCATGTTACCTATAGTCATCCTAGTAAAGTGAAGTCTCTGTCATGAACGGTGTTATATGACAAGACGTTAACACTTCGTGGTCAGGTCTTATACAAACTCTTTGTATAGGATGCTCCCGCTCGCATGTCCCCAACACGAATGATCAGGATCAGACCATCTGTGATAAGTCACAACACTTGTGACCATTCCACAAAGAGGGCTGCATCCATAACGTTACCAGGATAAGGTTTCCCTCCTATATCCATATACTACAGATCATTTTAGTTATCATTCAAGACATGATCCACTTATATGTCACCACATACATGTTTGAGTCACATACAGATAACTAGGGATTTTATGTTTATTAGTTTGTGGTAAAGCAAATAAAACAAGTAACTAAGCAAAAATACAAGATGTGAAGTAAATATCATATATTAACAACACAGGCGCGTCCGTACAAACTGTTTACAAACTACAGGAAACGAGACTTTAGGCCATCAGCCCCAATACTCCACAAGTCTACTGTGCTCAAACCTGCTCCACACATGCTTGTTGTTTTTCTTACCTCTTTCTGAAGTATCTACATGCATATGTGTATTAGAAATTAAAATTTACTATTTCATGGAATATAGAATAACATAGAAATTCGATAACAACGTTTTTCCATTACATAATGAGTAATCAAAATGCCTAAACAAAATTTACTCAACAAAAGCAAATTTGAACTATATCTATAATCTACTTTTCTATTCATTGAACATTTGTTGAGCTAGATCATCTCTCCAAGAGTTCCATTCAGCCAATGTTTCAACAAAGTTTAATTGGTCGCTGCTCAATGAATCAGTTTCAAGGGATAGTCCATCCATTTTCTCTAATAATGGATCTATGTCATTTCTCTTTTGATGAGGTTGTGTAGTAGACAACATGCCGTTATTGTCTGACATTGTATTTTAACTTGATAGAAAGATTTTGCCCCAAGAATGGCCCATCTCCCCTTTAGCACACCAAATGCCCTCTCAATCACATTTCTAACAGAAGAATGTTTCATACTAAAATATTCTTTAGGGTTAGTTGGTCGATTCCCTTCTCACCATTCAATAAGATGGTAACTTTATCCTCTATACAGAGTCAAGAATCCCCCAGTATTAGGATATGCAACATCACATAGATAGTAATATCATGTACTACGTAATATGTTCTTATGAGATTTCCAATCATGATAGAATAAGTATGAAATGGTAAACATATATATCCCTTGGAACATTCAATACATTAGGTCTTGCAATTACATCCCTTAGAACTCTAAAATCAGCTGCAGACCCTTCCCACTCAGGGTAGACATAGATAAACTCTCCGTCTTTAGAGCATACCCCTAACATGTTGGTTGCAATCTCACATTTTCTTGTCATATACCTTGGGTGATCTATAACACCTACATTCACCTTAATGTAGGTGTCATCCATTGTCTCTAGACAGTTCTAAGATGAAAAGTTGATAGTTTCGTCATTTTACTAATGCATATAAAATAAATGACTTCAATGCTAACAATATAAGAAAAGTTAAATAAGTTCTTACCTAAAACCATTTCCAACACTCATCAGAACATGACGACACAATTGGCTCTGGTTTCTTTAATAACACCTTGTGAAGCCTAAGGATGGCTTGCAAGACTAAGTGGAAATACCTAGATACTGTTTCACCTGACGTTTTAAATTGTCTATATGTTACTCTATTTTTAACATCATAAGCTATGCAGGAATATAGCAACCATCTCCTCCATGTCAACCAATTGCGTTCCTCTAAGGCCATTAATTGTTCTTAGCATATGACACAAAGTTGTGAAACACCTTCTATCCATTCTTGTACTCTCATAGCATGTTGTGTCATCTTCGTGAATTAGACCAAAAAAGTACTGCCTAATTTGATGCCTATAGAAGGGTGATTGATTTTTTGATATCCATTGTTGATTAGAACATAATATTCCTAATAATCGACATTGGTTGGTGAAAAAGAATGCAAGAATAACAACCAACTCAAAATCATCCATTTTTAAGGAGGTATGTTGCTTTTTAACTACATAAATCATTATAAATTTTCATATTAGAAATAAAGTAGTCCAAAGTGATAGATGCAATCCTTCAATGGAGTACACAGATATGTTTTGTCTATATAGTATGTACATGAAGTTCATGATTCTACCTAAACAACTACCAATCTAACTATAAAAAATAATATAGAATAAGATCCTTCAATAAGGTTCTCATGTTTTAAATTAAAAATTAAGGTACTTCTGCTCTAAAAATTATGTATTTTTTCATAAGTTTATAATACAAAGTTAATTTCAATCAAATGTTCCAAAAACAAATAACAAAATCAAATCCCTACATAAAAATCTAATAATAAAAATAAAATAAAAAAACTCAAAAATTTATTTTTGATAAAATAAAAAATAAATACTTTTAAGATTTACAATTTTTTGTACAGTTGTCAATATATTTTTTGTTTTATAAATCTATAATACAAATTTAATATATAAATGATTTATATCTTTCACATTTCGATTTCAGTTTCAATTTAAAAGTACAAATTAAAGTTATTTTTGCTATAGTATACATTGATGTGCATTTAAGCCTATAAACTACTTTAAGAAATGGTCAAATTGGCTTATCAAACAACACATGTAACGGTTGATGTTTTTTTAATGTAATGGTAAAAATTAGATACATAATACCTTACACATGATTTAAATTAAACACTTATTCCAATCAAATGAGAGTTAAAATTTCTTTACTTAGAAGAAGGTATGTTTAAAAAACAACAAAAAAAAAATAAAAAAGAGACAAAGTGCATCTAATATCTATAAATATTTTTGAAATAAGAAATCAGAATATATATATATATATATATTGTAATTTGTTTTTCTAACCTCCAAATCTAAGATATTATATATATATATATATATATATTACCTCTTTTGTTTCTAAATATGTAAAAAAGATGTTTGTGAGATTAGCTACTTTCAAATGTTTAATATTCGGGTGTGGTTTTTTTACTATATGGATGCATGTTGTTTTTTTTCCTACCTAGAATATATAGGTGGTATTTAGATACATATATTCATGGTTTTAAATTAGACAAAAATAACCCTATACTATTTCGAACAAAATAACTAGATGACATGATTATTAACAGATGAAAAGCTTAACCATCCAAAACAAATACCGTAAACAAATAACACTCAAATAAAATTATATGTGCTGAAACAATTAAAAATAAAAATGGTTAGAAATATAAGATATTACAAACTTAATTTTGGTGATTATCAAACCTCAACAAAAGGTTTCAAACCCTACAAATAAAGAAAAAATATAAACCTTATTACAAATCTAGATTAAATATAGAGATCAAGGAGAGAATCATGCCTTAGGATAAAATATAATTCTTCTATAGTGGGTATGGTTGCAATCAAACACCTAAAAAATAATAATAACAAAGTGAATAAATAGAAAACATTCAAATGGTAAATCAACAGAAATGGAAAAGAAAGTCCTAACCTAGTAAATGACCTCTGCTGAACGAATGGGAAGAAGAGGTAAGTTGAGATTCATTCGTGCTGCTATTATATAGAAGAAAAAATAAGCGGTGGTTAGTGGGGATCTTTAAAAATATGTTGGGAATGTCCTAGAACTCGCAGTTTGTGTTAAACATTCTATTTATCAATAAAATATTATTGAGTAATTTATTCAATAAAGTTGTTGATTTTGCATTCTATTATGAAAATCCAATAAACATATCCATGGCTATAGTCTGAATACTTTAACTTTATGTGGTGACATAAACAGGATCAAGTTAATAGTATATAGCCTAAATGGTCTAATAAGTATATGGATAAAATTGGATATCTCATCCTAGTAACACTATTAGATGCAACCCATTTTATAGGTAGTACAAATGATGTGATCCACAAATTATTCATATAGAGACATGTGAGTGGAGACATCCTATGAAATGAGTTTGCATATAGACTGAACCACAAAAATAGTTACTTTTCTTTATAATAACCGTTTACGGTTAAAACTGACTATTTCATTATTAAGTAACCTAGGTTAACTCGATCTTAATCCTGAGCTAGCTATAAACTCCTGTTTGTTCAAGATTATCTTTTGATCTGCATGGGTGAGAGTAATCCAACAGCACTGCTCAATAAGCCTTCCATTTTAGGGATAAGACCGGATGAATAGCTGGGGACATAGCCCTACAAGATGGATTTCACTCCTATCTGATTTAGAGTTAGCAGATAGGTTGTTCTCTTAATTACTGATTCCAAGTCTTGAACAATCGGGGCCCCACCTTCTCATGATAGAGAAAGGACTTGATTCATAGGTATTATGAATCAAAATTGTTCTAGAAACTTAAGGAACAAGATGTATTCACAGGGGTAAAACGGTGATCTTGACCCAGCTGTGATTACGAACAACCTGTGAAGGATCGACTTACTGATCATGGTTATAACAAGTGGACATAATATATCTACAGTGAGAGGAGTTCAACTATGGGCTTTAGTGGAGTGATCCATTAGTTAATGAATGGGGTTAATTCAGTATAATGAGTTTAGTCAATTTATCTCGAATCGTTGGAGCCCATGATTTATAGGTCCGCGAGGTCCCATACTAGTTTGTAAATGGATTAGCTTTAGAGTAGCATGATAAGTTAATTTGAAACATTCTAATTAGAATTAAACGGAATAGGAGAATTTATATTTAAATATGATTTAAATATATGAAGGTGGATTTGTGTAAAAATTAATTTAATATTTGATATTAAATTAATTGAATTATTTATTAATGAGAAAATTAATTTATGAAATTAATTTTATAAAATTAATAATATTTTAAATTTTAAAATCAAATTTATTTTTTTTAAATCATTTGGTTTCCTAAAAAATTGAAAAATTAGAAAATTTACACAAAATGGAAAAATAGGTTTTTCCATTATCAACTTCAACTAGCTCACACAAAAATCATTTACTTTTGCTTCAATAATTCCAAGCATGAGCTGCATCTCATGCAGCCATCTTCTTTGCATGATAGCCTGCAATAAAAAAAAAGAAGATTGGAGTGGAATTGAGGCATGCATCCAAAGAGTTTTTCTCGAAAAAATCGAGTTGAAGAATTGTTCTTCAATGTGGGTTATAGCAGTGAGCTACTCTCCTTGTTTCCGGTTGTTCATTTTGTTCTTGAGTCTCACAACTCATTCTAAAGCTCCAAGAGTATAGTGGGAAAGATCTTGAGGTGGTTCACAGTAAATGAGAAGATTACAGTTAAGAATCAAGATCTTGAAAAGTTCTACAAAGGTATGACTTCAAACCCTCTTATGATAGATGAACATGCTTTAGTTTCTGCCAAAATTAATGAGTTAGAATATTTATTGATCCTTGTTATTTTCGTTGCATGCTGATATACTCTTACAAAATAAATATTAGAGATATTGTTTTTAATATCAAATAAATCTATTTTTAAGTGACATGATAATATAGTTGGGTAAAACTAAAAACAAACCAGGGTTGAAATTAAACTAACCTAAACTAGTAACCAAACTAGATAATTATTAACCATCAATAAATGACCACTTTAAAAATTTTTAAAAAAATTAAAAAAAAAAAAAAAAGATAACTAAGGAGGAACATTTTCTTTGAAAAACGAAACAAATTTATAAAAACATTGTTCACACGAGGTTTTCAGAGAAACTTATTTCGTAGGATTTGAACTTCGTTGTTACAAAAAACGACAATTAAAGAACACAAAAAGAAACGTAGAGATAGAGAAGATCGATACAGAGATATACGTGATTCACTAACAGTGTGTTAGCCACGTCCATGGGCAGAGGGAGAACAATATTATTTGAGAGAATGTTTTCAGAAAATTACATCAAAACGGTGCCTTTAGGGTTAGAGAGTTTATATAGCGCACTAATTTAAACCCTAGGGTCAGAAAATTACATCAAAACAGCCTCTGTACTTGGTTGTTTGAAGTGCCAATAAACAGATGTAAGGCATTTCAACATTTATATTTGTATTGATTTAAGTGTAGCAAGTACAATCTCTAACACAATAATTTTGTGATGTGTTAAAAAAAAAAAACTCCAATATTTAAACTGATGATCTTCTTGGATGATCAGCCTTTTAGCTTGTTGATACTTTTGGATGATCGACCTTTGGACTTGTTGATCTTCTTGGATGATCGACCTTTGGGCTTGATGATGTTCTTGAATGATCGGTTTGGGCTTGTTGATCTTGATCGACCTTTTGACTTGTTGATCTTCTTAGATAATCGATATTTGAGCTTGTTGATCTTCTTGGATGATCGCCCTTTGGGCTTGATGATCTTCTTGGATGATCGTGAAGGAACTCTTATTCAAGAGTACCTACAAGCGGAAGCGGATCTTTCCAATTTATTGCGACAGAATTTCCACATATACATTCAAACATACTAAAATGCATTCATAATGCTAAATTATTGACATGCTCAAAAGAATAATAAATAAAAGATCGAGAGATCATACCAGTTGAAGACTTATTCTTCACAGAAAATTGTGCTTTTGCTGAGACAGTAAGCTATTGCTCAGCAAAACCCAATCGTCTACCTCGAATAGTCTCCACACGAACAGAAGGAAATGAGAATGACACCACCACTCAGAGCCCTCAGTATTCTAGGAGTGAGAATCCAAAGAGTGGACTTTGTTCGGATTTAGTAGAGGAAAGAAAGAAAGAAGATTGTATACAACGATCAAGCAAGTGGGAGATAGGCTCGTCTATCGTATAGACAAAATGTTTGATCATTTAGGTAAAGTATACGATCGTGCAGGAAAATGTAAGCAGTCTTCTAAACGATCGTGTAGGAAAAACTAAGTGATCGTCTATACGACCATTTAGTAAATATCGGGTGCTAAACGATCGCTTAGGAAAAGGTAAACGACCATAAGTAAATAGCGCATGCAGGTGTAATCGTTAAGCGATCGTTTAGCACTATCATATAGGTAGGCGATCGTTAAAACACTATCGTATAGGCACAGGTTTTGCTAAGTGATGACACTCTTCAACATAATGTCCACGCCTCCCATGCTTAACACACCGTGAGCTATTTAAGCGTCTCAAAGTGATTTTTCAACTTACTCGTCCGTTATGAAAACAGAAAAGACATCGTCCTATTACCCCTTTAACCGTCCAATTAATAGACAATGAATATCATCACATCATATTCATAACCTATGAATTAATATCATATATTAATTATAGTATTTTTCCTCTACGAAATATAAATCATATTCATATCTAATTTCCTCCAAATCAATGTATCGCATACATAAAGTTAATTATATCATATATAATTAACTAGTTCGATTATATCATATATAATCGAACTCCCTCTTGTCAATTTGAACATTTCAAACTGACCTAAAAACTGACTCTCAATTTGTATCCAAGCTACCAAGGGGACCTTATGAACCTATGGCTCAAAGCTCCAACGATACGTGAATAGCTGACTACACTCTTCAGCCACGATATCCACCATCTGTTAACTGTCAGACATTCTACTAAAGATCGAAAGTTGAACTCTTCTTACCATAGATATATTTCTATGTCCATTGGAAATAATCAATCATCAGTACGATGACTCTTCACAGAAGCTCGTAAGTACATGTCACACCCCACCCCAGATTACCTCTTAACCTGGATGGAGTGGTGACTGCAGCAGTTACCAATCCTTTTGCTGGCACTTACTGCCTATCTAACCTGTTAAATTTCGCTCAAACCCTGAATGCGTACATATCATCAATACACTGAACAATTAACTCAGAACTTAACACATTTATATTACAGGGTTTCGCAGTATTGTTCATACATGAATATTACAATTTAGTAAGCCCCTACTAGAATACTAGTCACTAGACAGACACATGTGTACTAACTAATACAAGTCTTCAATTAAGCTTCCTTCAACCTGACTCTTTAAGTGGCAGAGCAGTAGCAGCGAACTCTTTTGGGAACTACCGCTACCTGAAAGGAAAACATTTGAAAACATGAGCTAGAAGCCAAGTGAGTGACTAACATTTAAGCATAACGTTCATACATAAATTTCATATTAAAACTGAAAGCTTTTACTAAAACATGAACTTGGCAACTATTATTCATGTCATCATCAACATCACATAGCATTTTTTCTTATCTAGCTAGACTATGCCTTTGTCTATTTGTCTAGAGTGGCCCTTTCGCTCACTCTTTGTCATTCTTTACTGCATTACTACTTAACTGGAAAGGAACTCTTTTGTTCACTTTCTACAATCATAATTTGCATCCTTAGTTGAGAGAGAACCTTTACTCAATCCCTCAACATCAATCCATAGCTAAAGTGGAGTGATCTCGACACTACCAATAACAAATTTTCATTTATTCATGTAATTCTAGTTTAAGTATCGTCATACCTTGGGTACTACTGCTCAGATACCTTCTCCGTGTACTTCAGTATTGAGCTACTCGGATACCTTCTTCGTGTACTTCAATATCGAGCTATTCCATTTCTAAGACCAAGCTTCAGTACCTTCTCCATGTACTTCAGTACTGAGCTACACAATTTCTAAGACTAAGCTTCAGCACCTTCTCCGTGTACTTGTACTGAGCTACTCATACTCAACTTGCATATTCTTGTCTCTTAACGACTTAGTTGCCCCAAAAGCATTCTATATTAACGCATTCTTATGGTCATTGAAAAGCATAGCATAAGTATAGCATTAATGTGAGATGCGTTGTTTGATAATCATTTGAGAACAGTTGTCATAAATAGCTTTCAGTAAACATGCATTGCTAAACATTCGTAAGCATTAGCAATTTACTAAAAACATTTAAGGCATTTAAAGTCACTCACAGTCTTTGGCAATCCTTTTCATGTATGCTTACTATGCGTTGAACATCTAGCCAAATCCTTAGGCCTTAACTTGACTAGGCAGCAACGTTAATACCATGCGTCCATGCATTGTGTTAAGGGTTTAAGCCTCCTATGCGTCCAAGCCTTCAGCTCACGCCTACTGCCCATCGCATAGTAATCTTTGCGCCCATCGGTCAGCTCATGTGCCCCTCTTGTGGCACAGCGATGCATGGCCCATGCGTTCGTTCGATTGTGCCCATCATTCGGCTTATGCACCTGTCTTGTTGCACATCGACGCATGCCCCATGCAATCGTCCGATTGCGCCCATCACTCCAACGCAACCTTGCGCTTATGGCTTCAATATGCGTTGCATGGTCTAATACTTCTCAGCGCATCCTTGCGCCAATACAACCTCCAACGCATACGCTCATCATCATCGTCAAGCTCTTTAAGTTGCTTGCTTGTTCAACCCAAGCAGCTGCCTGCTTGCTCAAGATTCCAGATTTAACTTACAATTTTAATAACTAATTTTCCAGGACTTTTCTCAAGAAATTTCCTTCTACAAACATTCTCTAAATTGTCTTAGAAGCTTAACTTACAATTTCAGCTCAGAATTCCTCATGGTTTTGTCGGAATCCTCACACATCTAAGTATTTCTAACACTTAGAATTTTCTTCCAAACTTAGCCAAATTTCCACTTGTTATATTATCTAAACTCACTCATCTAAGTATTTCTAACACTTAGAATTTTCTTCCTCCATCGTCCTACTTTCTTTATCTCCTTTCATAATTTTACTTAACACGTTTGTTACTTACTTTTGTAGGAAAAATAGAGTACGGGGTTGAAAGTACAGCTAGCCAATTTACTGTTTTGCCCCTGTAGTTACAGCTTACTTCTTAAGTACCACTGATCCCTCTAATTAACAGTACAACATAGTCCTACTATATGTGAATACCTCTCAGGCCATGAGAAGCTTATGGCGACATATCGTTCAAGCCCTAGGATCAGCCCTTAATAGAGCAATCTATCTACTAGCCCCTACTTTGGGGAAGGAGTGAACTTCATCTTGTGAAGTTGAGTTCTCAGCTCTCAAATCAGACGAATCCCCAAAGTGGTAGGTTTGAATCGGTGCTTTGGCCACTCGCACCCATGCAAATCAAAGGACCGCCCTCAATGGCAAGAGTTCTCAACTCACTCAGGATTGAGGTCATGTTATCAATGATCATCCTAATGAAGTGAAGTCTCAATCATGAACGGAGTTATATGACGAGACGTTAACACTTCGAGGTCAGGTCTTATAAAAATTCTTTGTATAGGACCCCCCCGCTTGCATGTCTCCTATACGAATGATTAGGATCAGATCATCTGTGACAAGTCACAACACTTGTAACTATTCCATAAAGTGGGTTGCGTCCGTATTGTTACCAAGATAAGGTTTCCCTCCTATATCCATATACTACGGACCATTTTGGTTGTCACTTAAGGCATGATCCACTTGTATGTCACTATATACATGCTTAAGTTACATAAAGACAATTAGGGATATTAAGTTTATTGGTTTGTGGTAAAATAAAAAAACTTCCAAATGTGCAAAGTCAAGAAGTGATGTAAATATCATATATATTATACATCACAAGCATTCTTACAAAGTTGTTTACAAACTACAGGACATGAGATTTTAGGGCATAAACCCCAACAGATCGACCTTTGAGCTTGTTGATCTTCTTGGATGATCGGTCTTTGGGCTTGATGATCTTCTTGAATGATCGGCCTTTAGACTTGTTAATCTTCTCGGATGACCAGCTCTTGGGCTTGATGTTCTTCTTGGAGGATTAGTGTTCACACGAGGCTTATGGAGAAACTTGTTTCGTGGAGTTGAACTTGAGTTGGTGTTGATGTTGATGTTGATTTGATGTGTTTCGATTTCTAGTACTTGATCCTCTGATTCTCTCTCGGTTGAATGCGTACGCTTGACTTGAACAAGCGAAGCGCGTGATTTTCTTGAAGTTGAAGTCTTGGAAAAGTCCTTAGGAGTGTGCAGCTTCAAGAATCTAGGAGTCTTCTGATTGTTGGAAGAATTCTCTCTGGATTATAGAATTACTCACACCCCACAAATGAAGATATCTTCTCTATTTATAGAGTTCTCAGGTGGGCTTTGTGGGCTTAGACTTAGTTGGTCCGTGGGCCTGGCCCTTGGGCCCATTCAGTTGGATTTGGGCTTGATTTGACAATTGGGTCAAATTCAGCCAATTTTTGGGCTTAGTTAGACTTTAACCCAAATATTAATATCAAATTCGGTCAAATTAATCTTATCTGATTCAACGGTCATGATGAAACCATGTGGCGTCATCGAAGTTTGTCTTCAACTTTAATTTCGGACATATGTAAACTCCTAACTGGTCCCAAATTTGATGATTTGGGATTTTGTCATTAATTTAGTGAATGACGTGGAAATTTATGATTGGTCCAAAATTTCTCATTCAATAAATGCCCATTTTCGAGATTTATGCACATCTATGGATGGAAGAATCAAGAAAAATATAAATTTGGAATGGAAATTCAAATATATTTGTTCTTAAATTTGATCTCAATCGATATGTCAGTCAAACTATGAATTTAGTACATAAGTTTAGCTCGAATTTGGATAAATTTTGGAATATGACCAAATTTTCATTTGAGATTTTATCCCCAGTTTGATTTGAAAATAGGGATAAGAACCTAAATTTGGATGAATTTGATATAAAATTTGGACGATGCTCAAATTTGAATTTTACATCAATTTGAGATTTTATCCTTAATTTAATTTGACTTGAGGATAAAAGTCTAAATTTGAATGATTTAGATTTTGGATAAATTTTGGAATATGTCCAAATTTTAATTTGAGATTTTATATACAATTTAATCTCAAAGTTGAATAATTTAAGTTTGGATAAAATTTGGAATTTGGCCAAATTTTAATTTGAAATAAATTTGAGATTTTACCCTTAATTTCATTTGGATTGAAGATAAAAGCTAAACTTGATTTGAATATGAGATAAAACTTGGAATATGGCCAAATTTTAATTTGAGATGAATTTGAGATTTTACCCTCAATTTGATTTAAATATGAGATAAAACTTAGAATATGACCAAATTTTAATTTGAGATGAATTTGAGATAAAATTTGGAATATGTCCCAAATTTAAAATTGATGTAAATGGATTTTGATATCATTTGATTTACGACCAATCCATTCAAACCCACCAAGAATCTTAACTCAAATTTAAAAGATAAGATATTTTGATTCAAATCTTATCAAAATCTTTTAGAAAGATAAGATTTTAGTAGGAAATCCAAATTAAATTAGGAATTTGAGTCCATCTTGGCCTCTGTAAATATGGCTCACCACATACATCTTTCTCATTCTCATCTTCCACTACTACTCTATCTTCTCTCTTTTCTTCCTTCTCTTTGTTTTCCCCTCTTTTTGTTTCTTTCTTTTTCTCCTTTCTTTTCTTCTTCTTGTTTTTTTCTTCTTTTTTTAATATACTAACTTGCCCCCACCTTTTTTTTTTTGTTTAGAGGAGCTACAACTACTTAATCGAGGGAGTAATCCTTTTCTTTTTTGCCAACTCATCAGTATTTTTTTTTTCAAAGGATGAGTTTTTTTTATCACTATTATTATTATTATTTTGTTTGTTTGCAGCAATGACCTGCTGCGTTACCGTCTTCTTAACAGACATAGGGATGACATCGAAAAAGTCTAAATAACCCTATTATACTGCCACTTCTCAATCAACATGGAACTGACCTCAGAAAGGTCTAATAACCCTCATTTGAGCAATATATGGATGACCATAGAAAGGTGTACCCTATTATATCGCCACTTTTCGATCAATATGGGGATAACCCCGAAAAGATCTAACAACTCCCATTTGATTCAACATAGGGATGACCTTGAAAATGTCTACCTTATTATATCTCGATCAACATGGGGGTGATCTCGGAAAGTTCTATCAATCCCAATTTGATCAACATAGGGATGACCCCGGAAAGGTTTGCCCTATCATATCTTGGTCAACATGGGGATGACCCCGAAAAGGTCTAACAATCCCCATTTGATCCACATAGGGATGACCCCGAAAAGGTTTACCCTATTATATCACCGCTTCTCGATCAACATGGGGATGACACTGAAAAAGTCTAACAATCCTCATTTGATCAACATAGGGATGATCCTAGAAATGTCTACCTTATTATATCGTCGCTTCTCGGTCAACATTGAGATAACCCCATAAAGGTCTGATAACCCTAATTTGATCAACATGGGGATGACCCCGAAAAGATCTGCCCTATTGTATCGCCATCTAATCAACAAAGGGATGACCCCGGAAAGGTTCAACAACCCTATTTGATCAACATAGGAATGACCCCAGAAAGATCTAAACAACCTTATTACATCGTCACTTCTTAGAGTTGACCCCAAAAAAATCTAACTATCCTATTATATCGGTTCTTAATCTGACTTTGAAGATAAGGCAAATATGCCATCGAGTTTTGAAGATAGGGAGAATATGCCATCAAGCTTTTGAGCGGAGTCGAGTAGACCAGATCACATATGAGACGAAGCCAGGTGGACTAGAGTTGTTCTCGCGTATAAGGCGGAGCCAGATGGACCAAACTTGATTTCGCATATGAGGTGAAGCCATACCAACATTTTTTTAGAGGAAGTGAAAATCACTAACATTTTGGGGAAGGATTGAAGTTGCACCAGCATTTTGGAGAAGAAGTGAAGCCTCACCTACATTTTTTTTGGAAAGAAGCAAAGATGCATCAACGATTTGGAGAAGGAATGAAGCTGCACCAATATTTTAAAGAGGGAGCGAAGCATCCAAACCTAACTTCGAAAAAGAAGTGGTGAAGCCTCCAAGCTTGAAGATGGAAGAGCATCCACAGAGCCTCTGAACTTAAAGATGGAGAAGCATTGATGGAGCCTTTGAACTTGAAAATGGGAAAGCATCAACAAAGCCTTTGAATTTGAAGATGAAGGAGCATCAACGAAGCCTTTGAACTTAAAAATGTAGAACCACCGATGAAGCCTCTAAACTTGAAGAAGAAGAAGCATCGACGAAGCCTTCGAACTTGAAGATGAGGAGCATCGAAGAAGCCTTTGAACTTAAAGATGGAGGAAAATCGACAAAACCTCTAAACTTAAAGATGGAAGGGGGGTATCGACAAAGCCTCTGAGATTAAAGATGGAAAGGCACCGATGAAGCCTTTAAACTTGAAAATGGAGAAGCATCGACGAAACCACTGAATTTGAAGATGGAGAAGCATCGACGAAACCACTGAACTTAAAGATGGAGAAGCATCAATGAAGCCTCTGAACTTGAAGATGGAAAAACACGGATGAAGTCTCTGAACTTGAAGATGAAGGAGCATCAATAGAGCCTCTGAACTTGAAGATGGAGAAGCACCGACAAAGCCTCTAAACTTGAAGATGAAGGAGCATCGATGAGGCCTTTAAACTTGAAGATGGAAGGGCACCGACGAAGTTTCTGAACTTGAAGATAGAGAAGCATCAACAAAACCTCTGAACTTGAAGATGGTGGAACATCAATGAAGCCTCTAAGCTTTAAATTTGATGAAGCATTGACAATCCTTCAAACTTGAATTTTAAGAAGCATCGACAAAGCCTCCGAACTTGAATTTAAAGAAACATCGCCAAAACTTATGAAATTGATCTTAAAGAACATCTATAGCTAAATATGAAGAGTCAAACTATAGATGAGTGATTCTTCGAACTTGAAGTAAGCAACACATAACATTGCTTCTTTGTTTAAGTGAGCGAAAAGATGATTGAATTTTCTAGCATAACCTTATTGTACACATCCAACCTGTGTAGTATCGAACAGATAACATGCATATTCAATTTGTTGTGTTATTCCTAGGATGAACATCTTCAATTTATTGTGTTGCCCCCCAGTAGAGATGAACAACATCATTTTTTTTTTTTTTTTTGTATCGCCACACGTAGGGTGATTGTGCCACTTCTTGATGGATTGAACTTAAATTTCTTTAAGTTGCCTACATACCCTTAAAGAAAGGGATCAAGTCATGAAGTTGATGAGGGATATTGTTTTTGCTTTTTGCTTTTTTCTTTTTTCTTTTTTTTTTTTTTTGTCTGGATTGAACTTAAAGCTTCTTTTAAGTTGCCTATGTACCTTTTACAATGACAAGAATCAAATCATAACGTAGTTCAAATTTTTTTTTTTTTTTTTTTTTTTTGTTCATTCACCTTTTAAGCTCATGCGAGCCAGGAGCAACATGCAATTTAGGCTCTTGCAGTAAGGAGCTTCTACATTTAAACTTTAGAATCTCTTGTTTCATCATGGCCTTGATCATCCTCTTCATTTGTTGGACTCGTTAATATGATGATTTTTGGCCTCACTATCAACGTACCTTTTGTATTTATATCAAGAAGACAATTTTCTCTTCATACGTGAAGGGACACGACTGTGAATCTTTTCGTCGTTGTTTTCTTCATGATGTTCAAGGTTTTCATCTTTCTTTTATGTTGATCGCTTGTCATCTTAAGATAATCAAAAGCAGATGTTGAACGTCGATCTTTCTTTGATGTGAAGATACTTAGCCTCTTGAAAGCTGAAGTTCGAGTTACAGTAGACGTTGGACATGAATGAACTCTAAAAACTAGAGAACCAGTGAACAGATGCAGATCATTCCAAACTCCATTATGAAAGAATATAAACATTTACAATCAATCTAAACAGATTATGCATAAAGATAAATTACAGCATGCTTCATAACAAACATATAAGGGATTGAGTAAATAATACCTTTCAATAACCCTTTCTTCATGTATTTTCCTCGATCGTTCAACAATTCAACAAACAAGCACGAATGCAATGAGCAACAGGAAAATCCTCGATCCTCGATCCTAAAACAGAACTCGACACCACCATAATGTTACCTTAGTATTCTCGGTGTGAGAATCCAGGAGTTGTGGGCTCTGTATGATTTTGGAATGAGGGAAGAAGGAATGGAGTAAATGACCGAGTATGCGATGAGCAATCGTATAGAAGAAGAAGGTCTATCATATAGACTTGATACTCGATTGTGTAGTAGCAAGTACTCTCGTATAGTAAACTCAATAACTATCGTTTAGTCTTTCAAAAATGAGAACTTTAACTTGTCTCGTGGATTGCGCGTAATGAATCTGAAAAACTATTTTTCATTTTATCCATTTTGCCACAATAACTGAGTAACCACCCACTAAGTCGATTATTGGAGAAAAAGAATTATCAATTATCTCATAATTATTAAATTACAAATAAATACAATAACTAACTTATCATATTATATTTATAACCTATAGTTTTAATACTTCATCATATGCAACATATAAACCATAGTTCTTTTTCTATTTTATGGCATTTAATATAAATCATATTTATATTAATTCGTCCAATTAAATAATAATGTATCAAATATATCATAACAATTATATCATATATAATTGAATTAGTTTAGTTATATCATAAATAATCAAATTCCCTCTTGTTAATTTGAACATTTCAAACTAACCCAAAAACTGATTCTCAACTTGAATCCATTAAGCTACCAAGATAACCTTATGGACCTGTAGCTTGAAGCTTAAACGGTACGTGAATAACTGACTAACTCTTTAATCACGATATCCACCATCCGTTAAGTTTCGGGCACTCTACTAAAGACCGATAGTTGCATTCTTTGCACTACAGATATATTTCTGTGTCTATTGGATATAACCCATCAACAGTACGATGACCTTTCATAAATTGCTCGCAAGTACAGCTGGGCCAATTTACCGTTTTGCCCCTATATTTATATCTAACTCCTTACGTACCATTGATTCATCTAATGAACAATAGATCATAGTCCTAATATGACTAAACCCTTCTCGGGCCAAGAGAAGTTGTGGCGCCGCCACATTTTTTCAAGCCTCAGAATCAGCGCCGCCACATTTTTTCAAGCCTCAGAATCAGCCTTTAAAGGAGCAATTTATCTACTTACCCCTACTTGGGGAAAAGAGTGAATTCCATCTTGTGTAGCTGAATTCCCAGCTTCCCAATCAGATAAATCCCCAAAGTGGTAGGTTTGAGTCGGCGATCTGGCCACTCTCACCCATGCAAATCAAAGAACCGCCCTCATAGACAGAAGTTCACAATTCACTCAGGATTAAAGTCATGTTACCTATGGTCATTCTAGTGAAATGAAAGTCTCAATTATGAACGACGTTATATAACTAAACTAAACATTTCGGGGTCCGGTCTTATACAAACTTCTTTGTATAAAGTATCCCCAATCGTATGTCTAATACACGAATGATCAAGATCAAATCATTTGTAGCACTTTACAATATTTGTAACACCTACAAAGTGGGCCACACTCGTAGTATCACCAAGATAAAGTATCCCTCCTTTATCCATATACTACAGACCATTTAGGTTATCACTTAAAGCATGATCCACTTGTATGTCTCCACATACATGCTTAAGTTACAACGTTAACCAGGGATATTGGTTTATTGGTTTGTGGTTAATGCAACTAAAATATCTCATATTTTCATAGACTGAAGTGAATAAAATATCCCATACTATAAATCACAAAGTGTTTGTTCATACAAGTGTTTACAAACTACAAGACCCTACAAGATTTAGGGCATCAACCTCAACAGGACATTGGCTTTCTTTTTCTATCATGGCCATACTCAATCTTTGGAAGACTAAGATCGAGTAGTTGAAGGCTTGATACGATCGAAGAAATAAATTATTTGCTCAATTTCTTTTGAATCATCGACTTCTTCAATAGTTATATGATTGTTGTCGACTTCCACTATGCTGACTGCGTGACATGCAATAACATCCGATACTTCATCTGGATGGTTATCAAGGAAGCTTCTTGGGAGAAATTCTGCTAAAGTTACCAACCATCAAAGTTTAGGGAAGTCATTATCTTCTTCTTTAGCAGGCTTAGACCTCCATGCCATCCTTTTGCCTTTCTTTTTATGAGTCTTTTTCCTTCATCTATAGCTTCGATAGAAGCACAACTCTTTTTGGCTAGAATTTGGTTATCTTCTCTTTTGACGAGTCACGAGGATCCACTCTTTGTCGTTACCATCAATAGGCTCATCTTTCTTTGGGAGTCTGATGTTTGAATCTCTTGTTGGAAACGAACAACTATAGGCTCGAAGGTTCCAAACTGGATCATGCTTTCTCTTTGATCATAAAAAGCAGACGGTGTTGGAACACTCGAAGTCGTCACTATTGTGGCGTGATTTGTTTGAGCTACTTCATCCAACTAGTTCAATCTTCTTTTCACAAACTAACTTCTGAATTAGCTCCTTCAACACGAAGCACTTTTCCACTGGGTGGCAAACGACCCGATAATTCTTGTAGTAGTTAGAATCATCTACTTTTCTTGCTTGTTCCGGTTGCTTGCATTCTAGCAGGTGAATAAGTTTCTTTCTAGCAATTACTCCAACATGTCTGCAACATAAGAATCAAGGAATGGATAAACCTTATTCTGTCTTTCTTTAAAAGTTGGGCGACGCATCTCACCCTCATTATGTTTTCTTCCAAATTTTATTTGATTTCCTTTAGAGGAAAATTTCATTGAGGTTGCATGAATGGCCATAGATTCTTTAGTGGCACTATCCACGATCTTTTCAATGCTCTTGATTTCATTCTTGTGCTTTCTTCATTTAGGGACTAGAAAATCTTTAGTTCCCTTGTAAGCGTTACTCAGCTCCACGTGATGAGTGTGTGTTGCCAACTTATCGAACGTACGAGGTTTTATCCCTTGTAGGATGTAGAGAAGCTCTCAGTGCTTTCTTGGATACACATCTCCACTGGGGATAATTCAGTGAGTCTATCTTTGCAATCCAAACTCAAAGCTCTCCATCGGTCGATGTAGTCTACGACCGGCTCTCCCTTCTGCTATTTGGTGTTCATTAGCTCCATCATGCTAACAGTGCGCCTTGTGCTGCAAAAGTGATTCAGGAACTCTCTTTCCAAAAGTTTCTAACTGTCATTTACTTTCTGTTGAGGTTGATGCCCTAAATCTCGTAGTGTTCTATAGTTTGTAAACCTTGTATGAACAAACTTGTATGTGATTAATAATATTTAACGTTTTATTCATTTTTTCTATGAAATATTTTAGTTGCATTAACCACAAACCAATAATGTAGCATCACACCCTCTCCTAGCCAGAGAGGGATTTAGTCATAGTAGGACTATGATTTATTGGTCATTAGAGGGATCAGTGGTACTTAAGAAGTTAGATGTAACTACATGAGCAAAATGGTAATTCGGCCCAGCTGTACTTATGAGCAATTTGTGAAGGGTCATCGTACTATTGATTGGTTATATCCAATGAACACAAAAATATATCTATAGTGTGAAGAGTGCAATTGTCAATCTTTAGTGGAGTGTCCGACAGTTAACAGATAGTGGATAATGTAATTAAAGAGTTTAATTAATTATTCACGTACCGTTGGAGCTTCGAGCTACAGGTCCATAAGGTCTCCTTGGTAGTTCAAAAAGATTTAGTTGAGAATCAGTTTTTGGGTTAATTTGAATTGTTCAAACTAATAAGAGGGAACTTAATTATATATATAATATAATTAAATTGATTCAATTATATATGATAGAGACTTTACTTCACTAGGATGACCATAGGTAACATGACCTCAATCCTGAGTGAGTTGGGAACTCCTGTCATTGAGGGCGGTCCTTTGATTTGTATGGGTGCGAGTGGCCATGTCGCCGATTCAAACCTACCATTTTGGGGATACTTCTGATTTGGAAGCTGGGAACTCAACTACACAAGATGGAATTCACTTCTTCCCTGAGGTAGGGGTAAGCAGATAGATGGCTCTCTTAAGGGTCGATTCCAGGGCTTGAACGATATGGCGCTACACACCTTTTCTTTGCTCAAAAGATATTCACACATGGTTGAATTATGTTGTATTGTTCATTAGAGGAATCAGTGGTACTTAAGAAGTGAGATGTAACTACAGGGAAAAAATGGTAAATTGGCCTAGTTGTACTTACGAGCATCTGTGAAGGGTCATCGTACTCATGATTGATTATATCCAATTGACAAAGAAATATATCTGTGGTAAGAAGAATTCAACTGTTGGTCTTTAGTGGAATCACTGACAGTTAACGGATGGTGAATCTCGTGGCTAAAGAGTTTAGTCAGCTATTCATGTACAGTTGAAGCTTCGAACCATAGGTCCATTAGGTCACCTAGGTAGCTTGGATAAAGTCGAGAACCAGTGTTTTGGTTAATTTGAAATGTTCAAATTGACAAAAAGACGTTCAATTATATATGATATAATTGAACTGGTTAATTATATATCACATAATTGGATAAATGTATGAGAGACATTATTTTGGAGGAAATTAGATATAAATATGATTTATCTCAAGTAGACGAAAAATACTATAGTAGATATATGATATCAAACTATAGGATATAAATATAATATGATTAATTATTTAATAATTAACAAATTAATTCACGTTTAAACGTGGGATCATGGGGCCGCGAAGGTTAAGGTAATCGGCGGGTTAAAGTATGAAAATCGTTTTCATTTTGAGAGAACTAAGTCAGTCATGCATTTGATATCCCACGCCCAAAAGAATTCGTGAAAGAGCGATCGCGAGAGCCTATACAATAGAATCTCATTCGTCTAAACGATCATCTAATTCACATGTTCTCAAAATGATCGTATAACACTTTCCTAAACGATCGTCCAGTTTTTCCAAAACGATCATGTAGCTCTACTATACGATAAGCGTCTCTGCTATACGAAAGTAGAGTTCTTCTCGCGCACGTTTATCGTCTACATGAAATCGTCTCCTCCGTCCTCTACCAAACTCATCAGAGCCCACTCTTTGGGTTTTTTACACCGAGGATACCCGAGTTTCCCTTGTGGTGGTGTTGTCCCCACGACCTTGTTTGTGTACATTTAGATCGTGCAGTAACAGTCGAGAGACTCGCCGGGTGCTGGTAGATCGGTGGGAGTTTTCCGCTATTGTGGGTTCACACAAATGAAGATCGTCTTCCTCTGTTATGAACCTTCTTTCTCTATGTTTTATTTTATTCTAAGCATGCTGTTGATGAGTTTAATATGCATAATTCTTAGTATAGAATGTATATCGTTTATGTTTCGTAAGCCCGCTCATGGAACTTTCGATATGAGATCCTTCAATTAGAATGCATAAACTGTATGTTTACTGTAATTTTGTGTTTTCAATCTAAATGGAATTTGGACGATCCGCTTCCACTCATGGATCTCTTTCATATCGAGTTCCTTTACTTCTGACTCTAGATCAGTATACCAATCAAAAGTATTTCCTATCAAGGTATGGACGAACTGCTTGACTAGCTGCTCTTCTCTGGTTCCTGTATTTTCGCAGGTTTCAATGAAATGAGCAACATGTTGTTTTGGATTACCTTTTCCATCGAACTGCTGAAACTTTGGAGGTTGGTACCCAGCTGGAATTCTCAAGTTATCGATTCTTTTGATGTATGACTTAGAGTACATAAAGGAAGTTTGCAATGGTCCTCCATACTGAGCTCTTAAGGAGTTTGTGATCATCTCCTGCAAGTTTTGAACTGAGGAGAGGCGACAGAGGTGGATTGTGGCGGCTGACTTTCCGGCAAGACAGTCTTTCCTTTATCATTATTTTTGACAGCAGGAGTTTAGTTTTTCTCTGCACTTTCTCAAGCTTACATTTGATCACTTAAGGTGGCAATTTCTTAATCTCGCTCCTCAATAACTTTCATTAGGAGAATTATTTTCCTTTCCATCTCTGTCATAGCCGACTCAACCATTACGTCAATCATCATGACCGACACGCGATTCTTTCTTTGATGGATCATAAGCAAAAGCATAGTTGTCGAACAAGGGATTTTCTCTGATGATGATCTCGCCTTTATGAGATTCCATCCCAGATTTTCTCTATGATGACAGAGCCTATGTAAGTGTCACTTGTGACAATAGCTTTGGATGCAGCTTTCTTTAGTGTCATTTGTTGATTTGTTGACTTGGATGATAAAAGAGAGATGAGAGGTAGAGATGTCTCACCAGACATGTCAATTTGTTAGCACGAGGTTTCCAAAGAAACTTACTTCATGAAATTTGAACTTTTACTAACCAATTTTTTTTATAAAAAAAATATACATTTTAGATATGGATAAATTGTAAATCATCCTAGATCATCCAAATTATTTACAAAAACATAAAACCAATTTTGAAACTGACAAAGGATGATGATGCATGAGAGATTAGATAAAGAAAAAGTAAAATAAATAAATAAATAAAAATAAACAAATAACTCACTTAAAAATGGTCATAAATTAGCTATGGGGCAATCAAAACAAAATGGAGAAGAGGCATAAGCAAGTAGGCCTGATAGACCAAAAACACGTATGAGAAGATGGAAAAGAGAAAGGAAAATAATAAATTTTTTGAAGCCCATAACTAAATCGGATGAAACCCATCAACGCTTTAAAAAAAAATTTCTAAAAAAACCACATGTCAATATTTAAAGGAAAAACGCAATCTTATTGGCGTAGCCCATGAGATTCTCCCTTAAAACCTCCCTCAAAACCACCTATTTCCCAGGTTTAATCAAACCATGCTTCAAACACAGTTCGGGCTTAAAAAGCCAAACCGGCCCTAAACCTAGATCGTGTAACAAACGCCCCCTTAGAGAGAACTATTCTCTCTCAAATTGCCAAAATGCATGAAGTTTTTTCAACAAATATTTCTTCTACTAATAGAAGAATTCATGCAAAACAAATAAGTCTCAAGGGAACACCAAATTGAGAACTATTCAAGTGGGATTTGAGATGTTAGGGCTCGTGGGAAAATTTGGATTTTTCCACTAACCCTTTTAATCCATTAAAATTTGAATTTTCAAAGAATTCTATTTCAAATGAATTTTCTTAATTTTTAAATTTTCAAAATTCAAAACTTAGTTTTAAATAAAACTAATTCAAGTAATTAATTTTAAATAAAACTAATTTCTTTAAAACCAATTTTAAATAAAGTTAATTCTAATAATTAATTTTAAATAGAATTAATTTTAAATGATTGACTAAACAATTTAATTAATTTTAATTAATTTAATATCGAACATTAAATTAATTAAAACACTAATCCCAAACATGAATAACCATTCATGTATAATATTTAAATCATATTTAAATATTTTATAGCTCTCCATGTAGCTTAATTCAACAATTAAACCATATCTAAATATGTCAATTATATCGCTTATAATTAATTCTAATTCCCTAAATCGAATTTGAACATTTCAAATTCTCTCGTCACATTATTTTAAGGTTTAGTCCTATATGAGCTAGCAGAGGGACCTAATGGACCTGCAGATCATGAGCTTCAACGATCTGAGATTAACCAACTAAACTCTTTAACCTAATTAATCAACATTCGTTAACTACCGAGACACTCCACTAAAGCCCAGTAGTTGCACTCTCCTCACTGCAGTATATTTCTATCCACTTGATTTAACCATTATTAGTAAGTCGATCCTTCATAGGTTGTTCGTAATTACAGCTAGGTCAAAATTACCGTTTTACCCCTGTAATTACATCTTGCTCTTTAAGTCCCATTGGTCCTTTAATGAACAGTTGGTTTATGGTCCAACCACCAAACCAAGTCCCTCTCGAGCCAATGAAAGGGTGGGGCTCCTTGTTCAAAACCCAGAGTCGGCACTTCAAAGAACAACCTATCGATTATCCCTAGAATCAGGTATAAGCGAATTCCATCTTGCAGGACTATGTCCACAGCTATCTACCTAGTCTTACCCCTAAAATAGAAGGCTTATTAAGTCGGCGATGTTGAGCCACTCTTATCCATACAGATTAAAGGATAATCTCGAATAAACAGGAGTTCATAGCAGCTTAAGATTAAGATTGAACTACCTAAATCATCAAATTGAAATAGTCAATCTTATAAGAAAATGGTGTTATAAAGTAAAAGTGACTATTTCGTGGTACAGTCTTATGCAAACTCATTACATAGGACACCCCCACTCACATGTCTCCTCTTTGCGATCGTCTAGCTTCAGCGCATGCGTTTAATTCCTGCGATAGCTACAAAAATAGACACTTTGACATGGAGTAACGCATAATATTGAGGTCAGTAAGGATCTAGGTGTTAATTGACGCAAAACTCAATTTTTCGCAAATTCTAAGTATTATTACCACGTTTTCTACTTATTAGCCCTCATGATTCTAAATAAAAGGCTTATAATAACTGGCATTTCTGCCAGTTATCATCTCCACATGAAGGATTCAGGATCACATCGTTTGTATCAAGTACAAAGTGGGTCGCATACATAGTATCCCTAGGTCAAGGTACCCAACTTTATTCCTATACTAAAGACTATTTTGGCTATTGCTTGAACTTGATCTAGTTTTATGTCTCCACATAAAGTTAAAGTATTCATACTATAGTCAGGGGTTCTTAGTTTATTGGATTGATGGTTAAAAGGTGCAATTCACATATTCAATAACATCTTTACTGAATAACCTCAATAGCAATTTTGTTGTAAAATAGAATATGTTTAATGTTTACAAACCATGAGTTTTAGAACATACAACCCAACAAACTCCTATTTGGACTAAAACTCTAGTGGGGTTACATATATACAATGTTAAGTGTGAGAGAAAGAACATAAATACAATAAACTAGGACATAACATACCCATGAATTCTCCCACTTGCCCTAGATTTACATAGCTCATAGTCCTAGATTCACTATGTGACCCTCAAACACTTTAGCCATGAAGGCCTTTAACGAATCATCAATGTTGTCTTCTGAGACTATTTGCATGGTGCTCATGTCTCCTCGATGCACTATCTCCCTGATGAGATAGTATTTGCGTTCAATGTGCTTTTCGCGCTTATGGCTTTTGAGTTCTTTAGAATTTGCAACTGCACCACTATTATTACAATAGAAGGTGATAGGGAAATGCACTTCCAAATCGATTAATAACTTTCTAAGCCATGCTTCCTCCTTTGTTGCTTCACATGCAGCCACGTACTCTGTTTCCTTGGTGGAGTCAGCAATACAACTTTGCTTTATACTCCTCCAAACTATAGCTCTTCCATTTAGAGTGAGCACTGATGCCAAAGTTTATTTCTTCAAATCTATATCGGTCTAAAAATTAGAGTCAGTGTATCTTGTAAGGAACATATCCTTAACGCCATACACGAGCATATAGTCTCTCGTTTTCCAAAGATACTTTATGATATTTTTAACGGTAGTCCAATGATCATATCCTGGATTGGACTAAAACCTGCTGACAATTCCCACTACATAGCATATGTCAGGTCATGTACATAACATGGCATACATCAGACAACCAACTGCTGATGCATAGGGAATACATTTCATGTCCTCAACTTATTGAGGTGTCTTAGGACACTGTTCCTTTGACAGATGAATTCCATGCCTGAAAGGTAACAAACCCTCTTGGAATTATGCATCTAATATCTAGACAACATCTTGTCTATATAAGATGGTTGAGACAGGGCTAACGTTGTGTTCTTGCAATGCCAAACAATTTGGATTCCAGACAAAACTGAGCTTCTCCCAAATCTTTCATTTGGAATTGCGTTGCTAGCCACTACTTAACGTCAGTTGGGTATCCTACATTATTCCCAATGAGTAAGATGTCATCAACATATAATACTAGAAAAGCTACCATTTTGTTGACAATCTTCTTGTAGACACAAGTTTCGTCAATATTCTGTTCAAAGTCATAAAATTTGATTGCAGTGTCAAATGTTATATTCCAAGATCTAGAAACTTGTTTCAACCCATAAACGGATCGTTTTAGCTTGCAAACTTTTTGTTCTTGACCCTGTTCAATGAACCCCTCTGGTTGAGCCATATACATACTCTCTTCAAGATTGCCATTTAGAAAGGTTGCCTTAACATCCATTTTCCAAACCTCATAATCATAAAGGCTATGAACAAGAGTATTCTAATTGACTTTAGCATGGCAATAGGAGAGAAGGTTTCTTCATAGATTACCCCTTTCTTTGGGTATAACCTTTTGCCACCATTTGATTCTTAAAGGTTTGAACTTTACCGGCTTGGTCACGTTTTCTCTTGTAGATCCATTTACAACCAATAATTTTACCCATCCAGCTGATCTACAAGTTCTCAGATAGAATCGAAGCACATAGACTCCATTTCGAGATTTATGGCTTTGATCCACTAGTTACAATCTACATCATTCATTGCCTATTTAAAGGTCAATGGATCCTCAATGCCATCATCAAATATGACGATCTGAGTCTCTATTAAATCCATGTAATGATCAGACTATTAAACTCTCCTACTATTGGGGTTGATACCCTAAATCTCTTAGGGTCTTATAGTTTGTAATTATATTGTAAAATATTTTGTTTATTTAATAAAATATGAGATATTTTATTTGACGTTTAGTAGCATTAAACCCACAAACCAATAAACTAACATCCAAGGTCATCATCTGTAGCTTAAACATGAATGTAGAGATATACAGGTAGATCATATTTAAGTGATAACTTAAATGATCTGTAGTAGATGGATAAAGCTAGATATTTTATCCTTGTGACACTACAAGTACAATCCACTTTGTAGATGTTACAATTGTTGTAAAGTGCTACAAATGTTCTGATCCTGATCATTCATGTGGAGACATGAAAGTGGGGGTATTTGAAGGAACCTTTATACAAGAGTACCTATGAGCGGAAGCGGATCTTTCCAATTCATTGTGACAGAATTTCCACATATACATTCAAGCATACAGATATGCATTGATAACACTAAATTACTGACATGCTTAAAGAAGTAGGAGCTATCTCCGTGAATGAACTCCTCTCGCTCTCGCTAGTCCAGCAAGTAATCGCCCAGCAGCACCTTGAACTTCCCACTAACGCACGAATTCGAAGAAAACGTCGGCCAATTATCTCATAACCGTCCAATTAATAAAATAATAAATATAATCATATTATATTCATAACCAATAGTTTGATATCATATATCAACTATAATGTTTTCTCCTCTACTTGATATAAATCATATTTATATCCAATTTCCTCCAAAATAATGTATCTCATACATTTAGTTAATCATATCATATATAATTAACCAGTTCAATTATATAATATACAATCGAACTCCCTCCTGTCAATTTGAACATTTCAAACTGACCCAAACTGATTCTCAACTTGTATCCAAGCTACCAAGGGACCTTATAGACCTATGGCTCGAAGCTCCAACGGTACATGAATAGCTGACTAAACTCTTTAGCTACGAGATCCATCATCCGTTAACTGCTAAGCATTCTACTAAAGACCGACAGTTGAACTCTTCTTACCACAGATATATTTCTGTATCCATCGGATAAAACCAATCCTGAGTATGATAACCCTTCACAGATACTCGTAAGTATAGTTGAGCCAATTTATCATTTTGCCCCTGTAGTTATATCTCACTCCTTAAGTACCAATGATCCCTCTAATGAACAATACAACATAGTTCAACTATGTGTGAACACCTCTCGGGCCATGAGAAGGTATGTGGCGCCACATCGTTCAAGCCCTAGAATCAGCCCTTAAGGGAGCTATCTATCTACTTACCCCTGCTTCGGGGAAGGAGTAAATTCCATCTTGTGTAGTTGAGTTTCCAGCTTCCAAATCAGACGAATCCCCAAAGTGGTAGATTTGAGTCGGCAGCCTGGCCACTCGCACATATGCAAATCAAAGGACTGCCCTCAATGGTAGGAGTTCCCAACTCACTCAGGATTGAGGTCATATTACCTATGGTCATCTTAGTGAAGTGAAGTCTTTGTCATGAACGGTGTTATATAACGATACGTTAACACTTTATGATCAGGTCTTATACAAACTCTTTGTATAGGACGCTCCCGCTCGCATGTCCCTTACATGAATGATCAGGATCAGACCATCTGTGACAAGTCACAATACTTATAACTATTCCACAAAGCGAGCCGCATCCGTAGCGTTACCAAGATAAGGTTTCTCTCCTATGTCCATATACTACAGACCATTTTGATTATCACTTAAGACATGCTCCACTTGTATGTCACCACATACATGCTTAAGTTACATAACGACAACCAGGGATTTTAGTTTATTGGTTTGTGGTAAAGCAAATAAAACATCCAAATGAGAAAAATCAAGAAGTGAAGTAAATATCATATATTATACATCACAAGCATTCATACAAACTGTTTACAAACTACAGGACAAGAGACTTTAGAGCATCAACCCCAACAGTATTCTATATAAGGGAGTTTGTAGTTTGTATAAAACCGAACCTGAAATGACTAATCTTATTATATAATGTCGTTCATAATTGAGACTTACATTTCATCAGGATATGATCATAGTTGACATGACCTGAATCTTGAGTGAGTTGTGAACTCCTAACTATAAGGGAGATCCTTTGATTTGTATGAGTGAGAGTGGCCAGATCTCCAACTTAATAAGCCTACCATTTTGGGGTTTCATCTGATTGGGGAACTGGGAATATAGTTACACAAGACGGAATTCACTCCTTCCCCAATGTCGAAGTAAGTAGATAAATTGCTCCCTTAAGGGCTGATTCCGAGGCTTGAATAATGTGGCGCTACACCCTCTTCTAGCCCATGGGTTTGGTCATAGTTGGATTATGACTTATTGTTCATTAAAGGTATCATTGATACTTAAAATTTTAGATATAACTACAAGGGCAAAAGGATAATTTTGGCCTAACTGTACTTACGAGCAATTTGTATAGAGTCGTTGCACTATTACTGGTTATATCCAATGGAAACATAAATATATCTGTAATGGGAAGAGTACAATTGTCCGTCTTTAGTGGAGTGCTCGACAGTTCATGGATGTTGAATAATTTAATTAAAAAGTTTTAACTAATTATTCAAGTATTATTGGAGCTTCAAGCTACAAGTCAATGAGGTCCTCTCTATAGCTCACAAAGATTAAATGAGAATCAATTTTGGATTAATTTGAATTCTTTAAATTAAATGAGGGAATTAATTAAATATGATATAATTAATTTAATTTAACTATATATGATATGCTTAATATAATGTATTTGATACATTATAATATAAAGTTTATTTGAGAGAAAATAAACATTTGAATGTGTTTCAAATATTAATTATGTGAATTGGATTCATATAATTAATTTTAATATAAATGGGATTTATATTAAATATTATGCATTAATGAGAGAATGAAAATTATAGGTTATATTGTATTTGATAGAATATTAAACTATAGATTATATGTTATATTTGATATAGCATATAGTTAAATATAGCATATAATTTAATATATGATAAGGTGGTTATATATATATATATACGTATATTAAAATAATTAGTTGAATTATTTTATTAAATTAATTTTGTTTTTTAAATTAATTTTTTAAAATTAATTTATGGGAGGGAGTTGTAACTCCCTCAATTTTTTCTCTCTGATAGAAGAACGTGGGGGTTAGTTTTTCACATCTTTATCTTCTTCGTAGAAGACTGAACCAACATGAGTTCTCTGTAATTTTCTCTCAGACCTTCTCCAATCAAAATTCTTTTTGCCCACTCTTCCAAGAACCTAAGAGCTCACACCTCCTTAGAGATTCTCGTTTCAAAAGAGAATATAAGAGACTCCAATTGGTGGCGGCCATCTTAAAACGTGTTTGTTCATGACAGATCCAAAAAAGGAATTTTTTCGTGAAGACTGTGAGTTCTTCAAAGGTAATGTTTTCTAGAAACCCTAAATTTCTTTTTTCTCTAAATTTGTTGAGCATGCTGTAAATTACTTTTTTTTTTTTTTGCATAATTTTTTGTTTCTGTAATTTGTGTTCTGTGAAAAACAAAAAATTGGGATGATCCACATTTCCGCTCAAGGCTTTCACAGGTTCCTTCACCCACTACGTCAAGGCATTCTCAACTCTTGAAAAGGATGTGACTAACCAGAAGTACCTGCTCCATCAATAACTCTTGTTGAAGGACCGACCTGATTAATAATTTTTGTAAGTTTATTTGTAGCTTCTTTGGAAATTTCATTCAATACAAGCTTACTGCGAGGTTGATGATCTCTTATGTGATCTTCCTCTAAGAATGTAGCTTTTGTCGATACAAACACTTTATCATCTTGAGGATCATAAGACATACCACCTTTCATTTTCTTGGGGTATCCTACGAATAAGTACAGTTTTGAACGACGTTCCAACTTCTTTGGATTTTGCACCAACACATATGTCGAGCATCCCTAAATCCTGAATTGAAGTAAACTGCCTTTATGCCCTCTCCATAACTCATAAGGTGTTTTAGAAACACTTTTTGAAGAAACCATGTTGAAAATATATATCGTTGTCTGTACGGCATATCCTCGAAATGAATTAGGCAATTGAGTATAGCTCAGCATTAACCGAACCATGTCTAACATGGTTCTATTTCATCTTTCTGATACATCATTTTTCTGATGTGTACCAAGTGTCGTGAGCTAGGATAGGATTCCATATTCTATCAAATAGTTCTAGAATCTCAAGTCCATATACTCTCCATCTCGATCTGATCGAAGCATCTTAATTATTTTACCTAACAGGTTCTCGACCTCAGCCTTATACTCCTTGAACATTTCAAGGATTTTGGACTTATGATGCATTAGGTAAACATATTCATACCTTGAATAATCATCAATAAACCTGATGAAATATCCATATCCTCCTCATGTCTTGACATTCATCGGACCACAGGGCTCTGAATGCATGAGTTCTAAGGGTTCTTTGGCTCTAAGATCTTTTTCCGTAAAAGATCTTTTGATCATCTTACCCTCAAGACAGGACTCGCACGGAGGTAAAGAGTTGTCTTCTAACTAACTTAGGAGTCCACTCTTAGCTAATCTTTCATCCTATTGAGATTAATGTGTCCAACTCTTAAGTGCCAAAGATAGGTATTATGATAAACTTTTTGCCTTTTATTTTGAGTCTAAGCTGTTTTAAACATCTCAGTATTAAAAATAGCTTTTGCCTCAGTTGGTTTTAACACATATAAGTTGTTTTCAAGTTTTGCATAACATATTTGAACACCTTTGAGCGAATGAACACTTCATTAAAATCAAAAGATTCTTTATACAATTGTTCTAACAAATATGAGATATATATTAAATTCCTTCTCATATCAGGAACATAATTACATTTTCAAGTAAAATGAATTTATCTCTAAAAAACAACTTTAGGTATCCCACTGCTTTAGCTAAGACAACCTCTCATGTTCCAACCTTGAAAGTCGTCTCGCCCTTTGCATGCTACTCCCCTGTTCTTGGGGACGATCCCCTTTGGAACTTATTGGAGGTAACACCATTTGCACCCCCTTCTTTTCACTTACTCTTCATAAGAGACTAATAAGTCTAAAGTTCGTTTAAAAGAGTTGTCAGATTATATTCAATTTTATTCATTATGCATTCATACGAAATTGCATAAAACTCTTCGGAAGAGATTCCATGATGAAACTGACTTGACTCTTTTCATCTATAACAGTGTCATTTGCCTCTGCCACATCGAAGTGGGTCATCATTTCTAGAACATGTTCTCTAACAGAGGTTCCTTCCTTCATGTGGAAGTTCTAAACATACTTAAGAGCATGGTGCCTGAAAGATGTGAACAGTTATCCAAACATCACTTGCAAGGAACCCATGATCACCTTAACGATGACCATGCTCTCGGGTTTTTTAGTCAAGACATCAAATATGCTTGCTAAAATATAGGCTAAAATTACCCACCAAGCTAAAATTAACACGATTTTCATGCAACTTATGAAAATCACCCACCAAGCTAAAATTAACACAAATTGAGTACTTAAATTATGCTTTAACACCAATTGTTAGAGTTAGCATACAATTAATGAAAGCAAACAGAATCATTAAACACTCTAATTCATCAATTTTAGCAACTAAGAAATCATGTTCATAGAATAAAAAGAAGGTTTCTAATATACCTTTGTAGAACTCATTCAATCCACGAACTCGTCTCGATTCTTAGCTTCAAAAGGATGTAGGCCACCACTTGATCTTACCTACTATTCTTCTAGAACCTTAGATTGAATTGTGGGATTCAAAATGAGCTTGAATTCAAGGAATTTAGAGAGGAAAATTTTCTAGTTTTCAGATAGTGAGAGAAGACCATTTTCTTCAGCAACTCCACTTCTGAAAAACCAAATGCATAGCTTCCATCTTAGCTTAAATATTCAGCTTTGATCAATTTCTTTCATGCAATCCAATTGCAAAACAAATTGACAGCACCTACTTGAAAGAATTGGGGGATTTTGAGTGGGATTGTGCTAAAATTTGGAAGAAAACCACTAATGGGTTTATTAATTTGAAATTGAATTTCAATTTGAAATCCAATTTTCTTTTTATTTTGAAAAACTAACTTTCAAAATTAAAAAATCAAGATATTAATTCTATAATCAATATCAATTAAAACCTTACTGATTTTATATATAATTAATTCAATAATTAATTTCATATAAAATTAATATTAATAATTAAATAAATAATTTAATTAATTATATTTATCAAATATTAAATTAATTAAACAACAATTCCACAATCATAAATCTTTATTCATGTAATTAATATTTAAATCAAATTTAAGTATTATCCAATTCTCCAATTTCATTTAATTTGATAATTAAACGTGTAATTATATCGTATATAATTATTAAATTATATCCCCAAGTTAACGATTCAAGATCACATGTCTCCACATGAACGATTCAAGATCACATCGTTTGTATCAAGTACAAAGTGGACCGCATCCATAGTGTCCCCAAGTTAAGCTACCCAGCCTTATCCCTATACTATAGACCGTTTTGACTATTACTCGAACTTGGTTCACTTTTATGTTTCCATATAAAGTTCAATTATTCATACTGTAGCTAAGGTTTTTAGTTTATTCGATTTAGGGTTAAAAGGTGCAATTCACATATTCAATAACATCTTTACTGAATAACCTCAATAATAATTTTATTGTAAAATAGAAGAATATGTTTAATGTTTATAAACCACGAGTTTTAGGACATACAACCCAATATAATAGTGATTCATTTTTTGCAAAGATTTTGATATTCATTTATTGGTTGTTTAATTAAGGCTATCAATTGGTATTACTAATAGCATCTATAATTGATATCATTAGATGGATATCAATAGTGATTTGTTGATTGTTTAATTAGGCTATCAATTGATATTTTCATAGCTACTACGAGTGATATTCTTTTATTACTATCATTAATAGTATTTATCACTAATAGTATCATTAAAAGTATCTATCATGTGGTAACATTAGAAGGATATCACTGATAGTATCTTTAAGCGATATCTTTAATAGGCTACTATCAACGATATCTAAGGTAATATTTCTATAAAGTGATATTTTTGTTGTTTCTTTTTAGTATAAATGGACAAAGGAAAGAGAAAATTACAAGAAGGATCAACATCAACATCGAGGAAAAAGCCCAAGAAGTGCAAGGTCCACAATCTAATGATATTTTATCAATTTATATATTTGTAGTTGCTTTTTTCTTATATTTGTGTTGTTATATAAATAGAAAAATGTATTAATTGTTCCTTAAAATGAATGGAGAAACCTGTTGAAAGTGAGTTTCTTTATAACATTAAACTTATCCAACATACGAGCTTTAAATGAGCTATCACTCCAACTATTTAGGGAAGACCTTTTTGGACACTTTTTAGACTTGAAAATGAAAAGAGACATGTCCAACCATATCACACCTCATTAGAAGACAATGTATTGTTGAGATTGGTATCCTAATTCTCCCAAAGTCTCGTTGTTTTGTAAAGATATACATTGTTCAATGAATAAAATAAATGTTATTTAATTCTGGTATTTATTCATATCCAATAAACAGAGCTTCTTGGTTATCTTATGTGAACTTAAGCATGTATATGTGATATACAAGTGGATCATGCCTTAAGTGATAACCTAAATCAGTCTGTAGTATAAGGATTAAGGTGGGATACCTGATCCTGGTGACACTACAGATACGGCCCGCTTTGTAGAGGTTTGCAAGTATTGTAAACTACTACAGATGGTAGATCCTAACCATTCATGTGGAGACGTGGAGCAAGGGTGTCCTATACAAAGAGTTTGTATAAGATCTGGACCACGAGATGATTAGACTCTGTATATAACGTCGTTGATACTAGAGACTTACATCTCACCTAAACGACCATAGGTGACACGACCTCAATCCGGAGTGTTTTAGGAATACCTGCCTTTGAAGGCGGTCCTTTGATTAGTATGTGTGAGAGTGGCCAGATTGCCAACTCAACATGCCTACCTTTTTGGGACTTGTCTGATCTGGGAGCTGAGAACTCAATCCACAAGATGAAATTCACTCATTTCCCGAAGCAGGGATAAGTAGAGAGATTGCTCCCTTAAAAGCTGATTCTGGGGCTTGAACATAGTGGCCATAGCTTCTCTTTGGAAGAAAAGACTCAGTCATAGTAGGACTATGACTTATGTTAATTAGAGGGATCAGTGGTACTTAAGAAGACAGATGTAACTATAGGGGCATAACGGTTATTGGCCCAGCTGTACTTACGAGCAATCTGTGAAGGGTTGTCGCACTGCTGATTGGTTAAGATGGACACATAATATATATATGGTAAGGAGAGTTCAGTTGTCGGTCTTTAGTGGAGTGTTTGGCAGTTAACGGATGGTGAATCCCATGACTAAAGAGTTTAGTAAGTTCTTCACGTACCGTTTGAGCTTCGAGCTACAGGTCCATGAGGTCCCCTTGATAGTTCAATGGATTCAATTGAGGATCAGTTCTTGGTGTTGATTTGAAATGTTCAAATTGACAAGAGGTATTTTGATTATATATAATTTAATCGGTTTTATGTATGAGATACATCTAGTGGAGGATTGATGTAAATGATATTTACATTAAGTACCATGGAATAGAAAAAGAACTATGGTTTATATGTTTCATGAGATGAAATATTAAAACTATAGGTTATAAATATAATATGATAAGTTGGTTATCATTTATGTTTATAATAATATTAATTATTGGATAATTAATTCTTTTTCTTTTAAATAACCAAAGTAGTGGGTGGTTATTGGATCATATTAACCATGAGTTTAAAAGGAAAGTGGTTTTCTATTTTCAAAAAGAAGTTTTTACAAAAGATTGAAAATGTTTTGAGTTTTCTCTCCGCGCAAAAGAAACTCACGAAGTTGTCAAGTAAATTCGGATTTACTAAACAATGACTAGGCAAGCTAAACGATCATCCAGAGTAGAGCTAAACGATTGCATAGTTTTGCTACACGATTGCTGGCCCAAGGTAAATGATCGTGTAGAGTCTGTAGGCGGCAGACCGAGCTAAACGATGAGTTAAACGATCGCATAGCTTTTACTAGACGATCACTTAGCTTTATCTAAATGATTGGGCATCGATCTATACGATAGGTCTCCGCCATCTCCCACTTACCCACTCGTCGTGTACACGATCGGTGTTTTCCTCCTTTGTTTGCCTCATACTAAGTCCGAACAGAGCCCACCCTCTGGATTCTCACACCGAGCATACCAAGGTAGTCTTGTTGGTGGTGTCATACTCAACTCGACACCATCGAGATTTTCTGGAGGCCATTCGTGGTGACGTAAATTTGGTTGAACGCAATATGTGATGCATGTCTTAGGTTATGCTTTGGTTTTCATGCGTCGGTGGTCATGCGTTGGAATGGAATGTATGTGTTGATCTCATATGGAATGACCATGCATTCCTGCCACAAGTTTTCTTGCGCTCTTGCCAAGTATAACGAGAACGCAAGTTTCTCGGATGATCCGAGGTCGAACACAGGGACTTGTAGCTAAAGGGTATGCGGTGATGTGTTTGCGGCGGATAAATAAAAGAATGATGAGGGTGATAAACTAAGCACTACTCCTACTCCTAACTAACAGACAAAGCAGTGGAAATATGAATGAGAGGCAGAGACACGGCAACTATTGACGCGTAGTAAAATGCATGGAAAAATAGATAAAATGTAAGGATATTTTCACTGTAACACTAAGCTTGACCGCAAGGGCAACCCCAGCCAACGTAAGCTATGCGATCATGCTACACACACTTGTACCTAATTCTAGGGCGCATACGATGTATATGCGATAGTGTCGAGAAGCCTATTTCTAAGCCTCCATAACCCGCTCACGTGCTCTCACACATAAGCGAGATGACCACATACCACCGTATCCTACTTCTGGAAGCATGCAATATTCTATCTGTAGGGTGCATACGCTATGTAATAGCAAACGGAGCTTATCTCTAAGTTCCCCATTCTTCCATATGCGATCCAATCCGCTCTCCTGAGACTTAGATTTTATTTTTAGACTACTCTCCCAAGTATGCCTAAATGATGAATGATGCATTCATAAGACAAGGTAATCGCATAAACCTGGTTGATGTAAGATTATTCCTATTCCTAGTGAACACTTGCTTACATTGCTTAATACAACCAACCACTTACCCTCTCGAGTAGTTAGTTGTTGCTAACTTTACTCATAGACAAGCATTGCGTCCGCTTATAAACAAGCATTGCTACAGCTTCACACTAAGCAAATAAGGTTTTCTCACAACACTCGCGCAACGCACACCTCCTGGTGGTTTGCTACATGCTTCATATTCCTATGCCACATGATTAAGTATGCGATACTCTAACAGTCCCACTAAGTGATGCAATGAAAGTTAAGGATGCTAAGTAAATGAAGATGGAGATGGAGTCGAAGGAAAATATAGAAATGCACTAATCACAAAATGTATTAATTCCTTAAGCCAAAATGTAATACAATACAATACAAGGAAAAAAAAAAGATGGAGGGCCAGCTGGAAGCAATGTCTTGCTTCCAGCAGATGTGTGTCAAGGCTGCCAATGGTGCCATGGATGGGCGGTGGAGTAGACTCTCTCGAGCTCTAACTCCAGCGAAGATTTCAGTCGTCATTTGGAATGATTGAAAGGGAAGAATAACTCTCAAGCTATCTTCTCACGCTTTCGTCTGGATCACAAGGATTTACCCGAAGGTAGAAACTTGGATAATTTGAAATTCTACTCAACGAATTCAATTTATAAAGCTTGATCGCTGGCAGCATTAATGGACCTACTTTTAATCTGACACTCACAATGCGATGGTCATTTTCTAAATCTCTGCTGCTAACGGTGTGGTAGGTGAAATGTCAGCATCATCTTTTGATTCTCCTGAGGTATGCGTTCATGTTTGCATTCCACCAACCTTGCGTTCATCCCTCTATTATGGTTATCATTATGTAGCCGCAATCTTTCTGCGATGACCGCATTCGCTTGATGGCTGCAACTTCTCTGCGATGACCGCATTTGCTTGGCGGCCGCAACTTCTATGCGATGGACGCATACGGTTGATGGCTGCAACATCCACGCGTTAAATGTATGCGTTCGCCTCTACGATAGAGAGATTCCCTGCATGCGGTCGTCTTTGCGATAGCCTAGCTTCCGCGTATGCGTCTGCTTCCTGCGTTAGCTACAAAGATAGACAATTGAACGCATAATAACGCATAATAGTGGGTTAGCCAAGATTCTTAATGTCGATCGACACGAACTCGTTATGTCGATCGACACGAACTCGTTTTCTCATGAATTCCTAACATAATCGCCACATATTCTACTTAACAACCCTCATAATTCTAAATAAAAGGCCTATAATGACATGCATTTCTGCCCGTCATCAGTGCTGTGGAGGTCATTCGTGTTGTGGAGGAGTTCGTGACTGAGTAGATCGTTGAGGACGAGCGTGAAGTGTTTGTGCTGTATTCGTGCGGTGTTGCGGTCATGTAGATCGGACATTCATGACTGCTGTTGTTCGAGCGTTCATGTGCAACGGAGCATAGAGACACTTCTGCCTTTGTGCGTAGAGTTTGATCTCTTTATACATTTGAGTTTATTCATGCTGTAATTTCTTTGTATGAATTGTATAACCATTTGTTTGAAGTCGACTGTAAATGTATTGTTCATTCATGATTATAATTTGGAATAGTCTTGTTCCGCTACTCATGGAAATCTCGTTTCTGATTTCCTTCATGTACAACTACAAAACAAAATATCTTGGCCTTTAATATAGAAGGACACATGTTAGAATTTGGCCTCAAAGAATTTTGTTTAGTAACGGGTTTGAATTATGATGACTACCCTTTAGATGATTTTTATAGTGAAAACGAAGCAATGGACAACACAGTTAGAAACTTCTTCTTCAAGATCAATATGAGAATTATAAGGAGAGAGATTCAACCTACCTCAATATACCTATTGATCTAAACGTCAAACTTGTCAACTTGTATTTTTTAGAGAGCTTCCTAATTCCTACAGAAGGACATAATAAAGTAAGTTGGAAACATCTAAAGATGTTAGATGATGAAGAGAAAAATTTAGATATTAACCATGGGGGAGGATGTCTTTCGAACTTACTATAGAATTTTTTAAGAATGGTGTCATCAATAAGCCATCTTCAATTTTTCTCCAAGCATTTCCACTTGCCTTGGTTTGTTGGGCTTTTGAGGTGATACCAAGACTATCCAACCTTACTTTTGGATTTGCAAGAAGAATAAAAAGTGATAGCCAAGAATTGTTCAATGGGAATCACAAGAACCGCAAAATTGACAACACATCAATAACAATATCTTTAAAGGCACTAATGTAAGTCTTTTATCATTGTTGTTTATTTATTTATCATTAGCATGTTATCAATGATAGCTCTTATCATGATTTAAAGCTATCGGTGATTACTTCTATCATTGATAACATGTTATCAATGATAGCTTGAAATCAGTGATAGTTTCTATAAACATGTCATCGGGTAGTGATAGTATTACTAACATCTTCATTTATCTTTTAGTTTTCTGTTGCTTCATTGCTTCCAACTGAAGAAGAATTACAATCAAACTACTATGCATATTTTGCGAAGCTATCAAGAAAGAAGATATAGATGGAAAAGAAAAAAGAAGGGAAAGAAATATCAATCAGAAGAAAAATAACTTCACTACGAGAAGGTATTGAAGAGCTAAAACAAGGAGAAGAAGACATTAAGAGACATTAAGAAAGACATTCATGAAAAACATAAGGAGATTCTTGATATATTGGGCCACATAAAAGAAGCTATCAATGATAGACTTCCACAAAAATAAAAAAGTGGTGAAAAACAGTCTCAAGAGTCACCTGAGAAGAACAAATCACAATCATCTGGTTTGAAGCTTTTAGATGCAAGTTTGGAACTTATAGATGTTGGAGGCAAAAAGGTCAAATTTGTGAGTTTTTTTTTTCTTTGTATAAAGAAGTATAATAACATAAATGATATATGCATGCAGACTGAAGTGAAACTGTTGAGGACAAGGAAGCTCAAGAAATTGAAGATAAGGAGACTGAAGAAAATGACCAACAGAAACAAGATAATGAAAGTGTAGAAGTGTAAGATAAAGAGAAAGATCTTACAGATGAAGAGAAAGATAAAGAAGAGAAAAATAAAGATAAAGAAGAAGAAAAATAAAGATAAGGAAGAGGAAGAGAACGTAGATGAAAAACATATAACCAAAAAAGGAATGATAAAAAGAAGATAAGTATTGATTGATTGATGTTTTAAAGTGTAGGATTAACATGCTATCGGTGGTAGCTAACATCACTAATAACATACTATCATTAGTAGCTTCTATCACTGATAGTTAAATGATAGGAAGCTTTATTTACTTTATTGATAGCATATTGATAGATGTCATGTTGTTTTTTATTTCATGATTTCAGGTTGTTGAAAAGACTTTTCAAAAGAGTCCAAAAAAGTATAGATCAAAGGTTGTAGTTGAAAATATGGATGAACTTGTTGAGAAAAGGCAGGAGAGATAAACAAAACCAACCTAGAAATTTTTGGAGAATGCAAAAAATCAGAAAAAAAAATGACAAAAAAAAGTGTCTCCAAATATGTTTTCAAACAAAGCTACAAGGCATTCTCCAAGGTGGAAGGATGACAATCCAAGCTTTAATTTCAAAACATCACAACTTTGATCACATGTAATAATTAGGTATTTGTTTCACAATAGATAGGCTTTTGTTTGACAATGGATTGTTATGCTTATGATTCTATTTGAAATTAGATTGTTATGTTTATGCTTATACTTTTACAAGACATTTTTATTCAAAATGCACATTGTTCAGTTTTGTATTGTTCAAAAATGAGATTATTCTTGACTGCTATCAAGTAAAAACAATTTGTTAAAATCTCTTTACTAGCAAACACATCCTTTTCTTTCAAATCACAAGCAATATGTATAACCATAATCACTTGGAAATCGCCACCATCTATCATAGATGTAAAAGAAGGAACAACAGACAGATACTTCTTAGCTTCACTAGAAACAACATTAGAAGACACTTCCAAATACAAACTAGTGACATGAGCAACCAAAGGATGTCTTATATTGTGTTCCTTAACTAAAGCCAAAACCTAAGCTATATCCTTATCTTCTCGAATTTCAACTACATTTTGATCTTCATTCATAACAAAATTTAATAAAGTTGATAGTTATAAAGAAGAAGTATATGCATTCAAACAAATCTCATTCACTATTAAACCCACAAAATCTTTAAAAATCATCGTATCATCTACTAAAACTCCAATAGTCTTGTAATTCACATAACAATGTTTTTTATTCTATATTCCACTATGAAAAACAACTATTGGAAAAACCATATTTTAAAATTTCTGCGAAAGTAAAACAAAATCTCATGAATAACAATATCAATAGGTTCTGAAATTTATCAAAGGTCTATCACTATGACTGGTACCAATCTATAACTAGGCATGTCTTTCAATGGATATCAATAAGAAACAATAAACACATAAAAAATGATAATAATGGCATATATTTTATCAATGATAACCACTGATAGCCAATATATGGCTATCACTAATATGTTCCTGTCAACGATAGCATCTTCTAAACCCTAAGTTTAATACAGCGAAAATTGCATAAAATTATAAATGACAAATAAAAAGCTAAGCTAGCCGTAATATCAAACCTAAAAATATCAAATATCAAACATCAAAACACACTAATATGTTTCTACAAATATTATACAAATATCAAAAATCGCCTTCTTAATTAATTAATCAGATCTCAAAATGCCAAAGAAAAGAGTGAAGAACGCAATGAAGAAAGAAAAACTTCATGAAAGCACAACAAACTCTCCTCACAATTCACTTTGTTTACAGGGAGCTTCAAGAAAACAAAAAAATAATAATAATAATAAATAAATGAGTAAATGAGCTGAAGAAATTTAAAAAAAAAAAATAATAAAGGAATGCAAAAAGTAAACCAACTCACAATCCAAGATGCGAGGGAGAAAAGGAAAACAAACTCACAATCGAAGAAACACAAGATGCAAATCTTGAAACTGAATCGAAGATTAAAGGGAGATACTAAATCGAACGGAAAAAGGAAATAAAAGGGAAGACGCAGGGTGACCACAGAGAGAAAAGGGAAAAATAAAAAAGGAAACGTAAATAACATGGAAATGCATAAAACTGAGGATAGACTTGGAATTTTAAAAAAAATTTATAAGTTGACCGGTCAATAGTTGTCATATTTTTAAATATTTTAAAGATGTACTACATTTTTAGATTATTTATTTGATTGTATTATCTTGTATAAATTTCTAAAAAAAAAAATCAATGGTGAAAATTTTTTATTTTTTAAATAACTAGTTGTTAGATACAAACAAAAAATAATATTAAATTCATTTTCTTTTTAAAAATCTAATAAAAAACAAAAGTTCATCCGTTGTCTAAAACTAGTCGTTAGACACAAACATAAAACAATATTAAATTCATTTTCTTTTTAAAATCAATCTAAAAATCAAAAGCACACCATGTGTCATTCCTCCTCCAAGTAGGACATTTTAATTGGTACACTTTGTTGAGAAAAATTCTGTCACGTCATCAACTCAAGATTTTACTCAAATTGTTAATAAACAAAAGCAAATTCGTTATCATCAAAACATTGATTAATTAATTAATTAACATTAATTAAATTTGAGATTAAGGGTCAAAAAACCAACAAAAGAGTTTTTTTTAGAGAGAATATTTTGCGAGTTTTTGTTTTTGTGTTCTCCAAAAGGCAGTCTCTACAAGAATGCAGAATTCCCCCTTAAGAAGATAGGTTCGAAGTTATAACTCCCCTCCCCACTCACCACCCCCTGCAATTGTAGAGGAGTTATTTAATCAAATAATTATATGTAATTTAATTAATCTATTGAATATCATATATTTAATTTAATGTATATATGAATCATATTCTAAGATACATATTCCCTCATAACCTATAGTTTTAATATAAATCTCATTCACATTAATTTGAACCTATAGTTTTAATATGATTCTTATTCACATTAATTTAATATTTAAATCTTATTCAAATATTAATACTCTTATATTATAGAGTTTAAATTTGAATCTAATTCAGAATTAACTTTATATTATAATTTATCTATATGCAGTATATTAATTGCATCATGTACAATCAACAGAAATTTCTTTAAAGTTAATTTGAACACTTTAAACTAAATATTCTTGTTTAATCCGTTGTGAGCTAACAAAGGGACCAAATGGACCTACAATTATAAGCTCCAATGATACGAGATTAATTAATTAAACTCTTTAATTAAAATAATCAACATTCATTAACTATGGGGCATCTATTAAAAATTCATAGTTGCACTCTTATGAACTGTAAAAAAATTATGTATCCATCGATTTAACATTACACGTAAGTCAATCCTTCACAAGTTCTTCGTAATTACAATGGGGTCAAATTACCATTTTACCCCTATAATTACCTCTTGCTCCTTAATTACCATTGATTCTCCAATGAACAATATGTTTATTGTTCTACCATAAACCAAGTCTCTATCCGGCCAATGAAAGGGTGAGACCTCATTGTTCGAGTCCCAAAGTCAGTACTTAAGGGAATAACTCATCTAGCTTATTGAGTCGACAGCTAGTGTCACTCTTACCCATACAAATCAAATGGCAATCCTCATGTGCAAGAGTTCATAACTCACTTAGGATTGAGATTGAGTTACAAGGTTATCGTTTGAAATATTAATCTCTTTAATTAGTGGTGTTACAAAAAGAGATTATATTTTTCGTGGTCCGGTCATATACAAACTTATTTTATAGGATACCTCACTCACATGTCTCCACATGAACAATTTGGATCAAATCGCTTGTAAACTTATAATATTTGCAATACTTACAAAGTATTCATGGTGTTACCAGGATAAGACATTCAACTTTATCTATGTACTATAGACCTTTTAGATTATTATTTGAACACAATTCACTTGCATGTCAACCACATACTATTTAAGTTACATCAAATAATCTTGGATCTTAGTTTATTGGATTTGAGTTAGGCAAATAACAAATAACACTTTATTTATTTGAAAATAAACAATACTTTGTTTATTCAATAATTTGTTTAAAAATTCATAGACTAAGAGATTTGAGACGTAAATCCCAACATTTTCTTACACCAAAATATAAAATAAAAGCTTAAGTTAAAACATAAAATCTCACAAATTATTAAAATCAAAATCTTTCTTTAAAACTTACCAAAATCATAAATGGTCAAATATAAAATGACAAAACTATTAACACACTCAACTACAAATGTATAATCTTGTTAAAACATCGAAGTCCAAAGGTCCATTTGGTGCTTTCATTTTTCTCTTGCTTTGTCAAAATATATATACCTTCATTGAAGAATGCATTTTTTTTAGAGTAGGAGGGGAGAAAAAAATAGAGAAAATAGAGAAAATAGAGAATATTAAGTCATAAATTGAAGTAGGGAGAGAGAGGAAATGGAAGATGGAGGTGATGGGATAGTGTAGATAAACGGTAAAAACATTTTTAACCTTTTTTTAAGCTAAGAGTACTAATGAAGTTTTTGAAAATTTAGAGATATTTTTATAAGAGGTATCTAGGATTTCAATTTATATATTAACAATAAAAGTATTTTTGTACTTTCTTTAAGTTTAAGGATAATTTTGAAACTTTTGAAAGTTCAAGAGTATTTTTTTTGTTCAAAGCATTAACAGTTTCATCTAGGGATGGAAAAATTCCCCGCGTGGTCGGGTCCCCACGGGCCCCGACCCGATCGAGGTAGGAAATCCTTGGTTTGATCGGGAATAGGGGTTAAACCGGAGATTTAAATCGGGTCCCTGATCGGGGATGGGGAGGGGATCCCCGACCTCGAACCCGATCCCCGTCCTCGCCCCAATTTGTTTTAATTGTTAATATTTATATATAATAATAATAATAATGTGCAAATTAGTTATAAAATATAAAATTTAGTTAATTTTAAAAAACAAAAATAATAAAATAAAAACAAAGATTTTTTTCTTACGGGGACCCGAATCCCCGAACGGGAATTCTCCAACCCCAACTCCCTAAAATGGGGAGGGGATCCCCGACCTCGAACCCGATCCCCGTCCTCGCCCCAATTTGTTTTAATTGTTAATATTTATATATAATAATAATAATAATGTGCAAATTAGTTATAAAATATAAAATTTAGTTAATTTTAAAAAACAAAAATAATAAAATAAAAACAAAGATTTTTTTCTTACGGGGACCCGAATCCCCGAACGGGAATTCTCCAACCCCAACTCCCTAAAATAGGGAAACGGGCGGGACGAAAGTTAAAAATCTCCACGAAAACGGAGACAAGAGTCTATTCCCAACCCCGTTGTCATCCCTAGTTTGATCTAAAACTATTTTTAAACTCTTTTTAGAAGTTTATAAGTATTTTTATAGCTTTTAAAAGTTTTTAAAGTATTTTTGACAGATGGCTTTTGGACAATTTTTTATAACTTAGCCTATTAAAGAAATATCCAAAATATATTCGGAAATTCCGTAGCGACAGATTCCGTGCACTGTAGGTGAGGTTCGCAGCTTCTGACCCTCTCTGATCCCGTAGACCACAAACACCGTTTGCTTACAGCCTCCATGAATGAACCAGAAGAGTAATGCAGGCGCATTTGCTATTGGGGCCGATCCCCATCCCCATTTCTTCTTCCTCCTCTGCCATCGGTTTCTACTCCTCCCTCATCGCCGATTCCCTTCGCCGGACTTACTCCTGCAACCTCATTTCCAAATCAACCATTCCCCTTCCTCGATCCAATTCCATCGTCTGTTCTTGGTCCGCGGCCATTGACGGCGACCGCAACCATTACGAGCTACTCGGTGTCGCTCGTGCTGCTTCCTCCAATGAGATCAAGAAAGCTTTTCGTCTGCTTGCTCGCAAGGTAACTTTGTTTCATTCATTACAAGGATGTTGGGTTTGTTGTATCATAGAGGGGCCATGGTGTTTGATGGAAACTATCATGCTAGATCCTTGATAGCTAGGACATTTCACTGAAGCACCAGATTTTAGAGCCCTTACCCTTGCACTTCGAGTAAATTATGTTGCGTAAAAGAGAGAGCTTCTTTGAAGTTCCATTGAAGAGAAAGAGAGAGCTTCTTTGAAGTTCCATTGAAGAGATCCTCTCCTTTTCTGTTCCTTCGGCCTCTGCTGCTTCCACCAAAGAAAGTCTGGAATATGTCTAATGGATTATGACCATTGACCACCACCACCCCATCCTTCCTTGAGGACATCATGTGAGAGTACTAATGGAAGGTGTATTGGTAATATAAGTAGGATAGTAGTAGGGACATATGGGTAATTAGTTAAAGGTGACTTGATTATAAATAAGGGGAGTTCGGGATCTTAGAGGAATATATCATTTTTTGTTAGTAACTCAAAACTGCAAATTAGTTTTTGAGTTGGTTTAGTCAATTCCTAGTTTCTAGGAAATAGTTGAAGTTATTTTTAGTTGTAGTCAAGTCTAAGTTCATATTCTTGTAGAGTTAGTGGGATTAGTTGCTAACATTGTGAAATCTATTTTTAGATTCAAGATATGTATTTATATGGAGTTTTCTAGAATGAAATTCATCCACTTCCCATTTTTCTCATTTCCCTCTCATTAGTTAGAACAACAATGGTATCAGAGCCCTCAATTCTTAAGGGATCTGTGAGTGACAATCAGTGAAATATCTCCGAGAGAAACTGAGTGATACACCTATGAGAGTTGTTAGGGATGGAATTAGGATCAAACAGTCTTTCTTCATTGGCTCCACCTGTGTTTGATGGTAAAAACTACCAGGCATGGCTATCAGAATGTAAGCCTACATGGAGGGTTGTGATTATTGGGAAGCAATTGAGTAAGACTATGAGATTGCTCCACTTCCTGATAACCCAACAATACATCAGATCAAGACTCACAAGGAGAGGGTCACCAGGAAGGCAAAAGCTCGAGCTTGCCTATATGCAGTTGTGTCTCCCGCCATATCCAACAGAATTATGGCCTTGGAGTCGGCAAAGGAGATGTGGGAGTTCCTCAAAAGTGAGTATGAAGGTGATGAGAGGATTAAAGGCATGGAAGTGTTGAACTTGGTGCGAGAATTTGAGAGAATGCAAATGAAGGATTCTGAGTCCATTAAAGAGCACTCAGATAAGTTGATTGGGATTGCTAACAAGGCAAAAGCATTAGGAACCAATTTATCTGATAATAGATTGGTTCAGAAGATTCTAGTTTTAGTACTTGAGAGATATGAAGCAACCATTGCTTCCTTAGAAAATACTAAAGACCTCTCAAAACTCAAGGTGATAGAAGTGGTTAGTGCTTTGCAAGCACAAAAGCAAAGGAGGTTGATAAGACAAGAAGGAAGCATTGAGGGGGCATTAAAAGCTAGAGTGCAGAAGGGAGAAGGTGGAAGAGAGAAGAAGGGAAGTGGCAGCAATAGCTCAGAGTCTGCTGCAAAAGATGCTGATAGTACATGCAAGAACTGTGGGAAGCAGAATCATCCACATCTCAGATGCTGGAGAAGGCCAGATGTGAAGTGTAGAAGATGTCATTTATTGGGGCACATTGAACGATTCTGTAAGGAAGCAAAAACTCAACAGCAAGGAGGAGCACATATTGTCGTACAATAAGAAGAAGATCAACTCTTTGTGGCTACTTGTTTCTCATCAGTCACCCAATGTGATGGTTGGTTGGTTGATAGTGGGTGTACCAATCACATGACAAGTGACAAAGAGTTGTTTAAGGACCTTGATAAGTCATTCAAGTCAAAGGTGAAAATAGGAAACAGTGAGTATCTAGAAGTAAAGGGGGAAGGGCATAGTGTCAATAGAGAGCTATGCTGGAACCAAGTTGATTACTGAAGTGTTGTTTATCCCTAAAATTGATCAAAACTTGTTAACCATTGGTCAATTAGTACAGAAGGGATTCAAAGTGTTGTTTGAAGAAGGAAAGTGCCTCATTTCTGATTCCAATGGGAATGAGTTGTTCAAAATAAAGATGCGGCACAAGAGCTTCTCGTTGGATCCACTCGAGGAGCAGATAGCTTTCAAGTGTTAAGTAAATGACACTGAGTTATGGCACAAGAGGTTGGGGCATTTTCATCAAAAAAGGTATGCACAAGTTTGAGGAATTGATTTTTCTGAGACTTTTGCACCAGTTGCAAGAATGGACACAATCAGGTTGTTACTGGCTGTGTCAGCCCAGCATGGATGGAAGGTGTATCAGCTAGATGTAAAGTCAGCATTCCTAAATGGAGTGTTAGAAGAAGAGATCTATGTTGAGCAACCAGACGGATTCATCATACCAGGACAAGAGCAGAAGGTTTATTTGTTGAAGAAGGCTCTCTATGGGTTTGAAGCAAGCTCCTAGGGCATGGTATAGAAAGATGGATGATCACTTGCTGAACTTGGGTTTTGTGTGAGTCGTTTTCAAGCTCTTAGGAGCAAGTTGGGTGTTTGCAGTATTTGAGTATTCCTTGTATCTAGGAAATAGTTGAAGTTATTTTTAGTTGTAGTCAATTATTGTGATTTCTTTTCTTGTTAGGTGGTATCATAATAAAATTTAAAAACTTGTTCTTTTTAGGTGGTATCCTAACACACCTTCACCAAATGAACATATCTCACAGTCACATTTCTCTGGATCACCCAGTACCTCATAAGCGTGTGCTAACTGCTTCAAATTTTGGGTGACCACCCTTATCATAGTGGTTATTGATAACGACCTTTCTATAAGTCTTCTGTAGATTGTCTTACAACGTATTCTTCAAGACTCTAAGAATCTCATAGTATTGGGTCTTATTGCTCTTCTTGGGCCTTCCAAACATTTTTGCCTCGCCAATCTAATATAAAAAAAAACCCTTACAAGAGTGAAAAGAGTGATCTTGGAGTGAAAGATTGGCTAGAGTGGTTGATGACTTGAGAGCTAAAAAACCAAAAGTCTTGTTGAGACAATGAGGTGGAGAGAGACTCACAATGTAACTCTAAATGGGGATTATCTTGATTTTTTGTGTCAACTATTGAATTTGGTCGTTTTTTGCTCTATAATTTCTTGGACTAGAGAAGAGTGGTATGAGACCGTCATCTATGAAAGGGTGTGTTGAATCAATTAAGTGCGTCCTGCTTCAATCAGGCGATGCCTTTTTATTGCATCTTGCCTTGAGGTGATTAAAAAGGTTATCGCCTTAGAGGGCGGCTTGCGCTTTGAAAACATTAGTGCTTATTTTCAATTACATACGTGGACTTCGTGCTAATTTAGAAATCAAATCTCAATTTAAAAAATGATTCCAAGTATGTTTAGCAATATATCTATGAACAATGATATAGTAGTAGTTAGCAACTAAATATGTGGTCCAAACTAAATTATTATTAATTAATTTAATAACGTACTTTATAATAATTTTGTATGATATCACAATATTATGTAATTTATAATATATTATGTTATGCAGGTTTAATTTTAACTAAAATAAAGTGAGTTTGTAAAATGAAATAGCATATTTATCAATATTTTCGTTTTAGTGTAATTTTGTATTTTAAACATGGAAAAAAACATTTTGTTTTCAGAATTTCTACTGTCTTGAACATAGAATTCCAAAACAATTTAATAAAGGAAATTCACCAAACAAATACTCTCTAAATTCATTTGATTTAGTGAATTTGAAAACAAGAGACCAATACCAAATTGCATACCAACAAGCTGTGAATCTATTTATACCACGGATGTAATAGACTTTGATGCTTTAAGCAATTTCTCAATCACATTCGTGGTAAGAAAAATAATATAAAATGATGAATTCTTAGAGGAAAACTTATTTTTGGATAGGAATGTTCCAAATTCGTTTTTTTAGGCTTTTTTTTTCTGAAATCTTTAATATAATGGAGAAGCTTGGAGAAAGTGCCCAAACTGGGCTGTCTCCAAGTTGGTGCTTTTGTGTATGACATGAGAAATATTTAGATGCATATTTTGTTTCACTTTTAGTTTACCTCAAAATTCTGGTATTCTATTCTGAACCTCATGAATATAGGGTGAGTGGTTAACCACTTAATAAAAAAAACAACCTTGATGAAACTACTTGACTTGAACAAGATCTGTTCTGTAGGTTGTTCAACTGTTTCCTTGATTTCGTAGAAAACAACCTTGAACAGATGGCTGGACCATACTAGTAAAAGAAGCAGCTGGAGATTGGGTGGGAAAACCTTATTGAAGCTTTATTACGGGAAATTTGTGTTGAATTGCAATTGTTTTTGTAAGTTAGAAAAGAAAATGAGAAGATGACTTGAAAAGGCTAAACTCAATGCTAGCTTTTGGTGTTCTTTTTATAAAATTTTCCTTTTAATGGGGTTTAGTTCCAGCTGGTGCTCTTCTTGTTTTCGTTTTATCTCATGATTTTTAACTTCAATTTTAACGATAGTTCTTGTGCTTACTATCTTGCATCAAGTCTATCTGTGAATTGTTTTAGAGAATTGGACTGCAGGATTTTTCTCTCAATACGTCTCCCTTAATACTATCGGTGCAATAATATTATGTGGTTCATGCTAATGATATCCACTCACTTGATGTTATTTTACTTTGAACTGCAGTATCATCCCGATGTTAGCAAGGATTCACGAGCAGCTGATGCCTTCAAGAGCATACGTCATGCATATGAGGTGAGTGAGTATTCTTTATACTAAAATTTCATTTCATAACGTTTTTGTAAAAAAAATTATTTCATTTCACAATTCACGAATGTTGGTGAAGTCAAAAGCAGGCATGGCCAATTATTATACGGTAGGAGAATATGTTCTTAAGTTGAGAAAACATACTTGTGCTTACTGATTAGTGGTAGTGTTTGGTTTCTTTGGTGTTTATGAGTTAAGTTTCAATAATTTATTGATGTAAGAATGACTTATAATTTCCACTTTCCTTAAATTTTAATGTGTTATACTCACTGACTGGTGGAAGATATTTGTTTTCTCCTACTTCTATTGATGGTAAGTTGCAAGAATTTAATTTCTTGTGGTTCTCCCTTCCTTTGGGATTTTAGTTTTTTGGCTATTGGAAAATTGGATTACATATGGGTCACTATGAACCTGTAAATCACTTTTTGATACCGATAAATTAAGGTCGAAACCAAGGGCTTGTTTGGATTGACTAGAGAAAAAAATGTTTTTCAAAGAAGTCCCTTTTATGTCAACTCTCTTGATAAAAATTGTTCAAAATACACTTTGAAGGTGTTTCAATAGCTATTTTGAGTGGTTGCCTAAAACTTCAATTTTTTCTAAAATGACTTATTTCCAAATTTAAATACTTGAAAAGTTACCAAACACACCCCAAATCTTTTCAGATGGAAACTTTGATTGTCAACCAAAAGATTTGATGTCATGCTTCGGCTTATAACCAGAAACCTGACCATCCGCTCCATGTCTTTCTGAACAGGTATTAGCCAATGAAGTGACGAGAGCTCAGTATGACCGAGCATTGAAACTTCAAGAAAGTACCAACAGGCGATATAGAGGAAAGTGGTATTATACTCCTGATTTTGAAGAAAGATCAAGAACCTATAGATGGGCTGAACTGAAGCAAAAGATACAGTATGAAAGATATAATAAATATTATAGATTTCGAGAGGATTCTTCTCACATTGATGAAGATGAGGAGGAAGGAAGCAGCAGCCAACTTAGAAGCCCCTTCCTAGAAGTACTGAAATCGACATTTCTGTCTTTATTTTTACTACAAATGTTCGGCTCCCGATTGTCCCTCACCTTTAGCAGCCTGGTGGCATTGCTCGACAGGAAGTTGGATTCAGGATATAAGATCGGCTACGTTATTGCATGGCTTTTGGGTGGAAGGGCAGGTGTTTTACTAGCTATATGCCTCTCATTTGCAAGCTGGGTGTGTGGGAAAAGTAGCAGCAGTGTAGTTGCTGTTGTGGTAGTGGCTATGTGGGTGGGAACAAATCTTGCAAGATATGCGCCACTTCCTCAAGGGGCTGTTCTTACTCTTTTGTATATGTCCATCAAACTTCAAGTTGATTTGAACTGAAGTTGAAACTTGTACTGGCAAGCAGAGAAGGTGTGTATATGGCTGTTTTATATGCTTCATGTTTGAACATTGCTCGTAAAAGTGGCAATGGTAGGTGCAAGATTAGTTCACATGGAGTTTGTTTCAAATTATGTGGAAGTGTTTGACCAATTTTAGATATTTATGTGTATAGCAACCATCTTTGAGATGTGTAAATTTTAGTGATGTATAAAAAAAAAGTTGGTATTGGTGTTATCACTGTTCTTGTTTGCTTCATCTTGTTATTTGTTTATAGTTGGAAGAGAAGCTTTGAGTTGGAAATCAGTTGCCTGAAAGTTGCAACTGCAATTGGTTGCTTTCTTTTTTATTAGTTTTGATCAGGTGGGGATGTGCCCCCTCAACTTGAAGATGTTTTTATATTAGTAATTTCTTCACATAATGTAACAAAATCGGCTTCTAGTATAATGACACGAGAAATCCCAGGCCCCCTACCGAGGCAATGGACCAAAACCATGGCAATTAAGTGCAATGGGCAGATTTTTGGTGGACCAAAACGCAGCTATGGCAATTCTCATCCCAAATTTGAAATTTTCCATTGACTAGAATCTTGGGCCATTTGATCCGCTCAATGAAGTTATTATGTTGAAGGTAATAAATTTGTATTTGGGATATAGAAAAGATAGGAGTTTTTCGATAAATGTAAAAAGTAAAGAAAGAAGAGAAAGTAACTTCTCTAAAAGAGAAAAATGAGTTCCATGAAAAGAGAAGATAACAAATATTGAATTTACACTCACATTCATATATTGTTGTGAAAAGTTGTTGAATTTGCATATGTATATTTATAATTTTTTTGGTTCCTTAATCAAGGAAAGGCCCTCCCCATTAATATCACATTTGGTAACCAAAACATCAATTCTAAATGCACAATAGTCATCGATTAACAACCTATTTTAAACATCATTAAACATATGTTTAAGATTGATTTGAAAGGGTTAATATCATTTTTGTTATTTTCAAAATCACTCTGAAAGATAAATTTAATCATTGAAAAACCAATTTTGATGGCATAAAAATTGAGTTTAAAAATCTAGAATCAAATATTAGATTATATTTGGGTGATTAAAGACACATTTAGAAGTGCTTTTGAATAGGATAAAAATGATTTTAATAATTTCAAAAGCACTCCCTAACATACACTAAAAGTGTCAAAATTGATGCTAACTTTTGCAAACCTCTTTCTTGATTGCATGAAAATGCCGTACTTTCCCCTCTTGTATTGTCAAAGTATTGCTATATGAGAGTATCATAATTCATAAACAAGAAACGTAAAGGTAAACAATTTAGGACTCTTTTGGATTGACTTAAGAAAAAAAAATTCAAAAGACTCATATTTATCTAAACTTTTTTAATAAAAAAATGATTAAAATACACTTGAAAAGCTATTTTGAATAGTTGTCAAATTCCCATTTCTTTCAAAATGACTTATTTTTTAAATTAAACACTTAAAAATGTAATCCAAACACACGCTAAAACTCTTAAAACTCTTTCACGGAAAAAGTACATTTGACATACGAAAATTTAGTATGAATTGCCAAACAAACCTTTTTTGCCTTCAAATATTCTTCATAAATTGAGAAATATATTATTTTTTGGCTAAATTGGAGTAGAGTAAGCTGGTATTTTCATTATATAATGGTATTTTGGCTAAATATTCTTCATAAATTGAGAAATATATGGCTACTGGTATTTTCATTATATAATGGTATTTTGGCTAGTTTGACATTATTTATTGATATAACAAGTATTAATTGAGGAACTTCCATTGATATGGAGGAATTCTCAGGAAGGTATTCTCAAGGTGATTTTGGTGGGAAAATTTGCTTACGGTGAGTGTTTGCTTAGTTTTATGCGTTGATATGTGGATAAATGCATATGTAAGTGCCAAATGCATGCTTATGATGTTATGTTGTTGCCATGATATTGCTTGTGAAATTGCTATGGAAACTGAGATTATACCCAGATTACATAAGTTAGCATGCTTAATAAAAGGTGTTTGGCGGGAAAATATAGCCGTCCTTGGTCGGTGGGAAATAATAGTCGATGACGACCGACGGAAAATATAGTCAAGTTACCTAAGCATGACTAGCGAGAAAGGAATTGTCGATGTGTACATTGACGGAAAAAGTGGGTTATAGGAAAGTTTCCATAACAAGTTGTTATGATTGATAATATATCCATGATATGAACATGCCAAGTAGAGCATGGAACTGGAGGATGATAATTGAATGAATGTACACATGATCATATATAGATTATGTGATTGATTTCCCAAAAATATGTTTTGCAAAGTGATTATTATTCTAAAAGAACCACTCACTAGGCTTAGTAGCTCACACTCTTCCAAATGTTTTCTTATATCCCCTCCCCCCCCCAGGTAGCAAAGCGGAGCATTCAGGAATGAGTCTACTAACCACCAACACACCAGGACTTGGTAAATTCTCAGGGCACGGCTCGGATCATGTAATAAAGAATATAGAAAATTGAACTATGTGTATGAAAGTTAGGTAGATTATTGTAAACATGTTAAAATATTTAATAGATAAGAGGGGAAATGTTAAATTTAAATGTTGTCTTGGAATACTACTAGTGTACCCTCACGCTCTCTTCCAGGTCTTAGGGGCTAAGGCTAAGGAGGGGTGTGACAGGGCGTCTTATACAAAGGAGTTTGTATAAGACTAGACCACAAAGTGTTTTAGTCTCATTATATAACGTCGTTCATGACAGAGACTTCACTTCACTAGTATGACCATAGGTAACATGACCTCAATTCTGAGTAAGTTGGGAACTTCTGCCTTTGAGGACAGTCCTTTAATTTGCATAGGTGCGACCAGATTGCCGACTCAAACCTACCACTTTGGGGATTCTTTTGATTTGGGAGTTGGGAACTCAGCTACACAAAATGGAATTCACTCCTTCCCTGAAGCAGGGGTAAGTAGATAGATTTCTCGCTTAAGAGTTGATTCTGGGGCTTGAACGATGTGGCGCCATACACCTTCTCATGGCCTGAGAGGTGTCCACACATAGTAGGACTATGTTGTATTGTTCATTAGAGGGATCAGTGGTACTTAAGGAGTTAGATGTAACTACAGGGGCAAAACGGTAAATTGGCCTAGTTGTACTTACGAGCATCTATGAAGGGTTATCGTACTGTTGACTGGTTATATCTGATAGACACAGAAATATATTTGTGGTGAGAATAGTGCAGCTATCGGTCTTAGTGTCTGGCAATTAACGAATGGTGGATCTCGTGGCTAAAAAGTTTAGTCAGCTATTCACGTACCGTTGGAGCTTCAAGCTACATGTTCATAAGGTCCTCTTGGTAGCTCAATGGATTCAAATTGAGAATCGATTTTTTGGTCAATTTGAAGTGTTCAACTTGACAAGAGGGAGTTTGATTATATATGATATGATTAAACTAGTCGATTATATATGATATAGTTGACATGATGTATGAGATACATTAATTGGAAGAAAATGATATAAGTAAGATTTATATCTAGTGGAGGAAGAGAAAATTACTATGGTTTATATGTTACATATGATGTGATATTAAAACTATAGGTTATAAATATAATATGATTATATTTATTTATAATTAAACAATTATGAGATAATTATTGGTGGTTTTCTTCATAACCGTATGTAAAAATGGGAGGTTGCATTCAGTATTCATAACTGAAGGATAAAATGAAGATAGTTTTCATTTTGCAAATAGATCGGACAATTTCTTCACGATTTGTACACTGCCTATCGTTTAGCTAACAAGAGCATACACGATAGCTAAAGTTTTCCTAAACAATCGTGTACATGCTCAGTCGACCTAAACGATCGTATAGTTTTTACTACATGATCGTGCGCGAGATCGAGTTTTCCTAAACGATCAGTCCCGAATTATTAAACGATCGTGCACCTGTTTCTAAACGATCAAGCACTCGTCTATACGATAGACACAAAATCTCTCCCACTTGTTTGGTCGTTGAATACGATCGTAGTTTCCTCTTCCCCTCTACTAAATCCAATAGAGCCCACACCTCCTAGATTCTCATTCCGAGAATACCGAGGTTACTGAGTGGTGGTGTCCTTCTTGTTGCATGTTCATATAGAAGACCGTTCGATGGTGAGCGATAGCAAGATTTGGTGGACGATTACCTTGGCATGCATAGTGACAACGAGAGTTGCTGGTCTTGACGAGAGCGAGAGATAAAGAGAAAAAGAATTCTTCAAAAGGTATGTCTCTCATTCCTTGGAATTTAAGTTATTAAAAGCATGTCGTAATTTGTTTGTAGATGCATAATTTATTGTATATTTGTAAATGCGGTATTTCTATCACAATGAATTTGGAACGATCTTGTTTCCTCTCATCGATACTCTTTGATAAGAGTTCCTTCATCCCTAACCCTCAGCCCAAAGACCCAAGCTATTATGTAGTAAGAACCTTTGAATCTAAGAAATTAACATCTTTCTATACGATTTAATTCAACCCTGAGAAAAAGACTAGAATTAGATTACTCTTGATTGAAGATCTAGAAGCAAGATTGGGAAATCTTGCTCTAGATTGAGTCACTCCATAATCAACTTGATCAAGGTTAGATTGAATGACTCACATGCATTCTATCACAAGAATTGCAAAATTCTAAGGGAAAAGTCTCAAATATGAGATCTCAAATTTCATTCATAAAAATCATAATTTGATTATAAATGGATGGGGAAAAGGCTTTATATAGTCTTGTAGAGATTCTAATACAATTAATGTAAAGTAGCAAAAGTCAACATAAAACATTAAAGACTTCTCCCTCTTCCATCCACCATCTTTCAACCACCATCTTTAATGTAACATCATTAATGGCAACATCCATCTTTCCAATCACCATATTTAATTCAACTCTATTAATTGCAGCCTTCATCTTTTCTACCACCATCTTCCATGCATCTCTATAATTACCAAGATATAAATTTAACACTTAAAAGTTAGAAATTAATTAAAGACAACAAATAACTCTAAAATTAAAATGCTAGAAATTAATTAAAATCAACTAAAGTTTATTAATGCTTCTCATAGGTCCCGATCCATATCATCTTCCCCTCTTCGAAAGAATTCGTCCTCGAATTTGAAAGTATCTTCTACATCGAATGGACGAAATTCAGCGATATTGAAAAAGTAATTCACATCTCCCTCGCCTTGTAGAGTAATCTTGTAGGCATTGGATTTCATATGCAAGTCATCAATGGAACTTCACTTGGGTTTCTTCGGGAAACAACAACGATCCTTCCAAATCTGTTTCCACGCCCAATTCCTCACTTTGAACACCTTGCTTGTTGCCATAGTTGAATTGTGAAGCAAATTTGGAGTTGTGTCTCTCAATAAATGATTTAGCTTTGAAGTCTATATGTTGTACTTCATTGTTGACATTCGAAACAATCTTCAAATCAAGCATCTTTATAAGTGTTTTGGCTTCCTTTAAGAACTCAAAAGAAACACTAGAAAAACATGGCTTGAGCTCACCTGTTAGAAAACAAGTTTTTTTGTATAGAAGAATAAAAATATTTTGTTTTGAAAACAAAATAGATTTAACCTCACTAGTACTATCAAATAAGCTCACATTTTTTTACTTTTCTCTCATTTTTCTCTCTAGGCCATAAACTAACCTCGTGCTTTTCTTTTCTCACATGATTCTTTTTCAATCAATCTACATGCTTTTGTTTTTGGCCTTTTATGTCTTTTTCTCTAACTCAACACATCAACATAAACTTCAATATTAGGTGTTACAATACAATTAGCTAATTTTTCACAAGGTATGTCATCTTGAATTTTATTACTCTCTACCACAACAATGGGCATACTTTCAGTAGATGAACTAACCTTTTTCAAATTTGATTCAATTCTTGAGTCAATTTAGATAGGTAATAACCGCTTGATGTAACTTAACCAAACTATTGCGAAAAATCTTCCAAAAAATTTCATTGCTATTATACCTCTCATGGCAATTTCTTCCTTGACGAAACATACTCTTAAATGAAAAGGAATAGATCTCAAAACACTCCATTCACGGATTGTTCGCTCAAGAATACTCACATACATAAAAGGTAAGCTATTTGGAAAAGTGGCTAAATTATGTATTGGGTAAGCTTATGTGGAATAAGCAATTTTTGAAATAAAGAGCTATTCAATATAAGCCAGACAAGATAATTATGAAAATGAGCCCAAAAAGAATAAGAAAATAATAAGACTCAAACAAATAAGGAAAAATACAAAGCAGTTTTTGAATAACTAAAACTGATACACAAATAGAATTGCAAATAAAAGGGTATTACGTAATGAATTTGACAAAATACTCTTCTTAACAATTCCAGATACACGGCTGATCTAAAACTTTATTGATGGATTCAGAGTCAATTCCGGCCGCTTACATTGAGAAAGAAAATGGAAGATGAGAAGAAAGGTCAACAGTTTTAGATTTGAATTAGTTTTCAGCATTTAATGACAATAAGTTGTAAAGACATGTAAATGAACATGCAATTGACCTAGAGAATGACAGAAAATAAAAAAATTAATGTTATAACTCAATTATGCCAAATTGGTTCAAATATTCAAGATTAAACACACAATTTGCATGATAATTGCAAGTACAAAATTCTGGATTTTTTTCTCTTGTTTTTTTTTTCACTTTTTTCTGCTTTTTTCTTCCTTTTTTTTTTAACTTTCTTTTTCAAATATCTAAATTTGATCAAGAAGATTGAAATAAGATAAAAGGATGAAGAAACCAACGAACTAAATGGATAGAAATGGAAATGTGAATAAAAATGCAAAAACAACAAAGAAAGATAGAATTAATTCTAGAGTAGGCCACAAAGATGCAACCTAGGCTCTGATACCAAATGATAAGGCAACTCTAACCCTCATCCCAAAGACCCAAGCTATTATGTAGCAAGAATCTTTGAATCTAAGAAATTAACACCTCCCTATATGGTTTAGTTCAACCCCGAGCAAAGGTTAGAATTAGATTATCTCTTGATCGAAAATCTAGAAGCAAGATTGGAAAATCTTGTTCTAGATTGAGTCAAACTACAATCAAGTTGATCAAGGTTAGATTGAATGACTCACATGCATTCTATCACAAGGATTGAATGGCTCGAATGCATTCTATCACAAGAATTGCAAAATTCTAAGGGAAAAGTCTCAAATATGAGATCTCAAATTGGGAAAATTAAAAGGATATTGTCCTTTTAGAAACTATTTAGGAAAATATTGTTGTTTTCAAACTATTTGTAAAAATATTTTTTTTCTTTTTAAATAAGTCGAGGGCTGAAAATTCGACCTACATAGGTCGAATTTTGAACCCTCGACCTTGCCCTTCCTAACATTATTATTGAGTCTGTTTAATTATCATTCCAGAGACCTTCCTCTATCAAACGATCGTATTTCTAAATTTTCATAAGATCCCCCTGGAATTCTTTCCAAAGCTTGTTGAATAATTTGTACGGATTCTGTCATCTCAGCAAGTCTAACTAAATAACGAGCTAATGAATCTTCTTCTTTTTGCCACTGAACTTTTCAATCAAATACGAGAGCGAGATTATGAGAGAGAGCGAAAGTTTGAGAGAACGTGAGCGAGATTTTGAGCGTGAGCGAGAGCGAGAGCGAAATAGAGAGCGAGAATACCGTACAAATTTCCCTTTTTTTCCTTTTTAATTATTACACATTCCACCTTCTTCTTTCTAATTTTTTTTTAGTTTTCCATTTTATAAAAATAATTTCTAAAAATATTTGATTATTTTATTTAAACTCTAAAAAGAATAAATTAAAAAAATAATAACTCATAAAAATAAAAAAAAATGTAAATTAAATATCTCATTTATATAAAAAAAAAATTACAAAAATCAATGTGTCCCACAAGGCAGACGTCGTCGATTTCGAACTGGTTGTCGTCGTCGACTTCGAACTTGAGGTTACTCGGGTTCTTCTTGATGTTGCTCTGATAACTCTGCAGGCGCTTCATAATATAAATATTTATTATGCTCTCCACAACCCCGACCATGTCCATGCACGTATGAAGAGGAAGGACCAGCCTCTGAGTCATAATGTCCTGAACCAAATGTTAGCAACATCATCATCGGATGAACATAATTAGTTTGACTCTGCGTCTGCGTCATAGGGGGAAACTCTTCCACATTATGTGCAACCTCATCAAACTCATCCTCTTCTCGAACAGGTCCTCTACGTCTAGGAGCTGGTGGAGGAACAATAGGTATATCGTACATATAATGAATTTCCTCCATATAGCTTTGGTTGTCACTACATATAGCAAGAACCTGGTTCGGATCATTCGCAACCTCACGAAGTCTACTGTTGTTCGATCTCTGTGAATTATAAAACAATTAGACAATATTTAAAATAAATTTAAATTAAAAAGATTAGATAATATTCATTCATTTACTAGATGACCCACAGCTGCTCTCGGACGAGTGACGTAACGCCTTGTAATATTTTTATACCAATGAATATATTCTGGAGTGACATCTGTATCAAACTATTCAAGAGAAACCCCCACTACAATAAACCTTGCACGATAGTGCCATCGTACTACCAAATGTGCAACTTTTTTGGATCAATCTCCAGTCCTTAGGTCAATATCATGCAGTACGGGTTCAGTATTATAAGGCGATGGGACATCCTGCTGAAAACCGAATTGTCTCATCACCCTGTCAGGAAGATGCCACTCACCAATGTGAAAACATATGAGAAGACTCATCGTCCGCCATATGTTTTGACCATTCGTACAAAAATTAGGCAAAGTATGCACAATAATTTTGTACGACTCCCAAATAACCTGAAACAAAAAATATTATATTAGAGAATATTAAAGACAAATACAATAAAAATGTGAATAAAATAATCAATTAGGTTTAGTGTAATGTACCTATTCAGGTTGAAGCAGATCAAACATGTATCTATACTGGTTGACTACATGTGTGGTTGTCCTAGTCACACAAAATTTGTCTCTCCACCTAAATTTTTAAATTGATAATTTAGAATTTAAATTAACTAGATCAGTGATATAAAAATTAAATTGAATTAAAACAACATACCGAGAACCGTAGGCTCGTCCAACTAACTGAGCGTCATTAACATGATGTAGCTGTAGAGCCATTGTTGGAAATCGCTCCCAAGCCCATAGTTGCAAAAGTATGAGAGGCCCAGCTATCTCTCGAACCTCAGGTCTTGTTGCTTTGCATAGTTGTCTATACAACCATGCCAAGCATGCTCCACCCCACGAATACCGCCCCGCATCATGGAGGTTAGCTAACAGTGGCAGGAACATCAAGTGAACAAAATGACTTGATTTATCTGAAAACAGACTTCCACCCATCATTTGTAGTATATATGCTCACGCATATCTTATGACGGTTTCCTCGTCTGCATCATCTGTGAGCTCACGAAATTGTGTTCCTAACCATATTAAACTTAACCTCGATCCTTTAATCTTGTCGGCAGGTGGGGTCGCACCGAGGTACAGTTGACAAACTTCTAACCAGTCATCGTACATCACTCCGGTGACCGGCTCACCGTCAACAGGTAACCCCAACAACACTTCTATGTCTTGTAGAGTGATAGTGCACTCTCCAACAGACATATGGAATGTATGCATCTCGGGCCTCCATCTCTCGACCAAGGCTGTGATCAGATGCCATTGAGCCTCTCGACGAAGTAACGATCTCAGATCGATACTGTTGACACTGTCTTGATCTATATCTACTGTTCATGTAACAAGTGGGAAGCATTCGGTATTCATGCTCGCATTTTATGGCCGTTTGCTCACATTTTAACATGAACTAACGAAGATTTTATTGTAACCAGTTAGGACATAATCAAGGAAGTTCCTTCGTTACTAAGACGGGCTCCAGATAGTTAGGGATTGAATAATAAATAATTTTTTTTATTATATATTCATATTGTATATTCAATTTTTTTATAATAATCTACTGTATATTCAATTTTTTTTTTTTTTTTTGTAATCAATAAAGTTTTACATTATAATAATCTAATATATTCAATTTATAGTATAATAATCTAATATATTCAATTTATTGTCTAATGATTATTCAATTATAGTATAATAATCTAATATATTCAATTTGTTGTCCAATGATTATTCAATTATAGTATAATAATCTAATATATTCAATTTGTTGTCTAATGATTATTCAATTATAGTTTAATAATCTAATATATTCAATTTGTTATCTAATGATTATTCAATTATAGTTTAATAATCTAATATATTCAATTATAGTCTAATGATTATTCAATTATAGTATGATTATTAGCTCTTTTTTCTCTTTTTTTATATATATTTCTATGGAAAGGTCAAATAAAGTGAAGACTCTCGCTCTCTCCTAAGATCTAGCTCTCTCAATCTCGCTCTTTTAGTCTCGCTCTCTCCTAAGATCTCGCTCTCTCAGTATCGCTCTCTTCTAAGATCTCGCTCTCTTCTAAGATCTCGCTCTCTCTGTTATTGTTGTTATTTTTCCATTAATGATTACTAGCTTTCATTTATTCTGAAACAATCACAAATACTTTTTTTATTATGGATCTACTACCAGAAACTCAATGCATAATCTTAGCATTCAATGTGTATTCCTGAATAATCTCATTTTTCAATTATTCAACCATTTCATTTTACCAAGTTCAATGTTAGTCAGATGAAACATTCTCGCTTTGAATCTCGCTCTCTCCTAAAATCTTGCTTTGAATCTTGCTCTCTCTTAAAATCTCGTTCAACATCTCGCTCTCTCCTACTATCTCGCTTTGAATCTCGCTCTCTCCTTAATTTGCTTCAACCCACTTATCTTCTTAATCGCTTTGAAGTTTCGACATGTGTGTAACCTTCAACAACCTAATATACAAAATTTTATTCGTAGACAAAGCTAATTCAGAATTGTCTTTCATTCCAAGGCATAAATTGTATCCATGCGCTTCATATTCGCTTGGAGTTCGCTCCCAGAAATATAGTCATCCCCACCCCCTCATGTCAATCCCACAAGCCTCCATCTAATTCGAAATGATAAAAAATGCATAAGTTGTTAGAAGCAGCTCGAGTACACAGATACATATAGTATACCATCTCATTACTTTATTTCCTCTATGGGGGAAAAAGAAAAGTAATAAACCTGCAATCTCGAGGGTGGATATGTGTCGAAACTTCAACCTTCAACAACCTAAGCGAGATTCGCGAGATTTCCCTTGTCGAGTGTTGAAGTTTCAGCCTATGTATTGTTTCCAAGTTTTTCTTTGTTCGTCGAGTTCTCAACGTTCGACTCCACATTAGCCAAGTTCTCAACGTTCGACCTCTAACCTCGAACTCCCAAAACAACAATATTTCTCTAATAAGTTTCAAAACAACAATATTTCTCTAATAAGTTTTGAAAACAACAATATTAATATTAAAGGTCCTCTCAAATTTCATTCATCAAATTCTTGTCACCTTTTTTTTTTACTTTTTTCTTCTATTTTTTTCACCTATTTTCTCCTTTTTTTTTTCCTTATCATTTGGTATCAGAGATAATGCTTTATCATTTGGTATCAGAGTATAGATTGCATTTTGGTGGCCTAATCTAAAATTGATTATATATTTCTTCATTATTTTTGTATTTTCATTCAAATTTCCAATTTTGTCCATTTAGTTCTTTGTTGTTTTCATCCATCTTTCTTCATCCTTTTATCTTATTTAAATTTTATTGATCAAATTTAAATCTTTGAAAAAAAAAAAAGAATAAGAAGAAAAGGAAAAAATGGGGAAAATGGGGAAAATGGGGAAAAAGGTGAAAAAAAAAAAAGAAATTTGTTCTTGTAATTATCATGAAAATTTTGTGTTTAATCTTGAATATTTGAACCAATTTGGCATAATTGAGTTATAACATTAATTCTTTCTATTTTCTGTCATTCTCTAGGTCAATTGCATGTTCATTTGAGTATCTTTACAGCTTCTTGTCATTAAATGCTGAAAACTAATTCAAATCTAAAATTGTTGACTTTTCTTCTTATCTTTCTCAATGTAAACGGTCGAATTTGACTCTGAGTCCTTCAACAAAGTTTTAGATCAGTCGTGTATCTTGAATTGTTAAGCAAAGCATTTTATCAAATTCATTATGTAAAATCCTTTTATTTGCAATTTTATTTTTGTGTTCAGTTTTATCCGAAAACTATTTTGTCCTTTTCCTTAGTTGTTTGAGTATTTTATTGTTTTCTTGTTCTTTTGAGTTTATTTTCATAATTATCTTGTCTTGTTTATATTGAATAGCTCTCTATTTTAAGAATTGCTTATTCCACATAAGCCTACCCAATACATAATTTAGCCACTTTCTCAAATAGCCTACCTTTTATGTGCGTGAGTGTTCTTGAGTGAACAATCTGTGAATTGAGTGGTTTAAGATCTATTCCATTTCATTTAAGAGCATGTTTCATCAAGGAAGAAATCTCCAAGAGAGGTACAATAACAATGAAAGTTTTTGGAAGACTTTTCATAATAGTTTGGTTGAGTTACATCAAACGGTTGATTACCTATCTAAATTGACCCAAGAATTAAATCAGCGAGACCAAAATTTGAAAAATGTTAGTCTATCTACTTAAAATATGCCTATTATTTTGGTAGAGAATGATAAACTTCAAGATGACATACCTTGTGAAAAATAAGCTGATTGTACAGTAACACCTAATATTGAAGTTCATATCAGTGTTTGAGTTAGAGGAAAAGACAGAAAAGGCCAAAACAAAAAATATGTAGATTGATTGAAAAAGAATCTTGTGAGAAAAGGAGTGAGAAAGAAAAGCATGAGGTTAGTTTATGACCTAGAGAAGAAAATGAGAGAAAAGTTGAAAACGTAAGCTTATTTGAGAGAGCTAATGAGGTTAAATCTATTTTGTTTTCAAAGCAAAATGTTTTTTTATCTTCTAAAAAAAAAAAGTACACAAGCCTTAAACTCTTTAGTGTATATATTAATTTCTACAACCTACCTGCAGTTATCTTTTTCTGGTATATTCCTCAATTCTGTCTTTTCTTTGGATGTTAATCACTTATACTAGGGTAGTGGCACATTAAGTAACTTCACAACATTACTTAATAAAATAAAATGAAATAAAATAAAAACTTGTTTTCTAACATGTGAGCTCAAGCCATGTTTTTTTAGTATTTCTTTTGAGTTCTTACAGGAGGCCAAAGCACTTATAAAGATGCTTGATTTGAAGATTGCTTCGAATGTCAACAATGAAGTACAACATATAGACTTCAAGACTAAATCATTTATTGAGAGGCACAACTTTAAATTTGCTTCAAAATTCAACCATGGCAGCAAGCATAAGGTGTTCAAAGTGAGGAATTGGGCGTAAAGACATATTTGGAAGGATCGTTGTTGTTTTTCAAAGAAACCCAAGTGGAGCTTCATTGATGACTTGCATATGAAATCCAATGCCTACAAGATTACTCTACAAGACGAGGGAGATATGAATTCTTTTTTCAATGCCACTGAATTTCATCCATTCGATATAAGAGATACTTTTGAAATCGATGATGAATCCTTTCGAAGAGGAGGAAGATTATATGGATCGGGACCTATGAGAAGCATTAGTAAACTTTAGTTGATTTTAATTAATTTCCAGCATTTTAATTTTAGAGTTATTCGTTGTCTTTAATTAATTTATAGCTTTTAAATGTTAAATTTATGTCTTGGACTCTTGATAATTATAGAGGTACATGGAAGATGTTGGTTGGAAAGATGAAGGTTGCCATTAAGGATGTTACATTAAAAATGGTGGTCGGAAAATGGAGAACTCTTTAATGTTTTACGTTGACTTTTGTTATTTTACATTTATTGTATTATAATATCTACAAGCCTATATAAAGCCATCTCCTCATCCATTTGTAAGAAGACTAAGAATTTTATGAATGAAATTTGAGATCTCGTATTTGAGACTTTTATCTTAGAATTTTGAAATTTTTGTGATAGAATGTATGTGAGTTATTTAATCTAACCTTGATCAAGTTGATTGTGTAGTGACTCGATCTAGAACAAGATTTTCCAATCACGCTTCTAGATCTTCGACCAAGAGTTAATCTAGTTCTAACATTTTTCTCGAGGTTGAACTAAATTGTATAGGGAGGTGTTAATTTCTTAGATTCAAAGGTTTTTGTTACATAATAGCTTGGGTCTTTGGGTTGAGGGATATGGTTGTCTTATCATTTGAATGTTGGAAATTAAATTTGTTGTTTGAAATCTTCTTTTGGTCACTAAAATTAATGTTTATATTATTTTAGTTTTAGATACTTCCATGTATTTAGTCTCAGTCTCTAAATTTGGTATGAATCCATTTTGGTCACTTCTGATAATTATTTTATGAATTATTTTAGGAAAATAGTTTTAAATAACAAACTGTTAAAAATAATTTTAAATATAATAAAATATCACGGACTATCACTAATAAACGTGGATAGGCATCTATAAGTGTATCGATGTCTATCACTGATAATAGTGACATTTTACTATATTTATAAATATTTTAATTCATTTTTTTAAATTGGAAAAGAACTCATTATTTTACATATACCTAATGTATTTAGTTTTTTTTTTTCTTTTATAATTTATTTTGACTAGTGAACAAACAAACTTAATTAGGATATCAACATTTTTCTAGCATGTCAATATTTTAATCAATATTTTTATATGCACGTAAGTTTACATCAACATTAGGACACTGCCGTAAAAATTTGACAAAAACGGACAAAAGAAAAAACAAAATATTGCTAACGAAATTATATATATACTGATAATTAAAAGTTTTAATTTATCAAAGAACGTAAAATGTTGATTTAGTTAATTTAAAAGAATAATATATTTGTGGTCTCCATATTTTGACTCTAATTTTTATTTGGTCCTTAAGTTTTAAAAGGTTATATATTTAGTTCTTAAGTTTTGAATTTTGTTTCAATTTAGTCCTTAAGTTTCAAAATGTTATAATTTTACTTTTGAGATTTGAGTTTTGTTTCAAATTTGGTCCATGAGTTTAAAGATGTTACATTTTTAACATTAATTTTTCATTAAATACTAATTTTCATTCACATCAATTTCTGTTAATTAATTAAAAATAATTACAAGCGAAATTTTAAACATAATTTTAAAAATGATAAAAATAGTGAAAGTTAATTAATCATAATTCTTTTAATGATTTTTAATTTATTAACATAAATTAACTCTAAAAACGGAAAGTGGGTATTAATTAAAAATCAAGATTAAAAGTGTAAATCTTAAAATATAGAGACCAAATTGAAGTAAAACTCAAATGTCTAGGAAAAAATTGTAGCATGAAACCTAGTGACTAATTGAAACTAAACTCAAAATTTAATGACAAAATATGTAACATTTTGAAATCTATAAACTAAATAGAAACTAGACCCAAAATTTATAGACCAAAAAGATATTTTTTTTCTTAATTTAAATACTTGTATCCATATTGACATTATATAATGATTGACATTTTCATAAAATTGACTTCAACATTTAAAACCTTCTGAGCCTTTTAACATTCAATCTCTTTCCTTAGGTAAGAGTTATCTCTTCTATGCAATGCTAAACATTCTCTCTCCTTCATGCAATATAATATAGTGCTTTCTCTAACGTGTATCATTCCCATGCATCCAAGCCAGGTCATACCACATTTTCATGCAAAATATCACCCCTTGAACAGCACTCAAAAACTGCAAATATGTCCAAATATATCACATTTAAATTTTATTTTGGTTTCTAAATTTTTAATAATATTTTATTTTGGTTCATAAACTCTTTAAAATGTCCATTTTAATCATTCAAAATGTATGAATAGGAAAAACTTTCAAAATGTATGAACTTAACCCATGTGAAAGAGCTTGAACAATGAAAGGAAAGACTTTACTTTAGAGTTTGATCTGATTTTCCTTTCGCTTAAATAACAAAAAAGGATAGAAGGGCTTTAGCGGTTAAAAAGAGGTGTGTGTGGTCGGGCTTCTTTCTTTATAGTGTTGTCCGCCCCCTTCTTCATTCATCCATTTAGGACTTTGAATATTGTTTTATTTTTATCTTAAACTTTTAAAAATGTTCATTTTAATTCCTGAACTTTTTTTTTAAAAAAAATGCTTATTTTGGTCCTTGTTATTTTAAGGATTTGTTAACTCTTTAATAAAACGGTGAGATGACTTATATTTTTGGATACCTAGGCTATCAAATAAGTTAGTTATGCTAAAAATTATATAGTTTTAATTTTGAATAAAATGACAAAGTAGAAGAATTTAAAAGACATTTTTAGTTCAAAATTTTGGTATTTATAGTTGGCATTTTACTTCACGCACATCTTGCTCAATACATCTAGAGTCTAGTCATTCAAAAATACAAGTTCCCTCACATTTCAATTGAAAGGTTAACATAATTTTAATAGTGGTGGCTAAAATAAACACTTTTTAAAAGTTTAAAAACTAAAATGAACGTTTTTTAAAGTTTAAGGACCAAAATAGAACAATATTCAAAGTTTGGAAACTAAAATAGGACTTAAACATAGGAAAATTATTTTAAATGACAAAACTGTTGAAAATATTTACAAATAATAGTAAAATATCATCGTCTGTCTGTAATAGGCTGTAATAAACCATGATAGGCTACTATCTATGATCACTAGTAAAATTTTGCTATATATTTAAATATTTTAGTTCATTTTCTTGTTTTAAAAACAATGCCTTTTATATATATATAAAATTAAGAGCTCCAAATTTTGATACATATGAATATTATAAATATTCAACTTGCATGTGATATTAAATTTTTGTCAAATATGTCGATATTCCTAACATGGGATGATTCAAAGAAAAAATCATCACGGAAACAAAAGTAAAGAAACAAAATGTCACAGTTAGCTCAGGCTGCTTATCATAAAGTGGGGAAAATGGGCATTTTAAACGTTCCATGTCTTATTTTTAACGTGGCAATGGAAATAAATGTCGTCCTAAAACCATTTACATAAATTCTATAATAAGCAAGAACAAAAACTGAACCAACAAATTTAAGCCCATCTAAACCATTTAGCCGCCATTTTTTCGTCTCTTGATCTCAAAAACTTCTCTACACAACAACCCCAACACGGCTTGCTTTTTTGTAACTGCGGCCGTTGTAAACCAAAACAAAACCCACCTCCTAAGCTTTGTATTTATAATGTATTTGAATTTGAAGAGTTTTTTAATCGAATTGAATTGGGGGAGAAGAAACCCATTTCACCAATCTAAAATTTTCTCCAAAACCCTCTTTACCAAATGGCCATTGCATTCAAATCTTCGAGTTTTCGTCCCCTCAACAAGATACCCAGTTCGCCCATCTTTTCTCCACGTCCCTGTAAGATTTCAGTCTTCAAATCCAAGCGGTTTGCTCCAATGGCTACTCTGGCAGCCTCCCCTGTTGTTGGACTGTCCGAAACATTCAACAAATTGAGAGAACAAGGCAAGGTAAATATGTCTTTCTACTGTTTACAATGTATCAATCATTTCAGCCTTTTCTATATGAAATCTTTATATCGTTTGTCTGTTTGTTTGTTTGAATTTTTTATTGTTTTCATTGGATTGTACTTGTTTTGCATTCTGTGTGTTTGTTGGTTGGTATTGAAAGGGCAAATTAATTGTCTGAGAAAGAGTCTATGCATGCCTCAGCTTGATTTTCACTCATCCTTGTGCTTTCACCTAAATTTTAGGTTAAATTATGAGATTGGTATTTGAGCTTTCAGGTTTTGTTTTTTTAATATGTATTTTAAAAAGTTGTTAAGAACTTATAGGCTTGTGTTTATTTATTCTCTATACTTCAAAAAGATTTTAGTACATTCTTAAACTTTTAAGCATTTATTGTTAACTCTGTCAATTTAAGGTTTGGTTCAACTAATGTTTGAACCTACTTGAAATCAGCTTGCCGTTTATTTTGTAAATAATGCAATCAACATGTCACGTAAGCGTTGAATTGACAGAATTGACGATAGAGACCTATTAGACACAAAAGTATATGTTTAAGATCTATAATGAACATTTTGAAGTAATTAGATAGACACAACTTCGTGAAGGTCCTATTAGAAACTATTTGAAATACTGAGACTAGATTTAACCTCAACTTTATTGGTTCTGTCTACTACTTTCTTTGTGGTCTGATGGGTTTTTTTCATTGAAAAACGTTGTCCTAACTGCATTCATGCTTGAAAGGTCGCATTGATCCCCTACATCACTGCTGGTGATCCTGATCTTTCGACCACGGCTGAGGCATTGAAGGTGCTTTCCACCTGTGGATCAGATATAATTGAACTTGGTGTTCCATATTCGGATCCCTTGGCAGATGGTCCTGTTATACAGGTTACTTTATTTTTCCCTTTTGATTTCTCCATTTCGAATCTATTGTTCCTTATTCAGCTCTTTTATGAGTGTTTTTCTGCAGGCTGCAGCCACTCGGTCCTTGGCTAGGGAGACAAACTTTAATGCAATCATTTCTATGCTGAAAGGGGTAAATTGTTATATCATGCAACATGCTTTAAATAATATCAGCTTCTTTTCCACATGCATTTCGACAGGCTGTCAAATTTTGTACTCAAATTGTTAGGAAACTTGGAGTTTGCATGTCTATTTTTGCACATGGCATCTTCAAACAAATGTCTATGGAAATATGTACCCATTTCGATGTGGTTCACTGCCCTTTAGCCTTTCATTCATGAAACTTACAGTATAACTTGTTTCTGTTTTGTTTTTGGCTGGTCAGGTGATTCCTGAACTATCTTGTCCAATTTCCCTTTTTACATATTATAACCTAATTCTCAAACGTGGCATCGAGAACTTCGTGATGATAATAAAAGATGCTGGTGTACGAGGTAATTAATAAGCTTGCCAAATCTTCTTCTAATGAATTAGATTTGTTTTAATTAATTTAATACTGTTCTACTTCCAAGATGACATGGTAAAGGCTAGGCCAATGGTTAATTTGTCTTTGCTATAACTTGCATATAAACACTGTATTGAAAGCATCTTTATCTTTATCTCAGTGAAAGGTACTCCTAATAATATTGGGTGGGTGGTGATGTTTGAATTCTTTATAAGATGGGAATATTTTATTTAAAGTTATAGAGTATTGCATGAGTTTTCAAATATACTATGAAGTATTGTCAACCAACCATAGCTTAATGGATAAAGACATCAATTATCATCTCAAATGTCGATGGTTTGATTCCCCGCCCACGATTGTTGAACTCAACATATATTATTATGTACAAAATCTTGACGTGGTTTTTCTCTATTTAGAAAGTTCCATGGAAAATATGTGATCTTTATCATCATTGGGTTCGTGAATATGTTTTTGGACTGTGCTCATATTGCACTTTCTTGCAGGGCTTGTTGTTCCAGATGTTCCTCTTGAGGAGACGGAAATTTTGAGAAAGGAAGCTGTAAAGTACAATATTGAACTGGTAATTTATGTTTCTCATAATGGTTGTATAGACTATCTAAATCATTTGCTAGTTTTTAGGTGCTGGTATTTGTTTATTACTTTTACCTTGGATATTGGACTCTGTGCTTTAGACCTCTGGAACATTGCCTAGCATATGAAACACTCCACCGGTCTTGATAACTGCTTCATTGCAGTGCTAAAGATTAGTTTTATTAATTGCCTGAACCTAAAGAAAAAGACCTTCAGGAGCGGATATGAGAAGTAACTTTCTTGATCACAAAAATGATTCATTATTAATGTTAAAACACTTACCTTGAATGCTAGAAAGTAAGTATATGGAATATGGATCAATTGTTCAGGTATACTAGCCTGCATCTCTTTTTCTACTATTATTATTTTCTCGAGAACCAACTTAATGAGGAAATGAATAGCCAATTTGTTGGCTCATTCTTGTTACAGTCACTTGATTAATAAAATTATTTAAAAAAAAAAACCTCAGTCGTTAAACACTGTGTTGATTGCTTGTTGTTCTTATGCTTATGTATTTTATATTATTCTTTTACATTGCTAAAGGTACTCTTAACTACACCAACCACGCCAAAAGATAGGATGAAAGACATCGCTGAAGCTTCAGAGGGATTTGTTTATCTTGTAAGGCCTTTTCTGTTTTTTCTCTTTATATGCTGTAACTTTTGATTTTTGTCATCTCATTGGAGCCTATTGGTCTCATTCATAAAAAGATGAAGTTTAGTAATTTTCTTTACAAGGAATTAAGCCAGTGGACCTCTTCTCCCCATTTCCTTCTCTCCAAAAGCTGAATGATTTTGGATTAGTGAAAGGATTCAAAGTTGGTAGAAGTGACTCAATTATTTTATTTTATTATACATCTTATTTATGAGAAACTAAATATTTGTAGAGATGAATAAAAGAACAAATAACGAGCAATAATAAAAGGAAAATTGCTACTATAAGATATACAACAAAATTGAAGAGACCAAAAACAAAAGAAAGTTGCAGTAAAAGGCTCTAATTGTTACCAAAAGTCTTGATGTTGGATTAGCAATATTCCTTTGGCAGAAGAGAGACTGTCTTCTGCTTGATGGGTTTGTGGCTTTGTTTTCGCGTACAAATAGAATTTTATCTATAGTACAGGGAGAGAGCAAGCATTTTGACGAGAAAACAATTATATCCTTTTATTATTATCAAATTAAAGTTTCGTTGTCAAATTAGAATTCCATTGTCTTTGGCTGTCTGACTTGCAATATGAAATATGTTGTCGTTCAAATTATAGGTGAGCTCCGTTGGAGTTACTGGTACCCGCACATCAGTAAGTGGTAGAGTTCAAACTCTCCTTGAGGAAGTTAAAGAGGTATGTCTGCCTAATATTTAATCTATGAGAAGTACTTGCAGTAACTACAAATTTGTACTTGAAATATAATGGTGTTTGAAAAGCATTGATTTGCAACTGATGAATAACTTAGACACCTCGTAATCTTCTTTCCACGACAGGTTACGGATAAACCAGTAGCAGTCGGTTTTGGTATATCAAAACCCGAGCATGTGAAACAGGTAAAGAACTTTGTCACATACCATAACATCCAATCAATTGTACAATCTATTTGATATGTACTTGCTGTGTTCATAGGTGGCTGACTGGGGAGCAGATGGTATTATTATTGGTAGTGCTATGGTGAAGCTGTTGGGTGAAGCCCAATCCCCTGAGGAAGGATTGAAGGAGCTTGAAAACTTCACCAAATCCTTAAAATCTGCACTCTCTTGATGGCATAAAGCAGGCTGTTTCTTTCATCTGTAAACATGTGCTCAACTTGCACTGTCATCCTAAAATTACTCTTCAAATATTTTCCTTTTTTCCCCTTCTTTTCTTATTTTTTGAAACAGTATTTCCCTTTTCTTTTAACAGTGAATAAAACTATCAGCTCATATTTTCTCCGAAGGTACTTGCCATGGAATATAATGAGAATATTTTCTAGTATTTTCTTGTTAGCCGGTGTGTGATTGCAAGTATAAAATTTCCAAAGTTTAGGACCTGATAGGTAAACAGGATTCACTGGGTTGCGTAAAGTTGTTATGTTTCTATCTGTATCTAGATTTTGAATTTTAAAATATATATTTATAAAATAAAATGACTGTGATAACTATAGATATGTATAAATTCAATTCATTGTTGCTACTATAATATATTATAAATTATATCATAATTGTAAAGTAATATGAAATAAAAGATCTGACTCTTTCTTCATGGTAGAACTGTTCCTCGAGCTCTTGATTTTCACCCTCGAGTTCTTGATCGTTCTAACACATCGTTCACGAGCCTAAATTCTTTGGAAAATTAGTCGTTCTTCTCGTGTTAAAACGTCTCTATGCCCCTCAATCTAAGCAAATTGACTGTTTAATAGCAAATTAGTTGATAGCGTTGTGACGTGTCGTCTTCTAAAGTGTCTTTTTATTTTTCAAAGTGTCACGCCACTCTCAAGCAATACGATGCTGCTCTCAGGTCTAAAATATCGAACAACACTTTCTTCACGACTTTTTGAGCACCTTCTTATATCTCTTCATGTCTAAACTTCAATTTTCACTCCTAAGATTCATGTTTCTCTATAATATAAGGGGTCGTTTAGAGTGCCAACTAAAAGTTGGTGGTGTGGATTATTATAATTCACTCGATGTTTGGGACACCAAATATACTATTGATATGTACAACTGTTTATAACCTACGATTAAGTATAGTAAATACTATTTCAAAACCCTTTGTATAGTAAATACTATTTCAAAACCCTTTGTGCTAAAGTATTCATTTATTATTCGTCATTCATCCTCTATTTTCCAAAGTATTTACTATTTTTTACTCAAACAAAAATAATTTATGCTCCAAGCACAAATTATTATAACCTAAACTAAAATAGTCTATACCCCAAATACTAAATATTATAACCCACCAACTATAATAACCAACTAAATACGCCAAACGTCTTTTAAGTATCTCTAATTTCTATACAAATGCTTGTGTCCTACAAAAACAACGAAGAAGAGCACCAAACCATATATTTAGCACACGAATCTAGCTAAATAAAAGTCCTAGGATAGCATTTTTCGAGTTTTATCATTAATGCGACTAAGATTCAAGGATTCGATGGAGACTTTCCCATCAAGGTAACACATAAGTAAGCCTTAAAGGCGGAGCAGGCGCATGCTCCTAAACACTGTGGAAAAATCTTTTCTTCCTTTAAATCTTCAAACATCGTATTTTGATACTTTTACACACAATTTTGTTCTTTTCTTTTTTGTTTTGTTTTTCGGAAGGTATTAGATTGCAACAACAATAAGAGAACCTCACAACCTGAAGTCAAGATACAAACAAAAAACAATCAAAAAAGACGGGAGAAAACTCAAGGACAAAGACACACGTATGAAAAAGCTAATACAACTAATTCTGCAAAAGAAGCCCCAAACAACTTAGAATAATAAATGGAAACCTCAACTCGTACAACCTAACTTTTCATCGAGGGATGGCACAAGGTAGCTCTTGAAGGGATGAAAATTCTAAAGCACAGAGGAAGCCAAAACACATAACCCAAACGTAATTAAAATTGGCATTTAAAACAGAACAATTTTGCATTTGAATAAAATAGAAAAATAGATCAAACATGCAATTCAAAAACATAATTATACATAGAAGAAATCTTACTTTACAAACCTTTTGACGATAGAATTTATCAATTGGGAATTGGAATTGGGCACCACCATTTGGAGTCCTCCTTATTTTTGCAAGAAAATTGAGGAGATGAGAATTGTGTGATTCTCGTTTTTTCTTTTGGAATTGGGAGGAAAAGGGAACACAAAAAAACAAAGAGAGTTTTGAATATCAATCAATTGATCTTCTCTATTTTTTTTCTTTTACGTTTTATTTAATTAAATAAATAAAAACAATAACCATTTAAATCATATTTAATTGTTCCCTCTCATATAACCTATAGTTTTAATATGCATCTAATGTGCATTAATTTTAATCTATAGTTTTGATTTAATCAATTTAATTAAATTCAAAATTCAATTAAATTTAATAATTAATTAGTTCTCCAATTAATTAATCATTCATCACATATTTAATTTAAATTTCTCATTTGAACCATATTCAAATATATTTCTCTCATTGAACCTATAGTTTTAATATGCATCCAATGCACATTATTTTTAACCCATAGTTTTCAATATGAATCTTATTCCTATTAAATTAATGTTTGAACTCCTTTCAAATATTTCGTTATCTCATTTATTAATTTTGAATCATATCCAAAATTAATAATAAAGTTTAAAATTAAAATTTATATTAAAATGTATCAACATACATTAAAAAATTCCAAATTCTGAACTTGAACATTTCAAAGTCAATTTAATGACAAATTACCTCAATACCTTTTACAAGCTAGGAAGGGGACCTAATGGACAAGTTCCAACGATGTGAGATTAATTGGCTAAACTCATTAACCAAATTAATCAATGTTCGTTAACTGTGGGTACACTTCACTAAAGACCCACAACTGCCCTCCTCTTACTACAAATATATTTTTGTGTCCACAGATATAGACCAATAACAGCAAGTTAGTCCTTCACGAGTGTTCGTAACACCAGCTAGGTCAAATTACCGTTTTACCCCTGGGTTACCTTTACATCCTTAAGTACCAATGCTCTTCTAATGAACAACCTGTTTATGGTCCAATCATTAAACAGAAACCTTTCTCGGATTAGTGAGAAGGTAGGACTCTTTGTTCAAGTCCCGGATACACCACTGAAGAGAACACTCATCTACTTACCCTTAAATCGGGAAGGAATGAAATACATCTTGTATGATTATGTTCCCAGCTACCCATTCGGTCTTATCCTCAAAATGGTAGGCATATCGAGTCGCATTGGCCACTCTCACTTATACAGATCAAAGGACAATCCCTCGTGAACAGAAGTTCATAATATACTCAAGAGTAAGACTAAGTTGCCTAAGTCATCCTATTGAAATAGAAACTTAACTAGTCAATGGAGTTGCATCAAGTGGTTACTATTTCACGGTTCGGTCTTGTGCAAACTCATTATCCAGGATATCCCCACTCGCATGTCTCCTACACGAACGCATTGGATCACTGCATTTGTATCAAATACAAAGTGGATTGTATCCATAGTAATATCAGGATAAGGTACCCAACCTTACCCCTATACTATAAACCCTTTAGTTTGTATCTTGAACATTGATCCCTATATGTCTCTACATACAGTTCAAGACTCATAAGACAACCTAAGATGTTAGTTTATTGGATTTTAGGGTCAATAAGACAAAATTAAATAAAATATCAATAACAATTATTGAGAAAAACATTAATAACTATTTATTAATGATGGTTATTTAATTACATTCACTATCTACGAGTTTTAGGGCATAAAACCCAACAACTCCGTAGACACAAAGATTACACTCTCTCCATACATGATATATAACAACACACCAAACAACTCTTCAGACCTTACACTCACAAATAATTGGCCATACCAAAATAACAAATCTAGTTGAGCTCAGTGTTTTGACGAGAGAACCTATGAGAACACCCTCCCTACAAGAGCATATCGCCCTAAATAACATGAGTACAAGAGTATTTAAAAAATAAATGATCATGAAACCCAACTCTAACATTCAAAGAATGCATACATTGGGATATAAAAACATTGCTTGTTAATATCACACATCAATAATCGAATATGAACACCAAGCTAGACAATAAAAGAATGTATATGAATATTAAATCCATACTAGAGGGACACCACAAGGAACCTAAGTCGCGAAGGACTTCTAAGCACTAGTGAAGTCAAGTCACACATGTAAGATCAGTATGGCAACCCTAAAGGGGGTGAAAAAGGTTAATCAAGCTAATTAAAACTTTTTACTAATGCGAGCTCAATTTAGCAAATTAACACCCTTTTGCTATAAAGTAATTTAAACGATAATTCTATACAAATAATGTCACTTTGAATTAAACAAAAAATTAACAATAACACTCTAAAACACCTATTTAATTCTTAATAAAAAGATTAGTAATGGAAATAGAAGATTAAGAACAACCAACAAAATAAATAAATATGAGCAATTTAATTGAATAACAATAACAAAAATAATTAATTAATTTCAAGTAATAAAATATAATAACAAATTATTGCAAAATTAAATATGAGAGGGATAGAGAAATTGGCACCCAAAATTTTATAACGGTTTGGTACAACCGATCTACATCACTTCTCAAGCTCCTTTTGAGTATGTCACTCAAACTTGACTCTTTCCACGACTTAGAGTTAAACTGCTAGAATGTTCATTTTTCCGGGTGCAAGAACAAACCCGATCCTTTCCACAGTCGATGATCAAACTGTTACAACAATTTTTTTCCTGGATCAAGAGCAACCTCCACAAATATTTGGAAATTTTGAGGAACACTCTTACAACTCTCTTAATATAGTGGATTTACAAATATTAAACTCACAACAAATCAATCCTCACAATACATAAATCTCTCTCAATAATGAGATTAAAAGAATAAAATTGAAGTTTGCAGAGAGCAACAATGGATGGTTAATGAATTATGGAGGATTGTGAAAATATGTGAAATTATTGTTTTATTTTTGGAGAAGATGAATAGTTTAAAACGAGAGGGAAAAAGTGAAAACCATATTTGATGTGGGTCATTGGATATTGATAAAAGAGAATTCAATTATGGATATTTAAACTCAACGTTAGACACAAACATAATATGATAATATGATAATATATATATATATATATATATATATATATTAAAAATCATTTTATTTTGAAACTCAACAAAAGTCAACCATGAGTCTAACTAGCCGTTAGACACAAACATAAAATATATTAAATTCATTTTCTTTTTAAAACCAATCAAATTTTTTTTTTTTTTTAAAAAAAACCTACCATGTGTTAAACATAATATAATATAATATAATAACATATATGTTTAAAAATCAATTTATTTTGAAACCCAACAAAAAGTACAAGGACACAAGCATAAAATACATTAAAATCATTTTCTTTTTAAAATCAATCAAAAAAATTAAAAACCTACTATGTGTTACTCGCCCATTGCTTCAAGTAACACCTTTCAATTGATCCATTTTGATGAGAAAAATTTTGTCACGTCATCAACTTGAGATTTTTCCGTTAAGTTTATTTTGGTAATATCTTCTTTGTGTTGAACTCTAGTTTGAGTGATTCAAACTATTGTTCGAAGCTCTACACAATAAACACTTCAAATTACTCAAAACATTACTTAATTAATTAAGTTTGAGATTTGGGGCCAAAAAGCAAACAACGTGATCCTCACTCCCAACCTCATCTAAGATCAACTATACTTGTTCCAATATTGCAGCCAACTCTTCCTTATTGATAGGCCAAACCCAAATCCCATCAAGAAGGAGAAAGTCACCAATCTTAGTACGAATAGAACTATGTACATCTAAAATGATCAACGTACTAAATTACTGGAAAATAAAACCCCTTTCTAACTAAGGTTAAACTAAATCGAACAACATTTTCTATCTCCAATAAAAAAAAAACGAACCAAGGGCTACAAACTATCTCAAACACAAAGAATAGTCAACTAACACCGAGACGAAGAGCTAGAGACAAATTGCCCAAATACTCCAGTCACTCAAAATATAGGCCTTAACCTAGGTGAGCCCACAAGGACCAACAACGAATTGAGATAAGCAACAACAACTTCATGAAAACAACAACGTTCCAAAATGGAATATGTCTCAGACCACCCTTGTAACATGGAAGATAAACATCCTATCAAATAACCTTGACCCCACCAACAACGTCCACTTTCCCTGAAGGATAGGAGCAAAGTAACCCATCTAAATCAACCACAATCTCACCGGAAAAACAAATATATGAAGATATTGTGAAGTTGTAACCAACCAACATAAGAAAATACAACCTTAAAGGTAGATGTATTTTGTATAATTTAACACATAATATTTTGTTAAAAAATCGATTAAATTATAATGTTAATCAAAGTTTAAGATTTTTGTTTATTTGGTTCCTCGACTTTTAAAGACATTTAATTTACTCCAAAATTTTCAATTTTGTATCTAATAGATTTATAACTAATTCATTCTTTCTTTAAGTGTAATTGATATAATTAATATAAAATTTGAATTTTATATGTTATTAAACCTTAAACTTTTAGTTTTGTATTTAGTTGGTAAATTTTACAAATTTTTGAACCTTAGAAGACTAAATTCATAATTTGAAGATTTCACGAACCAAACATAGACAAATGTGGAGTAAAGAATTGTGGAGATGGACTTACTTTATTTTTGAATTTTGAAAAGTTTCATTTCTACCTATGAGACCGTTGCTCAAGATAAGATCCAAAATCTACAAACAGGCCTAAGCCCATAGGATATCAAAATGAGACATAGGAAGCACACGTTCGAAAAGGGAAATGTCATCCATAAATTCAATTAAGGACCATTCTTAAAAAAGATCGAACTTCAAGTTAGTATAATTGAAATCAACACGTTTTAGGGGTACTTACCTTAAACTTTTAATTTTGTATTTAGTCGGTAAATTTTACAAATTTTGGAAGCTTAAAAGACTAAATTCATAATTTAAAGATTTCACGAACCAAACTTAGACAAATGTGGAGTAAAAAAATTATGGAGATGACCTTAACTTTACTTTTGAATTTTGGAAAGTTTCATTTCAACTCGTTGAGGGTTGCTCAAGGTAAGATCCAAAACCCACAAACAGGCCTAAGCCCATAGGGTATCAGAATGAGACATAGGGAGCGCATGTTCAAAAAGGGAATATCATCCATAAATTCAATCAAGGACCGTTCTGAAAAAAAAAAATCGAACTTCAAGATAGTATAATTGAAATCAACACGTTTTAGGGATACTTACCTTAAACTTTTAATTTTGTATTTAGTTGGTAAGTTTTACAAATTTTGGAAGCTTAGAAGACTAAATTCATAATTTGAAGATTTCACAAACCAGACATAGATAAGGAGTAAAGAATTGTGGAGATGGTCTTAACTTTACTTTTGAATTTTGAAAAGTTTCATTTCAACATGTGAGGATTGCTCAAGATAAGATCCAAAACCCACAAACAAGCCTAAGCCCATAGGGTATTGGAATGAGACATAGGGGGCACACCTTCAAAAGGGAAATGTCAATCATAAATTCAATTAAGGACCGTTCTGAAAAAAAAAAAATCGAACTTCAAGATAGTATAATTAAAATCAACATGTTTTAGGGATACTTACCTTAAACTTTTAATTTTGTATTTAGTCGGTAAATTTTACAAATTTTGGAAGCTCAAAAGACCAAATTCATAATTTTAGGATTTCACAAACCAAACATAGACAAATGTGGAATAAATAATTATGAAGATGGTCTTACCATTTCTTTTGAATTTTGAAAAGTTTTATTTCAACCATTGAGGGTTGCTCAAGGTAAGATGGGAAAATTTCACAAAATGACCTAAAACCCAAAAACTTTCTACCAATGCCTCCTCCTAAAACTTTTTTACCACTGACCTTTTGCCCATGCGAGAGTCCAAAATTACCCCTAGTTTTTAAAAAGCCTTTAGATCGTTAGGTGAACGCGCGTCTCTACGAATACTTTACAACGATAGTGTCTCCTTCCATTTTGTCCATTTCCTGATTGTTAAGAGAATACTAACCGATTGAATAGAGAATACTAAGTGAGCATTTAAACAATATTAAGCGAGCATTTAGAAATTACTATGCGATCAAATAGAGATTACTAAACGATTGTATAGAGAATACTAAGTGATCGTTTAGCTAACTATTACGCGATTTTTTAGACATCTGTTATGCGATCGTTTAGCTAACTGTTACGCGATTGTTTAGATAGCTGTTATGCAATCGTTTGGCTAACTGTTACGCGATCGTTTAGATATTTGTTTATGCAATTGTTTAGTTTTTGTTATGTGATTGTTTAGTTTTTGTTACGCGATCATTTAGATATCTGTTATGCGATCGTTTAGTTTTTGTTATGCGATCTTTTAATTTTTGTTATACGATCGTTTAGATTTTGTTATGCGATCCTTTATATTTTTTTTATGTGATCGTTTGGCTAACTGTTACGTGATCGTTTAGATATATGTTTATGCGATCGTTAGTTTTTGTTATGCGATCGTTTAGTTCTTGTTATGCGATCATTTAATTTTTGTTATGCGATCGTTTAGATAAACTTGTACTAAATTTGTAGAATATAATTGGTGTTGTACATTTAACTAAGTAAATACATAGCTAAGTAAATAAATAACTAAGTGATCGCTTAGATAAATTTGTGCTAAATTTGTACAGTATAATTGGTATTGTGCATTTAACTAAGCAAATAAATAGCTAAGCGATGTAAAGAAAAACTAAGCGATCGTCCAAGAAAATTACATATCGTTTAGTCTAGATGGGTCAGTGTCAGCTATTATCAATGATTATCTGCACGTTTTCTTGTTATGTTCTCTCTGACTATATCGTGTACACCTATGTATTTGTCGTGACTCCTCTCCAATTTAAGAAATCCTGACAGTTTGACATCAACCTACACTTGTTACTTTTTGCAGTGGTAGAATTGGTTCAAAATCTCTAACATAGTATTCAAACACATTCTTATCCGTGTCCGACTGGGAAGATTGGTTCGGCATAAGCAGCAAGCACACACTCAATTGTAAACCATTTTGCACATAATGTTTGAACATTAATATTTCTCAGGGTCGCTGCATATATTGCATGGGAGCACGGGATCTCGAGGAAATTAAACTCCATACACGTACATGTCCATGAACGAAGATCAACCAACCTCCTAAATATCCATCGTCCATATTAATTATATGCATATCCACGGGGGAAACACGATATATTATAGACATCAATTCTGATTCCTTAAGAATACTCATTGCGTAATCAGTTACAATATTTGTGCATGCCATTGCATGTGTACGTCGGATATAGAACCAACCTTGTAGCCACTCGCGAATATGCTCTAATAGCTTTGTGATTGGTAGTTCTCGTGCATCTTTCAACATTCTAATGAGGCATTCTACTATATTTTTCGTCATCTTGTCATACCTACAATGGACTTGATAAACCCTTGTCCACTGTTGTAATCCAATCTCTTTAAGATAAGATAGGTCGTCACCACCAAAATATTGATGGAGTTTAGCCTAATACATCTGAAAGTCAGGCATTCTATAAGATTTCGTCGCTAGGTAGAAGAGTGAGATTATTTCCTTATTCTTAAATTAGTCAACCAAATTGTTCCGACTATAGTATATACATAGGGCATGGAATATACTTGCAACAACCTTTGAAATTGAGATGTGACGATATGATATAATCGTCATTAAATTGGGAACGTCTCCTATCGAAGCTTTCTAAAAAGTGTGTACTCCATGACTTTTGTAAGGTGTAACTAATACAAATAACGGCATCGGGGATGCATCACTGCCTTCTAAAAAGAAGCTAAGATCTTTATCATCAACTATGTCAATTGGAGGAGCTGGAACCAATAGATTGTAGCAATATTTGATGTGTATATTGAACATATCTGGATCGATATTCAATCGTTGGTGCATTATACTCACTAGTTCACTGATTGTTATATCAGTTCTGACTTTCAGACCTTTCATATGACCACCAACATAAATTCTTCCGAACTTATCTCAATCCTTACTAAATCGTACAAAGATGCGAAGTAACGTCATTGATCTACAATGGGATAAACAAATAAGTGATAAGTGATCGATCGTTTATACATTACTATAAACAATGCGATCGTTTATAAATATTTACACATTTATGCATTACTACGATCATTTACAATGCGATCATTTATACATTACTACAATCATTAACTATGAGATCGTTTATAGTTTACTAAACGATTGTGTATATATTACTACACGATCATTTATAATTTACTAAATGATCGTGTATAAATTATTACACGATCATTTATAATTTACTATACGATCGTATTGTAATTTATGAACGATCTGTAGTAATTTATACATGATTGCATAGTAAACGATCGCATAATAAAGTATAAACGATCGCGTGGTAATGTATAAACGATCGCATAGTAATTTATACACGATCACATAGTAATGTGTAAACATTTATAAACAATCGTATTGTAATTTAATGCTAAATGACACTTATTATGAAAGTGATATGGGACAAGAAATCGTACATTAAATGAAGAGATGAAGAAATCATTGAAGGAAGAAAAAATGTGGGCTGAATCTGAGGATGAAAGCGATTGACGAAGATATTGGGCTGAAACTCTGAGAGAAAGCTACGAGAGAACAATGAGAGAATTTCGTGGGGAGTTCGACAGAAAGTGAATACTGACAGTGACATTCCATTCTCTTCAATGCTATTGGAAGAATATTAGTTGGGAATAAATGTTTTGGTAGAATGTTGGTGTTGTATGGAATGAACATTGAATGAAGGGCTGAAGAAATCGAATCTGGTGCGGTTTGAAAGCTTTTTAAAAGCTGAGGTGATTTTGGAATTTCGCATGGATAAAGATTAGAAAGAGGTAATTAGTAGAAAAGTTTTTGGGTTTTAGATCGAAATTTTTTAACTAAGATCCAAAACTCGTAAAGAGGCCTAAACCCATATAGTATCATAATGAGACATAGGGAGCGTATGAAAAAGAAAATATCATCCATAAATTCAATTAAGGACCATTCTGAAAAAAAAATCGAACTTCAAGATAGTATAATTAAAATCAACACGTTTTAGGGATACTTTTTTTACCCCAAAAAAGAAAAGAGAATTTGATTTCTATTTTCCATTTCCTTTGTTCCTCTCCTTTCTTCTCAACCATCATAATTCCTATTTTTCTATTTTCCCTAAACCCTATTTCACGTTCAGTCCCTCACTCCCATTACCACCCACTGCACCCCGCACTCCGTCCCCGCGTCTGCCGTCGCACGCTGAACTCTCTCTAGCCGCCGCAGTCTCAGTCTCCCGACCAAATCGCCGACGGACTTTCTCTTTCACACTCTCTCGTCTCTCCGAGCAATCAGAGCTTCTTATCTCTGTTTCATTTCAGGCTTTTCAGAGGAATACTAAGATGGGTTTCCAGCTGCCGTCTCATGGGATTCAATCAATGCTTAAAGAGGGCCACAAGCATCTCTCAGGCTTGGATGAGGCCGTCCTCAAGAACATTGACGCCTGCAAACAGCTCTCCACCATTACTCGAACTTCTCTTGGTCCCAATGGTATGTTTCCTCTGATCCTTAACCTCACTGCTTCTTTTCCCCATTTCCTTCCATTTTATGTTATTTGCAGTTCTTCAAATGAGAATGGTATGTACCCATCTACTGTTTTGTGATGCGAAGCGATTGATTTTAGTATTTGCCTGTTTCATTTAGTGATTCGTCTTCTTCGCGTCACCGGTATTTTAGTATGATTGTTTTTGGTTCTCTTTATACCCCACTTAAGGGAGGGCCTGGTTTCCCTTTCCAAGAGGCAAGCTTCCTTTAAAGACGGACGGAGATATATTACATTCCAGATCGGACAATAAGTCCAACATGAACTGTTGGAGTATCCTTGCAATTATAAAGATAAAGGTCGATTAGGCGAGATAAATGATGGTTAAGTTTATTTAGAATTGTATATCTAGTATGATATACAAACATTTCAACATTCATTCTAAATTTAGCAGCTATCAGTAAGTCAGCTTTAAACCTAACCATAGCAACTGTTAAGGACATTGTATTTGGACCTGAAAGTGAGGTTCATATTCCGACTTCTACTATTGTTGGACTAAGAAAAAAAGAAGTCACGGCGTACTTTTGTATTGTAGACTAGGTTTGTTAATCGGCAGGTAAATTTGGAGAGTAATAAAGATCTTATGCAATTTTATGATACTGAACAACTTCACAATGCTGCTAATCAAATGAGAGTTTAATAAGATTTGCATGGAAGATCAAGATTCGAAATGTATTATACATTTTAACATGGTCGGTTTAATGCCTGTGCTATGTATTTATTCTTCACCCAAATGGTTCTGCACTCAATTGGTGCAATTATTTCTGTGGAAAAATTGCTAACTTTCTACTATCAGCTTGATGAAATTGCTATCGTTCTACTACCAGCTTGATGAAATTGCTAGTTCGTCATTGTTATTATTATTATTATTTTCTTTTTTGTTTTATCTTGTAAGTTGTTGTTTTGATCTGTTGAAATTCCTTGCTAATGACTTCATTCCACACTAATATATGATCATATGGATTGCCGGTCTAGGGTTTTTTGTTCAAGTTTTGGTTGGGAAAATATTCTGTGTAACTTGTCCTTAGCTTAGAAGAAAATTCGGATTACTGAAGAATTATTTTAATTATTTCCCAATTAGCATTGTTATAAAAAAATTACAATTACAATTAGGTTTTGTCCTTGGTTTGATGCTTTTGGTAAGATTAATACAATGATTTATTCAGAGATCTTCTTTTATGGTGCTTTGATTTAAAGCAAGTGTTTGAAGACATTAATCATCTGCTGTTGCCTCATATCTTCATTTTCGATGGGATTTCGGGAAGATTCTGAAGACTTATTATTTCTCATGTGGCTCCTTGGAGTTCCTTTGATTTGATGGCAAGGTTTTATTGTGTTGTGTCTAATGTTCTACAAGAAAGGAACGGTTATTTGGAAAGTTTGTTTTTTGGTAGCTCTTCAGTATAATTGGTTGGAAAAGAAACAGTAGAGTTTTAGGTATTAAAAGAGAATTTTTCTTTTTGAGCTGCAGAAGTTGGCCTCTTAATATCGCTCTCTAGGCTATTGTAACTTGTCTCTTAGAAAAATTTCTATCTTTTAGTTACCAATTTTCAGTTTATTATATTTTAGTTTCATTCATTTCCTGATGGTTTGGCTATGTCCTTTTTAAAATTTGTTTTGAGGCTAACTTTATTTCTCCCTTTCGTCTTTCTAAAGAACCTTGGAACCTTATTAAAATAATTGTTGTTTAAAGTGTGGGTGATGTGCAATAAGAAAAAGAGGGTTCCTTTTACTATCTATTTATTTTTTCAAAAAATTATAAGTGTAGAAATAGAAAAATATGAACAAAATGTTAAAACATGAAAAATATAGCTCGATGAATGACATTATAATTAAAAGTTATTTTCCCTCTTTTAACTTTTTTTTTTTTAAAAAAAAAACAGAAACAAAACTTTTCATTGATGTAATGAAAAGAGGCTATTGCTCAAAGTGCAATGAAATAAAAAGCAGAAATACAAGAGCATAGACAACTTATTTTCTTATTTCCTTATTAAAAAATTTTGAAAATAAAAACTAGAATAAAAAGGTGCCTTGCCTCAAAAGTGTGAGGCACCAAATGCTGAGGCGTTTTCTTTTGCTTTCTGATGAAAGTTGCCTTTGAATTGAAAGAAAGTAATTGTTCAAATGACCACTTCTAATTTTTGTAATGTAGTCCTTCTATATATTTTTCATTATTGAAAGTTGCAAAAGTAACATTAAAAGTAAAATAATTCGGCACAGTCCCCCTCCTTTTTGAAGACATCATCTACAATAAAGCTCTATATGCAATTCTAACTTAATGTCTAAGGTTGGAGCTTAATGTAGAAGTTTGAGAGAACAATTAGGACAATATTCTTCAAGGATTGCTTCTCCAACCTTTGCACTTGTTATTTGTGTAAATGCATATGACTTCTATTCTAATTTTAGACATGGTTAATATTATTCTTTTTTCTAGAGTTTGTTGTACTGTTCGAAATATATTCAAAACTTACCTTCTATGTCAATGGCCTTATTCTTAAGTATCTTTCTCAGGAATGAATAAGATGGTAATTAATCATCTTGATAAGCTTTTTGTTACAAATGATGCTGCCACAATTGTCAATGAACTAGAGATACAGCATCCTGCAGCCAAAATTTTGGTTTTAGCAGGTAAAGCTCAGCAAGAAGAAATTGGTGACGGAGCTAATCTGACAATTTCGTTTGCTGGGGAACTTTTACAAAATGCTGAAGAGCTCATCAGGATGGGTCTACACCCTAGCGAAATAATCAGTGGCTACACGAAAGGAATCAATAAGGTTTCTCACTTTCTACAATGATGATGGAATGCAGAGATGAACTTTTATAACATTCTATTTTAATATATTGTCTTCTTGTTGGTTCAGACTATTGAGGTTTTGAAGGAACTAGTGGAGAAAGGTTCAGAGCACATGGATGTTCGTAACAAAGAGGAAGTTATTTCGCGCATGAAAGCTGCTGTTGCTAGCAAGCAATTTGGACAAGAAGATTTTATTTGTTCTCTAGTTGCTGATGTATATTTTTGCCTACTCTTGTTATAATTGAGTAATTATCCTGTAAAACTTTCCCCCTGTAAGTTATGCATAATTCTTTTGTGTTGCAGGCGTGTATACAAGTTTGTCCTAAGAATCCAGAAAATTTTAATGTGGACAATGTTCGAGTTTCGAAGTTACTGGGAGGTGGTTTACATAATTCTTCAGTAGTGCGTGGCATGGTCTTGAAAAGTGATGCTGTGGGAAGTATAAAGCGAATTGAGAAGGCTAAGGTATGCACCATCATTTGTGTGTTCTTTTCATATGTTTACATCTGGTTAAAAAAGTAATTACATCTCGACTGCTGCTCCATGGGAACAGGTTGTTCCCACCTAATAGGCTGACCAAGATTAGAAGGCAGTGATTCTCTGAGGAGAAGCTTTCTTTTTTTTTCCTATCAAAAAGAAGGAAAATGTTCATAGGATGTTTTTAGCCTTTCTTTAGTTGTAAATGTTATTTCCACCTGGGTGCAGATATGAAACTGAAGAAGAGAGAGGAAGAATAGAAATCTAATTTTTATTTGCATCTGGATGGCTGTGTTGTTATTTTTCATCTTTACATCCTGTGGTTTTAAATGTCAAACCGTATGCACACATAAATTATATGATTAATGACAGGTTTTTTTGGGGATTCCGTCTTAGTGATTGTGATAGATGATAAAAAATCTTTACCTGTTTTTAACTTGCATTGCTTTTGTTTTCACAGAACAAAATTACTTGGATTTAAGTAGTATTATACTTCTGTGTATTATAAATTTTTATCTAAAAAGAACTTCACTCTTATTTTGTTACATTGCAAATATATATGCGAAATTCTTTTTCTAAATTATTTTGGTTTTGATCTTCTTGAACATTTTCTTATGAAGGTTGCTGTATTTGCTGGTGGCGTTGATACATCTGCAACGGAAACAAAAGGAACAGTATTAATTCACACTGCTGAGGAGGTAAATCTTATTTTTTTTTAAAAAAATATTTTGAAAATTTTATTAAAAGGAATTAAAGTTGAAAACCTATTATTTTCTTTGTAAACACTGTTTTGAAAAGTGTGGAGAAAAGTTACCATAAGGATGCCTCAGTTAAGACTTGCATTTAAACAATATTTCAAAACCACGACAAAAAGACGACACAAGCTTGCTTTTTTTCACATGAGGTGCCCTTAATGAGGCACACGCCTTCTCCTTTATTTGATTTGATTTTTGAACTTTTCATAAAGAAAACAAGAAATATCATCCCAAAAGTTCTCTCTCTAAACAATCTCAATTTCTTATAATTTTCTTTTAGTACAATTGGGAGTAGGGGGACTCAAGCTACAAACCTCGTGGTTAGTAGCACACTCGTATGTCAAGTTGTTAACTCTTTTGGACAAAACCTTCCACATGAAGAATTTCATCTTTTTGGGAATCTTCATCTTCCAAACCGAGGTGACAATGGAATCACCCACTCAGGAAGGATTAGACAAGCAATTGAAAAAAGAGCTACAACAAAAAAAACCTTTTGAAGGGCTAGGAGACCAATGGTTTGAATTACCCCTCCCTGGCTTAAGGCCAAATGAGGAAAAGGAGGAAAGAAAAGCCAAGACATATTTGTCAACAGACGAGAAAAACCCTATGACAAAGAAGGATTTTTTCTTTTTTCTTTTTTTTTTTTGACTGAGCATGGAAGCAATTAAGTGGTTCTTGAAGGAGGATAAATGATATAAATGAGGGAATAAGGAACATAAGGGTTTATATCCCAACCACTTGTCTTCCTAAGAATAGGTATCCATTCTGTCCCCAATGTCAACATGAATAAATGGAGAAAGAAGAGAAAAACCAAATGCAATTGCTTTCCGTGGATTTTTAGAAGAGCCTTTAAGTCCTCTTCAATTCACTCGAAGGATGAGCCCTGTACTTGCTAACATTAACCTTGTGCCAAGGGGCACCGACTTCATGATAGAATCACCACAGCCCAGCCAACGATGTTGTGTTTCTTGTCCTAACATTCCCAATAGCTAAAACCCCAAGTCCATAGCACATAGAAAGATAGCCCACAAAAAGGAGCCAAAAACTAACTATGCAAAAAGAACGTTCCACTCCAATCCAAAATAATAAGATCTATTGAATAATTACAGTAATATTTTGAAACCAATGCTCAAATAAAAGCATTAGATCTGGCATGCAAGCATACCTCCTTTCAAAGTCTATCAAAAACTTAAAAAATCCTATTGTTGTTCTCCATCCTATGACCCTAAAGGACCGAGAAGAAACTGAGATGCTACAAAATCTAGCCCTTATCATGAAACAATGGATGCATGAGGACCACCACCATAGTGTCAGTCCCCATTCTAAACAAACATCAAACATCTGAAAGGAAAAATTCCAAATGGAGTGAGCCAATGACATCGCTAGGATGAAAATGTCAATGTTGAGATTGATTCGTTACTTTGAAATTTGGATGTATCAACGAATTGGATATCACAGGAACTTGTAAAATTATTCTCTTGGATCAGAACTCTTTTTGTATATTTAACTCAGGTTTTGGATAGGTTCTTTTGTTGGGTGGCTTGTTTTGTAGACCCCACTTGTATTCCTTCATTTTTCCAATTGCAATTTGTCAGTTAAGACGCATATCAATATAATTAGGCGTCCCTTTGTTTATTTGAGGCAGTTTTGTTTGGTAGCAGTAATAGTCATGAAAAATAGAAAACTTCTTATTGTTTCTTGGTTTTTTGTTATTATTTGATTAGAAAGTTCAAAATTTATTTTTGGATATTACTTGTTTTATTGCTTATAATTATCTTCTTGTGGAATTCAATTGATTTATTTATTCCTTCTAAAATAAATAGAAAAAAATGGATTCATATTGGTGTGATCAACCTTTTCCATTCCTCTACGCACTCATAGCTACAACTCTTACTCGATTATTTTGGGTAAAATAAGAACAGCCACATTGGTTAATATATTCTTTTTACTTTTTCTTATATATAAAAAAATTCTTTTACTTCAGGGTTCTTTTTGTGGGGTTCTCTCTCTCTCCTCTTTTGTTTTTCTTAAAACATTAAATAACATATGCTTATCAATTGTAGCTACAAAACTATGCAAAAACTGAGGAAGCTAAAGTTGAGGAGCTGATAAAAGCAGTTGCAGATTCAGGGGCTAAAGTAATTGTTAGTGGAGCAGCTGTTGGGGAAATGGCTCTACATTTCTGTGAGCGCTACAAGTATGTTGAGTTTTCCTTCTATCCGTTGTTTTTTGTTCTCCAGTTGAGAGATTTTGGAGTGTTGTTTGGACTCTTATTAGGTTCAACATTTCTTGCTCCGGTGGCGGTGACTCAGCCATTTTTTAAAAACTATTTATTAGGTTTTATTTTGCTTGATTGGAGGCTCTTTCTTTAGCTTGCCTCTTTTGTTGGGGTGATTTCTTTTGATTCCCTCTCTCTTGTGTGGGCTCTCAGTTTTTTTGCCTGCCTTTGTGTTCTTTCATTTCCGTCTTAGTGAAAATTTGGTTATTCATTAAAAGAAAGTGTTAAAATGTGGTTGCTGAATAAAAAATGCTCTATTTCTTGCTCACTGTACTCGTGGAAAGGAATGTTCGTTGTCCAATATATTTTGTTGGACTATCGTAGAGGAAGTGATGTTCCATCTCTTGTTTTAGGATTAGGGTGGGATCTTTCGGGGTAGAACTTATTTTGCATTTTTGCTACTTTATGAAGCATTTGGCTGTCTGATAAGAAGAATGTTTAGGAGGCTTGCAAGTATGGGGTAGGTTTGGGCTATCTGTTGTTTTTTGTTCTCCATTTGAGAGATTTTAGAGTGATGTTTGGACTCTTATTAGGTTCAACATTTCTTGCTCCGGTGACTTAGCCATTTTGTAACTATCTATTAGGTTTTATTTTGCTTGATTCGAGGCTTTTTCTTTAGCTTGCCTCTTCTGTCGGGGTGATATCTTTCGATGGCCTCTCTTTTTTGTGGGCTCTCTTTTTTTTTTTGCCCGCCTTTGTGTTCTTTCATTTCTGTCTCAATGAAAGTTTGGTTATCACTAAAAAGTGTTAAAATGTGGTTGCTGAAAAAGAAAATGCACTATTTCTTGCTCACTGAACTCATAGAAATGTATGTTCGATGTCCAATATATTTTGTTGGACTATCGTAGAGGAAGTGCTGTACCATCTCTTGTTTTAGGTTTAGGGTGGGATCTTTTGGGGTAGAACTTATTTTGCATTTTTGCTACCTTATGAAGCATTTGGCTGTCTGATAAGCATAATGTTTAGGAGTCTTGCAAGTATGGGGTAGATGTGGGCTATGTCCCACACTTTCTTTTAGGTGTCAGTGTCTAAGGATTTTCACAACTGCCAGTTATCTCTTATTCCTTGTGAGGGAGCCCGTTATGTAATTGTGATTGCTAGGCTGTGTCTCTTCCTTGTAGGCTCCATTTGTAGTGTGCTTTCTTTCCTCCTTTGCCCATTCACCATTTTATTCATCTTGTTTAGAGCTTTATTTATTTAAGTTTTTTTTTATAAAAAGTTATTTTATTGTGATTGCTAGGCTGTGTCTCTTCCTTGCGAGGGAGCCCTTTATGTAATTGTGATTGCTAGGTTGTCTCTTCCTTGTAGGCTCCATTTGTAGTGTGCTTTCTTTCCTCCTTTGCCCATTCACCATTTTATTCATCTTGTTTAGAGCTTTATTTATTTAAGTTTTTTTTTTTTTAATAAAAAGTTATTTTATAATTTTTTAATAAAAAGAGTTGTTACGGGTTATGAAAGTTTTGATAATAAGGCAGATAGGGGGGTATTTGTTTGGGAATACTTTTGTTATGATTCACTATCCATCTCATTACTATTCAAGAAAAGTCATGATCGTTGATTGTTTTTGTTTTCTTTTACTTTTGTCCAATGTCTCTTCTGCAAATATTCATTATTTTCTCAAATCTTTCCATTGACTCCATACCACATTCAAGCATGTTTGTAACGTTGTAATGTGTCCAAATTCCAAACATGGCTATGATGCGGATGAATGATTTTAGAATTTAAAATTATTAGTTATAAATTTTTATGTTTTAATATGCATTGCTGATGATTAGATCTTTCTTTTTCCTTTGATTGTTTCTTTTATTTCATGTACTGTTGCATTGCAGGCTTATGGTCTTAAAAATTAGTTCGAAGTTTGAGTTGCGGAGATTTTGTCGCACAACCGGTGCTGTAGCCATGGTAAGCATGTTAAGACTTTGTTATTGATAAAATGAGGTGTTTTTCTTCATTGGCATTGACATGGTTCCCATCCCCACCAAATGACAGTTGAAGCTTAGCCAGCCAAATCCAGATGACTTGGGTCATGTGGACTCTGTCTCAGTTGAAGAAATTGGTGGTGTTCGGGTATGTTATCTATATTAGCTTATTTTTATATTGCAGTTTTTTCATGATTTCTTCATTATTTCTGACGTCATAACTAATTCTTTTCCCTTCATGATATTGGATTACAGGTCACAGTTGTGAAGAATGAAGAGGGGGGTAACTCTATATCTACAGTTGTGATACGAGGAAGTACTGATAGCATACTGGATGATCTTGAGCGGGCAGTTGATGATGGAGTTAATACGTACAAAGTATTTCTCTACACATGTACTGTTTATCCTTGGGATTATTTGGAGCATGCATGATGATTTTCTTTGTCAGGCAATGGCGAAGGACAGCCGCACAGTACCTGGAGCTGCTGCTACTGAAATCGAGTTGGCTAGGAGAGTAAAGGAGTTCTCTTTTAAAGAAACTGGGTAATTCTTTTTATATATTTATTTATTTTTAAATTTAATATTGCACAAGATCATTTTAAACTTTTTCTTAACAGAGTCGGTTGTTAACTGCATCACTCTGGAAAGATAAGGAAAAAATTTTACACAACCGATATAAGCAACTGGAATGCAAACTGCAGTTATATTAATGTGCAGAATAATTGTTCAGTTAGGAAAAATAAGTTCTCGGTATAGATTTTTTTTTTTTTTTTTTTTGCAGCAATAGTGTTATGGGGAAATTATTCTAGGGTGGATGGGATGTACAAGGACGAGAAGAATTCGTTTGTAGTGGTGAATTTTAAAGGTCAAGTTGGTAGATGTAGAGGGTACTGCGTAGTAGATCTAAGTTGGTAGGGTAAAACTCCTACTTGGTTTCCTTAAAATGCTTGGCTCTTCATGGCTGTGAAGGGGTCTTCCAGGATCTGCTGAACGGCTTTAACAACCTATAACTCTCTACAAATTTAAAAGGAATAGTTATCTCTTATTGAATGAGAAGATTTCCAGTGGAAAAGACTCCTTTTTTAATTAAATTAAATTAATTAATTTATTTATATAAGTTATTTATTTTCTTTTTCTTAAACAATAAACAATTTCATTAGTGTAGGAATTTTACAAAAAAGAGGGAGATAATCGAAGAGAATCAGAGCTATAGAGATGAAAAAGATGAGATAGTTTACAGTTTACACTATGAGATATATATGAGAAATGACATGCTAGAAAAATTATCAAAAGATTTGCTTTGCCATTGATGATGGTTGTTTCTTTCAATCCAAACTGACCACAATAATGAGATGATACTTGAATTAGAAATTTTCAAAATGCCCATTTCAAAATTGTTCCTTGTCATGGGTTGGGAGAGCAGAATAACAGGGTGCTTATAGGGTTGGAGTGGGATCCTAGTGATGTTTGATCCTTTGTTAGATTTTATGATCCCTTTTGCTCTAATTTTGAAGATCTTTTGTAATTATTCTAAAAGTACTGTTTTGTTTGGCTGGAGTCCATTCCTTCAGTGGGCTCCTCCCTTTTGTGGGCTTGAGTTTTTTTTAACCCTTGTCCCTTTTATTCTTTCATTATTTTTTCTCAATGAAAGTCATTATTTCCATAGAAAAATGGCTATTTTAATAGGTTCTTTTGCTTGAAGCTTGGTTCTCGTTAATAATGGGGGTGATGGCGGTCGCGGGAGTTTTTTAAACATTTTGTGCTTGGGGATGTAGGGGCATTTTTATTATTTCTAATTTCTTCGCTCTCTTTCCTTTAAAAACTATGGGAGTTTGGTTTTTCAGTTTCATGCACACTCCTACGTGCAGTATCACAGCCATCTATACGTAAAAATGAAGTCGTTAACCCACAAGCTAGATATAGGTTGCTTAAGTAGCCTTGCCGTCGAAATCTGTTTGGGGTTGCCATGATGGTGTGTATAATATGGATTTTTGCTGGTTGATTGAAGAGATCTTTATGAATTTTCATTTTTGGGATACAGTGAGTCATGCAACAAGCTTGTTTCTTTTGTTATCTTGTGAGAGATAGCTCGAGAGGAGTTGTAGGATTTTTAGAGGGGTTAAGAGGTCTTTGGAGGAGGTGTATGAGAGGGTGTGAGATTTAATGCATCCTTCCGTCTTTATACTTGGGCCTCCCTCTTGGGAATAATCTGAGGTGTGTTTCCTTGTGGAATCTTGTGATATATAAAGTCCGTAGTAGGCTGGCTTCTTGGGAAAAAAGGTTTCTTTTCTAAAGTGGGGCCGTCTTACTCTGATTAACCTGTTTTGATTGGCATTCCGGTTTATTTCTTCTCTTTTTAGAGCTTTGGGTGAGGTTTGTAAACGTTTGGAGAGATTGATGCGGGGCTCCCTTTGGGAAGGGATTGATGAAGGGAAAGGAAAAGACTCACACCTAATTAGATGGGTGGTTATTGAAAAATCGGTTTGGGGGGTTTAGAAATTTGAAATTTTAGGATGCGTAACAAAAAGCCCTTTTAGCCAAATGGCTGTGGCGCTTTTTCTGTTGAGTCCAATTCTCGTTGGCACAGGATCATTGTTAGTAAACATGACTCCTATCCTTTCGAGTGGTTGGCTAAAGAGATTAAAGACACCTATCGGAATCTTTGGAAAGATATCTCGAAAGAGCTCACTGCCTTTGTTCTTTGGGTCCGATGTGTGGTGGGGGAAGGGAGAGAGACCTGTTTTTGGGAAGATCATTGGGTGGGGGAGAGATCTCTCTGTGGGTTATTTCCTCGCTTGTATCACTTGTCTTCCGTTAAAAATCATTTTGTGACTGATTTTCTTGTGTGGACATGGAGCTGTTGTACGTTTTCCTTCGAGTTTTTTCGTGCTCTTTCCAATAGGGAAACATAGATGTGGTGACTCTCCATTCTCTTCTTAAGAGTCACCCCTTTCATTTGGGGAGGAGAGGTGTGAGAGTTTGGAGCTCTAATCCTTTGGATGAGTTTTCGTACAAGTCTTCTAGCATTTAACCCTTCTCCTATGGGCGAGTCTGTTTTTTTGTGGCTTTGGAGGATTAAGGTTCTTAGAAAGGTGAGATTCTTCACTTGGCAGGTTCTTCACGGTTGTATTAATACACTGGATAGACTTATGAGGAAGATGCCGTCAATGGTTGAGCCTTTTTGCTGTATTCTTTATTGGAAGGCGGAGGAAGACTTGGGCTATATTCTTTGGCATTGTGATTTTGCTAACCTTGTCTGGGATTCTTTTTTTTGGGTGTTTGACATGATGTGTGCTCGTCACAGAGATGCTAGAGATATGATCGAGGAGTTCCTTCTCAATTTACCGTTTGGGGAGAGAGACCGTTTTCTTTGGCATGTTAGTGTTTGTGCTATTATTTGGGTGCTTGGAGGTGAGAGGAATAGTAGGGGTGTTTAGGGTGGTCGAGAGGGATGCTAGAGAAATATGGTCTCTTGTTCGTTTTCATGCGTCTTACTAGGCTTTGATTTTGAAAGCTTCTGGTAAATTTCCTCCTGACATGATTTTGTATAGTTGAAATCCCTTCTTGTAGAGGGTGTCTCCCTTTTTTTCGGGCTTATTTTTTGTATGTCCGTGTATTCTTTCATTTTTTTTCTCAATGAAAGTTGTTCTTATAAAAAAAATTGCATCATGGCGTGGTTAATCTTTGTAATTATCAACTTGGTATCATTGTTTGGAATTGGACTCCTTTCTTGTGGTTGAGTAGAGGAATCCCTTTGTGGACTTTTTTTTTTTGCATGTCTTGTACATTCTTTCATTTTCCTAAAAGAAAGCTCGTTTCTTATTAGATTAGAAAAGAGAGAACACATGTCTACAGATTCCTAATTTGAGGCTAGATGGACCAAGATTATCCAGTCCTGTGGATCAAACACCCATCACTTTATTTTGCATGGGTAATTGGTAAAATTTCCTTAGATTTTAATTTCATGAAGTAACTCACTAAGTGTTCATTAGTTCTTTCTGAAATTGGAAGAAAAAGAAATGAACGAAGGAAAGATGTAAGCTTTAATGCGTTTTCACAAAGACTTAAACCTCTTATGCTACAACTTACAAGAAAGGTGCAAGTCTTGAGGCTAGAAGTTAGAGCTTAGGCATAAGCCTCCATAGCTTTTTAAAATATCGTATGAAGCATTGATGCACGTTTATTGTTTAATTTGGTCAATATGTTGAATCATTTCCAAGGGTTGCTATTATGAGTACTTAAGTTATTTTATTCTATTGTTGAAGAAACTCCTGATTGACTTTTCCTTGTCTGTCTGCAGATTGGATCAGTATGCTATTGCAAAATTTGCAGAAAGTTTTGAGATGGTACCAAAAACTCTTTCTGAAAATGCTGGGCTAAATGCAATGGAGATAATATCCTCGTTGTACGCTGAGCATGCGTCCGGAAATACTAGAGTGGGTATAGACTTGGAAGAAGGGATTTGCAAGGATGTTTCCACGATGAATATCTGGGATCTTTACATTACCAAGTCAGTTTTCATTCTCTTACAACGTGAATAATTATGGTTATTCTTGTGAAACTCTTAGTTCAATGCTTCGTACAATTCATGTCTCTTTCTTGTAGAGTTGCATTTTACTTAAAGTGCACCCCTTTCCGGTACCTTTAGAAAGTTTAGTTTTAGTGCATATGTAGTCGTGCCATTAGTTCCCAACCTTGGGATTCATGAACCTCATCGTGGTGCTTGGTGTAATGCATACTGAACGGTTCAACCATATATGCCCTTGTCTAAATGAACCAACTTCTGTCCCATTATATAGATTATATGGCTTGAAATTGTTAGCTTGATTTGTTTTCTTAATGAAATAATGGACCTAGTTTATTAGTAAAAAGAAAAAGATTTCATTAGTTGTGGGATCTTTAATGGGAGAGGAACGATAGTGTTTCGTGATGTGGAGAGGGACCTTAGTCAGGTTTGGTCGTTGGTGAGGTTTCATGTATCTCTGTGGACTTCCGTTTCGAAGACTTTTTGTAATTATTCTCTAGGCAATATCTTACTTAGTTGGAAACCCTTCTTTGGTGGGGTTTTGTGGGCTTGGTTTTCTTATACCCTTGTATTCTTTCCATTTTCCCCAATGAAAGCAGTTATAGAAAAAAGACTTCATCAGTTTCCTATTCCTTAGAGTTGTGAAGTGTCATTTATTCATTGTAGCATAAATTTGTCCCGACAAATGTATGACCCTGATGATGAGGCTTTTTTTTTTTTTTTTTTTTTTTTTTTTTTAAATTATTATTATTATTATTATTTTTTTTTTTATAAATATTATTAGGGATACTAACTCATGGTAACATCCTCTTTTCCTGGCCTTTTCTTTTTCTTTGCTAGGTTCTTTGCTCTTAAGTATGCCGCAGATGCTGCTTGTACTGTCCTTCGAGTGGACCAGGTACCCTTATATCAATCTTTTTATCAAACTATATTTCTTGGTATTTTTCATTTCCATTTCTATGTTAAATCTCATTTTAAGACAGTATTATTAAAGACCTCGGATTGACATTTAATTTGTTAAAATTAAACATATAGACAGCTGAGATTAAAGACCTCGGATTGACATATATTTATATACATATAGAGCAGCTGAGACTAACATCATTTTGCTCTTGGCTTTAACCTTCTTTGAGAACAAGGGATTGATAATATTGCTAAAGTGGACTTGAGCAACCTTAACCAGTTGGCTAATTTCTTGTGTGGATTGTGTTTCTGGTTCATGGCTTCTTTTTTTATTTATTATTTATTATATATTATTATTACATCTGTTTGGTCAGTAACTTTTGGCCTTGTTCAAAAAGAAAAAAAAAGATGCATAATTTATTGTTTGTCTCTTGTAAATATGTTATAGAATGAATATAAATTCCCGTTGTTGCAGATAATAATGTCAAAACCAGCTGGAGGCCCCAGGAGAGGAGATCAACCTGCGGGAATGGATGAGGACTAAATCTTCAATTGGCTCAGTTCTCTAATTTATTCTGCATCTGCCCGTCCTCGCAAGTTATTGATTAAGATATTGAAATGGTTTGTTTGTATGAGAGGTGGGTGTTTTTATTAGGTGAGGAGTTTGCTGTTGAAAATGTGGCTTTTTGTGAATGCCACTGCAAGTAGAACAAATTTTTGAGTCACTGGCTTTGATTGTTGGATATAATGTCGGTATAGCTTTGATTGTCCGTATAGCTTTGGCTTCTTGTGTTAGTTGAACTCCTCGAAATTCGAATGAAGCAATTTAGAATGAGTTGTTGACAAGCTAGCTTAGCTAGGTTTCTCCAATCCTTTGCCTTAATGCATTTGTTCCCAAACCTCCTTCCGCTCTAGTACTTGTTTGGGTCAATTAATCTGCATTTCAATTTTGAGATATCGGACTGTTTTAGGACACAGTTGTATAACCTATAGGATATGTATTAACAGATTCTGTTCAAGGAAGGTCATTGAGATAATTGCCTGTTACTAACATTTTTTTTTTCTTTTACTTGTTTTGATAATCCTTATATGAAGTTGTCAACTATCAAAGATTGTGGACATTGGAGTTCGTGGAAACAAAGAAAAAGGATTCGAAAGGGAATGAGTCTAATTTATAGACATCATCTATAGGTTTCGTAGAAGGGGTTTCGTCATGTAACATAATGCTATGCTACCTTTCTACTTCTAAATTTCTTCTTTTATTATCTATTTTTCACTAATGATTTAAAAAATCAAGTCAAATTTTTAGAACAAAAAAAAGTAGCTTTTACAAAGTTGTTTTTATTTTTTGAATTTGGCTAGGAATTCATCTATTGTACTTAAAAAAGATGCAAATCATTACAAGAAATATGGATGAAATAGATTTAATTTTCAAAAACAAAAACAAAAAATCAAATGGTTATCAAGTGGGGCATAAACATTTTTAGAAAGTGGATAATAAGACATAAGATTTATTGGTGGGAAAAAAGGGAAAAAAGTCAAATTTAGAAAATTTAACCGTTAAGTCTTAGTTTTTAGTTTTAAATTTTTTTGGTTTTGTTGATAGTGATTTTATTTTTTGTTTTTCTATTTCTTAAATTTATGCTTGATTTCTTCTAATTTTTTAATTCAGTTTTTGTATTTAAAAAAAAATACTTGAATTTCTAATTAAACTCTAAAAACAAAACAAGTTTTTGAAATTGTTTATATTATTATAAGTTTTTAAAAATTTATTCAATATTTAAAATATTAATAGAAAGTAGGTAATAAAACATAAAAACTTGTGATGGAAGTAATGTTTGTAACTTTAATTTTTTTTTTTTTTAAAAAAAACAAATGGTTATCAAATGTGGATGGACAAGATAATTGATGGTGTGATCATGTTGCTGATGTGCTCTCAACATGTTTACCAAAGCTCTTCCTACAAAGTTCTTGAACATGCATTTGTCCAGAGGATCATTCTTAATCTTCATAGTTCATCTTGAGAGATTTCATTTGTGTATCTTTTTCTAAACAACAGACCACTGTGCACAATTTTTCTTGAAATTAAAGATTGGTTTCTCTATTTGTTGACACAAAAGGGTAGTTTTTATTTAGAGGGATTTTCAAAAATAGAAAAAATAATGAAAATTATTTACACAAAACAGTAAAATTTAATCTTCTTCGATAGATGTTGAAAGAGACTGATAGAAGTCTATTGGTGTCTACAATGATAGAAATTGATAGCATTTTTTCTTTGATACTATATGATAGACACTGATAAATTTCTATAACTGATACTATGTGATACACGCTGAGAGAAGTCTATCAGTATCGATATTTTTTTTGCTATTTCTATAAATAGTTTGATATTTTTTCTATCTGTGAAAATTTTTCTTTTATTTATTTATTTATTGGTATTATTTTTTTAGTTTCTAGTTCTCGAGAAACAAAAATATTTTTTACAAATTAAAATAAAAAGATCATTTGGTGGTATGATATTTGTTTTTATTTTTATGTATTGTTTTATGACATGAATATCAAACTAGGGTAACTATAACGAGTAGTAAAATTGATATCTATATTCACAAATAAGTAATTTATAAATATGATAATTTTTAAATTTTTTGGGTGTCACTGATATACCATTTGTATAGTCTAGCTATTTGACGTTTATTATCGATAGACTATGACACAAGTAGAATGGTTCTAGATTTATCATTGATGGATGTCTATCACTTATCAACCAATTTTATACATAACGTCGATAAACAATTTTTATGTATATTATTGATAGGTTATTAATATGTTTAATATTGATGACTTTTCATTACTCAAACTATTTTTATAACTATTAGCAACCATTTCTATATGTTTGGTAGGAAATATGTCTATAAATGGCAAAAAAAAAAAAAAAAAACATTTTCATGCTTATAGCTGATAGATCATTTCTATGTTTACCAGTCTGATTTGGGTCCCCAATCATTGTTCATGGTCCTTTATCCCCCATCATTTTGGTTATCGATCCTTGCTCCTAATCGTCAAAGGGGTTGTTGGTCATGGATCCCTTGTCTCGATTAGTGGTTCCCGATCCAAGTCGTTGGCCACTAGCCACCAATCTCAATCGATGATCATTTATCACTAACAATTGAGATTGGAGATCGAAGACCGTGACCGGAGAGATCGACAACTATAAGTTTGTGATTGGAGGCCAAAGTTTGATTGCAGTAAAGAAGAAGACAGAGATGGAGGCCCAAGAGACTTGTGTATTTTCTATATATTTTGCACTGATATAAATGAGGAATTTATATTGGTTCATACAGAAAACCCTTAGGGTTTATATCATACAAAATAATAAAGAATAAAGAATGAACATGCTAACAACTAATAGCTAAGTGTCAGCCTTACATAGGACATTGAATAACCAAATTTTGGATTGGCTAAATAGGCTTTTCTTCCTTTTTTAATATTGTTCAAATCCTAGTTGGATTGATTATTTGGTGGAGCCTTGCTTAGGTGTCTGAATGCTATTACCTGATTGGTCCTTGCATTCTTCTATTCTAACATCCCCTCAAACTCGTGGGAAGTTCTACAATACAGAGTTTGCTTCGAAGTAGTTGAAAGTGAGACTGTGTCAATGGTTTCGTTAAGCAGTCAACAATGTGATCAGATGAAGGGATGTACCAGACTTCAAAATGGCCACTGATAACTTGATCTCGTATAAAATGGATATCGAGCTCAATGTGCTTCATTTAAGCATGAAACACCGGGTTTGAGGCTAAGGCTCCAGCACTGATGTTGTCACACCATAGTATCAGTAGGTCTGTTGAACTTGTAGTTCACTTAGCAGTTGTTTAAGCCAAATGATTTCTGCTGTGGTGTGAGCTAATGCTCGGTACTCGAACTATGTGCTGGATCTAGAAATTGCTGTTTACTTTTTAGAAGACCAAGAGACTAGGTTGTTGCCAACATGCACATAGTAGGCTGCAATAGACTTCCTATCATCAATATTGGAGGCCCAATCAACATCCGATAAGCTGTGAGTTGTAGGTCAGTGCTTGGTTGGAACAGAAGGCCATAATGTCTAGTGGCACTGACATACCAAAGTACTCGTTTGGTTGCCTGCCAATGTACATTAGTAGGTGCTTTCAGGAACTGACTCAGGTGGTTAACAATGTAAGCTATGTTCGGTCTAGTGTTTGTCAAGTATTGGAGCGCACCAATGGTGCTTCTAAACAGATAGGGATTAGTCAGCAGTTGTCCATCAGTTAGAGATAGGTGTTTACCTATCGTGCAGGGGGAAGATACCGGTTTTAGATTAGTGAGTCCAAGTTGTGGAGTAGATCTTCCACATACTTTGCTTGATTAAATATGAAACCAGTCTTGAGATAGTGCACTTGGATGCCCAAAAAGTATGTTAAATGACGAAGATCCTTCAGTGCAAATTTGCTGTCAAAGAGTTGGATGAGTTGGGATATAACTTGAGTATTATTCCCTGTTATTATCAGATCATCTACACATATTAGTAGAAAAATGACAGCTTCCTGAGTGTGAAAGGTGTATAAGGAGTTGTCTGCCTTTGAAGCTTTGAACCCTCAATTGATTAAAGCATTTCCAAGTGTGTTGCTCCACGCTCGAGGGGCTTGTTTCAAGCCATAAATTTCTTTATTTAACCTACACACATAGTCCAGATGGTCAGTGATAACATATCCAGTAGGCTGTTTCATGTATACTTCCTCTTGTAGGCTGCCATTTAAGAAGGCATTATTGAAGTCAAGTTGGCAAATCTCCCATCCTCTTGAGACAGCTATGCTGAGTATTACTCTAATTATGGATGCCTTTACAACTGGACTAAACATCTAAAAAAAATCTATCCATTGATGCTGATGAAAATCCTTGGCAACCAAACGAGCTTTGTACCTGTCAATAGAGCCATCAGGACGTTTTTTCAGTCATAAGATCCACTTACTACCCAAGTCATTGTATGAATCAGATGGTGGTAAAAGTTGCCAAGTGTTTCTTTGAACTAGTGCTTGGTACTCATTATCCATAGTGGCTCTCCATTGAGGTGTATTAAGTGCTTCTTTGACTCTCCTCGGTTTTGTAATGGTCCAGTCAGTTTTGGTTGTGAGTAGTAGTTTGGGCTTAAAGATTCCAGCTTTTGCTCTAGTGACCATTGGATGTGTTGGTTGAATTGGAGCTATGGGTTGTAGACGCTCAACCATGGTAGTGGTTTGCTATAGGGTTGAGGTGGACTGATCTGTCTGAGAAGGAGCAGAGCTTGTATAGGATGGTGAATTGGTCGTGTGAGGTGGATCACTGTTGGAATGGGGAGTAATAGGACTGTCAGGTTGTGGGATAGGAGATAGAGAAGGTATGTCTTGGTTTGAGGGATTAGTCGATGGTTCTGATAGGATGAGCTGACTGGTAGAGTTGAGAGATAGAGTTGAGGTAGAAGAGATGTTGGATGTGGTTTGCAACAGATCGGGTAAGGCTTGGACAAGTTGAGGAGGACTTTGGACAGGCAGTAATGGAGAGCTGACTTTTGAAGGATCATTGATCACCTGAAAACCAGTAGAGAAAGAAAATTCAATCTCATTGAACACAACATTTCGAGATATATATACTTTGCCTGACTTAGCTAGGCACCGATGGCCTTTATGTAGTATATTTGGGCCTAGATATACACACTTCTCAGAGTGATACTGAAATTTATGCTGCTGATATGGTCGAATGCAGGAAAAACATGCACAACCGAACGTTTTTAACTTGGTTATGTCAAGTACTTGGTTAAACAACAATTGTGTTGGAGACTGTCCTTGTAACACAGGGGTGGGTAAGCCATTGATTAGGATGTTGGCATTGACAAACGCATCCCACCAATACTGATACGACATGGAAGCTTGATCTAGGAGAGTGAGTCCTATTTCAACTAAGTGTCTGTGTTTTCTTTCCACTCTTCCATTCTGTGTTGAGGTGTAGGGACAAGAGTATCTCATTACAATACTAAGAGAAGAGCACAACTGATGTATTTTTGTAAACTCAGTGCCATTATCCGATTGAAATATCTTGGTTGTAGTATCAAATTGATTTATGACTACTTGAATGAAATGGTTGAAAGTTGCTAGGGCATCCGACTTTTGTTTAAGTGGATATGTCCACAGAAATTGATTATAATCATCTAAAAATGAGACATAATATCGAAAGCCGCTGTAGACTGTATTGGAGCTGGTCCCCATACATCATAATAGATTAGTTCAAAGTTGTTTTTAGCTCTAGAATCAGATAGAGGAAAAGAGAGAGTGTGTGATTTGCCTAGCTGACATGATTCACAAAACAACTGTTTTTCATTAACTTTGATCGATTGTTTACACTGATTTAGTATGGTTTTCAAAATTTTGGGGGAGGGATGGCCTAATCTCTTATGCCACAAATCTGTTGACTTAATAACATTTACACTGATATTTGACAGGTAAAGTATTTTGGAGCCATTATTTTTGTCCAAGGATCTGGGATCATCTGATCTTCTAAGCTTCGAAATGTCATGTGGTTGAACTGTCGTCTCCCCAAGCTGATAAAGACCATCCTTAAGTGTGCCTTTCACCAGAGTATTGTCTGTACGTTTGTCCTTTATCAAACAGTAAGTTCTATGAAATTCCACAAAGATATTATTGTCTTGAGTTAGTTTAGAGATGCTTACTAAGTTCTTTGCAATTAATGGTACATAAAAGACATCTTCTAAACTAAGTACATATTGTCCTGATTTTAGACTTGAATTACCTACAGTAGATATGCATAACTGTTCACCATTACCAACTGTCACTAGATTAGTACCTGAGCATTCAGATGGATTGGCAATGTGTGTTGGATCAGCTGTGACATGGTTAGTAGCATCACTATCTGCATACCAGTTGACATCATTGGGATTTCAGGTATGGATTGGTGGGGTATGAAATCATGAAGGCTGAAAGAGTGTTGTTGGATGGTTGCTGATGTCCAGTTCCTTTACCTTGATTAGCATTAGGCACATATTCCCGATTGAACTGTTGGTAACAGACATCGGCTGAGTGACCATACTTAGAGCACACTTGACATGTTGGGCGATTGCCCCCGCCACGACCTCTGCCTCGACTGCCTCCTCCATTGTTGGGGTAGTTGGGTTTGGAGTTGTTCTGTTGATATTTTCCATTGCCTTGATTAACATTGTGATTATTGGATTTGGTATTACCACTGCCCCTGCCAAACATGACATTCACAGATGGATTTCCTGCAGAAGTAACAAACGTTTTGACAGAATTTTGATACTCTAACCTTTTCTCAAAGGAAAGGAGCTCTAATTGCATATCCAACCAGGATATGTCAGGCTTGCTTTGAATTACAACAACAACAGGGTTATACTCTTCATCTAAACCAAGTAAGACTTATGAAATTAGGTTTCAAGATGATACCGGACTGCTTGCTTGAGATAAGTTGTCTGAGTGTAGCTTCATTAGTTTAAGATATTCAAACATGGATGAGTTACCCTTGCGCGTTTGTTGGAATACTTGTCGGAGATAGTCCTCCTCAGCTCGTGACTGGACACCAAACAAAGTATGAATGGCATCCCACAACGTCTTAGCATTTTCAAACCCCATCAGTTGAACGACAACCTCTGGTGCCATTGAGTTGTAGAGCCACCCTAATAATAATTGATCTGCTGTAATCCATGCCTCATAAAGGGGATTCAACATTTGCTCACTTGTGGAGCTAGACGAACTTCTCGAAGGGTCAGAGATAGTGGCAGCTGCCTCATGAACTGATATGCCTTCTATTGGGAGGGAAACAAACATGGGAGGGAAAACTTTTGTACCTGATAGGTGGCCTTCTAGTCGGTACCCTCGGAGAATCAGCAATGCTAGTGTCTTCCAAAGCATAAAGTTCCCAAGTTCGAGTTTGGTACTAATGATTTGGTTGAGAAGCTGATTCAGGGGCGGCGTGCTAAACTTTGTAGTCTCAGTCCCGTTGGTGTTCATCCCTGAGCGAGCGACATTTGCCATTAAAGAAGGCTCTGATACCAAGTTTGATTGTAGTAAAGAAGAAGACAGAGATAGTAGCCCAAGAAAACTTGTGTATTTTCTATATATTTTGTACTGATACAGAGGAGGAATTTATATCGGTCTATACAGAGAACCCTTAGGGTTTATATCACACAAAATAATAAAGAATAAAGAATGAATATGCTAACAACTAATAGCCAAGTGTCAGCCTTACATAGGACATTGAATAACCGAATTTTGGATTGGCTAAATAGGTTTTTCTTCCTTTTTTAATATTGTTCAAATCCTAGTTGGATTGATGATTTGGTGGAGTCTTGCTTAGGTGTCCGAATGCGTCCTTGCATTCTTCTATTCTAACAACCAAGACCATCAACCACTACCTACACGGTCTCTATTTTTTTTTTCAGAAGTAGAATAAAATTACATGTAAATATTATAAAAACTTTAGAGGGAGAATAAAAATTGAAGAGAAAAAAGATAAAAATGGACAAAATTCTTAAAAAGAAAAATACAAAATTTATAGACAAAATAAAGTGAAATAGGAATATAAATTTAAAAACCACTCACAATCACTTAATAAAAATCACTTGGAATCGTCTCTGGAGTGATTGATAGGTCACTTTTCTCAACATTGTCAAACATCACAATTTTAAAAGAAAAGTGATTTTGGACATGTCAAAAGTGATCATGGTCATTCCAAAATCGCTTCCAATCATATAACTCATTTAATCTAGAATTGTTTGTATCATTACAAATATTTAAATTATATGTATAATAATGACTCTAGCAACAAATGAGAAAACTCATGCAATTTTCTCCTATTCTTCTTCCATCTCTCTTCAATAACAAAAAATTAAACTTTCTTTCATAACACAAAACTTCTTTCATCACTTGAGATTATAAAAGAGAAATTCAATGTAGGTGAACTCGAGACTGAGGTCTAAGAGGCGCTAAAGAGAAATTCAGTGTGGGTGAAAGTGAGAAGTAAGGAAATACATACATTCATATAAATTTAACCGAACTTGGTTTGGTTCAACAAATACCCAACTCGGGAACTAAATTGATTTTTAAACTCTTCGAAAATCTAATTTATCTCAATCAAAAAAAAAAAAAAAATCAAGTTAATAATGTGTTTGGAATACATTTTTAAATTAATTTAAAAAACAAGTCATTTTAGAATAAATTAGAGTGTTCTGTAACCGTTCAATATAGCTTTTCAAGTGTATTTTAATCCGTTTCTATTAAGAGTGTTTAAATAAAAATGAATTTTTTGAAAAATATTTTTTTCTCAAGTTAATCCAAACGGACTCAAAATCAATTCAAATT